>NW_026623100.1:49282226-50704726 GCF_023065955.2 Ursus arctos | reverse complement strand
GGGCTCCCCAAAGGAAAACATCCACCCACAGAAAAAGTGACCTCCCTTTCTGCAGTGGAAATACATGGCGGAAAACAAACCTGCTCACAGCTGTGACTTGAACAACATGGCTCCCGGAATCCGAGAATATACCACTCTTCCTTGCCAGTCACCCTTTGAGATTACAAGTTCCAATCCCACATAGCATTCATAGGCCGTGTTCCTCCTGGGACGCCCTGTTGAAGTTTCGTGTCTGCGGACTACGTAGCTGTTCTGCAGGGGGACGTGGGAATGTGTCTAACTCTCTTGGCTAAGGGTAGTCACTCCACACGCTCTGGTAGGTCAACAGTGCGTCCTCTCCCCCCTCCCACCCCCGGTACCTTTTCTGGTCAACCCTCCTGCTCCTGATAATTTTTAATTTTTTAAAGATTAAATTAATTAATTAATTTTAAAGATTTATTTTATTTTAAAGATTTTATTTATTTATTTATTTATTTGACAGAGAGATTGAGCACAAGTAGGGGGAGTGGCAGGAAGAGGGAGAGGGGGAAGCAGGCTCCCCGCCAAGCAGGGAGCCTGACGCGGGGCTCAACCCCAGGACCCTGATATCATGACCTGAGCCGAAGGCAGCTGCTTAACTGGTTGAGCCACCTAGGTGCCCATGATTTATTTCATTTATTTGAGAGAGAGAGAGAGCATGGGAGCAGAGGCAGGGGCAGAGGGAGAGGGAGAGAGAGAATCCCAAGCCAGACTCGATCTCATGACCCTGAGATTATGCCCTGAGCCGAAACCAAGAGTCGGACGCTTAACCGACTGAGCCACCCAGGCACCCCTTCAGATTTTATTACTATGTAACATCTGCACCCAATGTGGGGCACAAACTTACAACCCTGAGATCAAGAGTCGCATGCTCTACCCACTGAGCCAGCCAGGTGCCCCCCTCCTGAGGATTTTTAACACCTGTCTTGCCATAAAAAACACAAAGAGCTTCCGTTGCTTCAGAAAAATACAAACAATGGAAAATCCACTCACTCAACATGAAGTTAACTACAGTCCTGGAAACATGAAGTGGGAACGGTAAGATGTTATACAGATCCTGACCTAGGAGTGGAAGGAAAAAAAAAGCCTCTTCTTTTAGGGTTAAAACAGAGCTTGTCATTTCACCCTTGAATGTGCAGACCAGCCCCACTGAAATTACATTGTGGGGTTACGTTTTTTCCCCATGTAAAAATTCCAGGAGGACAACCACTGTTCCCAGAAGGCACGGTGTGGCAAAATGAACAGCAGTAGGTAGGGTCCGAAGATAAGGGTGAGAACCCTTGCTCTGCTGCCCCTTCTTCTTGTGACACCTTGAATGCACCCCTTCACCTCACTGGGCTTCAGTTTTCTCATCAGCAAATGGAGAGGATCCCCTCTACACCCCCGAGTTTAGAACATTACACGAGGTAACATGAAAACTTCTGTCAATGAAAAGATACATGGAATCGTGGCATGACCTCTTGTCTGAGAGCCAGGCCACAGTCTTCACCTCAGGCGCTCTGCTGCTCCCTCGTCAACACAGCGCGTCATGGCGGACTCCTTCATGGCCTTCGGGTGTTAACTATCTTCCTCATTTGGTAGACTATTGACCAAGTATACGACTTTGACTTTTTAAAATAAAAGTTTGAGATAGGAAACTTGCAAAACTTTTGTATGTTCTTAAAACTTCTGCAAATGGTAGAAGGTTAAACCCAACATTCAGATGGCTGGTAGAAATGTCTCTTGGGGTTTAGGGTTTTCTTCAGCTGAGTCTGGGGACATGTTCCCTTGGCGTTAGCATTTGGACGCGGAGGTTCCACAGCCAGGGCTGAGGGAAGAGCACAGTTAGAAATGCTGAGCGTGGATCTGTGCGCTCATTGCCCCGGGGGCACACGCCCACAGAAAGAAGGCCTCCTCCTGTGGATTCTCTATCTCCAGACAGGCTTAATTACCTCAGAACACCTAACCTGATATGAAGTCTCTCAAAACTGTCAAAACTTGCCAAAACAGCTCCTGCCGGGAACCATTTGTTGAGGAGTTTGTGTCGAGCAGACCTCCTGATTGTGTGGAGTGTGATTTTTAAATGCACTTGTGAGGTGACTTTAAAGCCAGTTCAGGAAACTGGAAAGGAGTCATTCCTAGAATCCTGTGTGACTGCTGGGCTCACTTACAGTTTCTAGTGCCAAGAGGGACCCGAGGTACAGATGAGGTGATGACAGGAGAGTCTTGCCAAATACAGACACAGTGGGGATGGGCGGTGAAGGGGAGGCCAGGCTCTGGGCCCACTGTGGGGAAGGAAGCTTCTGGAAGTCCTCTGGGACTGTGCAGATTTCTTTTGCTAAGCCATTGTGAGCAAGGGTTTCAGTCCTGACCCAGCCACACCAGGTCTCCCCTCTTCTGTCCGGGCTCAGCTCTTCCCTGACCTCACTTAGTGCCTTGGCAGGGACTTCTCGCTATCTTCCCTCCCAACTTCCTCTCAGTTTCTCCTCTTGCATTTCTATTTCCCCCCCCCCCCCCCCCGCAATGTGCTGTTTTCCTCCCCTGCACTCCCAAGCGACGCTAATCAAAGAAACTGCATCCAGAATTGGGGGCTGCAGAGGTCCCCGCGACGCAGGCGCTGGTGGGGAGTCCCCTCTGCTAGGCTAAGAAGACTCAGGTAGGAAATATTCCAAAAGGTGCTCTCCAAAGGAATCCCAGGGGTTGTGAATAAAATGTTCATCTTTCTCCCTTCCCTGTCCCTGCCTGTGATCAGGTCTCATTTATCCTTGCAGGTAAGTCAACAAGGTGTTTCCTGGAGGCCAACTTCTAGGTCACTCAAGCATCAGGGGGTACCTTGGAGTCCATGAAGGTATTTTTGGTTCTTCTGGCATTTTCGGTTACGATATTTCTAAAGCCACACTTTTCCTGCCTTTAGAAACAGCACCCGGCGGTGGGAGGGATTTTTTGGGACTTGGGGCCGGTAAGGAAGCTGATGGACCTCTACCTGGTATGAAGGTCATATAAATGAGCCCCGCCCACCCGGTGCTGCCTCGAGCCCCGCCCACCGTCCCCTGGCCCTTCGCAAAGCCCACCCCGCTTCCTGCAGCGCTGTCCCATTTCTCACATCTGGCTTTCAAACCCCCTCTTCTTTCTGTACCCTGTTTGCCTCTTGGGGCTGCCTGGCATCTCTCGTCTCTCTCCCGGCCTCTCTCGCTCCCCGCTCCTGGGTGGCTGAGTCCTGGACTCTTAACCCTGAGCAGAGGCTCCTTGGAGAGAAGGCCCTGGTTGTATTTGCATAAAGCACCTCCCACTTTGTGGCTGGGTGTGTCCACCAGATGTATTTTAGAACAGTCATTTTCTGTTTCCTTAGGGAGTTGTGCTACCAGCATGGCCAGCTTATTGGAAGGATCCAATAAAGAAAGCGGTGGGTGGTCTTTTGAATTTGGGTTATAATATAATCATAATAGAAGGCAGCCTGGTTCAGTGGCTCAAAGCTTGGGCTGCTTGGTTTGAATTTCAGCTTTGCCGTTACTAGCTCTGTGCAGTTTGACCTCTTTAAATGATTTTGAGGAGGGAAGGAGGGGCAGGGGTGTGCATCTCCGCTGAATCCCGACTGGGGGGTGGGGCACAGAAGGGACACCGGCTCCAGGGAGAGGGGGAGGTGGTGCATTGCCCTCTGGAAGACTGGACATGGGGAGGGAGGAAGGCTTTGCTTCATTGCCTATACGGCCCAAAGTGGGGCTATCTGGGAGCCAGTGCAGTTCTCAGGGGTGTTTTGTAAGATTCAGACCACTCTGAGCTAAGAATAATCCTTATCTGTAAATAGAAATGAAATAAGATGAGCAGTTACCGAAGAGGGCTACTGTGGAGATGAGATGAAGTAATGCAGGTAGAGCACCGAGCCAGGGCCCAGGACAGAATGAGCGCTCAGCCGACCCGAGGCTCCGTGCCATCTGGGAGAGCATTTCCGAAATCATTTCCCAAATCATTTTTCTTTTTCTTGTTTTTATTAAAGAATGTTGCAGTAGCCACCAGGCACGATGAGGGCAAGCATCTTTTGTCCCATTTTTACAGTGCAACCTTAACTGGCTCTCTGGCCTCCTCTAGGCTGGCCTGAGGACAAAGCCGTGTTGCATCAGAGGGATGGCTGGCTGAGAGGCCTTCCCTATCTGCTGACCCTTCCTAGGGCCCCTGGGCAGGGGGAAAGAGCACTCTCTGCTCTCCGTCAGAGAGTAGACAGAGGGCTGTGGGTGGCGGTTGCACTTTTCCAGAGTTCTCTGTAACACCCCAAGAACCTATGTATCATCCCGCAGAGAGGTCTTTATGCTACAATGAAGACGTCTTGTACCACTCGTTCTTGTGAGACCCTGGAAGAAGTATTCGGTAGCATTCTCTGTATATTTAACAGTCTTAAGTCAACGTGACAATGATCTTGAATCTGAGGGGCATCTGGAGTTGAATAGGGCCCGGTCTCATCCACTTAGCATAGCGCTGCTGTTGGGGTCAGAGCCAAACTATTACACGTGGGCACGGTGCCAGCAAACTGAATACACCCAGATGCTCATCGGACTGAAAAAGCCGTGAGAAGCTCTGGGCAGGTGGGACGATGGTCTTATATGTGGAAACAAAAGAGACATCTCATCTTTGGGGTCTTTTTATTGCAATATGTTATTATTAGTTCATTGTTAGGTCTAAAATTTGAGGAAGGAAGTATCCTACCTCTTCGGGCAACTCCCCTCCCCTGAAGATCTCCTTGGGAGGGAGCAGGGGTGGGGAGCCAGCTGTGCTGTGAGAGAACAGTGCGGCACTGGGAAGCATAAGGCTTGGGGCCATTCTTTGAAATGAGATGTTAATGTTAATGTTAATGTTGCCAAAGAAATGGGAATTGAGGTAATGGGTGTCTCTCCTGAAAAGAGGCTTGTACGTCCAGAATTTGATTCACCATGTCCCCTTCTTCCTGTCACAGAGACTGATGGCACCCCGTGGGTGGGGGGTCTCCATCATCTTGTTCTCCTGAGTGATGGCGACATGGAAGAGAGCCTTGCTGATCCAAGACAGGCAGGCGGCTCAGGCAACAAACAGATAAACCCCGGGCTGATGACGACACTGAGTTTTGGGTTTATTTATTACCAGCCTATCCTGATGGATACAGTTGACAGCCAGCCCTACTCTCCAACGGCCACATTTTACACCTACCCAGTGAAGCCTCATAAACGTGGCAGCTAGGAGTCCTGTCCCATCTGACAGGCCAGAAAACTGATACTGCGAGAGAGGAAGTCACAGAGCTGACCCTGAAACTGGCACCTCAGGCACCCACCACTCCACAGACTGGGTGGCTTATAAACAACAGACATTTATTTCTCACAGTTATGGAGGCTGTAAGTCTGAGATCAGCATGGTCAGGTTCTGGGAGGGCCTTCTTCCGAGTTGCAGACGGCCATCTTATCATGTCCTCATGGCAGAGGGAGGGCAAGAGAGCTCTTCTGGGGGCTCTTCTAAGGGCAATACTCCCTTTCATGAGGATTCCACCTGCTTGACCGAATCCTCTCCCAGAGGTCCCACTTCCTGATACTATCACATGGGGTTTAGGGTTTCAACACATGAATCTGGCGGGTGGCGGCATAAACATTTAGTCTGTAACAGTGATGCCCAGGAGAAAATGGCAGCCCAAATGGAGACTGTGGCAAAGAAGAGACCATGCCCCCCTCTTTCAATGGGGGCCGTGGCTATTCAGCTCAGCAGACTCAGGTGGGAAGATGACCCACTGTTGCCCGATCATCCCACTTTTAAGAGAACTTGGAACATACAGATTTTTTATGTGAAAGGCAAGCTCCTGATTTTAAAATCTTGGCAAGTAACTAAAAAACTGAAAACACATGTGTGCCAAGCAAAACACGTCCCCAGACTGAATGTGGCCCACAAGCCTCCAGCCTGTGACCTCTGGAAAGATCTAGAATCATTTGGCTGCTTGGAGGCATGTTACCGGGGGCAGAAACAAGAAGTACGTCTGGAAATGCTGTTGCCTGCCTGACGTGTGGGTGGAATCGGCTGCCATCTGGACCACGGCATTTTAGAAGCACCACTTGCTGCAAGGTGTCTGACCTTCCATACCTAGGGACTTAGCGCTTGTCTTTGGGCTTTGTGTCCTGATTAAAAATAAATTAACCTTGACTGCCTTCTCAATAATTCTTCGCTTGGTAAAAAACAGTAAGTCTGAAGACAAGACCTTGAAGTAAGGCCTGTGGGCGGGAGTGGTGGCAAGATGGCTCCCTGGAGGGAACGGGGAGGAAGGGAAGTTGAGGGTGGATACATCTGGAAGCTCACAGGGCCTACTTCCTGGTTGCCATTCTGGCCCCCCGTGCTCCAACACAGGATCCCCAATTCCCTGTAGTGCCTGAGAAAGGTCAGCGAGCCTTGAGGGAGACTTCAGTTGGCCCAAAGGAGCAGTTGATGGAGAAGCCCTCAAATCCAGTTCTCTTAAAAGCATGCGGAATTTCCATCTGTGGCTCTTTGTACAAAAATGACTTCCCCTCCCTGACTCCCACCTGTTCAACTTCGATTTCAGGTAGGTTCTGGGAGAAGATAGTCTTGTACCCACTCTACATGACTGACTATACGAATGGATAATGGCCAGACCATATATAAGATAGAACTCAGCCCACAATCTCAGCCACCAGCACAGGAAGCCAAACAACAGCTCCTATAACAATCGACCCCAAACTGCCAGGACTTGATTCATAGATTAATAGCTGATAGGTTCCCTATTTCTTATCCTCACTTCAACTTAGGACCCACAAAGGAAAGCCAAATGTGCACCCCTAACCAATCACATAGGATCCATTCATTAGCCTACAGCTTCCCCCACCAACAGGCTCCGACCAGGGTGCACCCGGAGCCTTCCCTCTTTTCCACCAAGGCTTTCCCATGCCGCTCCCGGCCCCAGTCTCTGCTGATGGTGGCTGACTGCCTTGCTAGAGCAAGAGAGTAGCCTTGGCTGGTTCTCACTGGGTGATTTGCTCCTTTCCAGAGCTCACACACAGCTGGGTTGGAAGCTGGGGTTGCTCCGGGCCGGCACAATGGCCAACACAGTGGCTTGAGGCGCACCTCCATGCACACACCAGCTCCGCAGAGCAGCCCCAGAGGAGGAAGCAATTCGGAAGGGATTGGTGGACTTGTCTGTCCAGATGAAGGGCAAAGAAGCCCAAGAGATGTTTGAAATCATTGTTTTTGGACCAAAAACTTCATTAACCTGGAGACAATGGAGCAATTGTCTCGTGGCAGACAAAGCAAAATGCTCTAGGCTTGGCCAAGCAGAGCCGCCTGGGGGGCCTGGACACAGATCCCCGCAGCAATGCTGGCGGTGGACAGGGCCACCGTGGCCATCGAACAGGGTGGGTGGGATGTACACGGGCAGGCAGCCCTGTCATCTCCTCGCCGCCCGAGTGTGTCAGGAAGGCAACAAGCATCTCATTCTTTGACTCTGTGAAAATGAATGAACTTTCCACCCTTAACAAGTCACCAGACCTACATTAGACCCGACTACAGGAGATATGCTTTAGGAAGGGGACGGCATTTTCTAGTCTAAGAACAAATGTCATGGATGGAGAGCTTTAATTACAGTGTACCTGCATTTTGCAGGGAGAAGCAGTTGGAAATTAAAGAAGTAGAAATTTATAATACTAATTAAAAAGAGGACTTGGCTTGTATTCCTGGCTCCCTCTCTCACCAGTGTCTGATATTTTAAAAGGTTCAGAAGAATTAGAGTTTTTTCTCCAGACACGACTCCACAAAGAGAGCATTTAGAAGCACTGTTTCGAGCTCGGCAAGTTGGGGGGGGCGGTGGAGGGGGACACCACATTGGAGCCCTCCTCCCCCGTCCTGGCACAGGACCCTGTGAATGGGAAGAGAAGGTGCTAAATTATCTTCATTCTTCCTTAAGAACATCTGCCAATGACTTAAACCAAGGTCTCAATTCCGCTCCTATTAATTAGGCTGACCTCATGGAATCTACCAGAAGAAAAGCAGTCTGGAAAGCTGCTCTGCCTCCCATCTCTACCGCTTCTGTGTCATCACGTGACACCGCAGTTGCTATGGAGATTATCAGTCGTGAGTGGATTGTCCACAAGTTGAACTTGCATCTGACAAGTCAAATTTGTCACTTTGGGGGAAAAGTAAAGAGGCTTACTATTTTTTTGGTTCATGAAAAGATTTCCTTGGCTCTGACAATGCCCTCTTCCCCTTTCCAGCTCGGTAGGCTTTCTCCACGTTGTGGTCCTGAGCTGAAGAAAGGTTGTTTTACCCTCTTGTGTTCGTAGCATCTACAAGGAATCGACAGAGTCCGCGCCGGGGGCCCTCCATGGTAAGTTCTGGATAACACAGATGCACCCTGTGATCCAACTCGGAACAGGTTTTTGTCTCTCCGCGACGGGCATGGTGTGCCACTGACGGCTCTCTCTCCAACAAGTGGATCTCGCGTCCTTCGCTGGCATGAACGTCCTCTCACCACACACTGGTGATCGTGTGCACGCACACGTGCGTGTGTGTACTTTGCCCTGCTGCTCTTGTCCCTCAGCGCGTAACGACTTTCATGGACGTGTTTTATCAGATTAAAAGTGAAACAGCCATTTAGCCGACCGATTCCGGGAGGCTGGGTTGGAGCCATGGAAAGAAGAGAGAGGCCGGCTGAAGGCATCAGCGCGACTTTGGTGGGAGGGTGAGTAAGGCAGCCCCTGCACTGGGTGAGCCTGCCTCTCCTATCCCCAGTGTCCTTGTTTTACCTTGTTTCTTCGTTGGCTCTAACCCTATAGGAACATTTAGGCAGCCTCTTATCTATGATGGGTACCATGACATTGAAAGGACTCCCAAGCTGAAATGCTGTGGCTTGGTGTGAGGGCGCCGTCTCACCAGCCCAACACCCATCAAGGCTTTGATCTCAGATACATGCTCCCTCCTCTTAGAAGTCTCCCTAACCCCCCAGATGAGCCCAGGCCTGAACTTGGAAGGTAGGGCTTGGGACCTCATCCCCGGATGAAGCCAGAGGAAGACCTCAATGTGGGTGGAGAGACTGGGTCTGGATCAGTGCCCCGACCCCTGTGAATTATAAGGGCCAATCGAGTCCCCTTTCATTGGTAACAGAAAAGCTTCCAACAGATGTAGACATTTTTCCCTGGACAATTCAGCTGCAGGATCACCAAAGACCAGACCAGAAGCAAATTCTTGAGAAGCAGCAGCAACAGGAAAACCAAGAATTTCAATTTGATTCTATAATTCCTTTTTTTTTTTTTTTTTTTGCAACAGAGATCTCGAGTGGGACCGGGTTGGGGGGCAGAGGGAAAGGGAGAGCGAGAATCTTAAGTAGGCTCCAACCTCAGCACAGAGGCCGATGCAGGGCTCGATATCATGACCCCGACTGAGATCATGACCTGAGCCAAAATCAAGAGTTGGACACTTAACCGACTAAATCACCCAGGCACCCCTGATTCTATAATTCTTAAAACAGACCCACTTCATTTGAGCTCAGTCGACCAGTGGTCACACTTCAGACCTTCATTCTGTTACCCAGCCAGGTATCTTTCATTCTCAGCTCAAGTGAATGCCAGTCACCTCTCCTTTACCCTCATTAAAGGCTTAAAAGTCACCCTTGGGCTGTTCTCTGACCAAGGATGGAAGGAGTCTTGCTCCCTGGGGCTCCAGGACCCAGCCTTCAGTACGAGTCCCTCATGCCAGGTCCAGCAACCGGGAGAGGGAGGCTCTGGGAGTGCCAGTCGGAGTAGGAGTCCTCCTGTGGCCACAGAGGTCAAGCGACTCACGGGGCGATAAGGGAGGACGAGTGGCTTCCCTGCCGATGGACGTGCCTTGTGGGAAGATTCACTGCAGGTGCCAAGTCGCACGACACAGGGCCCCAGGCCAGCAGGTGTGACTGGGCAGTCCCCCTCCTCTGCTGAGCTCCTGACAGCGAAATCACCTGCCTGGGGCCTCTGTCCTTCCAAGGCTGCCCTGGGCCATGTCCCTTGGTGCCCAGTGGGGGAATAAGAGGGGTTGGTGGACAAAGGTCTGTTTCTCTCAGCAAGGCCAACCCTAGGTATTGGCCAGGCATTGTTGGTGTGGGAGTGTGTGTGTGTGTGTGTGTGTGTGTGTGTGTGTACACATTAGTAAATGTAAGTGTCTGTCGTTTTTTTTAAGATTTTTTATTTATTTGAGAGAGAGAGAGAGAGAGAGAGCTCATGAGTGAGGGGAGGGGCAGAGGGAGAGGGAGAGAGAATCTCAAGCAGACCCCACGCTGAGCGCAGAGCGAACTGCGGGGCTCGATCTCATGACCCCGAGATCATGACCTGAAACCAAGAGTGGGATGCCCACCGACTGAGCCACCCAGGCGCCTCTGAGTGTTTATGCCTGTATATGTGTGTCCGTGCCTGAGTGAGCGTGCGTGTATATATGTATGAATGTATGTTTGTGTACGTGTGTGAATGTGTGCCCCGGGTACGTGTGTGTGTTCATGTGCCAGTGCGTGTATACGTGTGTGTGCGTGCGTATGAGAATGAGTGTGCCGGGGCGCCTGGGTGGCTCGGTCGGTTATGCCTCTGCCTTCGGTTCAGGTCATGATCTCAGGGTCCCGGGATCGAGCCCCGCGTGGAGCCCTGCATTGAGCCTGCATTGAGCCCCATGCTCAGCTCAGAGTTCACTTGTCCCTCTTCACCCCCCTCTGCTCCTCCCCTCACATGCTCTCCCTCTCTCAAATAATAAATAAAATCTTAAAAAGAAAGAAAAAGGTCCAACTAAAATAGAAGGTTTTTGTAAAAGCCACACAAATCCCCCCAAATGATTGCAACATTGCATTCGGGGGGAAAGGCAATGCTGTGGGACCGTCCCCTGGTGACAGACTGTTCCCCCATGCCACGGGGGTAAGCTGCGAGCACCAGGACCCTGCTCTGAGGCTATCATTTTATTTTCCTGAGTGCTGCCAGGCACATGGCTCTAGAAACCTGGCACTCTAGCTCTTTTTGTGAACGGAGATATAGGCCAGGAGCCAGAACAAGAAAATAAATACATAAAACCAGAAATCTTATGTGCTGATGTGGCTGAAAGGTAACAGATAGGGGCCTTGAGAAGGAGGCTCTCCAGAACCATCCAGAAAGGCACCCCTTGGCCCCACACCCAGGTGCACAGCTCACAGGTGGTCACCAACTCACAGAAGGCCACATGGGCAGTGCCCACTGCAGGCCAGTCAGGCTGGTGCTGCAGAGAGCGTGTGCCCGCACCCAGCCAGGTCCTGCCCACTGCCTTCTTCCTCATTCCAGAAAAAGGAAGCACTGGAAGCTGACCAGCCCACAGACCTGCTCTTTCCAAGTGTCCGACTGGTTCTTAATTTACATGAGGGCCCATCCTTGGGAAGCACCTCGGTGAAGATGAGCTGTGGGTCACAGGGTCAGTCCTCAAGGGGCCACTTTCTCCTCAAGGTCACGGTCACTGGCTGCCCTTCCATACACACCAGGTGAACAGGTGCACACTGCCTGTTGCCCAGGGGGGACCAGGGCCTCTAGAGACATGTCATCTCCCTCTCTGCCTGACCCAGGCCCAGTCCCAGGCCAAGATAGGATTACCTCAAGCTTCCTGTGGGGCGACAGGGACTAAAGTCATTCGCATGACACACTATGACCAGTCTCTTCGGCTCCCTGTTTGGGGTGAGTGCCATGGCAGGGTCTCAGGAGAAACCTCCATCAGTCCACCCTCCTTAGCCCACAGCACAGCTCTGAGCCAGTCTGGGCTACATTCCCAGCTCCTCGAATGGATGCATGGCCTTGGGCAGCTCGGCCCTCTGGGCCTGTTTCGTTCTCTGTGAAATGGGGATGAAAACAGTACCCACCTTAGGGGTTGACCTAAGGTTTAAGTGACGTTTTCTGTGTGTACATAGACATATATACACACACATATATGACATTGCATGTATAAATGTAAATGAATTATATCTATTTGAGTGTATAGGTATTTGACTATGAGATTATAAATACATACAATGTTTAAAGTACTTAGAACAATGTCTGGCACACTGTTACTCTTCTTCCTCTGGTTATTATTGTCATTATGACAAATAGAGCTTTACAATCAGGCAGCCTGGATTCAAGTCTCCATCCATCCCCTTAAAATCCCTGTAAGCAGAGGTGAATTTTCCCAACCTACCCAAGCCTCACTCAATATCAGCATTTAAAAATTCACTAGAGGGGCGCCTGGCTGGCTCAGTTGGAAGAGCATGCAACTCTTGATCTCGGGGTCATGAGTTTGAGCCCCACGCTGGGTGTAGAGATTACAAAAAAATAAACTTAAAAAAAAGATTAAAAAAATTAAATAGGAATTGTGGGCCTTAAACTGTACACTTAAAAATGGTTAGCATAGTAAATCGTATCTTATGTATATTTTACCAAAATAGACAAATATATAGCACATGAATTAACATGAGACACTTGTCATACAAATACCACAAATACATCAAACAAAGCCCATAATTTTTTTTTTTTTAAAGTAGGCTCCACGCCCAGTGGAGCCCAATGCAGGGCTCAAACTCACAACCCTGAGATCAAGACCTGAGCTGAGACAGAGTCGGACTTTTAGCTGACTAAGCCACCCAGGCACCCCACAAAGCCCATAATTTGAATTTTGGATGAGCCAAAGTTATGGGGGGAAAAGTGAATTAATTTAAGATCAGTTAAAAAACAGTCTTCAGTAACTGAGAGTGCAGGAGGCCCTACGGACACTGGGGGGACCTTGCAGGGGTGTTGGGGAGGCTGTGACTTCTCTCTGATGGCCCTAATGGACCACCCTTCCTTGCGTCTCCCAGCTTCTGGTGGCTCCCAGCAGTCCTTGGCTTATGGCCACATTACTGCTGTCTCTGCTTCTGCCCTCACATGACTCTGTGTGTGTGTGTGTGTGTGTGTGTGTGTGTGTGTGTGTGTTGCTGGGTCTCTTTTCTCCTAGAGAACCCAGTCTTTGAATTAGGGCCCACCCTACTCCAGTACAGCCTCATCTTAACTAATTACATCTGCAAGACCCTATTTCCGAATAAGGTTGCATTTTGAGGTTCTGGGTGGCCGGGGGTTTGGGAGGACACCGTTCGGCCCTGAACAGCCAGTGTGAGGCTTGCATGAGCGTGTTACTCATGGCAGTGCTGGGAAGGGACATGAGGATGGCTGGTTCCTGGTCGTGAGAGGCAGCTCCAGGGGGGGAACACAGTGGCGAGGGGGTGCAGGGGATGCTCCAAGTGTCTCCGGCCCCTCACTGTTGGCTCTGTGCGTGTTCCTCTAGAACTTTCTCCTTTTGTCAAGGGAGGAGCTCAGCCATCACGAGATGACCTTCAGGCTTTAAAGCTCTATGGCCATGCGGACTAAGGTGGACAGAGTCTGAAGACATGTGGAACTTTAAGATCAGAGACAGCAAATGCATGACCCGGGTACCCTCAGGGTCCACACCTAGCTGTTCATCCTTCACTAATTCACTGAAGGTGGAAACACACTGAGGGGAGAAAGAGGCAGACTTCCATAAGAGGAAGCAGAATGAGGGAAGGCTCCACAGCAGGACAGCGGGCTGAGGGGCTCACGGGGGCCTGGGGCAGGACTGCTGTGGCTGCCATCAGAGGGGCAGGCAGGGCAGGAGGGCTGAGTGTCCTGCACTTGTTTCCTGCTGACACCTCTCCTGCTGTGGTTAGGATGGCGCTGGGCTCTGAACCAGGAGTTCTAGAAATCGGGGAACAGAGGGAATGCTGCAGTCCAGGGGCCGTGCAAGGCGAGCACTGGCTCGCTGGGGTACGCCCACTGCTGACGGAGGCTGCCCTTGGGTTCAGCCCGTGTGACTCAGCCACAGGTCAATCTTGCATGAAAGGGAACATCACAGTCCTGGCGTGGCCCCTGGCTTCCTACAAGTTGTAAAACCATTTGGAAGTGGCAGCAACACGCCCAGATGCCAGTTTCAGAGGAAGCCTGCCTGGGAGTCTTGCACTGTCCGGTTGGGTAGCCCCCTCCTGACATTGCACAAGCTGCCCGGGGGCCCTGGGGACCCCGCAATGCTTAACTTAAAGACGGGGTGAATGGTGTGGCTTCTGCACGCATAGCAAGGTGGAGGATATCGGAGGCGCAGACCCTTCCTGGCATCACTGCTCAGAGTGGCTTGGGAGCCTCTGGCTGCCGCTGGGTCCCAGCTAACCCGAAAGCCACACTTAAGCACTGTCCACAGGCAAGCCTTGGGCGAGGCCTCAACATGCAAAGGCTTAAGGACGATCCAAGGTTGAACTATGAGCCTTATGGAGTGCAGAGGTTGTAAGCACACACACACACACACATACACACACACAAAGTGGCTCGCATAATTACGAAGGCTGAGAAGTCCCAAGAACTGCAGTTGGCAAGCGGGAGACGCAGGAGAGCCAAGGGTCTGAAAGCGTGAGGACCCGGAGAGGTGACAGTGTGAATTCCAGTGTGAAAGCCAGTAGCCTCAAGCCCCAAGAAGAGCTGATGCTTCAGCCAGAGTCTGAAGGCAGGGAAAGACCAATGTCCCAGCTCAAAGGCAATCAAGAAGAGGAGGTCCCTCTTACTCAAGAAAAGGTCAGCCTTTTTGTTCTAGTCATGCCTTCAACTGATTGGATGAGGCCCACCTACCTCCCTTAGGAAGAAGAAGGCGTCTTACTCAGTCTATCCACTCAAATGTTAAACTCATCCAAAAATGCCGCTGCAGAAACACCCCACGCAGAATAATGTTTGCCCAAATATCGGGGCACTCCGTGGCCCAGACCAGTTGACAAAAGATGAACCATTGCAGACCTCAAGCCGATCAGATTCCCTCTTCTGAGGAATTTGCCAATGGGACAGACAGCTGGCTTATGCCTTGCAAGACTTGGGACCCAACGGATAGGCTTTCTTTCCTGACATCCTCCCAGTCTCTTCCGCCCTTGTATCCTGTAAGACACCACACCTGCCTACCCCCCGTAGGATGGTCATCTGCACGCCGTTTTCCTTAAATGAGCTTGGGCTGAGTTTCCCTACCTGCGCCAGCGCCCATGAACATCTCCTCCTCGCTCTCAGACCCTCCCTCCCTGGGGGGTCTCCAGGGACTCCTCCCCCACGCTGTTACCACCAGGCAGAGTCAGCGCCCCCCAAGCTGGCCTGACGGGGTCTCCCACCATCTATGCTGTTACAACAGGTTGAACACTGCAGACGGGCTGCTCATCCGTGTGTATCTTTGTTTTTATAACCAGTCACTCGCTTCCGGAGACACGTCTCCACCCGGATGCCCACTGACCTGCCGCGCGGTGGCACCTCTCGGAGTCTCCTTCAAGGCGGGTTTGGAAGGTCTTCACAACCATCCTGCAGGGTGGCGTGTCCAAGGATGCCGGTCTAGTTGGATGTGTGGTTTTGATAACAGTCGAGTTACCGAGGCTTCTCCTTCCATCCTCGCCCTGGTACATAAGACACAATGAAAACATCAGAAAGGAAGGAGTCCAAGTGAAGTTCTGGCCAGGAAGTGGGTCTTGGGGAACCTGAGGTGCTGTGTTCTACTTCCGGAGGAGAGAAGAGCAGAGTGGGCCGGGCAGCGAGCTCCGTGTCCACGTGGCTGCGTCTTCACAGGGCGCGTGGAAATCTGTGGAATGATTTCATCACCACGCCGACAGGAGCATCACCGGGCACAGGTTGAAGCCTCAGACCTGACCTAACGTAACCTTCCCACTGGCCGGGTGGGGACACCGGGGACCCAATTTGCTCCGAGTCACACAGGCAAGCAGTCGGGAGCTGGGCTTCATGCAGAGTCAGAGACAAATTCCACATGAATGAAAGACCCGGATGTAAAACTGAACTTTCTAGCTGTAACAGAAGTATCTCTTACGGCCTCATAGCGAGGAAGGAGGGATTTCTGAAGCAAGGCACGAGAAGCATCACCCGAGGGACAAAAGACGGGTCCCTTGACCAGTTAAAGTGGAGGATTTCTTTCCACCGTGATACAGAGGAGAGGCGATGGCTGCAGTCTGGTTTCCTGGGTCCTGAGTGATTCCAGCTAAAAGCGAAAGGGAGGGTCTCACGGGAAGGAGCATGGCATTCACTCGGGCCCTGGCAGACACGGAACCCGCACAGCAGTGTCGCGAGGCGTGAGTAGCTTCTGTCACACGGAGCACACGAGGCCGGAGAAGCCTGCCGCTTGTCTGCGGGGCGCAGGGCAGCACGCTCGCCTGCCTCTGCAAGCATCTCCCCTCCCTCCCTCCGGTCAGCCCCGGGGTGCGCTTTACAGAATGAGGGCGGACCGCATTCCCCCTCATCAGACCCGTCAGGGGTGCCTGACGCCCACCCTGTAAAATGCAAACCCCTTCCCAGCCTACAGGGACACGCCGGTGACACCTCCTCTCTGATCCCCCTGCCCTTCTCCCCTGCTCCAGCATGCGGGCCTCCTCAGGGCCTTTGTGCCAGCTGTTCCCTCCCCAGACACACTCTTCTCCCTTCCCCAGTGGCCGCGCCTCTCCCCCTTAAACACCACCTCCTGGGAGAACCCTCCCCTCAGCCAGGCACCTGTTCTCTCACCACCGTATGTAACTCAATTCCTATTTATTTCTTCCATCCTTGTTGCTGGAGTAGACTGCGTGTTCTAGAAGGGTAAGGAACGGGATGTTTTCCCTGCGTGGACTCTGGCTGTCTCCTTGAGGACTGTTCGAGGCGAGCGAACGTTTCCCCCTCTCTCAAGCTTTGCAGAGAACCAGGACCGAACAATGACATCTCTAACTCTTCCTTGGTGGGGAAGGGAAGCTGTGCCCTCGGGGGGCCGCATTTCAGCCGGGCACTGCGCCACACGCAGCCAGCTCGGTGGCCGCCACGCCGAGCGCACCAGCACCTTCCCGGGATCCCTCCGCTTTCTCGCCAACAGGCTCTCTCTGTAGTCTTTTCTTCACAGGGTGGCCTTTTCTTTTTTAACGAAGATTTAAAAATTTACCTGGCTTGTCTTAGGAGCTCAGTGAGCTTCTCAGAGGAAATCACCAAAAGGAAAGGGCATTTGGCAGGACAGCCAGTGTGCTGAAAGGCGGAGCTGTGTGGATTCCATCCTGGGTACCCTTGCTGACAAGCTGGGCAACCCGGGGCAGATGGGCTGCCCTCTCTGGTCTGTTCTCCCTCTGCAAAAGGCAGGGCTCGGGCTGGCGGGCCCCTGACTCTCACCTGCTGTGGTTTAGGGTCTCAGGTGGGGCTCTTTGCAGGAGGCAGGGGTGCTGGGTGGAGAGCGCTGCCCCGGCGTAGGGCTTCCTCAGACGGGGGAGTCCCCTGAGAGGCCACTGGGGTCACTGAGTGAGGGCCTGGGCTGGGGTCCTGGGCCACGGACTACCTGGTTCCAGGGATCAAGGGAGACACTGGCCAATTCTAACTGTTCTTTGCAGTAGCCTAATACTACTTTCCAGAGTTAAGTACCCCTGAAGCGAAGGAAGGTAGAAGGAAGGAGGAAGGAGTTAGCAAGTACTGAGAGCCAGGAAAGTGCCACGCAGCCTGCTAGCGGCTTACCCCCATTATCTCATTTAAGCCTCCGTCAACCCCACAGAGAAGAAATTACCACTCCACCCAGTGCTGGAGGAAACCAAGGCTCTGACAGACCAAGGAACTTGCCTCAGAGCACACAGCTTGGGAGCACCCAGGGTAGGAAGGGCATCCAGGCCCGTCTGCGCGTTCACACTCTGTTCCCTTGCATGGAGGAAGGGAGAAGGAGGGCCCCGGAGAGCATCTTTGAACGGACAGCCCCTGTCCTGTCCTGACTGGGTTGGGATCCTCACTACAGACCCGCGGACACATAGGACAGTGATGCTAGTTCGCCTGTCTCCAAATGTTTGCCAAAGTAAGCACTTGCTGCAACTGGCAAATATTCATTGCATGCTCCCGACGGCCCCCGCTTTCGTTTTGGTTCAACAGGCCTACTTTGCAGACAAATGCTTCAAAGGGAAGGCATGTGTCTGGCCAGTAGAATCAATAGCAGCTTCTGAGTCCAAAGGGCCACGAAGGAAATACCCTTGGCACCAGCTCTGTGGCCAGTTGTGCGAAGCCGGAAATGGTAGGTTGGACATGCATTCCCCAAGACTTTTCCTAGCCATTGATGTTTGCAGAGGGCACTTTGCAGACTGTCAAGGCGGACTCACTACATTAACATGTGGGACAAGGGCAAGGCTTTGAGGAACCTAAGCAGGTGACAGTTCCGGATGGATAATCCAGGGAAACTGAGGCTGACAGGTGCTGAAGGGATGACTCAGGACCTGGGGCACAAGAGCCACAAAGGTCTAGATCATGGGGGAGAGTGAAGCCCAGCTTGGGGACTGGGGATGGAACTGGGCAGGCCAGCTCAGCTCTGGCTTGTGCTTGTCACTCAGCCCCCTGCGTGCTATGGTCACGCGTGCCCTGGATCCGAAAGCACCAGCACCTTCCTGAACAGATGCACCAGCATGGGGGGCAAGCTCAGCTGGAGGGGGTGTGTAATCGCAGAAGCAGAGCTCTCTGCAACATACTCTGGTTTATAGTTTCTATGTTGTGCAAAACAGGTGGGAAGGTAGAAGATGGCGGAGTGTCCACAGCGTTGCCGTCCGACAGTGGTCACAGGTTTTGGACACCAGGGCAGGATGTGGCTTGGGTTGTGGTGGAAGGTGGGGAAGGTGGGGGCAGGGGCAGGTGTGGATGCTCCCCGGATGTGCACTGGACCGGGCTCAGCCAGGCAAAATGGCCAGGGAGAGGTAGCCGGGGCAGCAGTGCTGCTTAAAAGTGGTGTTTCTTGTGGCAGAAGCCACACGCCTTGTGAAATGTATCACGCATTCAGAGGAGCGCAGAAAACGCATCAGAGCGGTTTAAGGAATAATCATACATGAACACTTGAACGTCCGCAGCCAAGGTTAAAAACAGCAACAGCGTCTTACAGAAGAGTCCTGTGGTTTCCCGCCAATGGTGTCTTCCCCCTTCCCTCCACCAGAGGTAACGACCCTCCTGACTTTCATGTTAGCCATTCTCTTGCTTTTCTTCCTTATGTCTGACCCCTAAAACTATGGCTCCGTTTTGATTGAGTAGAAAGCACGAACCTAGCTGGGTGGAGGAAAAGCAACATGGCCCGAGACAGAGGCCCCAGGAAGATCAAATGCATCAGAGACTGGCCTCAGCTTCCCTAATCATGACCCAATGACCTGGTGTCCTGGAAACTGGGCCAAAGGTCAGCTCCTTCTGTCAGAACCTCGACTCCAGCAGAGAAACCCAGGTGATGCGATCCAAGAGCGAGCAGTGTTCTGAGAAACCCACCACCTCCTTCCCATCCAGCCACTCCATCCTCCTCGTGTCCCGGTGACGGGCTCTGGGGCAGAGGGGACTCCCACCGCAGACTCAGCCCCCATTTGGGTGGAGGGATGGGATGATGGAGCACATCGTTCCAGCAGGCAGGACTGGAAAAGTGCAGGGGATTAGTTGAGGCCCGTAAGGAGTAAACTCAGCGCTATCGTGGCACCGGCAGGGAGAGCTGTGCTGCAGGATGAAGCCGCCGGAGAAAGATCCCCAAGGGCGAGGGCCGGAGACATCCAAGAGCAAAGTCTGGAGTCTTTCGACTAACTCTTCTGATCAGTATTTGTGGAATAGCTTCTATGAGCCGGGCATCCCCGCCCCCCATCCAGTCAAGTCTGTTACAGGCACACATGGCTTTTGAAGAGCTTGTATGGGACGTGGGTAAAGGGGCTGCCATTTGTCTCCAGCTCTGAGGCCCCAGGAACGTGGGAGACCATCCATACATGGAACCCAGTGGCAGCAGGAGTTTGGAGCTATGGAAGCTGACAGCAATCTGAGGTGTTCGCATCCAGAGGTCATTCCCTGCCACCTGGGCTCCTCTGTCCCTGTCACCCCACCATCCACCGGTTCTTGTCATGTGCGTCTCTCTGGGTCGGCTGCCTTTCTGGGTGACCATTAGCTACTCAAGTGCAGGGATCCGGCTCAGGGCTCTTTGTCCCCACCTCGTGCCTGGTGTAATTCTTGATCACAGCTGATGGGTTGGAAGGAACTTTTGAAGGGACAGACCATGGCATCATGAGGCAGCTTTGCTTCAAGTGGGACGTTAGCTTAGAATCAATCTCCTCCGCTCTTTAGAGGAAGGGGGCGTCCGAAGAGCAAGAAGGTAGACAGCAAATGGTTGACATCTTTCTTATGGGGGAAAAGAATCATCAGAGTGTGTGTTCTTCCAACTGTGCAGCCAGTTAATTCCCTCAATGTTTCATTATGCAAATATTAAAGAAGGAAGAAAATGAACATGTAATGAGCACTTACGGCATGCATTAAATCTTTGACTCCCCTTGGGATTACCAAAAAAAAAAAAAAAAAAGAAGGATCCCTGAAGTCCTGCAGTGCTCCCTGCCCTGGGAAGTTCTCTGGTTATAACCGAACCTTGGGGAAGGGGAAGAAGCCCTCTGGGCAGCACGTGTGGCTTGGGTCTGGGTCCCTTCCTGTTTGGAGAGAAGGCCGGGGCCACCATGGGCTGCTGTTACTGGCTCTATGCACGTCGCCCCACGTGACGCTGAGGCATGAGCAGGGCTGGGCTCTCCCCGCCCTCACCAGGGTGGCCCCTTTGGGAAACTGAATCAGGGCATGACCTTGAAATGGAGGAAAACCCCTCAGTAGGGGCAGAAAATGAAATTCACTGAGCTGGCCCAGGCACCAAAGAAACAAACAAAACCCCCTACCGGAAAGATAAACAAACAATAAATAAATGTCATGTGCCATGCAAAACATTGGCATCCGCTTTTTCTTGAGACTGTGAATCCAAACCCTGTTAAGATGTAGAAATTCTCACGTCCACCCTCAAACAACAGACTTTACCAAACAATGGCAATTACCCTCCAGGTTAATAAATGTTAAACGGCCACCCGATAAGTATTAAATGAGCTCGAGACAAGCTTATGAGGTTGGAATCTTCCTCCTTGAAGTGACAGGAGGAAGTGACAAGAGTAAAGAGCCAGAAGTAGCTTCTGAAGCTGGGGTTTTTTGCAGGGACCTCAACACCACATCCAGGACACGGGAACCCCTCTCAGGAATAATACTAGATAGTTCATTATCTTAAAAACTCCCAACACTTTGTGAAATTATTTAGGTAATTTGCATGTAAGCATTACACCTCTAATTCCTCCTCCAAATTCTGATTTTGGACCTTGGACCCCAAAAAACCACAAAAAACAAAACAAAACAAAAACCTCACCAAAAACCAAAATGGAGGCATTTGTAATAGTTGGAGTTCAGCCACTATGGGAGTTAGCATTTCCTGGGGTGGAGGGGGAAAAAAAATAGATAAAAATTGCACTAGAAAGTGAAATTGGATTTTAAAAAATCAATGAAGTAACCAGGCTATTAAAATGGAAAATAAGTCTGATGTCATTCTGAAAAATAAAAGGGTTGAGTCACCTGCAGAGCCACTTAATTAAGCACAGGAAGTAACAAGAGAGCTTGAGTGATTTTCCCAGTTAATGTCAGTATTTCAAAATGAGTGAGGCGTTAGGCCAAGAGCATTCCTTCTAATCAGAGAGTTAAATCGGCTCTTTTGCCCTCAGGACGTCTTGATACATTTGAAGTTGATGAAGAGCAAAAAGGAATGTATTAAAAATTATCCCAACTGCACCCAAACAAGCAAAAACGTGAGCTTTCTGCTTGCGGTCCCTGGGGCAGTGTGTGATGGGGTCCATCGGGCTGGCCCCAGGACCCTCTGGAGCAGGGAGGGATGCCGGGTGGGGTGGGGGAGGCCGAGCCTACCTTCATAAGGTCAGAGGAAGGAGTGCCAACGTCCTCTAAGTGTTCCTAAGAATTGTAGCAGCTCGGAGCAGAGGCAGCAGGTTGGGGTTTTAACAGAAATGACGTGGGACATGCAGGCAGCCCTGGACAAGGCCTTCCATTCTCCGTCTGAGTTTGGGGGGGGTGTCATTGTATGGGGCCTGGCCTCCCCTCCCACCTCTGCTAAGCAGATGCCAAGCCACTGTCAGCCCCAGCCAGCTAGTAAGTCGGGGGTGCACTCCCCAGCATAGCAGCCGTGTTGCAGTGTCCCTGTCCCACCCCAGGGAAACCTGAGGGCCATCCCCAAGTGCTCATGGAGGTTCTGGGTCTGGGTTCTCTGAGCCACGTGCAGAGGAGCTCCTGAGGTCACTGCCAGATCCCAGACTACAGCAGACTCAGAGGAGAAGCAAGGTCTGTCCCAGACCTAGTGCTCAATGCATTACCCCCTCTCCACTCACTCCCTCTGTGCCATTATCAAAGGCCAGCTTCCTTTGTTGTTGTTGTTTTGAGGTTTTCTTTATTCATTTGAGAGAGAGAGAGAGAGACAGAGAAAGCATGAGCAGGGGGGAGAGGCAGAGGGAGAAGCAGACTCCCCACTGAGCACAGGACCCAGAGATCAGGACCTGAGCCCAAGCCTGCCGCTTAACCACCTGAGCTACCCAGGCACCCCAAAGGCCAGCTTCCTTTTTCAGCCTTCAGTCTTTTGATGTTGGTTGGTTGTTTTATATCCATTATTATCTTTATTTAACTGTGCTAATAGGGCAGAAATATGGAAACTTTAATCCTTAAATCTGACCTAGTTTGGGTAGGGTGGAGACTAGGCTTGTCCAGAAGAGCTGAGCACCAAGGGTCCTGGACACGCAGGGAGGGCCTCTCCACCGCAAGCATAGACTCTCTTCCCCTCGATCAGTAAGGCAGTCTGTTCTGAATAAACTGAGCTTAATTAGTGGTTAAAACCAAAAATTGGCCACAGCCAGGCAGCTGCCGGTTTTCGGGAGCTCCCTTCCCCCTGAGGACAGCTACACACTTTCCCGATGTTCGATGTTCGTAGGGATGATGTTCCATCTGTAACATCAACCAATATCAGAAGTGATTTCCCCCCGCAGGATGTTTCCTTAGTGCCTCATCTCGAAATTGACAATGTTGCGCTGGGTTTTCACTGTAATTTTCTCAACGTCTCTCCTTCCCCCCCATCCCACTCCAAATAAGGCTGCTCACCAAAAAACAGCAAATAGATATTTGGTGTTCCCAATTTTTAACCGTTTAACCAAATGAGAACCAGGTAAACTAATCCTAATCTTTTTGGAAGGTTGTCTTGAAGGCGACAGTTGTCACACTCATCTATCTAATGCCAACAGAGCCCTGGGTTGCAATGCCGGGAGCTTTGGGAATACTAGAATATTATGGGCAAGGGTGGAGTCTGACGGTTAAGTATATCCCCAGTAATACTGATTATTCTCATTTGAAAAATCTTTCCTAATTAGAGAGACCACCAGGATCAGGGGTGAGGGGCCGAAGGGAGGGGGTGGCATTGTATGCAAATGAAATAGAGCAAGGTCTGGGGTCCAACATCGCAGGTTCATCGCCCTGTGCTGCTCATCTCCCCTTTCTGAGCCTCAGTTTGCTCATCTGTTAAATGGGATGAATAACTGAGCCTTCCTTTTAAGGTCGTGATGAGACTTCTGGAACAGTCCTGGGAAGAGTTCAGCATGGTCCACAGGATAGGATATGTGCATAATTCTTTTTTTTTTCTTTTTTTAAGTGAGCTCTAGTTCCAATGAGGGGTCAGACTCACCACCTCAAGATGAAGAGTCGCATGCTCTACGGACTGAGCCAGCCAGGGGCCCCCAATGTAACTCTTATTAGTAGCTACTGTATCAACTTTTTTGTTCTAATTCAGTTCTTGTTTTAGACATTGGGTTGAGAAGGCAAGAGCGGAAATATGAAATGAACTTTAACAGATGTTGTCCTACTCCAGTCTGGCCTGAGATCCTGTATCACATCACTCAGAATTACCTTCATCTTTGCATGACCTCAGTGATCGGGGGAAAGGGGAGCATCAGTGCAAGACAGAAAACATGAATCCAAGACAGGCTGGAGATCACAGTAAAATGTTCTCTGCAGATTTGCCTCGAGTGCCTCTGCCGAGGACAAGCCCAGAGTGTCGCCTTCCTGACTCAGGTGCTGGCGAGGGGCAGCAGGACCAATGACAGGCCCTTGGCCCAGCATCCCCTCCTTGCCTTCACCCACCAGGCGGGCACAGCTGGAGGGCAGGGGAATGTGCGGGGGGAGTGGGGGAGGTGAGCTGTTGGGATTTGTAATAGATTTATTTTCCTCCTAGACCCTATTCCTGACCCAGAGCTCCTAAACCCTTGGAATTTCCCGTGATAAGAGTGATAAAGGTGTCTTTGTTATGTTAATGAGGTGACAACTGGAAAGCTTTTAGGTAACTTAACCAAGGGGGCTGGTTGCCAGGAGAAACAGCCAGGTGATTAGAGAGCTTTCAGTCTCTCCGCCACCCCTCCAGGGAGGGGAGAGGGGCTGGAGTTTGAATCAACTGCCAATGGCCAATGATTTAATCAATCATGCCTATGTAATGAAGCCTTCCTAAAATCCCAAAAGGACTGGGTTCAGAGAGCTTCCCAGGCGGCGGAAACAGGCTGGTTGGTGCCCCTGGAGAGAGCAGGGAAGCTCCCAGCCCTGTCTCCACACCTGGCCCTATGCGTCTCTTCCATCTGGCTGTTTCTGAGTTCTATCCTTTTATAATACGCCAGTCATCGAGTAGGTAAAATGCTTCTCTGAGTTCTGGGAACTGTTCTAGCAAATGAATCAGACCCGAGGAGGGGTCTTAAGAACCTCTGATTGGGCGCCTGGGTGGCACAGCGGTTAAGCGTCTGCCTTCGGCTCAGGGCGTGATCCCGGCGTTATGGGATCGAGCTCCACATCAGGCTCCTCCTCTAGGAGCCTGCTTCTTCCTCTCCCACTCCCCCTGCTTGTGTTCCCTCTCTCGCTGGCTGTCTCTATCTCTGTCGAATAAAGAAATAAAATCTTAAAAAAAAAAAAAAAAAGAACCTCTGATTTACGGCCAGTTGGAAGCACAGGTAACAAGCTGGCCTTTCAATTGGCGTCTGAAGTGTGCATGTCTGTTTAAGAGGGAATTTTGTGGGACACCCTGATGTAGTCTGAGAATTGCTTGGTGTTGTGTAGGAAGCCCCTCACATTCCCCCCTTCCCGCCCCCAATACATTGGAATTGGGTCCAGGAACCCAAAAGAGCAGGTCTGCAGCAGGGGAGCTGACATCGAGCGCTGGGCATGCAGGCCTTCGAGAAATCTTTCCCGAGGTCCAGTCCACGTGCACGCACCTTCTTGCCCATGTGAAAGCGCTGGGAGAGCCGCCCTCCTGACGAAGGGACTGTGTCAAGGTGTGAACTAGCCTTCAATTCTAGTCACCTCTGCAAAGTTTGTGGAGGTGACACCTGCTGTCATGGGGTCAAAGTTCAAATGTCACTTTGCCATGGTTGTCCCTCAGTCACCGAGGAAGGAGATAGGAAAAGGAACAGATAAATACTCAGGCCCCTGCAGCTACCCTCCTCTCCCCTGGGGTTGCAATACCCAGCCCTCAATTCCAACGGCCCCGGAAGGCGGAAGGCGTCTTTCTACGGTGAGCTCATCTCCCTACCAGCCCCACCCACCCCCAGTCCTACCCTCCTTGCTGCTTCCATCTGACCGGCAGCGACTGGGGCTCGGCCCCGGGCTCCACGGCTCACTGGCTGCAGGCCCCGCCTTGGGAAGATGAGTGCTCTGCCCACTTTCTCATCTGCTAAATGGGACATGTCCTAGGGTTGGCATGTTTCCGCTGGTGACAGGCCTGGCATGGAGTCAGCCGGTTTCTTTTCCCTCTCCAGATCGCTGGCCTGGCCTGACCCCTCCTCTGGAACTCTTCCCTGTGTGACTGACCTCAGCCCCTGCTGCTGCAGCCTGACCCTGGCCTGCTTCCCACACCCCACCCGCCCCGGCCCCCCGTGTGCCTCTCTGCCAGCTGGGCCCTGAACCCCCTCTTGGCCTCCAGCCCTGCCTTTGACCTGGCACCCGCGCAAATGTTGCAGATTGCTGAGATCAGGAACAGGTCGTACTTGTCGCTCATTCCAGGAGCGTCCTTTCTATGTCCCCATGATCAGCTGCATGGGGAGAAGGGGGTGACATCACCAGACCTCACAGTCTCTCCCAGGGGGGCCCTCTGTGCATTCGCCCTGGGGACCCATCTTCCAACACCCCGACTGACAGCCCTGGAGCAGCTTTCTGTTGGAGGGTCTGCAGCTGCAGCCGGCAGCCCATGGTGGCCAAGATCTTGAGAATAAGGCCGCGGGGTCATCCTTCTTTTTTCTTTCTTTTCTTTTCTTTTTTTTTTTTTTTTTGTGGAAAAGCAGAGGGAGCTTGGGCTGTGCGGCCAAAGTCCAAAGTCCACGAATTTTCTGTCAGGCACCAGCCACTCCAGATGCACAAACACACCCCTGAGTTTCCTGGAGAGGAACTGTTTACAAACCCCGTGTGGGTCCTGACCCTTGAGTCTTAGGCGGTGGGGTTTGGGTGTTCATCCAGGAGGGGCACGGATTTCATACGTGTCTTGGGCTTCCGGCTGGGCCTCATCCGTTCCTGCTGCCTGTTGGCTTTCTGGTCCCTTTTGGGGATGACTTCTCCCCAGTGCGTTTGGTATGGGTGAGAGAACGGTCTTACGAGCCGTCCTCCACCAGGGCAGTCTGGGAAGCAAAGCCTTTCTCTCCTTGCCCTGGGCCACTTTCTCTCCTTGCCCTGTGTGACCTAACCGTGGCTGGAAGGCCCTCCCCAGGGCTGGCATCTGCCATGAGTAAAGCAGGAAGGAGAGTCCGCGGGTGCAGCTGAGACGCGGGACAGACGGCCTCCCCCTCGAAGCCGGGGTTGTATTTTCTGCTTTCCCAGCCCCCCCCGGAGCAGTCCTGGCCCCTACCACCCCCAATTCCCAGAGCCGCTCGTCCCCGTCCACTGCATTCTTTCACTTGAGCTAGCTGGAGTCTCTTTCTCGCCAGGATGACGTCCTGATGCTACCAGGTGGACACTGCCTAGCTTACAGTGAGCTACCCAAAAACTCCCTGGGGTCCCTGACAGCAGCCTGGGTGTCCATGCCAGTGGAGAAAGAGATGAGGAGTTCTGGCCTGCAAGCATGCCAAACGGTGTGCTTCTTCTGGAGCGGGGAGTCATTGCTAATGTCTGTAACTGATGTCTCTCTTGGGAGAGCTTGTGTGTGTGTGTGTGTGTGTGTGTGTGTGTGTGTGTAAGAGAGTGTTTCTTACTAGTCAATTAATAGAATATGGTTTCTTTTGTTGTTACTCCTCTAAAAGGGTGAGTATGTCGTGCCCGAGAGAAATCTGACGCCCCAAAGCCCACCAGTGGCATCAGCTCTGGGTTGGCCGGAATGGTGCATGGCCGTTCCAATGTGCCTGAGGAATGTCTCCTGCTACCACACTGTTGGCACCCCAGGCCGGGTCCCTGCGGAGCCCAAGGCCCACCCTCAGCCTTGTCATATGGATCGTAGGGGCACCTCCCTGGCCCCGGTGAGGGCCCTCTACTCTGGAATGCCGTCAGCCACGCTGGTGAGGAATGAGGCTCCGGGACAACGGGTGGCCTGCAGCAGCCAGGGGTTCATCCCACCACGGTCCTGATGATCTGCGGTGAGACTATCACCCACGCATTTCTCTCCATCGTTCTTTTAAAAAAAAGCATACAGCTCGGTGGCTTTTAGCACTTTCACAACATGGCGCAACCATCGCCCTATTTCCAAAGCTTCTTCGTCACCTCAAACGGAAACTCTGTGCCCTTTAAGCACAGCTCCCCGTTCCTCCCCTCCCCCGTCCCCGGTGACCGCCATTCTACTTTCTGTCTCTCTGAACTTTCCTGTGCTAGGCCCCTCGGCTGAGTGCAAGCGCACCGTATGGGTCCTCGTGTCTGTTTCAGTCGGCACCGTGTTTCCGAGGTTCATTCATGTTGTAGCGCGTGTCAGCCCGTCATTCCTTTGTAAGGCTGAATAATATTCCATGGGGTGTAGACGCCGCCCTTTCTTCCTCTAGACCTCTGTTGATGGACATCTCGGTTGCACCCACCTTTCAGCTGTTATTAACAACGCTGCAACGAACATCGGTGTACCAGTATCTGAGCCTCTGTTTTCAATTCTTTTGGATTTATACCTAGGACTGGAATTTGCTGAGTCATATGGTAACTTGATGCTTCACATTTTGAGGGATCACCAAACTGTTTTGCACAGCAGCTGCCCCGTTCTGCTTTCCCACCAGCTTCACGCCGGAGTTCGAACGTCACTGCATCCTCTCCAACATTTGGGGATGAAGTGGTGTGTCGCTGTGGTTCTTATTTGGTTGGGTTGGGTTTTTACTTCTCCGTTGGTTTTACTATGCAGTACATTAATACAGTGCATACCCTTCTAGAAGAGGCAGATGAGCATAACCGAGTTATTTTTCATCAATCAGGAAAATGCTTCCTTGATCGATATTCTCCAAACCCCTTGACACATGGTAATGATTAACTCCAGAGACGCGCCTATCTCTTTCCATCAAGCCCTGCTGACATGAATAGTTGGCAAACCTTTTTTCCTTGCCCCCATTAGTGAACCTGTGGATGTGCGCAGAGGCTCTGCTGGGGAAGGGCAAGCACATGGCCGTGACGTCGATCCCGGGCAGAATCTCGAACCACATCGGGCCAGGCTGTGGTTGCTAAGGCCAAACCCTTCGTCACTGTGGTTTTAATTTGCATTTCCCTAACTAATGATGGTGAACATCTTTTCGTGTGCTTATTGGCCCTTGTATATCTTCTTCGGAGAAAGGTCTATTCAGATCCTTTGTACAGTTTCAAACTGAATTTGTCTTTTTGTTGTTGAGTTGTAGGAGTAGTTTAAATATTCTGGATATTAAATCCTTACCACATATATGATTTGTAAATATTTTCTCCTATGCTCTTGGTTGTCTTTTTACTTTCTTACTAACGTCCTTTGGGGCGCCTGGCTGGCTCAGTCGGTAGAGCATGTCGCTCTTAATCTGGGTTGAGTTCGAGCCCCACGTTGGGTGTAGAGATTGCTTAAAAACAAAATCTTGGGGCGCCTGGGTGGCTCAGTCGTTAAGCGTCTGCCTTCGGCTCAGGGCGTGAGCCCAGCGTTCTGGGATCGAGCCCCACATCAGGCTCCTCCGCTAGGAGCCTGCTTCTTCCTCTCCCACTCCCCCTGCTTGTGTTCCCTCTCTCGCTGGCTGTCTCTCTCTCTGTCAAATAAATAAATAAAATCTTTAAAAAAAGAAATCTTAAAAAAAAATAATGTCCTTTGATGCACAAAAGTTTTAAATTTTGATGAAGTCCAATTTAACTATATTTTCTTTTGTTGCATATGCCTTTGTTGTCAAATCCAATAATCTGTTGCTAAATATGACATCATGAAGGTTTACTTCTGTATTTTCTTCGAAGACTTTTATGGTTTTAGCTTTTATATTAAAGTCATTGATCCATTTTGAGTTACTTTTTGCATATGGTATAAGGTAGAGGCTCAACTTCAGTCTTTTGCCTGTGGGAATCTACTTATCCCAGCACCATTTATGGAGTAGGTTGTATTTTCCCCACTGAATGGACTTGGCATTCTTCTCAAAAATCAATTGTCCATCAATGTGTGGGTTTATTTCTGGACTCTCAGTCTGTTCCATTGACCTATGTTTCTATTCTTATTGCCAGTTTGGATTCCTGTAGCTTTGTAGAAAGTTTTGAAATCAATAGGTGCAAATTCTCAGGCTTTGTTTCTCTATTTATTTAAAGTATAAATGATATACAGGATCCTATTAGTTTCGGGTATATATCATCACAATTTGATATTTTTACACATTACGAAATGACTCCCATAATACATCTAGTCACCGTCTGTCAAGGTTTTTATAATATTATTGGTCATATTCCCTACATTGTATGTTACATCCTCAGGACTTATTTTATAATTGAAAGGTTTGTGCCTCTGAGTCCCCTTCACCTATTTTGCTCATTCCCCAGCCCTTCCCCTCTCTGGAAGCCACCAGTTTGTTTCCAGCATCTATGAGTCTGTTTCTGGTTTGTTTCATTTGTACATTTGTTTTGTTTTTTTAGATTCCACATAGAAGTGAAATCACACAATATCTGTCGTCCTCGGTCTGATTTATTTCGCTTAGCATAATACCCTGTAGGTTCATCCACATTGTTGTAAATGGCAAGAGTTCATTCTTTTTTATGGCTGAGTAGTATTCCATCGTATGCGTATGTATATGTCTGTCTTCTTTATCCATTCATGTATCGATGGGCACTTGGGCTGCTTCCATATTTTGGCTGTAAATAATATGACTCGGTTTTTCTTTTCCAAGATTGTTTTGGATATACGGGGCCCCTTGAGATTCCGTATTGATTTGAGAATAGGTTTCTTGATTTCTACAAAAAAAGGGCTGTTGAAATTTTGATAGGGACTGCATTGAATCCGTAGATTGTTTTGGATAGGATTGCCATTTTAACAACATTAAGTCTTCCTACCCACGAACACAGCATGCCTTTACATTCATTTAGGGCTTCTTTAATTCCTTTCAGCAATCTCTAAACCTTTCTTGAACCTATTTGTGTCTGTGACTTACATAACCTCTCAAGATAATGAGGGCCATATGTTTCCCTTACCCACTACATAAATTAGTGTTAAAGCCAATAGAACACGCTGTCTCTCTCAATCTTTGCAGGCGTTCTTAATTTCAGTATTTTCAGTTTTGGTAAGCAAATCCCAGCGTGTGCTATTGATAGCTTTCATGATTTCCTTGATATTATGTATACATATGCCCTCTCAGGCACCGTCTGCACAGATTCGAAACTCTCACTCTTTTAGGTGTCCCCTCACACAGAGTTTTATTGGTTTCCCTTCTCCTAGTTCTGTTATGTTTCTGATCCAATAAGCAAACTTACATTCAACCAACTTATGTACTGCTCAGCCTGTTTTAACATTTGGGTGGGAGAGACCCAAATGTCCAGTATACAGAAGAAGAGACCCATAATGTTGACCCTATCTCCAGGTACCATGGCAAGAGGTACTGGGAGCCCAGGGCCTTGACCTCATAGAGTGAGGAGACCCAATGAAGGGAAGAGGATTTCCAGCTGGTGGTTTAGGGGAGACCCCATGGAGGAGGAACCATTTAAATAGAGGGATCAGAATATGGGGTGCTTAGACACATAATTAATTGAATGTCAACAGAAGCAGAGTTGGATTTTTATGACTGGGTTTCAGGAGGAATCTGAAACTTCTGAGAAATGAATGCTAGATTTTAGATGTATTAGGATATGTATAATTTATGGGAGGAAAAATCCATGGCTCTCATTAGATTCTCAAAAGCAGGTTAGGCTCAAGGAGGCGCCTTCCTAATGAAGGACTGATCAGAGGGCTCATTCCTACTTGTTGCTAGGAAGCTCCACGTAGATGTGGAGAATTATTATTATGTACATGGGCTAAGGCATCCAGAGGCTCTGAACCTAGATTCGAGGTGCCTTCGTTGTCCTAAAATTGTATATTTGTTTTATGTTTTTATTTTAGTGCATTTTTAGAAACTGTCAGTCATCTGATTCTTAGAGGTCATGACCCCAATAACCAAGCAGTGGGGGCCCTAGAAGGCAAGTTTTCTTAGTGAGGAGACAGGAGATGTTGCTCGAGAGGGAGACATAGAGATGTGCAAACGAGGGAGGCCCAAGCGGGACAGAAAGCAAGAAGCTTCAGCTGTCAGAGAGCAGTGCTGAGTCCCTGGGCTGCTGAAGGGCCAGATGAAGAAACCCTGAAAAGACAGAAGGAAAATGATTCAAACGGGGGAGCTTCAGAGTCGGCTTTGAGAGCTCAGTGCAAAAGCTTACTCCTTGGGACGCCTGGGTGGCTCAGTCTTAATTAAGCGTCTGCCTTTAGCTCAGGTCTTGATCCAAGGGTCCTGCTCAAGGAAGGAGTCTGCTTGTCTCTCTCCTTCTGCCCCTCCCCCCCCAGCGCGTGCTCTTCCCCTCCCCCCTTTCTCTCTCTCTCTCTCAAAAAAAAAAAAAAAAAAAAAAAAAACTTCTAAGAAAAAATTTACTTCCGAAGGGCCTGGCCTGATTTCCCAGCCTTGGCAAGATGTCAACATCGCCTGTCACCTGTCCCTGAGCCTCTCACTCTCCCTCCAGACCAGGCCCTCTTCAGAGGTGCCAGGGAGTCTGCTGGGCCTGGCACATAACAGATGTCGGGGCTCCCTACCCTTCCCCAAAGGTCAACCCCCTCATTCTTGGAAGGTGACTCTCTGGAACACTGGGCCACCACATCAGTTACATGGGCATGGCGATCGCGCTGACGGTCGCCTCTGGGTGTCTTCAAAAGATAAGCTGCACCAAATGTGCTTCTTCCCCTCACTGTGGTCACGATGACACACAGACAGAGCTCCCTGGAGCTCAGACCGCCCTGACCTTCGAGATGCACCAGAGCTCAGTCTGCTGGTCAGTTCTGCTTCACTGTGGCCTTGAGATGGAGGGCTCCCCGGCCCCCCGCCCTATGGGCTGTTCGTGTCCCCAGCAGGGAGCAGGACCGTTGGCCGAGCAGGATCATGGGGAGGAGCGGAGCAGTTAGGTTCCTGGCGGAGACTTCCCCTGTTGCACAGTCTCCAGCCTCCCCGCTGCTGCGGCAGGAAGAACTCCGGGGGGCAGGGGCAGACACAAGCACGCCCGTGGAGGAGAGTCTTCTGTGGGCTGCCGAGGCCCCCACACAGCGCATGGGGCCTGGCCAAGGTCCCCTCCACCATGCAGCCGTGTCTGCCTTGTCCAGACTAACCGTGACCTCACCTGCCCAAAGAAACGACGGTTTCCATTTTGCCCAACTTGATTGGAGAGGCCGATAATTCCCACCTGACCAGCAGCACGCCACCAGAATCAGAAAATAAGCACGTCATTGTGTTTTCTCATGACAAGTTGCCCTTTTGTCTTTTTTCTGCTCTTCCACGATGGCATCTGCTGGCTGCTGAGTCACACCGCAGGTGACGAGCAGCCCACCCCATGTGTGTGCGTTCTGTGGCCGCCTGCTGCCTGTGGTTCCCCCGTGAGTCAGTAGAATTGGGACACCACTGAGCAGATGTTGCGGAGGTGACACAACGGTCACAGGGTGTGTGCCAAGGATGAGTTTTGAGTCTCTGAAGAGGAGAACTACACTCAAGTTTGTTTTGAATTCGCTGAGTCATGGCTGCTTCAAGGACAAGGCCCAGCTGTAGACAGCAATGGCAAACCCAAACCCTGGGGCATTCTGTCTGGTGAAAATTGGGAAGTTTCTACAAAATGTTTATTTCGAGGAGGACGAACACATTTTTTTTCTGCAACACTTGCAATTGTCTGTAAAACTTTAAAAATGAAGATGTAGAAAAATTAATTTCCTACTCATGCTAAAGTAACAGGCAGTGGTTCATATATTTAATATTTTAAGTCAACTTTCAAATGTATGATTTTTTATAAACTCAGTACAGAAGGAGGAGGGAGGGTACCGGAGAATGCGGAAGACCCAGGGTAAGAGATTTTATAACTCACTGAAGGCATCTATTCTTCCAGTGTCTACAACGATGTTGACCCTTGCAATTTGGTTGGTTGATTGGTTGGTTTTGGACAGAGTGTCTTTCTGAAATCTCAAAGGAGCCAAATTAGGCATCTTCTAAGATGCTTTTCTGTTCTTGAAGCATCTTTGCTTTTTTGGGGTGGGTCTCCTCAGCCACACTGAATCCTCTCAAGTCCTGGGCGGTGGCTGGGTGGCGTGAGGGCTCTGTGGAGGTTGCTGGTAGGATTTAGGACACTCTCCCTTGCTGCAGGAGGCAGACTCGCCGCTCTGGAGATGTGAGTGTGGGGTGGAAGGTGGGCTCACTTTAAGTTGTGCGGACTGAGCTCCCCCTGCACCCATTCAATGCCCAGGCAGGAGGCCCCACTCAGGGACCAAGACCTCGGAATCCCCGGGGAGTCCTGGGGGAGCACCCTTGAGCTTCACTGGTGACTGGAGAAGTTGGGTAGCAGAGAAGCCAGGCAGACCCTTCTGTCCTCAGACCTCCCAGCCAGGTGGCAGCCTCACTGTGGGGTCCTTACTGCAGCCTTCAGGTTGTGACCCTGAGATCTGGCCCCCTCCTCTCTGATTTGTGGGACAGACAGAAGACACTTAGCTCACCCTTTGATCTGCTGATATTTCTCTCCTCTCCTCCCTACAAACTTGTCTGACTCTACTCTGTGTGTGGTGAGTTTCTTTGGGAAACAGGGCAGGTCTGTGGGCCAGAATCACCCACCACTGCGACAAATCTCACCTCTGTCCCGTCTTTGTCCCCAGCCCTTCACAGATGCCTTTAGGGAATACTTGGCCACAACGCTCTTATCTTCCCTCATTCTGCCAACATGGCAACTTGGAACATCCTTAGACCATCAGTGTCGTGGAAGCCAGCTCCTGAGTTTTCCCACTTGGCCAACTTTCCATGGCCTTCCTGGGGGTCAATTTTTACTTAATGAGGCCCTAAGCCAGACAGCAGAGAAAGCAGAACTTCTAATCATGGCCTTGGCTTTGCCTCTTGCCCCAACCCATGTCTCATTCGCCTCTGTCCTGTTCTCTATCCTCCCAGACTTCTGTTTCCTTTCACCTTCCCCTCCCCCTCTTCTTCCTCTCCTTTTCCGCCTCCCCCTCTCTTTCTCTTCCCTTCAAGCACCACTCTTTCAGCCTTAATCAGAACCTAAAGAGACCGAAAAGTCCAGGGAGCAAGCCCCCGTACTCTTGCCTTCGCTGTTGTTCCTCAGGATAGACCCCGCGTGTTTCACTGAGGCAGGATGGAACAGATACCAAGTGACGTGGTGTACGGTCTTTGTCACAGCCCTGGCCTCTGCCTCAACTCCCCACGGACGTCTTCCCAGCTCCCTCCCTCCTTCTGAGCAACATCTTGTGATCAACCTTCCAGCATGGGACCCGCATGGCAGCCCAGCCCCCCTTCCACCCGCATGACTGGAATTTCCAAGACGCTCCAGACTAGGTGGCCTCCCTCCCAACACAAGGATGTTCCCCTGGAGCGTTCTGTCACATAAATTCTTCCAAGAATTTGTTGCCAGGAAAAAAAATTCCCTGAAGAATATTTTCTTTTATTAGACAATAAGAGCTGCATACCACACTGTTTTCCTTTTTTTTTTTTTTTCCCTTCCCTTACCAGGAAGTCAGAGCTACAACAGTGCTGATTCCAAACGCAATCATCAGCCCCCTTTCTGTCCCCTTCCTACTGCCACTTGTCTAGTCTATTCTGGGTGTGATTCCCTGCGTGGTCATCGTGAATGGAGTGTAAGCCCCGGTCATTTTGCGGGAAGGCTGTCCAGGCGGCCCTGTGGTCTTGACCCACTGCCCTTACCCTGCCCCCCGTCGCCGGGTCCTGGAGGTGCCCCCTAGAGTCATGCCCACCCCAGAGTTCCCTCTAGGTATTGGGTTTGGGGTCCTGCACTCCCCAGGTTCCACCTTCAGGGTCACAGCACCATCCAGAACAATCCCTGGCCCCCTTCGCTTCATGAAACAGGAGCTTCCCAAAGAAAGAGACGGCATTTCGCCTGGATGATAATGCCTTGAGACCGGCCGAGGCTCCTGGCCAGGGAACCAGGTTTTCCCCTCCACGGTCAGTCCCCATTTCGCATCCCGTCTGGGGCAGCCCAAGGGACAAGGTAAGGAAGAGGGAATTTTTGTCTCGCAGGTGGAGGAAAGGGATCTTGGCAGCGAGAGGGGCCAGTAAATGTCAAACCACGTCAGCGGGCACCGGGACCCCTGGAGGAGGTCGTTGGGCAGGCCGTCAGCCCGGCGGGTCGAGGTGGGGTTTGCAACGCACGTGGACATACTCCCTGCCCCCCCGAGGCCCCCAGGGTCCGAAGGCATTTCTGCGGCTTCCTTCTGTCTTCCCAGGCTTCTGAACAGAACAATAAGCAAGACGAAAACTCGCAGTCAGCAGGGAACCATTTCTTTGAGTTTGGCAGCTGAGCCTTTCACCAAGCCCCACTATGGACCAAGGGCTCTTTTGTCCTTGGGGAGAAAAGCTGTTTCCTGGAAGCTCTGACCCTTTGATTCAGCAGGACTATGTACGGTTACGGGGGAAGTTGCACCTTGAATGAGAACTCGTGTCCTGACATTAAAACCACCCTGTCCTTTCTGTCATAAGCACACCCCAAGGGAAACAGAGATGTAAAAATCACTTCAAAGTCAGTGTAAGTATGGCATTGGAGCCACTAACATAGCCAGAAAAGGCCTTCAAATGAAGTGCAAAGTAGCTCCATCAGATACAGAGGGGACAGACACCCAGGCGTTCAAGGCCCCCAGACAGCAGGCCGTCTCACTGGTTTGCTGGGTGAGAAAGGGCATTGAGTAGAGCCATCCTTTAATTCCAGACTCGGTGTCAAGCCTGCTCATGGGATTGAGGGCTCCATTGTCTGTAGGCCCGAGTCTCTGCCGCAGCACCTGCCAATGGGTCCCCTGCCAGCTATGCAGAAGGACAGGCTTGGTGTCAGGTCACCAAATGGGCCAGCATCTGAGATGGCCTAATAAATAAACCCGGGTGTTGAGGTTCGTGTGCACACATTTGCTGAGCACTGACTCTCTGCCTGGGAGAGAGCTGCACGCCCCCCGCCCCCCACGAACCCCTGGCTCCTGTCTGTGGGGGGAGAGATTTGAAAGCTGCAAGAGGAACCCAGCACGAGTCCCCTGTATGCCATCATCACACCCAAGACAGAACCGCAAGCATGGGGGATTGGCCGAGAACTGGCCCGTGCCCCTTCTTGGCTGGTCTGCTTTTCCAGGGACACTTCTGCCCCAAACTGGGACCAGAGTTTGGGATGAGGCCTGCCTCTTCTGGTACAGTTTCTGCCCTTATTCCTTTGCTCCTTACTCCTGAAATACTTTCAGATCCTTGCAGAGACCATGCTCTCCCTTGTTCTGACCCTTTGTTAATGCTGGGACTCACTGTCCACCACCTTGGCCTGTGTATTAGTCATGGTTCTCCAGAGAAACAGAACTAAAAGGATAGTTTAAGAGGACATTTATTAGAGGACTTGGTGTAAGGCCTGATCTGATTTGGGAAGACCAACAACCAGGAGCGATGTCTGAGGGCAGGGGAAGATGGATGTCAGCTCAAGCATGGAGACAGAATGAATTCACCCCTCCTCTGCCTTTTTATTCTATCCGGGGACCCATCATGGGGGGCGGGGGTGATGCCCGTGCACACTGGGGATGGCCATCACTTCTACACAATCTACCAATTCAAATGCTAACACCTTCCAGAAACACCCTGACAGATACACTCAGAGGTAACGTTTTCACCAGCTATCTGGGCATCCCTTAGCCTAGTCAAGCTGACACATAAAATGAACCATCCTGGGTGGTCTACTCCTTCCTCTTTCCCATCTCAATCTGGGGCATCTCCTGTCCCTTTAAGACTGGGTTGGGGCCTCTCCAATGCTCCCATGGCCCCTGTCCTCCCCCATGTCCCATCGCTGCATCATGGTACTCCTCTTGCGGGTCTTCCCTGGGCAGAGACAGGGTCAGTCTGAGCCTCTGATGTACCCCTAGTGCCCCCCGCAGAGTCTGGCGATAGTGGACCCCTCAGAATACTCATCACATGACAACACCCCGGGTTTACTGAATTGGAGGCTCTGACTGAACAGAATCGATAGTTGGGTTCTGAGCAGCTGGCAGGCAGGGGTCAGCCCCATGTGGAGCACAGGTCCCCCGAATCCACGGACCTGGTCAGTTCTAATACTTGGGACACTTTTGGGGGGGAGGGTCTGTTTTAGTGGAACGGCTCAGGTTGTAGGTCAGCTATAAGCAGGTGGACAGAGGTGATAGACTCTTTCATTTTTCCAGGTTGGAGTTGCCTAGGCCAGAATATTCAGCTGGCCCCCACTCTGCCATCCCCATGAGGCAAAAACATCTGGTCAGCCCCTACTCCACCATCTACTCAAAAGCGGGGCAGCCAGGCACCCCTGACTCTGCATTCTCTACAAACCTCCGGGATTTGGCTCACACTGGTTCCCAGCACCCTGTGCATTCCCTGACCCAAGGCAGCTGCTCAATAATTGTTGGTTGAGTGAGTGAAAGAAGAAAAGAAGGAGTTCACGAACAAAGAAATCTTTTCTTGGAAAACTGGCAAGGTAGCCCCAGCTGTGTATCTGGAGACCTTCGTATACAAATTAGAAAAAAAACAAAAAAACCCCAAAACCTCTCCTTTAATATATATAAAGATGATTTCTCACTTCTAGTTTTCCTCTCCTACGTGAGTACATGGACACACTGAACGGGATCTTCGCCTAAATGCACATTGGGATGAGACGCGTCCATGTGACAGAGCCCCTACCCCCCAGCGATGAGGATGAGCCACACCCACAGGTGGCCCCAGAGATGGAGCTGAACAGCTCGGAGAGAAGAAAGCAAACAGCAAGATGACTCCATTTACATTAGTGTGTAAAGCCCAGTAAACAGTGGGTTGGGGGTGGAATTAAGCCACGTCTGAAGCCACCACAGTAAAATGTTATCATTTACTGAGTGTTAAATGTTGTCACTACTAGGCTGTTTGTTATGTGTTTGTTATGTTACGCTCCGGAGCTTTTTGGGAAGAAACAATGTTCTCGATTTCTCAGAAATCATTTAGGAATCAAGCGGTTACTCTACTTGGCATTTGCTATAGAACCTAGCAGAGTTGTTTTATTAGACGGTATAGAAATTGTACTTGGGAGCAAGGATTCTTCTTTGAATAAACTCTCCCAGTTTCCTGACTCCCCAGTTCAGCCTGTTTTGCCCCAGTGCAAGTCGTTATGGGAATACGTCTGTGTCTCCTGCCTCCACTCTTGTCTTCCTGTGGGCTTCCTCAGACATCTGTCCCCCCAACCCCCTGCCTTTGCGTCCAGATCATCAAACAAATCTTTCACTTCATGATAAGTGAGCGTCTAAGCACCGGAAAGCCATGGGTCTCAAACTTCGTGCCGTGCTAGAATCACCAGGAGTTTGTTAAAGCAGATTTCCAGGCCCTACTCCCAGCGTTTCAGACTCAGTTGGTCTGGGATGGAACTCAAGAATTTGCATTTCTGGGGCGCCTGGGTGGCGCAGTCGTTAGGCATCTGCCTTCAGCTCAGGGCGTGATCCCGGCGTTCTGGGATCGAGCCCCACATCAGGCTCCTCCGCTGGGAGCCTGCTTCTTCCTCTCCCACTCCCCCTGCTTGTGTTCCCTCTCTCGCTGGCTGTCTCTCTCTCTGTCAAATAAATAAATAAATAAATCTTAAAAAAAAAAAAAAAAAAAAGAATTTGCATTCTAACAAGTTCCCAGCGCAGCTGACACTGCCAGCCCCGGGGCCACACTCTGAGAAGCACGGTACTGGAGGACGGGGGGTGGAGGACGCTGGAACATCATCACGTCTCCGCCTTACTTGGTACCACACGCACCAGCCGGAGGGAGTGGCGCATCTCCTGTGAGCTCAGGCTCTCACCTCCTGGCGCCCTCTGCCCACCCCCAGATGTCATCACTGCAACAATATCTGGCACCCATTTTTGTCTCCATCTCCCTCAGCGTAGAACAGATGTAATCATGTTTATTTCCATTTGGTCTGGACCAAGCCAGCTTTGGACTGGAAGAGAATTAAATAAACATTATTGTGTGAAGAATGAAGAGAAGAGCAGGAAGGAAGATGAAAACACCTAAGAAGCGATAAGAAATGAAAGAAGAAAAGCAACAAGGATCAAGAAATAAGAAGAAAGTTGGATGGACGGCACTGGAGGAGATAATGCTAAGTGAAATAAGTCAAGCAGAGAAAGACAACTATCATATGATTTCTCTCATCTATGGAACATAAGAACTAGGAAGATCGGTAGGGGAAGAAAGGGATAAAGAAAGGGGGGGTAATCAGAAGGGGGAATGAAACATGAGAGACTATGGACTCTGAGAAACAAACTGAGGGCTACAGAGGGGAGGGGGGTGGGGGAATGGGATAGGCCGGTGATGGGTAGTAAGGAGGGCACGTATTGCATGGTGCACTGGGTGTTATACACAACTAATGAATCATCGAGCCTTACATCGAAAACCGGGGATGTACTGTATGGTGACTAACATAATATAATAAAAAATCATTATAAAAAAAAAAAAGAAAGGGGGGGTAATCAGAAGGGGGAATGAAGCATGAGAGACTATGGACTCTGAGAAACAAACTGCGGGCTTCAGAGGGGAGGGGGTGGGGGAATGGGATAGGCTGGTGATGGGTGGTGGGAAGGGCACGTATTGCATGGTGCACTGGGTGTTATATGCAACTAATGAATCATCGAACTTTACATAAAAAATCAGGGATGTACTGTATGGTGACTAACATAATATAATAAAAAATATTTAAAAAATTAAAAAAAAAAAAAAGAAATAAGAAGAAAGTTGGTATTTCCCATTCCTACCCAAGTGAGGTGACTCGGGAGCTGGCAGATGTCCTGCTTCTCAGCCAGCGGAGAGAGAAGAGCAGGGCCATGTTTCCCGCCTGTATGTAAATAATCTCTAACAGAAAAATCATCAGCGTCAGAGGGGATAATTTATGACTGGCAGGAATTCTCCCTTTTGAACACTCTTAAGTACAGAGTTTTGTTGTTACCATCTCCTGAGAAGCCTTCAGATGTCCTCAGGGCCTGTCCCCAGAGGACACCCATGGAAGCAGGATGAGAAAGTGAGTAGACATTTCCCTCTCGGGGATATTTGGGGCTTAAACATCCCTGAGTCAGGAAATGACTCTGTGGCTCACAGGACAAGGATGGGCGTGGGGAGTTGGGGTGGTGAGCCTTCACAGATGTCAGAGCCGAGAGAGAAGGGTGGAGCCATCCACTCCAGGATCCCCAAACCCCCACAAGGGCCTGAAAATCACCTGGGTCTTCCACCTGCACATTCTCATATAATAGGCCTGGAATGGAATCTAGCTGACGAAAATTCCCCCAGCTGGTTGTAAAGGGCGGGCTTCAGCCTCACTTCAGACCACCACTCTCCTTCCACAGGAGAGGAAACTGAGCTTCGGAGAAGTCAAGTGACTTGCGTTAGGCCACGTAACGAGTGAATTAACAGAAGACGGATGGGAATTCCCATCTCTGGATGACTGTTCTCAAGTGGGGGGCGGGGAGTAAGTCTTCTTGCTTCTGAGGTAAGAACGACTTGACTGTTCTCTTCCCATCAGTTTTCACAGTCATCTATGGAATGAACCTCAGGGTCAGACGGGACCCAGCTTTCGAGCGTGGGTTTCCCTGTGGGGCTCTGTCCGCACGCTGCTGAGATGAGCCTGGAAGGTTCTTATGCTGCCAAACAGGCTCCTGGGAGGCCTGATGGCTTCGGGCTACTATCGAGCAGGCCATGGGCTTCCTCTCATTGTATCTTTACGCCGGTGAGGGGGCTTGTCACATCAGGTGGGGTGGGGGGCAGAAGCGAAACTGAAAAATGAATCCATAACAGAAAGAATATTTCAGGGCAACTGCAGTTTCTGAGCATCTGCCCCGTCAGACACCGAGTCCTCAGCAACTGATCCCAGGACATCGCACGAAAGCCCTCTGGCAGGCAGCCTACTGACAGCCGTGGAAATGAGCCCGTGCAGGCATCTCGGGGGGAGGGAATGTGACGGAGCGGGGAGGCTGCAGCTAGAAGGCCAGGCCTGGTCTGTGCCCAGTTTGCTGCCCTTGCTGTCCCAGAGCTGGGCCACGGCAGGCGGGGGTAACTCCCCTGGGGCCGGGCAATGAGAGAGACTTTCCTAGGGTGACAGGCCCCATTCCCCCCCTTTTGCGGGGTGACCCTCACACCCTAGAAAAGAGCAAAATAGGGTGACTTGGCCTCCTACCCAAGGACACCCAGGGGTGTCCACTGCCCACGCTGAGCTACCCCAACGACTGGAAAGGAGGCGATACCGCGAGGCCGGCATGCCCGCTGGTTGAGGCCTCCGTGTTCCGATCTGTCCACACTGGCTGCTGCGGGGATGAAATGGGATCGCGCGGGCCAGGTTCTTGGGGTGGCACTCAGCGGGATGCAATGCTCCATCCCCTTTAGCTATTACCACGGGTGCTGGATTTATCATGATTTCTAGAAACTGCTTTTCCTACCTAGACTCTCCAGTTAAAAAAAATCAAACCAAACCCTAGAAGCAAACACAGAAATGTAGCAGATGAAAGCGAATCAGAAACCCGCAATGTCACTTCCATTAAAATGCAGCATAACATGGTTCTCAGCACAGCCTCTCACCCACACGAATGAGTTTGCTCGCCGCATCTTTATCCTGTGCGTACGGCACGGTTTCCACCGGAGTCTCTAGAGAAGGGAAACCAGGCACTCTGCTTTATTAGCATTAATTGGCCGGCTTGCGGCCGCGTGTACAGGGGAGTGTTCAGTTCCTTTATCGGCCACCTGTTCATTCATTCGTCAGTTACCTACTGAACACCTGCCCAAGCCAGGCACTGCTTCGGCCGCTAGGATGCTGTGACATCAAGACAGAAACAAATTGGCATGCTAGTGATGGGGGACAGACCACAGAGAAGCAAATGTCCCGAGCACTGTGAAAATCAGGCAGGGTGCAAGGCAGAGCGATTGTGTGTGCAAGAGGCCTGTCCGAGGGGCACCTGGCGGCCTCAGTCCGTTAAGCATCCGACTCTTGATTTTTGGCTCCGGTCGTGATCTTGGAGTCATGAGATAGAGCCCCGAGTCAGGCTCTGTGCTCACCTGGGAGTCTGCTTCAGATTCTCTTCCCCTCTCCCTCTGCCCTTCCTCCCACATGCATCTCTCCAAAATAAATAAGTAGATCTTTAAAAAAATAAAAAGGAGGCCTGTCCGAAGGGTGACCACAGAGGCCTAAGGGATCAGAGAAACATGGTGTCTGGCTGGGCACTCCAGACAGAGAGAGAAGCAAAAATGAGGCTCCAAGGCAGGAGCCCCCTCCTAGTTAACACGGGGTTCAGCTGCTAACTAACCGCATTTAACATTGCCAGCCTGAATGCAATGCACCCCATCCCAGCTCTCTTGGGTGGGCAGACCCTCGTCATACTCACAGGGACTTTGTCATGTGTGGCCCCTTCCCTTCCCTCCAGGCCTGCCCCGACGACACGAGGCAGAGGTGAGATGGGAGGCACTTGGGCCCAGGAGCTCCCCATCCCCTATCATTGGCTGCTCTGCTCTCTGTCCCCACGGGCTGGGAGCGGCTCTCTGTTTCCTCATCTGTAAAACGGAGGCTATCCCTGTTCACGGGGTCGTTCAGAGCTTCTCAGGAGACACAGAAAAGGAGGCTTTGTATAAAATGTGAAAACCCCCCTGAGCATAGCACATCTAAAATTGGAGCAGCTCAGAAGACAGGTGGTATCTGTAAACTGTGTTGTCATTGCTCTTTCCCTGCAGACACGGGACACCCTTAAAGCTTTTTCTCCCCACCTCCTTTAAAACTTAACCTGCATGCAACTCACAGAGTTAGGAATCACGGCGAGTCTCTCCTTTGCCCGTAAGGGCTCTGCCTTTTGACAGAACCATATACTAAGCCAAAGGAATGGCTCTCTGAGAGTGGACATGTCAGCCATCAACTGACAGATCCCAGGAGGGACTGTTTTCCAAGAGGAAGATTTTCCCAGCTCTCAGAGCACCTCAAGCTGCCCTTACCCAATTCCACAGAGAGGCCCACCAGTCAGGGAGGTGACTTCGGTTTGCCTCTGGCATCTCTCCCAGTCCCAACCAGGGCTCCACTGATCAGATTCCCCTTTTGCTTTCTCTGGTGCCACATCACGTGGTTACTGGCCCAACCGGTTGGTCCTACTGGAGGCGAGGGTTTCACTGAGGCCAGGCAGTACCATGGTTAGCCTGGGCCATAGACGGGCTCTCCATGACCAAAGGCTGTCTCTACCTCTTTTACTCACCAAAGACACCAGAAGTATGGCCCCGTGCCTTTCCGGTGTTCATCCACCCTCCCCACAAGTGGTGCCTTTGCATCCCGGCGCATTCCAACCACTACACACATTATTAATTGTTCACAGCAACCTGACAAAGTGGATTCGACTACCATCATTCCTGCTTCCCAGGTAGGGAAACTGAAGTGTGGAGGGGTTAAGAGGTAGAGGTGGGATTTGAACCCATGATGTGCAATCCCAGAGGCCAAGAATTTTACTCTTCGCTACGTCCCTCTGCAAGCCCCCTCAGGAACGTGTAGGTTTTTCTGGGCTTGCCTTTCCACACAGGGCCTCTCTCCTCCAGCTCATCCCAGATGAGGATGCCTGGAGGTCATTTGTTCCTAGCAGGAGGCATAGACTGTTCCTGGCCCCTTCTAGGCAGGCTTTTGGAGCCTGATTTTGATGGTAGGAAGCAAAGAAAAGGAACCAAGGGAAGGAGGTGACAGCTAATTTTGGCTCAACAAGACCTTGCTTTGTTTTCAAATCCCCGTTATCAGGTCTCTGATAGGTGTCCCAGGAGACCCGTGTTCTTACCACTCAACTTGCAAACCCCTTTCCCTCTCCCAGCCTTGGCATAGTCCTTGGCAAACCAAGGGGCTATGTGAGGTGTTCTCAAAGACCCACTTGCTCTAACGTAACTTCAGCTACCTACTGGGGAGGGAAGATGAAGGGCTGCACAAAGACGGTTTGTAAAAAATGTCCAGCTGGTCATATCTACACCTCTCACCCTGTTGGTTGATGGGAGTAGGGGACTAGAAAGCCCTAAGCATCCCAGAAGGAAAGAAACCAGACCTTTTGTGTTTAATGGCCTTATCATTCAGCAGATACATCTTCCAAATTAAAACCCCCTTTCTCATAAAAATGCTAGGATGATTTTCACCAAATATTTCAGCAAAGGCCCCTTAGTATCTTCAGTATCTCAACAAGAGTTCTCTAGATGGTTTTGGAGAGGAAATTCCCAATGAATTCTGTCCCCAATTATATATGTCAGGGGGCATCAGCATGGGATGAAACAAAATGGGTCACTGGTGAGCTCTACACTGACTTGGCAGGCTGACTGTGGCCCAGCCTGACCTGCTCCTGGTCATGGTGTCAGGTGAGCTGCCAGGAGGACCAGAGTTGGGGGTAACCAAACTCTCTGGGCTCAGAGACGCTGACAGGTGAGTGGGCCACTCTGCTGAAAGGAAGGCTGGCTTGTCTCTGGATGGAAGATACTAGAACACTCAGTGTAGACTGTCCACAAATAAGTCATTTGTGAACCCACTGACTTTTCTATCAGTTTGTTTATTTATTGGCTCAGAGTGAGAAAGCAGAATCTTGGTTTCTAAAGTTTTGAACATCATATCAAAAACTCTTGGTGAAACAATGAAGATTTTATGGCTCTTTTGACCTTTGCGAACTCAGGTACAGTTTTTAAGTAAACTCTCCACTGAAGTAAAACATACATAGACGACAGTGCACAAATGATACGCATAAGAGCTTGAAGAATTTTCACAAAGGATCCAAGTCTACGAAATCACGACCAGATTAGGCACAGGACATTGCTGAATCATTATATTGTACACCAGAAACTGAAATAACACTGTACGTTAATTACACTTCGATAGGAAAAAAAAGACACAGATAATGAAAAAAAAAAAAAAGAAAAAGAAAAAGAAACAGGACATTACCAGCACCCCAACAGCCCCCTTGAGCCTCTCTGCAGTCACATCCTCCAAATAACTACCGTCTTGACATCCCTCCCCATTGAGCAGGTTTGTCTGTCCTTGAGCTTTGTGTAAATAGAATCATTCTGTGTGCCCTCTTGGTTGTCTGGCTTTCTTCACAGAACGTGAAGATTTCAGTCCTGTGTTACTTTTGGTGTTGTGGTAGATGGTTCAATTTCATTGCTAAGGACACCAGATAGATTTACCCATTCCTCTGCTGATGGAAATTGGGGTTTTTCTATTAGCCTTAAAAAGAAAACTGCCAGTTATTTTATAGTAAAAAAATGGGCTTATTCAGGAATAGCAAAGAATTGCAATTTGGGACAAGCAAAGTAGATTTATGGCAAAAACATAGGCAAGTCCAGAAATTGAAGGAGAGGAATGCTCGTTTACCCCAGAGAGGGAGGAAGTGGGGTGGCCTGTTACAAACAAAAAGTCCATTGGGGTAAGCTGGGGGTTCAAAGTACAGTGGTTTTCATTGGCTGAGTTACAACCGTCTCTCACTGGCTGGGTGTTGCCAAGGGAGGAAGAAAATCTTTCTTCCTCCCTCTGGTGTGGTAAAGTAGTAGCCGAAGCAGTATCACTTTGCAAGGTGTGTCTCTCTCTGTTGGGTCTGCAATTGGCCAGCGGTGGTAGGGCATGAGGACTCCCCCTTCTGGCCTCCCAACTCCATTTTAGTGTGGTTTCCTGTTATTAATTTTCACATTTTCAGGCTTTGGCTACTTAACCAGATAGTTCTGAGCGGTTCCGTACGCGTCTTCGGTGCACATATGTACGTGTTGCAATTGGATGTGTACCAAGGCGTAGAATCGCTGAGTCACAGGATATACACCGCTCAGGTGTAAATCCTGCCGAACAATTTTCCAAAGTTAGTCTGTTCGTTTCCAGCCACTCTAGTGGGTATGTCACGGTGTTACCCTGTGAAAGTACTTTGTACTGATAAATTGTAAAGCCTCTTTTGTGAAGTGCCTGTGCAAGCCTTTTGCTCATTTTTTTCCTACTGGATTATTAATGATTTATGGAAAATTTTAATATCTATAATTTATGTATTTCTGTACAGCACCCCAACATATGGACAGCCCATTTCCACCATACCATGGAGTCATGGGAGTTATCCAACTAGTGGCTTCCCTGTGGCACTCTGGGCAGGGATATTCAGGGAAAACATCACGGGTCCACCCACGATGGGAGAAAAGAGGCGGGGTTGCCTATTTTAATTTCTGTAACTAGTATATTTCAGGACAATGCATGAACAGCCAGTGGGGATGAATGCAAATTATGGGTGGAAGGAATACACAAGGAGAAGAGAGAAAGCAAAGCAAGAGAACGTTTTAAACACCCATTTTCACCCCCTCTCAACTCAAAAAAAGGAGGCAGAAACCTGCTGTTGAAAGCAGGAAATATTAGAAAACACCAACTGAGAAACTGCCCACTTGGCATCCGTGAGCTCCAGCTGGCCCTCTGACCCCACTCCTATTTTAAGTTCATGACGCACAGTCAAGCATTCCTTTGCGGCACCTGAAAGAATGACATCAGCCCTGACTGAGCCCTTATTGGAAGTGACAGAGTTATTTTTAAACCTGGGCACGTCATTTGCCTCGGCCTAATTGTTGGATCCTTCAAGGAACCTGGGGGGAGGGGGGATGACTCTCTCATTAACATCCCACCTGGTGTCCTACAAAAGGGCACCTTATTTCTCAGACTGCTTGTTAGTTTGGAGCCAGTTGCCACTGCCAGGGATGACTGGTGGGTCCCCCACTGCCCGTCAAAAACTGTACCCTGAGCCTCGCACACCAGGTTATACCCATCTTGCCAGTGGAAATGAGCCCCCGTGCCAAGCTATTCTTGTCCTCACTAGCTGACTTTCTCTGGAAAGCATGAGAGTGCAGCTAGTTCCTGGGAGTCTGAATCTGGATTCTCTTAACAGCTATGTGTTGGGCAAATTACTTCTTGGGGGTTTCGTTTCCCAACCCACACAGACTAATAATTCATGGTTATAAGGATTAAGCAATTTGCGGTGCTGGCCGTAGGGAGTGCTCAACAAATTCTAGCTATTATTATTATTATTGTTATTATTGAGTGTTCAAAACACTTTTATGTGTTGTTCCATCTGGTCTTCACAGGAAACCTATGAGAGAGGGGCTACGGCTCCCACTTTATAAATGAAAGCAGCGAGGCTTAGAATGGTTGGGTGAGTTAGCAAGTCACGGGGCCACTAACAGGGAATTCAGGTCTCTTGACCCCAGTGACCATGCCGGGGGGCAGCACATCAGACAGAGTGCACTAGTGCCTACGGTAGCCGCAACGCCAGCAGGACCGGCAGCAGGTATAGAACGATGGGCTGTCTGCACACTTGCCCTCATATAGACAACCACCACAGGTTGTTGTCTGGGTGCCATCATTGAACCCCGCTTCGGACAGGGGGACCAAAGTTCAGAGAGATGAAGGAAGGTGTCCAGCGGCACACGGCTGAGAACGGGGGAGTTGGGGTGTCCCCCTGGTCTGCCATGCCCAGGCTGTGCTCTCAGCCCCTCCACTGCCTTCTACGGTGGCAAATCCTGAGAACAGCTGCAAACACTTGCCTGATGAGTGCCGCCAGTCAAAGGAGGACAACCTGTTTGTCACAGATTCCTTGGGATTTTCTTTCTTGCTTTTAAAAAATTTTTTTAAATTCATTCATTTGAGGGAGAGAGAGAGAGAGAGCACAAGCAGCAGGGAGGGTCAGAGGGAGAGGGAGAAGTGGACTCCCTGCTGAGCAGGGAGCCCAACATGGGACTCCATCCCAGGATGCCAGGATCATGACCTGAGCCGAAGGCAGACACTTAACTGACTGAACCACCCAGGCACTCGATCCTTGGGTTTTCTATGTAGACAGTCACTTTGCTTATAACAAGAGATAAGTTTTATTGATTCTTTTCCAATCTGTATGACTTTTATTTCTTTTTCCTGCCTTGTTACAGTGGTTAGAACTTCTAATACTATGTTGAGTGAGTGGTAAGAGCAGACATCTTTCCTTTGTTCCAGATCTTAGAGGAGATGCATTCAATCTTTCACCATTAAATACAATGTTTGATGTAGGGTTTAGAAGATGTTCCTTATGAGGCTGAAGAAGTTCCCTGCTATTCCTAGTCCACTGACACGTTTTTTTCATTCTTAATGGGTATTGAATTTTGTTAAATGATTTTTCTGTATCAGTTGATATGATCATATGATTTTTCTTCTTTAGCCTGTCCGTATGGTAGACTATATTGATTGACTTTCAAATATTGACTCAGTCTTGCATACCTGGTGTAAATCCTTTTTGGTCATAGTGTCTTACTATTTTTATACATCATTGGATTTGATTAAATTTGATGGATAATTTTTGCATCTAAGTTCATCAGATGTACTGGTCTTTAGGTTTTTTGGGGGGAGGGCACTGTCTTTGGTTGATTTTGGTATCAGAGTAATGACGGCCTCATATGGAGAACTGGGAATTGATTTATTCTTTCCTATTTTCTGGAAGAGATTGTATAGAAATAACATTAATTATTCTCTGAATGGTAAAATTTTCCACTGAAACCATCTGGGCCTAAAGATCTCTTTTTGTGGAGAATTTTAATTACAAATTCAATTTCTTTAGTAGTTAAAGAACTGAGTAGATCATCTATTTTATCTTGGCTAAATTTTGGTAGTTTGTGGTTTTTGAGGAATTGGCTCATTTCTCCTAAGTTGCTGAATTTATGAGCATAAAGTTGCTTGTAGTATTTTTTATTATCATTATAATGGTTACAGAATTTATTGTGGTATCTCCTGCAATCCAAATATTGGGGATTTATGTCTTCCTTTTATCTTTACCAATGTTGCTAGAGGTTACTAATTTTATTAAATTTTTTAAAGAACTCTCTTTCCATTTCAATTATTTTTCTATTGTTTTCCAGCAATCAATTTCATTGATCTTTGCTCTTTATTATGTTCTTCCTCTATTTGCTTTGAATTTATTTTGTTCATTTCTTTTTTTAGTTTCTTGATGGAGGAACTTAGATTAGCAATTTGAGATATTTCCTCTTCTAATGCAAGCATTTAGTGCGACAGATTTCCCTTTCAGCACGCTTTAGCTGCATCTCACACATTTTAATATGCTTATTTTCATTTTCATTTAGTTCTTTTATTTTTTAAAAGTTTCCTTTGAGATCTCCTCTTTGACTCATGAATTATTTAGAAATTTATTGCTTAGTTTTCAAGCATTGGAAATTTTCCTGTTGACCTGCTGTTTTGATTTGTAGCTTGATTCCATTGTGGTCAGACGACATACTCTGTATGATTTTAATTCTTTTGAATTTGCTAAGGTTCGTTTTATGATCTAGGATATGGTCTATCTTGGTGAAAGTTCCATGGGCCCTTTAAAAGGATGAATATTCTGCTGTTGTGGACAGAAGCTCCTATAAATGCCCATTAGATCTTTTCAGTCGGTGGGGGTGTGGAGTTCCGTTTTCTTGCTGATTTTCTCTTTAGTGGTCCTCAAGGTCCTGAGGGGGTGGGGATGAGAAGCTCCCAATGGCGATTGCAGATTTGTTTAATGCTCTCTTCCAGCTGTCTTAGTTTTTGTTTCATATATTTTGAAACCGTTCTTTGAATCACAGGATCGTTATATTTTCTTAATGGAATAATCCTCTTTGCCCATGGTAACTTTCTTTCCTCGAAGTCTACTTGGTCTGATTTGTGCTTTTTATTAATGCTTGCATGGTATGTCTTTTTCCTTTCTTTCGCTCTCATGTCATTAAATTTGTCATGAGTTTCTTGTAAACAGCATACAGTTGGGTCGTGTTTTATAATCCACTCTGCCAATCCCTACCTTTTAGTTGGTGTCTTGAGACCATTTACATTTAAGGTATTTATTGATCTATTAGGGTTAAGTCTGGCTTTGTATTCTTTGTTTTCTGTTTGTTCCTTCTGTTTCTCTTTCTTCTATTCCTTTGTTCTTGCCTTTCTGCAGGTTGCTTGAACATTTTTTAGAGTTCCATTTTGATTTAATTATTATGGTTTTTTTTTTTTAGTATATCACTTTGATTATTATGTTAGGAGACTCTGTTGCTGGGCAACTCTTGGGAGTAGGAAAGAAGCTGCTGGGCCTGGGTCTCCTTATGCCACTGGGTAAAGGCCAGGGAGACACGGGGCTTCACTGTTGCTGCTGTGGGTGGGTCAGGCCTCCCACTGACATCCCAGCTGGGGACCAGGGCCCGGAACTGCTTGGAGATTTGCTGCCAAGACCCCAGAGCCAACAGGTTAGATTGTCTGCAAGGACTTGGATTGTAGTGGGGGCTGGAACTTCTTACCGGGCCTCTGTTGGATTTCCCCTTTCCTGGACTTTGGCCAGAGAGAGCAGGCTATTCTTGGATTTAGTTTTTGTTTTTGTTTTTGTTTTCTTGTCTGTGCCTGTTGGTGATTCCAGGTTGCAAGCCTCTCCTGGGCTCAGTTCAAAGCATATGGGAAATAAAAAGAAAACCCAGGAAACTCAAAAAGTTGTTTCTCAAGTCTTGAGGTTTCTTGCCAGTCCACCATGTGCGTGTGTGCGTGTGTGTGTGTGTGTGTGTGTGTGTTTTCCTCCAGCTTTCAGAGTTCTTTTATCATTGTCTGTGGAATAGTTTTCAGGGTGTTTAGTTGTATGTGGAGAAATGGAGTCGGGAAAAGTGATCCAATGCCATCTTGTTCGAGAACCTGAAGGCCAGACAGCCTATTTTCTAAATGTTTCAGACACATTTTCTTTCCTGGTTGATTTTCCAGAAAGTAGAAAAAATATGATCAATGGTGCTGCCTATGGTTAAACCTACTCCGTCTTTCTGCTTCTTGGAAGGGATCAATTGCATGATTCAATCGTCACGTTTCTCTGAGCCTGCTCTGTATTTAGTCAACAGGATATTGAATTCCTTTCAAAAGCCTAAACAGGTAATCACTTCTTTCCTGGACCAAATGTTGACCAGTAATGTAAATACTTGTCTGTAGCACAGAAAATGGTTTTCTTTGAGTTCTTCCCGGTCCTCACCCGGGGTCTTGAAGGCAGAGGTTTTCCTTTGGCACTGAAAGGCTTTAAGGACACTTATCTAGAAATAGATTACCATGGAAAGAATGGAGTTTTCCTAATTACAATTGTTTAGCTGCACTAACAAAGACTTCTCAGATCTGTGTTTTACTTATTTCTCATCTTGGACCCTTGCCTGACAATATAGGAGGCTTTTGGCCCAGCGACTCACAGGAAAGCACAGTATTAAAGCTTGGAGTTAATGTTTTAAATTTACCACCAGAAGCACAATAGGCAGAACACTGAGCCCTGCCTCTCCTTAAAAAAGGAAGAAAGAAAGAAAGAAAGAAAGAAAGAAAGAAAGAAAGAAAGGAAGAAAGAAAGAAGAAAGAAAGAAAGAAAGAAAGAAAGAAAGAAAGAAAGAAAGAATACTGCGTTCTATACCCTTTTCCTTACCATAAAGATAATCTTCTAGTTTCTCTTAAGTAACCAGAGAGGAGAGGAAAAGAAAAAATCCAATTTGTTGAATATCTTTTACCTTAAAGACACAGTTTAGGAAAAAGGAGATCAGATTTAACGTGGTTTATGTCACTCATTTTTTGTGCCATAGATGACCTCTTCCCAAGATTTTGAAACTCCTATAAAATGAGTCCATAAAATATTAAGATACATGGCAATACTTGTAAGTTTACATGATTTTAGGCTTACATCAGTACAGTGATTCATATGATGTGGTAAATAATAGAAACTTTAAAAATCAAATATTTATATGCTTAAAATGCAATCAAATGGTCACATTTGAAGTAACACATTTTCAAGTACATTTTATGTGTTTTTTCTGAAATCTCCTTTTCTCCACTGACTCTATCTTTAAAAAATTTTTTTCAAAACACATACCATTTTTTGGCACCACATGAAAAGTTTATTGTTTGAGTGCAGGGTTAAAAAAAGGCCAGTAAATTAACATGCTATATATGATATGGGCACCGCTCACTCCAAATTTTCAAAAGACCCAGAGAAATCATGTACAGACAACTAACCAGCCTATTAAAATTGCTTTTATTATCTTAAAATATTATCTTAAAAATCTGTATTGAAACACATTTAACTTTTTTTAAATTTGTTGAAGTGGGACAACTTGAGGGAGTTTAATTTAAACGTGAATGGAAGACTCCCAGAGTCATCTATAATCTCAGCAGAAAACGCGATAATAAAAGTTTACACGGAACCGCGATTTCCCATAGATGTGTGCGAACCGAGCAGAGCTGAGAACGCATCTGTATCAGTCTCTTAAAATATTATTTGCCTTCTTCACTGACAAGGCAAGATGAGAGTAAGATGAGAAGAAAATACGAAAAAAGTGACTCCTTTTGCCTATTTTCAGCAAACCTAATGTTAAAAAAATAATAATAATAAACAAATCAGTTCACAAAGAAAACAGCTTTTCACTTAGTTTCTTTTGAAGTGAGTCTCCTTTTATTTTTTATTTTTGGGAGCCTACAAATGCAGGCTTCCTTGGAAATGGATGAATTTTGTAGAGTTTCCAGACTCAGAAGATAAACAAAGCAGTGAATTTCTCTTTCCTCCCCCACCCCACCCCCACCCTGTAAATAACCTCAGGCCACAGTCTGGGCCTCCCTCTGCTCCTTGCGTCTACGGGGGGCTGGGGGCTGGGAAGGCCTGTGACACAAGGGTGAGGCAGAGGGGGAGGAGGGGGAGAGGAGAGAAGGAAAGAGTAAGTGGGGGTGGGCTCCTCCAGGAGTGAACCCCAGCTGCCTCGGGGGAAAGAATATCACATGCATGCCCGCACACACAAAATGCACAAAGCGGAGCCAGGCGAGAGAACTGTTAAAAAAAGAGAAGAAAGAAAGAAAAAGTACTGCTTCATCAGCTAAAAAACAGTCCTGTTCTTTCCTGGTTTGATTTCAGCTCGAAGTACTGGCTTGGAATTGCCCGCGGCGCTATTGGGCCCCTGCCCACACAGCAGGCAGACAGCTTTCCCTGCCAGCAACGGGCTTTTAATAAAACAGGATGCTCTCCCATCGCTAGGGCCACTGAGGACTACCCTGCGAATGGGTCCCAGTCCATATGAAGTCCTTCCTCCCAAAGCACTTCTCTCTTCCTTAACAGGAAACTCCACTCTGGAACTCCTGGCCCAGAAGAAAGGCCCCTCTCCCAGAGGATTGCTGAGCGACTGTCCGTGACACAGCCACCCCACTCCCTGGGCTGCCTGCTTCTGCAAGCTTCTCAGCATCCGTGAGCAAACTCCCCTGCTAGTTCTAGGCCAGTGCTTTGGCCTTGATGGAGGCTCCCACCTTGATGGTTAAACAAAATGGACTTTGGAAGAAGGAGCTGGCTTTCACAGGAAGGACAAGGGCATTTTGTGCCCATTGTCCCACAACCAGCTCTTCTGAGTCATGTCAGGTCTGGATTTGGACCCGACTTAACCATCTCAAGTGTGATGAACTTTTAGCACTTCGGGGAGGCTCACCTGCCTATTTGTCTTGTCCCCACTTGGAATGAAATGGAGTCTGTTTCTGAGGGGACAGTAGTCCCTGGCGTTTTCTAGCTGCAGTCTAATAAAATGTCCTAACTAATGGGCGAGCTCGCAGGGTGCCCTCCGAACGCTGGAGATCCCGTGTGTGGCACCACCTGCTGCTGACCCGAGGGCATCAGAACTGGGATTCTGAAAGTTCTCCAGAAGTATTAGCCCTAGGCCCACAGGCACGGCCAGCTCCTGCCAGGACGTCCAGACGCGGCTGCCAATAGAACACACACCAGGCAATCGGCAAGCGGACTTTGATGACCTCATATATGACTAATTCCAGCGTGAAAGGGACGTCACTGTCATTAAGACGAAAAGCCTGACAACCTAGAATCTATCCCCAGATCTGCCCTAGCTTCCTCTGTAGCTTTAGACAACTTGATATGTACGTGCCTCAGTTTCCTCATTTGTAAAGTGCGGCGGGGGATTGCTGGAGGAGGGGAAATCATCAGCTCCTATGCCGTCCCCTTCCCTTACCACATCCTTGCAGGCCTTGCGAATCCTTCAGGGCACTGTCTCTGCTGTGCCTGGATGGGACACCCAGCCAGCCCCAGCCAGGCGCTCAGAGGGGCACGTGAGTCAAGACCTGGGATGGTTTCTACGTTTTCTTCCGAGGGCGATAGCCTGTGAGCCTTGCAGTCTCAATCCAAGGTGTTTCTATGCACTTTGAAGTTCTGGGGAGGAAACCGAAGGAATGGTGTTGCAGGTGGTGTTTTCATTTCTTCCTTCGCTTGAAGTTCGTGACTTTGGAAGTGAAAGGAGGAGGGAGGAAGTGCCCGGAGGGAACATCTGGGCATGGAGATGGTGTCAGAGTGGAGAATTGTGTCTGCTGGACCGCAGCCCAGATCCACCCCAGAACAGCGGGGTCCTGGCAGGAAGCAGGATGTACTAACCAAAATCTGAGAAGAACATGCTGCAGGAGACCTGCCAGGGTGACCAGAAAGAGTTTAACCAGAAACTTCGGAGGGAGGAATAAAAATTTTTTAAAAAGCCCAAATAAATCTATAAAACCAGAGAAGACAAGCACAGCACCAGAATATCAGCGAGGGTTCTTGAAAGGCAAAGAAACTGCTCCTGCTGACTCAAGCAGAAGGGGAATGGACTGGACGTTACCGAGAGGCTCTCAGAGTCAACAGGAAAGCTGGTTTCTGAGCTGAGAATGGGGTTCAGGCCAGGAGGGGAACTCAAGTGTGTCAGGTAATTCTGCGGGGCATGAACGGGCTGTTGTCGCTCCTTCAGAGGCTGCTCGGCTCAGCTCAGCACTTATCTGGGGTGGGGAAGGCCACTGGGGGCAACACTGCGGAGGGACACCTTTGTACTTCCCTGCAGGGGCCACAGCACCTGGATCCCCCCGCCCACCAAGACTGCTCAGGGGTCAAGACTGCGCCACAAAGAAACACTGAATTGTGCAAAGGAGGGGGACGTGGATTCTGGGTTACTAAAACAGCAATGGTACTCCTCACCGTAGGAGACAAGAGTGTTCTGCCATAAACACAGTGAGTGACCTGGCGTGTCTTAGGAGGGTGACTCCAAGGTCAGTGACCAGGCCTGGAAAACCCAGCAGGGTCAAAGGATAAAGACGAAGCCAAATAATTACCAGACATCAGGACCGAGCTTTGCGGAGCCCAGGAAGGAGTCTAGCCGATGTCAGAGATGCAGGCCAAGGCCAGAAACATCTGGGCAAGTGAAAGAGGGAGTAAGGAGCAGGGACCTGTGGCCAGGGCTCAGGGTCATCTTTTTCCACTCTGGTGGGGTCTGTCTTGCTGGAAAAGGGCTGCTTTGAAAGGTCCAGTTGTCATTAGCTTCAGAGTGGAGGAGGTGCCCAGGAGTGTCCGCGAAATCACTTCCAGTCAGGAAGGCTCCTGAGCTCTCCCTCTTGGGAAAGCAAATCTCCCAAATTCAGCGTTTAGCTCCCCCTTTTCTGGGCATGGTGCCAGTTCCCAGGAATAGGAGCCAAGTCCAAGCTCCATGGTCCTACTCCTCACGATGGTTCTGCCAGGCTGGGGGCCAAGGGAGACAGCGGCCTGGGGCTGCCCCTGCCATCTTCCACGTGACGCAGCAGCAGAGCCAAATGGAGAGAGTCGGGTCCTGGTGCCATTACCAGAGCTCTGGACTCGGCTATTCTTGAAGCCGGGGTGACTTTTGGATTTTGCTTGATGGCAAGCCCTGGGGGAAAGTTCTCTGAGCCAATAGATTTTCTTTTTGTGTCTAAGCCAGTTTCTATCACTTGTAGCCGCACAGGGTTTCAACAGTGGGTAGATAATAATACTAACGTGAATCACAACTACGTACTGTTTCCTTTATAACAACTCCAGGAGGTTAATGCTGTTATCATACCGAATTTGGCGTAAGGAAACCAGGGCGTGGAAAGATTGAATAAAATTCCCTAGTGCCACGTAATCTTAAGCCGAAGGCCTGGGGGGTTCAAGTGCCCAAGTACACACACAGATCCCAAGTGAAGAAAGAGATCGAGGGAAAAACCCCCAATTCTGCTCATGTATATGACTAAGTCCAGTGAGGAACAAAAAGAGAGGAAATATCTGGGAAAAAAACCAATGTGGCCACAAAGGGTGGTCATTGGTGATCTCAGATCTTTAGAAAAGCATGCCTAAAATGTGTAAAAGGGGCAGAGAGTCAAAGAGAATGTGCTTGAGGGGCCTGTGATAACAGCATTGAGAAGGCTAATGCCCAGAATAAGCAGGGACCTACTAAAGGGCCACAGTTTCATAAGGGTTTCTCAAGCTACCTGAAGAATACGACAAGGCAGGGATAGGGCTGTGCATGGAGAAAATGCTCAAATGTAAAGACTCGACTAAAAAGAGAGCCAGCAATTTCAATTTAGCTTCCCACTTTTCTAGTTTTTCAGAATGTTCTTGAAAAAGGTAGAGCCCAGGACCGATGAGAAGACAAGACAGCACTCAAATACACCAAATGAGTTAGTCTTCAGCCTAGCAAATATGAAAGTCTCAGAAGACCTCAAAGAAGCACAGTGATTCAACACTGGGAAGCTAACCCCTAAGCAAACTGTCCATTTTCAACATTGTAAAAGGAGAGATTGCTTCCTGGCAATCCCTGGGGGAATATTCTAGAATGATAGACCATGTGGACTGAAAACATCGTAAGAAGAATTCGAGAGACAATAGGGTTCAAGTCCTCCCAGACAGCGAGGAATCTCGTTGATTGAACAGGCTCCTCTGGTAAGCACTGTGTGCCTAGAATAATGTCAGCAAAGCAGTGGTGTCTTGGAGGGTCCTTTGATGCCACTGATGGGGCAGGAATAGAGCAGCATCATGGCCAAGAGTATCAGCGCTGGGGACTGCTGCAAATTCTGAGCCCGCAACTGCTCCCTGCATGCCCGAGGCAACTCACTTCCTCCCTTGGAGGGACAGTATCTTTCTTGCCCGTACAATGGGATAAGCACAGAGCCCACCTCAAATATGCATAAATAACCAAATCATGAATGACACGAAGTCATTTGAACTGGATGAACTAGGACGCCAAAGCAGTAACAACAGTACCAATTGAATCAGAATATATATCAATACAAACACGGAGAATTAAAGATGCAGCCCAGAACGTGCTGGATAGGAACATGGCTATTTTGTCAGCCTACTGGAAAATAAGATCTGGGCAGTAGCCCGAATGTCCAGCAACAGCGTGTGAAATTGCTAAGGAAACGGAGTGGCCCGGAAACAGTAGCGAACTCTCAAGGGAGTCAGTGAGCACATTCTAACACCTGGCCATAGAGATGGAAATTATGGGACAAGATGGAAAGCCAAAGACCAAATGACATGTACTTGAGGGATACAGTTATGTAAAAGTGTTACATGCAAATTTGTAGCCAGCTAGAGATGTTTTCTCTAAAAGTGGTACCCTCGCCCCCAGAACAAAAGAAAGCCTGGCCGTTTTAGTTGCCATGGGATTAACGTCCGTAAAGGACGTGACAGCTACAAGCCGCCATGATTTTAGTTGTACCTGCGGAAGTATAATGTCGGGGTGTGCTGCCCGCAGGGGCTCGAGCAGGCGCCACCAGTGACCGTCCTATGGGAGCTCAACCGGGTGCCAGGTGTGATGGCACAGGTCATGTGTGTGGCCACCCCACACAGGCTGATTCAGGTACTTCTGGATTGACCTTTTGAGAAGAAAATGAACAATGATTTCCAGAGAGACGAAAAGAGTTAAATGCGGAAAATGAACTCCCTGTAAAAGAACATAGGAATGAACATTCATCTGCGCCTGGGAGAGATGAAAATTTCCTATGGGTGAAATTAATGGGAATAGCCACAGAGGAAAATATTGGCAGATATAAAAATACGAAAATTTCTCAGTCCTGAGTCACCATAACAAAATTAAAAGACAAGAAAATGCCTGGGGAACCAACATGACACATGAATTGCATGAATGGGTAAATTGCATGAATGTTTATGTGTGTAACTAGCGTACGACTAACAGAAAAATGGGCAGAAACGTGACAAGGCAATCTGAAGGGAAATAAATGCAAATGGTGTGTAAGAAATCAAAAGATGTTCAAACTTGCAAGCAACCAAAGAAATGCAAATAAAAGCAGTAAGCTAACATTTCTCTTTCAGGACAGCAAAATAAATAAATAGATAGATAGATAGATAAATAAATAAATAAATAAATAAATAAATAAATAAATAAATAAGACAATTTATACTAGGATCCAGGGGCAAGGGCGACGATGTAGGTGGGAGTGCTAATTAGATTCTCCCACTGGCACTCGCGGACTAGTTTATTTAACGTCCCACACTGTAAACTGAAGATAATCATAATTCCTATCTGACGGGCTGTCAGGAGGAGCGGCTGAGATCATTTCACTCCAGTGGTGACACTTCAAGGAATCTTTTCTAATTAGAGGTACGCGAGCAGGGTATGGCTAAATAAATCATGATGCATTATGAAATGAAATCGCACACGGACATTAAGTACATTGTAAAAGACGATTTCCTAATGAAAATAGATACTATCAGTCTAATATTGTAAAGGAAAATACACGCATATTTTTTATATACAGAAAAAAGATGGCTAAAATTTCGGTTTTCCCCTTCTGGTGGTTATCTCTAAGTGATGGGCTTACAGGTGATTTTTTTTTTTTTTTAGAAAAAACAAAAGCTATATAAGGACCCCAAAAATGTGAAAAATGGTATTGAGACTAAACAAAGTCAAAACAAAGAGAAATATCCTATACTGTGTCTCAAGAATGTCAATTGGCACGTTTAGATGGCCGGAAACCTCGAATTACATGAAATACTCGGAGGAGATGATTATGCTGTGTGGGCTGAAAGAGATAAGGTTTTGTGGGGGTCATGACATCTGTCTGTACAAATTTGATGGATGCCCCATCAGGGTGTATCCTCTGGAACGACACATCCCCTGCCTCTCAATGACTATACCGTCTAAAGAAGAAAATTAGGACCCTAATCTAAGGAACCGGGGACCACACTCAGGCCCTTCTTTGGGACTCCCCTAGATGCTGGGGGGCATCTTGGCCCAGGAGAGCAGCCATGGACCTCTCGTGGGGGTCTCCTGCTTTGCACAGGGTTTGGGTTTGATAATGTCTTATTTTCTCTCTAAGACGGAAAGCTTCAGATGATTAATTATGGGACAGAGAGAGGGAACCAGTGCAACCATCGACAGACTGAGGGTGTGGAAGGGGTGCTTTGACGTTATCTTCAGGAATAGTGCACCTTACATAGAAAAGCAGACATCACGTTCATTTCTGATACCTGGGAGCAGAGGCAAAATTAGCCCAGGAGTTGCTTCACCATAGGTCAGTAAGATGTAAATAATTTCTCAGTAGACAAGCCCTGCACAGCTGGGTTAAAAAGAAGCTCACCCGATGATACGGATCTAACCCCAGGAGTGAGGCTGTGTGATAGGTTTCCCGGTGGAGCCGAGTAATCGTAAGGATCACACGTCGCCGGTCACGACAGTCAGTGTGTCTGGTCAGGTAAATATTGGAGGTGGGCAGATACGGCACCTGATATCCTCTCACCACCCTGAAGTTTAGGTCCCCAAACTTCCTTTGGGAGGCCCCGCTTTAGCGGCACCAGGTATGCTGGTCGGGTGGGTTTGCTTTACCCCATATTTGGGGAGGGGTAGGCCCTCTTTGGCTTAAGCCAATTAGCTTATTCCTTTGCCCAGACTTTGGGCCCGTGTAACCTGAGGGGCCATTTGCTGAGCTTCCTGGGAGACAGAAATCCTCTCTCTTCTGCTGCAGCCTGCAGGAGGGGCCCTCCCTGGATGGTGCATGATGAGGAATGCGGAGTTGAGCAATGGAGAGAGGGGAAGGCCAGCTCCTGGCATCCTGCAATGTGGGGAGAAGGTACAAAACTGGAGCCTCGGTGACTCAGGATCCTGCCTTGTCCAAGATCAGAGCTCCTGCCGTTTTTTTTCAGTTTCCTGGGCCAGAACATTCCTTGATTGTTTAAGCTAGCTTGAGCGGAGTCTTCTGTCGTTTGTCCCATCTGCTGCTGACTGGCAGAAGACCGAATAGGACGCTTACATTCTAGTTTCGAAGACTGGATTGTTGTGTCTATGCCTTTGGGAACCACCAACAAGCAGCTTAGGATAAAAATCTGCTTTTACTTTACTGTCAAGATAGTGTTTTCAATACTTTATTCTAAAAACATGACCACTCGAGGAAGGATTTCTATAAAATGTTGTTCCCACCACCTGGTCTGACTCGGGCAGGACCAGTCTGATGATCATGGAGTAACTGAGTCCTAGGTTCTGATGCAGCTGGTACGGCCATCCCGTTCTGTTGAGGAGTGTGTGTGTGTGTGTGTGTGTGTGTGTGTGTGTGTGTGGTGATAATGCACAGAAAGTGATTGGTCAACTATAAACTATTACAAGCAGAATCAGACATCTGGTGTAAGTTACCGTTTGACAAAAGTTTTCTTTACAGTTCTAGTAAAATGACTGTGGTTCACTTTTACCAAACAGGGCCAGCACTGAGAAATAAACCACATGAATTGCAAGATTTGATAACGTAGATCAGTGAGTCTTAAATCCTTCCCTAGAGCAAAGAGAAAGTGCCTTTGTTTCATGAGAGGGAAGTAGCCCAGACAAGGACACATCTCTCTAAGGCCCCATGGGGTCCAAATTCCATGGGAACTCTTCTCAGGTCCTGAGGAGGCCAAGACTATTAGGATACTGGCACACACACATTTCTACTCCTCCAGAAGGTGAAGATCAGCCAAGGGCTGCTAAGGGATGAATCATATGTTTCAAGTTAGGATTGTATTTAGCTGCATTTAGCAGAAAATACCCGAAGACAGAAGCATAAACACAAGTGTTTATATACCCATAGAAAAGTCTTACAGAACTTGTTTCTTCTTGTCTCTCTCTTCCACTACCCTGGCCCTGGTGTCTACTCTCAATGTCACAAAGAGGCTGCAAGAGTTCCTGCTCTCACATCTATGTCCCAATGAAGGAGGAAGAGAATATCCGCACAACTGAGTCAGTCCCTTTTAATTTACCTTCCCATAAAGCTCATACTTCTGCTTGTATCTCATGGCTACAGTGAACTGCAAAGGAGCCTGGAAAATGTGGTCTCTTAGTTGGGCACATTACCTCCCTGGATAAAATTAGTAAATGGGAGGATAGAAATAGAATAATGGCATAAGAGAGGTTCACTGGTAAAATATCATTCAAAGAAAAAACTGCAAACATGGGTGCATTTGCATTAGAAACACATGCAATCAAAACTTATTTCTGGGTTATTTTCAATGAGAATTATCACAGAGGCTGGGCAAGGAGAGAAGATTTCATGTTCAAAGGGTCTGGTCTCCATTTGCAGCTCCTTTAGTTAGTGTGGCAGAGTCCACAATTTCTTTTCCAAGAGTGGCTATAGCCTATAATAGGCTGTCTTTGGGGCATCAAGGTATCTTATGAAGATGTAATTTGGCCTTTTATTTGCTCTTCCTGTCTGCCTTTCGCCTGCCAATTTTCTCCTCCTCTTCTTCTTCTCCTCCTCTTCCTTCTTTTTCTCCTTCTCTTCCCCCTGCCCTTTCTCCTCCTCCTCCTCCTCCTCCTCCTCCTCCTCCTCCTCCTTCTTCTTCTTTTTTTTTTTTTCTGCTGCTGGGTCACACCTGGAGCTGCAGAGGGAGGGCTCTTTCTGTCCGGGGGCACTGTGATCAGAACCTTTTAACCTAGTTGAGCCAATGAGCAGTGAGTCGCTGGGCACCAGGTGCCAGATACTTGAGGTCTGTCATTTTAGTTAACCCTCACAACATCTTTGTCTGAGCCTTGGAGAAGTGAAGTCACTTGACCAGAGTGGCAAGTTCAGCAGGGTAACAGCTGCATCTTGTGCTTCCAGGAAAGAAGAACGAAGGTATAGAAGGTCAGGGAAAGAACAGGGCGTGGAGCACACCTGCTGTGACCACCATTCAGGATCTGGCCCCTCTCTCTGGCACCAGCGTCCTACCAGGACCAGCCCGCACCATTTTAGTGGACTACCTGGTCCAGAGGTGGACCAATGACCCAGAACCACCAACCAGCACACCCTGTGTCCCAGGCCCAGTGACCAGTCCAGGAGGGGCAGATGGTCCCATCATGCCATTCCCATGTCTGTCACCTGGGCTGCTGAGAGGACCATCTTTCAGCTAAGTTGCTAGCAGCCAACTCACAGCCATCTCAAAAGAGACGGGGTGACTGAGACCCAGTCCTGCTGATATCATGGAGTCAAGCCAGTCCTGGACTTTTCAGGTGTTGACCGATAAACTTCTTTCCCAGCTACACTGAGTTGGGTTCTTTCCCTCACCGTCCAAATGTCTGGACTTTTATGCAGGGCAAGCAGCCTGAAAGCTCCCCTTCAGGGCCTGCCTGCCAGAGAAGGGTGTCAGGGAGGGTTTACGGATGATAGAACGAGAAGTTAAGCAAACAGAAAGGGTTGTATTTTCTAAAGCAAGGAGTGTTTTTCTCTGTATTTTAAACCATAGATTAAAAGGAAGGCCTTTTGGGATGTGTTCTGGCCTGGGGTTCTGAGCCTCTGCATTGTACTCATTTAAAAGCATCTCTGCTCCTCAGAGCGGAAAGACCAGAGGACAGGCAAGTGCAACAAGGCCTCTATGAGAGGAGAAAGGAGGCATTTCCTATCAATGGGGAAAGGTGGCTTATTCAAGGAATAGTACCGGGGGGGCGCCTGGATGGCTCAGTCGGTTAAGCATCTGCCTTCGGCTTGGGTCATGATCCCAGGGTCCTGGAATCAAGCTCCATGTTGGGCTCCCTGCTCAGCAGGGGGTCCACTTCTCCCTCTCCCTCTGCCCCTCCCCCTGCTTGTGCTCTCTCTCTCAAATAAATAAATAAATAAAGTCTTAAAAAAAAAAAAAGGAAATAGTACTAGGACAACAGGACGGGAGAGCTATCCGAAAAAAAAAGGTGAATCCATACTTCAATGATATTTCCAGACAAAATCTACATAGACCAACTATCGAAATATATTAAAAAAAAATGAAACCATCAAAGTTTTAAAATAAAACAATAATTTTTATCTTTTCACATCAGAAGGAGGAGTAAGACAAAGTTGCTAGTAAGACAAACACAAAGTATAAAACCCTACACTGAAAGAATTGATGAAAATGACTATATCAAAGTCAAGTTTTCTCTCTATGGTCAACCCTCCCAAAACCAAAAGGTAAATGTCAAGCTGGGAACAACTATTTTGACTAATAACCACAGGCCAAGTGCAACTATCCCTAATATATACAGACTGCTATACATCCATAAAAGGCCAACAAATCGACCAATGGGCAAAGGATGCGGAACGACGAGCTGTAGGAATGGGACTACAGACGGCCTGACGCCTCTGAAGAGATGCTCGGCGTCACCTGTGGCAGGGGAAGTGCAACTTACACTTACACCGAGATACCATTTGCCATCGTTCAGGCTGTCACATTTTGATCACATGCCATGTTCAAACACGTGACAGGAGCTCTAATGCAACCTAGATGTCTGTAAAATAGGGCAGTTTTAGTGGAGGGCGACTTAGCAATATCCATCCCAACTACAAACGCACTCACCCCTTTCCCTGGGAACGGCGGCTCTGAGAATTCGTCGAGGCACGCTCTCCCAGGTCATGAGCCAGGCACACGTATAAGGGCTGTTCGGCAGTGCCACCTGTGTTTGCCAAGAACTGGGCAGAATCCAAACATCTCACATTCTGCAGCGGGTTAGATAAACTAGGACAGTACACTATCGTTTATGGAACAGAATATAGGCACTGCTTGTGCGTGCGGCGAGTAATCCTGAGCGGACCCCTAGGAATCTGGTAATGGTGGGTGCTTCTGGGGAAGGAATCCGGGGATCCTGAGAGGCAGGTGCAAGAGGGGCTCTTCTTCACACTGGTTTAGACCTTGTACACTTTGTGTATGTGTGTGTATGTGTTTTTGAGATTTTATTTATTTATTTGAGAGAGAGAGCGTGAGCAGGGGAAGGGGCAGAGCGAGAGGGAGAAGCAGACTCCCCACTGAGCAGGGCTTGATCCCAGGACCCCGGATCATGACCTGAGACAAAGGCAGACACTTAACCGACTGAGCCACCCAGGCACCCCTAGACCTTTTATATTTTGTACCATGTTCAAAAGTTAACTATTAAAAATGTTTTCTAAACTTGAAAAAATTAAGTATCCCTATTCTCGCATCCCAGGGACAGCCAGATACAGCAGGCATGTGCCCAGGTGGACGCCACTTCCCACCCTGCCCCCTGAATGCCACCTCCTGGCTGGGTCACCGCTGCTTGGCCTGGCATCTGGGGTGTGAAGACAGTGGGGTGGGGGGAGGTCCCCGCTGGCTCAGCTGCCTGTGATGGGGAGGTATGTTCCTTGCTCATGTCTGAGGCCTGCTCTCTGTCACTCCTCTGCCCTGAAGTTTTCATCCCATTGCACGTTAATTAGTACATGTTAGTGATGAATCTTGCAGTGTCTCAAATCCTTTTGGAGGCAGGCAGAGGAGAACATGTTTATAAATTTTAAATAACTAAAAATTTGCAGTTGCTGCTGCCTCTTAGGTACTTGGACGTGTCACTGAGGGTGAGTGAACATATGCCCGGGTCACCTCCTCTGGGCAGGTTTAAAATAAAACTCCATGGTTCTTCCTTCTTGCCCCACCCCAATTCAACACAGACTCTCCTGACACTGGAGTCCGAGAAGGGGGAGGCTCCCATGGGGGGGGGGCTGCTTCTGCCAGTGACATAGTGCTGTGGTTTGCTCTCTGTCACAGCGTCACACACTCAAGTTTCTGACCTCAGACTCTGTCTTTGGAATCACAACAGTTGTGGGTGACACCCTCGTGCCAAGTCCCTGGCACTCAGCTCCTGGGCTCCTGGTATAGGGCCCTGAGCGGAGAACAGACTCATTCCTCGCGTCACGGAGGGGGCTGGCAGGAGCAAGCCCGCTGCTGTCACTCTGTGAAGGACAGGTGTCATCTTGGCACCAAAGGGCTGGGCCGGCCGCCCTGTGGATGTTTGGAGTGAGCTCTCTGGGCACAAGAGCTGACAGCTGTCCTGGCCCTTCTGGAAGGGTCCCTAGACGGGTGAAGCAGAGGGAACCTCAGCAGAGACTGGTCACTCTGACAAGCTGCCAGGCATAGACTGTTCTGAGCTAACAATGTGCCGAGCGAGAGGCCCAGAGCAACTCCCCTGTGGATGAGCCTACTTGCGTGGGCGTACACACGCGCGTGTGAACGCAGGCACATGTGCTGTGAGCGTGCGTGTGTGAGTGTGCACGTGTGTGTACCACAGGCATCCCCCTGGAGTCACGCACATCTGTTCTGTTGTCTGACTAAGATCCCCTTCCCAAACTGGCCTGCTTTTTGGACTTTTTACACAAAGAAAGGGCCAGAGAAACTGGCCACCAGCCTTGCAGGATCTGAACGCCCGGACGCCTGCAGGGGCACCCAGGGCCGCTTCCTTGGGCAGAGATGTTGCCAGGAGAGATGGGCCGGGGACCTGTCGGGGGACAGGGAAACAGTTGTTTCCTGCGTCTTTGATGTGGGGCCCCCAAGGGGTGCAGCCTGGACATTGCTTTGTGCCCACTCCCCTGGCTCTGGAGGAAAGAATTCCCTAGGCCCATGAGGGGGCAGGAGCTTGGCCTGAAGAAAGAGGAAGATAAGGGAAGATTTTCTGAAAGGAAGAAGGAGAGAAAGAGACAGAGACAGAGCAGGAGGGAGGAACTATAAACATGGACAGGAGGGGGAAGGAAGCCAATGGGATTCTGGAGAGGCAAGGAGGGAATCGTGTGCAAGCCCACACCTGACTTTCTCTTACGAAATCACTTGCACACAGGTTGATGGGAATTAGCCCAGGTCCCACTGCCCAGGGCTCCTCTGTGTCTGGTTTGGCTGGATCTTAGAATCTCCAGTAATCGTTTCTGGTCAGTCTCAAGGAGACCCTTGGGGTGGCTGAAAGAGTCCCTGCCCGATGGTGTCGGTGCTTGTGGTGGGTCTGGGGAACCTCTGTCACTGGTTAACCTACTAGGGACCTCAGGGAAATGACCTCCCTTCCCTGAGCCTCAGCAGCCCCTTGTAAAAGGCACGTTGGACATTAACCAATAAAGTGGCTATTAAAGCATTTATCTGTCAGGGGAAAGAAGAGTCTGGAAGCAGAAACCAGAGTGTGTTTATTAAATGTGAAAACGTATGGTGACACGCAGAGGATTTTCCCTGAAAAGCCAAAGTCTCTCCACAGCCACATTAGCAGGCACGACAGTCCCAAACTGCACAGGTGGGTCGGAAGAGCATCTGCAGCCAGCAGAAAGGGGGTCAGCGGGCACGCGACTGGCGTGTCCCTATGAAGGCACGCACATGGTTGCACATATGCGTGTGTCCATATGTGTGTCTGTGCGTGTCGGGGCTGACGGGGAACCGGAAGGAGCCCCGAGCAGTGTATGGAAAGTAAAAGTAGTGAACACTCAGCTTAAGCAATTGTTTTCCTCCTGGAGGCTAAAATTCACGGGCAGGTAGCCAACAGCCACATTAGGGTAAGAAATGTAATCTGTTTATAATAAGTTTGCAAATCCATGTCATCGGTGCAGTGAGCGTGCAGCGCCCCAGAAGCCGCCGAGACGCTGGCCCTGGCTCGGAGTCCGTGGCAAGGCCACCGGGGCTAACAGGCTAGTGTTCCTAAAGCCCAGTTCGACCGCTCGCCTCCATCACCCTCTCCCTGCGGGGTGGAGAAACATGTTCCCGGAGACGGCAGCGGAAACTGCAGCTCCCTCCCTTGTGGGTGCCACCCCCCGGCTACCAGGGCAGAGACTGGTGATGGCCTCTCCAGGTGGCAAGGCACTCAGTCCCACCGACGCAGGGAGCCTGGGCCCCCTGCAAAGAGTCTCCTACGAGGTCCTGGGCTCTGCTCGGCCTCCCCACTTGTGGACAAGCTCAGGGCTGCCCCTGCCCCGTAGCACAGTGTCGTCCTTCCGGTCATCTCCCATTTCTGGGTCTGTAGTGCTTGCCACTTTTCAGAGTGAAATCAACAGGCAGCACCTGTTTGGCCATTGCCATGGCCTGGCACTGTCACCCTCGTGCATCACCTCCCTGTACCCTCCAGGAAGCTTGGAAGAGACACCGTCATCAGGCCATTGTACAGATGTGAAAGCAGACGCTTGGAGGGCTTGCACACCTTGCCCAAATTCCTGCTGTCAGTGGGATTAGTGTGGAGTCTGGTTTGAACCCAGGTTTTTCCAATGCTGGAAGCCCAGCTTCTTCCATGCAACTCCGCAGAAGATTTCTCTTGGAACTCTGCAGGTCCACTGCCACCCCTGGAGACATTCTCTAGCCTTTTTCTAGGTCTGACCTTTGTAAACTCATATCCCCAAAGGGCACTCACTCCCTCTATTCAGAATTCAGTGAACAATGACATGTGGTGGCCACAGAGCGAGGGCATTAGAATCAGACAGATACAGCTTACAATTCTGCTTTAGACTCAGGCTAGCCTTGGTCAAATTACTCAGCCTCCCTGCCTCCAGTTCTGTCTGTAAGAATAGAGAGCACTGAACTGCTACCTACCCCACAGGGTGGGTGTGAGAGATAAAGGAGATAAAACATAACCAGCTCCCTGGCCAGTGTTTGCATAGCTCTGCTGAGGGTGTGTGTGTGTGGTGACAAAAGTGACGAGGTGAGGAGGACATGTAGGCGGATGTCCCACCACCAAGTTTCATTCCTTCCCCATCTTCTGACTTCTCCCACCCCAGGATGATGTCTGAGAAGGCTGAGCAGGGGGCCTGAGACTTTCATCTGCAGAGTTAACAAGCTTCTCTCCACGGTCAGCGGAGATCATGTGGGGAGCTTGGACGTTTACTCCCTGCCCTGGCAGAGACCAGGCTCTCCTCCCCTTCCCCACTTGGGTGGTATCAGAGGAAGCTCTCTCCACCTCTCAGTGGTAACAAGGCCATGTGGGGAATCACAACAGGGCACTCTGGGCCTCCATTTGAGGGAGCTATCAGTGGAGGCCCTGTGGGGAGCCAGAACTTCTATCCCCACCCAGCAGTAAGGTAGAGACCTCTTTTAATTTTACAACTCTGCCAACAGATGTCAAGGAGGGAACCTGGACTTCCACCCCTACCTGGCAGTAACAACACAACTCATGGCCACCAACCACTTTCCCTACTGGAGCAGTGTCAGAGGAAGCCACTTAGTGCTGATGGTTAAAATACTATCCAGTGTCTCATGACACAATATTGGAAATGCCAAGTTTTCAATAGAAAATCCTCATCGTACCAAGAATGAGGATGATCCCAAATGAATGAAAATAACCAATAAATGCTAATCCCAAGATGACAGAGATGTTAGGATGATCTGACAGACATTTTAAAGCAACTACCATAAAAATGCTTCAAAGAGTAATGACAAGTACTCTTGAAACAAATGAAAATTTAGGAGATCCCAGGCAAGAAAGTGAAAATAGAAAGATAATAGAAAACTTCCCGATGGAAGTTTTAGAACCGAAAACTACAGTAACCAAAACAAGAAAAACCTGCCTGAATGGAGGCACTCACCAGCAGACACACAGGGAAACAGTGAACTCAAAGATAGGACGCTGTTCCAGATCCATTCCGGACAACAGAGAGAAGAAAATGGGCTGGAGAACAAAGGAACAGAGCTTCCGGGATATGTGGTGCTATATCAGAAGATCTAACTTCCATGACACGAGCGTTCTGGAAGGAGAAGAAATGAGGGCAGAACTGAAAGAGTGCTCGATTAAGTAGTGTCTTAAAACTTCCCAAATGTGGCAAAAACCATAAAACCACAGATTTAAGAAGCCAAACAAATCTCAAACAGGATAAACCCAAAGAAATCCATATCAAGGCACATCATAGTCAAACTTCTGAAAAACAAAGAGAAAAAAAATGTACATTGCAAACAGAGAGGAAGGACACTCCACATATAGAGGGGGAAAGAAATATGAAAGACAGAAAATTGTTCTGAGAAACCACGGAGGCCAGAGTGTTGAAGAAGTGTTGAAGTGGTCAACTCAGAATCCTACATCCAGCTGAAAGTTCCTTTCTAGTAAAAAAGACTCTTCAGAATGAAAGGGAAATCAAGGCATTCTCAGAAAAATGAAGAATATTTGTCACCAGCAGTTATACAGAATAAGAATGGCTAAAAGAATGTTTTCTTTTCTTTTTTCAAAGATTTATTTAATTTTTTAAAAGATTTTATTTATTTATTTGAGAAAGAGAGAGAGAGTGCTGAGCGGGGAGACCAATGCTGGACTCGATCCCAGGACCCTGAGATCATGATCTGAGCTGAAGCCAGACACTTAACTGAGCCATCCAGGTGTCCTGCTAAACGAATTTTTCTAAACAGAAAGGGAAACAATAAAAGAAAGACTATTGGAGCATCAGTAAGGAAGAAATAATAAGCAACAAATTTGGTAATATTGGTCATTACAAGAGATTTTCATTTTCCTCTTGAGTTGTCCAAATTGTGTTGATGATTGAGGCAAGCACTGTTAACACCGTCTAATGTGATTCTAAAGGTATGTAGAAGAAATATTTGAGACAACTGACTATTATATACAGAGAGGGTAAAGTGACATAAAGAGGTAAATGTTTCACACTTCACTCAAACTTGTCAAATGATGACACTAGTAAACTGTGGTAAGTCTCAATAAATGCAGAAAAATCATTTGATAAAATCCAACAAATATTCTGGATAAAAACTTTTAGCCAACTAAGAAGAGATGGGAACTTCCTCAACCTGATAAGGGGCATCCACTAAAAATTTATCGCTAAAATCTTTTTTTTTTTTTTTCTTTTTTTAAGTAGGGTCCATGCCCAATGTGGGGCTTGAACTCACAACCCAGAGATCAAGAGTCAGATGCTACCAACTGAGCCAATCAGGTGCCCCTATAGTTCCTATAGTTACCATCATCCTTTTCTTGTTTTATTTTTTTAAGGTTTATTTATTTATTTGAGAGAGAGGAAGTGCAAGGGCAGAGGGAGAGAATCTTTCAAGCAGACTCCCGACTGAGTGCAGATCTCTATGTGGGGCTTGATCTCATGACCCATGAGAGCATGACCTGAGCGGAAACCAAGAGTTGGGTGCTCAACCGACTGAGCCACCAGACACCCTGTTAACTTCATTCTTTATGATCAAAGACTGAAGACTTTCTCTCCTGAGATCAGAAATTCTCACAGACTATCCCACACCGTCCTGAAGACTCTATCCAGTGTAATAAGGCAAGAAATGGAAATCAAGAGATCCAGGTTGCAAATAGAAAAGGAAAGTTGTTTTTATTGGCAGATGACACAAGAGTCTACACAGAAAATCCTATAGAGCTAAAAAGCCACTAGAACTAAAAAAGTGACTTTAGTAAAGATACAGGATGCAAGATTAATTCACAAAAATCACCTGCATTTCTGTATATTTACAATGAACCACTGGAAATTGAAATTTTAAAAGGACTATTATAATAGTACCAAAAAGTATAAAATAATTAGTGAATCTGACAAAAGATGGACAAGATGATTAAAAAATCAATAAAACATTGCTGAGAGAAATGAAAAAGAACCTACATAGAGAGAGAGATACTGAGTTCATGGGTCAAAAGCCTCAATATTTTAAGGTATAAATTCTCACCAAATTGATCTATGAAGTCAATGCAATTCTGGGCAAAAACTCAGCAGGGACTTTTGTAGAAATTGACAAACTTCTTCTAAAACTTATATGGAAATGCAAAGGACTTAGAATAGTCAAAACAACTTTGCAAAGGAGGAACAAAGTTGGAGAACTAACACTGTGGGATTTCAAGACTTATTATGAAGTGACAATAATCAAGCCAGTAGAGTAAACATGAGCACAAACATCAGTGCAACTTCAGAATCAAGACTCAACAGACCCACTCATGTATGAACAACTAATTTTTGACACAACTGCAAAAAGGCAGGGAGGGAGAAATGGTAGTCTTTTCAACAAATGCCAGGGGGAACACTGAGCTATCCATAAGCAAAAAAAAAAAGTGAACTTCGATCCATACCTTATACCATGTACAAAAATTAAAACGGGTCATCATAGGTTGAAATATCCACAGCTTCCAGAAGAAAACAGAAGAAAATCTTTGTGACTTTGGACTAGGCAAAGATTTCTTAGATCTATCAAAAGCATAATACATAAAGGAAAAAAATTGATATATTGGACTCCTTCAAAATTGAAAACAAAAGAAAATGAAAAATGAGCTATAAACCGAGAGAAATATGTGCAAATCATATATTTAATAAGGGGCTTATATCCATTATGTATAAAGATCTCCCCAAACTCAATAATAAGAAATAAAGCAATCCAGTGAAGAAACAGACAAAATATTTAAACAGACATATCACCAAAGATCTATGAATTAGAAACAAGTGATGCAAATTATTTTCACGCGATATCACTATGCAACTATGAGGATGACGACAATAAAAGAGACTGACCACAGTAAGCATTATGACGATGTGGAGCAACTGGAACTCTCACACGCTGCTAAGGCTTTTAGAAATGATGGGGCTCTCATTAACCAAATCTTGCCAAACCCCATTCGAAGAATCACAGCTTAATTTCTCCCCTGCCCAATATATTTTGCCAGGAGCCCCTGTAAAGCCAGCTTTCCAGTGTCACACAAGGTCACCAGGAGCAGTAGTGAGCTTCTCCGTCCAAGCACACTGGAGTCGATCTAGTTTAGAAACACTCTTGCTGTTTTGTTTTTTAACTTAAGGCACCAGTCTGGGAGTTAGTGTGGTGCGTTCAAGGCTACCCAGCGCTCCTTGGGTGTGCTCCTCCGTGGATTTGAGGTGTCGGGAAAGGTGACACAGGGCCGGATTAAAGGAAAGAGAGGAAGGCAGAAGGCACCACGACTCCCAGTGATCTCGTCTAGACAGTTTTTTGAGGACTGAATACAGCTCTGGGTGTGAGTCAGCTCCCGCCGAGCAAGGGAGTTTCTGTGTGCTTGTGTCTCTCTGCCTTTGCGCTCAGAGGAAGGGCCCAGGCTCAGGCCAGGAAGACTCTGCTCGAAGCTGATAAAGCCGAAGCCCCTGTGCCAGGAACCCTGTGGTTTTCTGTCTTTGGAAGTTCTCCCGAGAGCCCCGGGAGAGGAGGACACTCTCTAGGAGGAGGTACTTTCCCCCGCAAAGCATCGTTCTGCATATCGCCCGGGCGAGCCGTTTGCACACATCCGGGCTCTGAGACCCCGCGCACCCGGGGCTGTGCGCTCCATTTCAGGTGCGCTGGACATGATTTTCTCCCTTCCTGTGCGAACTGTGAAGTTCCGTCCCCGCCTCTTGCCCTCTGGGGATGGGCGGAGGGAGGCAGCCTTCGGGGGCCGGGGCGGGCGACCGGCGGCGGGGCGGTCCGGGCAGAGCCGGCGCTGCCTCTCGGTGACCGTGGTCGCGGGAGCCCCAGACCCTGACAAAAGGCCGCCTGCTCGCTCCGCTTTGCTGCCTTTTACTTTTCCTAAACCAATTCTGGGGAGTTTCAACACTCTGAAATGGCCAGCGAAACTCTCCAGAGCTCAGATCCATCCACACGGAGAAGACGTGCGGATTTTTTTTTTAACCCATTGTTGGAATGTAAACGGAGCTGTCAGTCTAGAAGCCCCCCAGGAGTCCGGCGGGGGGCGTCTGCGGAGCCGGGTATTTTTAGAGTCCTCTCTCTCCCGGATCGGATCGCAGCTGGTGGACCCCGAGCCGGCTACCGGCGGGCTTAGGGCGCACGTGGCTTTGCGGAACCTGATGCCGCCCCAAGGTGGGCTTAGCTGGGGCAGCGCACGGAGCTGGAGCCCAAGAAGTTCGAGACAAGCACAAGGCACGTAAAAGCCCTTGTTCAGTTTCACCTTCAGTAAAACAAACAACTCGCAACAGGTTCAGATGCCATTTGGGAGAGGTGGGGGGAGGACTTATCAAAGATTTATAAATGGGGCAATGTACTAGTAAAAAAAAATCGTCACACCATTTCACAGGATGGCAGCATATTTTGCTTTTCTTTGGCCATGATCCATGATTGAGCTACTGATTAAAATAGACCCTACGAAGTACATGTATTTCTATGGAATGTCTCCCTAATATTTGCTGACTTGCTTCTGAATTACACGCCTGGTGAAGCGGACCCTGGCCGCAGGGAATTGTTTCTCCTTCACGCAGGTGCTCTCTGCGCCCCCTCCCTGGGGCTGGGGTCTGGGCTGTTTTGGGCTTTGTCTTTTGTTCTGTCTGGGAAGCCCAGCACAGGACCTAGCACAGGGAGGCTCTCATTCATATCCACTGGGGGCCCCTAGCTGGTCATCTGTAAAGTGGGACAATAGATGTTGGTCTTACCCACCTGATAGGCTCCTTTACAGATCCAGTTCATAAAGGATGGGAGAACTGCTCTCAGCCTCTCTCCTCAGCCAGGTCCTTTCCCCTTTTGTTCCTTGCTTTGCACATCTGTGAAGTAAAGGAAAGGGTACAAATTTATCAGTAATAATGCCCTTATTTTACTTAAAAAAAAAAAAAGTTGGCACCATTGTTACAAAATAATAACATTTGTTCATTCTGGAATGTGGTTACTCAGGTGTTTGTGATATCATTCTCTATATTTTTCTTTCAAAGTCTCCTGCTCCAATAAAAGAAGAGGGAAGGAAATTTTTTGAAAAGACTTGTATGAAATCTGGTCTCCTCCAGTTGGACTTTCTCCGGTTCTGTGTACAGGAAAATGCTCGGGAAACCCCGGAGTCCTGAGACTCTGTAAGGAGAGGCATTAATATTATTCATCTTGTTCCTGTTCTGTCCACTGCTCTAGGAATTCACTGGTACCCAGAAGTAGGCTTCACCCCCGCCCCCACTCCCAGCTGTGGAAGGCAGCTAGCTGTTTGCTCTCCAGGCTCTTTGACTTGCCGGTGGGATAGGAGTTTTCTAGTTGAAGGCACGTGAATTCAGGATGGTGTCACTTATAATGTTCTGGTTCAATTTCATCCAAGCCACTGCCTCCCCCTCAACAACCCCAACCTATACCAAACAGAAGCGTATACCTGTATGGAGAGTAGCTCCTATCTGCAGTCACTAAACATTTGCTTTGTATAATAAAATCCCAGCTTTCTTGGGCTTAACAAAAACACGTTGCTGGAGAAAATGCACATTGACATCTCCACTCCTCTAACTTAAAAACAGCCAAACTAAATTAAGTAACAACAACAACAAAAAGTTGTTTCCCACACATTTGCCCTGCTCTTACCACCAGTCTTCAGCCTGAAATAATTTCATGCTTGAGTTATTAACTTATGAAAATAGGCGCAAAAGGGGGAAAATGTGAGCAGATCCTCAGCTATATTATTAGTCATTGCTACAGCTGGGTGCGTTCCGGCACAAAGGCGTGTTATTCTGCCCGAGCACCTCAGTTTTGAACAAAATGTAGCTCGCTAATGGGTTATGCCTCATATACCTTTTTGTAATCATTCGGTTGCCATTCTCTGTAACTTATCCTGTTTTTCATTAAGAGTATGTGCATTAGGCAGGCGTGCACTCAAGCGCCCATGCACGGGTGTGTGCACTTGTGCGCTTGCACGGGCACACACACACATCTGTTAAGTCCCCTTTTGTTTGTGGCTGAAAAGAAAGGTCATGGGCTGAGCTGTCAGTGCTTTTAGGGAAACATCACTGTATTGATTGTGATAATTGAGAATTATCATTGATTATAATGCTTTGGAAATCAGGGTGATGGAGGGTGTGAATGTAGATTTTGAAAAACTGATGAATGAGGGGTAGGAGCATGAGTAAATGAAGGGAATCCAGAAGCATTCTGGAGAAGATGGAGACAGGGTCGGGGAGTCTGACCTGTCTCACTTTGGTCTCTATTTGTCAGGGGCAGCACTGGGCTGGAATCTTCCAGAAGCATCTCACTCACTTGCTTAGGGTTCTCAGGTCTTCTGGAGGAGCGACAAGATTCCAGACAATGGCCCTCGTTTTGGAGGTTTCTGACTTGCGCTCAGAGATGTTGCCCCAGACCAGTGTGAGTCAAATGAATAAAAGAGCCAAGTTCTGAACCTACTGATTTGTGCTTCTGCAAAGTGCGGAATTGGTTATAGAAATCAAGGCCTTTGAGTGTTAACCTCTGGATAGACAAAACTACAACAAAAATAGCAGGCAAGAAAATAAGCAAGCGAAAGAAATACAGAAGGGAAATATGAGAAGCTTGGAGAAGATCAGGGTTCTTACAAACAAGTATGGATCGTTCGAGCTGTCTCCTCAACAGATCAGAGGTCTGCATGGGGCTGTCAATCCTGGAAGCAGGGCCCCCGGGGCAGGGAGCACCCCCTACCCCCCACCCTTCCCACCCCCACTCTGCACCCCACCCTACCCGGCACTCCTGGGCCCCAAGTCTCAGCCAGTACGAGAAGCCCCCCCCCCCATCTTCCCCCTGGATTAAGACAATGGGATTCTCCACCTGACACTTGCCTGGCCAGGAGGGACACTAACTGGGAACCAAATGTGCTCCTTTAACCTCTTTGAAGTGTTAACGAATGCTTTGATTTTGTTCTTTCCTGCTCATTAAGACAAATGCGGTTCCTGAGACAAATCTGATCTCACCTCCCAAGCCAGCTGCTCATCTTCCTGATCCTGTGAACGCAAGCCCTGCAAGGGGGTCCCCTCCTGTCAGGTGCCCCACCTTGCCAACGATCACTGTGGCAGGGCTCAGGCCTCAGCACATCACACTGAAGTCAGACCCCGGGACACATCACCATGGGGTCCCCGCTTGTGTAAAAACACAGAGGTGCTTGTAGTAACTCTCAACCCAGAATGCCCTGTTAGATACCAGGCATCCCAGGCCTGTTGAGGTTCCCGGATACTGTGCTCCGTGGAGGCAATCGGGCTGGACAGAACTCCAGGGAGACAGAGCCCCCCAAAATCTGGAATTTTGAGAGCGGATGAAGCCAATTTTGCCCTCACCCTTCTTGTACTGGTGACCCGCTGGGGTAACGTGGTGGCAGAACTGGAACTCGAAGTGATGTTGCTTCTTGCAGCTGGCATTGAAGCCCTGAGACTCATCTGCCGTAACACCCCCCTCCCCATGCCAAGACCTCCCTCCCTCTTCCCCATGCCCCCTGCAAAGTCAGTGCGATGGCAGTCTGCACACTGGAAGCAACGGCAGCCCCATGGTCTACTCAGAGACCACTGAAGGTGGGACAGGCGCCTCCCACACCCAGTGCCAGCCACAGGGGGGACACAGGCCCCTGGGACAGAGCAGAGCTGAGAAAGGGGCCCGGGGCCCAGTGGGGGCATTCCCAGAGACAGCTGCAGACCATAGTGGAGATGGGAAAGCGGAGAGGAGAGCGTTCTCGAGAACAGAAATTCCAACCTGGAGAAACATCTCCCATCCTATCTCGTTCTCTTAGTTACAGTCTCCACAAGCAGCAGGCCCCAAGTCCTGCTCTGTGTGTGCCATCTCCTTGGAACCTCTGTCCATCTAGAAGCAAGATAGGCATGAGGGTTAGACCCTCTCCCCTTATTTTTGTTTTTACTGCCTTAACCATTTTAAATGTCTGGTTCAGGAGTGTTAAGTACACAAACGTTGTTTTACAACAGACCTTAGATCTTTTTCGTTTTGCAAAACTGAAACTCTACCCATGAAACAGTGACTCCCTGTTCCCCCCTCCCTGCAGCCCCTGGCAACCACCGGTCTCCTTTCTGTCTCTCTGACTTTGATGACTCTAAGTATCCCATCTAAGTGGAATCCCATAGGGTTTGTGCTTTTGTGACTGGCTTATTTCACTCAGCATAATGTCTTCAAGTTTCACATATCCTGTAGCCTGTGACAGAGTTCCTTCCTTTTTAGGCTGAATAATATTCCATCATAATATTCCATCGTGTGTGGAGACCACCTTCTGCTTATCCAGTTGTCTGGGGAAGGACACATGGGTTGCTTCCACCTTTTGGCTCTTGTGAATGACGCCACTATGAACGTGAGTGTGCAAAAATCCCTCTGAGATCTTGCTTTCAATTCTTTTGGCATTATACTCAGAAGAGGAATTGCTGGATCATATGGTAATTCTATTTTTAATTTTTTGAGGAACCTCCCTACTGTTTTTCACAGCAGCTGCACCATTTTACATTCCCACCGGCAATGCAGGAGGGCTCCAATTTCTCCACACCCTCCCCAACGCTTGTTATGGTCCGTTGATAATATATATGTCCTCTCAATGGGTATGAGGTGATACCTCCTTGTAGTTTTCTTTTGTGTTTCCCTAATTCTTAGTGATAGTGACTCTATTTTCCTATGCTTGTTAGCCATTTGTATATTGTCTTTGGAGAGATGTCTATTCAAATCCTTCCCCCCTGCCCCGGGCGGGTGTCTGGGTGTCTCAGTTGTTTAAGCGTCTGCCCTCAGTTCGGGTCCTGATCCCAGGCTCCTGGGATCAAGCCCCAAGCTGGGCAGCCTGCTTCTCTCTCTCCCTCTACCTGCTGCTCCCTCTGCTTGTGCTCTCTCTCTCTCTCAAATAAATAAATAAAATCTTTTAAAAATATAATTTCCCCCTTTTTAATTCAAATTACTGTTTTTCTGTTGTTGTTGACTTGTAGGAGTTTTTTTAATATCCTCCGCCTTTTATGTGTTTAGCTGAAAAGAAACTAAGGATCAAATAGGAGGATAACTCAGTTGCTCGTGCCTTCGAGGGGTGGGGGCTACATGTTTCCCCAGCAGCAGTGGGGAAGCCTGGGCCATAGCACAGTGGGCCCATCCTCCCAGCCATGTGGTCTCACGGCAAACACGGCCCATCAAATGCACACCCTGTGTTCACAGCCTCGTGTGCCAAATTGCTGTTTGGAAACCAACAGCAAACACAGGTTGCAGGGAGCTCAGAAGCGTGTAATATCCACTTTAATGACAGTTCCACTTTCTTGTTTCCCCCTCCTCGGAGGAAGGGCAGAGAGAAAAGGCCGTTCATGGAAAAATACATTTAAATGGATCAGTGCCGGGCAACCCTTTGCACATCTGTTCTTAACCGGTTTCAGCTGAAACTACTGAAAATATACATAGATCTGTTTATGTGGAACCAGTTAAATCTGATAAGATTACAATTTGGAGGGTAACTCTGGATTTGGTGGGGCGGGCGGGGGGAAACCCTCCACACTTGGTCTACACACACGCTCCTAACCTTTTACCACAGATGTTGTTGAGGGAATCAGATTTGCTGCAAATTAGAAAGATCTAAATTATTCGAGATTTGTTACAAAGTCAAGATGTCCCGACAGCCTTTCCGAAGCACAGGATTCCTGCCTCCCCTCCAGCCCCCTCCAACTGCGGCCGAGCCCTTTGTTATCAGAGTGTGGAGACCACAGCTGGGAAACCACTTGTTTCTGAGTAATTCTGTCCTCACTCCCCGCATCAGTCCGTTTAGCAGGAAGATGGCAGGCAGGCTCTCCGCACACTGAATGGCTGGTTGTCTTCGCTCAGTGGGCCCTGAGGACATGCAGGTGGCAGGGAGGGAGTGTTTACTGAGAGCCTCTTTATGCAGGTGCTAGGCTCTTTCCTAGGCCTTTCTTACAGAGCACTAGAACCACGCTTTGAGGTCATCCCATTACAGAGATGAGAAAACTGAGGCTCTAGGATGACTTGCCCAGGACCATACCAACAACAGGGAATGAGGTGCTGAAAAGAAAGGAAGAGATTTCCTCCCAACTAAATGTCTCAGGCGGCAAGACCACAACTCAGATACCCACAGGGCCCAGCAGAAACGGGAGTGAGGGGCCATGGGCAGCTAATAAGCAGCTCTAGCAGATGGATAGAGGGGCAGGGGGTGGAGGCGGGGGAATGCGGGTATCTTGGGTGCAGATCTCCTGGATTTGGCCTAGAGAACCAGAAATGACCAGGTTTGCACATGTTGACTCAGGTCTTGAAGTCAAACAAACAACCCAGACGCCGCTGTGGTTTGCGGTCCCACGGCAGGGCCCTTGGTGCCTCCAGAGGTGGGAGGCAGAGGCTGCGTTGGCTTTGCTCCGTCTCCCAGTGGGGCCTTGGGGATCTGACTATCAGGATTCTCGTATGCTGGTGCTGGAGGCCTCTGTCGCAGGTAAGGGGCACCGCAGCTCAGCGTCTCTGTCCCTGTGTCCCTTCCAAAGCCCTTCCTGGTAACTTTGTGGGACTCCTCCCTTGACTCTAGCACGCTGTGAATGTGCATTCATCTATAAACATTGATCTAATAATTTATCTCTAGAAGATGACATCAGTCTATAAAACGCACCACAGGACACAAGAATAGCAGTCACATGGCCTCAGAAACAATCAGCCCAAATTGACATGTGACAACATCCCCCCCACCGCACCCCCAGGAGCTGGGCTGTGATTGGTAAGGTTTTCATTCTTGAGGGGCCCCATGCTGTGAAAATGCACCTATTTCTGTTCATTGAAAATCATTTTCTTTAATAAGCAGCCCAGTGGAAAACAATTGTGAATGGCAGCTTCATTACATGTGGATTTTTAGAACAAAGAAAATACTCCTCACACTCTATGACCTGTTCAATGATACTGAATTTTAATTAAAAAAATGTTACATGCTAAATTGATGACAAGGAAGGTGTGACACTAGGGCTATAAAAGAAATCAGGAAGGCAACTGAGGGCTGACAGGTTGCCTGGGTGATCTATTTGACGTTACTTCCTATTTTTGTCTTCTCTCTCTTTGTTTTCCATTTGAAATTTTCAGTTTTGAACGAGTGGGAACATACTCCAAGCTCGATGGACTTCAGATGGGGAGGCTAGCGGGACTAGCGGAGGGTAAGAGGAGGGAGGGCCTTATTTGCCCTCTGGGGGCCTCCGATGTCGTCTTGGGTGATGGATGCGCTATTGTCCTAGAGGGCCTCCTCAAAGTGGCTACTGGCCCAGGCCACCCTAGAAAAGCCCTTTTCAAGGGGCCAGTTTTTCTGAGCACCAAACTTGGAGCTGCTTCCAGGTGATTGGTTTAATTTAAGTTCATCTTCGCCGTCCTGATAACTTGGAATGAATTATTCTGAAGGAAGAGATCCCGTGGTGTCTGGACAGGCCATTGGATTCAACCCAACCTAAGTTTCACCAGTTGTAAGAGAGTTTTCTTTTGAGATGATGCAATAATTGAACAGGAAAATCCAAGTGCTGAAAGTATGTCAGTGTGCTGGGTTTCAGAAAGGCTGACTGGGCTGGGCCAAGGTGGTCAGCTTCCTCTCTGGGTGGGCTTCTAGGTCAGGGCATGTCAGTTCATGACCTAAAGCCCCATGACACAGTAGCCATTTGCCCCAGTCACAGAGCCCTGAGGTCTGTCCGGCGTGGAAGAATCACGTCCACCACAGCACGTGCAAGGAGGCAGCAGCTGCCCTGTGTCCAGGAGCCTGCTGGGAGGAGTGGGGCTCTTGGGGCTGGGGGAGCTGAGTATCTACTTCCTCCTGAGAGAACAGGTGTGCAGGAGCAGACCTCAGAGTTCACCACCAGCCAGAACAGGGCCTTGACCTTCCCTGAGGAAGAGACTAGCACTCAGGGTCTAGGGTCCCCAGGCACGGAACAGCAGATACTTGGCACTGGGGCGGGGGGGGGGGGAGGGGTGAGCTGGTGCAGAGTGGGCAGGCCACAGGTATGACATAGGGGAGGTGCTGGCCATGCACAGGGAGGAGGCCAAATTCTGTTCTAAGAGCCCCGGGAAGCCACTGTCATGGTCCGAACAGGAGAAGCATGTGGCTTGGTTTTACATTTCCCAGAGATCATGCCGGCTTCTGTCTCGGGTAGGATCTAGAGGGAAGGAGGCTGAGCTGTGGGCCAGGTGGGAGGCGGTGAGATAGGAGACCACAGGGCTGCTTTCAGAAGTAGGACCAGAGCAGCATGGTGAGGCGCTGGAGAGGAGGGGGAGGGAAGGGTACCTGAAGGAGACATCTAAGCCCTGGTCTCCTCAGTGGGAGAGGCTGCAATAATCCCCACCCCTCAGAGAGGCTGTGAAGGTTACAAAAGGGGCCACAGCAGGTGCCCAAGATTGCATTCCCATTGTCCCCGTTGTCCCTGTGAGCGCAGAGAGCAGACGGCTGTCTTTAGCAATGCTACTTCTGACCCTTGTCCTCAGTCAAGTGGGAAGTAGGGCCTGGGCTGGAAGGGGCGACAGGGCGGGTTTGGATTGCTTTTTTCTGAGAAATCATGTGCAGATCCCCAAGCAAAACGGTGATGCAATAAACTTCCATGTTCTTAAAAACATTTTGATGTTTACGAAAAGAAAGTTAACAGGGAGCCGAATTATCACCGTCATGAAGCCCAACGTGCCCGTGGTCACATGACTTCCCAGAGTACAACAGGTGAGCCAGACCAGAGACTGTCCTTCAGGCCAGGATCCCTGTGTCCATCCCCAGCCCTCATGCCTGGTGATGCAGGGGTGGGGAGTGAGTGAAGGTAGGGGAATTCCCACTTTCAGGTCAAACACGCACTTCTGAGCTCACACCAGGCCTAGAACCTCATGGGCCTCATGCTTGTGAAGCTTAGTAACAGAGGAAACTAGCCCGACCCTGTGGGGTCTTCCTATGACTAGGAAGGCTCCCTGGAGGAGGAGGGTCATCAGGGCTGTGTGAAGGATGGGAGGAGGGGCCGATGGGGCTAGGCTCCCTGCTCAGGGTGCAGCTTGGAGAAGGACACATGACCAGTTTTCTCTGAGCCAGCACATTTTCCATTCTAAATATAGCCCAAGATGACCCAAGACATCTTCCCCTCCCAAGGAAACTCAAGGTTCTGTATTTTCCCGCATTTCTGTGACTTCTGAAGAAGTAAACAGTGAGATCTGAGGCTTTACCCTCCTATCCCCTGATTCCGTGGACCCTGGGGCCTAAGGAGAGATGTCTAACCCCCCTTGACAGGAGAGCCCATCCTGAGTCAGGAGCTCTTTTTGGCCCCCAACCTTTAGTAAGTACCAAAATACTTGGCCAGCCCTCTTCCTCCAGTAAAGTGGAAACAAGGCTTCTATCCACCTACAAAGGGTCACCTGTCACCCAGGCCGGAAATGAGTAGCTTTCTGCCATCCTTGGGTTGGTTCACCCCAGCATCTCAGGAGTGAGGCCCACCCTGATGAGGTTTAATTGGACAACGGATCCTTATTTCCCCTTGGAACCTTGCTGCACCATCAAGCTGATCCTTTGATCACATTTCCAGAAGGTACAGGATATAAGCCTTTTTGAAAAAAGGGCACCCACCGCAGGCCGCGGGCACCGCCGCCATGACTCTTGGCTCTGAGTGCCTTCTCTGCTTGTTTGCAAAGGGGGGCAGGGGATGGTTTTCTGTATGTGAGTGGGGCTCTGCTAATTGCTGCACAAGCACTTCTGGGGAAGTTCAAGTTTCCAAAGGTCTGCCGTTAACCCTGACAGCGCCCACGCTTCCCAAACGGGGCGCCTGGGGGCATTCGTGAAAACGCATCATGGGAGACACAAAGCGGCGTCGCTGTCTCCAAAGGGTTAATGACCGAAGAGTGAGGACAGTCATGGTAAGTTATATATAGCAAACAGTGAGCAAAGCAGGCAAGAGAAAAAAAAACACATGGAGACACTCCTCCCCCCCCCCCCCCCCCCCCCCCCCCCCCCCCCCCCCGCCAGCAGCCCACCCCCCACCCTCCTGCAACAACACTGTCTATACAGACCACAGATTGGGGCACAGTTAAATTTGGCACACAGAGACTACAGCAAAGAAAGAAAACATATCAAGTTACGCGGAGTCCTATTCAGATTTGGGCCGGGGCCTCGCCCGCACAATGCTGAGCAGAGGAGAACAAGGCCGCGGTGTGTTGTCGAAAAGCGCACCGGTAGCTTTGCTTTCCTTTCAGTCGTTTGCTGGCCCGGCCCTGGGCAACAGGTTAATTCCCTGCCCCACAGGTGGAGACAGATAAAACAAACCCAAATGGTGTAATGGGCCGCAGGAAACCTTTCTTTCAAAACTTGATCCATCTCCAGAGAGGAAACACGCAAGGACTTTGCTCTGGACAGTAATCTGTTTTCTTAGGGCCGCTGGGAGAGACCTGGTGGCCAGGGTAAATAAGGCAACGCGGCCCTGCTGGGTAGGGGGGGGCGGCTGGCAGGCAGAGCTGCAAGGGAAGTTCGAAAAGACCACTTCCTACGCTCTATTCCCAACCAAGAGTAGGCTGTCAATCTCGGAGGATGAAGGCATTCTGGAAAAAGCCAGGGGAGAGAAAGCCCCCCCACCCCCCAGGAGGGAGAAACCTAAGCCACAGGTGCATGCCAGGGTCCCCCCCTCCTCCCCCCGGGCCGGCTCACCTGGCCAGAACCCAGCCTGCAAGTCCGCTCCCCTCCGAGCTCCCTGAGCGGGGAGAGCAGGCCGGGACTTGTGAAATGCAACCCGGGTGGGTTTCAGCCTCCGCGCTGAGCAGCCTGATGGGCAGGCAGGCAGGCAGGGAGCAGGCAGGCTGCCAGCGGGGACTGGCTGAGGCTCGGCTGCATGCGAAGCGGGCACGGGGAGGGTCAGATATGCTTTAGTCATCAGACACTGTCCCTGCCGGCAGGCGCTTTGGACTCCCTGAGGAGAGGAGACAGCCGCCGGCTGGCACTTGTCGGCCAGGGCTGCGCAGAACATCGGTAGTCATCATGCTCCTCCCGGTGTCGCCAAGTACATGGGTCTCTTCAAAGCCATGCCATGCTGTGACCCTACTTGGGCTTCACCTGACCCTAGGTGGGCAGGGCAGGGCAGGGCAGCACCGCCATTTTGCAGGGGAAGGAGTTGAGGCACAGTGAGGCCACATCCTGTCTGTGTGGGTATGGTTGGTTCAGAGAGCAGCCCCTTCTCCTGCCCCTCTGGGCAGGCATGCCTAAGGAGCCGGTCCCCACCGCACAGGGCAGTGGTTCTCACCTCTGGGCACGTGCCAGCATCGTGGGGTCATCTTCTACCTGGTGTGACCCATTCTCCTCCAGGTGGGCCTGGGTATCCTGCCCCAGTCCCAGCCCCCAGCAGGCGGTGGGTATCCAGCAATCTCGGTTCACACTGGGCTCTGCCGTGGACCCGAGCCCAGTCTCCATCTACAACCCGGGGACAAGGGGACAAAGCGCGTCCAGAGCGGCTCCCAACCGTGAGGGACCCAGCACTGCATCTCTTTCCCTGCCTGTGACTCGATGGCTCCACGGTCTTGGCTCCCCGTGCAGAAAAGATGCTATAAGGTGTTGAACTGTGTCCTCCTAAATTTCATACATTGAAGTCCTAACCTCCCTCCCCGCAAACCTCAGAATGTGATCCTGTTTGGAAATAGGGTCATTGTAGATATGATTAGTTAAGATGAGGTCATACTGGATTAGGGTGGGCCCCTCAACCCACACGACTGGTGTCTTTATAAAAATTAAAGGGGAAATTTGGGCGTGGACAGGTGCACCCAGGGAGAACACCATGTGGACACGAAGGCAGGGATTGGGGTGTATCTACAAGCCACAGAATGCCACGGATTGCCACCAAACAGCAGAAGCTGGGAGGGAGGGCTGGGACGGATTTTCCCTCGCAGCCCTCAGAAGGGACCAAGCCTGCGGACCCCGCTGCCCCGGGATCGGTGGCCGCCAGGGCTGTGAGACAGTACGTTTCTGTTCTAAGGCACCGGTGCTGATACTTTGTTACGGCAGCCCTAGCAAATACAGATGAGGAAAAGGCCAAGGTATCTGTGGTTAGTTTACCTTGAAACCCGACTTTGAAGCCCCTTCCAGCTCTGCTCTGCAGACATTTATCCTGTTTGGTTGCCCGAACAAAGAGTGAAACGGCGCAATTGCAAAGCGTAGTCCGTGACTCCTCTGCTCCAGAACATCCCGCCGGCAAAAAGAAGGGAAGGTCCTTCCTGCTCAAAATCCTAACCCTACTTAGTTCGCAACAGAAATCATATTCCGTGTAATTCTCCCCGGATGACTCCAAGCCAAGACAAGCCCCACTTTCTCTTCTGGGCACAGGTGGGACCCTCTGCAAATTATGCTGTAGAAGAACCCCTCTTTTCCAACCAAGTGCCAGGCCCAGCCTCTTGCTCACTTCCCGGTCATGCCAACTAGTTTTTGGGAGAAGACCTGAAAACCCATGCACGTGACTGAAATGATGAACGATGGTCAGGAGCTTGAAGCGCTAGCTCGCCCAGGTGAGGAAGGAGACCCTACAGAGCATCGGCCAACACTCTGGCTTCTGCCCTGACCAGATTATGGAGTCCTCACTGTGACACACCCCCCACTTGGTGGGAAGTCACGTGCCTCTGCATCAAGCCTCAGCCTCCCTCCCCTGGTGCCGTGGAGCCCAGTGACGCCAACATCCTCTCAGACTAGGGAAGTCCTCCCAGAGTGTGCCACCATCCCCGGAATCCTGGCAGCTCCCCTAGTGATGGGGCTTTGGGCATGGCGGTCCTCGGGGCTAAATTCTGGAATACTAACATAGAACCTGATGCAAGGCTTGTTAGACTTGATCTTCGAATGTCCCCCTTTCTCCCTTGCTTTTGTTGCTTTGTTCCTGAATTCGGCCTCCTGCCCTACATCTGCCTGCCAAATACCTCCTTGAGCCCTACTCTTCCACCACAGCGCCCTATTGTTTATACAAAGTTATTTTTCTTCCACCAGGAATTTCTTAGTACATCAATTAGAATGCAGGATTTTGAGAGAGAATTTCCCATTTCCATCCACCCCCCATCCTACGATTTAGTGACTTGCACGTAGAAGCCACGCAGTACAGATTTGTGGAAGATTGATTCAGTCTGAATGTCTTCTGTTCATTTATTCTTGTTACCTGTGTTGGTCCCCAATCCTTTCCCCGTTTGGTCCCCACATTCCTCCTCCTTCAGAATTTGGTTTGCTCATCTAGGGATGTCGGTATCTCCTAACTCAGACCGAAAAGACGGGAGTGTTCACTGTAGCTGATTTCTCATCAACTCAGGGTGAAAGAATTCATAAGCTTTTAGAGCCGTAAGATTCTTTAGAAAGTATTCAGTCCATTTCTTTAAGAAGAGGCCATGTGACTTGTCCAGGGTCAAATGGTGGGGTAAGTGGCAGAAGAGAGAGTCTGGAAGCCAGATGTCCTGGTTTGATGCGAGACCGTTCATCATGTGGATGAAGACATCATCCATATGGCTGGTGGGGGGCGGGGGGGGGTCACATTGTATCTGTTCTGGAAGTTTCCCTCTACTGGTCCTCAGGCATTTCAGCTTAACTTTAATGGCTCCCAAGTAAGTCCAGACACCTTTGTCGCATCTGCTCCACAGGGGTTGCACAAGGGCTGCTGGAAGATGGACCCACCCCCAACACAACCAGGTTACACAGACTCCGTTCCTAGCATGGGTGCTGGAATTCCTGCCTGTCCACGAAAAGGCTCCTCATCTCTCTGGGCCAGGCAGAGACACTGTCTTCTGCTCTATTTCGCAAATCCACAGATCTGACCGACAGGGAGTGTCTTCTATTTAAAGTGTCACGCAGATGTCAGAGGTAGGGCTGTTTCCAACCACTGAGGAAGCATAAAGCAAAACAGTCCTGTCGGCATAGACATATGCCTCATTGTTTTCAATCTGAACACATGTTTTACATCAAGAGAGGGCTTGTGGTCGGGGTAGGGGGAGCTGAAGGGAGATTCAAAGGTTCTTCAGCTCTCAAAGATCTCAACCTCTTCAAAGTTTCAACCCTCAGAGCTCTTACAACATTTCATCCCACTCAGCAGAAGTGCTGCTGCCCACACTCTCAGGTGCACGTGTGGGGACTCGGCTGTGGTCCAGAAGGAAACAGGATGGTCACCTCACTGCAGATAGCTTCCCTAGGAGACATCACTTTTCCTTTGGGATTTGACAGGCTCCCTAAGGCGCATTCACGTGCAGAGAACAGGTGATATCTATCTGCTAGGGAGGCCACATCAAGCCATGGGCGGTGATGGGTTTCATGAGCTCACATGGGGGAGGAGGGGGTGGGCGAGCAGCTTCTACCTGGGACCCCAGACAGGTGGGTGCTGGCCAGAACCAGAGTCAGAGATAACAGGTGATCAGCAGAAAGGGGAAGGGTTTGTATTGTTATCATCAGTGTTTGTAGCCTCAGTGCTCTCAACTGCAAATTGGGGATAATAATAACTTCCTTCATGATATTTTTGGGGTTCGCCAAATGAGATCACTATCTGTGCATGTGCTTGGCACAGAGAGACGAGGAGCAGTTTCATGGACGGGAAGGAATTCCAGCACCCATGCCAGCTCCTGGCTCTTTCTGAGTGATTGTTTCCAAGGGGAAGGAGCAGCAAGATGATGTCTCCAACCCACAGGTCAAATCCAGGCAAGTCTAGACGGAGTATAATACCACTTACACTGTGCCCCAGATGGTTTGTAATCAGAGGGACATGTGGAAAGCGGAGTAGCGGGGTGATGGGGTGGGACCAGGAGAGGCCAGTCCGAGTCCTGGGGTCACTGCTCGCACTCTGCTACCTCGGATGGGTCCCTTGCCTCGCTGGCCCTGTTTACCTGTCTGCAAATTGGAGCAGACTGCACACAGCATGGGGTGGTGGCAAGCCTCTTGCAGAATGATCCAGGAAGACAGCTGGAAATGACAAGGTGCTGAACCATGTCTGATGCTGTTGTTGTTCTTAAAGGGAGGGAGAAAGGGGGAGGGGATGAGAATCGAGGGGAAGGGATTGGCTTATATTAAATTTTTTTTTTAAATTTAAAAACAGCTTTAAGTGTCCAGAAAAGTCAAAAAAATAGTCCAAAGAGCTCTCACCTACATCACACCCAGTTTCTCCTACTGTCAGTGTCCTATATTAGTATGGAACATCTGTCATATTTAATAACCAACACTGATATGTTATTATTAACTCAAGTCTATACTTTATTCATATTCCCTTTGTTTTTACCTAATGCCCTTCTGCGCTAGGATTACATCCAGGATACCATTACACTTGGCGGTCAGGTTCCCTTTAGGCTCTTCTTGGCTGAGGCAGTTTCTCCGATTTTCCTTGTGTTTGATGACCCTGACAGATGTCGGGAGTACTGGTCAGGCATTTTGTAGGATGTTCCTACATTGGGATCTGTCTGGTGTTTCCTCACGATTAGGGTAGGCCTGTGGGTTTCTGGGAGGAAGACACGGAGGTAAAGCGCCCATTCTCATCACCTCATTATCAAGTGTACATGCATTCCACATGACTTATCACTCTTGATGTTGACCTTGACATCTGGCTGAGGTAGTGTTTGTTGAGTTTCTTCTTCTCCCTTTTCACCCTGTACTCTTTGAAAGGAAGTCACTCAAAGGAGTGGGGAGGTCTGCTCCACCTTCTTGGGGGGGGGGGCGGAGTAGCTACACCAATTATTTGAAGTTGGGCTGCATAGGAGATTCAGCCAGTCTCCTCCATTCATGTATTCATATAATCAGTATGGGATATTTCGTATTCACATATATCAGTATGAGTCATGCATATTTATTTTATACTTGCATTATATATAATCCAATACTACTTTATGGCTCAGATTTTTCCCGTGGGGGCCTCTGGGAGCTCTTTCAAAAGGCTGCTGTGTTCCTTTGACACACCCCCACCATTGGGTGGTATTGTTTGTTTTCCTGAGCATTTTCTTACTTTCTGACATTATAAGACACTCCAGGATCACCTTGTATATTCCCTGCCCGTCCTCAAATCAGCCATTTCTCCGAGAAGTCCCAGTTTCTTTTACTGGAGAATGATACTAAAACTCTGGAATCTGGGCACCAGATGTGTTCATTGGTGCAGGGACATCATTTATTTTGGACCCTCTCAGCTGACAGAGCAAGGAAATATATGTGTTTATACCAACCCGTATCTACAAATATTTTGTATGCATCCCTCTGTCTCTGTATGAGGCTAAACATGAGCTCTTACTGATGTCACCAGCGCTAATCCACGACCACTGGAGCCCTTCCAGCCTTCCCCCTTTGGTTGTAACTTCTCACTCCAACAAGGGGAACCTTGGCTCCTACCAGCTGTCACCATTTACTGAACTTTGCAATTCCAAAATTCATGATGGGTGGCTTCAGAATCATCAACTCCTATCGCATGAGAAACACCTTTATCAATGAGAAGACAGTGTTATGGACGATTCCTTTTGCTTTTGGTCTTATAATTTCCACTTATTTCCAGTCCTACTCGGGTCAGCACCTTTTATGCCCACCCCTTCAGTGAGGTGATTTCTTCCGTTTGTAATACAGTTACAATTTTTTCGGTCAGATGCAGCATTCCCTCCCAGAATCCCCCGACCTCTTGAATAAATTTTAAAAATTTGCATACATCAGAAAATTTCTTAAGATGAAAACCTGGATGATTAATTTTAAATCTTTCTTCTTTTCTTTTCTTTCTTTCTTTCTTTCTTTCTTTCTTTCTTTCTTTCTTTCTCTTTCTTTCTTTTTTTTTAAGATTTTATTTTTATTTATTCGACAGAGATAGAAACAGCCAGTGAGAGAGGGAACACAAGCAGGGGGAGTGGGAGAGGAAGAAGCAGGCTCATAGCGGAGGAGCCTGATGTGGGGCTCGATCCCAGAACGCCGGGATCACGCCCTGAGCCGAAGGCAGACGCTTAACTGCTGTGCCACGCAGGCGCCCCTCTTTCTTTCTTTCTTAAGAGAGGGAGAGAAAGAAGGGTAGAGAGGGGCAGAGGGAGAGGGAGAGAGAATCTTGAACAGGCTCCACGGCTAGTGTGGAGCCCGACACGGAGCTTGATCTCATGACCCTGGATTCATGACCTAAGCCGAAATCAAGGGTCGGACGCTTAACTGACTGAGCCACCCAGGCGCCCCAGATTTGTCTTTTTTTCTAATATATGCATTTAACACTATAAATTTCCACTCGTCTGGGTTCTGTTACTATGGATTAGTTTATATTTTCTAAAATTTTTTATGTAAGTAGATTCATGCAGTTTGTGGTTTTTTTCCCTCTGGCTTCTTTCACTCAGTGTAATTATTTCAGGTTCATTCATGTTCTTGCATGTGTCCACAGTTTGTCCCTTCCTATTGCTCCATAGTAGTCCATTATATGGACGTGTCACTGTCTATTTACCTATTTAGCTGTACTGCACCTCTGGATTCTTTCCAGTTTTGAGTTATTAAAAAATAGAGCTGCTATTAGCCTTCATGTGGGAGTCTCTTTGTGTGGACATATGCTTTCATTTCCCTTGGGTAAATACCTAGGAGTGGAAGGACTGGATCATATGGTAAGTGTGTGCTTAACTCTGAAGCAACTGCCCATCCATTTTCCCAAGGGGTTATACCACATTACATTCCCACCACAGCGTATAAGGGTGCAGCTCTTACCCACTTCAGCACAGGCAGTATTTTTAGTTTTAGACATTTCAGTCAGTGTGTGGTGCTATCTCGTTGTTTCCATTTGCATTTTCCTTGTTACTAATGGTCCTGTGCTTATTCATACTGCTTCTTTGGTGAAATCTATGCTCAGTTCCTTTTCCCACTTATGAAACTGGGTTGTGTGCTTTCTTCTTATTGATTTTGAGAATTTTTTAAAAAAATCCTGGGTTCAAGTCTGTTATCAGAGATGTGATTTGCAGATATCTCCTGGTCTGTGGTTTATCTATTCCCCTCTTTATGGTGTCTCTCATAGAGCAGAAGTTCTAAAATTCTATGAAGCCAATCTATCCAACTTCTTCTATGTCACACTTTTGCTATCTTATCTAAAAAGTCTTTGCCTAACTCAGAGTTGTAGATACAGTTTCTGAATCTCTTGGATTTGTCCATCTACTTAGAACTTTTTTTTTTGTATTTTCGTGCTGGACTTAGACAGTTATAGGTTTTAAAAATGGGCCTGTGATCCATTTTGAGTTAATTTTTGTATATGGTGTGAGGTGTTCATCAAAGTCCAATTTTTCATGCAGGTAAATATTCAACTGTTCCCACAGCATTTACTGTAAGAGTACTTTTCCCCCTACGGACCTGTCTTTGCATCTTTGCCAAAGATCAGTTGTCCATACACATGTAGGTCTATTTCTGAAATATATATTTTGTTCTGTTGATCTGTTTGTCCATCTGTAGGCCAACACACACTGCTTCATTCCCATAAGTTTATAATAAGACCTGAAATCAGATAGTGCTAGTCCTCAAAATGGTTTCTCTTCTTCTCTTCTTCAGGATCCTCCTGGCTCTCCCAGATCTATTGTGTTTTCTTTTGAATCTTAGGATCAGTTTATCGATTTTGACAAACACAAGAGGGTTTAGGATTTTTTGACTGAGATTGTGTGTTGAATCTACATATCAGTTTGGAGAAAATTAGCATTTTAACAATGCAGAGGCTTCTGACTCAAAACATGCTACGTCTTTCCATTGACTTACGTTCTATTCAATTCTTCTCAACAATATTTGGTAGTTTTCAGTATATAGGCCTTTCTCATCCTTTGTCATATTTATCCCTAAGTAGTTCTGATTATTATGTTACTAGAAATAGTATTTTTTTTTTAAAGATTTTATTTATTTATTTAAGAGAGGGCAAGAGTGCGCGAGAAAGAGAGCACAAGCAGGAGGAAGGGCAGAGGGAGAGGGAGAGGGAGAAGCAGACCCCCCCCACCCCCGAGCAGGGGCTCGATCCCAGGACCCTGGGGTCACAACCTGAGCGGAAGGCAGATACTTAACCAACTGATCCACCCAGGCGCCCCAGAAATTGTATTTTATGTTTATATTTATATTTTGTATTTCAATTTCGGATCGCCCACTGCTCATAACAGGCGTGCAGGTGGTTTTCCTGTATTGATCTTCTATCTTGCCCCCTTTTCTAAACTCATTGATTCCTTTTAGTGGTTTTTTGTAGATTCATATTATTTTTTTTGCCATTTTTTGTTTGTTTCATGTGAGAGAATAAATCTAGTTGCTCTACTCCGTTTGACTGTTTGAAGGATTTGCTTTTAAAAAGTGTATCTACTAAGATGATTAAGATATGGGTAGAATCGCCATTAGTCTGGGCACAGTGTCAGTACGACCCACATACACGGGGAATAATGAGTGTAGTCTGCTCTCACTGTGGCCCATGAATACGGAGGGTAATTCTCAGAACACCTTCCCCAGTAAATGACAACAAGATATGTGAGGACGTGGCTTGGGAGGCTCATCTGTAAATGACTGTGTTAGACCCAATGATTTTGTTGGCATCACTAAAGGATGCTCGCCGAAGTATGGACATCCATGGACTAGAATACTCTGCAGCCACTGAAACAGATGTCCAATAAGTTCACTGGCATGAAAATGCTTGTACTCATTATCTAATGCTGTGTAACAATTTAGCCCAGACTTCAGCAGCTTAAAACACAGTTCTGGAAGTCATGAGTCTAGCTGGGCTCAGCTGGGTGTCTGCTCAGGGCCTCATAGGCTGAAATCAGGTGCCAGCTAGTTTTATGCTCTTATCCAGAAGCTCTGGGGGAGGATGCACTTGTACGTTCATTAAAGTTGTTGGCGGAATTCAGTTCTCTGATTGTAGGGCTGAAAACCCCGTCTCATTGCTGGATGTCAGCTGGGGATCATTCTCAGCATCCAGAGCCTTCCCACATTTCCTTGGCTTGTGGACCCATCTTCAAAGGCAGCGATGGTACATCAAGTCCCTTTTATGCTTCTAGGCTCTCTTGAAGGGCTCATGGAATTCCCTCAGGCCAACCCAGATAATCCAAGAGAATCTCTGTATGAAGGTCAACTAATTAATAACTTTGATTAAACCTACAAAGTTCTTTTTGCCATGTAAGATAATATATTCATGGGCATGATAGCTCATCAAAATCCTAGGTTCTGGGGATTAGGCACAGAATTCTGAGGGGGCATATTTAAAATTCTGCCTTATACACTTAGCAAATAAAACCAGGAAATGACACAAAACAGTATGTCCAATATGATAGTATTTTTGTAAGAAAAAATACATGTAATACGAAATTATGGGTAATGTTTGCTTTCTCCATTGTTTTTTTCTTTTTAACAATAAATATATATCATCAGAATACTATGAATAGTTTACATAAATCCCAAACCCATAAAAATTCATTTGCAAGACACAACTCAAGGTGCATTTTTCCCAGGGACACATGTTTTGGGGGTGATTAGAAACCTATGACATTCCACAAAAGACTTCATCCTAAAGTTCCATACCCCACACGCTATTTCCAGTGGGTGGTAAATTCCAAGTTCTAATTCAAGAAGCCAAGAATAGATGGCTTTTCTCCCCTCATCTCCCAACCCCTGAAGAAGTACCAGTAGGCAAGGGGGCTGCTGACCAAAAGCTGCTGCTAAGTCTACACAAGGAAAGGCCACCCCTGCATCAGGAGAAGAGGAGATGTAGCTCCTCACAGCACTGCGGGCCAGGGCTGGCCCCCGCACACGCACATGTGCGCATGCGTGCAGAGCGTCAGTGCGGGAGCAACCGAGGGAGTGCGTGGGCTCGCACATGCGCATGCGTGGCCGGGGATCTGCGGCAGGTTGTGCTGCCTCTTCCCCAACAAAAGAGGAGTCCACAAAGAGACTTTTTGTGTGTCCAAGGATATAGGTTCTAAGGCAAGTAACAATCTGTGGGGTGTGATTGTATACTTTATAATCTTCCATGTTTTTGTTCTCTCTTCATCCCGTGTCCTCTCCTGGAGGCACCACTTCTACCTCTCCCCTCTCTCCTGTCCTTCTCTCCACCCTCACTCTCTGCACAGGCTTGTCCTCCTTCTCTCTCTCTTTCTCTTTTGGACTCTTTCTCCATCCCCTCTTGCACCACTTTCTCCCCGATCTCCCCACCCCAAACTAGAACAGCGCAGATGTCCTTCAGTGATGAACGGTTAAGCAAACACATGGCGCCACAACGTGCGTTGGAGTGCTACTCAGCAATCGAGAGGATGCTGGGTCTCTATACACGGGATGAATGACTGGATGAATCTCCGGAGAGTTATGCTGAGCAAAAAAGGCATACATACTACAATTCCATCTATCTAATATTCTTGAAATGACAAAATTATGAAAGCAGAGAACAGACGATTGGTTGCCAGGAGTTAGGAAGGGGAGAGAGGGAGAAGGACCACTATAAAATATGGCAAGAGGAGAGATCCTGTCAGTCACAGAAGTAAAGCTATGCGTTTTTTTAAAAGATGTATTTATTTATATAGAGAGCGTGCACATGCAAGTCGGGGGAGGTGGAGAGGGAGAGAGAGAGAATCTCAAGCAGACTCCATGCTGAGCATGGAGGCGGGGCTCCATCTCACCACCTGAGATCATGACCTGAGCCGAAAGCAAGAGTTGGTTGCTTAACCACCTGAGCCACCCAGGCGCCCCAGGAGTAAAGCATATCTTGACTGTGGTGATGGATACCCAAATCCACATGTTGGATACAACTGTGTGGGACAGAATGCACTCTCTCTCTCTCTCTCTCTCTCTCTCACTAATGAGCATACATAAAAGTTATCAGTGTCAGTATTCTGGCTATGACATTATACTATAGTTTTGCCAGATGTCGCTTTCGAAGGAAACTGAGTGAAGGGCGCACAGGATTGCTCTGATTTATTTCTTACAACGCCTATGAATTTACAAAGATCTCAAAAAGTTTAATTGCAAAAAGTGAACGAGACGTAAAGATATTCTCAGACAAACAAAACTGGATGGTGTTCGCCGCCAGGAGACCTGCCCTGCAGTAGATGTGACGATAAGTTTTTCAGGTAGAAACCTGGGTCTGCATGAGGCAGGCATGAGCGCTCGAGAAGGAAGAAACGAAGGTAAAATTTTGTGTTTTTCTTGGCCTTAATTGATTTAAATTACTAGGTGTGGTTTTATAGCTTTCTTCTTATATTTTGGAGTTAATTTTTTGTTCAATGTCAAGCATGGTTTTTTTGAAAGCTTCAAGCCTCAGGCAGGCTCTGTGCTCATGGGTCGATGGCTGGAAGGGCCTGGGAGGAACCCTGAAGGCACCAGGTTCTCCTGAGGGTGCCCCAGACTCACCCTGCCATGGTCCCCATTGTCTCGAAGAAACCATGACAGCTTTTATCTGAGGGGGACTACTGACCCCTCAGCACATGGATGTTGTCCAAGGCCATCGGAGTGAGTAACAGAAACAAGGACTCTAAAATCAGGTAGACGTGACTTCAAACCCCAGTTCTGCCTCTTAGCTGTGTGACCTTGAACAAGTTACTTAACCTTTCTGGTTCCAGGTCTTACGTTTCACAATACTTTTCAGGGCAGCTGTGGCAGTTAGAGAACCTAACACACGGGACAGAGACTGCCACATGCTGGGCACTAAATATGTTCATTTCTTTCCTTATTCGGTTGTTTATGGTTGTCCCTCCTACTGCACAGACAATGGGCACACTCACACAGAAGACTCCATTCCATGGGGCGCCTGGGTGGCACAGCAGTTAAGCGTCTGCCTTCGGCTCAGGGCGTGATCCCGGCGTTATGGGATCGAGCCCCACATCAGGCTCCTCCGCTATGAGCCTGCTTCTTCCTCTCCCACTCCCCCTGCTTGTGTTCCCTCTCTCGCTGACTGTCTCTGTCTCTGTCGAATAAATAAAATCTTAAAAAAAAAAAAAAAGACTCCATTCCATAACAAGATTCACATGTAAGATCTACACTGCTTTGTTCTTGCCTGAAAGCTGATTCTCTGCAGGGAGGCGAACACAACTATCACTTCTCAGTTCTCCTGACAACTTGGGCTGGGAAAAGTTATGTCGGAGGCCTTGCAGCTTGAGACAACAGCTCCTGATCCAATGACCTAAAGAAACAACAATCCCACTTTGTCCCTTCTCCCAAATACCCTTGAGAGTTGAAGCATCATGCTGCCTTTCCAAGGCTCTGGACACTTGGCACCTTGGTTTTAATGCAATTCTATAGTCCATTTCTCTACACAGAAGTCAAAATGGTGTCTCTAAAATGAAAATCAGTTCCTGTCAGGCCTCTACTCCCTAAACCCACTCAGTGGCTCACGTTGCACTTGAACTAAGAGCTGTTAGTTAGGGAGGCTCACAAAGCCCCCAAACCTGTTCCAGCCTTTTCTCTTTCTGCTCCCCCATGGCTCACACCACTCAGCCACACTCACCTTCCTTCTGTTTCTCAACAACTTGAGTGCATTTGGCCTTAGGGCCTTTGCACTTGCTGGTTTCCTCTGCCTGGAATGCTCTTCCCTGATCTGAGCATGACGGCCTCTCATCTTCTTGCCCTCTCCGCAGTATTGTCTTAGTAGGCAGCCTTCCCTGACCATAGTCTAAGGTGGAGGGGCTTCCTCTCCCTCAGCAGCCCTCTCCCCTTTTCCCCCTATTTGCTCCACAGCAGGTGCCACAATCCGAAATCATCACATTCATTTACGTGTTTACTTGGTTTTTGCCTATTTCCTCCTTGAAGAACATCAACACGACGGGAAAAGGGCCCATGACTTTGAAATCCCTGGTACCCAGATCTGGGCCAGACATACGGTGTGGGTGGTTCCCAATACCTATTTGTAAATGAATAATCGTTCCTTCCCATCCTGGCCCAAGTGCTCACGCCCTGCCAAGGCAACCCTGGCTCCCAGCCTCTGGAGAGCCATTTGCAGATCCCAAGCCATCCCCAGACCACACTTGGTGATGCTCACCCAAGAGAAGCGTGCCAGGGACCTCAGACAGTCACACAAGGCATAGGGCCCAAGAACAGAGGCTTCTCAGCCTAGGCCGGGGAGCCAGGACGGGAGGTGCTGGAAAGGGGGTAACCGAGTGGGTCCCCCCTGCCCCCCGACGCAGGCGCGGTCACGTAGGTGGATTGCTTGGGATTAGGGAGTGGTGCTAATTCAGCTGACACCAAGGCAAAGGGATTGTACCTGAGGAAGATTTACATCTCCTCTTCCATGTCTCCTGCTGCCCCCGCTCCCCCCGGCTGAGCTCCACACCACTCCCCCAGACGTCAGGACACTGCAAGAATAACCAGCTCAGCGGCCCCGCCACTCAGCCTGCTGAGCTCCAGCCAAGACGAGAGGGGCTGCCCCCACTCCCCGCCAGTATAGAGATATGTATATATATAGCCACAGAGGAACATTTGTCAGGAGGCTCCAGGAGAGAGATGACTATTCCATAAAGATTTCATTTTTGTTGGAGTCTATCCACATCTCTATATTGTCATAAAAATTCAATAGGAAACTTCCATAAAAAAAGGAGGCACAATTAAAAAGAAATAGGGACAGCTCCAGGAGAGGTTGGAGATTAAAGACCAAGAGGCCCAGTTCAGGCGGGGGAATTTTATGAGCTACCAAAGAAAGAAAAACAAACCACACAGAAAAAGTGCTCAGTAGAAACCATCCTGGCTGCCTTAGGTGAGGCAAGCCGTCCACTCTGGGGCTGTCATTTCCGAAGCCTGGGAGGCAGGCACCATGGGCCCTGCGCAGCACAGCGGCCCAACTCAGTATGAGGCTGTGTGCGTGGGTACGGGCTGGAAAGGGGCGCGGACCCCCAAGGAACACTGCAGCTACAGCTGTCAGTGGAGCCAGAGAAACATCAAGTCTCCAAAACAGGGGAGCCCTGCCCAGGTAGGAGCCACAGAAGTCTGGAGCTCCGGACAAGATAATCCTCTGCATTCCATGACCTGGGGGAATGGGTTGTTACCCCAGCTTCGTAGGGAGGGAGAAAGGGCTTTTAACAAACCTTCGGGAAGTCAGATCCCTAACCAACACTGGATCAGAATATTCAACCTCAAGGTCCCCCCACTCCCTTTTATCAGGCTGTTTTCCTGATTACACACACAATAGATGTTCATTGTAGAAATTTTAGAAATACAGAAAACAAAAAGATTAACACTGACCATCATCCTTCTACCTAACCATGCATATTTCTCATCCTGATGTTTTTATTTCCCAGTCTTTGGGAAAATGCAGTTTGTAAAGAAGAAAATAGGAAAAGCTTGGGTATTGAAAATGGGGCGGGGAGGGGAGAACACCATCAAAAGGAGCCCAGGGGCGCATGATGCCCGAGCTCCTGGGGACAGAGCTGAGCAGGGAGAGCAGTCCTGTCCATCAGGATCCTGGGGAGCTCGAAGAAGCAACCAGATGTTTACAAAATGGAGGCTGGAGGAAGAAAGAAATGGGGGAACCCTCAGGGTTTTACCACCAAACAGAAGCAGTAAGTTTTGCTTGCCTGTCCCCATAGGGATGGTCTCTCTGCAGAGATCATGAATGTGTAAGCCCCGCCATGCTCATTTCCAAGTTATGTGAACTTCGTGGTGACGTCTGGTTCTGATGCTGACACCCTCTACCCTTGCTGTAATCCATGACCATGGTGGCTAGACCTGCACTGCTGGAGATAGACACAAAAAAGGGCACATCCTTGTCACAGAGCTACCTGTGGCGGTGGGGCTCCCCAGGGACCTCTCTTCAGACAGCTGTGAGCCTCTGATAGCTGCACACATCCTTTGAGATCTGCAAGGAGGTGACTCTTGTTACTGTTAAGGTTTTTTGGTTATATCGCCATCATCATCGTCAATATGATGTTGAAGTTCCCAGACAGGAAGCAGGCCTTGACTTAAGGCAGGGCTGGGCCAGATCTTTCTGCTTGAGACCATTCAGAAACCTATCAAAATGAACATAGCTATACCGAGTCCTTGTTTCCAGTTGTTGGATAGAGAATTATCTCTGGGGATTTGGCACAGCTTTCCAAATGTGGCAGTTGATTGGAGACTGAGAAGCGTGTCTGGGCGGCCACTGGCCTCCCTTGCAATTAGCTCAGGCGATGCCATGGCATTGACCACTCACAGGGCTCAAAGGGCACCAGCCACTGGAGGCAAGGGAAACTCCGCCAGGCGTGAAGTAGGCGAGGGACAGATCAAAAGTGCCTTTCCCAGAGCTGCCAAGTGTTCCTCTTTTACTGGATACGAGCTCCACGGGGCTGGACAGGCTCTCGTTTACCCACACCCCTGCTTCTACTAGGGCCGTGAGCTCACCATTGCTCATTTATACCCACAAATGTTATTTAAAATATGTTTAGTGAGACAGATTCTGAGTAATAAAAAGAACTCTGAGGAAGACCCAGGTGAACCCTGTCCTTCCCCACTTTTCAAATGAGGACCCCAAGGCCAGGGTGGGTAGGGAGGCCCACAGTCACCTGGTGATCACCCGCAGAGGCCACAGACAGCTCTCACAAGCTGTAGCCAGGGAGAGGGAATCTTCCCAGGCAGAGTGTGAAGCCTACAGAATCAGAGGCAGTGCAGGACAGGGGGCAACATCAGTGGCTCCAGCAAGGGTCCCAGCTGAGGAGCCCAGTGACCTAGAGGGAGAGGGGAGACCAGATACATGGAAGGTTCTGGGGCTGCCTTGGGTCAGCCCTGGTGTCTTATGTGGGCTTCTGGGGAGCCCTGTTCTTGACAGGGCTGGAGGGGAAAGGGTGAACTCCTGCAAAGTCTCAGGTCAAAGAGCCAGGCTCATAGGAAGTGTCTGGAAGGGGTTCAGACACCAGGCCTGGAGTATCAGACCAAAGGCTGAGGGTAGATTCTAGAACCATACGCCAAGGTCAGCCTGGGCCCTGTGGAAAATGACCTTGATGTCCAGAAGTTCAACCCACCAAGTGGGCTCTTGAATTCCTTTGGGCTAAGAAAGGCCCAGTCCTAGGGTCTGCAGCCTTGGTGACCTGATGGCCCTGGCCCAGAGGTCATTTTCACCCAGGCCTGTGCTACCAGACTCATTTACACACCTGCTCCAGTGGTGTCTATTGGAAAGTCAGAGAAGGCAATGGAAAATAAGTGCTGTTCTAGAAGAAGCCTGGAAGGATATCAGGAAACTCGTAGTAGTGATTGCCTCAAGGGAAGGAAATCAGCCTTCGGCAAGAGTTGGGGGCTTTTTGTACTTGAAGCTTTTTACAATGTGCATGTGTATTTTTTTCTTACTATGTGGATATATTAATTGTAAAAAAAATTATGACAAAAGAATACTATTGTTGATGATGAAAAAAAGTTACACAGATACTTTTTAAGTTGAAAGATAGGACAGGGCCCAAACCATAGTCTAGTAAATACATCTACTCTGTTTCAACAACCCTGGCTGGGCACAGGGACAAGAATTGTTTGTCTTTGGCCCCAGCCAGAAGAAGCAAAGGTGACGGGTGGGTAGAGGCCAGGGCTGGGAAGGTAGAAGGTAGCTAGGCTTTCCTCCCACCTTAATAATAAAGTGATTGAGATCACTTTTAGAAATGAGGCATTTGCAATGAGCAGAAGGAGATGAAGCAAAATAATAGTTATAAAAACAATGACGTATCAAACTTACATCATACTTACTATATGCCAGGAGTTGTTTAAGAATTTCATACATAATAGTTAATATAATTAGAATAACAACACTATGAAGGAGGTACTATCATTGTCTTCATTCAAAGAAATCAAGGCCCAGAGATGTTAAGTAACTTGTCCAAGGTCACACAGCTAGGACCTGTTGGAGCTAGGGTTACACTGGTGGTCTGGCTTCAGAATCCACACATATTTCTATATTTCTACAATATATGTCCAAAGCATTCGGCTTCTCAAATCCTTTTGTTTGAAGAGCTCATGTGAGAAGAGAGAAAATACAATCCACAGATCCAAATGGACAGGCTTGAGGTCTAAGGTGTCCCATGTTCTTATTCTCACCACACAGAATTCCTTCAGTTGTCCCTAATAGTGACAAGGACAAAGCAGAGGCAAAAAGCAAGACTCCCTTCAGGTCAAGCTTCAGAAAAATGGTGAAGGGGCAAGAAGGAGAAGCAGATGGAAGGATGGAATCCAAGATCCGCAGCTGGACGCATCCAGCTTTGCTAGGAGTGCCGCAGGGCCTGGAGGAGGAACAGACCCCTTTTCACATCTTATCTGCAGGAAGCAGTGTTCTGTGTTTATCTCAGTCTGGCCCCGCCCTCGGGATTAGCCGGGCATTACTGGAGGGGACCCTGGCCTGGCTGGGTCTGCTCCCCGCTGCCAGACCCTGCTGCGTGTGCTGGGCTTTCCATCAAAGATGGCTGAAGCTCCCCTTTCAGCCCCTCCTCTGGAGAGCCTCTCCTGCGGCCTCACCTCCCCCTGCAGCCAGTCTCTGAAGGGCTGTTTCCCCCTCTCCATTCCTGGTGTCTTTTTGCACATGAGTCCTGGCTGTGCTGCCAGGATGTGGGGCCCTTGGGGTCTTCCCTCTTTGCTAAGGTGCTGGCCTGGCTGGATGGAAAAACAGGGGGAAAGGGTTTGCTCCTGAGACTGTCCTGGAGGTTAAAGGCCCCTGCACTCCCCAGGGGTTGACTGGCTTCTCCCTCCCATGTGGCAGCTACCTTGCCTCCTAAAGGAGCTGGTTGGTCCTCCCAATCCCAGACCTCTGAGATGAATCTGAGCAAATCTGAACTGTGTGCTGGCTTCCTAAGACACGCTCCACGCAGACCCCAGGTGGGAATGCCCCGCTCAGCCGGTCAGCCTTCTAGAGCACAGTTAGAAGTGAAGTGTCAGACAGGAGGCAGAGGAGATCATGGTCAACTCATACACTCACATTCGCTCGTATGTAGCTGACCTCATGAACACACACATGGGACCTTGCACACTCACACACTCAACCTCACGCACATGCAGCAAAAGGCAGCAAGCATCTCCAGGTGGAGGTAATTAAATGTTGATCTAAGTTCCTTCAAAGCAATAGGCTTTGCTAAAGTCTCCCTGGTGTCATGATCACTGCCTCAAATTAGAACCCTGACTTTTCTGGAAAAAATGTGGTGGAATAAACCTAAGTTTTGCTACAGAAAATATATACTAAGGGATGTGTAACAGTGGCCTGGGTGTTAGAGAAGTTATAAAAGGAAAGCAGTCCATGCGTTTACGGTACTCTGGTTATTTCTACATGATTACAAAAGGTCTTTGGGAAGCATTTGCCTTTGGAAATTGAGGAGATATGAATCTGCACACACGAATCCAAATCCCACATCAAAATATAAGAAACGAACATCATAGACAAATAAAGGAAAACCTGGCAAGAGACAATGGGTCTGCATTCGGCTAAAATCCATTCACTTGGATTGTGATTGGTTCTTACTTGCCTCTGAAAGTTAATGACGTGGAAATCACAGGCACTTCAAAGAACATGACTATCCACCCAGTCGTTAACATGCTCCCAGGATAGCTCTCTAAAATACTCTTCTCTACCTTTACTCTTTTATATTTTTCTCTCTGAACCATGGTGGATATCAGAATTACTCCTGCACAGTTAAAATATGCCACTGTGGGGGCGCCTGGGTGGCACAGCAGTTAAGCGTCTGCCTTCGGCTCAGGGCGTGATCCCAGCGTTGTGGGATCGAGCCCACATCAGGCTCCTCCACTATGAGCCTGCTTCTTCCTCTCCCACTCCCCCTGCTTGTGTTCCCTCTCTCGCTGGCTGTCTCTATCTCTGTCGAATAAATAAATAAAATCTTAAAAAAATATATGCCACTGTGTTGGGAACAAAGTCTGATCTTGGGCTTTGATCTCTGTACCCACAGTGGGAGTAAGTCTGTGTGAATCCAGGCAAGCGTTTTCAGCTCTTTGGGCCTCAGTAAACAAAGGGGCTAACACTATCGCAGACAAAGCTGTGTGAACAAAGATAGATACAATGATGAAGAATAAATTCATCTGCAAGAAACTCCCATCACTGTTCCCAGGGCCCAGGGCCACCAATATTTCCAGTGATTAAATTTCTCCCCGAAGTTGTTATGTCCTAAAAGCCACACTTCACTTATCAATAATAATGTATTTTGCCGATTTGGGTTGGCCAAAAATATGCTTAACTCTCAAGCAGAAGTTCTGACTAGCAAGAGAAACCAATGTCTCCATGAAAAATATGTTGTAATTCTAACCAAAAGTAATAGTGTTTAAGGTTTTAGTTATGGGTACTTGTATATTTTATATTTGGAAATAGTGTTTGTAACTTCCAAAAATTGTCCTTCAACCCATTATGACCTTTGTGAATTGTTCTGGGATCCAGGGACCTTAAATGGGAACTACTGTCTCGGGCAGTCTCTACGTTTCTGGCATTCTGTGATACTTAGCTTAAAAATTCTGGCTGCCAAATGGGAAGAATATCAAGGACTCTCATCTACTGCCAGTGAGAATGTAACTTGGTACAATCTTTGTGGAAGTCAATTTTGCAATATGTTTTAAAAACCTTAAAATAGGTATAGAGGAAATTCTAGTTCTGATGATGATGGACTAGCTCCTACTGGGCCAACCTTCCTGCAGATAACAATGATAAACTCTGAACAAAATGTTTAAAAACTGACTATTTTGAAGTATTGGAGAGCAACCAGAAACAGGCAGAAACTGGAGAAACTTTGACCTTTGAAAGAAGGAACCACACTGAGTGAAATCTATCTTTAGACAGTTTTCTGCTGAGGGCTTTCCTCAGCCAGCCAGGCAGAAAGCTTATTGCTCGAGGTGTCAGAGGACAGAGTTCAGGGCTACCAGAGTGGTGGGAAATGGAGGGGGTAAATCCTGGAAGGAGAGAAAAGTTTAAAAAGCTGAGCAGAGATTTCAATTGCTGCCCATTTAATGAGAGACAGAGTTTGGAGTTTGAATCATGCCACTTTTTCCAAGAGAGATTTCATAAACACCTTGGGCATTCCATTGACATCCTGGGCTGGGGGAGGGGGGATCCCATCTAGGACCAGTGACGATATCTCAGGATTAAAGATTATCTCTCAGACTAAAGAAAAATCAAAACAGATCCATCCCAAGGAGTATAAAAGCAAGCTTCTAAAACATCAAGGTGATATGCCAGCATTAACTGCCTGCTGTTGTCAAAGGAAGACAACAGAATATGGAATCTCTAAACTTATTGTCCGCAAAGACTAGTATACAAATAAAAAATTCCTAGACATGCAAAGAAATGGAAAACTGTGACCCATACTCAAGAAAAGAAATCATTCAATAGAAACACTCCCAGGGAACCCATATATTGGAGTTAGCAGAGAAAAACTTCATAGTAGCTATTATAAATATGTTCGAGAACTTAAAGGAAAACATTGCCAAAATGAGTGAATAGGTGAATCAAGTAGGAGTTCTAGAACCGACTAGACTCAGAAATGAAAAATTAACAGATTGGCCTAACATCAAGTTGGAGGCAACAGAAGAAAGGGTCAGTGAACTAGAAGACAGGCCAATGTAAGCTATCCCATCTTAAGAACACAGGGTGAAAAAGATTTTTAAAAATGAAAGAGCTTCAGTGACATTTGGTATAATATCGAACATTCTAAAATATGTGTAATTGGAATCTCAGAAGGGGAAGAGGGAGAGAGTGGGCAGAAAAAAATACTTGAAAGAACATGGCTGAAAATGTCCTAAATTTGATAAAAGAACATTAACATATAAACCCAAGAATCATAAAAATCTCCAAGGAAGATAAACATTCACACACACCACAGAAAAGCACATCATAGTTAAATGATTGAAAAATAAGGAGAAAAACCCAGAGCAGCCAGAGAGGAAATCATCACAGATAATAAGAGACCAATGATATGAATCACACTTGACTTTTTTCAGAAGCCATGAGAAATTATGAGACAAGATAATGGAATGACAAATGCTGAAATTCTACATCCAGTAAAACACATCCTTCAAAAAATGAAGGTGACATAGACACTGCCAGTTAAAGGAAGCTGAGAGCATTCTTCCTCAGGAAATATGAAAGGAAGTTATTCAGGGTGAAGAGAAATGACATCAGACAAACACTTGTGCCTTCAACATGGAAAGAAGATCCCCCAAGTGGCAAATATGTGGGCAAAGTAAAGTCTACTTTTCCTGTTCTGCTCTAATTTCCTTAAAAGATAACTGCCAATTGTTTTTGCCTGTAGTTTATATGACATCATGCAGAGTTTATCTCTCACCCCACGCATAGTAGAAATCAACAACAAAATATCTAGAAAATCTTCAAGTAAAAAATTAGCCACACATATGTAGGCTCATCAACTGTAAACTTAAAAGTAAAACCCCACAGTTATGAATCCTGTGGAAGAAAAGACAGAAGGTCTTTGAAGTCTTGGGGATAGGCAAATATTTCATAGGACATGAAAAGCCCTACTCATAACATTTTAAAAATGATAAATGGGTCTTCATAAAATTCTTCTCTTTGAAGGAAAGGAAATGAAAATGACAATGAGACAAGCTAGAAACTGGCAGAAAACATTCACAACCTATTTATCTGGCACAGGACTTATATCCAGAATATATATATCCTATATATCCTATATATTGAAAATTCCTGTATATCCATAATAAAAGGCATACAGTCCAATATTAAAAATAGGCAAAGGACAAGAATGGACACTTTACTAATGGCCAGTAAGCACATGCAAAGGGGTTCCACATAATTAGTAGAGAAATGCAAATTAAAACCACAATGAGATACCATTTCGCATGCACTAGAATGCTTAAAATTTTTATCAGGACTGACCACACCAAACATCAGCAGAGACATGAAGCAATTGCAACTCTCCTCTTTTGCTGGTGGGAACCTACCATCACCTAGAAAAAGTATTTGGCAGCTACTTATAATATTCACTTATGGCATGACCTGGCCATATTTCTCCTAGGCCAAGAGAAGAAACATTTGTCCACAAAACGACTTGTGCGTGTTCTTTCCAGCTTTATTCATAATACTCCAAAATTGGAAATAACCCAAATGGCCATCAACAGGTGAACAGATGCACAAAGTATCGTATTACTGTTGGTTGGTTACTTCTCAGCCAGTCTGAGGATAGACACGAGTCACAGCAGATCTTAGTGTGGGGACCATGGTGAGGACAGGCTGAGAGTAAACCCAGACACAGATACTATGGCTAGGGGGACATGGTGAGGCTAGAGACAGATGCCTGAATCCAGGAGGGAGGAACTCTGCTTCCTTGTGAGCTAGACCTTCCTTTCTGAAGGCCACGGGGCACACAGATCCACTTCTGGCACCTGGCCTCCGTCTTGGAAAAGGAACAGGGGAAGAGAAACTGAGGACAGCATCAGACACTTAGACCACACGGAGCATAAGTTTTAAAACAGTAGCAATTGAGAAATCTTTGGTGGGTAGAAGGAAATATTTTGTTGCTACCAATAGGAAAGGGGCCTTTAGTTTAGGATGAGCTTAGATATTTTTTAAAAAGGATGAAAGTTACACGTTTTCACACTTCTGATATGCAGTTGGGCTATTCCTGTATTTCTAGAGGATCTAAAAACTGTGGCCTGAGGCCCCAAGGACTCCAAATCTCGAAATCGGGGTTCCTTTGCACTAAGGTGTACCCCTGGTCATAGAACACGCTAGAACAGGCTCCCCCCGAGCTGTGTTAGCTTAAGATAAACTGTTGTCCCTTTGAAATTCAAATGAACTCCACTGCAGTTTCTCTTCTAGAGAAAGAATATTTTCCACACTGACTCAGTACCAACTCTAAGAAACAGGTCTGCATTTTGTCAAATATTAAAATTGATTGTTGAAATAAAATCTTAGAGTTCTCATGAAGTCCTAAAGGTGTTTAAGCATTCACCTTCCACTTCAGAGTCCAAAGTCCTGGAAAAGCCCTTGCTTCTGCTCCAGGAGGGAAAGGTGGGGTGATCTTTCCCTGCATCCTCCATTCCCGCCACCCCCAAGCATAACCCGTGGATGAGAGGGGCATCTCAGTGGCCTCGGGGGACTGAGATTCTTTCATCACTAGAAAAATCTAGAGACAGGTTGGAACTTGAGTGACCAACCATCCTACTTTGCTTGGTGCTATCCCAGCTTTAACACCGGAAGACCCACATCTCAGGGTATTTCTCAGTTCCATGTAAATGATGCTTTGGTCACCCCACAGGAAGCTCAAGAGTTGTAGGTTAGAGGCTCACCCTCCCTGCAGGGCTGCCTCCTGTCCCAGAGTCTTCTGTTTGAGAGGCTTCCTGAGGCTGATGCCTTCCTCTGTGCCCTCCCCGCAGCCTGTTCTCCTGGCGTTGTGTTCTCTTTGTTATCAACCCCATGCCCCCCGCCCCAATCGCTCCTTGGATTTTGGCTACAACCTCTCTGTCTGTCTTGGCTCTTCTTGGTACCTCTCATCCAAGGACACCATTGTAGTTCCCAAGAGGACCCAGAGTTTAGAAAGGTGGTGGTTGTTGTTGTTTTTTAACACCTATGAGTTATCCATAAATTTACATAGTTATCAATTCTGATGATAGAAAGTCTTTTGTCTTTTATTTGTTGTTGTTGTTTTATTTGGAGCTATATAATTCCAAAATGCCTTAAAATTATGGGGCACCAATGTTCACCATCCTCTTCTGAGCTCTCTAAGATTCAAGTAAAAACCCAGTTTGGGGAGCAGAGTTTTTATTTTGTGTCTGGACGCCGTGAGTTCTGGTGAGGTGGAACAGAGTGAGAGAAAGGAGAACGTGGGTTCTGCTCCCCACTCTTCAGCTGGGTTCAGAGGACCGTCTCTGAGGTGTGACCACAGCTCTAGGTGGACTTGAGGCCCCCAGTGAGAAGGACAGTGCAGACCGTGGCATTCATTCATTCATTCATTCATTCATTCAGCAACTCCGCAATTTCCTGTGGAGGAGCTTCAGAGGTGAAACAGGAGCCCCTTGGCCTTCACCGAGACCCTGGCTGCCACCTGCCACCACGCTAACCCGCATGCCCAATTTCTTCCGTTCCATGTCCTGTAAACAGCTATGTAAGTGGGGGCTTCATGAGCAACTGTAGGGCTGTAGGGAAGGAAATATTTTTTTTCCTCAACCATCTTGGGCTCCTTGGCTGGGTCTGAACATTAAACGGACAAAGACAGACTAACGGAAGAAAGCACACTAACTGGTGGGATCTAAGTGCCACATGGCATGGGAGCCTTCGTAAGGAAATGAAGAACCAAAGGAACAGTTCAACCTGAGTATTTTATGCGAGGTTTAATAAAGAGTTGAGTCTGAGGCAAGCTCTGTGGATGGGGGCAAACGCAGCAAGGCCTGTTTGTAGGACTCTTCTTGGCATCTCTTTGTCTCCAGAGATTCGGATGTGCCGTTCCTCTGGGTGTGGGCGGTGCACCTCACCCATCAGTGTTTTATGACCAGTTTCAGGAAAGAAGGGCAAGTGGGGGAGGAGGTCTGAGTCACCTTCCAGCTGCCATTTTCTCAAACTGCATCAACTTAAAATACTCAGGATGTCAAGCAAGGTGCCATATTTTGGGGTCATGTGTCCTGAACCCCATCAGGGCTCTGGCAATCACAACGCCATCTCATGTCATAGCAGAGCCTGTTGTTGTACAATGGATAACCAGCAGCAGAGACTGGCAAACCCAATACCATTCTCTATCACAGCCCCTTGCCCCAGTGCACCCCAGGCACCCTCCTCAGTGACTTCTAGGAGCCAGGGCCTTGATGCCAGGACCAGGTAACCAAGACACTACCCATTTGTAAGATGGCACAAAAAAAGAAAGAAAAATAAAGGAAGGAAGGAAGGAAGGAAGGAAGGAAGGAAGGAAGAAAGAAAGAAAGAAAGAAAGAAAGAAAGAAAGAAAGAAAGAAAGAAAGAAAGAAAGAGAAAGACTCCTCTACTCCTTCCATTCATTTGACACAGCAGACAATCCCAGAGCCACAAATCTGAGCATGAGCTCCGGAATCTGCATCTGGGAGCTCTCTCACAAAGGGCCAAGAGAATGGCAGCTCACTGACTCCTGGGGAAGCCTGGGGCATCAGGTTTGGGGATGAGCAGGCCCCAAGGCATAGCCGGCAGGACCAGAGAAGAGAAATGGCAGAAACGGGCACAAAGCAGGAGTAATGTGGTCAGGGGGCCACTGTGGGCTGAAGGACAACGTCAGCTTTCAAGTCTCAGGCAACGGCACCCCAACCACAGAGCTTGCTGCACCCAGACAGGAGAGGAAGAGCTGGCACCCCTGGCTCCTGGGTGTCTACCCCTCCCCACGATATCACACAATGGAAGGAAGGAGCGCTGCCCCAGGGGAAACTGGGAGTTGCAGAGATGTGAAAAAGTGCCGAGTGGCCCCAAATACACCACAGCTCTCTCCACAAGGCTTCACAGTTCCTTTGCTGCCAGGCCTCTCCAAGGACTCCTCAGAAATGTGGGAGGCGGCTCGTGGGTCCTCACTACGACTTTCTGTGCTACGCTGAGTAATGGCCTCCCTCAAATACCTGTGGGCTAATCCCCGGAAACCCTGACTGTTACCCTCTATAACAACCAAAGGGACTTTGCATACGTGATGAAATGAAAGATCTTGAGATGGGGAGCTCCCCCTGCATTATCGGAGTGGAGGGACCCTGAGTGTAATTATTAGGGTCCTTATAAGAGTGAGGCAAGAAGGTCAAAGGAGAGAAGGTCCTGGATGATGGGGCCAGATGTCAGGGTGATGCACTTTAAGACAGAGAAAGAGGCCGCAAGCCAAGAAATCATGATGACCTTCGGAAGCTGGCACCGTCCGGGCAGCCGAATCTGCCCCCGAGCCTCCCAGAACACTCTTCCACTTGAGCCCAGAGACACTGGTTTCAGACTTCTGGCCTCCGGAGTGGGCAGAGAATACATCTGCGTTGTTTCAAGCTTACCAAGGAACACTTTGTGTCCCCATAAGAAACTAGAACACTTTGCAGGGAAAAGGCAGGAAGGGGGAGAGGGACCAAGGAGCCGACCTGTCACATCCCAGGAACCCAGACCTCTGCCTCCCTGCCAGGAAACACCCTCCCAGCCTCCCCCCCCTCCGCCGCTCCCGAAAATCCCCGTTTCCCCAGGAAACGCCGGGTTCTTCAGGATTCAGCAGAGCGCTGGGATAAGCTGTGATCCTTCATGAGCTCCGAGTGGGCCACTCGGAGCGGGCAGCGCATTCTATGACCTTTCTGAATCCTGGGACGGCTTAATAGCCTCTGAACATGCAGCGAGCCCTGACAGCTGGAGTGCGGGTATGGGAACCTCCACGGTGCCCAGGAGTCAGCAACGGCTTATCGATGGTCTGAACACGCACGTATCGGCAGCTTCCAGATCAGAGGAGGAGCCCCAAAGGTCGGCAGGTGAACGGAGGAGCTGCTCCCTCAGAACTGCCCCTGTGCTCCAGGCGTTGGGTCACAGAGCATCGGGGACACGGGGCTGGGTCACAGGGATCTTTCAAAAGATGCACAAACCAACCCAGGTGAAAACCAAATGTTTCCTGCTGGCTCATTTTGTCCCAGCCTCAGCCCCAGTGTATTTACCTCAACATTTCTCAGCACAGTGGGGTGTGGAGAGGGGGAGGGGAGATGCTTTAGTCACTCATTGTGGGGGCAGGTAATTTGGGCAAAGACTCTACTTACTGAAATGGCTTTCTACTGACACAGAAAAAAGTCCCGAAATAAAGGGGCCTGTAATTGTTTGCTTCCTTTTGCTTTTTTGGTTACAACAGTAAAAACTGTCCTTCAAACAGAGTCCCAAAGGACATCAGAGCTTGACAATGACGAATGGGGAACAGATGTTTCTGGGCCATCAGAATGGCAGCTTCCTCCTTGACACGTGGGCTCCGGGACACAGGGAGTGGGTCACTGATCGGCCTTGGAGGCCAGACAGACCGGCCCTGGTGGCCAGCACTGGGGATGCGAGGGCGTGCAGGACCCAGGGCGCCCGGCGGCCCCTGTCTGAGTTGGGCAACTTCAGGCTTCTAACGGCCTCGGGAATGAGGGTGTGAGCCTTGAATGAGGAACTAGGACTAGCCCTGATTTCCCAGCAGGGGATGGCTCAGCCAGCAGCGTTTTCTCTCCCCCAGGCCCATGGGGCAGGTCTCAGGACCTATGAGCCAGTTCAGGATTTCTGGGCCACTGTTGCAGGGGCCCCTGCTCACTTTCCTGTGTCACTTCGCTCCCCACCCCACTGTGTGGCCAGTGTGTGGAGGCTGGCAGAAGGCATGGGGGATGGGGCTGATAACCAGGACAGGCTCCTCCTCCAGGGCCTCCCCTGCCCCATTCAGCACCTGCCCCACCCCAGGCTACCCCTAGCTTCTCTTCTGCACCCTGTGCCCATGGGCTCCTGTCACCACTGTGCTCGGAGCATTCAGTCGGAGGCTCTGGGGGGCTGGAGGGTCCAAGTGGGAGCAGTGGACGTGGCTGGTGTACTCCCAGGGCTTGGGGGGCATCCCATGGGGAGCCAGAGGAGCCCTGCCGTGGGCTCTGAGGTTCCCCTACACTCAAAACCACTCCGTCGCCTGCCAGCGAAGCAGCAGAGGGGTTGAAGATGCCCTGCAGGCCACCTTCCCCTCCACACTCACAACACCCCGTGTGGCCGGTGGACACTGGCTGCTCTGCCACTCTGATGAGGAAGCGCTGAGACCTACTGTGGGACAGGCTCTAGAGGCGAGTGGGTAGGAGGCGGGCTCTGGAGGACACCTTCTGGGGTTCAAAGCCCAGCTCCAGGACTCACTCTTCACGTGCTGCAGCACTTCATAACCTCTGGGTGCCTCAGTTTCCCCATCCTTAAATGGTGAGAAGTTTAGTACTTTCCTGTAAAGTTGTGAGGAGACAGGGCCCGTTGTGCGCTCAGCGCCGGCCCGACCCAAGGGAGTGCCGGTTACGGAGGAGGAGAAGAGGCGCAGAGAGCTGAGCACCTGGCCTCAGAGATGGAGTGAAATTTGAATCCGGGCGGTTGGACAGGGCGTCCACCAACCCACGGCCCCCCACACCTGGCAGCCTTTCACGGGCCATCAGCACACGCGCTCAGGTCTTGCTGTCCACGCTGCTGATGTGCACCAGCTGGGGTCCGGCGGGAAGGCTGTCGGGAGCTGTCTCGTGGCACCATGGATTCTGTGCAGAGGGCAGGGGGACGAGGGGGTGGCTGGAGCCCAGTTTGCTCTTGCGAAGCACTTCCTGAACGGCACATTCGGTTACCACAAAATGAGTCAAGGTCCCTTTCAAGTGGCTTGCTGAGCTTCCCTCTGATCTGGCACAGCCTCCCCGGGATGGACAGGCAGCAACCTTTCCCGATGAGCTGTCAGGCCTCGCTTGGAAGCCCCTTCACTGGGCACAGGCACTGACTCGCTTTCCCTACAACAACGCCACGGGGCCAGGTCTGTTCTTGTCCCCGGTTTACAAGTGGGGACACCGAGGCTCAGAGAGGTTGGATGAGTTGCTTCGGATCACACAGCTCGTGGGGGCCAGGGCCGGGATTTGAATTCACCCCTGTCTGGCCCTCACCTGCCCCATTCTTCTGCCTGGCTCACTGTGGTAAGAAGAGGCCCTATTCACCTCCCCTGCCTGTGTCAAGGGGAGGCCTGGAAGCTCGCTCTGGGTTCTTTGCAGGTTACGCCTGGAGAGGCAGGACTGTGGAGATGGAAGGATTAGAACCAATCTCTCACATCCCAGGAGGAAACAGGGAGTTGTGATCTCTGGGCAGGAAATACAAGAGCCCCACTGATGGGCCAGTGTCACCCTGTGGACTGATTTCCAGTAAGATGGGGGTCACTGTACCCACAAAGGATCTCATCTGAAACATGGAGTTTCCCTGGATGCGGGAGAAGCCACAAGGCCTTTCACTAAAACCTGGCTTTAGGGCCAGGCACATGCCTGAGTGGAGGGGGAGTGGAAGGGTCCTTCGTCCCCAAATGGGGGCAGGAGGCCAGAGGGCAGGCAGCTCTGCGGGGAACGTGCTGCCCAAAACCAGTGTGGGTCCTGCCCCAGGGGGTCCTTTTGGGTCCCTGGACAAGAAGGAGGGATTCGCAGTGGCACTTGGGAAATGAGAGAGAAAAAAGGAAGCAGGTGCATTCTGAAATAAACACAGCCTGTGGAAAACCAACCCTAGCCAAGAGGGTCTGAATTGTGCTGGTGAGGATTCGGTTCTTTGTTTTTGCTTTTGTCATTGATGTTTTGATTCAGTTTAGGAGTTTTCTTCATAATCACTACTAGGAAACTCAGAAGGCCATTGAAACAACAACAGCAAAACAAAACGGGACAATAGCTCAACAAATCTGACAGTTTCAGCCAACTCACCCATCTGTTGAAATGGAAGTCAGTCCGAACCTAAAGTCACATCTTCCATACGGCCCCCCCACCGCCCGCCCTCTCTGCACCACTAAGGATTGCACATAAAGGTCCAACAAGCTTGGGAGTCAAGATTAAGAATGTTCATCAGTACATTAAAAGTCCTGAGAAGTCCTGCAGTCATAGAAACAGTTTAACTACCTAACCCAAGACTTCCCAGACGTACTAGTCCAGAAAACTTTTTTCTGGCAAAATGCCTATGTTATCTCCCTGTGGAGTACATACTGAGACCTGCTGGCCTGGCCATCTGGGGGTAGGAGCAATGTTGGTCCCAGCACTTACTAAGCAGATGTGAACTTCTGCGACCTAACTGTAAGGACCCTGGCTCCTAGTCTTGCCCCTGATAACTAATGGGGTCTCAAACTGTGGCCCATGGGCCAAATCTGGCCCACTGCTTGTCTTTGTAAATAAAGCGTTAGTGGCACAGAGCCACTCCCATGCCTTTACAGACTGCCTATGGCCACTTTTCATTACAGTGGCTGAGTGGATAGTTGTGAAAAAGACCCTAATGGCCTGAAAAGCCGAAAATATTTATTATCTGACCCTACAGAGAAAAAAATTTGCTGAACCCTTGTTTAGAAAACAAAAACAAAAACACAACTCACCTGAAATATTAATTCTACAAAGCCTGAATATCATGGAAATTTTAGATTCTAAATCCCTGTAATTTGGGCCAATCTAGGTTCTGTGGTCAAGTTGTTGACGTAACTGGCCCACACAAGGGTTCAAGTGTAAAGGGGTGTGTGTGTGTGTATGTGTGTGTGTGTGTGTGTGTGTTTGTGTGTGAATGAAGAGGGTGCAAGTAAGAACAGAGGTGGGGGAGGGAGAGAGGTTTTATTGCTTAAGAATATTGAATTTGGAGTCAGAGCAGGGCTCAGATTCCAGCTGCATCACTGGGCAAGTTATGTCACCCAATAAGCCTGCTTGATTATGTGTGAGAAACATGGGGATCATGTCTTTCGCTGGACAGGGTTGTTGTGGACAGTGAATGAGACTTGTATATGCAGAGCTCCTCTGCCACCTCACAGAGGACTCAGCCGTTCTGGTTAAGTGTGCCCAGTGTGTACTAATTGCTCAACAAATACAATTCCTGTCCAGGAATTATTCAAGGGAGCCGTGTTCAGGGGGCAGGCAGTATCTGGGTAAGAAAAAAACCCTTTCTTTCCCAGTTAGCTGTTAGGTGCTAATTTGGGTCACTTCCCAAGGGTGACCTTCAGCCCCATTCCCAAATGCCGCGTGAGGGCATTGATGCTTTCCCGTGTAACGAGGGCACACCATGTACAAACCACATAACCACCCAGAAAGCAGATGGTCCCGTAAGTGTAACCCGCAGACTGAAGATGACCCATAGGCAAATGGCAAGGTGCGAGTGGCTTTTATGCTGGGATTCACGATGAAACATTTGGGATTCCAGGGGGCAAACTTGAACAGACCTGCTCTCTGTCAGCCGGCGAGGTCTGCCCGGAGAGACACTAGTATTTATCTGCCACAACCTTTAGTTTTTATTGCACACAGTTGCCTTGTATATTTAATAGGGAAATTTGCTGAAGTGGTTACTAAGCCACGAGGAGAAAAAGGAAGGGAGTGGGGAGCCGCTCTCCGACCCCAAAGTTGGCCAAGTTGCCTCATTAATCAGACCTGTGCTAGGATACAACGTTATTCATGTTTAGGGCATTAAAACTTGAAGCTAAAATTGTAGCAGGAGGTAATTTGAGTACAAGCAGCCCGTCTCTCTGCAATAGATTTATGATGTTTACTCAACAATGGATGGGAACTTTCGGGGAGAGAAGGATTTCCCCCCCTCCTTTTCAAAATACATCGTCAGCCCACAGTGATCAAGTTCCCAATTTTTGTGCGAGTGTGCACAGCCTTAAAAAAAAAAAAAAACAGTCTGCAAGGGTGATAAGAGCAGATCCTGTATTTCTGTATTTAATCTCCACCATTCTGAGCTCAGTTGAAGGACAGACGGGAGTGAGCTATCTGCGAGACAAGTGGTTCTTGACGCGCTCTCGGACTGCACTGCTTGGCCTGAGATGTTCTACAAAGTCCCACCCGCCTAGGCCCTGATGCTGGTCAGAGGCATCTGGAACAGTGCCGCCCCACCAGGGACTCAGAGAATTCCCAGCAGAAAACCTCCGGGTTCCATGCTGAAAGATTGCTTGCAGGTGCACTGCGATTCTAGTACTGGGAGCTGATGGCTGGTGACTTCAGAGGAGTGAGACCTCCCATTTCCCAAATTTTCCCACCTCCCTTCTGTGCTGAACCTCAGAAAGCATGAGCTGTCTCTCACAGAGAGATGGGAGAGGCAGAGCCCCTCAGAAGGGAATCCCTTTCCAGAAGTTTCCTTCACCATGCAGCAGGAGGAGCGGTCATCCTGCCCTTGGACAGGGTGAAGGTGCGTGAACCTGGCAGCACTCAGGAGCACTAGCTTCTCACCTGGCGGCAGGCGAAATGGGAGTCAGGCAGCCATGCATGCCTATTCTGGTCCTGCTGGTCTTTAGTGGTACAACTTTGCCTCAGACCTGCTGGATTGGTGATACCCTGGGGACAATAATACCCATCAGAGAGGGTTGTTTCACAAACTAAGCTGATATTTTTAAACAATTTGGTTAAACAAACAAACAAACAAGCTTTGCCACTTCCTGCCTGGGTCACTTTGGGCAAGTTCCTTGCCCCATCTGCGCCTTCATTTCTCTACCTTAAAATGAGGATAAAGCTATGACCAGCCCTACGGGGCCATGGATGAGGGTACAGAAGTGCTTGCGAGAAGAATATAAAGCTTATAGATTTTCCATAAATATGAGATTCCTGTCTCAATTTGATAGAACGATGCATTTCTTTTTGAATTTGGGGTGAGGGGTGGGAAATGGATAATGTATTTTATGCCAAAGTCACAAATACTGGCCTAAAGCTAAAAATCCTTTTATTATACAGGCACTGAGGAGGTCTACATGACGCCCCACGTTACCCTTAGCCGATCGGAAAGCCTGCCTAAAGGGAACACTGTCATTTCACAACATGGTCCTTCCCAGGGTCGCTGGCTTTCCAGTACTTGGGTATTTGTCTGTCTGGTCATTTAAGCCAGTGTGGTGCAAAGGATTAAAAGTAGGAGCAACTTTTTTGCTCCCAGGACACACGAGAATTTCCCTGTTTGAACTAAATATAAAAATCACGAAGTTAGATTCAAAGACACAGCTTCCCCCCCCCCCCCCCCCCCACTTTGCTACTCTTAAGGAAGCCTTTTTCTAATGGCAGGAGGTAAGGGGCGGGGGTTAGGAGAGGGAAACTACAGTAGTTTCAAGTATGATTAGCAGTTGTAATGATGAAGTACTGGGGAAGATTTAGTTACCGATGGAAGGAATATTTGCAAATCTACCTTTTTTATAATGGGTCATGCTCATGCATATACCGCAACCCACATACACGTATTTATGTAATTTTGCAAAGAAGTTTCAACGTAGAAACGCAGACACACACACACACACAGAGGAATTATACTCAGCACCACTACCCATGCAGTCTTTCCCTTAAAAACACCTACTTTACCATCTGGCTGGAGAACCACTGGCCTGGTCATTATCTAGGAGCCCAGAGAGGAGGGGGCCTTGTAGAAACTAGATACAACCAGCCCACAAGAACAGTGACAAGCACCACGACAACAAAATGCCTTTTTCAACACTCTAAGTGCATTTTAGAATAGCCCCCAACTTTCCAATTTAAATAGAAGAAAAGACAGCATTAACCACACACAACTGAACTTCTCAGAAATATCTTATTAACACAGCCTTCCAAATAAATCCTCAAACTTACCAGTCTCAACAAACTTTGCATTGACTGATGCTCTTGTCAACTAGAAAGGTTACAGATGGGGAAATGAGTGACATTTCCATTCTTTACTGTTTACCTGATGTCCCACCTTGTTTGGTTTGAGAGAGAGGCTGTTTGCAGAGCCATTGGAATGTACGGAACAGTTTGCTGGTGACGCCAGCTCAGGCCTTCCAGAATTAGACCTCCCAATGGATTGCAGAGGATGAAGACCTTGAGTTCTGTTTTTCTGCAGAGTTGACTCATATGTGTGTGTGTTCATAACATTTAAAGAAGTAATGTGCCTGGAGAACAGGAAGGGAGCTGCTTTACAAGCAAAGATAAGATGTGATTAGAGTATGAGGTTGATCAGATAAAGACACCACACACACAATTTGGATTTTAGCCGGTTCTTTAATTTATTCTGAAAGGAAAAGGAGGGGAGAAGGACGGGGACCAAGAGCGTTAGGAATTGGCTTCCCACGAGCTGCCTCTCTTAAACACATTTTGTGGTTTGTTTCAGTCTCATCTTTTTAAAGATAGGATTTGTTTCCTCTTCTAGGCCTCCCTGTTCTCCCCTTCATCCTTCTTCTAAGAAGGCAGGTGGAAACTTCCTCAGAAGTCCTATCTGCACCACCCTGTCTTAGAAGACTTGAAACATTTATTCTCAATGTCCTCGGTTTACCTTCCAATGGAAGCAGTACTGGAAAGAGATTCCACCAGCATTCGACTAATAGTCACAAATATTGTAAGTACAAATAGTGAGGAGTGGGAGAGTCATTCCAAGACTGGGGTCCCCATCAAGTCTTATGAATCTAAAAGATGGGCCATCATCTGTTACGATGTTAGTGAGACTATCACGATTGTTCACAGAGAGGGCTTCTTTTTTCCCTCTAACTATTTGAAAGCACATTATGGATCCCGTGGTCTTTTTTTTTTAATTAAGTTTTTTATTTTAATTCCAGTATAGTTAACATACAGTGTAATATTAGTTTCAGGTGTAGAATATAGTGATTTAACAATTCCATCCATCACACCCAGTACTCATCACAGCAAACACACTCCTTAATCCCCTTCCCCTATTTCACCCACCCCCCACCCTCCTCCCCTCTGGTAACCATCCATTTGTTCTCTATAGGTAGGAGTCTGTTTCTTGGTTTGTCTCTCTTTTTCCCCTTTTGCTCATTTGTTTTGTTTCTTAAATTCCACATGTCAGTGAAATCATATGGTGTTTGTCTTTCTGACTGACTTATTTCCCTCAGCATTATACCCTCTAGCTCCATCCATGTCATGGCAAATGGCGAGATTTCATTCCTTTTTATGGCTGAGTAATATCCCATTGTGTACGTAGCACATCTTTATCCATTCATCTGTCGATAGGCACTTGGGCTACTTCCGTAGTTTGGCTGTTGTGAATATTGCTGCTATAAAGAGCAGGGTGCATGTATCCCTTTGAATCGGATCTTGTGTTTTGACAACACCTCCATGGGGCTTGAAAGCCAGAAAGTCTTATCTTCATTTAATAGTTAAGGAAATCACAGGGCAGAGGTCAAGTGACACTTGCAGGTGGAAAGCATGTGCTAGAATCTGGATCACCCTTGTTCCAGTTCTTCCCTCTTCTTATTCTCATCCATCACAAAATATCCTTAGACAAGCCATTGGCAGGGATAGTGTTTGTCAACAAAACAGCTACCCGCCGCCTGCCTGGGGAGAAAAAGTTAGCACCTTGCATATTGCAAATCTATCTTAAGGCTCACGCTGAGGCCAGGACCTCAGACGCCCGTTGCCTTCCATTCCAAGACCTCAGAGGTTACAATAGATGGAAAGGGAGAGTAGGACCAGAGTCCACAGGGAAATGAAGGGTGCAAAGTTTCTAGTTAGAAACAACTTGGATTTTGGTGGGATTGTTCCTCTTGTCTCAGAAACCTTCTACAGAATGACTTCCCTCCCTCCATTGTCTTTGTAAGTTTTGTGATTTTTGGATGGGCGTATTTACACATTTTAAAGTTTTCTTTTTCATAAAGTCAAATAAAGCACTTTTTGGTGGCTGAATGTCTCCTGAAGCAGATCTTGTGACGCAGAATAATGAGGTTTTCAATCATGCACAAGACTGACAATTAGCTAATAAAAATCCTTTTCCCCCGTTTCCTCAAAAGTCAGTTCTCAGAAAAACAATCATTTACTGTACATACCCTGTTTACCAGCAAGGTTAAAAGTTCAGGTAAAGAAATTTTACATCAAAATATTTACATTAAAGCAAATCACTGTTTCTATACGGTATCTGGCCATGCAGCTTTGGGATCGGGCCCCGTCATGACCGCGGAGAGCGGAGGAAGCCCTGGAAGCAGGCCCTTCGATTCTCAGGTGCTTTCTAAGGCTGTTCTCTTTTCTGAGACTGCTGTCTGGGCTAACCCCAGCTTTTTAGATCTTTTCTTCCTTTCGTTAGTTTACGTTTTATAGCTTAGGTTGTTAGAATATTTTTACCGATGGCATGTTTCTATTATTTCCTTGATACATTTCTTTTTTTCAATCTTCGGTTTTTATGAATTAAAATAATAACGATGATAGTCACCATCACTGAATCTGTCCTTTGTGTTTTCATACATTATTGCAAATATGCCCCCACGTTGACATGGTGAATTTGGCAAGTGGAGCTCAGGGACCCAGCCGCTTGCCAGAGACCATGCAGGCCAGAACAGGGGTGCATCTGACCGACTTCTGTAATTTCTGGAATCTCCATCATTGCAACCCTAAATGAGGGGCCCCGGCACTGACCACGTCTTCAGAAATACTTTCCTGGGTCACTCTTTTCTCAAGAAGAGGTGGGTCAGGGAAGTCAGGTGGCCTTTTTCTAAGAGGAGCAATGTTCTTCCAGAGGGACTGCACGTGAGGGCTGGAGCAGGGGCCAGGTGGGCAGTAGGCCAGGCACTGACTGCCCTGGGGGCCGGGTGGGCCACCCTCATCCATTGTCAGCATCTTGCAGCCCACAGGTCCCGGTGGAGGTCTGGCTGTGACCAGGAGAAGGACGCCAGCATGGTTGTCCTTGGGCACCTGTGCAAGACAAGGCACTGCTGTGGGTGCCAGCAGGAGAAACAGTGTTGGAGAGGGGACTCATCTGTCCCCCAGCATGGACACCAGATGTGACACTTGGGGCCCGAAGCATTCCTCGACTGCCCTTATGTCAGCAAGCAAGGCAGAAGGAAGAGGCTTCTGTTCCAGCGATTCTGCCCTGGGGCCATCCTTCCCGAGGTTCTGCTGTGTGCCAGTAACTAGCTGCGTGTGAACCACCCACTCAGTCCTGCCCTGGGGGTACCAGGTGCAGGTGGTTCAGAGCCCGCACTCACCAGGCCCCGTTGGTGTCCCCGTCCCTCCCATCCATGCCCTGCGGGAGTGGCTTCCCCTCCTGGGGGGCCGAGGCCTCCCCTCTGGTGGTGTCATGTGGAATTCTGCGTGGGTCTGAAGACAGCCTGCCAATAACCACTGAGGGCACACACTTCTGTGCTCCCTCACACACTCAAGAAGCACATCCCTCACACCCATTGCACACACAAACACACCCATCCCCAACCTGCACACATCCCACACACTCACATTCCCACCCATCGGCACATATCAGGGACACCCACAGGTATATATACACATTCCCCCCACACACCCACACCCACACCACACGTGCACGCTGCACAGACTCCCATCACACACAGCCACACAGTCACACACGACACACACATACCCCACATGCACACACTGAACACTACAGACAATCCACACTCATACCACACATGTACCATACCTACATCCAGTCACACACACACCACACAGCTACCTACCCCGTCCACACACACAGCAAGACCCACACCCAACAACCTACACCACACCCACACACCACACCCACACCATGCATGTACCAGAGAGGCCCACGTTCACACAGACCCCCACAGGCACGTAAGCACACACACACACACCACAGATACACATACCACACATGTATACTCCCCACACGCACACACGCACCCCCACACAGTACTCACACGACCACACCATGCACCCCATATCACACACACGCGTGCACACGCGCACACTCATTCTCACACCCCCGTTGCTGACTCTGCTAATTCTAGGGCAGACCGGCCGGAACCGCAGATGGACTGCCAAACAGCCTTCCTTCTCAAAGAGACGGCACGTATGTGGACGAGTGCCTGTCTGTAAAGTGACTTCTTGAGGAAATAAAAAAGCAGACATAAGGTCACCTAAAGATAGAATGGCCAATTACAGAGCCTCTAGAGGTTCCAAAGATAACAATAATGGAACAAGAATTGCTCAGGGCCGGAGGGGCACACTCATAGTTCCGGATGATCTATGTCCTCATTTCTGCTTTTCTTCCTCAAATGGCAGCAACCGCCCCTTCTAGTGATCTACCTCTTTTCATGGGTTCTTAGCTCCATCCCCTTCTCCATCCTGTCTACTCTCAAGCAGCCTCACTGTTAGCTGGGACCCCCAGGAGCCCCTACCTGATTCCCCCCAGATCCCCCAACCAGCTTCTCAGAAGAATAAAGACCGAATTCACTTGACCAACATTGACTCACCACCTACGTAAGGCAGGCACATGTCGGGTTTTGGAGGTAGAAGGTGTTACCACAGAGCTCTGACCTCAAGGGGCCCAGAGAGCAGAGCTAGCACCTGTGCTCACCGGGCTTCTGGGATCTTGTAAAAATGCAGATTCTGGTGCCAGGGGGCAGGGTAGGACCTCTGCCTTTTTGACCCTCCAAGCGCACTTTGAGCAGTAGGCAGCTTTCTGAAACAGAGTCTGCCCACGCCCTGGCCCGCTGGCAAGGACCCTCACACAACTGTAGCACGGGGCAGGGCCAGCAGGGCTACTTCATGGAGGCAGAGGCTCAGGTGGCCGCAGCACCTGCCCGCAGACCTGCAGTAGCCAGAGGGGCTCCTGGGACTCGGCGTGGATCGCTTGACTTCCAATCGCCCTCTGTTTTCTGTTGCGCTCTGCTATCTTTCTTCCAACTGTCCCTTACTAGTCTCGCTCCTTTGTAAGGGAAAACGGCTTTGCTTTTCCATATTTATAAAATATGAAGAAGCAGCATGGCAGGGGGATGGGGGAGGCTAGACTACTCTGGATTTAAATCCAGGATGCACTAGTTTTGTGATCTGGAGCAAACCAAACTCCGTTTTCTTAACTGAAATGAAAGAATAATAATCCCATCTCTGGGGCCTGTTACGAGGACTGGAAATACAGCTGAATGCATGGATTTGAACTGGGCAGGCCCACTTATACTGGACCTTCTCTAGTACACTACTGCAATGTATTTCCCCTTCTTCCTAATTTTTTCAATAAGGTTTTTTTTTCTCTAGCTTACTTTACAGTAAGAAACAGTATATAATACATATAACATATAAAGTAGGTGTGAATCCACTGTCATGTTATTAGTAAGGCTTCCGGTCAATAGTTAAGTTTGGGGGAAGGCAAAACTAGACACAGATTTTCAACTCTGTGGGGGGTTGGTGCCCATAACCCCTGTGTGGTTCAAAAGTCAACTGTAATGTGTGAACCACGAAAAGCTGTGTCCTGAGCAAACTAAAGCCTCAGATGGTAGCCAGGATTATTCTTAAGGTACATGTTTATTAATCCATGTACTTAGGTGATCATCACTGAACACCTGGTACCTGTACACCTGGGGAAAGTGAGGCAGGGACACGAGGCCAAAGGAGAGCATGTCCCATCCCTGGCATGGGGACTCAGCATGGCTTTCGAGTTCATGCCAAGTCATGTAAAAAGGGAGACAAAGCTGTGATTACAAAAGGGAGAGCAGAGTGCATAGGCAGACCTCCAAGAGGTCATCCAAATCTCATTGTTTGGAGACATCAGTCCTCCTTGGGCACCTGTGAGTCCAGGGCAGACATTCCCCAGGTTGACTCTCTTCTGCTGCATAGAAGCAAAATGACTCAAAGGTATCTCAGTATTGACAAAAAGATATTTAGGTCCAGAAATTTCAAGTGGACCCATTAGTCAGAACGCCTCAGCAGAGAGATAAGCATGTTTCAGCTTGCCCAGACTAGGAAACCTTCACTGCTCTTGAAAACGGAGTCAAAGAACCCGACGTGGGGATTCACGGGAAGGCAGCCGGGCACAGCTGTTTCAATCGCAGTGCCTTCCTGAGCCAGAGGCTCACACGTGGAGCAGGGCTGGGAAGTGGATGGTTTTCACTGAGCTTTCATCTCCTCTGGATTCATTTCTCTTCCTAGTATACCTGATGGAAAGGGACCATGTGGGCCAAGCAGCAAGAGAAGGCAGCAATTCAAGCCCATGTGTGACCACCTCAGCCTGGGCGTGTGCCCGGAGCCATGTTTGGGCTGCGCCTGAAGTCTCCACGCCCCTAACCTCAGAGCCACTTGCAAACACCTTAGAGATACTGGCGTGAAAGGGAGAGGATCTGGAAGGACGGGAACAAGCAAATATCACCACCATTTTCCAAAGGGACAGGTTCTAAAAACTACAGAAGATCAGACTCACTCCAATTTCCGGGCAAACCCAGAAGAGGCATTAGATAAGGCTCACAAGCATTTGGGAAGAAAGTGGTGGTCTTTAAGAGGCAACACGAGTTCTCTAAGAGAAAGTCATTCCATGCTAACCTCATTTCCTGTTTTGACGAGCTTCACCAGAACAGTCGATTAGGGGAATGCCCCAGAAAGTGTGTCTTGCTTTCAGTAAAGCATCTGAAAACCTCTCATCGTATCCTATGTACCTAAGATACACAAGATGGGCCCGTTGATGGTATGACCAGGAGAATCCACAGTGGCTGGGACGACCTTCCCAAGGCCATGGTCATGGCCATGGCATGACATCAGTCCTGCTCCCTCTACTCCCACATCCACTTGCTGGAGATGGCCATGCTGGCCAGGCCACCCACTCAATCTCAACAGCTCGGACGATTCAGTGTTTTCTCCCCACTGGCAAGTGAGGTTTGAAATGATTCTCTGCAGCTCTACACATAGAGAACATTGACAGTGTGGGTCTATGGCTTGTTTTGCTCCAGTCACATCCTTTGGAGGGAAGCAGAGATGTTTCCATGGAGACCCACAGGGCCCTGTCCCACATTCCATTTTGAAACTAACTTGGAGAGAGACACTGACGGCCTATTTGTCACATTTGCAAATCACACAAACCTCTCAGGACAAAATGGCCTCATACCATCAACTCACAAGAGTTAGAAGGCTGGGGTGAAATGAGACAGGAGCAAATGCGAAGCCGAGGTTTTTCTGAAAAACACAGTGCACTGGAGGAGGACAAAATTCGGGTACATTCGATTCTAGCTATGCTACTGCCTGCCAGAGTGTGACCAGAGATGACAAAATAACGCTTGAGAGTCTTCACCTCTACTTTTTAATTCTTTCCATGATATTGAACTCTTTCTCAGGGTGTTAGACCGGCACCAAAAATCCTTTCCCTACTTGTGTTATGGCCTTGTTGTGAGGACGGAATAAGTCAGAGGTGGTAAAGTGCTTTGAAAAAGGGAAAGCTCCGAAATTCAAAATAGTATTATTATTTGTTGTAAGGTGCTTTCCCTCCAAAAAAAGAAAAAAACTCTGACAGTCTGTGAGTGATAAGCAGAAAATGATTCAGCTTTGGCTTCTGTTTCTCCAGCTGTAACCCCAGACTGGCTGAGCTCGCGGAGTGGCCCCAACGAGCCCATCAGAGATCCCAAACTCCTGCAAAAGAACCTCCAAACCCCTCCTTTGGCCATCTGCTTTTCAAAACTTCTTCCTGGAAGGTCAGCTTCCCACTGTCCTAAATTCTGGTAATTAAAGAATCATTCAGACAGCTCCCTTTCCAGGGCTGGATATTCAAAGATGCAAACCGAGTACATAGCCAGAGTGAATGTCGAATGACTTGGGTCACGGCCTTGGACTTTTGAAGGTATTTTAAATTCTTTTGGATCCTACCAGGTGGTCCTTTGAAAGCATGTCACTCTTGCTACTGCTTAAGCCCTGGCTCAAAAGGTAAATGAAAAATATGTTGCAGGCCCAAGACAGGAGAGCAGGCCCTAGTCAAATTAACAGACTGAGAGAATCACCTTAAACTTCTCTTGCATTCAGTGTAATTTCACTTGACATCAGAGTTCACCTAGACAGAGCTGTCTGGTAGAACTTTCTGTGATGACACACATTTGATATCTGTGCTGTCCAGTACGGCAACCACAGCCGCATGTGGATATTTACATTTAAATGAACTAAAATAAAAAGGAATTAAAAATGTAGCTCCTCAGTCACACAGCCATGTTTTAAGTTTTCATGAGACACGTGTGGCTAGTGGCCACCATACCGGATAGCACAGCCCCAGACCAACAGTTCTTAACCTTGGCTACAGGATGACATTACCTGGGGAGTTTTAAAAAAATACTAATGTCTGTCCCTCCACCCCAAATTCTGTTGTGATTGTTCCTGGTGGAGCCTGGGCATTGGATTTCTTAAAACTCCTGACATTAACTCTAATGTCTGGCCAGGATTCAGAACCATTGCCCCAACCATATACTGTGTGTTCAATTCTCGTTTGTTCCTCTTGTTATCCTTGTGAACTAATTATCCTACAAATACCACGTGAGTTATTTCTGTTTCTCCCGGAGCCTGTGACTTCCACCTTTTTCAGGTCATAAGTATCCTAGTGGATTAATTTCTGGGAAATGGGCAGAGGGTGCAGCTTAGTTTCTGCTCAAAAGCACAGGTGAGGGGTGACCAGGTGAGAGGAGACCTTCTTCCCAACAAGATCCTTTGGTAAGGGGATAGGGATGAGTTTAAAGGGGCAGACTTAGGTCTGTGTGATCACCCCATGGGGCATATCCACAAACCCATAGCTGGGCCTGGGTTCCATGTACCCTCAGGGGCTTTGTCTCTGCTTCCCCATGATAGCTTTCTGTACTGCCTCCTGCTCTTCTAGAACCCTGAGAAACAGAGCCAGCAGAAATGGGGGGGGGGGGGGGAAGAACCTCGGGGCAGGGTGGGATCTTTGGGATCATCCAGTCTTGGTGTTCTGCTGAGGAAAGTGGCGACCAGAGAAGTCAAGGGATTCGAGAGCTGGCAGAGCCAGAATGAGGGTGGCATACTGCAGACTCCTCACTGAGGACACCTCCCTCTGCTACACGGTTGCCTTTCATCTTCTAGGAACATAAGCAAATGCAATTTAACTTAAGGACACGGATTAGCAAGGCAAAGCTTGGTTTCAGGTGAGAACCTGATTATCCGGATAGCAGATAGTTTATGATCAACCTTTTATGCTGGGTAGTATACTGACAGAGAGCCTGTGTCCTCACCTTGGCGACTCCATTTACCTCTTTACATCATCAGAGGTAAATGGACTCACAACTTCCTCATCCACCAAACACTGCTTAGAATACAGGGCTACTCAACATCACAGTGTTGCTACGAGCAGTGATAAGACGACGGATCCAGTCAATACATAATTATTGAGGAGAGTGCCAGGTGCTGGCAGCCTGGGGAATAAGACAGACTAGAATCTTCCTTTACAGAGCTGAAATTTGGAAGGCAGGTGAGAGGAACACAGCTAATTTATAAATGAACAAACAGGATAATTCTTGATATCGGTAAGTTCCATGAAGAAAATAACATAGGGTCATGAAGGAGGGAGAAATAGTGGGGGTAAGTGGTTGTCTCAGGACAGGTGGTCAGAGAGAGCGTCCCCGAGCAGGGGGCATTAGGGCGGAGACCTGGACATACATCACAGTATATGCTGTACCATGCAGTAGGGAGGGTTGAGGTGATCAGCATGGTCGACTGAGAAGTCAATTCTGAGAAGCATGAAACAGTACAACACTGTCATTTTAAATCCTTCGTGGACATCTGCTAAGCTTCAAAGTGAAGGCTGACAGAAGTGCTGGAAGGCAGCTACCAATGGCCTCTCTGGCCAGGTCCCCAGGAGGACTGAGTTGTCCCATTAAGGACTGGAGATGAGGGTAGTACTCCACTGAAGGAATGCTTTGACGTTTAACCCATTCTAAAGAATGTTTAGTTGCCAGTTCCGGGGGCTCGGAGTTGAAGGGCGGATTGAAGGAACCAGGGCATCTAAATGAAACGAGCGTGCTGTCCATCCACGATGAACTGCGTGGTGCTCCCCTACACTTTGTGAGCAAAGCCCCAGCAATACCCACTCGTATGTAGGCTAGAGGCACTAGGGAGACCAGGGCAGAGTTGGTCCCATCCAAATTGTCTCCAGAATGTGGCACACAGTCTGCCCCAAAGAAACCTTGTGGAATGAAGAAGTGAACGGGTGACTGAAGGGCGGGAGCAGAGAAGGAGGCAGCTGAGAAGACAGAGGTCTTCAGCAAAAAGCAAAAGGTTGGTGATGATTTTGGGGTCACCATTTGGAGGCCATGATCAGAGTAGGTGTGGAAACAGAGTTCTAAATGTCTTCCAGGGTTTTCCTCAAATGTCAGTGTGCCAATACTGACTCTAGGGAGGTCTTCTAGAGCTGTAGAAGAAAAAAGCAGGCCAAACAAGGCTGAGTGATAAGAGATTCAAGTTCAACACTCTTCTAAAGATCCATCATGATCTGTGTGGTTATGGCAGGGTTTACTCGTGGTGCTATAGAAATTAATCTCAAATGCTCTTTGGTGTCCTTTCTGTTAATGCTTGAATATTGCTAATAAGCAAACAATTCATTTTTCTTGAGTTTTGCTTTTAATGAAGGAAAAAGGATTAAGACACACAGAGACTGGCCCGATAAATAGGAAACCGGCCAGACTAGACCATGACCACAACATCACAGACGCATCGTTGGTGAATGTGGAAGCCCTTGGAGTCCACAGCAGTTAGGATCAGGCCCCAGGGGAAACCCTTCACCTGCACTCCGGCTGTGGGCAGCAGGTAGAGGCACTGGAGGGGGCCGAGTCCTGATTTTTCTGTGTCTGTGTCATTTTCGATCAACTGTGTCATAGAGCTTCCTGTTTCATCTCCCAGTTATTCTGAAACAAAAACATGCATGAAAAACACAGGTCACTGTCAACCGCATTGAGAGACAGTCACTCCAGTACATGGAAACCGAAAAGGGAAAGACAGATCATAAATGCCACCGTAAGCTGGGGAATCAAATTTATCAGCATCTATTCAAATAGTGATAATCAACGAAAATTGAGGGTGGCGATGGCAGGGGTGGGGGGACGGTGCAGGGCGTTCATTTAAAAATAATTCACAAGAGACTGAAAAGGCAGATGTTCCCAGAAGCCCACTACCTGTTTACTGAAAGTTGAAGTCACTTCTGACCTTCTGGGTCAGGGTCTACTGCTGGGGCACATTGAGGCTTTTCCCCTATGTGCTCCTGTTGGCCTCGCTAAAGGGTCACACAGGACTTTCGGGACAACCCCTGTGTTTGCCCAGGTGATGCACCAAGCACCCCTCCTCAAGGATCGAAAGAGATGTGAGAGAGGTCACTGGGGAACTGCAGCCCAATGAGGATGGACTTCTGGTCCCCTGTCCTCTCCCTGTCTCAGGGGCGTTAGTCTCCCACGTACATCGAAGCATTGTGAACAGACGGGCTTGCACCAAGAAGCCTTAGTGAGATGAAGGAAAGAAAATGAGGAGAAGGGGCTCCTGACCAAACAAAGGGGGGAGGGCCTGGCCAAACAAAAACCTTGAGGACAGCACAAGGCTGAGACAGCTCTAAGGACCATGGCTCTAATAAAAACTGCTTTGCTTCTTGAGACCAGCACGGTCTGGCTCCCAAGCAGCACACTGTTTGTGGAAGCTTATTCTCAGTTCCCAAACAAGTGAAAGGATAATTCCAAAGACAGGCAGAGGGACGAGTCAACTCACAAATACGGGGGTGTCACCTCCCCCAAAGATGGTGGCCCTACAAGCCAGCTCTGTGCTCATATCTGTGGCTCAGACAGGTGGGGGAGGATGAGAAGGCAGGAGACAGAACTGCCACAGGAGGGGGGTCCCATTCACGCCTGCCTACACCTTCCAGCCATAGTCTCTGACCAGACACTACTTACTGATGGTCAGAAAAGGAACGGGCTCTGCCTGTCTACTCAGAGCCTCCGCAGCTGTCCCTTCCACATGCGACTTGCCCAAGACGCAACCCGAGTTCACCAGGAAAACCAGCAGCCCCCTGCCCCTCCCCATTTCCTGACTTTTGTTAATGGCATAAAATTCTCTGTAAAAAGGGAGGAAGGGGTGCACGATTTTGGAAAAACTCCATCCTCCCCCTAGAGATTCATTCACAATGCACAGTAGCATACGAAAGACCCTGAGAAGTTAGGAAATAAAGAAAGTTGTTGAAATTCATTTATTGTGTGCTTCCTAAACGTATCTGGAGCAGAACCCTTTTTACACAACTAGTCTTTGCTGGCAGCGTTCTGTTGAGTGGCAAAGATCAAAGCTGCTCTGAACACTCATCGTCCCTGCTGTCCCGACACTTCGCGTGGCAGTTGTGATAGTCTGCATTTATTTCTTAACCTCCGTACTGTTTTTCTTCATAGCTTTCCTCTAACCTTTTGTACAAGTGACTTGGCTGATTTTCACATCAGCCCCTACAGCCTTAGTTTTTTTCTCACGAGCCCCATTTGCCAGTGGCAGTGAAATACCGGGCTTTCTGAGAGGTGATAAATTTGGCTCTGTGCTATCTAACATTCTAGAAAGAATGCTGCCCCAATGAGTCTGCTGGGAAAACCAGCTTCCTGCTTTGTGCCCTGTGAGCTAGCATTTTCTAACATGACTTAGTCTGGAAACTGGACCAAAGATGTCTTATGTAGCACTTTCCTGGGTGGGCAAAGAGAAACAGGAGTGAAGAAATGCATCGGCGATGGACATGGTTACAAGGAAAATCCTGGTTTCTTTAGTCTCACCATTGAAATAGGCAGCTCAGGAACTTGTGCTCTCTTTCAGTGGTACCCCACTTCTGAAGGATAAAAAAAAACAAAGTACAACAGCCCAGGGAGACTTTAGTAATGAACACTCAACCATGCAGACCTTGACAAAAATCAGAGAGTGAGACATGGCAGGACCTTAAGGATCTTCGTCAACCTTCACTTTACAGGCTCCCAGAGGGAGGAAGTTGGCAATCTTCCTAAGGTCGCACTGGAAGGGACACTACTGGGACTAAGACCTGGGTCCTCCTACCTAGTCCCTAACTTCTGAATTCCAGCGTCCCCTGTAAGACCTGAGCCGGCTTGTTTAGGAGCTCCTGCATGGATAAGTCAAGTCCATGAGGACTCCATGTGGGCCTGGCTGTCTAGTTATCATTGAAAAAACTTAAGATAACCCATTCAGGAACTTTAAAAGATTTGCCCCTAATTCAAAGCCAACCACACATTTGGCTTCCCATATGCTGGCATCCACAAAGGAGTGGGTGGAAACTACCAGCCCTGTGTGGGACAGACCCAGAGGAGCTTCGAGTCATGTGAGCCATGGTACTCCTTTACTCTTACTCCCCGTCTGGCTGAATTACACTATTCCTGCCCTTCTCTAGTATTCAAGGGGTCCCAGTTAGATCTCCCCACTGTGCATACAACTTCACTCTCCCTCAGATCTGAGAGATGGCCTCAGGGTCCCACACACCACACTGCAGCAAATACAAGCTCTCATCAGGGACCTGAAATGTAGCCCAGACAATTTTCTGATGTTCCCTGAGCTAGCTCCCAAATCCTGCCCTTTCTGCTGCTAATGGCAGAGGAAAAGCTCTAGGCATGGGAAACTGAGAAGGGGAGACAAAGCAGTAGCTCAGACACCCACCCCCAGACTGGATGGCTCACTGGATGGCTTCACCCAGGCCTCTTTCCCAGGCACGGGGTCAGGGAAGCAAAGTCATAGACTTCAATCAGCTGTAACATCCATGGCACTGCCAATCCCTTACAGCCGAAAGGCCAAACCAGAGCCCCCAGCCCCCCAGGTGCAAAACACACACTCAAGCCTGTTCTGCACTGAAGTCTTTGTCAACGCTTGGGAAAATGACAAGCCAGGCACTCACATCCTGTTCGTGCTGACTCACGGTGGATTCTGACAGTGTTGGGAGCCAACTTTTTAAGATTTCGAAACAGCTGCCTAGGAGGATAGGGTGTATTCAACAACACCAAGGTGTCCAGCTCTCAGGAGCCCACTGTTTTTATTTCTCAGGAAGTTAAAACCAGGAGGGCATAGCCAGAAAATGTTCGTTGCTTATCACAGACTAATTTCAGAGATAAGTGATATGGGTCCCTTGTGTAAATCATTAGGTTTCTGTGCTGCCAGACACATCAGGGCAGGGGAGAGAGAAATCTATGCTCGGACCCCCCCTTCCGTTGTTTCTGAAGGGGGCTTCCACTTCTTCAGCTAAAGTCACGTAACTCTGAACCGACTTAGAGCCTTTCCTGAGGGGATCTCCCCTGAGAAGCAGTTTTTGCAAAGTGTTCCACGCATCATTACAGACCTACACGTGGTTCAGAAAGACGCCGTGTCCCTCAAAACCCCTGTCAGCAGAGCACAAGCCTATCCCAGGGCCGCCCCAGAACACACCCAGATCCTGTAGGCCACCAATGATTGAGCACATGCCATACGCCAGACACGGTTCCAGATGCGTGCTCTCCCTTCGGCACGGCATCGGCCTCTCAGGCTGGGGCTATTAGGCTCATCCCTCTCACGTGGAAGGCAAGGGAGAGCTCCACAACTAGTTAGCAGACGGTGGCACCCCGCTTCCCATCTAGCATCCTAATCAAGATGTTCTGCCCCCCTTCTGAGATGAACAGGAGCTCACAGGTGATTCAAACACCTTGTCCCCTTGGGGATCTTGGAAGCTTGCCCACCTTCTGGTACAGAGAGGTACCTGTTAAAGACCTTCCACCATTTGTACCAAAGGTGGAACGAGAGACAAGAGTGGGCAACCCAAGGGCGGCCCTCATTGGACTGCTTCCTGCTGCAGGCAGGCCATCGCCCCCCTCACCTTGGCCACTCTCTCTTATCCTTCAGATAAAACCTACTTTGCAAAGAACTGAACCTCAAAACCATGTTAGCAGACCTATCATCTGGTTGGCACTGTGAAAGCTCCGAATTACAGGGAAACTTGCTGTCTAGTTACCAAGGGATGCAAAGTTCTGAAGGGCCAGATTTCCCGCTGCGGCTGTGCTGGGCACATGAAGGGACGAGGCCGTGGAGGGAAGACGGACACACCGGCACGCTCCATCAGACATGGCCTTTTAAGTGTTCCAATCAGCCATGGCCCAGGGCCCTCACCAGCACTTCTCAACACGGGGCTCTGGACCAGCGGCATCACATCACCTGAGGATTTGTTAGAAATGCCAATTCGCAGGCCCTTTCCCAGACCTTCTCAACTGGAAACTTTGGTGGTGGGGCCCAGCGATGTCTGTTTTCATAAGTCCCCAGGTGGTTCAGAAGCATGCCCAAGAATCATCAGTGGGATGTGGGGCCATGGGCTTGGTCCCTAGTGACTGTGGGCAACCGCATGTTAGTCAACTGCTCGAAAGTTTCTCACTGGATGGGTCTTTCCTGAGATCCCCACAGAGGCAGGAAAGAGCCAGCAGCTCAGAGGCCGTCCGAGACTTTCAACAGGTTCTTGGGGTGACCTGGGGAGAAGTGTTGATACGATGGGTCCCTTCATCTCCTTTTCTGGATGCCGCTCATCTGCATGGCATGGGCTGAGCACTGTGGGATTTCAAGCCCACACGAGCGATTTCCCCCGTCATCCACTTCTCTCCCTGCCAACTCGCAACCCCCCCCCCCCCCCCCCCACCGTGGCCTGCCTCTCCCGCGCTCTCAGTATGCTCGGCCTGAGCACGGTCCTGAGCCACCACGTCAGGCGGCACTTCTCTCAAATAAGAGAGCAGAAAATGGTTTCACCAGCTTGACCCCCCTTACTGCCACCCTGGGAGGAGGGGTGGGAGCAAAGCCCACCTGCTTCAGAGCTCTGCTCACACTCACAACACACAGGTGGGGGGGGTCACCAGCCCCGGGCCCGTGACCAGACAGGTAGGTGGCCACATAAGACCAGGCCCTCCCCCTCAAAAAACATGAAAAATTAGTTTGTTTATTATTTTAAAAAAACTACCCTCATACAGGAAGTATGAAAAGAAGAAGGAGGAGGAGGAAGAGGAGGAAGACAAACCCAGGCTACGACACTGAAAGTGGCGAAGATGGAGGTGCACGGAGATAACACGACGTTCCTCAGTTTCCACTGTCCACCTCGGAGGGGTGGTGGGGAAGGGCACGGTGGGGCACTGGGGGCGGGTGGGGCCTGACGAGGCTGCAGGAGATGGAGCCAAGAAGGGGACCATGAGTCACGAGGCACAGCCTCGCCAGACGCAGGGCAGGGCGTGTGGTAGGACCACGTCCCATTCAGGGCCCTCTGCAGGTGTGGCCGTGCCAGCCAGACTGGGAGATGACACCTAAAATGGAAACTGCCATTCGAGATCATCCCACGCACCCGCCGCCTCTCCTGTCCCACGTTCTGCCCTCCTGGGCGTTTCAGGTGAAGACACGGGAGTTACCGGCGCATGATCACCTCCCCGCACGCCCCTTCCAGAGGCGTCAGCCCAGCAGCAGCCAGCTCGACAGACACCCCCACGCCGGGCCCTACAGGCAAGCCGGCGGCCGAGCAGACCTCCAGGACCGCAAGCCCAAACTGGCCTGACCTGCTTTGGCTTGATGGACACCGACATGGGGCCACCCAAGGCAGGCAGGAGTCAGGCCAGATGCTTCACACAGAGCCCCGGGTCCTCTCCGAAATGTAGCCCGACCGGATTTTTAAAAAATGAGGGGCACGGGACTCACAATGTCCACCCAAGGATTAGAAGGAGGAAAACCAGTGAGACCAAAGAACATTTCCTCTTTCACAGCACCAGACAGTAGGAGAACAGGAAACAGGAGCCCTCCCTCCCCGTGATGAAAAATAAATACAAACACTGTAAAATATGCACGCATTAAAAAGATATCAATCAAAAGAATTCCAAGTCACTGCTATCACCGTCAAAGAAAGCCCTTGGTCTTAAAGAAAAAAAAAAAAAAGAAAGAAAAAGAAAGAAAGAAAGACAGAAAGAAAGAAAAAGAAAAAACTGTACAACAAAATCTCAAAATAGAACCAAAACCTGCAAATCATCCTCAAGAGTGTATTAGGAACCCATGTCTTAGCAGGCTGTTGAAAGGTTAATAATTTTCCTACCGAAACTGAATGTGGGTTGTGAAAGAACATTAAAATGAAGAAAATTTCCCCGTGGCTGCTATTTTATTATCACCAAAGCCATCAAGTTTCAGTTTGAGTTATTTGTATTTATTTGTGAAAACAAAGATTAGATAAGTAGAAACATAAACCTCATCCTAATTATTGCCCAGGAGTATCTGATTTTTAAGACAAAAAAATAAGACCCATCTCTCTCTCTCTCACACACACACACACTCAAGGCACGAGAAGTCAAAACAACGGTGAGGAGAGAGGGTGCTGTTGTCTCCTTCTATCACTCGAAAAAATGTCTTGTCTCATGTCAAACATTAATATTTCTGTACAGTCTATGAAGATAATAGGAGAGCCATTGTGTACATCTGATTGCTGAAATTTTTCTCAACTGCACACTGAGGTAGAGAGCTTTTTTTAAACTGCAAACTGTAAATTTTGTTTGACACTTGCAAAAAAAAAAAAAAAAGGCAGTAAGAGCCACACCATTCAAATGCTGCAGGCCTAAAACAATGGTATCGAAGTGCTGCTTTCAAAGATCAAATTAGGAGCTTGGAGACATTTAAGACCAGGTGGAGCCTGGGGGAACCATGGAGTTTGGGGGCAAAAGCTGGATTTCAACTCAGATGTGTCTCAGATGCCAGATGAGCAACTTTGCTCTCTGGGGTTTTAAAAGAAATCCACGAGATGAAATGGTTAATCAAAATTGATGGGTGAGCAAAAATTTCTCTTCACATACTTCCAGCAAAACATAAACATCAGAATGAAAAAAATAACATGCAAAAAGACCTTCAGTGGTCTCACATCACCGAACAAACTGTTTTTCTACCTATTTTGTGTTGCTGGCTTTTGTTATCAGCCCAATCGGCAAATTGTGGCCAATTTTGTCATGGTTTAAGCAGACATTTTGTTCCCAAACTGCTTTCAACATTTGAGCTACCAAATACAGTTTATGAGAAATTGAACAAGCCACAATACAAACAGAAAAGGTATCTATTCTTGCTAAATTAACCCCTTTTAAGGTTAAAATGACACACACATTAAAGATCTAAAAAAAAAAAAAAAAAAGAATTCTAGTAAATCCAAATTTGAAACAACCAAATCAGACTTTCCTGGAGAAAAAAAGAATAATTAATGATTAACCCACTGACTGGATTTTGAAACCAACTAAATGACATTCCCCAATTCTGATCACCATTACACCATGAACTTGCTTTTAATGAGACAACATGTCATTTTTAGTTTACACACACACACACACACATCAAATACTGTTGGAATGTGCAGAGCAAAATTCTGAAGCAATCGACTGAATTATGCTAAGGTAAAATCATCGGTTAAGCAGTTATTTACTACTGAAAATAAATGACACCCACGTAGTTCATCTTATATATTAATATTGAAACCAAATGGCAGTCTTATACCGCAAATCATTTCATAAAAAAAAAATGAAACTAGTTAGAATGAAAACACACGGTTTTAATTTTATGAAACATTAAATATTAAGATCAAAATAACAGAAAACTGACATGGTTTTTTAAATTTTGTTTCTGCTTAATTACAACAACAAATTGAAAATGAAAAAAGAATGAAAGAGCTCTTGCTAAAAATTGGAGAATTACTACTTGGAAGAAAAGTAGAATGTCAGAGAGTAGACTGAAGAAAACTTCTCTGTTTGCAATCCTACCTCATATTTGAAGGCACAGCAATATGTACACCATTTTTAGCCTTTTAAAATACCAGCATGCCCACACACCATCTCAGATTAAACCAAGGAGAAAATGACACATTCTGAAACCATTTTCTAAAGCTTCTTTTCCTGATAACACTCAGACGCTTACAATCAAATTAATGAGTTTCTAAAAAGCCCAAACAACTCTCCATAAAGAGACAGAATTGTTCACAACAGCCTGCAGACATTTCTAAATTTTTCAGGCAATACTGAGAGCATTAGTCCTTGCTGTTTGTATTTAGAAAAGTTAAGCTGTTTTTAACATCTATATTAGAAAGAAATGCTACTCAGTGCTTTGGCTAATTAAATTGAGGAACAATTTGAAAAACACCAGTAGATTCAGCCCAGTATCCCCCTCATTTCAAACAATTGAGAAGTTAGTTCATTCTTTTCTTTGCACAAATCTGTATTCTCATAATCTATTCATACTTGAAAATTCTTCAAGTAGTAAAGAAAGGAAACACCCACAGAGAGTAAGTCATTATTTCTTCTGAAAGTGGATTTCTTCATAAATCATAGACCAGCAAATAAACAGTAAAAAGCACTAAAAAGAAAGAAATCACAAAACTCAGGAAGGACACTGAGAATATATACTGACTGACAGAAAGCTTAGCATGAGTAATTTTAAATCACTGGACACATCTGTGGCCAGTTTAAAACCTTCCTGGTGAGAGGCAGGCATTGGTTTTGGGGAGCTGAACTGATGACAATATCAGGGTAATAACATCTTCTGTGAAGGTCATGGGTTATGCTGTTTAATTCCAGACCTAAAACATGTGATTCAGACTTTACACTTTATGTTTTTATGTTCCAATTCTTTCAGTGCTTGGTACTTTACAGCAAGTAGCCTGACTTATGCAAGACAACAGCATTTGAGAACAAACAAACCAAAACACCTTGAAGGAACCTTACAATTTAATGATGACAGAGAATAAAGAGACCAGGGTGACCGCCTGAATTTGTTACCTGAAGAGACTTTCTGTCTGAGGGTTTTACCCTAGAGTCTCTGCCCTCACCCTCAGCCAGCATCATCGAATGTTCACATTCAGAAAAAGTCTGACCTTAACTAATACTTGCCCACTCTTTTAAACCACACATATCCCCTTCCCCCGACGCAAGACTTGGGAAATGATGGTGATTTTAGTCATCTGGAAAGAGTGAAACATGACATGGTCTTGAAGCACTTTCTTCCCCACGGCTGTCATTTTAAGTCTGTTTTACCACAACTAAAAAGGCCGTGCTCACGGAACAGAATCAGGTTCGCCCTCAATTCTGTCTGCAACCCGGGAATTTCTGAAGAGCGGAGTGGCACAGTACAGAAGCTTTCATTGAAGAAATAGTCAAAGCATTAAAAAAAGAAATTTCCCACTTTTTGGGTAAGTGTATAAATCAAAATGTGAAGCCTTCCACAGTAAAAATTGTTTTCAGCATAATTACTTCACATGCAACCAGCTAACCTGTTCTTTTTTCTTTTCACAAAATGCATTTGTTAACAGCAAGATTTTAAAACACCATTGTTATATTCAGAGGCATTCCTAAGTGGCAGTAAAATAGTACCCCCCCCCCATTTACTAGATACACTTTTTTTACTTGAAGCCAATCTATCATGTATGAAATGGTGACAATTTTGGTAAAGCAACCTGGCTTTAAGGATTAGGGAAGGTTCAGCTGTAAAATTAGAACACCAGACTTTTTATTTTTATTTTTTTTTAAGCAAATAATAGTTTTCCAGAATCTAGAAATAACTATAACTGGAAAAAAAAAAAAATAAAGACGAAGAAGCAGCCAGACAAACAAGGATGAGAGAAGCCTAGTAACTCAGAATTCTTGACCTGGAAATGAGAGTCTCTCCCATTTTATTTTCTATTTTCCACAAAGGAAACACAAATAGCTTACCAGCCACAAAATGAAATGTGTACAAGAATAAGAAACCTGAAATATATTAAACACTATTGTATTTAAGTGAACACAGAAACAGGAATTGCATTTCTTGGTAGTGTGAATTCAATGCACCGTGTTAGTGACACAGTGAGTGAACAAAGGCAGAGGATCATTTTGCTTGTCGACTCAGGCTACAGCTAAATAATTCTCCTCCGATAGGGTCTGTTAGTACAATTAAAAAAGTATTGTGGATACCCTTGGACTAGGAAGAGTAGAGTATATTTCTGAGTCTAAAACTTTTCATTGATGTTGGCTTGAAAGCTGTTTAATTAGCTGTAGGATGCCAACCAATCTCTTTATCAAAGCCAGCTGAAAACAAAACTGAGAGAAACAGCTTGTGGTTTCACAAAAATGTATTTACATGAATATATTTTAAAGGGAGTTCGATCATTAGGTACGATGTCATCTGTGATATGCGGTGGATTTGACATTTAAAGATGTCAGGGGTTGTCAGATTTATCTCCAGTCTATACTTGGTTGAGATGTAACCACTCTGGCGAGCAGACCTTGTTTTGCTAAATTCCAGCCCAGAAATCTGAAGAGACTTAACTCTTATTTACTGAACACAAATCCTCCTCATGTCCTCTCACTTCCTTAGCTAAGATCTGCTTAACGGAAAGTGGAGCCCCGGGTGACAAGTGGAATAGAAGCCCAACTTTCACACCTCGTCACAGGGATGCTGACGGAGGCGAGCAAACCACAGTGAACAGAGCACCCAGGGAGAGTTATTGATAAGCGCGGTGTTTCCTGAAATAGACGAGGGTCCGAGCCCTTCAGCCTACTTCTTCACCGAGGCTTGTCTTGGAAACAACATTCTGATAAGACGGGCTTTCCTTCCCTTCACACTGAAAATCGTCAACGACGGCGAGGAAAACCCAGAGCGACACGGAGCGCTTTACTGCCATTCACGCTGCCTTGATAGAAAGTCCTCTCAAAGGAGCGTGCGAGGTCCTGGATAAACATCTGCCCTCGGGTGTCTCCGACCAGGGGCAGGGGTCACTAGCTCTCTGTCTCTGGATTTAGCAACCGAGAAGGGATGCTTTGTATTGCATTGGGAGATGGGGGAGTGAATCACCAGCACTTCACTATCACAAGAAGGAGGTTTGGCAAACGTACCAGACACTCATCCACTCTTTTCCGAATGTCACTTTCCATTTTGCCTCATCTGTTGGGAGTGGAAATTAAGCTCTAAGACAAATGAAGCCGAGAGACAGGCTGTCGAAGCCCCAAGTGAAATCAGCACGCTGCAGCCAACACCACCCCTGAACCACAGAACCTCATGCAGGGGACGGCGCAGATCTCTCAGAAAGGGAAATGGTTGTTGGTATTATGTGACAAAAATGTATATTCAAATAGGAAACTCTGTTCCTTACCACCCTTCTACCTTCATTCACATGGTGGAGCTCAAGGGGTATCTTGGGATAGTGCAGCTGACAGCACTGTTTTCAAAGGGTGACAGAAACGAATGTTTTCTAAAACTGCACTATTCATCAGTTACTTTCTATAGTTTGTTTTAAAAAAAAAAAAGGGCTTCTCCCCAAACCCAGCTCTTTCATTGTGAATCATTTTGTTTAAAAAAAAAAAAAATGTAGCAGCACACTTATTGTGATGAAAAAAAAATTAAATAAGATGATTTAAAAAAAATGGAGCATTAAAATCTGCCCACATACGTTGCCGTTCAACCCCAGGAGAGCCAGGCCAGAGGAAATCCCCACCCGGGTTCTGACAGAGCAGCTAGAAAAGGAAGCAGTACAGGGGCCCGGGGAACAGGCTGAGGACAATAATGATTGTCACCTATCGCCTGCTCTGCGACTGTCTTCTTAGTGGGAAATAGCAACCTTGATTTATTCTATAAACCCAAAGCCCCTGGACTTCGTTTATGAAGAGCTCTCTTCCCTTCGCCTGTGCTGTGGCATTCATCTGAAAAGTTAAAAAACTAGTGCATGAAGCCCAGGAAAGCTGCTCTCCAAGGAGGGGTAGAATGAAGAGGTTTCACTCTCCCCGAAGCACCAGGGAGCTCTGCTTCCAGGTTCTCCCAGCGATTCTGAACACCAGACGGAGGCTCTGAGCCAGCACGCAGGGGTCCCAGGAAAGGCGTTAGGGACTGGTTTTTCAGAAGGACAAGGACAGAAACAAAGGGTTACAATATAGCACTAAACACTTCTGATGGAATTAATCCAGAATGGCCATGCTAGCCTGCAAAATAAAATGTGAAATCTTCCACTCCAGCAACTCAAAAGGACTTCCCACCTTGCCCGGGCCACCTTCCCACCTGCCCGTGGCCACGGGCAGCGACAAGAGACCAGTGAGGCAGCGTGCTCTGCCTCCAGTGTCCCCCCCTCCATGGCTGCCTCTGTTGTTGACACTGTCCCCACCACGTTTATTAGGCGACATTGCTTGCAAAACCTTCTCTCTACTGCTGCTTGTTGCTAGGGAATGAGCCCTAATGCTTCGCGAGAACAACAGCGGCAATCCTCACTTGGCAGTGAGCACAAGCGTCTCAGTTTGGTGACAGAGTGGAAATAATCCTTAAAAACATCCTCATTTACATTTCTCCTCAGAAAGATGGCAACGTCCGCCCCATTATGAAATGTATATTTTCTTCATCTTCATGTTGGAGTAGATGCCTTTGGAATGGATCTCACGTCCATATTGGATTTCTGTCCTCTGTTGCCAACTGCGGTGCCCTAGGTGACTGTGGGCTCTTAGAATACTTGGCCGTGATCTCCCTCACTTGTCAGCCTTTATTTACTTTTTCCATTTTTTTTTTCTTGGAGAGAAACAAACCACATTGTCAAAGCATTTAAAAACACAAACCAAAGGAAACTGGGTTTCCAGGCTTTAGCAAATGGTATTTACCCACAACTTATTTCCAAGAAGTAACTTGGAATCCATTGTCGTTTTTCATTCGAATTCATTTAGAAGCATAACATCATAGTTGTACCGATAATCTATAGTTGCTTTTTGCCAGCGATAAGTGAAGAGCAACTTCTGTCCTCAAACCCAGACTCACCTTGATTCTTGGGATGCGGTTTCTCCAACCCTTTTATGTGCCTCCCGGTGGAGGTGGCCAGAGTCCGGCCCCTGCTGGCCGCTGTGACTCACTCAGGAGTTGGTGGAGATGGTGCGAGCTGTTCTCTCTCTAGACACTACCGCCCCACACTCAATTGAAGTCCAAATGTCACTCTGTGGGTTGAAAGGCACCTCCTTCTACTTCTCCCTGGGAGGATGGACCTTGTCACCGGGCAACCGTAGGCCTCATGCTTCAGGCCTCCCCTGTATAGTTCCAAGGTCCCACGTGTCGAGATTGGCTCCTTCGGGCTCTTGAGGCAGGAGGGCAGGGCCTCCCTGAGTCCCCTCCCGGGGCCATGTTTGGTGCAGAGTTGGCACCGGGTGAGAATCTGCTGGGTGGGCTCACAAATGGTGGATGGATGTGGCTGGTCAGGTAGCAAGAGCTTAGGCCCCAACAACAGTCCCGGGGTTGACACAGATTGGCTGGTACAATGAAGATGAAGAAAGCTGACAAGTACCATTTGTCAAGGTACTGTCCTGGGTGTGCTGTGTAAATGATCAACTTTGCCCACCTCCCGGAGCCAAATACTCTTATTATCCTTGTTTAGAGAGAAGGAAGCTGGCGGAGGGGGTTCCCCTGCTGCAGATGACAGTCAGGGAAGAGTCTGTTGGCCCAACTGGTGATCTTGTGCTCCGGCCTTTTCTCCTTCAGTGCCACTGAAGTCAGTGGCCACCATCTCGCAACCTGTGGAGCTCCTGCCACAGACGTTGTTGGTCCGGATCTCCATGTGTGTGGCTGGACCGTGACTTCTCCGGGACGGACTCTGACTGGCGGACCCTGTCTGGCCAGCACCAAGCACCTTGGCGGGAGTAGCATGTGTCTATAGGACCCATGCGTGAGAAGTCGTTTCCATCTCCTGCCCCTGAAGTCTTCCGGAGCAAAGAGAAAACTGTGTTCAGTATCGGGTGTTCAGGTTTGTGCTAAAAGCAAAACATCAGTGGACCTGGAGAAGGTTCCTCACTTCCACTATGCACGTTGGTGAGAATGTACATACTTTCGGGTCTCCATGTGTTACAAGGACGGAGCACTTTATGGAGGGGCTGAGCCCACCTGCCCTGTGGTGAGAATCAAGGATGGATCAGGCTTGTTCCATCCATGGCAGAGTGCATGCAGGGGAGAAGGGGGGTCTTACTCCTGTGAAGTCATGAAGATGACCCACTCGAGGGGTCAGGCAGGAGGACAGCTCTAGCTGACCACTCATCGGATTGTTCCCTCTACCAGGTTCCCCAACCAACCTTGCAATCAACATTATCCTGGAGGCTCGCCTTTTCACAATCAGCCCTGAATATTAACATATTAACTCATTCTTTCATTTACCCACTCCACAGTCTATCCAGGCAACTAGGATGCGCCAGGATGAAGCCTTTCACATCAGTGCAGACTCAAAAATCATCTCAAAAAATTGCCCCCAAATTAACCATGTCAGCAGTACCTTGAAATAAAACAGAAAGGAAAAACTACACAAGGGTTGTTTATCCAATTAAATAACATTTATCTTTGGAGGTTTGTGTCTGTATAATCTTCATAATCAAGGCTAGAACATGTTTGGCATACCTAATCCAATGATCTGCTAGAAATTCCCATGGGCAGAGATCAGGAGAATGAAGAGGGCACCCTTGAGGGGAAGGCGGCTGTCGGCAAAGCAGGAGAAGTGGCCTCCCCGTCACACCGAGTATATTCTAAGATGCACTAACTTTGTGCCATACACAGTAGGTCTCTGGTGGAGGAAACAAAGGCTTTCATGCCAAAGAATCCAGGGTGTTTTTCATAGACATTAGAAGCTTATTAGATTGATTATTGCAATATCATTCTTATTTTCCCCTTGGGTTTGCAAAGTAGCTCCCCGCTCCAGGGGGTTCTGTAGATATGGTTTCATTTGAACTTCAGAACTGCACAGAGAGGCAGGCAGGGCAGATGGATTTGGGCCCATTCACTTGTTTATTTAACAGATGAAGGTTTTTCACAGACAGAAAGACCCAGGGAAGAAGCTGCTTAGACAAATCACAGTAAGAAGAGCGGGGCTAGCCCCCCTGACTCCCACATCTGCCTGCTCTGGCCTCCCAGGGCTGCGCAGTGGTGCCATCTGGGTCATCTGGGGGCTCTCCGGCCCTGTAAAATACGCGGAGGCCTAAGGGCAGAAGGGGAAGTGGGCACAAGATTGGGTTCAAGGTCAAGGAGCTGGTTCCTAGCACTAGGTCTTCATTAAGCTCTAGGGCATTGTTTGTCTGGTCTACTGTTGAAGTCCCTGCACTGGGCATGGTGCTTGGACTGTAGTAGGCATTCCACGTATGTGAATTGAATTCACCACTCCTGTATGCTAAGTGGGACCCAAAAAGGGGTATCCCTATGGATTTTAAAGACACACCAAAATAATATCAATCACCATAAAGATTTGGAAATGATTAGCAAGTTAATTCATGTGAATAAAAATAATACCATTTAAACACACACAAACAGGGGCGCCTGGATGGCTCAGTCGGTAAGTGTCTGTCTTCGGCTCAGGTCATGATCCCAGCATTCTGGGATCAAGCCCCACATTGGGCTCCCTGCTCAGCTGGAAGCCTGCTTCTCCCTCTCCCACTCTCTCTGCTTGTGTTCCCTCTCCTGCTGCCTCTCTCTCTGTCAAATAAATAAATAAAATCTTTAAAAAAAAAAAACATTAAAAAATAAACGCACACACACACACACGCACACACGGGTAATCAGGTTTCTGGACTCGGTCCCCCCCAGTGTCACAGTACTAGCTGAACCAGCCAAACTCTGGAAGCTGAGAGTGGAATACTTTGTGTAGCAGGAATAGAAGGAAAGAGAAAAGGGCAGAACTTTCTTTCCCTTTCCTGATAAAGGCAAGGCTGGGTCAAGCCCACTTTAGATTTCTTTTGTCCCTGAGTGTTCCCCCAGGGACCCTTCCCACCCAATGCCTGCTCCAACTCCTAAAATTACCTAGCACTGCCTTTCCCTTCTGCCACCTCCCCCTGCCCCCACTTCCCTCTCCCGGCCTCTGCCATTCCCTGGAAAGACTGGGGAGGTGGGGGGTGGGCACTGGGTCACTGAGCTCAGCCTTCTGGACCAGTGGTTAACACACTCCCAGAGGAGAGGCTCAAGTATGTTCACAAAACTCTAACGGGGATTTCAGGTCTCATTTCAGGCCACACTGTGGAGGTGGAGGTTAGGGAGGTGATGTTTGCAGACAGGCGTATCCCGTGAGCAGACAGGACTTCCCCAGAGGGCTATGGTCACCAGGAAGGCCAGTGGCACCCCCTCTCAGACCACCCTAGGCATTGTGGTTTCTTTATTCCTTCCACCTGCTGGTGTTCTGACACACCTCCTCCTGGGGGTTCCCCCAACACTGACCATGTATCGTGCACTTGGTGGGAGTACAATCCTGAGTCACTCCACCACTGAAAAAAATAATAATTAAATGATCGTGTTTCTGTTATTTGCCACTTACCTTGGCCTTCTTTTCTTCCTGTAGACTAATATAATAAGGAGTGGTCCCACTGTTTAATTCATGTATTTTTCTTTAAGAAAAAATATAAAAATAACCTTTTTCTTGTTTTTTTAAAGCAACTTATGTCCACTGTTTAAAAAAAGAATGCAGAGAAAAGAGAAGGTGGGGATCCAGAAAGAAAAGCAAGAGGAAAAAGTAGAGGAGGAGGAGAAGTTTGGGAAGGAAGGAAAGGAGGAAGGAGAGAGGAGAAATCACCGTGGAGACTGACCGCATCCAGACAGAGTCTGGAGGAAGCCATAGTCTCCTTTTTGATTCGTATGCTCATTCCACACGGTTTTAAACAAGCGGTTGCAGAAGATAAAGAGAAACAGAGACTGGGGCACACGCTCTCTGTTCTATGGAGCACTGCCCTTTCGCACTGGCGAAAGTCGCTCTTACCTCGTTATGAAAACATTACTTTGCCTACCTAGCATCATGACAGGACTATTTTAAAAGCAGGTCAGTACATGAAGCCAGCAAGAATTATCTCAAGCCTGTAAACATGACACTGGAAACCCCTGCTATGGAAATAAATCTCTTTGCCTGCAGGGGAAGAACACATCCAGAAAGATGACTGGGGGCGGGGGCATTTCTAGGCACTGTTCAGAAACTATAGTTTTAATGGGAAATGTTTCAGTATTTTTAAAAAGATTTTATTTATTTATTTGAGAGAGAGAGAGAGAGCACAGGAGCATGAGCAGGGGGGAGGGGTAGAGGAAGAAGCGCAGGGAGCCTGACTCAGAGCTCGATCCCAGAACCCTGGGATCATGACCTGAGCCGAAGGCAGACACTTAACCAACTGAGCCACCCAGGTGCCCTGTTTCAGTATCAATAACAATTCCACACCTTATTTGGAAAGTCAAAAGATTTTAAATAAAATACAAGAAAATAAAAGCTACACTCATTACGACCGTGTATGCGTTTCCTGGTTGTGACCCCATATCACTACCTCATAGTAACAAAGAGGCTCGCAGAGAACACTGAAGGCCAAGATGGGGAAACCAGGGTCTTCCCAATCCAGGGGCAGATCTGAGGGGTGTCACCTGTTCTGCTCCTAACCATCTGGCTGCTCCAATGCAAAAAACCCACCACTGTCCCTCAGGCCAGCAGCTTGGGCTGGGCCTCAGGCTCCTCCAACACACCCCATTTGCCAGTTCTTCCTGTTCATTAGGTTTTTCATTCTAACCTTCTTTGCAATGTCACTAGAACTAGTCTGCCCTTTTTTTTTTTTTCCTGATAAGCCCATTTCACACTCTGATGGACACGCCCCTCTTTGGAAGTTTATTTCTCATATTAAATTCCAGGACGCATCCTCCCTCGGTTTCGCCCCATTACTCTGGTTACCCTTTGTACCGTGCTAAACACTTCTTTTACCTCCTGGGTATCAGTAACCTTCACATACGTCAAAGTTCTAGTCCTTTTCCTGCTCAAGCTCCGTTCGGGCAAAACTCAACGAATGTAATTCTTGAGAGCCGCTAGACTTGAGAGAGAGTCAGCGACTCTCCTTCAGTCACTTTGGGCTCTCTGCCTTCCTCTTCCCTCCATTTCGATGTCCTCCGCTGAATGCATGGGGTGCATTTCTGAAGGAGCTCAGAATCAGAAAAACATGTAGCAGAGTAGGAGAAATAGATTTTGGCCAAAAATGCCCACCGTTAGTGGAATGACAGAATGACCCACAGAAACAGCCTGGAACAATCCTGACCTAGAAGGTGGTGTTTCAGGCTTCCCACTGGGATGGTCCTTTATCTCCAGTTGTAAATCTACCAGAAATACTATCCTTTGTGCTCCGTTTTTCTAAACAGCACTTTTGTGAGCAATGGATGGGACGGAGCAACCATTTTCTTCAGCAACATGCATTTTGAAAAGCAAAAGTACTGCCTCATTTGGAAAGAAAAAGTATGTCAGGCCCTGTCTCACACATGAGGCCTTTGTGGTCCCTTGATCGGGCAATTGATTCATCTTGCTGCAGCCTCCACCCAGCATTATTAATGCTGACGTCGAGCACTAATGTGTTACCATCAAACGTCGTGCCGGTAGAGCGTTTGCTGCCGGGAAGCAGGCAAGTCGTCTACAGCTGGGACTTGCGTGGAATTAAATGTGATTCGTGTTCATGCCACTAGGGTGGAATTTTTAAAAAATATCAAATGTGGCACAAGCACTTTTTTGATGGTAGGGAATACATATTGGAATTTTTAAAAAGTAAAATAAAGGCATATCATAGAAAAGGCTTGGGACAGTATATTCCTAGGTCATAGAGTGTGTATTGGAATTTGTTTCTTGAGGGTTTAGCTCCCTGGCTAACTTAAACCACTTCTAAAAAAATTGCATGGATTAAGTTTCACGTACATACGTCCCTTAGTAACACAGAACACTGAAGAACAGTAGCTGTAAGCGAAGTATGAATTAAGGTGGTAAAGGCATGGGAATACCCTGTCAGATTCAAAGCTCACCGAAAGCCACAGCATCTACACCAGCAGGGAGAAGCCTCCAGCTGCCCACTTGGAGAAGCAGTGGGCTGCTGGCTGTCACCGGGGAGCCACTTTGGTTTCAAACACGATTTTCCTGTGAAATAAAAGCTCCCGGTCTCATGGCACTCTGAGGTCACGGGTGCAGTGGAGTTAGCCTCGGGTCTGGGAGCCTTCCCCCAGAGACACACCCGTCTAACTCCAGAACCGTCTAGATTAAAGGCTGTGGGATTAAAACACCCTTGCTGCAGGTCTTTATCACAAAGCTAATCTAATCAATGGCACGCTTGCTAGAATGAGAAGGAATGACTGGTCTGGGGAGAGGCAGCAAAAGATCAGCAAAGAGCCCTGAGGGGTACATGCTCCCTCCGGGCCTCAGTTCCCGGACCTGTGAAACCAGAGGTCTGGACTCACTGGTGCCTCTTGAGAACTTTTCCTCTTTGTAATTTCTTGCAAATCACATCTAGCATCTAACTTTATCATACAAAGTAATTCAAGCACCTTGTTTCCATTCCGTGCATGTGTTTGTTTGTTTGTTTTTTACTGTGGCAAAATATACATAACATTTACCGTTTTAACCATTTTTAAGCATACAGCTCAGGGGCATGAAGCCCATTCGCATGGTTTTGCAACTATGACCACTCTCTGTCTCTAGAACGTTTTCCTCTTCCCAAACAGAAACTCTGCACCCCTTAAACACTAACCCCCATGCCTCCACCTGAGCCCCAGCTAACCTCAAGTCTATTCTGAGTTGTACAACTCTAGGCATCTCCTATAAGTGGAATCATAACAATACTTGTTACATCCACAAACAGCTTCAGCATCATCAGGACTGAGCCGGGTTAGAGATTCTTTTCTCCTGCCGCATGTAAATCACATTACAACACAGTGGCCCTCCCTAGGGCTGCTGGCAGGAGCAATTCTTTCACGGATTTGCAAAGTGGAAGTTGAGTTCACACATCAAATCGCATAGAAAGCATCCCTGCAGGGAGAGCATCCAGTGAGAAACATCAGGGACGCACTGTTTTGGTTTGGTAAAAGACACACTTTTAAAACTGATATTTTAAAAGTCATTTCAGAAGTAAAATAAACCAGGCTGCTATCTCATCCCCACCGTGAGCTCTCTGTACACAAACTCTCTCTCACCACTGAGGAAAGTTTTGCGAAACAACAGGAAGCTCATCGCGGATCCCGACATTAGCCCCCGGTGGGTGACCTGACCGTAAAGCAGAAAATACCATGAGTAATTCCCCTGAAGATGAGATGGCTGGGGTTGATTATTTAATGTTTAGAAAAAAAAATTTTAACGTTTAGAAATTTTTAAAGAACCAACAAAAAGGAGAGGGAGAAGAGAAAAAGAAGTGTTCCTTGTTGATAGAAAAGGCAAATTTTATTTTTAAAATTCATCAATTAGTACCCAAAATTGTTGATAAAGGCAGCATGTGTCATTTGTTTTGTACAATAAGGAACGACATGCATCTTGCTAATTTTCTTGACTTGTATGCTACCAGATAAGCTGCAGCACCAGAGAAAAATTAATTGCCCAGGCAGACAAATATGAAGTATGAGTCTCATTGGTAAGCTTCTATGAAACATTAATTTAATAGGTAAACAATGAAATATTAATGTCACGAAATATGGGTGAAGATGGAGATAAAAGTCACTGACCCAGAATGTAAATTATTGATTAAAGAGCATTGTTTACTATACCATAACAATAGCAAAACATGTGAGTAGCCATATGACAGTTCTAATTTGAAACATAATTCCAAATCATATTAACCTTAGATCTGAAAAGGCCTGATGTTGTGCACAAACTATGAAGGCCTGACAGAGAAAAAAAAATGAAAACCAAATGTTGCATTTTAATTCAGAACTGGGTACATGTCAACTTGTTTTAACTTCTGAAGCTTCTCCTGCTGGGGTGATTACCCAGTGCCTTTTTTGATACTGAAAAGAAATTGAGATTCATCAACTCATACCATTTCTCTCTTTAAAAAAGCCTCACGTGGTTAGTGTGTGTGTCATCGTGTATGTGTGTGTATATGATATCTAAAATGTTGCAATAACCACAAAGATTTATTAACAAGCTTCCTAGAAAAAAGGGAAAAATCTTCCAGAAAAGCAAAGTCTCTAGGTGGCGCAGTTAATTGTAGGCTCTGTTAATTATCTGGGGGAGAGGTTGGAGAGGGTATGTATTTATAGATATTTAGAGGAGAGAATGGATCTTCTGAACCAACAACCCAACACGAGGGCTCTAAAACGACACCACCCAGGTCCTCCACCGTCTGGACCCTGTCCCAGCCCAAGGAAGCAGCGCCGCCGGACCTGGCCCAGGCTCTATGTCCAAGTCGGCTACACCATAGCATTTTGAAACCACCGAGTCACTAGACCACACACCAGGCTAGGACTGATCACTGAAGGGAGAGAAAATAACTACGTGTAAAATGAAAGCATTATCAGCATAGCTCTGAAGCTGGTAAAATGACCTTTGGGGAAATTCCAAACTGAAACAGATCAAATTCATTTCCCATCCCTCCCCAAATATAAAAACGTCAGACATAAAAATGTGCTGATGAGGCTCAGTGCACCGATGTTTTTAAATGACTAAAATAGCATTTGCCATGGAAATCCCTACAAATTCACAGCAGGGCCATTGAGAATTTGTGTTTAGTCACGTTGCTTTTTTTTTTGGATAATCATGTCCAAACTTTCATATCCCAATGGCAGAATCCAAGGGTGCGTGACCTTCACAGGGCCTCTGGGGTGGATGGTTTATCACACACACCCCAAGTGAGGAAGAACATGCTCCGAAACACCACTCACCAATGACTGCAAGTCAACTCACATTTGACTGCGAAAGCCACAGCAGGGGGTGGGGGGGAGGTCTAAAATGTCTACAGGAGAAGGCAGAGCGGTTGTGTTCTGGAACCCCTGGCATCTGTGGGTGAGCAGATTATTTTCTAATGAGTAAGACTGAAATCAGTGAAAACGCTCAGCATTAAACAGAAAAATAACTTATCTGCTCTCTAACCACGGAGCTCAGTCATCTAAGAAAAGACTTAATAATTCATGAAATCTGAGCCCAAATTTCTTCTGTTCACAGACATGGCAGGGGTCGGGTCTTGGAAACATTTGGATGCTTCATTACTGGGACATTTCATTTACCGACAGGGGCTGACTTCGGTGGCTACAACTCTTGACTCTGAACAGAAAATAAAATATCCAAAATAGTAATGAGAGTACTGAATATCTCCGTACCCAACCCTAGAATGTGCAATGTGCTAATGAAAAAAACACTGCTCACTGTCTCCGGGAACAATGGCTGCCTCGCTCCTAAAGGAAGCGTGGTTAATCTGTAAAAATCAGGCTTCTTTACGGCTATGCCATAAAAGGTCCTGTAAACACAAAACTCAAATGTAGAAGCCTTTTCCCCTCTGGACCCTTTCCCCAGAACCTTGCTGACTGTTCACACACTTACACAGATCCCACTTCTTCCCCAAAGAGGGCTAAACTCAGGAAAGAGCTTGTGGGATGTCTGATTGGTGAAATCCTAGTATGCCCAAGGGGTTTGCTTTTCTCCAGGTGCAGAGTAACAGAGGAGACATTTATTTAGTCCCTCCTAATTTTTGACATTAACAACAGTTTTTTAAATGGCCTCAGAGCTCAGACCCAGGGGATCCCTGGAGGCAGGTCCTTACACTTGGCCACAGCCTTCTCCCTCCTGCTCCTGCCCAGCCTCCTGCTCCAGCGACTGAATCTCTACCTTTTTCTTCTAGTTTTTAACACTAGTTTCGCTTAGTAATAAACACAAAAACAAAATGACAGCAGGGCAGGCCTGGGACAGGCAACTGTCTGGGGTTGTACAGGCTTGACTGGAGCAGTTGGGGGAGTTTAGATGAGGTCGGGTGGGTTGTACAGGCTTGACTGGAGCAGTTGGGGGAGTTTAGATGAGGTCGGGTGGGTTGTACAGGCTTGACTGGAGCAGTTGGGGGAGTTTAGATGAGGTCGGGTGGGAGTAAATTAAAACACCCACCTGGTGGTGGTGGAAGGGGAGCTCTGGGGCCTTCTGGAGAGGGGTGGCTCTGTTTGTCTCCATCTCCCTGTCAGGGTCCCTGCTCCCTCAAATTCTTACTTCCTCAGCTCTCCCTTCCTGCACCTCTGCACCCCAGTTTCCTGCCTGCCTTCTGTAGCTAGGGGAAACCTGGAGGTGGCATCCTAGTGAGGGGCAAAAGGCAAAGGCCAGGGGGTCCAAAATTCCAGGCCGAGGTCTGCAAGCCCTCACACAGAGGTGGGAGCCCCCAGGAGACATAAAACCCCACAAGTGCAGGGTTAGAAGAGCAGAGGTGGCATTACACCCTGAGTGACAACTGCTTCCCAAGAACGAGCACATCCCTATGCTTCTCCAGTCTGGCTCTGTTTGCTCCAGAGGCTGGAGCTTCCAAACCCCAGGTCACCCAGGCTGGGACTTGCTGCGGACAGAGGGCCTGGGGAGGTGAGGGTTACTCTTAGGGTTATCTATTCTTGCCCGTAATTCTGTCATAGCTCGTGCCACTGACTAACTGTTGCTATGATTATTAAAGTCATTCTTTTTTTTTTTTTTAAAGGAACAAGATTCAGGTTTTCTTACCAACTTGTTCACATGGCAACAGACCAGGGTTGTAGCTAATTAACTGTCCTAAAGATAAACAAAGTTTGCACATTGCTATTGCATTGTTGCTGGCTTTTACACACACACACACATACTGAACATTCAAGGGAAATAAAATCTTCCAGTGAATTCAGTATGAGGAGGAAAGAAGAAAAATATATTTTCCATAGGAATGGCCTAACGTTCACCTCCTTAAAATCCTGCAACTTGGTTCAGGACAAATAAAGAGGAAACTGCTGGAATGTCTGAGTAGCCCCACAAAGTCCTGAACACTGAGGCCTCAGTGGGAGGCTTTCAGCGGCAGAGCAAGCTTAGGCCGGCTTAGCTGTTTCATTTCTTTATTAACACCACCACCTACAGGGACTGCTTTGAATAGGACGGTGTGGCGCGGCCCATAAAGCCTCGCAAGAAAAACAACATTCAGAACAATTGCACCACATTTTTTTTCAACTTCCTGTTTATTAGTATTTTATCTAAGAGCAGAACAAAAGTCTGTATAAATGGGGGAAAAGAAAACAAAAGCGTTCACTATAAAGTCTTACAATACACACACAAAACACCTTTTCAAATGCTGTTTCATTTGGGTTTTTTTAATTGAACCCCCCTCCAGGTCTTCAAATGTCTCTGAGGACAGAGATTAAGATAAAATAAATCGAATTCATAATCTTATAAAAATTATACATTATTAAAAATTTTTTTAAGTGGGCTTGCTTTCTGTACATCTATAGGACAGTATTCATTTCTACTGGAAAAGTCCACATTTTATCAGAAGACTTCGCATTTTGCTAGATATACCCATAAATGCAATGAAAACACAAATGTCTCCTAGAACGTTTGTGGCAAAGCTTGGTGTGTTGGAGAAGGATGAGGGGCTGTGATCAGATGGCAGGGTGTCCCCTGAGGTTGGCAGGCTCAGAGACGGACGAAGGGCTGAGACACCTGTACTTCTCGTTTTAAGACCAGGCCCCCGCTAACCTCATTCCAGCGAAGACATGAGATCATTATTAATCATTAGACATTTCTGTGAATCCTGCCTTTCTTCCTTAATCTGGCCATCACACTGTTCTTCAGGACCCTTCCCTGCCCACGGCTGCACAAGGCTCAGGGCCAATGAGACTGAGGGAATCAAGAATGAATGACCATGCATTGACCTTGATGGCCACACTTTCTCTTGAAAACAACCTGAAGGGTGCAGTACATCTTTGAGGGCAGGTATTCATCAAAGGCCTAGGCCCACTTCCACGGAACTTTCTTTTACATTGCTTGTCCTAAACTCCATGGAGTCTCATTTACTTTTAATAGTTTCAATATCATGTTTTCCCTACTCAAGAAGGACATTAAAAATTTGGGATTATCAACTCAGGGAATTGCCTGTGATTTTTTTTTTCCTATGCCCCAGCAATTAGGAATTTTATGATTATTTACCCTCCATGTCCTGTTCTCTTGTGATGTAGGGCCTTGCTATGTACTCCTGATGCCAATTACCTTGTTCACATGAAAATGAGAAGGAGTAAATGAGAAGAGGCCTCTACGGTACAGGGTAACAAGGAACATATCTGCAGATAGGGAAGGCATAAATCAAGGCTGAAATGTGAACTTAGCACCGATCAAGGCCAGTTTAACTAATCAGAAACAGACTGTGAGGGCTCTAGCAGAACAAGTGTCTTTCTGAAAAGTGCAGTGAGGGATTAAAAGTCAAGTAAATAATCATGTTAAACAGTGAAATCTACCAAACAGTACAGCAGCCATCATCTGCTTACTGGTTGCAATCATTGGGAATTCCCTGGATATGCCTGGAACATGGATGACAAAGAGAAGCAGGGTTGTTTTGTTTTGCCAAGGGGCCTCGGTCAACCCTCTTCATGGTCAATGCGGGGAAAGGGGACTCCTGCTGGAAAGAACATCCCTGTGGCATTCTTGATTGGCAAACAGATGAACCTGGAGGTGATACTTTCTGCTGAGGGAGGGTTTGTTCCTTGGGTGTAAGAGTGGACAAAACATTTCATCAGCACTGCTAAGTCCTTTTGAAGCAACTCACTGCCCCTAGCTAAATGACATATAGAAAAAGCTAGAAAGACAAAGGCCCTGTGCCTGCTTCACAGAAAAACACACACACACACACCTTTGGCTGCATCAAATAAATCCTCCTCGGACACAAAAGACAACATTTTGTGCCAATAAGGAAGGAGCGAGGCGCTTGGCCCCAGGAGCTGGGGTTTGCTGGCAGGGAGCTGGTAGAAACCACGAAGACGGACAGTCTGTGAACAGGAACTGTCCTGCCGATAATGTCACACTGGGTTTAGGGATAATGGACACGACGCTCAATGACTAAGCAGCTACCTTGCAAGCTACCGCAGTCCCTCTGCCAGAGGGAATCACAGCATTTTTGCAGGGAATGCTGGGACAAAAGCGCTTTCCTGCTGGATTTAGACCCCAAAGGACAAGTAAGTGGCTATTTGTGAAGGGAGTCAACACAGGAGAAACTGAGCCAAAAGGAGAAAAGAAAAAGAAGACAAAATGTCTTAACCTCATTTGAGCAGTGCCTATGCCAAGCCTGCCCTGAGGTTCTTTACTTATGTGAGACAGTAAATTCTAGATTTTGCTGAAACCACTTTGAGTTGGGTTTTCTGTCACTTTTAACCGAAAGACTCAATTAAATCAGAAATGACTCTGCAGTTGTATACTATTCACTCTTAAAGGAGAGGGCTTACAGGTACGGATTCTTCTTCCTTTGTGAAGTATTTGGCATTATTCAATAGTTTGTCCCATTTAACTAAAAACACAGAAGTGTATACAGAAAGATTCAGTGAAATCCAATGGAAGGCAGCTCTTTCAGTGCCTCTGTGCCCTAACACGATGAAAACTCCTGCTCTCAGAGATGTCACCCCAGGCTTCCCAGGTCTGTCCCTCTGAGACTCCTTTTTATTGCATGTTTATAAAGGAAATTAGAAGTTAAGACATACAGAAAACAACAGAAACACAGGTTAAACAGTTGGTTGACGAAGTAATGAGCAGGGACTACATGATTTAATTATTAGAATTCCTCCAATTTTCAGATTTATTTCTCATCCAGCCATTTTATAAAGCACCAGTTCCCTCTTCCCCAAGGATTTTATTTTGGGGCTCCCATACTCTTTGCTGTGGAATCTGACCAAGTAGGACAGAATAATGCTTGAAGAGCCTAACATACAAAGGCTTTTGATTTTCATATTAGAACAAACAATGCTTTAGGTTTCCTGACATTATTGGTTTCTTCTTGAGACTCAGAACAGCTCAATAGAACAAGGGCTTTTGAAAGGTGTTCACAGAGACTAACTCTGATTTAACAAGAAATATGAATCCAACTTTGATCAAAGTGTACTCTTTAACAATGTTCTTGATACTATAAGCTTTGATTAACTTTGTAGAAACAACTCTAATTATAAGGGCATCTGCTGAGATTTGACATTTGATCTGCCCTGACCATTCGTTCATCACTGTGCAGCTCTGAGTACAAACAAAAAGGGCCATGACATTGAACCAGGAGTTTAACATGAAACCAAGATCTACCTAAGCTAAGGACCAGGGAGGGAACCCCAACCAGCTTCCCATTGGCAGTGGCTATAGAGCAAAGAGAGCTGGTGGCATTAAAACACCAGTGGCCAAGTCATGCCAGGGAGCCCATCAGGATGAGAGGCAGCCCCCCACTGCTGCCCACGCACCTCCCCCTTCATGGCCTTTTTGGTCTACGAACAGATTCTGATCATGGGTACCGCAATTCAGCCACTCTTTGCTTTCCAGGGTGAAAAGCCTCTGTCTGGTGCTGGGAACACACTGGATCCCCCTAAAATTTTACCTGCAGATACAATGATGGTGTGAATTCTGAATTCCTTAGGGAACAGCTTATTCACTTTCATTGGACAAGTGAGGGGAGCTGGTCTCTGTCCAATTGGATCAGAGCCTTTGTGGACTTGTCTCCAGGTAGAGTCCCAATTTTCTGGTCCATCAGAGGTCCCTATCTGCCCGTCCAGGAGAGAACACTAACATAAAAGGAAGGCAAGAACCCCCATTATTTCCCCATGGCCCATCAGCGATCCACTGGCCCCTTGTCAAGTCTTCTTGTGGTTCTCAGGCCTGGCTCCTCTCCCTAGCTCAGAGCTCCAGAGCCTTACAATACCAGTCTTCCTACAAGGTCGCTTTGGCTGTGGAATTCCCCTGCTCAGGGACCTCCAGTGCACCCTACTGCCTCCAACACTGAATTTAAATTCTCTGTCCAGGTTGAGAAAGACCTGTACGGCTTGCTCTTACCCTAGCCATGAAACATTTTCTTCCTCCCGTTCATCTATCCTTGCTTTTATTCAACAAACATACACTGGGGACTCGTATGAGTTTGCTCAGGCTGCCATTACAAAGCACCACACACTGGCGGCAGGGGTGGGGGGTGGGGGGGGCTTAAACAACAGAATTTATGTTCTCACAATTCTGGAGGATAGAAGTCTGAGATCAAAGTGTTGGCAAGTTTAGCTTCTTCTGAGGCCTCTCTCCTTGGCTTATGGATGGCCGCCTTCTCACTCCGTCCTCACATGGTTTTTCTTGTCGTGGGTTGTATCCCAATCTCCTCCTCTTGTAAGGACACCAGTCACATTGGACTGGCGTCTACCTGAATGACCTCATGTTAACTTAATCACCTCTTTAAAGACCCCATCTCCGAACATAGTTGCATTCTAAGGTGGGTTAGGACTTCAACGGAGGCATTTGGAGTGGGACACGGTTTAGCCCGTAACTAAAAGGAGATGAGGACAAACACGGAGGCACATGGTCGCTGTTCTCAGAAAGATAAAACTCCCTGCTGCTGCAGGAGCACAGCCCGACTTTCTCCTGGCTCACAGCCGCCCAGGCCCCTGCCTTCACTCTGCGGCCTCTGACGCTTCCTCTCTTCCCTCCACCTACTTGGGCTTTCAAGGTTCAACCGCATCTTTCCTTTCCATGGAGCCCTAACTACCTTGCTCTCCCCGAGGCTCCACTGCCCTGAATACCTCCTCCCCACACCCACCCTTTTCCTGCCTTGCAGGCATGGAACTGCCCAGGAGGAGCCCGTGCAGGGGTGGGCATTGCAGACACTGCAGGCACTGCAGGCTTAGTTCTCATGGGACACAAATCTTCTCTCCCAGCTGCTTTCTAACTTGTAAATGCCACCAAAGGGCAGGTGGGGCACCTGGCTTCTCCACAGCCTGGCTCCGCATTTTTCGGGTGATCGCTCCCGATCATTCCAAAAAGCATGTTTTTCATGACTCAAGGGAAGTGTTCTAGTGCCAATAAGTGAAATTCCCAGGCAGCATATCCTAATGAAATATTCTGTTCAGTGTTATATTTTTATCTACTTTATGCCTCAAACTGTGTGCATGAGAAGTTACTACATGGAATGGAAATACCAGCCTCACTGATGCTGACCTTGTAACATGGGATGAGATCTGAGGAGACTGAAACTAACCAGGTCCTTTAAAACATGATGTATCTTTAGGTGTGAACAAATGGCCCTGGTTTACACTATTCTTCTACTGTCATTAGCAGAAGAAGCCACTAACCAACACTGAAGCCCAAACCCTTCCTGACCTCCTAAACCTCAACTCCTTTTTGAACATGCTGGGGATGCCAGCAGACAGAACCCTCAGAGTTAGTGTCTTTGCTCCCAGAAGTGCTTCATTCAGAGTGTGGTTTAGTGACATGGCCGTTAAGCCTATGAACTCTAGGATTCAACAGTCTGGCTTCAAATCCCGGCCTTGCCACCTACCTGCTGTGTGACCTTGGACAAGTCACTTACCCTCTCTGTGCCCATTTTCCTCATCTGTAAAATAAGGATCAAAATAGGACCTCTCTCATGGATTATGGGAGGATGAAATGAGATCATTACCATAACGAACCTGGTCCAGAGCCTGGCACACATTTGGCCCTCCAGAAACATGAGTATTGATATTACGTTATCTTTCACAACTCTCTGCCCTTCCAAACTGTGAACTTCCCAAGGACAAGAGCACTATTCCCTAGGGTGGCATGGTACTTGGGATATAATAATCATCCAGGTAATGTCTGTGGAGATATGCACATGAAATAATCCAATTCTAATTTTAAAACTCTTTTTCCCTCCTTCTTCCAAAATGTAACAAGAAAAGTAACACAGACCAGTTAAAAAGTTTAAGTTAACTACACAAAGCCCTCCTATTCTTATCTTTTGGCCTCATCCGTAAGGTCTCAATGCAAACACCCCACAAACACCCACAGGAGTTGCGCATGTATGTATTACCTTCTTTAAAGTGTTACATAAAAATAAATATTTTTAAATAAGCAGTTGATGGGAAAAGCTATACCTATTATGAAAGAATGACAAGTTAGTACCATGGTGTTCATCCTGAGGTCAAATGAACAGCGACTTGAAATTTATAACTGAAAGTTCCCAGAGAGCACCTCTCTTGTTACCACCACCTCCCTGCAGCCCTCCTGCCCACGCCAAAGCCTGTCTCAGGGCAAGCTGTGACTCTCATGCTCTGAGCCTGAGTTACCATCCCCACCACCCCACATTATGATAGTAGTTATATTTTTATTATCTGGCGACTTAAAAAAATAATATGAGTCTAGCTATAAGAACAAAAGAATTTGTATTATTTATATTTAAAAAGGCACCTATGTCACAGAACACATAATGCCAGAGCCACTAGTTATTAAGCTATTTGCAATGGCTGACATGCAGGTGGACTTCAGAGTCCCTAAGAACATCACAGGGTCCCAGGCCTCCAGGAGTGGGGATCCCTCCTCCAGAGTGGTTCCCCACCATCTACCAGTTGGTGCGGGCCAACTGCCAGCCGAAGACAGAGCAAAAAGGAACATGGCTAGGAAAGGCTTCTCTTCCTACAACTCTGTAAGAAGTACATGTAGCTTACAGTGGAAAATCTGGTACTTAGAGCAAATCACTCCTGTATCTAAACCATTCTGATATTACGCCCCCAACTCACCCTGCCACTTACGGACATTAGTTAGCGGAACAGGACAGAAACGCTAAGCTCGTGTAACTGTCAAATGACTAGTAACCAGAATGGCCTGCCGTGTTTCAGGGGTACAGATCAAGCGGGCCCAAACTGCTGGTCCACGGAGCCCCCTTTAGGACACCCTTGGGGTTCTGAGCCATTCTCTCTAGTAAACAGTGGACCAGGAGCTTCACGGACCCTCCAGGATCAGGTTCTGGAACACTCAAGCTGACTCAGAAACTGACTCAGGGAGAAAGAAAGAAAGAAAAAAAAAAAAACAGCCGCCGCAACTCTTTAAAAACGATTTACCCCCATTTATCAAGACGTGTCTTGCCACCCAAGAGGAGACCCCCGTGAGACAGGCTCGACCGCGCATCAGGGACAAGGACGGACGGCGGCGCGTGTTTCCTCACACGCTGGGCCCGGGGAGCCTCCCAGCCCGAGCTCCAGGTGTTTCTTCTGGTTTCACACTTGGTGCCCCGGCGCCTCTGCCTTGCCATCCCACTGCCTCTGTGGGCGGCTGGAGGGCGCCATGTGTCAGTGGGGGCGTCCGTGGGCGGCAGCGCTGACGTTAGGAAACAAGGCCCCACCCACACAGCCTGGGTTTCAGTTTCGCCAGGAGGCAAACACCATTATGCAAATTATTTGCCTCGCCCACGCCCCCCCCCACGCCCCGGGCCATGGCCGTCTTACATATGCATTCCTCCCGCTGAAGTTCATGTGCACCCGAGGCCAGCTAAAGATTTGCATCACATTTACTTTAAAATGTCCAGGTGCAATTCTGAAACAAGATTCTCCTTTCAGAAGGGCGACTGTGCATATAAAGTAATGAATTAGTAGCGGTGTCAGGAGTAGAGCCCCGAGGCTAACGCCGAACTTCTCGCAGAAACCCAGCGTTCTGGGGCGCTCAAATGGAAGGAAGGAGTCGGCTGGGGGTGTGTTCTGACTCCTTCCAGTAGGTTCGAGGGGAGGCCGGCCCCACCGAGAGTACGCACAGCCCGGCCCTTCCGGGCGGCCCTGCCCACTTCTAGAATCTCGTGGGGTTTGGGAAAACACATGTCTGGTTCATGTTCAAGTCACATTTTTGAATTTGGGAAGCGCAGTCACTTTGTCAGCCCATTCTGTGTGATTCATTTACAGTTTAGCTCAAGTGACTTGAGTTAACGTCCACTCACAAAAAATTCCCAACCAGACACAGGGTTAGTACAATCTGGAGGGCTAAGGGGCGCCACAAAGGCAGGCTTTCCTTTGCCCTCATGTTAAATTATTTAGGGACATCCGCGTGTGACTTTTAGACCAGAATAATTCTTTGAAGCTGAAATCATTCTCATTTTGTTTATGAGATTCACATAAATCTTAGTGAATGATTTTGGATGTTTTTCTAGAAGACGGCAAGGGTTTCCATCAGCAGTTACGCCACAGGGGCCATTTGCAGGATAGTCATTCTACTTCCCTCAAAGACAGTCTTCCTTGCTCCCACTTGTAGCTGGTTTCACTTTCACGGTGCGTTTGCCGGGTTCGGGTAGAGCTCACAGCTGCAGTGAAGTGACTGATGACTCTGTAAATTATCCTGAGTGCAAAGGAAATCTAGCTCATTTATAAAAAGCTCTTAAAATAATTATAAACTAAACTGCAGGTGGGAAACTTTTATAAGACAAAAACTACTGAAGCACAGACGCCTTTCGGAAAGCCCCGAATAGTAAGAAATCCTCAAGTGACTTGTCACTCAACTTAAAGCAGACCCGCCTTGAGTGTGGCGTTCTCATGCCTTCACCGTAAGATCAATCAAATGGAGGGCAAGACAAAGCCCACACTTCCTTGCAAGGGATTCTGAACAAACTCAGAGGCTTGTTTGTGCCTCCGTGAAAGGTCATGGGCATGAAACCAGGTTGAGGAAACCTATGGCTGTAGCTCACGGCTGTCTGCTAATTCTCTTCTGGACTCTGGCCTGAGCACTGTGCCTGCACGAGGTGTGGAACCAGGAGATGGGGTCTGTCTCCGTTTCTAGGTGATAAAATCAACCCAGGCTTTAGAGGAGGTTAAGTAACCCGCCTGGGGTTCTGAAAAAGCCAGAACTCAAGGCATTTGTTTTTGATCCCTATGCACGATCATATCTATGGGGGAAAAAACTACCAGATGTACAAATTCTGCCCAACCTCTGAAAGCCATTTCTCAAGAATGGTTTTCCTTTCTCTGCCATGTGCAGGGAGGCTCACGGTTGCCTAGCCCTTCCTGGTCTTCGTGGACACATCTGGCTAGTTCTAGGGTGTGGCATGAGGGACGTCCGTGCTTCCACACATCAAAACCATGTTCTCCAACAGCCCCGTCAATAAAAATAGCTGATGTTGGAGGGGGGGCTTGTTGATCTTGGCATGGGAGTCTCTCCAGTGTCCTGGCCTGAAGAGAACCCCTTTCCCTTTCTTACCCTTGGATGGAATCTGAGAATCTTGGTCTCCTTCCCACTCTGCAAAAGACTCTTGTCCTCTCCCTTCTCTTCCTTCTTTCCTTTGAAGCTTTGAGAGTGCCACTCTGCAGCTGCGGGCTGGTGTAGGGAAGGGAGAAGGGTCTCTGAATCCCTGGTGGGAACATCAGTGGATCTTCACATTGACTTGCACAAAATGGTACATACTGGTGTTCACAGCTACGAGACTGTCAGTTCTACTAGTCTCAGAGTTGCTCCCGGGGAAAGTGAATAAGCTTTCACTGGATGCCCTGGGGACCTTCCCTGGGACCTGCCTTCTGTGAGAGTGTCTCAGGTCCAAATGGCTCTCTCCTGGGCTTGACCTACAACCTGCTCTCAAGGCAGAAAAATACCTTCACAGGGACTCACATCAACCCATCTGCTCAGGGTAATCTGGGGCAGAGACTTGAAAGGACCAAACAGATCAGGTATAGTTAGCAAATAACTCTGATTCTTTTGGACATTACTGCTATTGATCCAACAGAGAAAGATTGAACCCCCTCAAATAGAACTTCATTCTTTGTGATAGGAAAGATACCTTAGAATCTAACACCAATGACTTTCAGAAAAAATCAATCATTGAAGACATAAAAAAAAAAAAACCCACGAAATTAAGTTGTATAAAATCCCTCTGCCTATCCCTTCCAAGGAAGGTGGATTCTGAAGATGTCAGGGGTAACCATCAGTAGGTTTTGGGATGAGGAAGAGATAAAAGTTGGAGCAAAGAAACCTTACCAGCCAGCTGCCTAAGAGAAGGAAGAAGGGTCCAGAGGGCAGGACCCCGAGTCAGGGTAGAGGAGAAGGGAGACATGGAAGTGAAACAGAGTGGACCAGAAGAGAGGTGTGCTGGGATAGGTAGTAAGAGACAAGGCTGCCTCAGGGAGCAGAGGTGCAGGAGGGGAAAAGTGGTCAAGGGGAGTTTTCGAGAGGCTCGCTGGGCAGGTGTGATGTCATCTCCTTCTCCAACACAGTAAAGAGACTGCAGGAAATGCTCTCTTCTCAGTGCCCTCTGTGGGGCTTTGAATCCAGCTCAGGGTCAGGCCCTGACTGGGAACTTGCCCATAGTTTCTCTGGCCATTTTCCAATTACAGCCAATATGAGTAGATTAGGCAATTTCACTGCCTGCCCCAAATTCCTATTTTTAAAAGGAAGTTAAACAGGAGCATTGAAAAAATTTCCCTCAAATAATTCTTTAGGAATTTAAATATATTTCTAAACATGTATCCATTTCTATATATTTATGTAAATATATCCATATAATAAATGCTACTTATATATACTACAGATGTGAGGATGGTATTCGCTACATGATTTCAGATAGTCCCAGTTACGGAGTGTATCAGTCAGAACAGGTTAGGCTGTGCTGCAGTAACAAACACTACCATGTCTTAGTAGCTTATCCCAAAAAAAACATATTTCTTCCTCACACTGTGTGTCCAACACTCATTTCTTTTGCCAAAGCAAGTCCCATGGCCATGCGTAACTTCACAATTCTGCCCTGTGTGTGCAAGAGAAAAGAGAGGAAATGCCCGTGAATGATACCAGCGACTACCAAAGGGAGTGATGGGTGAAGAGAGGAGAGGAACAGCTCAGAAGGCCCAAGAGGGTGTGCCTGATGAGACCAGAAGCCACCCTCCCCAGGCCGGGCACACTGCTAAGTAATTAGCTGCCTCTTCTCACTTAATCCTTACAACCACCACATGAGGTGAGCACTGTCAAAAGCCCCTCCACTAATGAGGAAACCAAGACCCAGGAAGGTTAAAAAGTTTGCCCAAGATCAGACTGCAAGCAAGTAGCAGATTTTAGATTAAGTCCAAGATTTAGATACCCTGCTGGCTGCATTCCCATGGATGGAGGAGAAGGTCAGGCGTTCCTGCCAACTCCAGGAATGCAGGCTCCAAAAAAGCATGATGTGTAGACTGAGTCCCTAGCGAAAGGATGGCTCAAGAAGCTGGGAGGCTCTCAGATTCTTAATTCTCCCCTACAACAGGACATGGCCTTTATGAGGAAGAAGAGCTGGATACTTACGGAGAGTGTTGTAGCCACATGACCAGCATAGCTCAAATGGAAAGGACATGAATGAAAGATGGAACGTTGGTGCAAAAGGGAGCCAGTGCCCTGCACATAGTAGGTGCTCAGTTGATGTTTTTAAATGCAACTCAACAGAGCCCTGGTGGAGCACTTTCAGGAAGGAACAAATCAAAATGGGTTACAGAGAAACAGAAGAGTGGGGTTCACGATAGAAAGCAGAACTCTTCCACTTCTATTTTATCTATTTTGTCAGTCAAAATAATGCTAATACTGGGCAGAGGACTGTAGTTGTCAGAGTTCTCCAGAAAAACAGAACCAACAGAATATGTGTAGACAGAGGGGGTAAAAAAGAGAAAGAGAAAGAAAGATTTATTTTAAATGACTCATGTAATCATGCAGGCTTGACAAGCGCAAAATCTACGAAGTAGGTCAGCAGGCTGGAGACCCAGGAAAGAGTTGCAGTTTGAGTCTGAAGGTCCTCTGCTGGCAGGATTCCCTCTTCTTCAAGGGACATCAGGTTTTTTCCTATTTTGGCCTTCAGCTGATTAGAAGAGGCCCACCTACCTTATGGAGGTACACAGCTTTACTCAATGTCTACAGATTTAAATTTGAATCTCATCTAGAAATAACTTCACAGAAACATCTAAGATAATGTTTGGCTAAATATCTGGGTACTGTGGTCTAGCCAGGTTGACACAAAAAAAGCAAAGCATCCCAAGGACCACAGACAGCAAGTGAGCCAACTGAGGCCCAGGATGGGGGGGTGGCAATGGTGAATGGGTACCTGGATGATGCAAGCGGGGTCCTGCCTCCCAGCTCAGTGACCTGCAGCCTGCAGCCAGCACATGTGCTCTGGTGAGCCACTCCAGCATTCATAGACACAGGTAATTCTGGTGGCCAAAAGGGGCAGGAAGGTAACTCCAAGGGTAAGTTGTTTACCCTTGACAAGGTTCTAAAATGCCAAAAATCATGCTTTAGAAAACCTTAGAAAATGAAGTGGCATGTCCCAGAAGCCAGGCAGGTCACAGGCAGCTGATCTCACTTTCGTATGGTAGGGGCTTGAGGGTAGTAAATCAAGGAAATATGGCGAGCCGCTTATCTAGGTTTCAGCAAGACACCACTGACGAAATCCTAGAGGCCACAATGGAGAAATACGTTCAGGAACAAGTTTAGTAGTTTCACAGTTGGTTGACTGAGCCCAGAATTCTAACTGACGTCACGTGGTGGGCTGTCTCCCTCCAGGCACCCTCCAGGCCCCATTCTCAGCCCTGTCCTGTCCCCCACTTCTTCGTGACATGACAGTAGAGTCAACGTGTTTGTCAGATCTACTGATGACCCGTCCCCTGCAGGGAGTGCATTTATTGACTTACAAACAGAATACCAGAAGATTTTGATGGGATAGGATAATGGCTTAAATATTCTATAATAATGTTTAATAAAGGCACTATTAGGTTATGTACTTTTGGATGCAAAAAACCCTAACTTTGTAAGTTTAGAGTATAGGAGACTTGTCTTTTGCAGCAGAAATTAAAGAGGAAAAAAAAACCTTACAGGATTACATTAACAATAAATGCATTATTGATGAAAGTGTAATGTAGCCACTAGCTAAGGGAAAGGGCTCCAGGATGCTTCATATGGCATGAGGTGGTGGCCCATTCTGCTCTGGGTTGGCCAGACCTCACCTGAAGCATTCTGTCTCTTTCTAAGATCCACAGTATTAGAAGGATGGAAGCAGTGGAAAATATTTAGGGGAGAATGACCAGACAGTGAAGGAATTTATTTATTAGATGTGAAACAGTCTAAGGAACTTTGGGCCCGGGAATGTCTTGGAGGAACATGAGAAGAGGGAGGTTGAACTGGGCTGCACCAAAGGGCAGAATGGGGATCAGAAGTTGGGGATCAGAATTTTCCAGCCATTAGAGAAGGTGATCTGGTGGTCTGGCATCTGGTCATTGGAGGGGACATCACAAAGTAGAGTCAAGAGATAGAGTGGGTTTGTACGAGGTGAGCCTAGGAAAGGAATACCAGCTTTGTGAAATGCCACAGCATGTGCAAATAAGAGTAAAAATAATCACGTAGCTGACATTTTCCATGCACCTACTCAGTATCGAGCTCTGAGGTAAAAGTTTTACATTTGACATTAGCAGCAGCCTTGGAAATAGGTGCTGTCATTTACCTCCACCTTATGGACGGGGATGTTGAGACCTAGGGAAGCAAACTGAATTATTCTACTTGCCTGACCAGTAAGTGGTGGGCTAGAAAATTCAAACCCTTGTGCGTGGGACTCCAGTGATAAAAGAACCAACTCTCTTAAGGAAAGGGCCAAGTGAATTGTATTTACGAGCATAAATAGAAGCGAAAGTCTCAGAGAAGGATACCCTGTCTCCACCTGGATCTCGCCTTAGTCAATTCCTATGGGAACAGAACTCATAGAGGAAAATGTCAAAAATCACCAAGTAAAATAAAGCCCATAAATCTAGGGCAGAATTCAGGCCAAAAGCATCTCCAAAAATAGCCAACCCTTTGGAGAATGATCATGGACAATGTGAACTTGAGAGGTGTAAGGAAAAGACCCGTGGAAGGTGGGCAGGAAGGAAGGCGAGACTGCTCAATAGCCTGGCTGACCCCGAGAACTGTCTCCATCAGAGGGAACAATAGGTCGAGCCATTAGGCCAGCGATGTGGCCCTCTGCCACAGGACTACAGGGTCCTGCTCAGGGTTCTGCTCAGGGGCTCCTGTGGTCTCACAAACATGAGAATCATACCCCACCTACTTGCAATTGGCCCTGGGTCAAATTGGTAGAGATAAAAATGTATTATTTGAAACCAGAAAGAGATTTGAGACTCTCGCTAGCAAAATTCTAAATTTTTGTAGCTGTCAGATTTAAAGCAGAGAAGCCAGCAATGAAGAATGCAAAGGTGAACAAATTTTGTCTTTATAATTGATCATGATGATGTTAATTGGCTGGACATTTCATCTAGCCACTTCTTGCGTAATTCATCCATAGGTGAGAGAAATACATGGAAATGAGTCTTAAATGCATTACCTAAAACAAATTGTTATGGGCTGAATTGTGTTCCACTAAAATTTATATGTTGAAGTCCTAACCTGCAGTACCTCAGTATAGTACTGTATTTGGAGATAGTGCCTTTAAAGATCTAATTAAGGCAAAATGAGGTCATACGAGTGCACCCTAATCCAATACGACCATCCTCATAAGGAGATTAAGACATAGACCAGCACATGCACAGAGTAAAGACCATGTGGGGGCACAGAGAGAAGGTGGCCATCTACAAAACAAGGAGAGAGGCCTCAGAAGAAACCAACCCTGCCAACACCTTGATCTTGGACTTCCAGCCTCCAGGAGTATGAGCAAATAAATTTCTGCTGTTTAAGCCATGGAGTCTACCATTCTGTTATGGAAGCCAGAGCTCATTTCAAACCAGTTTGGTTTGAAAACCACTCTGGTTTTTCTGCTTGGTGACCAACAGTTGCAAGGTGCCCAGGATTTATATCTCTTGGGCCATCAGACACCACGGAAGCAGTCCGGCCTGCAGGCTTTCAGAAGACCCTCAACCCACATAATCTCGGTCAACATGTGAACTTTGATTTCACAAAACTTAGTAATGTCCTTCTAGCGGGATCCTAAATAATAAGGAAAACAGTATAGAGCCAGGACTTCAACATGGAGAACACAGGAACACACAGACAGACACACACACAAACACACACACACACACACACACACACACACACACACACACAGAATTAGCTTGGAATAGTTGGAGAGAAGCAACTGAATTCAGGTTGAACACTGTGACAAGTCTCTGATGACAGAAGAAAGTACCACCAGCATCACAAAAGGAAAGACCACAGATAGGTAGTTTGGAGTTCTATTAATGCCGTAATATGTGATTAATAAAGAATATTCCAAATGGATCAGGTCCTTAAGACAAGGGAATTTTCTTGCTACTTGGAACCAGTGGAACCCACAGCTCCCAGAGCTGCCGTCCTGGAATCTCACATATTTGCACGTTGACGTTGTTAATAAAGGACTATAAAGATAATTCAAACAAGCCCTGGGGTTTGGAAGTCACGGTTTCTGCTGCTCAAGTTTCCATTTTCAAGCTCTTCTTTTGCAAAAGCTTTTCAGGCTCACAGTGCATTTTATGGGTGCTTAATAGAGTGACAAATTCCGTGTGAGAGATTTCAGAAACTGTCAGGTGAAGTGAGCCAGCTGGGGCTATGGGGGTTCTTTTCCCTGTGGAGGCTGCATGGGCTCTGAGAGTAATCCCCCCAAGGGAATTGTAGCCATGGTTTGGGCAACGTCAACCTTGGCAGAAACCCGTGCCCTGAGGGCTCTTCCATGAGGGGCTGTACTCATTTGTGTGTTTGTGTCACAGCAGCCAGATGGGAACCAACCCACTTCTCCTGCTGAGTCCTGTACCTCCACTTCTGTGCGGATTTGCCTGTCAAAGGGTACACAACACGCCCCGGGGATACACACAGCCTGGACACGCGCCCCCCGCCCTGGGCAGCCCCCCCTGCCCCCGCCCAGGCATGCCCACCTCCATGCCTACGCACACGTGGACTCCTGCACCCAGACAGCCTTCTGCGTCCCCCGCTGCACATCCAAAGCCACCTGCCTCTCAGGGCCTGGTCCAGATGGTGCCTCCTTTGCCAGCACCGTGGGCCTCAGGGTAACTCACCCTCCAACCCCTCTCCAGGGTTCTTCCTTCCTCCTTTATGCTTTCATTGTTCAGACCTCTCTCCTTCAAGGCTGAAAGTGGTTTCCACCAGGATTCCTTTCTGATTCTTTGCTGCTTCGTCATCAGTACCTTTGTGCTTAATGAAATAGCCGCAGCTTTTCGCCCCATTCACATCTCACTACTTCCTCACATGATGCAGAAATATTTCTCATAGAATATTTTGGTGATCTTTATAATGTAAGATGACTATCATATCTGCTCTTTCAAGCACTAAAAACTTTCCATCAGTCTGTCCTGGTTATGTACCTTGACAGCAGATGGATTAAAATTTCAGGAACCAAATGTCTGCACAGGAGGGCACACACTAGTGCATGTTCATCCATAAATGTGAACACACATAAATATACGCATGGGATGAGGCAGCAACGGGAAGGTATGGACAAAAGAGGCCAACTGAATTTCTTAGGGAGATTGTCTAGAGGGGCTGCGTTTGATCCAAACATAAAGCCTCGGTCTAGGAAATGTTCCTCAAACGCTCTTCGTCTTATGCATGAACACTAAGTGCCAAAACCTGTCGCTTCCAAACCACAGGGCTTGTTTGAATTATCTACTTAGTCCTTTATTAACAAAGTCAACGTGCAAATTTGTGAGATTCCAGGACAGGCAGTTCAATGAGCAGTGGATTCTGCTGGTTCCAAAGAGCAAGAAGAGCCAGACCCAGTTGGACGAGGCCTGACTGAACGCACGTGATGGAATACTCTGCTCCCCGGGGTTGTCGTTACTGACCGCAACAGTGAGCTGCCCATCACAGCCAGCGGGCCCGCCCCTGCCTCTCACTTCTGGTCACTGCTCATCCTCCACAGGGGCGGCGTTCGAAGGGGTGTGCCACAGTGTGCTCCTGGCACGCAGGTGTTCCCACGTGCTATTTGGTGACTGCTCAGCCAGTACAGCCTTGAGCGAAAGAGGGGGAACCCCTCTGTAATAGTCGTAACGCTCCGGTGGGAGAAACTCTTTCCACTCCGTGCCCACCCCTCACATGGTCACAGGCATCCTCCTGACCCATCTGTACAGGCCCAGGTGTTACCATCTGTTCTGAGTTTTCGAAATGTCAGTGGTGACGTGGGCGGCCTGGAGTTTCAAAACTCAGCCAGTTGTCCGTGCTGCCACCTCTGCCTTGATCTCGTGGGTCCATCTGCTGCCCCACCACCTGGGTCCGTTCCTTCCTGGCCATGCCAAGCTGCCGTGCTGAGGCTGCCTTCCAAGAGAGCGACCAGTCTCCAGGATGTCTTCTGTTCTTTCCACAAAGTCATTTTTTCTGAAGCTGTGCGTTCATCATCCTATCCCCTGCTTAAAACCTTTAAGCACTGTACACACACACACACACACACACACACATGCATGCTGCCTGCAGGTAAAGAGCCCAACACTGTGGTCTGCCTCTAACAAATTGCCCCTGTCCCCTCTTTACCCCAAGCCAGCCCTCATTGGCCAGCCCTAGATCCAACACATGCCCAGCCAGCCCCAGATCTGCCACTTGTCACTATACTTTGTCCTTACTATGCCACTCTTCCCATCTGGGAAGATCTAGGGATCTTCTCTGATTTTTAAAATTTTAATCCAAATGTCACTCTCTTTTATCCCATACTAACATATTCCTTCTAAACTTCTATAACATTGGTATGTTTTGTTCCAAATTGCATTCTTTGGAACTCTGGTCCTATAAAATTCTCCAAGAAAAAAAGAGGGGAAGGTCCCATCACCACCTACATTTAGCATATATTGTCTATGTTATGCCATTTGGGATATTTACAGATATGTGCAAAGCATAGCCAAAGGCTCTGAGAAGACCTACAATTAAAAAAAAAAGTTTCTGTTGAATCAACCTGGAGTTTCTCATTCTACACTTGACCGTGGATTCTCTTAGGGCACAGCATTTACCATTCTCTATACCACTCACTGGTGCCCCCTCACCTCCATTGCCACATTATCAGTACTGACCCACAGGTGGCCTGAGCATAAAAACAGCATAGAGGAAGTTTTTTTTGAAGTTTCTGCTTCCTATGGGGGCAACTGCCACTGGATGTCCTGGATGTTCCGTTTCATAAACCATCATGTTGGGTGAGCTACCAGATTCCAAGAGCCCTGCAGCCAGTCCTGACTTCAGTGGGCTCTCCTTGTTGGGAACCTGATCTGTCAAATTCTGAAGGAGAACTCACCAGAGAGCCGTGTGTTTAGAATGTCGGTAGGAACGTGAGTTGGCATCATCACATCCTGTGTTGCTTTCTTTATAACTGGGCTGCAAGTTTCCCCCTAAGTGGGAGTACTTGGCTCTAATGTGTAGGTAGTGAGAGAAATGGGTCCTCCTCTGCCTGCTAAGCTTTCTCAGTCCCTGAAGGCTGTGGCCAGGCGGATGCTTCTGCCTAGGGAGGTCCTGCAGAGGCGGGATACAGTGGGTGGTGAGAGCAGAATCCCAAAGAGAAAAGAAGATTCCTTCCATCCACGGAATCCCCGGGGACTGGTGGATAAACTGGAAGGCTGTCCAACAGCTCCCCGCCATGGAGCATGTCTCAGATTGGGACAGAGAGGCCTCCTACAACTCCTGTTTCACGACACCTGACTCTTAGTTCTGGGAACCTTTAGGATAAGTACAGTTCAGTAGAGCACCTAGGCCTCCTGCTGGCAGCTTTCTCTCTCTGTGGGTCCTTCTAGTGCAGAGAACATGGCCCAAGTACAGCAGGTCCTGTGGCTAGAGGTTCTTTAATGGGGACAGAATTTCTGTAAGTTGCTTTTAAGACACATTTCATAAATCTGGACCTGCTGTTATATAAAGCAGTAGTGAAGAGTCCAAGTCACGAAAGGCAACTACATTTCAGCTCCTGCTGCCTCTGCCTCCCGGCAGGCCTCCTGAAATACCATGCTCGAGGATTGCAAGCAGTGTCTAGGCTCCCAGGAACAGTGCTGGGACCCAGGACCTATATTCGGGCCCGAGTATAGAACATGTAGGGCCCAGTGCAAAATGAACACATGTGGCCCCTTGTTTCAAAAGTTCAGAATTTCAGGATGGCGACAGTGGAGTCAGGGAGTCCGGGTGTGGGCATTCCGAGCACAGAGCCCTGAACAATGGCACAGATCAGAAGCCCATGAGGTTGGTTCAGCTGGTATCTGCCATGGACCCAGAAGGGAGGGTACTAGGGACTTAATGGTCTCCCCCTCTAAGGACTTCATGGTGGTAAGACAGAAGTCACAGCATTCTGGAAAGACTTCTTTGAAAGGGGGGCTTCAGGCCAGCCCTCTGGATGCTTTTTCTAGATTTTCACCCTCTGAAGCTGTTGGCAGACTTAAGCCCTGCTCAGTCTTCTGGGTTTGACTCAAACTCCATGCTTTGGTGAGGTCGGGTTCCTTCTTGCAGGCTGTGTCCATGCCTGTTCTTCAGGTTATTTTCACAGATTTGGTTTCTCTGGCCCCAGGAAAATCAGGCTTCTTTTCTACCCAGACGGCACGTCTACTTTTCACACTTGAGATCAAATTTTTCAATACACAAATATCCGAACCTGATTCTCCCCATGCCCACAAGTCTTCCCAGGGGCCGGCCCAGCCTGGCCTGCATCCAGCATGAGCACCTGCCTTTGCACCAGCTGACCACCAGCTGGGTCCATTTATTCCAAGCTTCTTCTTGGCTCTCCACTCACATCCCCGTCTGTTGTCCCTCCCCACTGTGTTTGCCTTCCACTTGTCCCAGGTTATCCACCTGACCCCTTCCTGTTTCTATTTCATGTTCTCTGAAAGCTCTGTGCTTCCGTCTATCCCTGAGCCCCAAGTTCAGACAGAGATGTGGTGCCAAAGCACTGAGTTCCATGTTCCAAACAAAATTGCCTACTTCACCCCTTCCTACTCCCCCAACATAAAACTCACACACTTAAAATATTTTCATCAGGTAAAAGTAAGCCGCTTAATAAATGGGACTAGGAAAAACTGCTGTCTATTTAGAGAAAGATCGGATACCTCTTCTTCAAATTGTAAACAAAAATAAACCCCCATGAACTTGGTATTTTAAACCAGAAAGATAAAATTGTAAAATAACCACAAGAAAAAAAGTATGTGAGAATATTTTTTGTGATCCAGACTTTCTGAGCAAGCCAAAACCTGGGTGTCCAGAAAATCATAACAGATTGGATTACATAAAAATTAAATATTTCTGTAAAATAAAAGACACAGTAAACAAAGCAGAAGGTCGAGCAACGGACTGGGAGAAATGACTTGCAGCACATACATCAAAGGTTTGAAACCCAGAACGTGAGGAGAGCTCTAACAGAACAACCACCACAAAGGAAAAGAAGGAAGGAAGAAAGGAAGGGAGGGAGGAAGAGGATGCAAAGAATATGAACAGGCTGAAATAAATAAATAAACTTCTCAAAATAAAAACACTGAAATTTAAATGAAATTTTTGAAAAGGGGGTGCCCAGGCAGCTCAGTTGGTTGGGCGATCAACTCTTGATTTTGGCTCAGGTCATGATCTTGGGGTTGTGGGATCAAGCCCCGTGTTGGGCTCCATGCTGGGCACAAAGTCTGCTTAAGACTCTCTCCTTCTCCCTCTGCCTGGCCCCCTCTCTCCCTCCCTCTCAAAAAAAAAAAAAAAAAAAAAAGCCTGAGACAGTGAGAACACCATTGTTGCCATGAAGTCTGGAATGCCATAGACACCATGGATGAGCCTCCCTCCAGCTGCGAGGGTAGGCCTGGCCTAACCATGAGAGAGCCCCTTGGGGGGTCTCGTGGGAGCTTTGATGTGGGAGCACCTCAACACCCACTATGGTCTGCTCAGCCACATAGAGGCCCTTCTCCCCTGAAGTTAAAAAAAAAAAAAAAAGAATATGAGCAGGCAACTTATAAAGGAGTAATTATGAGCAGACGACAGCCCTTCTCCTTTAAACCAGCTCCCCACCAGAACAATCCGCTAATTTATATATTTGTTTTTAAAAGCAGTATTTCTGGATGCTGAGTTTAATCCTTTCCATTTTCTTTCAGTGCATAGTTTATTGGATTTATATCCTAAAGCTCTTCAGGGAGGGCAACTTTCTTTTTAAAGATTTTATTTTTAAGTAATCTCTACACGTAACGTGGGGCTTGAACTTCTAACCCCCCAGATCAAGAGTCGCATGTTCCACCGACTGAGCCAGCCAGGCGCCCCAGGGAGGGCAACTTTTAAATCCACCCCAGAACGCACAGCCTTCTGATGGGACACCAGTTGTGCGTAGCTGCGAAGTAAGGGGACCACAGAAATGGGACAGACAGTGCTACACGAACTGTACTATATATTTTAAAGAAGACTGAATTATGTGATAGACTGCCCAGGCAATTATTCAATATCTACAGAGGGAAAACACTGGAAGAAAACAAGCCTGAGGGGAAACAGCAGATAGCTAGCTCTACAGGGAGAATTGTGGGGGGTTATCTTCTTCCCTGTCTTTTGTTCTGAAGTCCCACCCCTGGTGTCCTGACGGCTGAGCAGGCCTGCCACCAGGGTCCCCCCAGACGAGCCCTCTGCCTGGGGCAGTCACACAGCACCTCTACCCTTAGGACATGAATAGTTTCTTCAGATATTACCTTCAGGTGACAAGCCGTTTACATCTCACAGACATAGTTTCGTATGCCATTTTGCTCGCTTCAAATAATGCCCTCAATTTTACAATAAAAGAGTTATTTAAAAAGCTTAAGGCTGATGCTTGTAGCAAAGAGCAGCGACCTGGGGGTGCCAGCGATGGGTGTGTCCCCTGCCCCGTCAGGACATCCCAGGCAGCACCCGTGTGCCGGGAGTCTCAGCACCTCCAGCTGCCTGCAACCTCTGGCTGGGCCCAGTCCCCTCCGGTCCCGCAGCCCCATGTGAGCGCACTCAGACGCTGCTCTGAGTCTGGGCTCCCCTGCCTCCTGACTTTGAAGTCAAGGTTTCGCTCTCTTGACGAGTACTCATTGCTGAAGGCTACCCTTGCTACTAAAATAACTTTCCATGAAATACTCTTGACTGTAAATGCCCTTATATTATAAGAAATGCTCATGTTTGTGTGTGGTTATGTCTTGTGTAACTGACTCCACCGGGTTTTCGAGGTGAAAATTGCTCGTTTTTGTCATTTCCAAAACCTGACATTCTTTCAGTATAATGTGGCAATTTCTCAGTTCTTTAAACTATTTTTTTCTTTAAGTTCTCATGAATTGGCGGTTCCTGTTTTTCTGAACTGCTTGTCGAAGCCATGTTTGTGTTAGGCTCACAGTCAGGTCACCCTTGTTTAAGAACTAGGAAACAAGGCGAAAAGTCCCCGCAGAAAAGTGTGACTTCCCGGCCCTCGGGAGCCTCCCTGCTTGCTTTGTAAGTTGTAATTCGGAGGGATGCGTGTGAACGTTGGAGGAAGGGAAAGGACCCAGCAAAGGACAACGTGGGTGAAAGTTCCGATTGCCGATTGCCGGGGGAGGTCCTGGCGTGAGGTTAGACGGAGCTCCGCTCACGCTCACGTGGAGACTGTGGCTCAGCCGCCGGCCCTGCCTGGGGGCACATCGTGCGGCCCACCAGAGCATGGATCCCGTCACATATAAAGATGAAGTGGCTCTTTCTCCCCCCCCCACCCCCCACCCCACCGCCCACCCCTCACTCCTTTTTAAAAAGCTAATGTAAAGACCAAATTCCGCTTTTTGACCTTTGCGTTCTGCAGTTCGGGAAAAGTTAAAACAAAGTGAGAACATTCTATTTGTTTAACTAAAGCAGGAGTGGGCCCAGGCGGAGCGGTCGCCACTGCCGGCTGGTGTCTCTTAAGGGGCTAATCCAAGCTGAGCTGAACCCGGGATGGAAACCTGCTCAGAGCAGCCGCCGTCAGCATCTGGAAGGATGTGCACTGTTTTAGTTTCCTAGAGTTGCTGTAACAAAGGACCATAAACTGGGGGCTCAAACCACAGAAACGTATTATCTCATAGTTCTGCCAGCAAGGAGTCTGAGATCAAGGTGTGGCGAGGCCACGCTCCCGCTGAAGGCAGCCAGGGGAGAATCTGACGCCGGCCTCCCTCCTGGCTTCCCTCCCGGCCTCCCTCCCAGCCTCCCTGGTTTGTGGCAGCCTCATGGCCATCTTCGCCTGGCCTTCTCCCCGTGTATGTGTCTGTGTCAAATGTCCCCATCTCGTAAGGACTCCACTTGCATTGGAAAAGGGGCCACCCTACTCCACTATGACCTCATCTTTAATCATGTCTACCATGACACCATTTCCAAATAAGGTCTCATTCTGAGTTACTCGACGGGTAGGGCTTCAACATACGAACTCTGGGGAGACATGATTTAGCCTGTAGCAGAGGCCTTGAATGATGACTCACAAAGTCTGGCTTCAACTCACTTTCTCTGTCATTTCTTCTGCTAGTGTCTTCCCCCAAACTCTTTCCTCCGAAAATAAATTGCCTTCTTAAAAACACATTTGCTTTCTTGTTTGTCAGTGTCAATTAAAGGTTGTTAAAAGCATGGCATTCCGTACAGCTCAAAATCCTGCTGCTGATGGACGCAGTCCCGGTCAGGAGGTGCCTCTCAGGGATGCTACCAGGCAGCCGGCCTCTGGAAGGAGCAGGGCCGTCCGGACGGGGCCCGGGCTCTCATGCCTCAGCGCAGATGTCCTGCTACCCTGGGCCCCGTGCTCCTTCTGTCCTGCAACCCCACAGGTGCTCCGAGGAAGTCCCTCAGGCCCCGGGTCCAGGGGGCTGCTGTGAGGACAGCTGACTGCGGAGGAACCAGCTGGGGCTGGGCGACCGGCTGGCTGGCCTGAACTCTGGCTCCCCCACTTGTTAGCTATGTGACCACAGGCTCGGCTTCCTCCCTTAGAAAGGGAGATCCTCACGGAGGGTTATTCAGTGACACTTGGAACCGTGCCTCACCCAGAGAAGACACTGAAACATCAGCCATGGCCATTTGGAGTGACTCCGGCCACGGCAAAAGCACAAATTTCACTTAGGGGGATTTGTTTTAAAAAATTCTGAGATGGTTTTTTTTTTTTTCAACTCTCAACCTCCACCTCCTCATCCATCTCTTTTGTAAATAAAATTTGGTGTCAAGCTGGCTGTGGGGGTCCGGGACCCTCATGGGTGTCCAAGTCACTGCTCACCTTTCTGGCCACCGCCCAGCTGCCCGATTGCCACCCTGGGTCAGTGGAGTCCCAGGCTGTGAGAGTGCATCTCAGCCCCACCGGACCCTCTGGATGGCCCTCACCATCCTGGCCTGGGGCTTCGCTGGGCGCGGGAGCCCATATTCGGTGCCTTCCCTGTGTGCCCGCCTGTCCCTTGGACGCCTGCACAAGCACAGGCCTCACCCGTAGGATGCAGAAGAAGGGGAAGCGTGGCCAGCCCAGCAGCCCCGAATGCAGGGAGGGAGCACACAAGCCGGTGCTCGGTGCTTGAGAGCACAAAAGTGGTTTAACAGTAAAAACGATTGTGATGGTTTTTGCGGAAAGTAGGAAAGAAAGGAAAAAGATTCATTCAAATACCTGCTTACATTTGCATAAAGAAACCCTGGACAGATAAGCAACGAAGAGTTGGGTTTCAGAGGGGTGGTCAATGGGAACTGGGTAGGAGACGGGCGTGAGAGTGTGCTTTTCGCCCAACCCCTTCTTCTTTACTTTCACTTTCGAAACTTATTCAAAGATTTAATTAAAGCCGGAAACTCTATTCTCTATTCACATTTGCAGATTAAAAGAGACATCCCTGATGCTGAAAAGCCTCAGCTGAAGGTCAGTGCCCCCTTCCATGAAGGCCCTTTTCCAGATGAGAACCTCTAGGTGCCCCTGGCAGGAGTACACTCCCCACGACTAACCAACCACAGAGTTTCCAGCAAGATTTCTTGAGGTCATGGAAGAGCTGCTCAGACAGGGGTTCCAAAAAAGTTGTCTTCCTTTGGGAGTGATTGATTTGAATGACCCGGAAAGGCTTTAATCCAGTTGTGGTCTTGGAAAATAGAATCCGGCACAAAGCCCGACATTGGCCGGTTGGAGGTTCGTGGTGTTTCAGGATGAGGCTGGCGAGAATTCTGGCTCTGCCTTGGTGTGTGCTCCCTGAACTCTTGAGAACTTTAGTCTGCTCATGCAACATGGGTTAAGAGTTCCCAGTCCTCATGGGATGGATATGGGGGTTGAACAAGTTAGTGGATATAAAGCAGCCAGCACACACCGGGCCTACGGAAGATGCTCCATAAATATTAGTTTCTCCAACCCCTACTGCTGCCAGGAGGCCCTTCCAAAATTGATTTACTACACACAGTTTAAGCAGCATGGTTAATCTCCCCTAAGTCCTGCACAAGACATAAATTAAAACCTCCAACATGAGAACCGGGGGCCTCCCCTTTTCCACCAGTAGAGAACTGAGTAACTGTAATTATCTTTGGAAGCTGTTTGCTCAGAAAGTTCTGGAACTCTCTCTTTCCTGAAACTTGGAGAACAATTTCCACTTCAATAAGAAGTCCCTCTCTTGCCACTCACTGGCTATTCATTTTCACACAGAGTGGTAGAAATTAGAGTTAGAAGATCCTGATAATTTTGGCAACCAGAGGGCAGGTGGAGGTGGGGATAAGCTGAGAGGAGACTGCACTCTGTTAAAGGCTATGTAATGACTGGGGGAGGCAGCCATCTGGCCCCTCTTGAGTGACCATTCCTGTTCTGTGCAAGTGCCCCGGGGGATGGACTCAGCGGGTGAACACAGAGCATGCAATACCCACTTTGGGAAGGTGAGACAGTGACTGGGTGACTCACTTTCTCAGAACGACGTTCTGGTTTGCAGTCACCTTTTGTGCTGCTGGGTGGCAGTCTGCACTCACTCTGCGTCTCTCCTCTCCCCTCCCCAGAGCAGGCACTTCTGGGGACTTCAAAGGGACCGCTACACAGAGACAGCCGCCCATCTGTCAGGCCGGGCTCAGTGGTGCCTACTTGAAAGGCCTATCTGAAGCAAATCAAATGCATCCAACCCACAAACGCTGAGGATGTGACTCTGTCTAAGCAACTAAACCAACAATCCCCAACTGAGCATTCAGATGTTCTAGATGTTTAAGGTGACTTACTGCTAGCATCTAAGAGCGGATCGTAAGGTTAGTTAGCCTCACCGAAAGCTGCCAGTATTTGTGGATGGGGGAGAGGAGAAAGACAGAAAGAGGATGGCTATCCATCAGGAGGAGTCTGGCTCAGTGCCTAAATCATCAGTAGCGGCCCCATTTGTCAACGGGGTCACACCACACATTTGATTATGTGATGTGTTTTGTCACCCATTCATCTGCAACAGTGAAACCTGTGCAGCAAGGGGAGCTGTTGGTATTCAGTGAGGTGCCCCAGAATGATAAATGCGGGCAACCTTGAAGAAAGTCCCTAGTGGAGTGCCACAGGCCTCTGCTCTTGGTCTACACCGAGCCAAATGGTCTTCTGGTGAAGACGGAAAAGGAAGGGACACCTCTCTAACTTGCAGATGATGTCAAGCTTCATATTTTATGTTAGAGAATATCTAGGCTAAATCTAGGAGATTAAACCAAAAGTCAGTACCCAGATGCAAAATGCGGGAGAGGTGGCTTTGCACATGTCCCCACACAAAGAGGCTGGGATGTTGGCCAACGGATGGGTGTGTGGGCCCCAAACCTCAGCCTTGCATCCAGGACAAGGCAGGTCACTGTGCTCATGGGTGGGGGGACATTGGAAAACTGTGGTCCGTGACTAGAAGGACAGCACAGAGTCAAGGCTGCCAAACACCACAGCACGCACGTTCAGGAACTATGGGAAGAAGGCGAGCCTGAGCTTAGTGGTAACAGCCGGGCTACTAGAAGGGCTCAGTGCGGAAGCAGCCAGGGCTTGTGTTATAATTCAGCAGTTTCTGGGACAGAAGAATTGCCCATGAATGTTAATGAACGTGCTGAATTATGACCATAGCCATGACCACGGATATGACTGAAAGGCTTCATTGGGCAGAGCTAGGTCCAAAATGTGGAAGTGCCAGAAAACAGGCTTTGGATTATTGATGCAACAGCTTCTCAGTTGCTGCTCTGCAGTGATGGGCTGGGCTGTCTCTGGAAGGAGAGAAGGGGTTTAAGTGTAGATTAAATGGCCCCTTATGGGGTTCACCTAGAGGGAATGCTGGGGTGGACAGTGCCCTTGACTCCAGAGAACTCCTGATACAAAGTGAAGAGTGTCTTTGTAATGGTGATGACCCCAAGGTGGGTTGTTGAGCACTCGCCGTGGTGGGTCACCTCACTGCACTGTATAGGACGATCAAACAGTCACACCGCTAGCCAGGGGGAGCCAGGAACCTACTTTAGCTGCCTATCCATACAGGCAGAACAAAGCAAGACACAAATGCATAAACCAACTCCTTTCAGATCTCCACGCAAGTGGAGGGACCCTCAGAGACCACCCATGTACATGAGGCCCCTCGCCGTGCACCACTTGCCTCCCCTTCCAGCAGCCCTTCTAACAACCACGTTTGTTTATCCCCTGCCTCCAGAGGTCTCAGTAAGCACTTGATGAGTATCAAATGAATAAATGAAGAGACAGACAACTGGACCTCTCTCCCCTAGCTCTAGGCTGTACAGCAGACATTCTCCCTGGGCCTGAGAAAATGGAATGTGGAGGCAGGATGATGGGATTCTTGGGTGCCCAAGCTGGAGTGGACGGACCACGGCTGGGGGGAGATCGGGGGCCCCAGAGAAAGGTGTCTGTGGTCAGGAACACACAGCAAAAAGTAGCCATTCCAGTAACAACAGCCAATACTATTGAACACCAACGGTGTGTGGCACTTTGCTAAGAATTCTCTGCGCAGTGAGCCCTTTCATCCTCAAAACCACCCTCTGTGCCACTTACTCCTCTATCCCTGCTTCCCAGGTTAGGAGACGGAGGCCAGGAGGCACAGAGGTTGTGTGGCCGGGAGCTGGCAGAGCGGAAGTGGCTTCCTCGCCGTGGCCTGTAGCCTCCCCACAGCCAAACAGTCCATGGAATAGGGCAAACGGTGTGGCGCCCGGGGACATGGCTTCAAGGGAGGGACGCAGCGTGTCCCAGCATCCCACACCCGTGGGAGGACATCATTTTGCTGTGCTGTCGTGCTGCAGTGGAACAGGGCAGGGGAGAGGAGGGGTGTGGGCCTGGGGCCTGGGTTTGCTATCTTCCGCCCATTCAGCTTAGCTCCCCACTGCTTGTGTGCTTCCTGTCAGTTATGGCTGAACATGGTTTAATGCCTCTTCCTTAAAAAGCCAAAAGAGTCAAAAGACACACTTGGGGGATATGTAGGACAACAGTGACAGGGACCAAGCCTGAGGTGTCCCTTGGGCCAATCTAGTCAGTCCCCGGAATGGCTCCACACAAACAAAACTAAGGATGCCTCTCCCCAGACAGAAAAGTTCATGATCAAATAGCACAAGCCCCAACGGTCTGTCTGTGTGGGCCTCACCTGAGGCCCTCGCGCCCAGAAGAAACTGGCAGACAACTGGCAGGAACATTCCAGTGTCAGGTGCCCAGCCTGGGCCACCTCCTGGGCAGGCCATTCTCCAGGCCCTGAGAGCCCACTTGAGGTTTTATCCCCAGAGAGGGGGACACTGAGGCTTACACTAGTGGCACTGGTGCCAGAGATGTGGGACCCCCCCCTGCCTGGCCCAGAAGCTCTCCACCCCTCTGAGGACTGACTGAGAGCCAGGCTCAACTTGACCCCTTTGTCCCAGGGCAGCATCTGTTCTCAGGGTGATGGCCCATCTTTCAAAGCTGCCCAGATTAGGAAAACATGCTCTAGATTTGTGCTTTCCACTATGACAGCTACTAGCCACATGTGGCTACGTACATTTAAATTTGAATGAACTGAAATAAAATATAAGTTTAAATTCAACTCCTCAGTCACCTTAGACACTTTTCAAGCGCTCAGTAGCCACATGTGGCTTGTGGCTGCATAGTGGCACAGATAGCACATATTTTTATCCCAGAGAGTTCTGTTGAACCGTGCTGTTCTGGAGGCTTTGGAAAGTCACAAGAAGACAGCATGTGACCTCCACAGGTCCCCTGAGAGGTTGTGTTTCTGACTCCTCTGCCATCACTGTTCTTTCTTGCTGCCACCCCAGGCCAAGGCCAAGGCCGAGATGGGGGCCCAGGTTAGGGGAGGCCCAGCAGCAGTCAGCAGACAGGATGAGGCATAGACAGGGTGCCCCCACCAGACACTCTGTAGCAGCAGGGGCTGGGAGCAGTGGCACGTTTCCCGAAGGGGCCTAGAGTTAGGGACAGACCACCAGGTCATGCGGGCCCCTCTGGCTGCAGCGGGAGCCAGAGTAGCTCTGGAGCCCCACACCTGCTGAGTCTCAGGTGTTAAACAGCAAGGGTGGCGGCCACCTCAGAGAGTAGACCGCCCCGCCCCTGTTGTCTGGCCCCAGGTAACCCTGAGACTGTGTGATGACGCCAGGAGCACTGGGACAAACAAGGGTTCCCGATAATGACAGAATCTGAATTTTCCCTCAGCCAGGTTGAGGCGGTAATGTAGGGGCAGGGTGAGCTTAAAGAGATTTTGAGAATAAAGGGAGTGTTGTATCTTTGACACCTTAGCACTGCAGACTGAAGTTTATACCCACTAAACAGGTCAGCTGGATGAGAGGAGCAATTATCAGGGAGACGAGGGAGGACAGGAAACCTGGCACAGGATGGACAGATCTGCTCTGAAAATCCTTATTGTCATTTCCAGAGATGACGTGAGTGCCATGGCTGTTGAGGCTCTGCAGAGGGGCTGCCAAGGCTTCCCAGGGTCACCTCCAGAGGCACAGGCCCTTCTGTGGTTGCTCTCTGCCCTCCCAGGGCCAACCTCTGCATCATACTCTTAAAAAGTAAATGTTTTCATTTATTTTAAAATCAGAAGAAAAAACAAAATGTAATAAAAATGAATATGTAATAATGACTCCAGTTTGTATGACATTCATCTTTATACCGAGATAGTCATAATACATTCTTACATGAGGAAGGGGCCATGAAGGCTAGAGCACCTGGAGTCCGTAAAAGTCACTAATGCAGCCCTGAGCTCTTGCTCCTTATACCAGAGGCATAAAAGGCAGCTCCACACAAAGGGAACTGATGTCCCGACAGACCCTCCTAGTTGACCTACAGATTGAATTTCAGCAGTGATTTCTCATACCTCTCTCTGCATCACACAGGTAAACCCACTCCAAAAATAGTCACATCTCCAGACAAAGCACCTAGCCTCCCAAAGCCCTGGGACCATTTGCCTGCTCTGCCATCCTTAGCGCTACCTTTGTTTCTCCAAGTTGTCTAATGATTTCAAGGAGGCTGCTGGAGGTCCAGCCATCACATTTGCATTCCACACAGGAGGACAGAGGGAAGTGGAGGACAAAAGGTTAAGCCTCTTAGATGTCAGGCTCCTTCAAGGAACTTTCCTAAAATCCCTACCACCCATTGCAGCCTATGTGTTTCATTGGCCACCCCATCTGTCTATGTGAATTTTCCCTCAGCAATGACATAAATGTATCATGTAATGTAAAGGAGCTGGTGGAGGAAGACGGAGGGTTGAAGCAAGACTCTGAGATGGTGCAAAGCAAAGAAAACACAGAAAGGGACTAAGTCCAAGGCAGAATTACAGCAAACAGCCCCTGCTGAAAAATCCATCCTATCCTCCTGCATCCTCATGGCCCTGGTGGTGCCACGAGATAATGGGGTCATGTGGAGCAGAGGGTGTGACAGGCTCACCTTCTCTGGCCCTTGATCAGGTTAAATCATGTGAATAAACTCCACGTCCTTGGAGCTGAAACTTTTCTACTTGGGCCATTCTGCTCTTTGCTGGAACACTGCTGAACCTTTGAAGCCCAGTCTGGATGAAGCCTAGTCTGTATCTTAGGGGCTGGAAGGGTGTGGTCCTGACTCAGGAGCTGACTCTGGAAAAGCTGGCTGCAAGGGAGGGGGTGAGTCATGAACCCAGACATAGCAGAGATTCCTGGTATGTGCTCTGGGGGGGAAAGAACTCCGAGCTTGGACTGCTTTCTTTCGAGGCAGGAGGTGCTACAGGATGTGAAGGCTCTCCGCCTCCCTGCGCCCGTCCCCTGGGGCACGGCCTGACAGTACTGGGCTCACATCTATTTCACAAGAAAGACATAAATAGGAAAGACCTGGTCTGCCAGTTCACCTCCGCATCCCTGGGTCAAAGAACCAGCCTGTTGGGCTCAAAACGAAGCTCCTCTCCTTACTAACAGTGTGATTTAGCCGTCTCCCCTAACCCTTCTGTGTCCCCGCTTCTTCATCTGAATAATGGGGACAATGATTATGCCACATAGTTCCGTGAAGACTAAATATGGTCACAGTGGCAAAGCATCCAGAACAGTGCGTGGCACTCAGCAAGCACTCGGTAAACAAAGCAGTGTTTGAATTACCATTATTTTATTGGGTAAACGTTAAGTATTTGCCGATGCATGGATGAAAAGAAATCTTCTTTGACTATTAATACCAAAATCAAACAAGTGATTTCTGTCCCTCTGAATGCCTTCCTCCGGGTTGTTCAGGGCTCTTGATGTCAGTCTCCTCTTGAGAGTTCTGATGAGAGCCATGTGGTTATTTCATGAAGTAGACCCTGATCCCAGAGGAGCTAGGTGACTTGTCCTGGGTCCAGTCATAGGACCAAGAATGCTATAAAACATAAATCTAGTTGTATTCAGGAGCACTCTGTTGTGGAGACTGCTCGTTGCCTATCCTACATCCATTCTCCTCTACTTCCTGTGTTGTCAACAGCTCCTATGTTGTCAGGGGCAGCAATGTGCCTAGTTAAAAAACTGCATTCCCCGGGCTGCTGTACAGATACAGTGACCAATAAAAGATGTAGGCAGAAAAGGGTTATTTGGGGGTTCTAGGAAAGCTCTTTAAAGGAGCCTGACACCTAGGATGCTTTGTCTTCTGTCCCCCACTTTCCTCTTTCCTCCTCTGTGGAATGCAGAGGTGATGGCTGGAACTCCAGCAGCCGTATTAAAACCATAAGACAACTTTAAGGAAGGAAGCTACTGCTAAAGAAATCAGAGAAGAAAGATGAATGAACTGGCTACCCATTGACCTTTGCCCTGGCCAGCCTGCTTCCAATCTTTTTCCATCTGGGAGAAAGTAAGCCTGACACTTTCCAGAGCAAGCGTTATTTTGTAAAGTTTTCCTTTATATCTGCCTAAATTGATAGAAACCCATGCATGCCTCTCATACTCTAGAAATGATTTGTCCGGGGGAACAGCTAAAATGACACATCTATGCCTTTGCTAAAAGTTCTAGTATTTTAAGGATGATACATTTTTGAAGGGGCAGCAAGGAGGGAAAGGCTAAAAGCCTCCGTGGCAGAAACCCTTCCTTGCAGGGTAATTGATCCTAAAAACAAAGGATAAGCAGGAAAACCACAATGGATAAGATTTGCCACCACCATTAGCTTTTTCTAGTATACAAGATGCAAGAAAACTGGGTGTTTTTCTCTCTTTTTTTTTAATCAGAGGAATCATCTGAGACCAAACAAGCCTCCCCACCACTCCCCCTTCCTGTGGACCCAACTTCCTTCTGATCCACTGTTGGCTTCCCCTCGCCTAAGCTCTGTGGTCTAAGCAGAACCCTCTTGACATGGTGAGGAGCCCAAGCTCTGCCCCACAGCACTGGGCCAAGCACACAACTGCCCTGCCACGGCACTGGGAGCAGAGAGGGTCCTCTGGATTTGGGGACGGGTAGCAGCTGCAAGACAAAAGTGCCCACAAAGTGTCACCGTTTATAACGGACCAACACGACACAGCCGTGCTCGGCGTGCAAAGCCTCGACTTTCAGAAAGGACATGTATAAAGCGCCCACTGCCTATGTTGGCAGCGCAGTGTCAGAGGAGGCTGACGGAACAAAGGGACACAGGTGGCACTTCTGTCGGACCCTGCAGGATGTGTGTGAAGAGACGCTTCTGAGGCACTGAATGATCTTGGATAGCTTCGGAACCGGCAAGGAAAGGCCATGTGATGCTCAGCATGGTTTTAGTTTTAAGTGTATCTTACTTAATATTTTCAATATGAGTCAGCTCCATATACTGGGCTGATTCTCAAACAACCAGAAGTTGACTAAAGCTGCCTTTAGATAGGAAGCATGGGTACAGCGTCCAGCTGCTTCCACCCTGGAAGCAGGTCTGAGGCCAGGGGTCCCGGATTCTCGGTGGCCCCAGACTGTTGGATTACAGACAACACCCTCCTCGCCCCCTGCTTTTCCTGACTCTCCTCTCCTGATGGAGGCGAAGGCGCCCCCCTCAGCCACGCACTCCTCAAAGCAGCTGCTCCGCCTGATACACCTGCCCGGGATGTGTACACCTCGAATAAGTTGAGCAACTGGCCATCCTTCCTATCTTCCAGGGTGGGTATGTGTGCGCGTCGGGGGCAGGGGGTTAAAGGAAATGCACAGAAAGTTACTACCATGTGGTTGGGCTGAAGGCAAGGGGCGCCATCCTCACTGTGATGATGTTGACGATAGAAACGATGATGGCCTCAATGATGGTGACAACATCTAGTACCTTGGGTTTTCCTGGAGAGAACCATGAAGCATTTCCCATTTGCCTAATCACTAAATGTCTTGCAAATGCAGAACTTGATGCAGGTGGGACCTCACTTCAGGAGCACGAGAGCCAATTCTTTAGGGGTGCCCACAGGGCCCAGGGCCCAGGTTGAGACAAAAAGGTGTCTCGGTGTATGTCCGAATCAGTGATTGTGTACTTAACAGCTTGTAACTGGTATGCTCATCATCACTGATCTTTATAAGGACCCAAGAGGCTGGTACTAGTATTAAGTCCGTTTTACAGTGAGGAAGGTAGGACACCAAGAAGCTGGTACTAGTATTAAGTCCATTTTACAGTGAGGAAGGTAGGACACCAAGAAGCTAAGTAACTTGCCCAGTGTGAGGGTGGGCTCACCGTGTGGCAACAGGTGGTGGGGACACCTGTAGATACCATGAAAACCTCTTAGCAGGAGGTAATGAAAGCCCACATAGGGGTGCTGATGAATGGTGTGGAGTGGAAGACAGGGCCAGCAAGCAATAGGCCAGTCTCGAAGCTGAGGGCGCCGTGACAACAGGGCACTGGGCCATTTCCGAATGTCATCAAACTGTCAGCATTTTCTTTTTGCTGCAGGTGTCTTTTTAAAATATCTGCTTAGCTTCTCTCGTAGATTGTTTCCCTTTTCACTCCCTGCCTGCGTCCTCACTTAGAATCAGCATCTTTTGGTAGTTGGAAAATATGACAAAGCAGCAAATCATATTAATGAATGCTCTATTTTCAGACCTGCCAAGGGTCTTATTTCTGGCCTTTTTAAATGACTCTTCTGATTATAAAAGTGATCATATCAGTTCGCCATAGACTTATTTCTCACGGGTAAGCAGTAAATTGACTTCCAGCGTTCATACAACTGCCCGAATTCTACATGAAAGAATACAATCAATGTCTAGGATAAAATCAACCACCTCAAAACTACTTCCCAATGGCGCTTATCCAGGGGAATTTGAAGACACAGGACCCGGCGAGGAGCACATGCTGACACCTGGCGTGCTTTCTGAAATGGGGATAAGAGAGAATGCTAGTGTGCCCGAGCCACTGAGGCACTGCCTAGGGCATCTGGCCATTTCGGGCTCTTCTCTCCAGGAACATGGCATTTCTCCGAGTGCGTACAAAGATTAATCACCAAGAGAGACAGACTGGGCTTGGCTCCCACCTCAGAAACCCCTGCTGTCTGCTTTGCTGAGGCCCTGAGTTGATCCCGAGACTCTCAGCCTTGGAACTACCACTGATTACATTGAAATCACAAGATCTTGCTTGGGAAAGTCATGCCACTAACTCAGGGGTCGCAAGTCCAAATGCCTTCAGAGTCCAGGTAAGAAGCGAAGCGGATAGAGCTAACATCAAGGGGTTCTCTTCTGTGTTCAGACCCTGTTGGAAGCACTTGGCAGATGCTAACTCTCTGAGCCCTCCCAACAGCCCTCCGAGGCAGGCAGCAACTGTGGTCTGGAAGCCCAAGGCTATCAGAGCCTTGCAACATTAGGGTTCAACAGGGCCCATGATCCAAAGAATATGAGACCCCATGGTCATCTGAATACAAACAAAAAACAAAAAAACACCAAAAAAGAAAAAAGAAAAAAAAAAAAAAAAACCGCCAAACAACCACCAATCCTGGGCACGCCGACAGAATTTGATCAGGTTGGGGGTGGATTCAAACAGGACTGCATTTGGCCTTTGAGTCACCAGCCTGCAACTCCAGCTATTTTTTAAAAAAATTTTCTTAACATTCTTTTCAGTTTATAAGAAGAGTAAGGTTCAAGGGAGGTTTTCTTCCTTGGAATCCTGCTCTCTGCTGTTAAGGTGGCGCACCCCCTACCCTTCCCCGCTGTGTGATACACGCAGAATGCCAGCTTGGAAGCTGAAGCTGTGGACCGCTCCCTGCTCCCACTCCATCGCTCAGCAGGTGTGACGTCATGGGACACGAGATGCAGCTTTAACCCTGGGCGATGCCTGCCCTTCGTAAACTCTGAATTTTTAATTTAACAAATTGCAGGCTCAACAAATTCTGTCAAAGCAGGCCGTAAAAATCAACATCAGCCGAAGGGGAGGGTCCTCGCCGAGGGACCCCTCAGCAAAGGGGCCTCGTGGGCGCACACACAAGAGCTGGGACTGAAGCCGGGAGGGGGTCACCAAACAAGGAAGGCACCCAGAGTTGATTTTAACCAAAGACCAAACAGCCAGATCCTCCTGGAGGGGCCAGCCAGCCACCGTGCTGGGCTCGGGGGCAGATCGCTTGCTCTCTTAGAGCTGCTCCAATTTTAGAAATCGGGTGCTGACTCATTATTAACCCAGAAAGCCCACACACTCAAATGACTCTACTGAAAAAGCTCCCTGTCATACCCTGCTTACTGATGTGCAGTTTTTTAAGCAAATTCAAAAAATGTTTATCACAAGGTATTTATGACATTTTAACCGTTTCATTTACAGTAACTAGAATGACATTTAAAAAAAAGTTTCCTGTATTTTACTTGACTGTAAAGCTAAGCCTCATCAGAATAGTAACAGGTTGAGAAACACACTATCAAGGTCATATCAGGCCTCAAGGACTCAACAACCCAATCCTCACCCCCAGCCCCCAGAATCCAAGCCCCCAGACCCCCGCATATTTTCTTTCTGACTTTACCACAGTCTGTGACATTCAGTCACAAGCAAAAAGAAAAGACATCAGTTCCCACTATCATTCACAGGCTCATAGAGAGGGAAGCCAAAACGCTGCCTCTCTATTGTATTTTCTTGCACTAAAAACCAGGCAGCTCAGACCACGCGGCCAGAAATTTCTTAGGGGCTGTCTTCCCTCCACCTCTGAGAAGCGGAAGCTGGCCCAGCCTCATCACCCCTGGGTTAGCACCAATTCACCCACCTCCATCTCTAAACTTCACCATGGCTCCAGAGACGAGTCTGGAACAGCTTATTTCCAGCCCAGCATCCCTGTCTCTCCCGGGACAACACAGTGTACGACGAGTATCGACATTCTCCCCATTAACCACCGAGACAAGCAGGCTACAACACAGTACCTACGGGGGTGGGGGCGGAGGAAGCAACTTCTCTAAAATTAGGGATCCTCAAAGTCTTGAATGCAGTATCCCCTCCAAGATGCAACAGCTTTAACCCATCCGAGGCTCTGAGACAGACGGTAGAAGCGATCGTAAAAATGACAGAAACATACTCACCGGGGAGAAGCTGCTGGCTCCACCTTCCCGCAGCCCGAGCCCTGAAGGTCTGAAGCGCGCACTGGCTCAGGCACAGCCGGCCTGGAATACCAGCCCGCGGCACACGCCAGCCATGCAGCCGCTCTTTCCCTCCATTCCCAGTCATGTCCACACGACTGAGACCCAAAAAAAAAAAGAAAGAAAGAAAGAAGGGGGGGGGGGGGGAGAAGAAAAAAAAGAGGAAAAAAAAAAAAAGAAGGAGAAGAAAAAGAAAAAGAAAAAAAAAGGGCGCACACCTCAGTCTTCGTTCTCACTGGAACGAGATGACTCATGCTGACTCACAGCCACCACTTCCTCTCCGACATTCTCTTCATACTTGTGAGCTGGGCTGGTCCCGTTCCCAGGGTCTCTGCAGCCCTTCCTGGAAGAACAGCCTTCTGACCCTGGCAAAGCCACCCGAACGCTGACCTCATGTGGAGCCCCCGGGAGCGCCTACACAGGGGAAATGCTTTATTTAGGAGGTTTGAACCACAGAACAGTAGAATGCATGAATCTCCTGTGCATTTGAATTTCAAATATACACTGCAATTCTGTAATATGTTGCAAGGCTTCTATGAACCGTTTGCTCATTTCAAGGCATTTCAGGGAAGGGAGGAGAAGGGAATATTGTCGCATTCTTTAAGGAGGCTGGGTCACCTTTTGCCCTGGCAAGACTGATTTCAGTGCATGTTTTCTTCTGCATATCTATGTCTGACACAACAAATCATGGGATCTAAAATTGGGATCTCTTCAAGGCTGTTTATTAGGAGGGTGTGTGCTCTGCTTTTGGGATTAAGTGACTTACAAAATCTTTTCTATCTGTCTTTCTTCAAGAATTCACCAGAGATGAATACTAAAATCCCAAGAAATGAAATGAAGGTGTAACGATCGATGTTTTAAAAAATTGTTGATGGATGTTAACAGGCAAGGACAGAGAGTAGCCTCTGCCTCCTCGTTTTCTTTGGAATGATCCCGCGGGTGGGGCAGTCTGCCACAGCTTCCTGCATTTTTAAATTATGAGAGGCTATGGAGGACAACAGCATCCATGTGACACTCAGCCACCTCCCAAGAAGCCCACAAGGGTGGCTGTGGTTGCATTAGGATGACCATGGTTTCTGGAAGGTCACGTACACAAGGCCATGCAGGAATATTGATGCTCTTAAGACACGTTTTGACTTAGTGCCTACTGCTGTGTAGGCCACACTCTGACACCCCTAAAGGATACAGAGAAAATAAGGGAATGATGTTTTGCTGGAGGACGGAAGACCCAGGCAAGGAGCATCTGTGTGCAGTGGACCTCACCCCGAAGGGGTCAGAAGACCCAGCTTCCATTTACAGGGAGGTTTGTCTTAGGGGAAAACAAATACTTGTTCAGTATTCTATTAGGTTCTTTTAAGAGAATTGGGGAGTTTTCTATCAGTCTCAAGAGCTTTGACTTCCCTGTGAAAGCTGCAGTGTGCCAACCGGCCAAATATTCTCATTTCTTCCAGGTTTTTTCCCCCAGGAAAGAGGAAAGCCTCTTGCTTTTCTGGAATTTAGGACTGGCTTTGTTGTGCCATTCATTGCAGTGTTTTCTCTAGGGGAGAATGGGGAGTGGGAATGGGGGCAGCAGCCTCATGAAGCCTGAAGATGGGGGTTCAGCAAGTCCGTAGGTCATCCCCAAGGGACATCTCTTAGCCGTGGGGACCCAGTAGACATGGGAGGTCCACACTGACACCAGGAGTCTGCAAGAGCTCTTGAAGTAGGGGTTCTGGGTTGTGATTTTTGTCCTATATGTAGAAAGTAGACTTTATTTATAAAGACTTGTATTAAGTCAACTCATTAATCCCTGGGAGGGAACTAAAAAAAAAAAAAATCACCAGGGATAAATTACAGAAATTTGAAATAGTTGGGAAATGTAGGCTCCAAGTGGCGGCCACACCCTCCTGCTGGGAGGACCCTGCCAGAGGCCTCGGCACTTCAGCAGTGGGTTCTTACACAGCAACACCGTTACGGTGAGCCTCCTGGAATATTTTAGGGCAAGGCTTCAGACATGAAGCTGGGCCCCCTCCCAGAGCAGGCAATTTGAGCCATCGCTGTGGAAGGTCACTGGACTGTGTCCTCCCTTTAGAGTGCTGCACTAAATAGTCAATCCTATGAATGCTGTCTCTTCATTCCTGATTGAACCTCCATCCAGAGCTCTTCTCATTTGGGCTGGGAGGTAGGGAGAGAATATTAGTGACAAGGGCGAGGCCATTCCCAGTCTATTCATAAATTAAACATTCATTAAGGCAAATCAGTAGCACCGTTTCCCATAATTGTTAATATGGAATGTTCTAGAGTGGATTCTCTTTCAATTGGTTAATTTCTGCATATTCCGCCAGAAAGGAAACAATGGTGACACTTGGAACATGGCTACATGCAAACACTTTTTAAACATCCACATGTTCTTTCGCCAATGAAAATACCTTGTAAAAATTTAGGTTTCACCGAATTAGTAAAATAAATAAGTTTCACTCCTGAAGAGTGCACAGTCTGAGGACAGTGCCTTCTAGCATGTCATAGGATCTTATAAATATCAATGACTCACACCGAAGGGTATTTATTAGATGCTAGTCATTCTCCTAAACATGCACAGGTACTCCAACCTCTGATCCCCAAAATAGCCCTCTGAGTAAGGGCATCCCCACTTTCCAGCAAAGAAACTGAGGCACAGAGAGGCCCAGGAGCCTGCCCAAGTTTGCAGGGCCCAGATGTGCACCCAGGCAGCCTGGTGTCAGAGCCCACATTTCTAACGACCAGGCCACATGAATTCCCACAAAGAACTTTTATTTTTATTTTTTTTTAAAGATTTTATTTTATTTATTTGACAGAGAGAGACAGCCAGCGAGAGAGGGAACACAAGCAGGGGGAGTGGGAGAGGAAGAAGCAGGCTCATAGCAGAAGAGCCTGATGTGGGGCTCGATCCCATAATGCCGGGATCACGCCCTGAGCCGAAGGCAGACGCTCAACCGCTGTGCCACCCAGGCGCCCCTCACAAAGAACTTTTAAATGAGGGGCGCCTGGGTGGCTCAGTGTTTAAGCAGCTGCCTTCAGCTCAGGTCATGATCCCAGGGTCCTGGAATTGAGCACAGTATCAGGCTCCCTGCTCAGCGGGGAGTCTGCTTTTCTCTTTCCCTGTGCCCACCCCCCTCCCGCTCATGCTCTCTCTCTCTGCACTCTCTCTCAAATAAATGAAATCTTTCAAAAAAAAAAAAAATCTTATCACACACATCCCTTTACATCATGGTATATTCTCCCTAATTCTGCAGATGTGTGTAAGGTAGATGTTTCTTTCTACTCATTTGAGAGATAAATCAAAATCCTAGCCTTGAAGTGACCTATCCCTTACAATAGTAAGAATTCTCATTAATGGAGAGGGCCGGTTAGAATTACCCACCAACACATCCCAAGAAGTCCACGCCACCAATGCCTGCATAGACAGCACTCCTCCCAATCAGGGACACAAAGGCATCAGGGGACGTCCTTCACGGTCCTTCCATTACTCAAGCAAACAGGTCTCTCCACCACCCTCTTGCCTGGGAGAGAATTTATCCCCTTGTTGCAAATCCAGCAAACTACCCCTTCCCCCATCCTCACTTCTTTCCTAGGATTTTGTTCCTAATCAAATATAGGCCTTTTCCCTCCAACATCCTTAACATTTTCCTGTCTGTGGTCCTCAACACAGGCTCCAGTCACTTCCATCTCCCAAATACTTCCCCTGCCTTTGACCTCGTGGAGTAGACCCATGGATGCCCCCCATTCATCCTATCCCTCCCCTATTAGCGGTAGCCTTGACACTTGCTTGGGATTGACTCCACCCCCATACCCAAGGCAGAGTTTTGATTAGGCTAAGCAAAACAAGGGAATGTCACCCCTTGTCACTATGAATGGTTCCAGGATGGGCTCCCAGGCCTATGCCAGCTAGAGCCTGGCTACCTCTAATCACACTGATGGGGTAAGGGGTGCCCAACTGGAGCAAGGCCCAGGACTATGCCCACTGCTTCAGGGATGCAGGGAAGAATGCACAGAATCAAGAGTTTTCATTCTTACTCTTAAGTTTCTAAAGTTTAGGACAGGGTATTATGAGGAAAGGAAAAAAAAAAAGATATGGAAAAATGGGCGAAGTCAGACAACAATATATAGTTGGGCAGGCTGTACACTGATCAACCCCAGAGAATAAATTTACGTAGCCCATGATATCCACAATCGTATGTGGTAGGGTTTATTGTAGTACCTACCAGGTGATACCTCCCTAAGACCATATAAGGATCCCACTGGCTGGGTGGTAAAGAGAACTGGGAGGAAAGAATAGAGAGAAGAGTCTGAATCCTGCTCCCCCACAGGGGGGTGGGGCCAGAGAAGCATTACCACTCACCCCAGGGCAGTCCAGGGACTCTGAGAGCAAAAGGACACCTGCAATTGGAATGATGGGATGTAAGAGTTTAGTCAGCAGTGTTTTTTTTTTTCCTTCCATGGTGGAACTTGAACTTGATAGTGGATCTTATGTTCGACAGAATTTAGTCTGTAAGGCCATGAGAATGGATGAGTTCACTAGAGGAATGAGTATAGGAAAAGGAAGCAAGAACTGAGCCTTGGGCCCTGCAGCTTTTGCAGGGGGTCAAAGGAGCCAGCAGAGAAAGGATGATGAGGGAGGATGGGGGTTAGGGACCAGCAAGGAGGGAGGGAAGCCAGGGGAGTGTAGTGCCTGAGGAAGCAAGTGAAGAAGGTGCTTTAAGAGGAGAGAATGAACACCTGTGTAAACACAGCTACGAGAGCATCATGGATTTGGTGAGGGAGGTCCATGTTGGGAGTTGCTGGTGAAGGTCTGAAGAGACATGAGAGAAAAGGGGGAGAGAGGTGGAAGACAGTGAGGAGACATCACTTTCTGGAAACAGCTATAACTGGAGAAGGACATGGTGTCCAGAGAAATGTCCTTTTTTGTTAAGAGAAATAACAACTTACCAGGATGCTTATTGATAGAACTGACTTACTACAAAGGGAGATACTGATGACACAGGAGAGGACCAAGGGGAATTTGGTGGAATTGGGAGGAACAACCAGACTTACTGCTCACAGGGAGGGCTTGGCCCTGTAAGGGGGAGCCCTCCACAGCACTGGACATCGACCAGGCGAGGAGGGGCCACTACATGAATGTTCTATATGCTCTTGTATGTTTCATCATTTGTAGTAAAAAAAAAAAGTGACATCAATTTTTAAAATTTAATGACAAGTAATACACAATTACAGTTTTTCTACTAAAAACCTTAAATAATTACAGATCAAACTAAAAGTCCCCCTTGATGAAGAGGTGGCATTTTTCACCAAGGTAATGAGGATGGCTGAGAGGGATGGAGGAGGCAGGATTTAGGGAAGAGGAGAAGAGGCATGTATTCATAAGAAGGGGAGAAAAATACTAGAGAGAAATGTCCACGGTGGCACAGGTTGGATGGTGGATGAAGCCTAGCTTCCCCAAGAGGAGGTTGGTGTGAAAATATCGATGAGATGGAGTGTGCCTTGTTGTGGGGCTAGACCCCACGGACTGACTCCATGGGGTTGAGCCTCTCTCTGCACCGAGCCGGGGGAGGCCGGCCGTACTGAGGGCTAGGTGCAGGGCTTCCTAGGCTCTGCTGGGACAGGATTTGGAATGCAGAGATACCACTCTGCTCCAAAATAGCCCCCAACACACACACGCGCGCGTGCGCTCTTGAGACCCAACCAAGTTGTGTGTATCAATATTTATTCCTTTATTTATTTCTAAGTGTTATTCCATTGTATGGATATACCATAGATTATTGAGCCATTCACCTGTTGAGGGACTTATTTGGCTACGGCAAATAAAGCTGCTGTGAACATTTGCATACAGGTTTTCGCATGGACACAAATTTTCATTTCTCTATGTAAGTACCCAGCAGTGGGGCTGCTGGTTCCACGGGAACTATATGAATATCTTTGTAAGAAACTACCAAATTATCTCCCAGAGTAGCTGTACTATTGCACTTCCACCAATGCACGAATGAGAGACCAGTTGCCCCTCACCCTTGTTAGCACAGCTATTGTCAGTATTTTTTTTAAGGAGGGGAAAGGGCAGAGGGAGAGGGAGAGAGAGAATCTTAAGCAGGCTCCATCCTTAGCACAGAGCCTGTTCCGGGGCTGGATCTCATGACCCTGAGATCATGAACTGGGCCGAAATCAAGAGTCAGATGTTCAACAGACTGAGCCACCCAGGCGCCCCTATTGTCAGTATTTTTTGTGTCAGCTATTCTAATGGGTGTGTATTGGCTTTAATTTGTATCTCCCTAATGACTAATGGTGTTGCGCATCTTTTCATGTGCTCATTTGCCATCTGTGTATCTTTTTTGGTGAACTGTCTGTCCAAATCTTTGCCTGCTTCTTAACTGAATTGTTCATTTGCTTACTATTGAGTTTACACCTTCCTTTATACATTTGAATGCAAGTTTTATTTTATTTTTTTTTAGATTTATTTATTTTAGAGAGAAAGCACATGAGTGGAGGTGGGGCAGAGGGAGAGAGAGTGAGAGAAGCAGACTCCCTGCTGAGCACGGAGTCCGATGCAGGGCTCGATCTCATGTCCCTGAGATCATGACCTGAACAGAAATAGTCAGACACTCAACCTACCGAGCCACCCAGGTGAGCTGTGGATGCAAGTTTTAAAATCAGATACGTGATCTGCAAGTATTTTCTCCAGTCTGTGGTTTGTCTTTCCATCTTCTTCCATACTGTCTTTTACGGAATACAAGTCTTTATTTTAATGAAGTCAAATTGACTGATATCTTTCCCTTATGGGTTGTGCTTTTGGTCTCCTATCTAAGAAATTTTTGCCTAACCCTAGGTCTAGGTAATGAATACTTTTCTCCTGTTTTCTTCTAAAAGTTTTAGTGTTCTACATTTTATATTTAGATCTATGACCAATTTTAATTTTTTTTTACAAGGTTGAGATTCTTAGATTGAGGTTCTTTTTTTTTTCTTCTTCCTTTTTTTTTTTTTTTTTTTTGGCCTGGATATCCAATCATTCCAACATCATTTGTTGAAAAAAAGCTATCCTTCTCCATTGAATTGCTTTTGAAAGTTTGTAGAATATCAGTTGGCCTTATTCATGTGTCTCTGTATTTGGATTTTCTCTCTTTTTTTTTTTTAAAGATTTTATTTATTTATTCGACAGAGATAGAGACAGCCAGTGAGAGAGGGAACACAAGCAGGGGGAGCGGGAAAGGAAGAAACAGGTTCATAGTGGAGGAGCCTGATGTGGGGCTCGATCCCATAATGCCGAGATCATGCCCTGAGCCAAAGGCAGACGCTTAACCGCTGTGTCACCCAGGCGCCCCTGTATTTGGATTTTCTGTTCTGTTCCATTGATCTATGTGTCCATCCCCCCAATACCACACAGTCCTGGTCACTGTAGCTATGTGCGAAGTCTTAAAAGCACATAGTGCAATTCCTCCACCTTTATTCTTCTTTCTCAAAATTGTTTTAGCTATTCTTGTTTCTTTCTATATAAATTTTAGAATCAAGTCCTCTGTATCTACAAAATATCCTGCTGGGATTTTTAAAGAAATTGCATGAAACCTATACAACATCAATTTGGGAAGAATTAGCATCCTTACTATGTTGAATCTTCCAGTCTATGAACATGGTATGTTGCCCCATTTGTTCAATTCTCCATGTATAGACTTTATAATGGTGTCTCCCCTATATGAGGTAGAAATTATCTTCCCTATAGTGTGTGGGTTTGGCCATTCTCAATAAGTCCCTTTATCATCTTCATAAGGCCCCAAATTAAAGAATCCTATAGTACTATTTTATAGATAGCTACTGAGACTTGATGCCCTCACCCTATTAGTCTTATGATTTGGGTGCTGGCTGTGGGCTAAAGCAGATACCTGCCCCTCACTCCCATCCTCCCCTCTTTAAGGAATTCATGAAGTGTCATTATGCTCAGTGAGCCACATGTTATGTCCTAATGCTTCCAGTTTGCTAATCATCCACCTTCTCCGACCATTCTTTTCTCTCCTCCCCTCTGCCTCTGCTCTGGGCGATTTGCCAAGATTCCTAGTTCAGATTTCCCCCTTTTTCTCTCATTAAAAGATTGTACATCCTAACCCACAGGGCCATTCTCCTGGGCTGACACAAGCAGTTGTCACAGCCATCCCTCAGAGACCTCACAGGCACTGCCAGCACCTCCATGCTCCCAGTCATGGAAATGGAAGCTCTGGGCTTTCCTGTCTGTCATCCCCTCCATCTTCCTTATGTCCACCTAACAGTGTGCTGATAGGCTTTCCAAATACAAATGAATATAACAAGCTTTGATTTGTAGTGTTTACCAACTTCTCTGATGTAAACTCTCCCTCCAATGCTCCTTTCAAGCCACCAGCATGATGTCATGAAAGATAGTTGGGAAGAAAGGCACAAATTAGCTCTCTCAAGCCAGGACAAGGCAGCCTACCACTGCATCCATCTGCCACCTCCTGAATGTCCTTGTCCCTTGAGTTTTTCATACAGTAACTAACTGGTCACCTGTTCAGGATCCTCAAGGAAGCACTTATCTCTGCATTTGAAAAGGGTTCGATTAGGCCAGTTGTTCTTAACTCTGGGTGCAAAGACCCCTTTGAGAGTCTGCTAAAAGCTACAGAAGGTTCTGAAGAAAGAACAATAAAATACACACAATGCAATGGGTTTTGTAAACAAAGCCCGTTTGTGCTAATTCTGCACTCCTCAGGTATCCAGGCATGTTGGGGTAGGAATCCCTGGACCAAATAATCTCAAAGGTATACTCCACTCTAAACCTTATGGTCGGCATTGCCTCACACCATGGCGCAGGGTGACATCTGACAAATAACAGGTGCAAAAAGAATCTAGCTTCTCAAGTTTGCATCTACTTCTCATGTGAATTAAAATAGGAAGGAATCTCAGAACTGAGGATGTCGTGGCTGATGGCATGGGCCATGGGGAGCTGGAGCTCTGACCCCTGGCCTCTACTGCAGGGAGTATGAGCACACAGGGCCTTTCCAAGGAGGCAGAGTTCAGGCTGATGTATAGAGTAGTGGCTGTCCTCCTCAGACACAGACACTCATCTCTTGGAAACATCAACTCCAATAAATCATAGTCTCATGTCTCTGATTCATTCACTTGGAACGAGGTGTGCTTTGCCAGCTCCAAGGCAAGAGAACAGAGCCAGGGGCTGTATCATACAGCTGCTCAAGGTCGGTCCTGGCACCTCATCTTTTACCCCCAAAATGTACCGTCTTAGATTTAAACTGACAACCCCAGGGCTGTTTAGTGATCCCTGTCACTGCCAGGTGGTAAACAAGAAACTAAACACTTGATATGGTTTTTCTGGAAGTTTTTCTAATTAAAACCACTTGTGAGCATGGATTACAATTTGGGCCACTCATTTTTGCAGAGTAATGATATTCTTATTCCTGGTTATTCAGTCCAATGCTAATCTAAGTACTTCTGGGAAGGGATTTTTCTGGAAGGGATGTAATTAAGGCCACGTCCATTGACCATAAGATAAGGGAGTTAGTGGGGAGGCCTGACTTTGTCAGGTGCGCCTTTTAAAAGCAGAGATTTTTTTCCCCCTGGCTGCAAGCAGAAGAGGAAGTCAGAGACTCAAAGCCCAAGAATGCTCAGGCTGAGGGCAGGCCTTCCAAGCTGAGATCCAGCAAGGAAACGGGGCCCTCACATCTATGGCCACGAGGAATTGGACTCTACTAACAACGCAGATGAGCTTGGAAGTGGATTTTCCCTGAAAGCCTTCAGATAAGAGCCCAGCCCCGATGACACCCTCATTTCGCTGGGTGAGACCTTGTGCAGAGAACCTGGAGAACTCACCCAGACTTCTGACCAACGGAACTGTGAACTAATAAACAGGGGTTGTTTTGAGCCACTCAGGTTGTGGGAATTTGTTACACAGCATTAGAAAACTAATACACTTGGCCCATCTGCAACATGGAGACAAAAACAGTTCCAACTTCATAGGGTTACATGAGAATTAAAAGTTAATGTATGTAAAGTGCTTATAATAATTGGGACAATCTCTAAGTACCAGCTATTATCATCAATGCCATTGACTTGGTAAAATACCAGGTATATGTGGTTCATTATTTGGAAGTTTTCCTATCAACACAGTATTTGAGTCTCAGGATATAGAAGTCTAGCATTTTAAATGAATGAATCACATACCAAATATGTATCATTTTCTAAAACTCAGTGACTACGAATGAGCTTCATGATTACAAAACATTACTTAACAAAGAAGGCTAGAAGAAAGAAGATAGCTGACTACATGGAGCAAGAAGTTTGGAACTCAACCATCCAACAAACATGTAATGAAGGCTTGCCAGATGCAAGCACTGAGGGCGCAGGGCACGGCAGGGAAAAACACGCAAAAGGGCCCTATTCTCAGGAAGCTTACATTCGGATGCAAAAAGACAGAAAATAAGTGCAGAAGAAAAATACAAGCCAGTGCTATGAACTATGAAAAAATTAGCATAGGTAAGAGGAAACTGCTTGAGATGAGTAGGCCATCCAGATAGGCTGTTCTGAAGAGATGTCATTTAAGTGGAGAGCTGAATGACAGTTCCGGAGCCAGCCAGCAGCATTCTGGGATGAGCAATCAGCTGATGCCCAGGCCCCCAAAACCAGAAGGAGCCTGATGGGCCAGAGGACATGAAAGAGGCCAGCATGGCTGATGCTTGATAGGCAACAGGGAGAGAAGATGGGCTGGGGACGGTGGCAGGGAAGGAGCTCAGACTTTATGCCAAGTGCAACCGGGAGGCACAGGGTTTTAAACAGGAGAATGGCGTGGTCTGATTTGAACTTTCCAAGGCTAACTCTTATTGCTGAGTCTAAATCATTTGTGTAGGACCAAGAGGAAACTGAAGTCCAGTGTGTCCCACTGACAGTCTGATGATTGCAGCAGGGATGGAGCGGTGAGCACCTGCTAGAAAAGAAGTTTGGGAGGTAATGCTGATGAATGGGTTGGGCTTGGGGGTAGTGACAGAGGGAGACTGACCAAACATAACCCTCGACTTCTAGTTTGAGCAACTGTGTGGTGCAAAAGGAAGCAGTTTGGGGGAGGGTGAAATCGTGGGTTCTGTTTGGGCCACCTTCATTTGGACGTGCTTATCAGGCAGCCATGTGGAGATGTCGAGTAGGCCTAAAATTCTGGGAAAAGGAGGCAGATTTGAGAGTTAATGTTCTAAAGACAGAATTAAAGATCGGGTCTGGCTGAGAGAGAGGGAGAGAGAACATATAAACATGGGAAGGGGATCCAGCATCCTTGGCCAGTGAGGTTGGAGGAAAACCAAGAGCAATGGTGCTCCAGTGGAGAACGCATTACAGCATGGGGTTAGGTGAGCGCTAGTAAAGACTGCGTCATCCATGAGTAAGTATTCAACCTCCCATGATATTATTTAGTCCCAGCAAACCCGTTAATAATGTTCTAAGTTATTGTTTGTATCAGCTATTTCTGGTTTGGTGAAGACAGACTATATTGAAATATTAACAAGAAAAACATACAGCAAAATTATTATTGGGAGTCAAGGCAGTCAGATTCCCCATTCTTGGCTAACAGGAAGAACTGACGGATGGCTGCTTTCCATTGTAAACAGCGGAGGAGGGCAGTCTTCATGATTTTGCATGATTTGGTATAACTGGGAAGTTTCTTAGGCTTGATAACTAGAAAAATAAAACCCAACAAAACCCTTAATGGCTAAATAATTCTTTGGTCTGCTGCAAACTGCCAAGAGACCGGTGGAGTCTATTCAACTGCTATACTGTCTCGATTTGCAGCCCAGGGATCTTTTTTTTTTTTTTTTTCCAGCAGCAGTATTAGCTTCTTAATTTTCACTTCGTGGACATATACGTCTCAAGCAACCTGAGTTTTCCCTTTGAAAAAGCTCATAATCAAAAACTTGAACTGTATTGAAAAAAAAATCAGCACACTTCCTGATGGCCGCGGATGGGTTACTAACGTAATCACACATGAACTTGCGAAAGTGCATTTTATCTAGAGAGGCTCTTCATGGAAACTTGCAGGCCAAATCTCACGTGTAACAGGGAACCACCCCAGCGACGGCTTGAGGAGAAGTGCCACGGAAGACACGCAGGACTGAGCGTCGCTGACCCCAACCTCACCCCGAGGCAGTGCCCAGCCGCGTCGCAGCAGCAGTGGTACGCAGGGGCTGCCCATGTCTTCCTGCCTCGGCCTCGCCGTGCACCACTCCCTTCTCTGAACTGCTTCTTTCGCTTTTGTGAGGAGACAAAGCCACAGATCTGATTAAGCCACTCTTCAGCTTCCACAAAGACACAGCTTCCTGGGGTCTGTGCAGAGTTTGAGAGTTTATCTCTCAGTCCAGCAGACCCAGACTGGAACCCACCTCCCGACTAAGTGGTCTTTGAGAAGGGGACCTTTCTGGGTTTTTGTTCCCTCATTTGTAAATTGAGAATAACTGTGGTCATAGGAGGGTCTTGTCGCAGCATTTTGGTGTGGATTAAATAATGATGCCCCTGGAGGGCTTAGCAGAGGGCTGGTTGGGCCTTTAATAAGCACCCAGCAAGTGGTAGCTCTCTGGAGTGGATATGTTGTCACTCTGCCTAACGGCACCCTTTCCTGGCGGACCCTCCCCTTCCCCTTTCATCTGGTACTGGTGGTTCCATCATTCTAGTGTGCCTCACCACCTTTCACACAGTTGGGCAAGTACATCAACTAGGATTTGGTCTGGCTGCATTTTTCTGAAAAAATTAACCATGGCTTAAGTTAGGACTTAATTTCTCTCTCACATAAAAGCAGCCTGACACAGGGAGCTGATGTGGCAGCCCCAAAATGTCACTAGGAACTTGGGCACCTATCTTTCTGATTTACCTTCCTGGAACATGGCTTTCAACCTCCATGTGACCTTTTTTTTTTTTTTTTTTTAAAGATTTTATTTATTTATTTGACAGAGATAGCCAGCGAGAGAGGGAACACAAGCAGGGGGAGTGGGAGAGGAAGAAGCAGGCTCATAGTGGAGGAGCCTGATGTGGGGCTCGATCCTACAACGCCGGGATCACGCCCTAAGCCGAAGGCAGGCGCTTAACCGCTGTGCCACCCAGGCGCCCCGACCTTCCATGTGACCTTCTGGTCCAAGATGGCTGCTGGAACTCCAGCCAGCAAATCCACATTCCCCAGATGAACAGCAGGAAGAAGTGATGGAAGATGGGAAAAGTGCATAACGCCACTCCCAGCCCCACCATTACGGAGTCTCACGGAAAATCCTACATAATATTTCCACATATAGAACTAAAAACCCATTATGCCAAGTGAAAGAAGCCAGACACAAAAGATCATAGAGGGTGTGATTCCACTTATATGAAATACCCAGACTAGGCAGGTGCACAGAGAAAGAGTGTGGGTCAGTGGTTGTGAGGGGCTGGGGAAGGCAGGAATAGGGAGCAACTGCTAAATGGATGCAGCGTGTGCTTTTGGGGTAATGAGAAAGGTTTCGATCTAGAACGAGGTGCTGGCCGCAGGATGCTGTGGTCATACTAAATGCCACTGAATTGATCATTTTTAAATGGTTACTTCTATGTGATGTGAACTTTGGCTTTAAAAAAACCCATTTTCTATTCAGCAATTTACTATTCATTTACCATTCAGGGACCCACGACTTTTCAGCAACAGGAAGTAGGCTAGAAAACTGCGCACGCAGCCCCCACTGAGGACATGTTCCCAACCCTGTGTCATCTGTCCCCCAAAGTGATGGCAGGGCCTCCCCCACACATGTAGGGGCCCCAGAGCACAATGAATGGGCAGGGTCTCCAAAAAGAAACCCACAGATCGTGGGACTGCCCTCCCCATGCGGCCTCACAGGAGGGGCTTCACCCTGTCTGCCTGGAAGACTTAAGAATTGCTGGACCAGGAGACCCTGTGTGCACCCCCATCCCGTGCCCCCCCCAACCCCCCCATGTCTTCCCCTCTTGGAATGGCAGTGCTGTTGTGATTATCCTGCCCCTATTTCACTGTGTGGGGCAGGTAATTTATTTCATTGTTCTATTATCGTTTATAGGCCTCTGGGTGAAGAAGGGAGGCATCAGACCCTACTGAGAGACTACCATGCCTCACCTGGGGATCCAGGAACATTCTACCAAACACAACTCAGATTATGACACGGCAGTGACTGCTGGTTGCCTAACCCCACATCTGCTCTCCCCTTTGCCCCAAATAATCGAGCTCCTGGTTTTCAGTTGAACCCAGAATAATTCTTCCTAGGACAATTTTATATTTGTTAGTCCCCCTTGCAGCTGGGCATGGCCACCACCTGAGGAGGACAGGGTCGTGAGCTGGAAAGAGCCTGAGTTAGCCAGATGGGCAGCCGCCATGTGACCCTAGACTGCCTACCTCTGAATAAAACATTTTGTACTTGAGCCTCTGTTATTGGAGGTTCCAATTACATGCAACCAGCCCTAATCATAACTGATACAGTGGGCTCCACCCTAATCAACTCTGGGCACCAGACCGGGGGAGTCTACCATGCAGCCTTAATGCCACCATCGTTCGGGATTTGGTGAACGTCCCCATTCTCTCAGACATTTAAAAAAAATTGATCAGGCACATTGCTATATAGCAGATCTTCTAGAACTTATTCATCTTGCATAACCAAAATTTTATACGCATTGAATAGCGACTCCTCGTTTCCCTCTCCTCTCAGCTCCCAGCAAACACCATTCTATTCTCTTCTAAGAGTCTATTTTAGATCACTCATGTAAGTGGAATCATGCAGGATTTGTCCTCTTCTGTTGTAGCTCATGCAACTTTAATTTTTGCTTTCATATCGCTTTTGCTTTGTTTTCATTTCATAGGTGATTTCACCCACTGATTACCCAACTAACAATAGCTCCCACCAGCTTCTGCTTAACATTTATCTGGTCAATGGTGAAAGAATACACATTGTAATCAAGACAGCATCTGCTGGTCAAAGTAGCCAGGGTTTCTTTTATCAGATGTTCTTAAAATGGCAGGGAAAGTATTAAGATCTTGCAACCATGTATGTTTTCATATAAAGTTTATATAGCTTTTATTACAGAAGTTATGAATGCTGCCTAGGGATAATCTAGAAAATACAAAAGAGCAGAGACCATTCATCCCACTTCCCAAAGCCAAGCACTATTAATATTTTGATGCATTTCCTTCTGCTCTTTCCTGCTCTCTCCCTTTCCCTCCTTGTCTGTTTACATAGATGTGTTCACCCTGTATACATAACTGTGCACTGCTTTATTACACTTACTATTACAATGTGAGCACTGTCTTCATTATTAAAACTCCCCAGTGCCCGGAGTGGGGGCCTATTTTCATGCTGAAGCTTCCAGGGTCCTCCATGGGATCATCCCACCATATCTTCGGTACACAAAGGCAAGTTCCGGGCAAAGTTATGGGCTGCTCCTCATCTACTGAACAGAAAGAAACCAGAACTAAGGCAGTCCGCGAGGGCAAGACATGCCCAGACTTGTTCAGCTGCCCACTTCCAGGGCCAGTGGCTTGCCTGCTAAGCAGCCTTATTAATCCAGAAGTTCTTTCCTGCAGAATTACACACTGGCTTTGAACCAAGGATGCAGCCCCATGCCCCAGCAGGCCCAGGGGAAAAAAACTCCAGACACAAGAAGAAAAAAGTAAACTATGCCAGTGACTGCAAGATGAGATAGTGGGACTGCTCATTTGAATTTCTAGAAGAGGAAAGAGTCATCCTAATTCATACTCACTTCATAGCAAAGGTGCCCAGCAATGTCGCCCCTGCCTGTAAGGCGTAGAGAGCGGCCTTGAGGTTGCAGTGAGCTCTGGACTTGGATGAGGGGAGACAGCAGGCATAGCAAGCTGAGCAGCCTCCAGCATTGACCCCAGAGTGGATCCCCTGCCAGGCTCCCTGGTGTCTGATTTGGCATTTCTGAAGCAAAACCTCTTTTTTACAAAAATGCAGCAACATGAGAATAGGCTTTGCCTGTTTGATCACTTCTGGGTCCCCAGCACCTAGCACGTGTCCAGCACATACTGCAGTATTTGATACTGTTTACTGAATAATGACTTTTTACAAACTCCCTTAAAAGTTGACAATTACAACTCAATTTGAGTTTCACAACCATTTTCTAGGGAAGGAGGCAATGCCTCCAAAGACACATATGTGCTTAGCACACTTGCTGCGTGTGGGTCAGCCTTCTCAGCCTGCTGTCCCTACATTGACCTAGTCCCCATGGGGAAGTGAGCTTGGCTTCAGGGAAAGAAGGGTGGATGGACGGGAAGGTGGACACCACATTGAGCACTAGCGGTATAGGTTATCACTGGTAAACTTCCCTATTTCAAAATATTGCTTCAGCATCCCTGCCCTCTTCCAATCTCTTCTTACCTGTTTCTTATTCATTTACCTCCCTCTAATTCCCAGGACCCGGAGCCCAGGTTGATCCTATTAATACTACATGCAATTCATGTTAAGAGTTCAATTTATTTTCAGTGGGCAGACCTACAGGCAATTTATATCAGTTTATTTCCAGGAAATTGCAATGACAATTAACGACTTCAAAAGAAGACTTTGGACCACAGGTACACTCCTAAGTTAGGTGCTGCTTATCTGGGGAATTATATGGGCATGAGGACTACTCAGAGTTGTTCTGGAATCTCCCCTACCATGAGAGACAGGGAGGCAAAAAGGCCCATCTGCAGTGGAAAAGTGTTCTCTCTGCAATACGAAACATAGACAATATGTGCATATGTACAGATATGGATATCTTCAGAAGTAAGGAAGTATAATCAAATTCTAAAATGGAAACTGTCATCCATCATCGTTGTCGTCACCATCATTGTCACTGTCCTCACCATCATCTTCTTCAGCACTGTCATCTATGTAGATAGGTGCACAGCTCCCACTGTGGCCCTGGCACTGGGCTAAGTAAGCAACATGCATCCTCTCATGTAATCCTCCCACAGCTTTACAAGGCAGGCACTTCATAAACGAGGAACAGACCCAGAGACATTCAGCAGCTCACCCAAGGGGACACAGGAGTGGCAGGCAGCAACTTGCACCTAGACAGTCTTTCTTCAGGACTCTGACTTCTACCTAGTCACTGTTACAGGGAAGATGCAAGCGAGGCAGACAGGATTCCAGGGCTCTGACTTAAGTCCCTGGCAAGCAGGGTGGGACCGGGTGTCTTAAACTTGCCTACGCACTTGCCTCTCTTACAACAAGAGCAACTACTAAGGCCATGATTGGCTTGATGGGCACAAGATTGGCTTAAATAGCAGGCGTGGTGGTATGGCAGAGTAGTCAGGTCTCTGTAGCCATGAGGTGGGGGAAAGGCTGGAGGCAGTGAGCACTTTGAGATAATGGTTCATATGGTTATATTCCCAGGCTCTATAACAGATAGGGATGGTCACAGAAATGTGAATTGTGTTTGTTGAATGGCAGTTCCTGGAATGAAAGAGGAAGAGACAAGGCTGGTATTCTTTTTTACCTTCTTGACCCATCCCCACTTACTCTTCTGCTACTTGGAATGCAGACATGAAGGCAGGAGTCCCAGCAGTGATCTTGGGGCCATAAGCAAAAAGCTAGAAGAGCCACAAAGCCCTTAGCCTCTGAGCAAAGGCCAGTAATTAACTGCCTCTAAATTTCCCATTATGTCAGAAAAATAAATGCTTATGGGTTTAAGCAACTTAGCAGCCAAATCCAATTCCTAACGGACACTCTCTGTAGTCAGTAGCCTCTGAGATGGGAGATGGCCCCTATCTGATGATGGCCCATCATTCCTCCTGGGAGAATACTATTTGTAATATGAAGTTAGAATACTACTTAATAAATCCCAACATTTATCTTTGGGTCTAACAGTAAACAAAAGTGTCTTTTATTAATGTGCTCAACTAAACTACATATTAATATGTTGTATAATGGCCAGACATCACCTCCTGATATTCATACTCCTGTGTAATTCATCTTGAGTCTGAGCTGGACTTTCTGACTCACTCCTAACAAAGAATATGGCAGAAGTGATGGAATGTCCCTTCTGGGATTAAGGTATAAAAAGACTGTAGCTTCTGTTTTGTGTGCTTTCACACTAGCTTCTATGTCATAAGGCAGCCCTATAGACAAGCTCATGTCATGAGGGAACAAGGCCTGCCAACAACCACATGAGTAAACCTGGAAGCAGACACCACTAGCCCCAGTTGAGCCTTCAGATGAGACCGAAGCCTGGGCCCACAACTTGACAACAACCGTATTAGAGGTGTTGAGCTGAAGACACCCAGCTAAGCCACACCTAGGTTCTTGATCCACTGTAACTGTGATAGGAAATGTTTATTGTTTTAAGCCTGTCTTAGATGATCAATACATCCTCCAAACAATTTTCTTGGTTTCATATTCAAGTAAGTGTCTATTCTCTAAGCCTTCTATTGCCTGTCTTAGCCCACACTATCCTCACTGAAATATTGCTTTTGAATAGAATGCCTGGCACATAGCAGACACTCACTAGATGAATGGATGGATGGATGGATGGATGGATGGATGGATGGGTAACAGACACTGTTATCTTACCGAGCTGATCTAATGTACCTTGAGTCTCAATAGATATTGAACAAAACACACAGGTAAAGACAAGGGGAAAACAACAAACTGTATCAAATCAGCCAACGATGTTTAGAGTATCAGTAATTTCACCTGGATGGCCTAGAGACCCAGTTCTATGATTTAGTCAAGGCAAAGTCTTCCTGGGAGACCTTATTAAGTTAGGAGAGTATTTAGTAGCTCCCAACATTTATCTTTGGGTCTAAAATTAAATGAATGTTTTATTTATTACTGTGCTCAACTAAAGTACACGTTAATGTGATGTGATAAGGCCAGAAATTACAAGGCAAATGAACAAACTGAAAGCGAAAGCAAAAACTCATCAATTTCCCTAATAATTTATGAACTGATGCAGAAGTAAGCACTGATTTCAGAATCCGCTTCAAGGGTCATGGAAACAACGATTGCAACTGTTTGAGAAGCAAGGAGGGATCATTCTTGGCTGTCCAACACAGATAAGACTCTTATTTTAGTCCGTCTGGTTTTCTACTTCATTATCCGAGTCATTTAAATGGCGGCCTAAGGCAAACTATAAGACCCATTGTGTGCTTTAGTCTAAAGTAAGTCTATTCAAAAGGTTTGTGCCAACGTGTGCTTGTTTGCCAAATTCTACTTTCATATTAGAGGGGTCAGGGAGAAAGGATTTTGCAAAATAGACCTAGAAAGTAGTGGGCTGGTAGGGATGGCCATGGCTAGAAGAGAAGGCAGGCACGGAAAAGGGTGAATGGCAGAGAGGGTGGCTGGGTGGGGGGTCCATGCTGGAGCCTGCCCCCCACATCTCACCCTAGGAAGGGCAGGAAGGACACACTAAACACTTAGGGGCAGGATCTTCAACACTTCCAAGCAGTGAGGACACGACTCCCTCAAAAGTTATTGACGTGGCAAGGACAATATTTCTTACTCTACACTCGAAATCCAGTTTTAAATTCAAAGAAAAATCTGTCTAGGCCTTTTATACGATTTGCTTCAATGCATTAAGTGATGCATTAAGTTGTCCCTGGCGTCTTGCAGAGAGCTCAGAGGAAATTGTCAACATTAAGGAGCCGGGGACCTTCTCTAGTATTTACTTTGGCAGCAGTTTGATCCCTTCCCTGCTCTCAGTGCTTCCTGTGTTCCCTCCTTGCCTCCTTGCCCCCCCCCTCCCAGGACAGTCTTTATAGCGCTATAGAACACCAGCGAACAAGGCTCTCATCCTTTGCACAGCCACATCTCCTGTATTTCTTAGAAAGAATTTTATCCCAAGTAGCAAGATCCTGGAAGTGTAACCGGATTCTACTATTGGCCTCAGAGAAGAAGGTAAGTTCACAACATTACTCGAGGAAAAAGTGAACATTGAGAAATAATCCCTGAAATTGGCCTCGTGGAGGAAGACAGAATATTCTGAGAAGGCCACGCCTGTCTAGGAGAGGCAGACACCAATATCTCTCCTACCAACCCCTTCACTGGCACCCAGGACAAAAGGAATTCTTCGGTCACACAGCCTGCTGACTTTCTGGCCAGAAGCAAGTCTTAACATGGTACATTTCCCACCTCATTGCCCTGGACCATCAGCAGAGAGGACCCGCCAGCTGGGAGGACCTCCCCTCTCCTCAGGTCTGTTGGTCCATTTACGTGACAACTTCATTCCTTAGCCAGCGAGAGGAAAACTTCCCACGCTTCCCAGGCATGAAGGTTCTTCCACTGCAGAAGCCAAATGCTGCTTCAAAAGGCACTCGGTTCTCACGGCTTCCCCAGGCCAAGGTGCTATGCCTGGGAAAACGGCCAGTCCCCAAAGCTAGAGAGAGGCAAGCAAAGCCCGTGTGAGAACCAGCCAGAAAAAAAAATGTGGTTACAAAAAAAAAAAAAAAAACCCAAACACACACACACGCACGCATGCATGCATGCACGCACACCAGAAAATAGTAAGTGTTGGGGGGTGTGGAGAAATTGGAACCTCCGTGCACTGTTAGTAGGAAAGAAAAATGGTACTGCCTCTATGGGAAACAATATAGCAGTTCCTCAAATAATTAAAACTAGAATTGCCATATAATCCAGCCATTCCAGTTTTGGGCATTTAACCGAAAGAATTACAAACAAGGCTTCAAAGAGATATTTGTACACGCATGTTCATAGCAGCATTCTTAATGATAGCCAAAAGGTAGAAGCAACTGAAGTGTCCATGACAGGTGGATGGATGAACAAAATGTGGGACATGCATACAAGGGAATAGTATTCAACCCTAAAAAGGAAACACAATTCTGACCCATGCTACAACAGGGATAAAACTTTGAAGACATTGTGCGAAGTGAAACAAGCCAGATGCTTAAGGACAAATATTGTGTAATTCCACTTATATGAAATATCTAGACAGGCAAATTCATAGCGACAGAAAGTGGACTGGCGGTTGCCAGGGGCTGTGGGGGAGGGGCCTGGGGGCCTGGGGAGTTATCATCTAATCAGTATGAGGTTTCAGTCTGGGATGATGGAAAAAGTTAGTGATGGCTGTATCACGTTATGAACGTATTTTATACCACTGAGCTGTACATTTAAAAATGGTAAGATGGTAAATTTTATGTTATGTATGTATTTTACTACAATTACAATTTTTTTAATCATAAAAAGATAAAAAGAAAAATCAGGTCACATGCTGAGTTTTCAAAGATCAGCAGACCCGGAGCATGCTCCATAATTGGCCCCAAAGTCAAAGCCAATTCCACCTGTCAGAGCTACTTTGGGGGGCCTGTGAGCAGAGACCTGTGGCTGAGCCATGGTACCAGCTGGAGGAGAGGCTTCAGCCTCTGCCACTTTAGCGTCTGAACATCATTCAGCCAGACCCTTCCCCAGTCTTGGAATACTCAAGTGTACTCACCAATTTCTAAATGTGGCATCTCTGGGTATACAAAACTAAAATCCAGAACTGTGCAAAAAATATGATATGAAAAAATGTCTCCCTGGAATTACTTGGAAAGGTGGTCATCACTCACTGAGAACAAAGTTCCAACCCCATTGTTAATTTGCAATCGCCAAACCCCAATCCTGTTGGAAAACTAGAAGATCCATGGAGTCCAACCACTCACTTCATGAGCGAGGAAGCCAAGCCCAACTTGCCTGGGGTGATCCCGTGGCTGGTGGCAGAGCCAGGAGGCTCCTCTGACTCCAACCTAACTCCAGCCTTTGCGTTCATGTCAGGCCCTCCTCTGCTCTGCTGGGTTGATCATGACAGGAGCACGTGGCCCACCTCGTCCCCAAGCAGGAGACCACATGGATACAGAGCAGATCAGAAGCCTGCCCTGTCTCCAAGTCTGGACACCGTCATGAAGAAATGTCCAGCAGCATGTGATGGACTTCTGCAGGGTGTCTGCAGGGAGCCGTTCTCCCAGGCAGAGGCTGGGTCTCTTTCCTTAAGGACCTGGGAGCTTCCTTCTCCCATGCATGCCCCTTTCTCTCTCAAACATCAGTCAATTCCCATTTCCTCCTCCTGACATTTCTGTGACTTAGCATACCATGCACTCCAGAGGCAGAAATCTTTTCCATGATACCCAAACTTGCTGCTCCACCAGCATGTTCTCTAAGGATGTTTAGTTTGCGTTGATGGAATTGGGAACCTGGAGGAAGTCTGCAAAACTAGAAGATGACAAAGCCACCACCATCACCATCCATAGGGCTGTGAGCCCATCTGCCGTGTTTTTGCCAGTCTCCCTGCACGGCTGGGACTGGGGCTGGAAAGGGGCGGACCTGCTTCCCACTCCTTCCCAGGCCTTGCTGTTCAAACTCTGACCTATAAGGTACTCCTGAATCTTCTCAAAATTCTCCTTTCTTATGTGACCTCCAGTTTTCTGAGTTTCCTCTTTTTTGCTACCAAAAAGGCCTCGCAAATACAAGATCTGATGTACACCCCTCTTTTGCAGCCTAAGCCACCCAGCACACTAGATTTCAGCATTCATGCTCTTATTACAGCTTCCCAAAGCAGCATGGAACAGAGAAGTGAACATTTTCCCACAACTGCATAAATGACCGTGGCTTCCACCCCAGGAACAACAGTGTGATGACATTTTTAGGTCTCGGGTTCTCTCTCATTTGGGGGATATCAATTAGTGTTTCTATAGTTAAAAGTACCGTGAGAATATGGGGAGAAGAGCAAACCCATTAGTTTTATGCTAGCAGCTAAACTAGAAGTGGGAAGACATCAAATGTGGTGCAGCTGATCGGGGGGGGGGGGGGTTGGTACATGGATCCTGCGACCAGTAGTCTGTGTGGCCCTGCGCTAAGCACTCCCCAGTCTGGCCCTCTGTCACAGGGTAGATGCACTCAGCAGGACAGCAGTTCTTCATGGCTGGCCCAGAACATGTTAGGGAGCACGGAGGCAGGGAGGGGAGGACGGTTATCACAGAGCACCCACTGTATTTCAAAGGCATATGAGATCTGACAGGCGATGCCACGCTGGCACGATAGGTCCTGGACAGGCCCAGAAAAGAGAGGGACCCTGTCCGGCCAAGACCCCCATCCTTGGCAGGTTTCAGTGTCAGAGGCAGAGCTTGCAAGAGATGCAGAACCTTCTGTATTTCATTTTAACATCTCTGAGAGTTTGGGGGCTTATCCAACAAGAAAAATATGGAAAGAACACAGAATCCCCCCACCTGATGCTTGATATGAGGAAGTGAAGGTCTAATGGGCGGACAGTGGAGAGGTGTTCATGCCAGAATGAGTGCGGATGAAGAAGAGAACCAGAAATGCAAACTCTGGCTGTGGCAGATTCAAAGGGACCCACAGCTGGGTGACTGCACCTTTGATGTAGGGACCCCAGTCAGAGGGACCAACCTCTCGGTAAATAGCGGCATCTATTTGCAGTGGATAGAAACATGGCTGGAAAAACTCAGATCCAGATCCTGAGCCCAATTCCTTCAGGTGGGTCCTTGCAATGGAAACTCCAGCCTCCTTGGTCTGGTGAAATTGGACATGTGCCTCTTAACAGAGAAGGCCAGAACTAGGTAGAGAAATGAGGCAGTAAGACTAGCCCTAAACAAACAAACTAATTTTAGTGAGCAATCAGCGTGTCTCCTCTTTAAAGGGTTTATAACATTTCAGAAATTTTAACAAATCCAAGAGATTAGCCTCGTGGTTATAAAACATATAATCGATGGATTTTAGAATCCGGATACAAGTTGAAAGGTATAACACAATTTGTCTAAGGTTGGACACAAACTGAACATGCATTCATTATAAGTTTAATTCAGCAGACTTACAAAATGTTTTCAATGCTTGGAAAGTTCTGCTTGTCACAGACATTGGGAGTACTTAAGAAGACAATCAAATATATTAGATGTTTAATGTTTAAAATATTTAGGACATATAATTAACAGATTATAAAACTAGACTAGTAAGTAAAATAATAAAACTTTAAGTTGAACGCTAAAGCTTTAGGAAACTAGGTTTTTAAAAATTTAATAATTCTAACATCCTTCTAACACTGTGGAGAAAAAGGGACCCTCGTGCACTGTTGGTGGGAATGCAAACTGGTGCAGCCACTACAGAAACAGTATGGAGGTTCCTCAGAAAGTTAAAGATAGAACTACCCCATGATCCAGTATTTCCACTACTGAATATTTACCCAATGAAAATGAAAACACTAATTCACTAATATGCACCCCTGTTTATTGCAGCATTATTTACAACAGGCAGGATATGGAAGCAACCCAAGTGTCCGTCCATAGAGGAATGGATAAAGACGTGTTATATATAAACACACACACACACACACTGGAATATCACTCAGCTATTAAAAAGAATGAAATCTTGCCATTTGCAACAACATGGATGGAGCGAGAGAGTATAATGCTAAGTGAAATATGTCAGACAGAGAAAGACATATGCCATATGATTTCACTCACATGTGGAATTTAAGAAACAAAACAAACCAGAAAAAAAAGAAGGCAAATTAAAAAAACAGACTTTTAAACAAAGAGAACAAACTGCTAGTTACGGGGGGTGGGGGGGAATGGGGGAACTAGGTGATGGGGATTAAGGAGGGCACTTGTTGCGAGGAGCACGGAGTCATATATAGAATTGTCGAATCACTACATTGTCCACCTGAAACTAGTACAACACCATATGTTAATTGTACTACAATAAAAAAATGACACTATTTCTAATATCCTTGTAAAACCCCACTCAGTTCTACCAATTTCTCTACGCACACAACCGTCCTGCCACATGGCACCCCGTCGTCACACCGACAGCTCCCGGTGTGGGAGAGAGTCTGCGAAGGTGGCGGGGGGGGGGGCGATAAAAATAAAAATAAGAAATAAGAGTGGAGAGCAAAGGATGTATTCTAGGCAAGGGGAGTCTGAGAGGGAAGGGGGTGAGTTCGGAAAGCAGAGTAGGGAAGACAGAGAAGCATTCTTTTCATGAACATTTGTGGCTTTGGTTGGCTAATGTTCCGTTCAATCAGATTGACCTGGAATGATCTCATCGGGGGAGGAGAGGGAGCTGCAGGAGTAAGATGAGATGAGCCTGCAGGGCGCTGGCCATCAGAGGAAGGGTTTCTTTCAGACTCAGGACACTCAGAGCCGGACGGTGATCAGCAAGTCTCTTACCGGGTGAGCAGCGGGCAGCGTCTGCTGGCTGCCAAGGGCAGGCGAGTTGCAACAAGACACATCTGGCCTTGAAGTGGAGGGTGGACTAGAGCCATGGAGGTTGCAGAGGCAGGAACGGGGGCTGGTGGGGAAGCAGAAAGGAGGCCATCAGAGAGGGAGGGAGAAGAGGGAAGGGGAAGAGGCGCCACCCAGGCACCTGAGCAGTGAGGACAGAAGGAAATAGGAATGGGGGAGGCAGGAGGAGACGCCCTGTGGGGAAAGAGGATCGGTACTGGGCACATGCTTTGACAGGGCCAGAGAGACCTAGAAGAGAAGGTGCCACACAGGCAAGCCAGGCTGGGGTTCGGGGCACATAAGCTGAGTTAGTGAGAGATGCAGATCTAGGACTGGGACTGGAGTCAGCCCTGCATGACGGTCCAAGCAGGAAGGAGGAGAGGAGGAGGAATTGCTCCCCAGGAGGTGGAGGGAAAACCGAGGGAAGGAGCACACTCCATGGAAATCATCTCCCACCCATCACTTGCAGAGCAGCCCCCATACCCTGTATCTCCAGCCAATGTGGCAACTCTGCAAAGTGCATGATTTTGCCCCATGTCACAGAGAAGGCAGCTGAGGCCTAAGGAACTATGGTTCTCACCCAAGGTCAGATGGTATCAGGTGGCAGAACTGGGTGAGACCTAAGTCTATGGGACTTTACTGCTGGGTTCTTCCTTCTAAGGCCCCGTGTCTCCAGGCAAAAGGCTGGATCCCTTGCAGCCCTTATTAATGTGATGTTTGCACTCAGAACAAATGACATTGGGGCTCAAAATGTTTTGGTTACTGGATTACTTATAGTTTCACAAGAATTTGGTACATCTATGTTTCAGGGGGAAAAAAAACCAAAACCACTTCCAGGTTCCGGTAAATTTATGAAATCCAGGGAAGTATAAAGAGCACAAAGCAGGCTTGAGCCCTGGGTCAGTTCTGCACAGGTTAGTGATTCCTCCGGAACCCAGAGAGCCGGGCCCTAGGCCACTCAGGTGGTGGGGTGCACAGGCTCCATGACCCCACAGCCTGGAGTCTTGTCTCGTTAGACAACAGGCCACAAAGCTGCTTCTGTACAATTGCCTTATTTCGCACTTGCTTGCTTGCTTTTTCAAATTAAAATCAATATCATAGTGATGAAAAAAAGCAGACTTTGCAAAGCACAGGAAGCCCCTCGGATCTTTATTTCTCCACCCACGTTGCCAAAATGCAAATAAATTTCCCTAGGGCCTCAATTCACTTTCCATAAACTAAAGATACCACCAGTCACTCAGACTTCCACGTAGGAAGTGTTAGACGTCTTAGAGGAAATTTGCTTATTAAACCCTTGAATAAGCACAGAGGTGTGGCAGAGAAGGCGTTTTGTCAACCTCTGCATACTGAGTTGTGGACAAAAACTGCATGCCTCAGCCCCGCTGCGGCCTACTGTGGCCGTGGGTCCAGTTCTCACCAACGGGAAATGACAGGAAGTGACATGGGTCTTCTCCAGGCCGAGGCATTGAGAAGCAGATGGACTCTCTCCACTCTCTTCTGCTGCCTGGGTGGAGAGGTCTCCAAGGCCCCTGAAACTGGTGGAGAACTGTGAGATGGAAGGAGCCAGGGTCTCTGAATCACTAGAAAAGGAGAAGGCCTGACGACGAGGAGAAACAGTGCTGGATTGTTCCCCAAGCCTCAAGCCACTGGTTTGCTGGCGTTTATTTGTGTAGTTTCTGGCATTACTCTATCTGATGCATCTGTGCATCTACAAATGTATTTATCCATATGTGTGGGGGGTGCAATGTTTTAAGAAACTCTGAGGTGGCAATGGAGGGTTTGTTAAGTTAACTGCATTACAGGCGAGTGCTTCATTGTACAAACGATTCGCTGCAGGACAGCCCTCACCCAGCACAATTAAAATATTACTCGGCTTACAAAAAACTGATTTCCATATGGCTTGAGAACACATTGTCCACGCATGAATGGGTGCACTGATCCGTGCAGAAGGCAGGGAGGCCACAGCTCACCCTGGAGTCCCTGAAGGCCTCTCCCTTGTCCCCTGCCTCCAGGCCAGTGAAGCTGGAGTGGGTTTCCTTGCAACCACTGGCTGAGCTTCCCACGGCACAACCTGACCTGAAACACGGCTGGATCCCTACGAGGCTTTTTCTTATGGGGCCCTATACTACGTATGTCATTTCCATGAGTGGCCATAAAAACAGCAAAGCAGGCATGTGAGCTGCAATGGGGGTCCCTTCTTGTTGGTGAACAGGGAAGTCAAGGTTCCCAGGCTTTTCCTTTCAGAACATGAGACTGAGGGCCCAAGGAAGAACGTTTGGGCACAGGGCACCTGGCTGCAGTGGGCTGGGGGCCTGAAAGTCCAGGCTGGGTGAGCATCCAGAGATGGAGTCTGCTGGAAGGGAAAGGCAGTGAGGAAAAGAGGGCCCTAGAGTGATACTTGCAACAAATTCACACGAAAGCAACAAAGAGCAAATTTTATGAAAACTCACAGGAATCAAGCTGAGGACAGTGGAATAAATCCAAGAAGGAAAAGATATCCTACAAACTGCCTGGTTTTTATATCCATTAGTCATTTATGTAAAAAGTCAAAGTGGCATGATAGCATTTTAAACATCTTTTAAATCTAAATTGGGGGAGGGAACGGTTTGTTTTGTATTACACAAAAAGTGGTCACCAATGTAAGCAACTACTGAAACTAAGGCAGGGTCGTAGCTCAGCTGCACATATTCTGCTACTCTACCATTAGTCCTGATGACATCCTGTCCCCGAGCCATCCCTCAGACAGCCCCACACGCGCCCAGATCCTGCAAGCTTCCAGTGTTCCTCTGGCTGCAGAATCCCATTCTGTCTGTAATTCTGCTCTCCAGAGAAGAGCCTCGTGAGCAATGTGGCACGAAATACCTTTGACCAAGAAACCCCGGACTACAGATATGATACCAAGCAAGCATGAGAAAGCCGAACAAGTTTTAAAATATTCAGTCCCTAAGCATGTTTAATTACAAAGTCACCAAAACAAGGATCTGAGAACCACAGGAATATGCTCTAAAGAGAGGAGGAGGACAGAATGTCACCTGCCTCCGTCCCGTAGAGAAGTGTGTCTCAGCTTCTCAAATGCCTGTGGCTATTCGGGTCCCCAGAGGATCTCGGTAAAGTGCAGGTTCTGCTCATTTAGGTCTGGGGTGAGGCTTGGGATTCTGCATTTCTTACAAGCTCGCTGGGGTTGCACTGCTGCTGGTCCAAGGACAGCATGTTGAGTAGCAAGGGTCTCGAGCTTCAGGGACTGAAGGAACAATGGACATCAGGGGCACAGCTTCTGACCTGAGACTTCAGACACAGAGAGAAACTGGGCTATCAACAGAGTTCTGCTCACGTCCTTGAGATTGCCAAGGGCTAAATACACACACACACACACACACACACACACACACACACGTACACGTTCGTGCTCACACCCGAAGGAATCTATTCAAAAACCTTTTATTCACACCCTACATCACATGGGTGATACATTCAATCTGGAAGTTTGAACATTAATTCTTGAAGTTTCTTTTTGAGTCTCAGTCACAGGATTAACCCTTTGAAGCAAACGCCTGAAATACCCTCCGATATCCAGGCATGTGCCCTGACTGAGTCTTTCTATACCACTAACCTCAGCAGGTGGGTATTGGCATTTTTTCATCGATATCAACATGTTACATGGCACTCAAGTGCTTCTAGCCTGAGCCCCCAAAATGAGTGTGATTATCTTGTTCTTCATCAATCTGACAGCTGTTGACTGCCAGCAACATGAAGTGTACCAGACACTAGGGAGGGAAGGAGATGCAAGGACATTAAGTTGGGGCCAGGTCCCAAGACGCAGGTCTCTAATCACTCAGTATTTAACTGCCACCTTGAATTACCTTGGAACTTAGTTCTCATTGTTCTCTGTCCTCCAATTGTATCATATGATCTTCAAACTGAAAAGACTTCCAACAAAAATGTAATCTATAAGTCAGAAAAGTTAATAGCATCATCTCTTTGAATATCTGCTTCCTTTGAATTTAAATTACATTGTGATTTTTCTTATCCGACAGCTGACTCGTACTCTGAAAGAAACACAGAACGTGTGGCCAAACAGAAGCTCCTACCAGAAAAAGGCAAGGATGGAGCAGACGCAAACTCATGCTGAGCTTGGGGGTTGCTGGGCAATTCCTGCGGTGGAGGGCACAGCCCCGGGGCCTGTAACCAGGGACATATGCATGGTGCCCTGCCAGACCGACATGAGCTCAAATTCCCCAGGTACCATTTATGAACTGCCTGACCTTGGGCTAGTCATTTGACCTTGCTCAGCCTCAATGTCCCCAGCATCACATCTACTTCATTGGGTTGCCACCAGGATGGACTGAGATGCTGCGTATAAAGGGCCAGCGTGTTATAAGCCCCCACCACATGGTAGAGATCCCGCTGCTGTCCGTGAACCTTTCTGCCCTTAAAAAGTTTTTACCTGTTTGCAAATTAACACTCTCCTCTGATGCCCAGCTTTTGAAGATAAGGGAAATGGCTCACACACCCCCTCTGGTTCTTCCTGATTCTTTTAACCTTCTTTTTCACCCAGGTAAAGAGAATGAATTTCTGTACCCAACGTTACACCGATGCCGTTATTTTATACATTTTCTTCTTTCGTGGTGCTTTTGGTATTCTCATTAAGAAAATTTTGCCTTTGCCAATACTGTGATATATTCTATATTTTCTTCTGAAGATACAGAATATATTTTCTTCTAAAAGTGGAATCATTATACCTTCCACATGTAAACCTCCCAACCATCTGGAACTGATTTTTAGTAACATTAATTTAAATATTAATCTTATGTTTAAATGTATGTTGAATATTAATTTGGTAGTCTTGGCCATAAATTTTTTCTGTTTTTAAATAAGAAACCAGAAATTTGGAAAGTAAGCCTTAAAATTATAATATTGTTCTATTTTTTAATGTCAATACTGTCCTATTTTAAATTTAGGATAGCCAAAATATGAGGAAACAATTTTTCCATTTTTATGAGGTGAAATAAAAATCAGGTTTCCATAAGTATTGATTACATACATAGAGAGGGAAGGCTCACTGGAGATGAATGAATTGTGGCAGCGATGTAAGATACATCAACTGCTTTTTTGTGGTTTTTTTTGTTTTTTTTTAAAGATTTTATTTATTTATTTGACAGAGAGAGAGGGAGAGCGCACAAGCAGGGGGACTGGCAGGCAGAAGGAAAAGCAGGCTCCCCTCTGAGCAGGGAGCCCAACATGGGACTCAATCCCAGGACCCTGGGATCATGACCTGAGCCGAAGGCAGACGTTTAACCGACTGAGCCACCCAGGCGCCCCAACACTGACTGTTTTAAGGAAGGAGTTCCTCATTCATTTGACAACATATTCCTGGTATTTATATTACAAATATACATTTGCAATAAATATATGTATATAAGACATGTATACTTGTTAGCTATGTTATATTCATTATATCTATTTGTACATATTTACTAGTATGTATTATATTAAATGCATTTATATTGATGCGTCTGTGAACGCATCTGATTTGCTTGGGTGAAGCTGGGGACACTCCAAAAAGAACCTGACCTAACCACCACATGCAGACCCTGGGGCATTGTTTAAGTGATGCCGTTCTTATGCAGTCTCCAGCTTTACTCTCTGCCTCTGAGCACTGTTGTCATTTCAGAGCAGCGTCCTTCAGCTGTGACTCCATGTGCCCAGAAGAGAAGTTCAGTGTCCACGTGGTATGAGCGACCCTGGCATTTACGCGGTACCTGCTACATGCACCGTGTGGCATTCTGAGTCAGAACCAGAACATCAGAGACTGATTAAGGTAGATGTGGTAAAGCACCATTTCTCCCACTGGGAACTGACTTCAGAAACTGGGTTTTTCAGGTGGCCAAGCCGCTGAGCAGGGGAAGCAGTTTATTTATCGTTCTTCTGAAGATGAAGGTAAATAAAATTGTGAAGTAACCTGATCGCCTTAGGTAAAAACAACAAGATGGTATTTCTTTCCATTAATAGCACCCCGAATCCGTTTTTATTGCAAGCTGTAAATGTTATCATCAGTGGTCGTGGCAGGTTCACATTAAGACAGAAGACACACTGCCTGAGCGAAAGGGTCAGGCCGAGGGTATCAGGGTTTCCCTATTACAAAAATTGGGGCAGCCTGAGAGGCAAGCGCCCACGAACTGAACGCGGCTTCTGGCTGCATCTGAATTCTGGCTTGCTTGAAACAGAGCGGTTAGGCTCCTCTGAAAATTTGTAGTTTGTCTATATTCCCGTCCAGATAAAAAGACTAACTTAATTATACATCCACATGGCCTACGGACATCTGAGAGGACCCATGCTTCCCCCCATATTGCTCTAACCAAGCTCCTGTGTAAGACTCATGACCCAAAACATTGTCCCACGCATTAGTTTTGAACATGATTTTTTGAACTGGAAAACCTTGTTTGGAGCCAAAATTACTCATGACTGTATCCAGCGCATAGGCACATCAGCCTGGGATGTGCCAGCTGCTAGGGTCGTGCCCACGTGGGGGCCACAAAGCACTGTAGGGCTCTACGGTCCGGGCCCGTGTTGAAAACATCTTCTCATACCCAGCTTTTGTTTACTTATAGTGGGTTATGAGCCATTCTGCCTCATAATAATTTACTTGTATGATTTGCTTCTTTTAACTTCAAGTTAGGAACAATAAGACTCTGATCTCAGCTCCAGGGAGATGCTCACCTCTGGGTATCTGTCACCCACTGGCCATTCCGAGCTGTCAGTCCTAAGTTAGAAGGGAGGAGGGTTGGTCCATGGCCCCTCTTAGATGGTGTCGTGGACACGGGATATCACTGTCTGTTGCTGGGTTTGGTGGCCTACTCCACCGCCAGCCAGACCAGCAGGGTCAACCCCTACCAGGACAGAGGAGCGGCCTCTCTTATCTTTGACTGGTTCCTTGAAATTAAAGAGAGGCTGGAGTGGGATCTGCCAAAGGCACCTGCTCTTTATGTTGGTGCCCGTGGAAAGACCCCACTCAGCCTTGCAGGTCTTTCAGAGCCTCCAGGACCCCACTGCTCATCAAAGAAGTTATCAGCATGTCTTTCCCTTCGGGAATGGGACCTTCACAGCAGAACACGCCCCCCCCTTAAAATTTTAGGAGTGTTCAGATAAACTGATAAAACTGCTTTTGTGAATTTAGCACCCTGGCCGACTTCTGTCCAGCTTGAGAAAGAGGTGGTTAAATCTCAATGTTACTCCATGACCTGCCCCGTTCAAAACTCCGTCCTCTGCAAAGAATGGCAATAGTGGCAATAGTGACTGATAGTGTGGCCAAACCCTTCCAATTCTGATTGAAAATTTGATTTGATTGGGGGGGCAATAACAGCCTGGAAATGAGAAAATGGAAGAGGCGGGTACAATAGCGGTTTTCCCCTTCCTGGCCTCAGCAATACGGAGGGTGTGAGGGCAGGTCACCACAACACAGGATGCAAGGGCTAAAGCCCAAAAGAGACAGAAGGTCCCATTTCACAGCAGCCACATTGCTCCTCACGACCAGGCTGCCTGGAGGCTGAGCGGCCGGCTGGCTCCCTTGCTCACCTCTCTGGCCCTACCTACTTCGACATGGACAGTGAAGGGAGAAAACATCAGCAGACCATTTTCCAAACTTCCATCATCTGACATTTAATTGTGGTTATGCTGATTTTATTGCTCTTGGCAAAATCTCGTCCTTCCCGCAGTGTGGGCCGAAATACTAGGTGGTATCAATTGCCATTGAAAACACAACCTGTTCGATGTCAGACACAAAGGAAATAAAAATCGCTGACACTCTCTTTTGCAAGGACAAATTAATTTGCCCCAGAAACAGAGCGTTTGCCACCGATCTCATTAAAAGTGCTGTGAGATTATCAGGAAAAATTAATACAAGCTGCTGGTTATCAGCTACATCATTTCAGCTCACAAAGGCAAGTCCTGCTTGTCAGTTTGCTGCTGGGGGCAAGGACAGGCGTTAACGAAGAAAGTCACATTCAATTAGAAACCAACACCCGGGCTGGCATGTGTGGTTATTCTGCACGGATCAGCTTGAAGAACAACCACACTTCTTCTTTCTGGTTTGAACTTGAAAGCAAGGGCACCTTTGGCAGCAAGGGGAATCAAGTCCTCTCTCTAACACGTTGACGAGAGAGAGAGAGAGCAGCAGTTTGCCTGGAAAGTTTGTAAACTGAGGTTCCATGGTACTGAGCATGCTCCGGAGATACAAGACCGAATAATTATTTTTCAAGTGCTTTGGAAATACTCAGTTATTGAAGATGGGCTGGCTGAATACGCCTCCCTGCTGTCCCCATGTTCCGGTCCTCTGAGAACCTCCCCCACCCACCCTGCACGGGGTAAACTAGCTCACGGTCTCCAAGGGTGGCTCTCAGGCACTGCAGGCCCTGAGCAGGCTCTAACCTAACACCTAGGCCACTCACCGACAACGGCCACACTGAAGATCCCCACATGCCTCCCGAAACATCCATTTAACAAACCCTCATTGAGCAGTAGCTATGTGCCCCGCACTACTTGAGGCCCTGGGAATAAGCAGTGAGCAAGGACACCAGAGAAAGAGAAATCATTTCAGTCGTTTCATTGCTAAACGAATTTCATTGGTTTTCCACTTTGACAGATAGGTCGTTTGGGCTGTGGGTCATCTCTGAGTTAAGTTCACCCCCACACTTTTCAGGAATGGCTCACTTTCCAGCTATTCTGCATGAGCATCTGTCGTGAGTGCTCCCTGGCTCCCCTTAAACCAACCCAGACTCAGACACGTATGCTGACACCGGGAGAAGGCCGCTACCACACTATCGGCACTGGCTTCAGGACCTTTGCTCATGCCGCCCTCTCTGCCTAGATTTCTCTTCTTCCTGGTAACCAGAATATGCCATTTTCCTACTTCCTTCAGGTTTTACTCAAAAGTCATCCTGTCCTGGGTGAGGTCTTCTTTTTAAAAGTATACCATTCCCCAGATTTGACTTTCTCACCCCTTCCCTGCTTTGCTTTTCATCCTTGGTCCTTTTCATTGTCTATACTCTATATTTCATGTATCCTATTTATTCCTGCCTCCTTCCCTAGACTCTCACCTCCATGATGGCAGAGACCTTGGTCTGTGCCTGGAAAAGTTGTCTGTACATACTAGGTACTCAATTGGTACTTACTGAGTGAATGCATGCATGATTGAATGAAAACCTTCAGTATTTCCAGTGATTTTCAACTTGGCCTCCCCTCTATTTTAATGCACACAGGTGAAACTTCTTATTTTAAGCACACAACACTTTCATTCTGTTTCCTGTTCATTTTTATAGAATAATAGAAGCAAAATGCAATAGACCATTCAAAAAATTGCACCAACATGGCTTGGAGAACATTGCTTAAACCAGACTCCGATGGCTTGGGGACAGCATCGTCATGAAAGGTTCCCCAGCCAGTTCATGAAAGAACAAATTTAGTCCCTATTAAAGGCCCCAGAATATTAATGGGCAAAGTTGTTCAAGGGTTTTTATTTTAAAAGCTACATATTTTTTAAAGGCATATATGAACGTCCAGGAGGGTCTGCATCTGATTTAGCCTTGGTTTGAGTTGGCTTACGGCTTGTCTTTCCTACTGTATTCTCATTTTCGGGGGTGAGGCAGGGCCAGTTTGGGATGGTAGATATACTTTATCATGTCATATCCCCCATAGCATTTTGGAGACAACTTTGCTATGGCAAATGTAAAAAGGAAAAAAAGAAGTGTGGTTGAAACGAGTTGACTATGGAATTATCTTCTTTTTCCTTTCTGGACCATGAATCCCAGCATCCACAACCAGGACCAGTACCCTCAGTCCTGGGGCAGTGCTTGCTTTGTACTGGGAGGCCCCAGTCTGGGGGTGGAGACCCAGAAGACAGTCACTTCACTGAACAGAGGACTGCATGTGAAAACACCTGGAGACGAATCCAACTCCAGCCTCCTGTGCCTCCAGCTGACCCGCCCTTGCCGGTCCTGGAGCTCCTCTGGCCCACTGTTTCTCTTGCAGTACTGTTTGTTTTGGGCTGGAACCTTCACCCTGGCACCGATTCCTGTGTCCAAGAGGAACCCAAGCCCCCTCCCCTGCAAGTGTGTCTGTGAGTGGCAGGTAGCCAGATGGACAAAGGTTTCACTCTGGTCAGGGGCCCCCTCACCTAGAGGGTGACTGTGAAGGTGAAGGAGCTCAAATCAAGTCTGCTTCTTCCTTATCTGAGCCTGTCTCTGGAGCAACTGTGCATCTTCTGAAGGTGGCGTCCTACTTCCCTCTTGGGCTCACCCAACAGCAGGGACGTGAACTCAGGGCTCACCTCTGCTAGCCTAGGTGCTTCCCTCTGAGTTCTCAGAAGTCTGAGCCTGTCATCCAGGCAGGAACCAGGAGGGCTGACCAGTGACACTTCCAAGCAGCCCCAACCAGTTTCTCACCATGGTTCAAGAGGAAGCAAGAACGACTCTCTTGCGCTGTAAGGAATTGGAGGTGATCCAGTAACAGTCTTCAGATCCTGCCTCTGGTCCGGGCCCCAAGGGACAGAGCCTCCCAGCAGGGATGTGTACAGTCAAGGATGGAAGCACTGAAAACAACTCTGCACACACCAAGGCCCGTTCAGGTGGCTTTCATGAATCAGAAGCTTCTGGAAGCTCTTGGGGGTCTCTTGTGGATAGGCACTGTCAAAGCTCTACTTGCAGAGGGAGAGTAAACCCTTCATCTCAAAGAACCACCAGAGAGCAGGTGGTTCTCAAAGAGGATGGAGTGTCTACGGCCTCATGGAATTGGCATGGAGCAGAGTTATGGAACAGTGCCCATCCCTGAGCGTCCTTTAAAAGCCAGCTCTTAAACCAAATGGGATCACTTTGGACAGAGACCCAGTAGGGCCATCACTGCAGAGCCGACTTCGCTTTGGTCAGCTTCCGAGGGCCAGCTGGACACAGTTTTACAACAATCAGGTAGTGAGAGACATGGAAAGAGTGGAAAGAAACACATTAATAGTTAATATGATGGAGGGTGTATTTTCTTCTTCACTCTAGAGAAAGAGAACAGGAGACCAGGCTGGGCCAGAGCTGACTCTGAGTGCCATGGGGCCGGGACTCAAACACTCTCTGATCGTGATTCGTAAAGCAGCTCTTTACATATGGGTGCCAATTTTCCTTTTCACTTGACATTCTCTGACAAGCTCCAAACCTCATCCTGGCTCAAACTCTGGGAAAGCCACAGTGGTGAATATCCATATTATGGACTTCCCTTCCCACTCAGCCTCCCCTTGTAGGGCTGTGCCCGGGGATGGATTCGCCTCCATCAGTGGAAGTTGGGGGTCAGAGCACGAGGCTCTGTTGTGGTCACAACTCCAGAGGCGTGCTAGTGTTTTTCTCAGCATACCCATTTTAGGCTTGTGTGGTATTAAACTTTTCTGCCAGTAAGTAGAAAAGGCAATTTTTGTAAAAACTGAGAAACAACTTGCAGGCGAGGGCAGATATTTCAGAAATGACTCAGAATGGTGTTTTGCTAGAAGAATGCTAATGAAGTGCAGAGCATATATTCATGAGACTGATAACACGCCCTCGGAAAGAAAATGACTCTTGTTAGACATCTGAACTTGAGCAAAACATTCATGTCATTGATTATGATATAATGGATTGGCTCCTATGCTAGCTGCAAGCTTCAGCTTCAAGGTCACTGCAGAAGGAAAGATTATTGTCTGGGAGATATGAGAGAGCATATCTTTTTGATCATCTGAAACGGTTCATTCACCTCTGAAACTGAACTGTAAACGTTGGTGAAGGAGGTTCTCAGAAGTATCTGACCCAGTAAGCTAAGAGCCGACTCCCCGGTGCATCACCTTCCACACTCACGGCCTCAAATTCAGGGGCCCACATAAAGACAGCTTTTACAACATCCCCCGGGACCCTTAGAGAGTCGTGTAATATCATCCTAGAGCCAACTGCCCACGAGAAACCAAACTGTTAAGCCTGAGCACGATGACAAGAAGCTTTCGACTTTCGGACTGCGGTAGATGAGCCAAGTCAGAGCGTACTTGCGATTCGCATCCCCCGCACTGGGCATTTCTGTAGACGGCCAACTCCTGTTTGGGAACCCGTCAGCTAACACTATCTGGATGTCAGACGTATCTCCTGTTTGGGCAGCTCTCTCTCTCCCTGTCAAAGAGATGGTGTCGGCAGACACTTGCCCTTCAACTTGCTGCTGTTGGACAGTGGCTATTCTCAGTCCTGCAGCCGTGAATAGAGATGGTTCACATGTAAAAGGGTCAGATAGGCAAAAATCTAGAAAGAGGGCAGGCCATGCCCAGAACTCTGGATCAATGCCTTCCAGAATGCAGAGGCTTGACGTCTAAGTGGCTCATTCTCACACAGCACCTCTTACTTCTCCAGGAGCAGCTTCTGGAAGGATCAGAGTCAGACCGCGAAGCAGGCTTACTGACAGAGTCATTTAAAACCAAAAGTAATAAGAAGGGTGTGCGTGCTGGAAATGTCTTTTTTAAACTTCCTGAATTTTTCTCAAAATCTTTCCTTCAAATTCTAATCATTATGGTTATGTTTAAGAAAAACAAGAGTTCTTATATTTTAGAGATGCACACTAAAATACAGATGAAATGATACAATATTTGGGATTTGCTTTAAAAAATCCAGAGGGTGGCCGGATGGGGTTTTAGATGAAGCAAAATGGACGCTAAGTTGGTAACCGTTGAAGGCAGGTAATGGATATATGGGGGTTCATTATAATATTGCATTTTGTATATATTTGAGACTTTCTATAACACAAAGTTAAAAATTCAATATTATAAGAGATAATGAATGTCTTTCTCAGGGATAATTATCTAGTTTGAGACTCAGTTTCCTTAAACTCTTTAAATTTGTTTGCCTAGCAGGGCCCGGCCGGCTCAGTCGGAAGAGCATGTGACTCCTGATCTCAGGGTCGTGAGTTGAAGCCCCACATTGGGCACAGATCCTACTTACTTACTTACTTAACTTATTTACTTACTTACTAAATAAATAAATAAATAAATAAATGTTTGCCTAAATTTATATCACATGGTTTTTGTCTTGCAAAAATAGAGACCACAGTGTTACAGCTGTCTCTTTTCCCCTTCCCTCCTCTTCTGTCCTATTCTCTCCTCCCCTCTCCCCTAGGCTCTGCTTTCTTCTCAGGGATTCTGGCTGATGGGGCACGCAGCACAAGGCCTCACATTCAGCAGACACACTCCTGAGATCCAGTGACTTCGCCCGCACCACCCGAACTGCTGTTCTCTGAGCACTGGTCTGATGGGCCCCAGGACACTGCCACATGAAGCAACCTGGCCTCCACCTTCGAAAACGCCCTTTAAAGAAAGAATCACAAAGCTTGACTATTGACAATCTACAAAGTATTTTCAAATTCTTGAACGGGAAAAAATACACGGTGCTACAGTGCTACGGAAACACCAGAAAGAGCCCACCCATCTTTGCCCCCTGCGCACTCAGACTGTGCCTCCTTCCTCGAGGGCAGGACTGGCCAGGTCTGGACACGGTAGATGCCTTAAATGTGAGCAGAATGGAACTGAACTCCCGCCAATTATGCAGACCTGCGTGGGCTCTCTGCGAGAGAGAACTTCGCATCCCCCACTGAATTCTTTCCACACTCAAAAGGCAGTTCCATAAAACGAATGAGCACAGCTGACAGGAATCTATTAGCTAAATTAAGAACTCTAAAAAAATGAAACAGTCCTAAAGGTTCAAATTCTCTAGAGAGAAGCTGATGGCATCTCCCTGGGACCGGGATGGGTGTCACCTTAAATGTTTGTTTGTTCCAATTATAATAGCTGGGTAGGTAGACAGGAAACTGCCAAAAGCCAGAAGGAATGTCTGCGGGGTCAGAGTAACAGAAAGCAAAGTGGCTGAATGCAAAAGCAAGGAAGGGAGGCTAATGACTGGCTGATGTGAAAGTGAACTTGGCCAGGGGCCATACAGAAAAAGTCTCAGCGTGGTACCCCACATGTTGAGTGCTCAGTCACTGTGCACCCTGCTCCGTCCCCAAAACACTGTGAGATCCACTTTGTGAAAAGCACTACATTCTGAATGCCTGAGTGAAATTTTATTTAAAAGAAGTCTGCTGCAAGTTATCTTAGAGAACTTCTGGGGTTAGCTGTGTGACCTCAGCCAAATTACTCAATGTGTAGTAGTTTCTCCATCTATAAAACAGGAATAACAGTGCCCACTTTATCGGGTTATTGTAAGGATTAAATGATGAACACATTTAGGGTTGCCTGGGTGGCTCAGTCGGTTAAGTGTCTGCTTTCGGCTCAGGTCACAATCCCAGGGTCCTGAGATCGAGCCCCACGTCGGGCTCCTGCTCAGAGGGGACTCTGCCTTTCCCTCTCCCTCTGTCCCTCTGCAAGCCCCTGCCCCACTTGTGCTCTCTCTCAAATAAATAAATAAAATCTTTTTAAAAAAATGATTAACGCATTTGAAGGGCTGAGAACACTGCCTGGGATCTGGTCAGTGCTTAGCTAAGCAAAACTATATTGTCATTTGGAATTTCAAATGTCAATATGTTGAGTTTTCAAATGTGAAGAAAGTTCACTAAGTTCTATGTGTTCATTCCCAAAAGTATAAATGAAATCTACACAAGCACATGTGTTATATGAGGCGCATGTGCTGTATGTTGTAACCCCATTGCAACATTTATGGTGTTCTTCCTGTGTAAATACGAGCACAGGCTCTCACCCTCTGGCCCTGTCTGCTTCATTCTGCCTCCTGAGACAATTTTCTGGCTCTAGCTCATCTTCTACACAACCACCAATAATCTCCTAAAAGATCAGCTCCATGTCACCTTGTGCTCAAACGCTTTCGGTGATTCCCCTTCATCTACCGAAACCCCAAGGTCCTCGGTGGCATTTGGCACAGTCCAGAATCTGACCTAAACTCCCTTTACACCTTCTGGAAGCCCCATATCCCCGTGGTCTTGAAATCTAATTGAGCAACATGGCTTTCTCTGAGTTCTTTGCTTCCCTTTCTCTTTTGAAGCCTCTGCAAGAATCCCAGTTAGTCCCCTGGATTCGGCCCCAAGGACCCTTTGCAAGCAGCCTGCCCAGCTTGCTCAGCCAAACAGAAGGAGGCCCTTCCTTGCCAGGGTCCCCTCACCCTTAGTGTGTGCTCGCCCAGATAGGGAGGGCCCTTACTCCACGCACGTTAGACCACAGCAGGGGCATAGTTACCATCTGCCCTACTAGAGCTGTTAGACCCTGGAAGGTAAGGCTCATGTCTCATGGATCTGCTCTCCCCGCTGAGCTACCACGATGTTTTGCACATGCTAGATGCTCTGAGGACATTCTTGGAATGCAGTAACAAATGAATAGGCAATACACACACAAGATTTCACCCACGGGCATTCTTCCCTATAGAAGATCTAGTTGCTACTGGGCCCTGTGTCTTGGAGGGAAACAGTGCTGTCCTGTTCAGTTCCTCTGAATCCCTCTGCCCTCATCAAGGAGAAAGGGTGGCTGCTTTAAATGGCCCAAATTCTTGCTGAACTTCCTTTTCCACAGAGAGAACAAGCCTGAGGCTCAGCCTCCCATGGGTAAGAAAATCAAGAATGTTAGTTTAAACTGTGTGGTCTTTTTCTATCAATATAAGGTTGCTCATATGCTTCAATCTAACATTGTCTCTTAATGGCAAGTAATTTTGGTTTTTCATATCTGATCGCAATGTAAAGTATCACTCCAGAGGTGTTAAGCACAATGACTGAGTCACATGGAGACCACAAATGAGTGAGCAGCATGCCAGCAGGGACAAAGCCAGCATCATGAGGCTATGATGTGATGTTTGAGAGATGTGGGTTTGCACACCCTTTTCACCTCGGTGAGCTGACAGTGCAACCATTTCCCCACTACCTGTCTGTGTCCTTGCCCTCCCTGCCAGGTACTACCCTGCGTCCTCCCTGGATAGCAATAATATCAACAGGTATGCTGAGCGCTGCCTCTCCTCCACCCAGGGAGCTCTCCAAGTCTAGAGCCAGCACCTATTTTCACCACTCAGCATGATGCCCGCCTCCTACAAGTCACTCAATGGGTATTTGAAGTAAACAACACCTATTAGAAACCAGCTGGCCAAACGCTCACAATGAGGGTCAGACTTTACAGGCCTAACTAATAAAGACCATTCCTGCCAACTCTTTATTAAATAGTTACTTACACAGTGCTTTATTCCGGGTGGGTGCTCAAGAAATCTTTCTGGATGAATAAAATGCTATTTTTATTCTACGTGACAACAGATCTTTCCTTTTGATTTCCAGAAAGTTTTATAAGCTAAGAGTCTCTCTCCTGACTTTGGGGGTGGTCCACTGAGCACTCCAGAACTAATCATTTCAGGTTTTCTGCTTGCCTTGCCCCGGCAATGCTAGCCCACAGGGCATCTTTGTGCAAAGTAGGAACACAGCGCCCCTGCCTCCAGGAGCAGAGATACATACTAGGGAGCACAGGTGGCAAGGTGACCCACAGCTGGATTTAGCCAGAGTACCTCCACTGAGCACCCTTGTGCACAGCGTGGCAGAGGCCAGTCTGGCCTGGAAAGAACCTCTCCTGATCAAGGTAATACATTTTTCCCTTCTGGCAGGTCCCATTTCCACCCAAACTAAGGTTGGGTATCGAATCTTGTTGGCTGCCACAGGCCATAGAGAATCAGTGTTCTGTCACAAACCCTACCCAAAGTCAAGTGCTGTCAGAGCTCACAGCTGAATCACTCTCCAGGGCAGGCTCCCTGATGAGACCTAGGCTGTGTTGATGCCACATGAGCACTCCTTAGGGAACCAAAGATGCCCTGCACCCTTCCTCCTTCCTTTCTCTTTTTTTATAACTAATTTTTTTCACTTTAAATCGTTTTTTTTTATTAGCAGGTTTATTTCTTGAGTAGTTTAAGGTTTATAGAAAAATTGAGCAGAAGTACAGAGTTCCCATACATTCCCCCCTCTCCGCAGTATCCCAGATTACAAACATCTCCCATTACTGAGGTGCATTTGTTACAACTGATGAGCCAGCATTGGTACATCATAATTAGTTAACTAAAGTCCATTGCTTACATTAGGGCTCACTCCTTGTGCTGTACATTCTAGAGGTTTCGACAAATGTATCATGACAATATCCATTATACAGAATAGTTTCACTACCCTAAAAATCCTTTGTTTCTTTTCATTTAAAAAAATCTGCTGCTGCTCAAAGGCCAACCGACCTGTGTCATAGGTGGCCATGTCCAGGCCCTGGGCGAGCCTTCCCCGCTCATCAGCTCTAGGCTTCCTTGCTCACCTGTGGGCTGGGGGTGGAGGGGCAGGTGCATTGGGGCTTTCCTGAGAGGAGGGGCATGAAACTAGCTTTGTCACTGAGAAACAGCAACAAAGTGAATTCTCTTCTTAAATCATTGGTGATGGTTACAAACCATTCTTCCTCCTGCAGCACTGGGAACATCTTGCTTTTGTGATCGCCACTCGTGGACGTGGTGCGGATCCGGCACAGCTAAGACCAAGGTTCCCTCGTGGGACGCGTCCTGTGGGTGTGGGCCGCACACCTCCCTCTGCCACATCCCAGCACTGAGGACAGGGCCTGGCACATGCGTGCCCAACTGTGAAGCAAAGCTGTTCCCTTAAGGTTACTTTGTTTCGCCCACACTATACCTTCCCCTCAAGAAGATCTGGAATGTGTGCCGCCCAGCCTTCCAGTTAGGGGACCTCTCTGGAGAGTAGATCTGTAGCCGACTTACTTCAAGTTATTTGTCTCCACTGCCCTTGTGCAAGGCCTCAGCCTTTAGCTGCACCCCTTCTATACCAGGGGACGGGGTGCAGGCAGGGACAAGTGTGGGGCCTGACCTGGACAGGGGTGGCATGTGGTCTCTGTTTCATGAGCCCGGTGTCTACATCTCAGCCTCAGGAGCAGAGGGAAGGCTCTCCGGGGAATGCTGTGGGAATGGGCCTTGAGGGGCGGCCCAGTGGGGTCAGTGGATCTGGGGGATGCGTGTAGGGAAGAAGACTGATAATTTGAACTTCTCTGACTAAAACATAAAAAGGTATTAGTATAAGGTATTAGTATAAGGAAGTACTCTGCACGCAAGGCATCTCTGCACAGAATCAAACATCAGCTTTCGCCTTTCTTTGCAAATCACATCCCAAGGCTAGCGCTGGCCTGTTTCAGGAAGTGGGGTGAGGGGGTCCCCAACGGCAAGGAGATCTGTTCTGGTTTCCACCTCCTGGATGCCCCCTGCACACTCTGCAGCTCTGTCCACACCTCTCCAGATCACAGACCCAAGACAGTCTCCAAAGGAGATCAATTAGAAGCACAAGCCTTTTTCCTACACAATCAAACCCAAAGGAGGTGAAGAGCAGTGAAAAGAACCACATCAAGAGTCCCAGAACATAAAGGATGAAGCACCTCACCTCCCGTGACCCACCTGCCCAAGTCCCACTGCTACCGCCGCCCCACACAGTCTCCTGGGGCAGTGGACCAAGGCTGGGGGTGTGGGAAGGGGTGCACGCCCTCCCTGATGAAGCCTGAGCTGGCTGAGAAGCCACCAGAAACACCCCTACTCTTAGAGAGCTAGGGAATTTTTCTCCAGCTCCAATCTTGGCAGACTCCAGGAAAAATGGATGGAAAGAGGCCCAGTACAAAATATTACATCAAATCCACCCACCTCTTGAATTCCTCTGTGAGGGCGGTTGCCAAGAAGAGGGGGGCATAAGTGGCCAGGCCTGGAGCCGCATGGCTGGGTGGGAGGCCCAGCTTAGCTGCTTACTAGCTGGGTAACTCCAGGCAGGCGGGGGCACTGTGCGAGGCTTTATCTGTCAAATGGGAGTGAAAATAATAGAACCATTGACAAGTATGGGGTGTTTTTAGAAGAAATGAGTGAATATGAGCATGGCCCTTAGAACAACGGCCCTCAAGTGATCAAAAATGTTAGCTATTCTTATCAGCACAAATGACTTGGAGGCAATCCTGTATTTGTGTATTTATTTATTTTCTCGGAAGATGAGACAGATCTTTTGTCTCTGATTCATATATGGTGACAAAAGCCACCCGGCATCCTGGAGTTTGTGTTAATAAATTCACACCGTTCACTTTCTGACTGACACCATTCTTGTGCTTGGTTCCTGCGGCTGCTGATCACCTTCCCTAGTTGCCAGACACAAGCTCTCACAGCCTCACCAAACTCCAGGGAAAGGGCATCACGATCTACAGAAGGGTAATTGTCTCCTTAGGATGTTTTTCCTTTGGCCACATTAAGAGCCTAAGTTTTAATAAAAAGGCATTAATTGTGAAGATAAAGTATTAGGATGCTGTCAATTCTATTGATGCAACCCTGCAAATATTTTTTAATAAAAATACAATATCCACGTGTGGACATAGAAACAGTTCAGACAGGTTTCAGAATGGGTGATCCTTCCTTATTCAGAACTGACCTCCTCAGTAAACACTTCTGTGTTTCCTCACCTTTGCCCACGTCCACGATCCCCTTTTGTAGTCCACTGATAAACGATTCAGATTTCTTCAGCGAAACGGTTTTTGAGATCTCTCTAACACACACTGAAAACCCCTGGAGGAATTAACCTAGAAGTATCATCAGGAACAGCAGCAGAAACTGCCACCTCCATCTCAGGAGTGAGGTGTGCTCCAACCCACCGGGGCCAATAAGGGGTATATATGTAAGAGGTGTGCAAAAAGAGCCTCGTGTGTGTGCGCGCACATACACATGCACGCACACGAACACGCTACATGTACACACACGAGCACATACTCAGCATCAGGCTAAGGCCCTGCAGGCCACAGGAAGACAACGTCACCTTTCCATGTGATTTGGGAAATCCTACTCTCAACTGAAATCTCAGGTGCGCAGCACAGAACGCCACCTGGGCAGATGCTCCCCAAGGCCAAAGAAAATTGGATTGTGTGTCTCTTAGCATCCACCCGGAGGAAGCCCCACTTCACCTTTCACAACAGACCAACTCGCAGAGAGCTGCTGTGGGGTCCTACTTCATGTACTTAACTTTTGTTGGCCGTGGAAAGCAAGCCTGCCACATCTGCTGGCTTGAGCGGTTCCATCCGGGTCACCTGCCTTCCCAGATGCACAGGAGAGGGAGCATCACTGGGAATCTAGGAACAGAACTGCAGCCCGCTGTTATGGACAGCGGCCGTGCGGTCGGAGCTAGGTACGCAGCCCTGGTGGGACAGCGGTGCACAGAGACAAAGTCTCAGCTCTGTCCTATACTCAAAGCACAGTGGCCTTTATCAGGGGTAAATATTGCTCTTCTTCTATGAAGGAGCCAAGAAAACTAGCCTGCAATTGTCTTGCTTTTCCTTGATTCTCCGGACCTGTTCTTCCTGGTTCTATTGGATTCTGCCACTTAAACATAGCTGCTACTAGTTCCTTGGTGCACGTGCTTTATTTACCCCCTCAAGCAACTGCAAGGCAGCTCTTCTGTCGAACTCTCTCGGGGTTCTCACAGAGCTGTACCCATTGTAAGTCCTCAGTGAAGGCTGAACGGAGACCAAGTGGGTGACGAATAGGGATTTGCAGGGTGGAAGTCAGAGGCCGTTCTTTGAGGCGTTTAGTCACAGCATCCTGGGCAGTGACTAAGCAGAGACGGGCCACCAAGGACAGACAGGATTTTCATTAGTTACAGATGGGCTAAGAAAGGGGAGAAGAGGATCCCGCCTCCACAAAGACAGTCACCTGTACACACCAAGAGGCTTGTTCTATACAACTGCAGTCTTACTCATCACCCCAAAGCCAGATGTTACCATGGCTAATTGGGATGACACTTGGAAGAGATTTGCATGTCAAAATGGACAGTTTTAGAGGTTATAAGGAAATAGGTCTTGTTGAGAAAGGACACACATTATTCTAGATTTCAAAAAGCTCCCTTAATCTTTCAAGAGTTGAGTCTGGCCAACTTGACCGTGGAATTTGCTACAGGCCTGAATGAAGAGAAAATGGTGGACTTCGTTAGGGATGCCTCACCCAGCAGGAAGGGGAAGTAGGCGCCTTTCCCACAGAGAGACACAAGAAGAAGTGGAGGTGCATCCTTGTCCTGGCACATCCTCTGTGAGGGGGAAGTAGAAATATCCAGTCTGCGGAGGGACTGACGAGAGGACGAGACGGAAGAGAAATAGAAGCTGAGCTAGTGTCTGAGAAGATCCCATCTTGCAGGTTGCTCTGTGTCCACACAATGGAGGCATGGGTAGCAGGGGCTATCTAGGTAAACCAGCTTGGTGCTCCCTCTGCTTCCAAGTAGCCGGAAAAAGGCCCCATTGTTTATGTGCCCTCAGAGGGGAAACAGGTGTAGCTGAGTTGGCTTTCCCTGAGGCCACCATTAAAGGATCTGGGGACAGATACCAGACAAGGCTGAGACTGAGGGAGGGCCAGCCAGCACCAGTGGTGCCCAGATGCTCAAAGACTGGACTGGGCCTGCCCCAGCCCGACCAACACCTACTATGTCCCAAAGACTGGAGGAGTCCAGGGACCCCACCTCACACCATGAGAATCCTTAAGCTTCTCCCTCTTCTGGCTGCCAACCTGGGACAGAGACTGTGGAAGAGGTACCTTTTGCGAAGGAAATGTGAATCTTGATTTAACTGGATATATGCCCAAAAGAAAGTGAGTTAAACCAAAAGAGTCCAAGTTGCTTTCAGTGGGCAGGTTTAAGGTTCACCTCCATCCCCTGACTTCAGCAGAAAATGTAAGATCGGTATAGATAATTTTAGAAAATGAGATAAATTACCATTTTCTGTACATCTGAGTTGCAGGGTGTACATTTGTCCTCTGCTAGAAGTGTGCACCATGTGGGAGGCCCAGCACACAGAAGGAGCTTAATTCATGCTGCTGATTCCATAAATGCTCTCATGGATGTGTGGAAGTTCCACTCAGGGACACACTCTCATCAGCAGACGTTCGTGCCAGACAGATGCACACGCTGATGTGTGACTGGGGATTGAGAGAAAGGACACTTGCTTCTACAGCCCAGAGACTTGGGTTTTCCTGGCCAGTCCTGGCACCAAACAGCTGTGGGATCTCGGGTGAATGGTTAAATTATTCTGCCATTCTGTTTCTTTCTTTAACATGAGGGAATTGGTTAAGCCAATTAAGACATTTTAGAAATTGTATTATCCAATTCCTAAAACTCTTCCACTAATTAATAATGACCATAATGTCAATAAACACAAGCATTTATTGAACACTGACTAGCTGCCAACCGCTGCATTATTTGCTTGGTCTGCATAGACCCAATTCACCCCGAAAATAACGTTATAAAGGAAGTAAAACTGGAATCATCTGTGTAAGATACAATTATTTACATAGATAATTCCAAAAATCTAAAAATTCTTAGAAATAATAAAATTTGGTGAAGGTATAAAAAACATATAAACCAAAGAACTAGGAAATATAATTAAAGGGACAGTGTTTACGACAGTCTTAGAGATTATCAATCCCCTGAGAATAAAGTTGGCAATAGATGCAAGACCTCCAAAAGGAAAAGTATCAAACTTTATCAAGAGATATTAAAGAAGACCTAAGTAAATGGAGAGAGATATTCATGGATAACATGATTTAGTATTGTAATTATGATTATGCATTCAGGGTAATTCCTACCAAACTCCTATTATGTTCTCTCTTTAACAGAACCTGAAAAGATGTCCTAAACTCACTTGAAAGAGTAAAGGACCAAAGCAGCCACACGTTTCTGTAAAGGAAGTGAGGGGGACACCTTATGGGACATCTGGGCTTCTGTGAAGCTGGGCAGAAAAACTGGTCAAGGACTATGAATGAGATCCCAGAAAAAGGCTCAAGTATATAAAGAATTTTGGTCCATGACGGATGATAGGGTCAGCGAAGAGAGGAGAGTGACCAATAAAAGGAGCTGGAAAAAAATAGATATCCCTGTGTGAAAAAAGACCTTGGCTATCTCCCTCAAACCACATCTGGAAATTAGCCCCAGATAGATTAAAAAATGAAATGTCAAAAACAAATTTTAAAATTCGTAGTGGATAATACAGCTAGCAATCTTTTATACCTTCTGGTAGCTAAAGATTTTCTTAGGCACATACATAAAATTGATGATAAAAAGATAAATTTAACTATATTAAAATCAAGAACTTTCATTCACCAAAAGATATCTTTAAAAAGTGAACGCTCCATTTGCAATGACGTGGATGGAGCTAGAGTGAAATAAGTCACAGTCAGAGAAAGACCAACACCATATGATTTCACTCATATGTGGAATTTAAGAAACAAAATCAACGAGCAGAGGGGAAAAAAGAGAAAGAGAGGCAAACCAAGAACCAGACTTAACTATAGAGAACAAACTGATGGTTGCCAGTGGGGGCGGTGAGATAGGTGATGGGGACGAAGGACGTGTGTTTGTCCTGACGAGCACCGGGTGATGGATGGAATTGTTGAATCACTGAATTGTACACCCGAAACTAATGTGACACTGTATGTTAACTAACTGGAATTAAAATAAAAACTTAAAAGTGAAAACTCAGGGTGAAAACTGGAACAAAATATTCATAATATCAACCACAAAGATTTAGTATCAATAGTATATGTAAAAGTGTTACAAATCAATTTAAGAAAAAAGCACAAACAACCCCAGGTAAAAATGGGGAAAAGACAGCAAGAGGTATTTCACAGAAGAGGAAACCATCTATGCCCAATAAATTTATGAAGAGACTCACAAAGAAAAATCAAGACCACAACGTATCACATTTTGTACCCATTCGATTAGCAGAAAATAAAATAAAATATCTAACACCATTAAGTGTTGGAGAAGATTAAGTTTGTGACATTGTGGCCTGGTGCGAAGCCTTTAGAAGAAGGTTTGGAGTATCTCCTGAAGTTGAACTTTCCTATGTTCTCAGTCATGGTCCCCTTTCAAGGTTCATAGCTGAGAGAAGCTCTTACGCTTGGACAGCAGCAGATGCGCACAGTAGGATTATAACAGCCCTGCTCTAACCAGCGCAGATCTGGACCTCTCCCTTCCCAGTGCCCCTCCGTGGGAGAGTAACTGCCCTCCGGTAAGTCCACTCCCTACGCTGCAGTAGGCAGAACAGATGAATTACAGTGACACACAATACTATGGATGGATCTTAGCAATCTAACATTAAGTTAAATAATAAGTCCCCAAAAGTCCCATATAAAGCATACCATTTTTATAAGGTTAAAAACAATTAAAATAAAAATACACATATTTTCTAAAAATACATACAGAAGCATTAAACCAAATAAGGGGAAGCAGGGGTATTAGGAACATGGGATTCAAGGTGATAGTGACCTCAGGAGTGGAGAAAAGGGGTTAAAGACATATTGGGGACCATATCAGGAGATGTAGGTTACTGTCCTAGCTGACTAGGACTTTCATTTTGGGTGGTGGATTCTTGGGTGCTCATTATACTATTGGAAATAACTAATTACATAGTAAATGACAAGGACTGTCACACATAAATCAGAAGGAGAGACTGTGATAACCAAAGATCATGATTAATCTAATTGTTGAGCTCTGAGGGCTAGGGATGGGTGGTGTCCTATGGAGTAAATGCTGCTATTATCTGCATGTTACAGCAAGGAAACGGGAGGTTCAGTCTGGCTAGGCAACTTGCCCCAGGCCACACGGCTAATAAGAAGCGGAGCTGGGACCCAAAGCCAGGGCATTAACTAAACCCACGCCATCAACAGGCAGCCACGAGTCCTTGTGTCTAGAAGTGGCTTGTTCACTGGAAGAAGCTGCCATGGTGCCCATGCTTGGCATGTCTTCCATTTTGTAAACCTGGACCATTTATCCCCTTATCAGTTCTAGAGGGTGTTCATTTGCAGTCACAACCTAGAGGTCTTGGAACACTCCCATGAGCTGACATGCCCCACCACCTCCACGCACACTCAGAGTCTTCTCTGGCACCGTTTCAAATCGTTTTCGTAGTCGTCTCAAGCAGTTTCATTTTCTAGGCCTGTTACTTCAGAACTCATTCATAGGGTACATATGAAAGAAACGCTGCTCAGGACTGACTAAGCATATGAGTAAGGTTTTATTTTAATAGCACCATGTAGGAGGTTTCTTTATAAATGAATGGAGAGAGGAGGAGGGAAATGCTTGCAAACTGCCCACGGACAGGAGCTAAAACCTGTGAGAGCATGCTAACACAGAATTACTCTTTTCAGTTTCTAGGTAAGCTCTGTTTTGTAATACCTTCTGCAAAAAAAACAAAAAGACAGCAAATAATCTTGGGTTACATGGCAGACCTTAACAACATCTGCTGTCCCAATGAGTGGAAATGTGTGGACCACAGCAAAGGTACCAGCATCCCATTTTAGTCTGAGTGCCTACATGAATGTCTGCAGCAGAAATGCTCATTTCTGACCAGGATGACTGCCTGGTTGGCATTTAAACACCATTACTTTGCATTGCCCTGAGCTGCTCAATGCCATTCGCAAAATCACATTCAACGTGATTAGGTGGTGACTGGCTTTGTGATGGGGAAGAACTGGTCAGAGTCAGGAAGCGCTGTTAACCGTGTGCTCACTGTCCCTCAGCTTGCATGTTCAGTCCCTCCCCGTCCCTAAGGTGACACCATCTCTAGAGAGCAGCACCCAGCAGAGCTGTACCTGAGCCCCATACAGTCAATGAAGAGTCTCAAAGGGGAAGGCTGGGGGTGGTCATGTCAGATTTGGGTGAACTCCCCAGGCTCCTCCCCATCTAAGTGAGTGTTTGTGGTGTATTTTGTAGCCTCCAGACATATCCCCTAGCTCCCTGTTTCATGAGATGGCACCCTTGAACCTCTCCCAATGATGGGCCAAGGGCTGGAGGCTGCTGACCCCTCCCTGGCTCATGGCAGTTGCCTCAGTCTCTCTGGTAGAGAACTGACTCAGCACTTTGCAGTGACTTCAATACCCACCTCTCTCTTAAGATCACAAAGGTCCCACATTCCCAGCTATTGGTCATTTCCCTAAAAGTGGTCTGATGGCCAAGGCTATCCTGTTTCCCAGGCAATTCTAGTGTCAAGGGATCTGCCTGGGCTCTTTCCAGAGGCCTCTCCTTGGGACAAAGATGGGGTCTCTTCCTTTCTCTTGCAGACCCTGGCTACCCCTTTTCCCTGAGCTTCTGCACATGGCCAGGCCAAGAACTGCACCAAGGTAAGGAGCATACTGGTGTGGCGGGGGGGGGGGGGGGGAGTGTGAGGGAGGCTCGTACCGGTCCAGGTGACTCTCCTGCAGAGAAGCACTAGGACAGCTGGCAGTGGGACAGAAGCTTGGCCTCTTTGTATTGGGATTTGTCACTGACCTTCTTGCTTTCTAGGTAGGTCCAATTCCCATGGCAGAGCTGTCCCTCTTCCTGTATTATTTTTTATTTGCCACTTTTAAAAATTGCAAGTGTATGATCATTACAGATAATCAACGGCTAAAGAGGTGCAGAAGTAAAAAGTCAGACTCCCTCCACCATTCTCCAAATCCCATGCTGCACAAGTGCCCGCAGTCAGCAGGTGAGTGCTGCCACCTCCCTGTCGTTTTCATGCAAATCCAGGGGGCACGGCAAAGGCTGGCAGCATGGAAATGGGTCTGGGAATGGATCCACGGACCCCTCTCTTGAAGGGGCTGACAGTGCGCACACCCTTCTCTGAGGCCATGGACCCGTGTGGTGTTAACCCAGCTGCAGTTGTCAGGAAATGATCTGCCCTGGGATGGGTGACTCTAAGGATGCAGGGTGGAACATTCTAGATGAGGAATGGGCTGCCGAAGCCGAGGTCATGCTGGAGTGATCTTCCCTTGCATTGACTGCAAAGTAATGGGCCAGGGATTATTTGTGGATCTTTAATGCTACTTGTATTTTCAGCATTATCTCCACTATTTCTTAGGATGGTTGTCCTAAATGCAGAAGACTGGTATTTCCTGGTGCTTGGGGGTCTTCCTCATGACATCCAATCGCATCTAACTTTCATCTCAAAGTTACTGAATGTGGGTATATATTTTTTAATGCTGGTACCAGAATCAACCCCTGAATAACTAAATGATCTTGCTTCAGTTTTAAAGATTGTAACACGGTGAAAGTTCAGATGACTGCACAGTAACCACAAAAGCACAAGAGTCACAAAGCACATGACCAGCATGGTTTGCACCAAAAAGTAAAGGACGGTGGGACCTCTGTCTACCTGCCCAGTGGCTGAAACCGAAGACAATGCATTCATGCTCCCCACCTCTATGCATCTCTTTGGGTATGTGATTTTTAGGTTAAGTTATGTGCTTTTGGTTTTCAACTAGGGAAGCTTTGTATTGTTTCAAAAGTTTCAAATACCCATGATTCCAATTCATGTGAAATTGGCCACACTGGTCAGGTCGGGGCTGCCCTGAATTCTGTCTTGTTGCTGAGATTGGCGGCAGCAGACTGTGGGGCCTCTCCTCCATCAGAATGCTAGCAAGTATGGGCTTCCCACTGTGGCTCTCCCAATCTCGCCCCAAAAGGCTGCCCAGGCTGCCAGGCCTCAGCATGTCCAGGCCAAACAGGACACTTGACCCACTCTGGCCGGTGTCATTGAACTTCTCTGAACAGGACCAGGCAGGCTGAGCAAGCTACACCTCCCAAGGACAGTAGCCACCAGCTAGGCTGCCCTGTGAGACCCAGCCTGTTTGGAATGTGCCTCCATCAATGGAGAGGCCCCGCTCCTGAGTACTCTCAAGTATGAAGTCTTCTTGTCTGGAGTCGGGTGGCCCCAGTGAACCTGACCCTCCCTGCCCCCAGCACTCTGGAGGGCAATCACTCTAGAAGCACCGCTTGCCACTGGTTCTGTACCTGCTGCCGGACAAGGTTTAGCTGTGGACAGGCCAGGCATTTGGTTTAGAGACCACCCACCACCCTGGGCAGTAAAACTGCTCAAAATTGTCCTAAATGCCTCCCAGGACTAGCCTTATACCTGCTGGGTAGAAGCGACAGGCTGGGTCCTCCCCAGGGCACCCTTATCCTGCACCTTCCCCATCATGCTCAAGAAGCATGCTCCAATTGTGACGCTCTCTTGGTTCCTGCGGGATGTGCTACAGACCATGAGGGTTTCATTCTTTCTCTTATTTTAATGTTCTCATCTTCATTTGCATCTTTTCACTAAAACTTTCTGCAAAGAACTACTGACTATGAGAAATTCTTTGAGGGGAATAATATCACGTTAGGAGGCAGCTCTCTGCTCCACACAAACCCGGCAGCTGGAAGCAAGCCCCTGGCAGTAGCCCCCAAATCCCCACTATATGGCACACATGTGTAAATCAAGTCCCAGTAGCCACTGGAAACTTATTCTGCCTCAAGCTGAAGTCGGGGTGGGGGGGGGCTGCATTGCAGAGACCTACTCCCTCTGGGGGAGCAGAGGAATAGGAAGAGCTGGCAATGGGGTTTAGGTGAAGAAGCCTGGAGTGGGGTGGAGGTGGGGAGGTTGATGGTGGAGGAAGGGTGTGGGGGGAGGAAAGGAGGAGAAAGAGGGTGGGGGATGGGTACGGGGTGAGGAGAGAAGGAGGTGGGGCAGGGTCTTTCTGAAGAAAATACTTGAGAACTAGAGCCAGCGGGGTGTCCAGGAAGCAGCTGCTGAGGGGAAGATGTGGGGAGCTGAGGGTTACTCCACAGTTAGGGTGATTTATACCATCCTGAGGAGGTCCTTGGCAGGGTCCGTGTTCGGGCAATCCATCACAGCCATCCAGCACCAGGGATCTGTCCCTGTGCAGAAAACCAGAGCCACCAGGGCAAGTGGCCCTTTTCATCATGGCAACTACAACTCAGGCCCTTATGGCAAAAGGTGTCACACTCTAGAATCATTCTGATAAAACCTATCCTAACCACAGCATCAGAGTCATTGGGGGGGGGGGGTGCGGAAATGGCTCATATGCTGTGTGAAAACGTACTGCCTTCCTCCCCCTAACTTACAAAGTGTACCCTTTTATCTGTCAGCACCATGTTAGCACATATTTTTTATAACATCATGAAGCTCTCTCAGCACCAGTGAATGAATGAAAAAGAAATATTATAAATCAGTACTTCCTTTAAGGTTTTGTTATTGGGCTTTTTAAAGAAATGGTTGCAAATTATGTTGTGTCTCAGAGGGACCTGGGGATTCTCCTGCATCCCAGGAACGACACCCTTCAGAAACACTCACAAGCATGCACGGCTGGAGGGGCTGGCAGGCAAGAGAGAACTGTCCTTCCAGGAGCTCAAGGCCCCAGGGCTGGTGACTTTGCAAGGACATTTAATCTCCCTCCCAGGAGAGTGCCATGAGCAGCGCTGAATGAGACTCTCGGGGTGAGGGGACAAACAGACTCTGGAACCCACCTAGAGGGAGGGGAGAAGAGGAGCTCCAAAAACAGCACAGTAGGTGTCCAGGGACCAGCCAATGAGCCCCCCAACCTGCCCACGGGGGACTGGACCCAGTGTGGACAAACTCACAGGGCAAGCTGGGGCCCTCAGAGGTGCCTTGCCTGCCACCCTGCCCCTGTCCCCCCTTTGCCCGGGTGTGAGTTTTCCTTCTTGCCACCTGATAGTATATCATGACGTTCATTCATCGTCTCTTTCACCTACTAGAATCCAAGCTCTGTGGCAACAGAGCTTCACACACTCACACAGATAAACGCTCCACATAGCATTATTCATCACCATTGGCACATCCCTATCATGGACGCACGTGTGCCCACCTAACCCCCATGACCCGTGCTGCAAGTAACTGTCACCCCAAGTTATAGAAGGAGACTCCCAGTTGCGGCTGGAAGGCGAGTCCAGCTCTTGAGGGTATTACCGGGAACAGGAGGGAGGACATACGTAAAACTATACAGACACCCCTTGGCTGCCCCTGACCACTGTGGCCTCTGTGTGGAGGTCTAGTTCTTAGGTCTAAGCCTCACTTTCTCACGAACAAAATAAAAGCCTTTAGGGTGGCTCAGTCGGCTAAGCGTCCAGCTCTTGGTTTTGACTCAGGTCATGATTGCAGGGTCCTGAGATAGAGCCCCTCGGTGGGCTCCATGCTCAGTGACAGGGGTGGGGGGGTCTGCCTGAGATTCTATCCCTCTGCCCCTCCCCCTGCTCTTTCTCTCTTTCTAAAATAAATAAATAAATAAAATCTTTAAAAAAATAAAATGAAATAAAGGCCTTTAGGCTAAGCTACATCACTGGTTTTCAACCTCTTTCTTAGCAGAATTATTTTATTGAATACAATTTTGCACATAACTCCAGTAATGACAATGACTAACATTAATTAGATGGGCAGTGTTCTAAGAGTTGTATGTGTATTCACTCATTTATACTTCACAGAAGCCCTATGAGATAAGGACTAGTATTATCCCCATTTTTCAGATGAGGAAACTGAGGCACAGAGTGCCAAGTTCACTCGGCTAGTAAGAGTAGTGAAGCCAGATTAACTGCCACAGTCTCAGCTACTGTCCCTCTGCATGGAGTGGAGTGTGAAGGGCTGTGGGTGAAGCCCACCCCTTTTCTACTCAGTTGAAATCCTTAGGTTCCACGCATGGCTCAGGGCAGTCTGAAAAGGTCTCCTCCAGCTAAATTTCAATCACGTCCCTGAATCCTCATTTCTCCTGGAGGCGTCAGGAGGAAGGGAGACAGGCACACGGCAGGCCTGTGGGGGCTCCCGAGTGGTGTCCAGGCAGCACACGCACAGGGAGAGACAGCTGGTGCTGTTTCTGGTAACCGCAGTGGTGTCGGGGAGGGGCCCGCAAGCATAAGTAAACTGTGTCCTGGGCACTTCATGATGCAGTCAGGAGAATGGGGAAAGAGAGTGTGGTGGCAAGAAAAGAAGGACTTGACTAAGAGGACAAGGGAAGCTACATAATAAATGCTTGAAAGTCGTAGTGGGGAGACTGGCAAGCTGCCGTGTGGGGGGGAGGGGGTGTGGGGGGTCCTGAGGTGAGCCAAGGTCCAGAGAAGCTGCAGGCGTCAGGACAGTGCAGAGGGAAGGACCTCCTATTTAAACCAGTGATGTAGCCGGCTAGGCAACAGTGCTCAAACGATGTGACTAAAGGAGTTCACTTATTTTCAACAAGAAAACCAATGGCACGGAAGCAGCGGTGTGCTGGTAAGTGTTTAATAACCAGCTCTCCAAAGAACAAAACACTGATTTACAACACTCGCTGACTTCCCATGGTGGAAATACTCCTACGTGGTCCATGTCAAGCTACCAATGTGACAACGTCACTGAGCCCGGAATTGGGAAGAGCTGGGCGGCCCCACACTAACGTGGGGTACTCCCACCTTACGAATACGGTAGATGAAAATAACTCACATAGATTATAGAAAACTGTACTAAAATAATCAGGAAGTGGTAAGATTTGAGTTCATTACCACTCATTACCTTTGCTTTTGATATAACGTATTTGATTGAACGTTTACATAATTTTTACTAAGGGCTGTGGCCAACAACCAAGTCACAGCGTTCCTGAAGATCTGAGAGTCAGCTCTAGAGGGCCGGTCCACCTCTGCACTGGGGGGCTGCTAAGGCAGGAGGAGGCGCAGCCACCAGCTGGGCCAGCCGCCCGGGAGGCCCCCAGGGCTCTGCCACACCCAGACTTCGGGCATGTGGGACCCACAGGGCTCAGAACTCAGGGGCCCCCAACAGGAAGCAGGCGCTGAGAGAGTCTAGGAAATCATGTGCACTGTTAATCCCAGCAGACAGCTCCCGTTCCCACGTACACTTGAGAAAAGGAAACACACTGGCCAGGCGGGGGCCCCTCGGGAATTTCGGGGATGTTGCTACAACAGGCCATGAAAGCATCTGACTGTGGGAACGTGCTAGAGGGGCAGCAGCCGGAGAACAAGAGAAGAGGGGGTTGGGGACAGCAGAACCTACTGGAAAGGCCCAGAAAGAGGCAATGATTCTGGGCTCACCACCCACCAGAGCCACCACAACTGGAATCCTAGCCTTGAGCAAGGGACTTGGTTGGAATTTCTAAAGGCTGAAAATGTTGGGTAGAGGGCAGGGAGGCCTGGGAAGAGGGAGACGAGGAAGAAAGGTGGCCAGCACTGCACTCTGACTCCCTGCTCTCGTGGGTCTGAAGTTTGCCTCATAGGCTTCCCTACTTTTGTGAGGCAAGAACACTAAGGGTGTTCCCAGGAGACCCCAAGCTCCTCAACTGTCTAGCAGACCATTTCTCTGTCACCTCCTGGCGAGCCCAGGTTTTAAGTGGGCCAGGTCTGAAGCCAATAACAATCAAAAGAGGACCCACACTGAGGCTTACAGAGGGGTCAAATTTGGGAAAGAGGGCCTAGGAGGGCTGGTGGCCAACTCAAGCTTGGCCGTGCCCTCGCTACCTGTGAGACCCAAGGACACAGGAGGGGCCGGGGCTAGATTACCTCAGAGAATCAGCAAGCCCCAAATCCTCACCCAACTGTGGCCCACAAAGAAGATGACAGCGGTGGCCGAGACAAGTAAATGCATGGCACTGAGAAACAGGAGGGCTGCCAAACAAAATACAGGATGCCCAGTTAAATCTGAATTCCAGATAAACAACAGATGACTCTTGGTGAATCCACGTCCCAAAAATATTGCATAGGACATATTTATACCAAAAATTCTTCATTGTTTTATCTGATATTCACATTGAACTAGGTGTCCCGTTTTTTGCTAAACCTGGAAACCCTATAAATAGGCCACTTTTATCCCCTGACATGCCCCACTCTTTTAGCCACACTCTTTCCTCAAAGGCAAGACAAAGCTTTACAATACAGTTGTCCTCGGGGACTTCCTCCTGTCTTGCATGTCCCTAGGCACGCAGTTCATTTCATGGCACAGGACAGGTCACCAGGACAACCAAGGTCAACATGAAATGCAGCACAAGTTTCTGCCCTGGGCAGGTGACGTGCCAGGCGCCTCTGTTCATATCACTCAGCCTATGAGTTTGGTAGCACTGTCATCATCCCCACTTTACAGACAAGAAAACTGGGCTCTAAGGGCCAGACCAAGGCAAGAGATGCAAGATCTGAGATTTCTATTTGCATTGCTTTACTCTTTGTGACCAAAGAATCCCATGCTCATGACAAAATATGTGGAGACTACAAATAGGTAAAAAAGAAGCCAAAACATGGCACCCACAGTTCCACTCCTACAGGGAGCTCCTACTAAGAATACATTGAAATCAATATTCCCAGAGATCTCTACTTTGAAGAGGAAGAAGCACTGTTTCTCTACTTTGGAGATACCTTCCTCCGGCACCAAGAGAGACAAAGCTGCGCCCTCCTCCCAGGATGGACCATCACTGCCCTTCCAGAAGTTGCAGGTAGGCCATCCCAGCCTGCCCTCCATCTCGTCTTTTAAATAGACACCGCCTTCTCAGTTTAGACCCAGGCTTGGCCTTGCTCTTTCGGCTGTAACAAGACACTGACTGATCCTGGTCTAGTGGATGCCCTCCAGCCCCCACTCTCCTCACGTGATCCTTGCCCTTTGTGCTGTTTCAATATGAAGATTCTCCACATGTTAAACATTCCACTTGTGGTGCCTGAGGATCGGCCAGGATCCAGCCCACGGGTATGGGTCACACTGTCAGGTCTCAAGGGACTGAAGGCAACTGAGCCCCCAGACGACTCCTGCCAAGAGCCATCCCTCCACCACTGCACCCTGCACACTCACATCTGCACATCTGGCTTTGGCCCAATTCAGACTTTCAATTCTTTGTATTTGAAATCAATTCCTACAAGTCTGGTGGATCGCTGTTTCCAGGAAAAAGGAAAGAATAGTGGACTTCACGGTGAAAGGGGAGGGGAGCAGGGGTGTGAGCAGACCTTGCCGCCTTCTTCATTCCTTCCAACTCTCTCCTCTTCTCATTTGCTCTCCTTTTCAGAGAAGCATTCATCCAGTCTCCAAGGAAGACAAAATAAATGGGAAGTTCAGACGTGGAGGGAAGTTCGGGCTTACCACATTCTCCGCAGTTCAAGAACATTTTGTTGTTTTAAAATCAGAATGTATCTTATAATGGATGTGAACATTTGATGTGGTAACCGTTCCTTGTGCCCTGAATATGCTGTGATTAAATGAACAATGGCATCTTAGGAAGCAGGAAATGTGACAATTGGTCAACTTACTACAGACAAAGATCAGAGACTCACACATTTATCTTCTCTCCTTCCCCAAACCCCACTAAAATGATGAAAAGCATACAAACAAAGGTGTCACCCACTAAATGGAAAAGAGAACAGGAGGGAAATTTGGGGAAGGAGAGTGAGGAAGTTGTCACCACGTGCCTGCAGAGAGAAGGCACCAATGCGAAGGGTGGGGACCCTCCAGACTGCAGTGGTGCTACGTTCCTGAGGAAGAGGGGGCGCTAATAGAAACAGGGTCTGGAAGACAGACTGCATATTGAGCTGCAGACCCTCCAGATGCCCTCCTTAACCCACAGGGCCAGGCATCCCACCAGGAGATGGAAAATGGCCCACGGTGCTCAGCTGTGATCAGATGTGAGGCATATGGAGGAACACATTGCAACCTCTCCCTGACCCTGGCCCAGCACAAAGCAGCCAGAAGGTGCCATCCCACCTGCCCCAAACCCACTCCAAACCAACCCTTGGCCAGGCCAGAGAATGTCCAATTCTGACACTTGGGGTCCACTAACGAAAGGCTAACTTACTGCTGATCTACCTTCCAGTGAAGCCTACCCACTAACAAGCCTGCCCTATTCCCACCCCACAGTTACATGGGGCTGCCCTTCAAAGTTGCAGAAGACAAAGTCAGGGGCACCCCGCACTGAGAAAAGGTCTCAGTGTGAGAATTCCAGAACAAAGGAGGCACAGAGAAAATAGACAACGCAGGAAGCAGAAGAAAACATCCAAAGCAACAGCGATTAAATTTTAAATTAAAATTTTGCCACAATAATTAAATTCTCAACTACCATAAAGTATCAATAGCTATAGATTGATCTCCAATTACCTTCAATTAATAAATCAAAGATCAGCAATCAAAGCATATAGAAAAACATGGAAGTCAATCTCAAAGAAATGCAACTACAAAAAATAAATGGCTCTATGGGGGAAAGGCAAGGGCAGGGCTACTCTTATTCAGTATTTTTAAAATTAAACTTTTAATCTGAGGTAATATGTATAGATTCCTGTGCAGTTGTAAAACATAATACAGGTACCTCACATACTGTTCCCCAAGTCTTCGCCAATCGTAGCACCTTGTAAAAGTGTAGTCAAATATACTGCCGATATATCAACATTGATACAGTCTAGACCTTAACAGCAAGATTCCCCGTGCTGCTATGTGACATCCACACCCACCTCGCTCCGCGCCCCAGCCCACTCACTAACTCCTGGCACCCTCTAATCATTCCCATTTCCACGATTTTGTCACTTCAAGAATATTGTATAAATGGGGGCGCCTGGGTGGCACAGCGGTTAAGCGTCTGCCTTCGGCTCAGGGCGTGATCCTGGCGTTCTGGGATCGAGCCCCACGTCAGGCTCCTCCACTAGGAGCCTGCTTCTTCCTCTCCCACTCACCCTGCTTGTGTTCCCTCTCTCGCTGGCTGTCTCTCTCTCTGTCAAATAAATAAATAAAATCTTTAAAAAAAAAAAGAATATTGTATAAATGGAATAATATAGTATGTCACTTTTGGGGGTTGGCTTTTTTTTTTTTTTTTTACTTAGCATAATCCTCTGAAGATTTCTCCAGGTTGTTCCGCATGTTACTAGTTTGCTCCTTTTTACAGCTGAGTGGTACTCCAGGGTGTGGATGTACCACTGTTTGCTGAACTGCTCACCTGTTGATGGACATCTGGCTCGTTTCCAGTTTCTGGCTATTATGAATAAAGCTGCTGTAACATTATGGTACAGGCTTTTGGGTGAACACACATTTTTATTTCTCTGCCATAAATACCCAGGAGTGTAATTTGCTAGGACATATGGTAAGTGCATGTTTAGTTTTTTAAGAAACTGCCAAAATGTTTTCCAGAGTGGCTATCACATTTTTCATTCCCACCAGCAATGTACGAAGTTCTCCAGAGCCTTGCCAGCATTTAGATATGTTCTCCTTTTGTATTTCAGCAATTTTGATATGTGTGTTACAACAGTGTGGTGCTTTTAATGTGCATTTCCCCGCAGACCAGTGACACTGAACATCTTCTCATGCGCCGGTTTGCCACCTCTATAGCCTACCTGGTGAAATGTATGCGCACGTCTTTTCCTCATTTCTAATTGGATTCTTTGTTTGCTTGTTACTGTTGAATTTGAGAGATTTTTACATATTCTAGATAGAAGGCCTTTGTCAGACAAGTGTCTGAAAATATTTTCTCCCAGGTTGCAACTTGTCTTATCTTACTAACAGAGTCTTTCAGGGCACAAAAGTTTTCAATTTTGATGAATTCCAACATATTGTGGTTTTTTTTCTTTGTAAATGGTGCTTGTGGTGTTATATCTAAGACTCTGCCTAGCCTTAGATCCTAAGATATTCTCCTATGTTTCCTTTTAAATATCCTATATTTTTTAATTTTATGCTTAAATACATGTTCCACTTTTTAAATGTTTACTAGAGATATCAAGAAAAAACAGCTGGGCCTGACATTTTCTTTTGTGGAAGACTTGTAGATTTAATTTATTTCATAGTTATAGGAATAGTCAGGTTATCTATTTCATACTGGTGAATTGGGTTGTTTGTGTTTTGGAGGCTTTAGCCCATTTCATTGAAGCTGATGAATTGTGTAAAACTGTTTTAGTGTCCCCTTATTATCATTTAATGACAGCCAGATCTGTAGTTGAATTCAGTATTTTATTTTTCTTTATTTTTTATTTTTATTTATTGGTAATATATGCTTTCTCTATTTTTATCATTGTCAATTTTGCTAGAAGTTTATCAATTTCATTGATCTTTTCAAAGAACCAACTTGTTCTTTCATTGATTTTTCTCTATTTGTTTTCAATTTCATTGATTTCTGCTCTTTATTATTTCCTTCCTTTTGCTCTGCTTTGCGTTTATTTTGCGTTCTTTTTCTCTGGTGGGTAGGAATTTAGATTCCTGAATTGAAATCTTCTCTGCTTTCTAATGCAAGCATTTCGGTGCTAGAAATGCCCCTCGTGGTGCAGCTGCTTTAGCTGCATCCCACAGATTTTGATATTTTGTCTTTTCATTTTCATTCAGAATTAAGTACTTTTCAATTTCCTTTGCGACTACCTCTGTGACAAATGAACTTCCAAGTGTTCTGAGAATTTACTGTTAATTTTCTGTTACTAATTTCTAGTTGGATTCCATTGTGGTCAGAGAACACACTCTACGGTTGCAATCGCCTGTGGAAGTTTGTCTTATGACCCCAAATAAGGTCCATCTTGGTAAGTGTTCCATGAATGCTTGAAAAAAATTGTGTATCTTGCTGCCATTGCGTGGAATGCTCTGTAATGTCGATTAGATCCTGGTGTTTGATGGAATCGTTCAGTTCTTCTATATCCTTGTTGAATGTCAATAGAGTCGTTTTATAAATCGCTGTGTGAGGCATATTTAAGTTCCCAACTCTAATTGTGGATTTGCTTATATTTTCAGCTTTATGAACTTGGCTTTATTTATTTTGAAGCTCTGGTGTTTGGTGCACTCACATTTAACACTGCTGTGCTCTTGGTGTCCTGATTCTCTTCTCATTAACCAATGTCCCTCTTGTCCCCAGTATCCTTCTTTGTTCTGAAGTTTCCTTTATCTGATATTAACATACGCACTCTTTTCTTATTTGATGTTTCCATGGTGTATTTTTTCCATCCTTTTACTTTCAATCCACCTATATGGCTAAATTTAATGGTATTATCTTACAAAGGAGCACGAAAGACAAGTCGTTGAATGGTGTTTTTGTTGTTGTTCTTTATCCTGCCAATTTCCATCTTTTAATTGTTGAATTTAGATCATTTACATTTGCTTTGAACACATCCTTTTTTACTCCACTGGTGAGGGATTCCCATCCTAATGTTATAGGGATGACGGAACAGGATGGCGGAACACCTATCACCCAATACGGGTCAGATGAGATTAACAGCAGTTTGTCAACAACTTACACTCATAGCCCAGGGAAGGAGGACTCAGGGCTGCACGGGGCCTGCAGTATGGAATACAGTGAGCCAGCAGGGGCCGTGGGAGGTGGGCTTAGCAGTAACAAGTGTATGGGGGTGACCCCTGTATCCTGCGGCATGATGGGTGATTAGCGTGTTTGAATACTCCCATGGGCTGGCACGGGGCTGAAGCCTGCTACTCAGGGGTGAGCAGGCACTGTGCCTGACCCCCATGAGAAGGAGGGTTGATTGTCTGGAGGACCATATCTGCCAAGATGCATCATAATTAAACTTCTGACTACCAAAGATAAATAAACAAGTTTGAAAGGGGCTAGAGAGAAATGAGGCATTACCTACAGGGAAACAGCAACGTAAATAATAGTGATTTCTCCTCTGAAATCATGGAAGCCAGAAAGAAGCAGCACCACATTATTCGAGTATTAAAAACAAAAGCCTTAAAATTGGCAGTCCCAAATTGTATGTCCAGCAAAAATATCTTACAGGAATGAAGGGGAAATCAAGACCTTCTCAGATGAAGGAAAACTTCACCAGAAAATCTGTCCCAGCGGCATACCATTAAATAATGACTGAAGGAATCTCTCTAAACAGAAAGAAAATGGTAATGGGAGTCTAGCACTTCAGGAAGGAAGAAGAAGAGTGCAATGGGTAAAACTTCTCAGGAGTTTTAAAAATTATGTTGAGGAAAAAACATTACAACTTGCTTCTGCTGGGTGTGGAAGTGTGGGAGATCTGCTCCCCACCTGGTTTCCAGTGGGGGAATCAGAGTGCTGCCTGCTTCCACCGAGTTGGGGGGGGTAGTAGGGGTAGAAAAGCACCTCCCCCCCCCCCCCCGACAGAGGAATCAGAGAGGCATCACCGGATTCCCCCTGCAGGACATGGAACCTATAGATTAGTACTGCTCCCATCCCGGAACGGGGGACAGGTTTTCTGTCAGTGCTTGGTGTAGGGCAGGTACTATGCAAAGGTTTTCTGCTCTGCTAGACTGCTCACTTCCCAGTGTTTTGGCTAGGAGAAGCAGGCTTTTCTTGGAGTATTTTTTTTTTTTTTTTGCTTGTATCCATTGGTGGTTCTGAGTTACAAACTTCTCCAGCGCTCTGTCCCATTTAGAAGGAAAACAAACAAACAAACCGAACTCCCCACCATGTCATTCCTCAAGCCTTGACGTCCCCGGACAGTCCATCTTCTTCTTGCCCCCTTTCAGAGACTTTCCATGTTTGCTGTATTATGTCCAAGGATATTTCTGGTTGCAAGAGGAAAGACGTGGGAGGAATGGAACTACTCCATTTTGACTAGAACTAAAATCCAGCAAATACTGAAGTTGAAGAGGAAAAAACATTGCCAACAGACTATTCTAATTTTCTTATATCTAAAACATCATATGTAGGATTATTTTCAGCAGAGCTTGTGAAACTTAAAATTCTGATTTCTCATAACTACTTTAAAATCATTCCAGCAGGGAATGTCCTGGTGAACTACTAATCTCTTTTCTTCGTCTGTGATAAGAAAAGGTCTCTTGTTTTTGTCTGATTTCACACTGGGCTTCAGATTTTCTTCTTTTACTTCTTCCCCTCCCAGTGCATCTCATGGTAGGTAAACCACCCATGTTCCCAATGCACATTCACTGGGCTTCTTAAGAGGAAGATGGGGCAGAGTCTTTGCTTGAATTTCTAGCTGGTCTTCCACAATCTGTCTTGCTATTAGACCAGAACCACAAGGAAGTATGGAATAAAGGCCACTTTTCTTCAGTTCCTTTACTGGAGAAAGCAGTGTCTGCCTTTTTTTTGAGGTGAGATTCACTGTTATCCCAAGTGAAATCAGAAACTTGTGTTGATGCTTGTAGTTTCTCTAAGCCATTTTGTTTGTAATTACTTCATATTCAAAAGCGCCAAGAATGTGCCTGTTTATCAGTATGTGGAGAGGGCTCTCCTGCTGCTCTCCTTTATGCCATTTTTTAAAGCTGAATTCAATATGCAGCACTTGTTACTTGGAAGGTATGGGGCGATTCTGGAATAGATATGTGCTTTTGCTTAGTTCCTGGGTTTTTTAGTACCCAAACACCTGCTCTCTCACCCACGCCATGTTATTTTTCTAGAATTCTTTCTGGATAGTATGCCATAATTGTAGCTGGGTTTTTTGGTTCAATTTTTTAAAATTTAATCATGTGTGGAATATATCTAATGCTGCATTTTTAAATTCATTTTTTAGGTGTGTTTCTTTCTTATTCCACACACAAAAAGAGAATACCTTGACTATAATAGGCCACTCCATCCAAAGTGTCAGTGTAGGCAGTTTAGAAGTCCAGCTTAAAATCATCATGTTCCTGCAAGCAACACCTATCACTTCCTTTGGTTCTTCGCTTTCCTGTGGATTTGAACTGGGGTACCACCGTCTTTACCGTTTGTTTGGATTTTTGGTTTAAGCTGAGTTTGCTCTGGATGCTAGACGGCTTGTCCACTTAGAAAAAAATGCAGAACTCCAGAAGAGAGCAATTTACCAAAAGCACTTGCTCAGTTGATGGTGCAATGCCTCTGCGTCTGGCCCACGTCCTCCCCCTTCACAGAGGAACTTTCTGAGCCTACAACTTGTTTTCCGTGCACTGACTCTGTTGCCTGCAGTTCTTCCAGAACCGTCTGACTTCTCGAGCAAATACAAGTGTTTGCGGTTGTCGCTGCTGCCGTTCAGGTGGCATCGAACCTATGGTCCTTGAAAGCTTTTCAACTAAAACTTTTCCTCCCTTTGTACACATGGAGTCCAGAGCCTTCCTGAGATGAATGCCTGGCATGTCTGGGACGGTGCGCAGTGGTGTGGGCGGGACATGCCCATTGTGAACTTGGTATGAGAGAAAACTGACCCATGGTTGGTGCCAATTTCTCTTTCTTTTCCTTTGAAACAAGATAAGTGACATTTTATCTGAGGAGTTATATCAGCTCTCCCTCCCAAAGCTTTAATGTCCATTTGCAGCTTTTCAGATACGATGCCAGAAGGCAACTGAAGGAAACGAGCTTCCCCGAAGCACTCGCTTTAAAATTTTTTGTTTGTTACTCATTTTCATAGATTTGGAAGATGGCATCCTTTTCATTTTTTGTGTTGTTTACATAGATTCCATCCTGGAAATGGTCTATGCCACAGGTGCTCATGGCTTTGAGATTCACGGTAGCTGTCAGCACCGACATACTGAGTCCAAAGAGGGTCCTCTGTACTGGGTCCTCGCAATCATGACGCCTGTCTACTGCTTCAGCCTGGCCCCCTTCCTCAGCGCTCTGGCCCCCTGGCCTCCTTTCTGCCCCTGAAATACACTGATTCTGTGCTACCCCACGGCCATCACACTTGACATTCCTCTGCTGGAAAGCTCTTCCTCAGACCCCCACAGGGCAAGCTGCCCTCACCATTCAGAACTTCTCCTCCACTCACACACATCACCACCACTCCCAGCCCATTATCATACGCTGACTCTTTTGTGGTGGGGAGGGTGGTTTGGGTAGCTCTTATTAAAATCAAATTACCCTGTGTGCTTCCTGGTTCTGTGCTCAACATCTCACTCCCTTGTAGAATGTGAATTCCGTCCAGGCAGAACAGTGACCACCCTCTTCTCAGCCGTGTGTGCATAATAATGCCCAAGAGATCATGAGTAATGTGTATATTTGTTCAGATGACTTCTGTAGAATCCAAATGAAATAATTTGAAAGGAAATGAACGAAACTATCAAAAGGTAGATATATTTTTGGCTTGATCTGAGGGATCGTTAAAAGAGAAAGAAAGATGTTAAAATTAAGTGTTTTACATGAATTGCCCTGGGCTTGCAACTAGAAAGGAACATTCTATTAAAGCTGGATTCAACAAAGCAAGAAGAGTTACTCATTCACCTCCTCTCCTTGCTTTCATCCAGTGTGTCGTGCATTCCAGCCAGATCCCTGCCAGGGACCGGGAAACAGGATGAGGACACCCTAATTCCTGTCTTCAACCCCTTTGCTGGCTAGAGCCACAGTCCATACAAAGACAAGGACACATGCCTGGGGGCCCCAGGAGCACAGAGCAAAAGAAGTCACCAGAGATCAAGCTTCACAGAGGTGTCAGGAGATGGCTGAAGAGTGCCAGCCACGGGCAGGCATCCAGGAGGCCAAGCCCAAGGGGAAGGCAAAGCAGTGGCAGAGTTCATGGGCAAAGGTTCAGGCAAGGAGAACAGGGGGCAGAAGCAAGAGACCAAGAGACTGGCATCCAGATGGGGTGCGTAGCCTGTGCAAGCTACCCGGTGCATGTGTGTCCCGCTGGGGGCCCACCCTTTTCTCTAGTGTTGTTACCACTGTTGATATTAAGAGGAGCGGTCAGCATTTAGTGAATATTTATTTTTGCCAGTCACCCTGGTGACATGTGACATACCTGATCTCGTTTCATCCATCACGACAGTGTGACAATGTGGGAACCATTATCCACTTGATCGATGCGAAACGAAGCCTTTGACAGGTTGGCTGACTGTCCCAAGGTTGCACAGCTAATAAGTGGCAGGTCTGGGCCAGAACTCAGGTCTGTCTCCTCTGGATATGTCAGAGGGCCTGGACGGGGCAGCAAGCTCACAGATCCAACAAAATTCCCCTCAGGGTCTTCCCCCCAGTTCCTCTGTCTGTGCCCAGGCTTGGACTGGCCTGGCCTGACCTTAACATGCCCGTACGGGAGACTCTGGACTGGTTTCAGACAAGGAGAGCACCTGTGCAAAGATGGGCACAAGGAAAGCACATAATCAAAGAGAAACCAAACTGAGCCCTATGCACCTATAGCAAGAGTTTAGAAAGTCGAAAGCTGGAGTTGAGTTTGGCAGAAATGCTAATCATAATAGACAAGAGTTTTGTTTGGGGTGTTTGTATGTTGTGGGGTTTTTTTGTTTCTGTTTTTTGCATTTGTTGATTTTATTTTGTTTCTTAAACATGTATTTGTAGCAATGCTGTGAAACTTTCACTATTTGCCTAATATCTACCAATCTCGAGTGGGCATCAAAGTTGTTCCTGCACTCACAAGTAGCTTCTGGCATCCATAAGACAAGACTTTCACAGGATACACCACGTGACTTGTCCAAGATCAGACACGTGTCTACCGTAAACCCTGGATGGAAGGAGAGGCCTAGGGACACAGGGAGGGGAAGAGCTGGCGAAATCTGTAACAGAAGGAACAAGAGGTTGGGGAGTGGGGAAGAAAGAAGAAAGTATCCCACATCTGTGAACCAGGTCTATTGGCTCTTGAGAGATCCTGAGCTGCCTCCCTAGTGCAGTCTGGGGTGTGAACACCAGTCCTGGTGTTCCCAGAAATCCTGGTCTGAAACTTAAAGAGAAATTCAAGAACACAGAGAAGAAGAGCCAAAGGATGAAACCAATGACAAGAAACAAGATAGAAAGAAAAGTACATTCTGGAGAAGGCTGAGAAGCCTTCATGAGAAGCACATGATGGTGAATAACAGCTTTTTAAATTTCTACCGAGTAATTTTAAAGCCATGTGAATTTCATAAATCAGACGGTGGTGGTTCAGATGGGAAGACACATGCCTGACCACAGCGGTTTATGGAGGCCACAATGGACACTGAAACTCCTGCCTTTACGGAAGATCCTCAAGGACAAGCTGACCCCACACCTGCCTGGGGTTAGGGGGGTACTGCTGCAGCCCCAGAGATAAATGATGGGGTGTATTCAGGTGGCTCTCCTAACCCTGTCTGCCTTTGCACAGAAAGAGATAAATGGGCAGTCCATTTTGAGATCCAAAGGGCAGTACAGTGGAAAACAATCTGAGTGATGAAATCTCACCACCAAAAAGCCCCTGAGAGGCACACAAAGGTGTGTGTACAGCTTGTGCTTGAGAAAGCAAAAAAAAAAAAAAAAAAAAAAGCCACATAGGTAGAGAGATGTGTATGTGTAGGGAAAAAATTGAGCCAAAAGGTTTTATAGATCATTGTAAAGAACCTAGTTTTCATGTTGGGTGGGGATGCTCATTATTGAAAACAACAGAGAAAAGAAAGCATTTGATGGTAAGAGTGTGTCATGAATCAGAGATCTCGATTAATCTGGTTTTCTGCTCCTGATAAAATGATGGGTAGGCTATATTCTTTAAAAAAATAGGAGTTTAAAAAAAATAGAAGTTCAATCTCTGGGTGAAATGATGATGAGAGAGTTTTATTTACTTTTCCAAGTTTTCTTGGATGAGTGTGTTGTCTTTTCATAACCAGAGATAAGCAAGAGGGAAGGTTATTTTAAAGGAAAAGTAAACATGATGGCTCCTCATTTAGGCCTTCCACTTCGCAGTCTAATTTTTATCAGTCCCCCAATTATATCAGTTCTTAGGCATCAGGTTTCCTCTTGAGTGATAGGACATTTCCTAAGTCGGGTCCAGTTCTCCTGAGAACGTGCAGCAGCCCAGCAGCAAAGCCGGGCCTCCCAGAGGATGCCTGACCATGTCTCTGGCCTCAGATCTCTGCTCTGAATGCCAATGTCTAACCCCCAGTGTGTTTTTCCAAGCCAAGGCGCCTTCTCAGGAGTGGGCTCATTGCCACATTGGCTGGGGAGAATCACTGTCCGGCCCAAGCCATTCAGCTCAGACACTGGCCCCTAGCCAACGTCTGTCCCGTGAGCCCAGGGGCTGCCAGTCTGCTGGGGTCAGGAAGCTGTCACGAGCTGGCGGAAGTCTGGAGCACACACAAGCTCACTCTGAGGTCCTCTTATTCTCCTGGTGTTTACAATTCTCTCTCAAAAGACACAATGCTTTCCTAAATAAAATGAGTTATGGCAGCAAAAGTGAAAAACAAAGTCCCTCTCCTTCCTTCCCATAGACACAGAGAACTTCAAGGCTGTCTCCATCACAAGTGGGCAGCAGAGCGTAAGAGCCGGGCTGGCCACAAAGGGGAGATCAGAGCTCCCCCCCAAATGATGATTCGTAGTCATTGCATTTCCTACAAGATAAAGGAATGTGGTCTCCTGTTAAATGAGGACTTCCGTGTCTGCAGACTATAAAACAGGAATGCGTGTGGAAGTCCCAAGTGGATCCAGGAAATCCTGGGGTGTCACTACAGACCTGTCTCTCCACCTGGCTCAACCATTTCCTCGGTCTGGCCGTGGATGCGTTCTATCACTTCCTGGAGCTTCAATTTCCATCTCTATAAAATGACACGGTAATAATACCATCCAGGTTGGGTGAGGATTAAACATGTAGACATTAACTGGCATACAGAATGCCCTCAAACACTGCTGGTTATTACTGTTATCATCTGCATTTCTAACGATGCCTGTTGAGACAGTGAGGCTCACTGGCCAAGAGAGACTGGGATAGGAGGGCAGAGCACGGGCATGAGCGATCACTGCTCTTCCTGACGACCCTGTGTGGAGTGCCTTGGGAAGAAAATCAGCCAGTGACCACCATCTTGGGTCATGCATGTCATGGGACCGTGACACAGACACTTGAATGCCAGTTGGGAAAATCATGTCATTTCAAATGCTCCTCATTTCATCGAGGACAGAGCATGTGCCCGATGCATTACCCGAAGCTAAATGAGCAATGGGGTAACGTCACTTATTATATCTGAGGATCAGTTTCCTCATCTCTAGAGTCTGGACCAAAAATGAGATGCCGAAAATAAAAGTTCATTATAAACAGTCAGATGGCTCTCAGACACGACTGCTTTCTAATATCACACCTCCAAACCACACGTGCAACTTCTCAAGGCACCCTGGAAACGTGTGGATGCTGACATTCAATGTTAAAGGGGAATGTCAGGGATGGTGGGGAGGCCGATGAAAATCCACTGGTGGAGTCCATGCCTCTGCAGCTGGTGAGTCAACTAACATTTCTGGAATACAAACCATGCGCCAACACCCCACGCAGAGCTTTGGGCCGTCTGCGTCCGGTGGAGAGAGGTGGACTAAGAAGGACATGCCCACATGGGAAGTCAAATACAAAGTGAAGACAGTCCTCGTGTTGGAAATAATATTAGTCAGAGAAAAGTGCTGGGGTTAAGTACCATGGAACTAGTGATACTAGTGATATAGCACTTGGTATCACTAGGTAGGCTAAGGTTTCTTTTTTTTTTATTATAATAATATTTTTTTATTATATTATGTTAGTCACCATACAGTACATCCCTGGTTTTTGATGCAAAGTTCCGTGATTCATTAGTTGTGTATAACACCCAGTGCACCATGCAATACGTGCCCTCCTTACTACCCATCACCAGTCTATCCCGTTCCCCCACCCCTCTCCCCTCTGAAGCCCTCAGTTTGTAGGCTAAGGTTTCTATGTGCACTCCCTTCTAGCTGAAATGTGCCACGCCCATCTTTCACATATCATGCATCCTTGTGATATCATGGAGTGAGAAGGGTTGTAAAATAAGGGCCTGACTCAACAGAAAAAGGCAAAATCCAATATAACAAATCTCAACAGGATACAGGAATTGTATAGATTACTTAGAGAACAAGAACCTGATAGATGCGAGACTCAAGATCAGAAAAATTTAAGTATATAATCCTGTTGCTTCTAAGTATTGCTCAAAACTCAGAAATGGTAAAAGATGTAAACTTTCGACTACATTTAAAAACAACAACTTTTGGGGCGCGCCTGAGTGGCTCAGTCAGTTAAATGTCCGACTCTTGATTTTGACTCAGCTCATGATCTCAGGGTCGTGAGAAGGAGCCCTATATCAGGCTCCACACTCAGTGGGAAGTCTGCTTGGGATTCTCTCTCTCCCTCTGCCCTCCCCCCCCCAGATGTGTGCGCTCTTCCTCTTGCTCTCAAATAAATAAACAAATCTTAAAAAAAATTTTTTTTTCATAGCAAAAAAAAAAAAATACCATGGGCAAACACAAAAGATGAACAGCAAACTAGGGCAGAACACTGCAATTCATAACTTAGGCAAGAGATAATTGCCTTAATTTATAAAGAGCTCCTAGAAATCAGTAAGAGAAAGAATAAAACCCAATGGATGAATGAGCAAAGAACATGAGGAGACATTTCAGAGAAAAGGAAAAAAGCAAATGGTTCTTACACATATAAAACCACCACTGGGGCACCTGGGCGGCTCAGTCAGTTAAGCGTCTGCCTTTGGCTCACGTCGTGATCCCAGGGTCCTGGGACCAAGCCCCACATTGGGCTCCCTCCTCAGCGGGGAGTCTGCTTCTCCCTCTGCCTCTCCCCCCTGGCTTGTGCTCTCCCTCTTTCTGGCTCACTCTCTCACAAACAAATAAATAAATAAAACCTTTTTAAAAAGCACATAAAAGCACCATTATAAAAATTAAAACTATGGAGATAGCATTTTCTACCTTTAGGGCTGGCAAAATTCTAGCAGTATATGGAAGCTGGCTCTAATGAGCCCACAGGAACAAATTATTAAATTTTCAGGAATAGCAGCAAGCTAGTCATTAAATGCAGCCATTACTAAGATTTTAACTGTATAAACTTAAAATTCATGCATTATATTAAAAACAAAGGAAGTAAAACCCAGAACTTCCTAATTCTACGACTACGTTTCAGTATTACCTCTGCTACCTTCATCTCTGGTGTCCGTGTGGTGGAAAGAGCATGCAAGGGTGTGCTGTTGCCCGTCTCTTCCCAAGTCCACGGTCAGGGACATCATGCTGGTCGTTTGAGATTGGCCTGAGTGCAAGTGGCGACACTGTGGAAATCAGCAGACACAACAAGTCAGGGCTTTTCCATTTTTTGCGTTTGCCGGTGTTGGGGTGCTAAGAGAGGGGGTTGTTAACCATTTACCAGCACTCCCCTGCAGAATCCCAAACGTTAACAACATCGGAAAGGCCGGGGAGAGAGCAAGCACTCTCATTCACTGCTGATGGGAGGGTCCAGTCTGATAGGAGCCGGTGAGGGGCAATTTGACAACATGTACCAAAATTAGAAAGAGACTGACGCTTTGCCCCGCTCTTCCCCCTCTGAGAATCTCTCCTATAGCTCTGCCTGTGTGTGTGAAACAAGGTGACTGTGGGCTTACCCAGCAGGGCTTGTAACAGCAAAAGACGTGAGTCTCCAGGATCCTTCCCAGGGGACTGGTGAAAGCAAACCCAGTCCATCCTGACATCAGTCTCCCATGCAGCTGTGACAGAGAACATGGAGCTTTCGGGGGAGCGACAGGGAAAGACCTCTAAAGCAAAGTGCGTGGAAAAAGCAAGGCAGGACACTTCTTGTCATGTAAAAGGGAAAGAACATGAATGTATTTTTGCTTGTTTGTATTTGCATACAGGAACTGTAAAGGATAGACTAGTACTAATTAAAACTAGTTACCAGGTTCAGGAAGTGGTTATGGGGCTTATGGGATAGATGGGGGAGAAACTTATTTCTGCATCCATTTTAATATAGTTTTACTTTTTAAACTATGTGAATATGTTCTCTATTCAAAAATGTTTTCATAAATAAGTCATCTTTTTGTGATGTGATTTATCATGATGGAATCCGACATACAGTTGGCAGCTTTTCCACAGTATGTAAGATTTGGAATACTTTCTTTGCCAATAGAGAAAAAGAGAGAATTGTGTTTTGATGTCGTGGTCCTTGAGACAGCTATGTTTACTAGAAAATTTAGATAAAAGCAAACATCAACGGTAAAATGATTAAAGCCTGTGTGTAAGATGTGTTCACTCTTGTTTTGCAATCCACGGGAATTACAGGATTTATTTCTTGATAGGGCCTGAAGGGATCATCCATGACCGCACTCAGATGTGTTATGAAATTTTCCTGCCCTAAAAGCTGAGAAGCACCAGTGTGGCTTGCTGGTGAGTCAGGAAGCGGAGCTGTAAGGTTATGAAGCTGCAGGCTTCATGGGGCAGCTGGGGCAGATATCCCAGTAGCTTTGCAGGTTCGGCCTGAAGCAGATTTGGCTGCCGTCTTCAGCATTCTGTGAGCCAGCTGGCACTGCCACGTCCCAGAGCCACAGGCTACTCCTCACTCCAGGGCACTTGGCAATGTTCCACGCTGCTGGCAGGCCAGGCCCAGAGGGAGGGAGTGGATCACTGCTAACGTGCCACCACACCTGGAAACATCAGTCAATGATGGAAGTCCCTCCTTTCATGGACTTCAGTGTGACAGTGGCCTTTGCAGTTTCTGAGCAGAATGGCATCCCAAGCCACACAGAGAGAATTGCATACCTCTCCAGTGGCCCGCACTGCCCCACAATGGAATTCATCTCCTTCCCTTGTCTGCCAAGGTCAGGTCCATAACTTCTCACCTTCTCCATCACTGCCATAGCTATTTCTGTGCCATGAACACATCATGCTTCTTCCTGCCTCAGGGCCTTTGCACTTGCTCTTCCCTCTTCTCCAGATCCTTCTCATGACTCAGGAGTTAAGAGTCTGGGCTCTTGAATCAGACTATCTGCCTGTTTCTGTGCCTAAGAAAACCATAGAGGTGCACAAGCTCATGGGACCTTGATGTGTCTGGAGTAAGCACTGGACTCCCATCCCAAACTAAGGCTCAGTAAGCTCAGCATTTCCTCCTCAACAGACCTACAGAATCGGGGTGGGGGAAGAAGCGTACGGTTTCCTGCCTGATTCTTTTTTTGCCTTAGTAAGCAGCATTTTACTCTTTTTGTCCTAATTAGCTAAAGGTTGGCCACTCCTCAAAGACCTAACTTCTGCCTATTTCGAAATCCCAAACTGAGAGGAAGAAGGAGAGACTCTTCCAGCGACAGTAGCAAGAGCTCCAGGTGAGCTGTCCATCCAATTCCGTGGGATAGCCTGGGCTTGCTGTCCAGCGGGACATTGTACTGGCTGCAGCTGGGTGGGCAGCTCACCTGTGCACTTGGGGGTGTGGCTTCTACGGCACCTGGACCCCTAGCAGGGGGCTGTGGACCTGGGGGAGTCATCAAGGATGGCCGGAGAACTTCTGGCGTGTCTGGAGGGAGGAATGATTCTGTTTTCTTTCTGAAGAAATGGGTGGAATGTAAAAAGCCTCACCGCCGCTGGAACGAAGATGATATAATGAAGGTGAGATCTTCGCAGGTCCCAGAAGCCCCGTGAGGTCAGCGCCTCCAGGATTTACATGCAGGGACATGACTGTTGAGGTTTTTTTCTTTTTTTAAATTGATGCCAGTAGGTGATATACATGCAGATAACGTGGAGGGTTTTTTTAAAGTTTATAGTAAGAAAAAGGAAAAGGAAGAAGGCAGGAGAGGAAGGGAACGAAAGAGTCGCATTGCTTACAGACTGCAGTCAGGGTTCAGTGACTGTGTGCAGGGACAACACTTACGGAGTCGTGACGCCCACTGGGAAGGATCCAGAAGGGGACTGTGGCTGGGGTGTGGAGTCACGAAGGCCACCTCTCCCCAAAATGCCAAAGACTGATTCCACTGCCCATGACTTCCGGATTGGGGAACTAGCAGGACGAAGGGTGCCGTGCATTGAGGAAGACTAGGTCAGGGTGAGAAGACGGAGATGAGCAACTACCCTTGCTAGAAGTCAGGAATGCCAAGGCAGCTAAGGTACAGCTCTGCCAGGACCACACAAGGGGGGCAGCCACAAGACTAGGAATTTTGATATGATATGGTGAAAACAGGGATCAGCTGTTCAGTGAACCACAGGAGCACAGGGACGTATGGAGCCCCATGGGGGTCGTGTGTAGTCAGGACAGACTCCCCGGAGGATGCCACTAAAGCCCCCAAGGATGTAGGAGACATGGGTGTGGGGCCTCAAAGGAGGCAACTCTTCTCCCATTTCCTCCTATTTGCTGGGTGAAAAATGAACTGTCCAGGCCCGGATGGCACTTTTCCAGATCATTCAGAAAGTTTAGGCAGGTCTGACCTGAGTCAGAGCCTAAGGGAGGGCAGTGAGGCTGTTATTTCCTCTAGGTCAGTCTACACAGCCATCCACACCACCGATGGCCTCCTCCCAGCATGAGGACTCAGCAACAGCCCCTCAGCCTAGGGGGGAGGGGACACGGACAGAGCCCGCAGTGTGGCCAGGGGACTCATGGTAATTATAGGACTGCGGAGAGACTCACCCATTGCCCCAGGGAACGGGTCACTGTCTGCTAAGGTCCTTGAACAGGACACGTGCTAAATAATGCTGGAGCTCGTTCTTACATTCCACTGCTCACTGTCTAAACGCAAAATCCTCTTTGTCTATTATCGCAAGCCCCACGGACAACTGGCACTGACAACTGCTTCTGCTTTTGCCATGCGTGGAACGATGCCCTGTGCGTGCACGGACCACGGGCCCCGTCTGAATACACGGCAGGGCTCCTCTGCTGCAGACTGCATGCGTAGCTGCTAAGATGAGTGATGCTGCCAGGGAAGCCTTGACAGGCATCGGGAAGGGAGGTGGGTGCTTGCTGAAGGCAGCAGAGGGCACCCTGGGTGGCGTGTGGCCCCACGGGGGTGTCCTTCTGAGGCACCGCACCCTGGGACCTGCCGCGGTGCAGGGTGGGCAATGCAGAGGTTTGGTAGACAGGAAACAGAGGCTCTTGACTTGATTTCCTTCAAATTAGGGGACTTTTTTTTTTTTAAAAGATTTTATTTGTTTATTTGACAGAGACAGAGACAGCCAGCGAGAGAGGGAACACAAGCAGGGGGAGTGGGAGAGGAAGAAGCAGGCTCACAGCGGAGGAGCCTGATATGGGGCTCGACCCCACAATGCCGGGATCACGCCCTGAGCCGAAGGCAGACGCTTAACCGCTGTGCCACCCAGGCGCCCCTGGGACTTTTTTTTTTAACACAAAAAATCATTTTGGGAAAAAGTATTCCCTGCTTAGAACTATGTTCTAGCACTGAAAAGGTGACACTGACAATAGCTGCTGGGTTAAATTACTTTATCTACTCACAGAAACAGCGAGCAGAGTGGGAGGCAGGTCTCAGGAGGCCTGGGGGCCTGGAGTTGAGCGGCCTCCGAGGGGCTGGGACAGGAGCCCCCGTCCTCCTCTGTCACTGAGGGCTGTCAGTGCAGCACATTGCAGCACACGCTGTCTCATGGATGTCAACAAGCTCTGATGTGTTTACGGAACACACTGATGTTTGCGCATAATAGATAGTAGCCTATTTCATTATTCAGAGAAGTATTTACTCCAAAACTACTGTTGCTATGATTGTGCGGCATTTACACTTATTTTAGTACCTTCATATCAAACACTAACCTCGCGCCCGCAAAGGTTTTCTGAGGCTCAAATGAGAAAACACACATGCGTCCAGTGGCTCAGTCGGTTAGGCGTCTGCCTTTAGCTCAGGTCCTGATCTTGGGGTCCTGGGCTGGAGCCCCACATCGGGCTCCCCGCTCAGTGGAGAGTCTGCCTCTCCCTCTCCTACTGCCCTCCCTCCTGCTCGTGCATGCTCTCTCTCTCGCAAATAAAAAATAAAATCTAAAAAAACCCAAACAATTGTTTCTGAGATGAGTTGGCACATAAATTAGGAAAGCATGAAAATTCTACTTCTTCAAAGACATTCTAAGTTTCAGAAACTTTTCCTCTAATCCAATTAGTCCTCTCCTCACATGCCCCAAATGTATTCTGTCCACTTGTACATTCTGTGAGCACAGGGTCAGGCTGACCGCCTCGCTCTGCTCACACCTCTGTTCATCCCAAGCTGCTGATAAGGATCCAGGCTTCTTTTCCTCACCTCCACCTCTAAACTGAAGGTATCCACAGAAACCCGGGGGGACCAAAGCAGCCGACAGAAGTGTGGCTGGAATATTCCAGGCATTCAAGCTCCCCCGGGGCTGTCTCAGGGCATGGTTTGTTGAAATGTGGGCTGCCCACAGCTGGGCTGGACGCCGGCTGCTGTGCTGCAGATTCCACACGAGGAAACCAGACACAACAGCCAACATCTATGCCTCCATGGGCCAGACACTGCTCTAAAGCACTTTACATGGATTAACCAGCTCAATGCGGTGGGCACCATTATTTTTCCCATGTACAAATGCAGAAACAGAGGCACAGAGAAGTTAAGACACCTGCCCAGTATCACACAGCTTTTGAATGGTGGAAGTCAGACTTGAACTGGTTTAGAGTCTCCAGCTCCAAATCTCTGCCCCATGCTGACCACAGGAATCAGGGGATTCCCACTTGGAATCACCACAGAGCCAGAAAGAGGGATGGGACCTGGGGAGCCTGATGATGACAGTTAGTGAGAAAGGTACCCAGGAAAGCCTGGGACTGGGTCCTTGGTCACAGTCCCAGTGCAGGCCATGCCTGGGCTGCCTGGTGACCCATGAGGACACTGAGGTGCAGGGAGGAGGAGCTCCAAGGGGCGCTTCTGTAGAGCATAGGTCCTCCAGACTCACACCCCCTGGCGGCAATCTCAGTGGATGGAGGAAACCCACCTGCCTTACTCTGGAAGACAGACCACCCGAGTGAGACACCTCTATCACCTAATGGTGGTATTCTAAGTTGAGCAGAAGGGATGAAAATAAAAATCTACACTTGAGCACTGACCCTGCAGTGCCGTCCCGATAGGGGATCAGAGCGACCGCCAGCTACTCTGAACTCGGAAGCCCGCTCTGTAGATGACCTTGCAGCCATTACTGCGTCCATGGTTTGAAGGTGGCTTGCTGGTTCCAGACTTCAGCTGGGTATGCAAGTGACCATCTGAGGACGGCTGGTCTGTTCACAGTCATGTAATCAGCAACTTGTGGAAATGAGGGGGTTTACAAAAAGAATGTCCTCCTCTCACTGGTCTCCCACTTCTGCCGCCTGAGGGTGACTGGCATGGGATCAGCAGGCTTGCTAACACCTGCGACACACGTCTCCTAAAGTTCAGGAGCTACCACCACTGTCCACAGTGGATGAAACACACTGTAAATAACCCTTTCCATTTTAATGATGACAGACTAAGAGCCCCTTTGTTTAATTAAATTCAATTAATTAACATACAGTGTGCTATTAGTTTCAGAGATAGAAGGCAGTGATTCATCAGTTGCATACAATACCCAGTGCTCATTACATCATGTGCCCTCCTTAATGCCCGTCACCCAGTTACCCCATCCCCCACCCACCTCCCCTCCAGCAACCCTCAGTTTGTTTCCTATGATTAGAGTCTCTTACGGTTTGCCTCCTTCTCTGATTTCATCTTATTTTTTTCCTCTCTTCCCCTACAATCCTCTGTTTTGTTTCTTAAATTCCACATATCAGTGAGATCACATGATAACTCTTTCTCTGATTGACTTATTTCGCTTAGCATAATACCCTCTAGTTTCATCCACGTCGTCACTGTAAATGGCAAGATTTCATTTTTGATGGCTTAGCATTCCATTGTAAATATATACCACATCTTTATCCATTCATCTGTTGATGGACATCTGGTAAGAATCCCTTTGTTTTCGAGGGCTGGTGACTTCCTCATAACAGATTCAGTAGTTTCTGAAGTCATGTGACCTCTCTCAGACCGAGCAGCACTACCTAAATCAACTACGTTGGTATTTTTGGGGTGACTGATGCGACTCACAATCAGGATCAGTTACCTAATTTTCAGGAGTCCATGCACGTGGAACTTGGGGCCCTCTGAGCAAAAAGCATGCAGACTGCAAGATGGCAAGAGCAGAGCGTTGAACCAGGCACGGGCCCTTCTGAGTGCGGGACCTCTGCAACTGTACCGGCTCTGCCTTGTCACTCTAGCCTATCCCAAAGGGCCGGACAGGTGTTTTGCCTCTTTCAAATGCTTCCATCGCTGGCTCATTCCCTCAGGAGGCATTCCTCTGGGGACTACCTAGGAAGCTAAGCAGGTGCACTGACAGAGGGATACAGCTAAGACCCATCCCTCCTGCTCCAGACCTCCAAGAGGACACACAGGTGCCTGACTCCTGACCTCTTGACTTTGCGTGTTCTTGCAAATATAGAACCATGGATCTAGTACAGGCTGAGACCCCGCAGCACAAGCTGCCGGAAGTGCCTCCAGCAACTCCAGCATTTGATGGAATGAAACTCAGCAAGTTGTGGGTTAAATGTTTCCCTCCCCCGCCTGCCTTTAACTGTTACACGTGTGCATTTTAATGAAATACAATCTTTTCAGTATGTGATTAGTTTTTCCGCTACTAATAAAAATATTTCAAAGCACTTGATTCATAAGAAAGCTTTTAGCATTGTCGAAAGTTTGGGATTCCTTTTCAGCTACAACTCAAGTTCCATCTAGGACACACATCCAGGGATGAGAGCTCCCGCTTTTGCAATCAGATTCCTATGGTCAGGAAGTGCCCGTTCTCTTCTTCCCAGTTGGCATGGGAGTTCAGACCTTGACTGGAGGCAGGTCAGATGCACTCCGCAAAGCTGTTTTTTGGAAATATATCTGAATTCGATTTTCAGCGAACACTCCCCCCAATGTCCTCCCACATGCTCATTCGCATGAAGCTTCCTTCCATTGCTCAGAACGTTTCTTCAAATTACATTTTGGAAAGTGCCTCAAAACTGTGGCCTCTCTCATCAGGATCCTAAATGGTGGCAAATCGTCCTCTGAAGGTAGATTAGCTTTCTGCAAGCAGTCTAAAGTTGTTTACAGTCAAACTGTAAACCAAAGAGGGGCCAGGAACAAGATGAATCTCTACTCCCAGCCAACTGGTGTTTTCTTGGGCTGTCCTGGGTTTCCGGGGGAATTTAGGGAGGACGTTCCGATCAATTCTGGGCAGGTCCCTTCAGGGCTTGGTTAGAATAAGTTTATATAGCCCGGGGGCTTCTCTGAAGAAAACAGCATTTGTTTTATTGTATACATTTGGGGGTGTTTGTGAGTATGTTCTAATTCCCTTAGTCTATAATAATATTTCAATTTAGCTTTCATATTCTTTGCAGAACAAGTTAAAGCTACTTAAAACTTTTCTCTCAATAACACAAAAAAACAAAACAAAGAAACTTGTAACTTGACAGACTAGGAGGCTTCTTTTTTTTTCTTTTTTCTTTTTTCTTTTTTTTTTTTTAGGGCAAGTAACTTTCTCATAGCAAATTTGGTAATTTCTGAAGTCCCACAAGCTCTTTCTATGTAGATCACATTTCCTCAGACCAATGTTGGCCATCTTATAAAGTCAAGAGCAACATTCTCGCAGCTCTGGCACCTTTCCATCTGGGGCTTAGGACGGTCTTCTCCATTCCTTTAATCCACTGTGGGTGGGCAGGCAGGGGTGTGGGGAAATTGCTAAAGAGGAAAAGAAGGATTATGCTAAAGCCAGCCCCGGAAACCTGGAATGAAGATGGTCTGAAAAGCAAGAAATCAAGGCCTGGGTTTTCTCTTTCCTTTGCCCGGACTGTACTTACGTAAGCAAGACCTCATAGAGCTGTCTTTGACCCTGTCTGTGTGGTTCACAGTGAAAGCCACAGGGGAGAGTGGGGAGCCCAGGAACCCCAGAGATCTCTGGGGAGAGTGAGGGAGGCAGCCCTGCACATTTAGCCTGCTACGCTACAGCCTGAGCCTGCCAGATGGCTTGACATGTGGGCCAGAAAAGGACCAACAATCAGGGCTTTTGCCAACTGACTAGGCCAAATGATGGGGACAGACATAAGCCCCTCGTGTAATAAGTAATTAATCACCAGGAACTTGCTGTAAGCTGTCCTCAGCCCTATCTCACAGCCCATCTCACATGGTCTTGGCTGCTTTCTGCTCCCAGCCCCGTGGCTGGCTGTTCTAAAGTCTGTGACAGTAGAGGTGGGAGGCTCAGAAAAGAAGTTCAAGGTCTGGGTGGCAAGGGGAGCAGTGCCCCAAAGTGGGCAGCAATCACTGGCTTGGGAGGCAGTGCAGAAGCATCATGGAGGGCCACTTCTGCAGGGCACGTTCCTCTCCCATCACAGTCATCGTCAATTTGCATGAAGACGTTTTTCTGGCAGGTGACAGGGAAGTGTCTTAGGAAAGCAGTGCCTTTTTCTAATGTGTGCAAAGACCCTGTAGAGGTTAGCAGCAGTTCTGGTTTCAGCCACGGATCACCAGGTAGCAGAGAGGCAGAGAAGAAACACACCACCTCCCAGGGCTAGGTAAGACTTGGAGAGGAAGGGAAATGTGAGCCGATCTGCTTTGCTCCTGTTGTCACCTCTGAGATAATAGCTTGGCGGATATATTCATTTAAAATTAAACTGAGCCTACAGGTAAGAGAGATCAAAAATAATAGCAACTGAAAGAGAGGAGGGTTTATTCTCTCGCATTGAAGACAGAAAATGGGCAGTCCAGGGTTAATACGGTAGCTCTAGGAGGTCAGCAACTAACCAGCCCAAACCAACACACTTGCCAGTTGGGAACCAGAGCCTTCACAACACCTGACACCTACCACTGCAGGCTGCCTTATCCTCAACAGTTTATACATATTTTCTCATCTTAGAGATGCCCCTGGGAGATGGGTTTGGTACCAATACTCAATCCTGCATATGAAGAAATGGGAGGCACAGATGGCTCAGGGAATCTGGATTCATCTACAGAACACGTATAAGCTACCTCCATCTTTCTTCTCTACTGTCTGCAGCTCATGACCTCATTCAGAATCACCTGTGGTTCCAGCCATCCTATCCACATCCCAGAAAAGGGGAAAGAGGAGGGGCAAAATGGGAATTGTAGGGCCCAGCCTAATGGCCTCCCTTAAGGGACTGCCTCCAAATTCCCACACAGCACTTCCTCTCTGGTCACATCCAGCTGCAAAGGCAGCTGGGAAATGTAGTCTTCAAGCTGACATGTGGCCAGAGTCACAAGACTCTGTTCCTTCCCCGGGCGCCTGCCAAGCACTAGCCTTTTTCCATTTCCCTAGTGCATTAATTTATCTCCCCTTTTCAGTGCCCACACGGACCATGGCCAAACGATGTGGAGGAGATCCAGCATACAAAACACAGCTAGGGAAGCTGTCCCACTTGGAAGAGTTGGGTCTCCTCTTTTACTGAGCCAGGCAAACTCTTGACCTGGGTAATCAGATTAGATGGGAACAACATGGAAACAAAAAAGTAAGAAGACATATTTATTGATCTGAGTGCTTGTACGTGTGCCATTTTTTTGGTAACTCCTCAAGACTGATCTGAGAGAGGAGCAATCACACCCATTTTGCATTACAGGATGCCAGAAGCTCCAAGACAGAAGCAAGACTGCCCGAAGTCCCATTGGTGGGACTGGGATTAAAATGTAAGGGCAATCCTGACTCAAAACCTATCCTACAATTGGAGGTTAAAATAAATTGTAACACAGTAACTGGTAAGAATTTATTCTTTCACCTAGGTTGATGAAACCAGGAATTTTAAAGCCATTGCAAGAATTTGAAATAGTGTCTTAGTGCCTGGAGCTCTCAGCCAGCAGCATCGGAAACACCCACGTGATGATTTAGCTAGTCCGTGACAAACACAGGGGCCCAAGATGACCGTGTGTCTTTCTCCTGAAGTCAGTCAGTTCTTCAAATTAAAGTAGATATCTAAATGCCTTTATTTTTTGTTTCACTGTCAATTCAGTGGCTTAAAATGAAGGAAATATTTACATGAAGTCATGAACAGAAGGGAAATGTTTGTTATTACTGTATTAAGGAAATTCGGTCCCTCAAGCTCTGGCTCACAAAATACTGACACTCACAAGAATTTCTTTTTTGTAGCACGGACCCACGTTTACAAATTTCATATGATCCTCTACTTTCTCACAGCCACCCCCTTGCTTTCTTGGTCTGGGGATGTTAGGCCTGTTTATTAAGCAGCCAGGGAAATGGAACAAAGGCTTGTGAGAGGACACGTGTTCTTCCTCAGGTTCCATCCTCCAGTCTCTAGGACCTCATCCTTTTCACCCAAAGGGGCGCCCCCAGCTGAAGCATTCAGCAGTCATGGGCCAGCAGCACATCTAGCCATGAGCCCCGTGGCCCACGCCTGCAAACTCTGCATTCAGAACCCCCTGGTCCCTCCCTAGGGACTCAAACAGCATGGATAAGGGACAAGAGAACATGTTCTTCCCAAGGTCACCAGGTCCAGGGCAGGGCCCGCTTCCCTCACCTTTCTGGAGCGCTGAGGCTTTCAACACACAACACTATCCTTCCTTCTACATGTGTCTTTCTCCCAATGTCCCTCCTCCTGCACTGTCTTCCTCTGTAGTAGCCTCCTGTCACCTCCTACCAGGGAGCAATGGTACTGACTCAGGCCAGGCCCTCCAAATTTCTCATCTCCTACGTGCTCTCCAGGTGAATCCACGTTCCTTGAGAGACACCCCTGCCTCACATGTCCTTTCTAGGACGAGATCATATGTATGAAATGTTTAGGACAATGGCGGGTCTGCAGGAATAGGTGCCAGGTGTTATCATGAAGGCGCAGGTTCCCAGCCGGGAAGAGTCTCACTTTGGTCAAGTTAAGTTTGAGATGTCCGTGAGACTTCCACTTGGAAGGGGTCCATAGGAGATAGCCTTTCCCTGGAAGACGCGTCTAGGCTCTAGCAATGAATGGAAGGATAGCTCTAGCAATGAATGAAAGCATCTAGGCAAAGGCATGAATGGAAGGGTAACTAACCATGACCGTAAGCCTTGCACACACCATCTCTCTCCCCTCGTGCTCCCCCATCTCAGTCGAGAGCATCACCATGCACCTGACTACTCTGGTGAGAACTGAGGAGTTGCCCTTGAATGCCCCCTCTCCCCCACCTCCCATGTTTTCTCCATCAACAGACTCTACTCACTTCCCGAGACCATGGCTGCCACCTGGGTCCCAGCCCCTCTCCCTCTTACCCCAACTGATGCAACAGTCTCCTCACTCAGCTCCCCACCTCTAATCCCAATCCCTCCAATCCATCCGCCTCCCACACAGCTTCTGAAGTCTGACCCAGATTGTGACATTGCTCCCCTTAAAATCCTCCCATTGGATGCAACTTTAAACCTGAACTTCTTACTCTAGCTGGTTGACAAGACCCTGCCCATCTGTCCACTCAACTTGTGCTACCTCTACCTGCTCAGCAGCTCCAGCCACACCAGGCTTCAGTGGTGCCTCAGGGCCTTTGCTCTGGCCAGTCCCTGTCTGTGCCCTCCCACCCTTCCCCACCTACATCTCCCAAAGCCCACTTGTTCTCATCCTGTAGCTTTCAACTTCTGTGTTGCCTTCCTCACAGGGGGCTTCCCTCATTGCTCTACAAAAAGTAGATCCCACCCCCGCCCTCTTATGAACTGAATATTTGTGTCCCCCAAAATCTGTATGTTGAAGCCCCAATCACAAGGTGACTGTTTTGGATACAGGGCCCTTAGGGAGGTTTTTAAGATTAAATGAGGTCATAAGGGTAGAACACAATAGGATTAGTGTCCTTATAAGAAGAGACGTGAGAGCTCACTGATGCCCCCCCACCACCGTGCATGAACAAACCGGAGGCCGTGTGAGTTCATGGCCAGACGAGAGTCTCCCTCGAGCCATGAGAAGAGTCCTCAGAATGAAATCTACCTTGCCCGCACCTTGACCTTAGACTTCCAGCCTCCAGAGCCGTGAGAAATAAACGTCTATTGTTGAAGCCCCTGGTTTGTGATATTTTGTAATGGCGGCACAATATGACTAAGACACCCCAGTCTCATTCTCTGCCGATTGTTTACTTCCTTCAAGGAAGGAAGGCCCCATTTATAATTACTGTCACTGCCCATTTATAGAGTCTTTGCCTATTTCCTGCCACTGGAATGTAGCTTTGCGGTCAGCATCACCTGCCTCAGGCAGACCACGGGGCCTGGCATAGAATAAGCAGCCACAGTATCAAAGAATCCATCAAGAATGATATACTTCTAACCAAGGAGGGAAGGGATGGAATCGTTCCCCTATAACTAGACAGGCATCCCTAACAATGGAACCACTCTTCCCAGGGTGGACTCCGTATTCACCACTGTCTAAATTACAAATATTTATCTATTTCTTAGTTAACACCCCACCTTGCCCCAAAATGAATTTAATTCAGCTCAAAATACAGAAAATACAACGGAACAAACAGGAAGTGAAGAAATGATACGAAAAGTAAGACAAAGTCACTTAGGTGACACCACTGTGGACACTTACACGCCAGACCACACTCCGGCTCCACGTGCCCCCACAGCCATCATGAAGAAAGCCTAGGCAGCATTACGATTCAGACTGTCCACTGGATGCAAAGAAGGTGTCATTTGGAAGAAGCAGCGCTTACTAGTGCTGACCCATGGCGGAATCCCCACCCGGTCCTCCCTTAGCATCCCCTCCCACAGTGGGTGAGTCATGAACAGCATCCTTGAGGAAGGCACCAGAAAGGCACTTGGGCACCTTCCAAGCTGCTTCAAGGCCAGCACACGCTGCCTCCCAGGCCAGTGCCAGGCAAGCCGTTCTAAGGGCAGCAATACAGTGAGGTCCATAATGTGCTCTGTGTACCTATAATTTTCTATCTCTGTGTATCTCGTACTCTCATAACGTAAAATGCCCTTTGCTAAACTCAGTGATCAGAGCACGATGCTGCTAATGGCACATTGCTGAAGAGTGTCATGAATGGAGAATAAGAGCAGGATTCCTTAGAGGCAGTGCAAAGCTTGGGATGGCCACCGGAGCCACTGCAGAAGCAAGCAGCCCAAGTTCAGTGCAGCCTTTGACGGGCAGCTCCCCTGTCAGCCCGGAAATAGGTGCTCTTCTTCCCTCTGCCCATTGTTGCCGGTAAGATGAATGACCACCCTCCCTCGCTCTACCATCGAGTGGTGCAGGTCTTTACAAAGCCAACCCTTGTTATCGATGGCTTAGAAAGTACGACCTGCACATGAGCGGTTCCAGCACAGGTGACAGATGCTCAGCAGGTACACACATGGACGTTGCCATGGCCAGGCATCACGGGAGCTGGGGCAGTCTGTGGACGATCAGACTCCTCCCCCACACAGTCCTGCCCTGAAGATGGGCTCTTCCCAAGAGCACACCGAACAGGCTGTGATGACAATCAGGACTCCTCTTAAGCATCTCAAACACATTCTCTACTTTAACAGCCTAGCCTTTTAACAGTCTGGACCAAACCCAGGAAGAACTTGTGCTCTGCAAACAGTTGGCTGTCTTGGACCTTATTTCGCCCTTGGTTGCTTTTCTGATGTGTATTGTCTGTCCTCCTGGGGCATTCCTCTGCTGGCTCTGCAGTCCCAAACGTCCACGCACTGTGTACTTGGCGCCGCCCCTCCTGCCCAGCGCTCCGGGTGCACACTGGGAAAGGGCAGCCTGCAGCAATGCGCAGCAAGCATCACGCAGAGCTGCCACGTCTTCTGTGTCTGTCCCCCACACTCACCCAGATACAAGGAGTCTGGAGGGCCCTAAAGGAAGCAGTGAGCTAGGCTGACCCACCCAAAGGCATTCACAGCCAGACAGACATGGAAACAAACAGAAATGCTACAGATTTCCTTTGGGCTATTTCTATTTTATTTCAGACTTCCCTAACTTCACAAATCACATGATCTACCCCTTGTCTGCATTTCCTATAGATTTAATCCCAACTGCAATCAGGCTGCTAACCTAGAAATTGGAAAACTATTCTGCCAGGCAAGAGAAGTCTCTTTATTTCTCTGAGATTCTAACATTGTCCATTTGTCCTTCCCTGTCATTTCCTGACTTACTATGCTCACTACTTTCCTTCTTCTCATAAATCTTTTTTCCCAGTCCCTTGAGTGCTTGGCCTACTTGATAGTTTTTCATTCCCTTCCCAAGAAACACAATCCATATTGGATAGCAGAGCAAGACAAGAGCAGGTTTCCTGGAGCCTGACTGCTCAGTTCATAATTCTGATTCTGCTACTTATCTGTTGTGCAACCTTGGGTGTGTTACTCAAGTTCTCTGTGCCTCAGTTTCCTCAGATTTAAAATTGAGGCTTATAACAGTACCTCAATCAGAGGTTATAGGATGATTAAATGTGTCAAATATGTAAAGATCTTAGAACCACGAAGTATAAACTAATAGCTATAGAAGCGTTTGCTGCTATCATCAAACTATGCCACCAAATATGAGGTTACAAGAGTGAGCCAGACGGGATTGCTGTCCTCAAGCAGTCCATCCTCAAATGAAAGAGGCTGACAAGGAAAGAAACAACTTTAATGCAATTTAGAAATAAAGAGGAAGTCGAGTGAAAAGCCACATGCTGTGGGAACACAAAGGCTGGAGCAGTCAAGTCTACAGAGAATCTGGGAACGTCCCACGGTGGCACAGCACAAGGACATAAGGAGAAGTCTGTTGAATTTGGGGTGTATTAGTTATCCATTGCTGCACAACAATTTAATCCAAGACTTAGAGATTCAAGAACAACAAACACTGAGTATCTCATAAAATTTAGGCAGGTCGGGAATTCAGGAGAGGCTGAGGAGGGTGTTTCTGGCTCATGCCATCTCCTGAGATTGCAGGCAGCTGTCCCCCAGGGGCTGCAGTCCTCTGAAAACCTGAATGGCACAGGAGAATCCCCTCCCAACACGATGCGTGCAAACCACTGGCAAGTGAATGCTGGCTGTCGGCAGGAGGCCTCAGTCCTTCACGGGTAGCCCTCTCTCTAAGGGCTGCTAGAGTGTCCTCACGAGGTTGTGGCCAGCTTCCCCCAGAGCGAATCATCCATGCCATCCAGATAGCATGGCAGAAGGGGTAGTGTCCTGTCTGACCTGGCCTCAGGAGTCACGCTGTCTCTTCCACAATATCCGTTATACAAGTCAGCCTGTAGGAGGGAATAACAGAGTCAAGAATCACGGAGGGCCATCTGGAGGCTGGGTGTCACCACGGTGAAGGGCAAAGCAGAGGGCTGTGCTATGCTATACTTAGGAAAGGGTGGATGGGGATCCAGGTGAGACCCTGGGCCACAGGGCCTCTGGTGACCCCATCAGACTATGGCTCTGGGGAACTAGCCCCTCTGTAACAGAACCACTTTCCCTACACTGTGTAAAGCTATGAATCCTTTTCACCAGCTGTCTGGATTTTCACTAACTGGGTCTCCTCTGCCTTGATTCTGGGCTTGTGGAAGAAACAGAAATACTCACCAAATGTTTCACTTGGTTATCCAGTATTTCAGTGGGCTCCTCTGCATTTCCCAGCTTCCTTGTTGTAAACAGGGTCATGGTGATGAGTGCTGGCAGACCCATGAGTGGCAGTGACACACAAAGAAGAACTCAGGAGTCTCCAGTCTCTCTCCTCAATGCAGAGGTGAAGGGGGACTCATGTTCCAGATTGTTCAGCCTAAAGAACGAGGTGCTCCTACCAGCCTTGGTCCCTGACTGTGTGGAGCAGAGCATCTCTCTCGTTGGACAGACAGCATTCGCAATCAGCCAACCTTTGTTCTGTTAAGCCACTGAGATTATGGGAAATTCTGTTACTGCAGCAAAACTTAGTCTATCCTGACTAATATTGGAACCCAGGAGGAAATAAACTTTCATTGGCAATTTCAGGGCTCACAAGTATATGCTGTCAGAGATCATGCACATGTATGTGAGGGAGTGAAAGGGCACACATCTTTGGGGACGTGTGACCATTTCCCTTGTTACAATCAGAAGCTGAACAGATTAGAAGTGACTGTCAGTGGACAAGGAAGATGCAAGGAGGCAAAGAATAGAGACAACGTTTGATCGAGAACTAACCACAACTGCCAATTCTATTACCAAAGACACCTTGAATTTGTTCACTCCTCCCAGTGTCCATGGCCAGATTCTGAGTCCTGGGCCCCCTGATCTCCTGTCTGGTCTACTGCTATAGCCCCGACTACTCTCATGACTTCTGTCACTCCCTCCTCCCACCCCCACTCTCTTCCCCATGCAGAAGTCAGAGCAACATTCTTTTTTTTTTTTTTTTTAAGATTTTATTTATTTATTTGACAGAGGGACAGCCAGCCAGAGAGGGAACACAAGCAGGGGGAGTGGGAGAGGAAGAAGCAGGCTTCCAGAAGAGGAGCCTGATATGGGGCTCGATCCCAGAACGCCAGGATCACGCCCTGAGCTGAAGGCAGACGCTTAACGACTGCGCTACCCAGGCGCCCCCAGAGCAACATTCTTAAAACAAATCTGTTAAATCTGTTCACATCACTCTCCTGCTGAAATCCTTTGTTGGATATCCAATGTCCATGGGCCTGGCACCTGCCTTTCTCAGAAGCCTTGGACTACACCCCTCTAACCTCCCACACTGTGCCCCACCCACCTCAGTTTCTCCTACAATGCTAAGCCTCTTCATCCCCAGGACCATCACAGGCACTGTTGGCTCTGCCTGAGACTCCCTCTCCTCTCTATACCTCCCAGAGTATCCTTCAGACATCAAGTACCATGATCTCAAAAAAGCTCTCCCTGTCACCCCTACCCCATGTAACTAGGTCAATCACTGAGCACAAAGCTCCCTAGACCCATCTTAGTCATTACAATTAAATACCAGTTAAAACTGAATAGCTAATTGGATAACTTAAGTTTCCAGGCTCACCCAGCCCTTACACCTGGAAAGAGATTGTTCCAAGTAGGGGCAGAGTGCTACGACAACTAGCATGAGAGCACATTAGCCTTCCAACACACACACACACACACACATTCCTGCAGAAAAAGAATAGACAGGCCTCCATACTAAGCAGAATTTGGTTATGAAAGTACATCTCCATCCCTCTCCCCAGTCCTCTCAAACCAAGTGTCAGAGAGCAAGCCTTCAAGGCTGGGTAGAGGTTGGGACACAGTGTACCCACTGACACAGTGACAGCACATGCCCCAGCACCCCCCATTCAGGCAAGGAATCCTTTCTCCCCTGCCCCACCTGCCCCTGCAGCTTCAAGTGGTCACAGCCGAGACAGGAACAATGCAGACAGTCCTGGGAGAGCCCTGAATTTTGGAGCACTCTGGCACTGAGATCAAGTCCGGGACTCATTTTCCACAGGCACACTTTATCATTCCTGGTGGGAGCCAGGTTTCCAAGCTCATAATTCCCAAGGGAGGAGCAACATGCCCGGATCCCAACTACACAATGTGCCTTCATCTCTTTCCTATAAAACAACTCCAAGTACCTGAGTTATGCATTTTATCAGAAACCATGTGCTGGGTGATTTTTAAATATTACCTCCAAAATACATATGAATGTTGCCAAGAAACCATCAACTATAAATTACCTCCTGTTCCAAGGGCCACGACATGGTTACTGTCACCATGCAAGTCATTCACATAAAATTCAAAATGTCTCACATATTAACTTTAAATTTTACAAAATTTATTGATCTTTATGGCCACAAAAGGCAAGAAGAAATATATTTTAAGTTCATGTCTTTTATTATTGACCCAACTGACCATGTAAAATGGCTCAGATTTATCATCACATCCAGTTGCCAGCATTTATGGCAACTTTTAAACATGTCATTTTACCTTTGACTTCTCGTGGTTCAGGCACTTTGGGAGTTTACTGAGTAACTCTGATTTCAGTACCAGAACAAATAAATGGTTTAAGTACTTTTGCAGCTCATTGGAAAGACAATTTGAAATGCACTGCAGAAGATTATTAATGTGGGCCACAGACACCTGGGGAAGGAGCAAGCACTCCCCAAATTGATGTCTCTTTCCACATGGGAATAAAGGAGGGGCGCCCTCTGCCAAGTAGACTCCCAAGCTCCCCTGTGGGCATCTTTGCTACAGCAGGGAGCTTTAAGACAGTAATATTCAATTGCCCCTCCATTCGCCAAAGTAAAAGTTATTACTGATAAAATGGAAAAGGTAGTTTTGGCATCCTTCAAAATGTCCTTAGTGCTGTTTACCATTAAGCAAGTACAAACAAAACAGTCATCTCTGTGCACAGAATTCAGCCCCTATTCATTACAAAAGCAAGAAATGAGTTTTTATTTTTTTTTTAAAGATTTTATTTATTTATTCATTCGACAGAGATAGAGACAGCCAGCGAGAGAGGGAACACAAGCAGGGGGAGTGGGAGAGGAAGAAGCAGGCTCATAGCGGAAGAGCCTGATGTGGGGCTCGATCCCATAACGCCGGGATCACGCCCTGAGCCGAAGGCAGACGCTTAACCGCTGTGCCACCCAGGCGCCCCAAGAAATGAGTTTTTAAATACCAACATTTATGGAAAAAGAACAAGCACCTAGAGGTGACAAACCAAGTATGTTCTAATGTGATCCATGTCAAGTTTTTTTTTTTTTTTAAGATTTTATTTACTTATTCAACAGAGAGAGAGAGCACAACCAGGGGGAGTGGCAGGCAGAGGGAGAGGGAGAAGCAGGCTTCCCGCAGGCAGGGAGCCCGATGCGGGACTCAATCTCAGGACCCTGGGATCATGACCTGAGGTGAAGGCAGCCACTTAACCAACTGCGCCCCCCAGGCACCCAATCCATGTCAAATTTGGTTAAGGATACAGAGGCTCAGTGGGGTCACCCTTTGCCCTTTGCTCCTTCATGCCTGCATGGCCAGCCAGCCCAAGTCCTGGGTTGTGCTTTGAGTTTCTCCTTTCTCTCTTCCATCTCTTGGCTCAGTGTACTCTGCCATCCAACTGACCCCCCCAAACCTGGTCTAGGATCAAATACCTCGTAGGCTACTCACAGCCGGGACCCAGAAGACAAAGTGTAATCCTACCTGTCTACAAAGGCAGAAACCATCTGTCTATGGACGTCTCCAGTCTTACACCCCATCATGAGAGTTCTAGTCCCAGCACCCAGTGAATCCAAACACACAGTTGCCTCTTTGCTTATGACAGCCCCACAACCAGAATGCCTCCCAGTCCTTTCTAAAATCTCCCCATCTGTCAAGATGGGAAGGAACCCCCAGCCCTCGCTGGATGAAATGGCCCTTGCTCCTCTCCACCACACCTGAGGTGTGGTCCAAGGCAGTGCCACAGCGCTCTAGGCACCCAGTCTCTCCCTGCTCCAGCCCCTGTAACTCGTGTGGGACACTCAGCCTCATACTGTATGTAATTGTTCTGAGCATGGCATCTCCCCCTCATAAGCTTGTACACCTGAGGGCAAGTACCATGTCCCAGGCATAATTATCCTCAGTAGGAGCCAACCCAATGCTTACAAAGGGTAGGTACTGAATAGACTGGTTTTGAACAGAACCAAACTAACCTGCAAAAATAAAATATTCAGGCTATAAATTAGGGGGAAAATGATGCAAACGTTTCCACTTCATAGGATTCTGTGGAAAGTTTATATATGTCACTATTTTTTAGAGTTGCTATAGTGTTCACCTTCACTGAAGGTCTGGTGATGGGCTGACAAGGAGGAAATATCTGGCAACATCTGTGGAAGAGGGAACACATGTCTAGAAGTGACCGCTCCCTCCCTTCTGCCTCTAATAGTTTTTGTGTCCCCCCTTCCCTTAACACATGCTTGCACAAGAGGTGGTGGGCTTCCTGTGTGCAGGATCTCAGCAACAGTGACACATCTCTGAGGTCCCAGGACCCTCCAGCACATCGAACGAGGAAGTGCTTGAGGAAGGCATGCAGGGACTAGCTTTCTCCAATTGGAGTGAAGCTGGCTTAATTCTGTGGGCTTAGGAGAATTCATATGTATTTGGGCTTCTAACCCTGCTAAATAGAGGCTGGAAAATACCGTCTCTTCTAGGCACAGCTGGTTTGTCCCAGCTCTGACTCAGCAGCCAGGCATTAGTGGCCAGATTCAAACCCCAGCCTTCACAGCTTCTGCTCCATCCCAGGAGGGCCAGCCCTTGGGGAACAGAAAAGTAAAGCCTCTGTCTTAGTCCGCTTGGGCTGCTGTCACAAAACACCACAGACCCGGTGGCTTAAATCACAGACATTTATTTCTCACGGTTCTGGAGGCTGGAAGTCCAAGATCAAGGTGCCGGCAGGTGTGGTGTCTGGTGAGAGCCCTCTTCCTGGCTTGCAGACAGCCGCTTTCTCACTGGGTCCTCACACGGCTGAGAGAGGACTCTGGTCTCTTCCTCTTCTTATAAGAGGCCCCACCCACATGACCTCATCTAAACCTAATTACTTCCCAGTGGCCCCATTTCCAAGTATCATCACATGGCAGGTAGAGCTCCCGCATAAGGATTTTGCAGGGACATACCCATTCGGACCACAACAGCCTTCTTTGACCCTGGGCTTCTCTTTCATCTACCAGCAGGGCCTTAGTGGCAGAGACACATGTCACAGAGCTGAAGAGCCAGAAGGAGGTCTCCACTTTGATCTGTGAGGGGACAGCAAGCCCAAGAACACACTCCACAGCCTCCCACCTGCCCAGCAACTGGGCATCAAAAGCCCAGAAAAAAGCACTCCTCGGCATAAACAGCAGGCAGGCTGTGTGCCAGAAAGAATGAGGGGCCAGCAAGGAAACAAAAAGAGAAGGAAGTAAGCCATGAAAGAAAAGACTACTATTAAAAACAAATTCTTCACAACGCTACTTCCAGAAGTTAGTGACTGACATGATCACTTGCCAAGTATCCTCAGACAGCCTAGAACTGCTTCTTTAAATGTGAGATGCTCATATATGGGAAAGGGCCACCCGACGCCCCTCCTCTAAATGAGCCCCTGTTCCGGACAGCAAACTCTCAGATCACCTGCATTCGTGTGCGAGGGCCGCCATAACAAAGTACCGAGACGGCTGGCTTCGACAATGGAAATCAGTGTAGTATCTCCCAGCTCTGGAGGCTGGAAGCCCAGGATCCAGGTTCCTTTTGAGGGCCACGAGGAGGAATCTGCCCGGGCCCCCTCCTCACTCGTGGGGCTTTGCTGGCAATCTGTGGTGCTCCTTGGCTGTAGAGGCATCTCCGGATCTCCTCCTTTATGTTCACATGACATTCTCCCCGGGGGCGTGTGAGTGTGTGTGTCTACATTCTCCCTTTTTATAAGGACACCAGTCATACTGGATTAGGACTCACCCTAATGACTTCATCTTAAGTTCACTGTCTGCAAAGTCCTTATTTCCACACAAGATCACATTCTCAGGTTAAGGGGTTAGGATGTCATCAACACCTTTTGGGTTTAACTCACAACACCTCTCAAAAGTAACCCATAACACCACTCAAACATAAAACATTTACATGGATATAGCATCAGCGAACTGGATGAGAGGTACAAATAAAGACGGATGATGAAGGCTCCTCACATCTGGGCACAAGAGGAAAGTGTGTGTCAACAACAGCTGAAGGGCACTGATGAGTGAGGGCTGGAGTGTGAGATCCCACCTTGACCTTCAACCGTGTAAATGCCCCACCCCACGCCATCCTGCCCAAGTGCTCATACAGCAGCTTGGAGGCCTAGAGCAAAGCCAGACTGCTGGGGGGGGGGGGAGATCTCCTAATATAACTCCGCCCCTGATGTGTATGCTCCTTAATTAATCTGCCCTGAAAAAGCAAGTTCCCTTTAAAAATAACTTTATTAATACATGTCAAAGGCTGCAGGGTTTCTCATTTGTTCTTTCTTCCATTTTTAAAAACTGCAAGACCCTCTTAGAAGCACAGATTTTCACACGACTACCCCACCCCCTTGAGATCACCCCACTAACTGTCATTAAGCCTGACATTTCAAAACCAGACATTTCATACGGACATCACATAATTCAACCAGCTACCAAGGGGTAAGGCTCTCCCAATGTAAAGGTCATCGGACGAGTGTGGATTGGCTCATGAGGGGTCATGAGATGCTCTTCAGTGGTCCTTTGCTACTGGGAAGTTTCATTCATTCATTCACTTGATTAGTATTTACTCAGGATATATACGAGGTGTATTCCTTTATAGGACTGTTTTAACAAACTACCACAGCCTGGGGGACTTAACAGAAATTTGTTGCCTCACAGTTCTGGAGGCTAATAGTCCAAGATTGGCAGGGTTGGCCCTTCTGAGGGCCGTGTGGGAGAATCTGTTTTCCATGCCTCCATCCCAGCTTCCGGCGATCTGCTTGCCATCTGTGGCGTTCCTTGGTGTGCAGAAGCCTCTGCCCAGTCTCTGCCTTCATCTTCACATGACGTTCTCCTGATGTACATGTCTGTGTCCAGATTTCCCCTCTTCAGAAGGACAAGTCACCCTGGGTTAGGGACCCACCCTACTTCCAGTACAATCTCTATCTTAACTAATTACATTTGCAACTATCTTATTTCAAAATAAGGTCACATTCTGATGTACTAGGATTTAGGATATCAACATAAAGATTTTGAGGGGACAAAATTCAACCCATAACACTACGTGTCTGGCACCACATTAGCCCTGGAGATTGAGAAATCAAGAAGAGCTGGCCCTGGGAATGAAGCAGCTCACCTATTGGGAAACCAACGGTTATGTGCCGCTCTGTTCTCACAGCTGTGACCCCATCAAAATACACATTAGGCCAGTGCAAGTCTAGATGCCCAGGACCTAAAGGATCTACCGATGCACACTGGGATAACACCTTTTTTAACAGGTAAACCGGTGGGGTTGAGGGAGATTTTCAGATTCTGAGGGTCTAAAATTTTAGGCAGTATATCTAAGAGGTGCGTAAATCACAGATTGTAACAGCACAGAGGACGGATGCACTTGGGGGACCCAGTCTCTCTAACACAGTGAGAGAGATGCTCTAACGGAGGACTGAACCCAGGTAGAGACCCGCTTCCCCTGCTGGCAGTGGGGAGGACTGCCAGGAGAAGCTGCGGAGACTGCGCTGGAGTGGGTCCCTGAAGAAGCAGGGGTGTGCCAGGGGGCACGGGATGGGGACACGCCAGGCAGAAGGAGAGGCTGAGTAGACACACTGCGAACAACCGGTCCTGGGTGTGTTTCCGAGAACCTCAATTCCGCACATTGTTCAGATGGTTTCTTGTCACCGAGCTGGTGTATGTGGGAAGTGAAAGTGTAAAATACGGTGGTTTCAGAAATAGGGTGTTATTTTGGGTGCACCTAAAAAGTTTGATAGCCTAGCAGATCACTTTACAAGTTAAAAAAAAATTTAAGTAAAATAGTGTAACTAAGTTTCTTAACTTCCTGATTATTTCAAAGAGACCCCGGGAGCACTGAAAAGTAAGTTAGTTTTTACTCATATAATCTGAAATTCTCTGCCATCTAAAGGACCGAAATTTAAAAAACACACATGTACACAGTCTAAAATTTAATCTGTGTACTATTAAAAGGGAAAAACCTCTCTTCATCCTCTTTGCTCTCTTCCTTTTACGTAGATTTGGTGGGATTTCTTGAAGAGTCGACGGGGCTCTTCCGTTCCCAATGTCTTCTCCTGGGTCATGTAACAGGGTCACTCCATGTGCCCTGCTTCAGCCAGACATGACTTAGCAGAGGAAATGGAAATCTTTATCCTCACCTTTGAATGCAAAGCTCAGGTCCCGGGTTAAGACCAGAATTCGGGAGGAATGTGTGCCTTACGAAGTCAGTCTCTGGCTGCCAGCTGCACAGTGCTCTCCAGAGCAAGCTGGAGGGTCCCAGGAAAGGCCTGTGCCCCAAAGTGTGTGCCATCCTCAATTTGCCCTTTCGATGATCAATAAATAGAAGGATAATCTCAGACCCCAAGCTAAAGCCCAGGGTGGGGCAAAACCCTAAATTCTTCAGGACAGGTGGGTAGAATAAATACCTATTTAATGATTCAGAATTAGCAAGCCAGACCCAACTTCACCTGACTTCCTCCTAGGGATGGGTGGGAACTCCTGAGAGCTTCCCAAGCCCAGACGGAGCAGGCTTGAAGCAAAGTCAGGATTAAGTAAGAACAAGAGATAACAGTAGTGACCAGCAGGGCCCAATGACCAAGAGCTGGCAGGAAAGCACGTGACAAACTCAAGTGGAGAGACGCTGGTGCCAGGACCAGGCGGCCAGCCCAGTCCCTAGCACTGAGCACACACTCAGCAAAGGCAGAGGATGCCAGCTGACCAGGAATCAGCTTCCTCGGCCTGTGCACAATGGAAGCCTGAGAAATTAAATTACGTTAAAGAAAAAATGGAGTGTATTTCTTGCACATTGACTCCTGGGCCTGAGACTGATGTCCACCTCCAGGGTCTGTTGAGTAGTGGTGGCTTCTCCTTAGTCATCCAGGTAAAGGGAAGGGCAGAGGTAGCAGCGAGGCATGGTGAGTAACTCGGCCTGCCTTTAACTGAACAGTCAAGGAAGAGGAGCAAGGGAAGAAGAAGAGGCAAGTTTTGAAGGCAAAGCAGATAAAAGTGTTAAGCAAAGACAGGTTGTGGGAGCTGTCCCACTGTCTTGCCCCATGACAACTCCTGAGGGTCAGGAGGCTGGGCGTCCCTAGGTAACCACTGCTTCCCCCTCCACCTCAACATTGTGTGGTCTACAGTCAAAGTGAGCACTGTAAGGCCAAGGGCTCAGGTGCATCTAGGTGTTTAATAGAATGCCAGGCAGTGACTTGTTGGAAAGGACAATATTGGCCCTGTTGAGTGGGGTGACTGAAGAGCTCCCAGGAGCACAAGAAGTATGAGTCCCACCAAAGCTCCCGCATGCCTTGGGGCTGCCCTTTCCCAGCTGGGAATCCAGTCTGGCCTTTTGGCATGAGTGCACATGATCCCTTCTCAAAGGAGTCGCCTCCATAACAGAGTGACCAGGTGGAGGGGAGGCTTCCTGATAGCCATCCCCATACCAGCCAGAGGGAGTGCCAGCCTCACAGCCCACTGCTCCCTCCAACCCAGGCCCACACCACCTATATCCACCACCTTCTAGATGACTCTGAGGAGAAGGCCAAAGAAGCTATCAGATCCTCAGCCTCAGCCTCCCTAAACCTCCAAACCAGTCCTGAACTTCCACCAACTCAGACTTCTTGCAGGCAGAAAAAGCAAACCCCATTCTTGAAAACCTCTGCCTTCTGGGTTTTCCTTTATTTGCAGCCTACCCAAACCCTTAGCACTCTGGTCTGCAAAGTGGACAGGACTTTAGTCACTCCCCACCCTTCTCTCCAGTCCACAGCTTGCAGCATGTGACAATATAGAAGACACACAACATTATGAAACCAGAGCCACATGGACCTGCTGTCAAAGGAGGAGAGTCGGGAAAGGCCTGTGAGACCACAGACTAACACGGTTAGTCCAGCCCTCTTGAATTCCATTTCCGGACTCACACTCTTGATTCAAGTCATCTACTTATCATGAGCCCCAGTTCAATGGACCCCCATGAACATTCCTTATTTAGGAGCAATATGAACGCTGGTTCCATGGAAGGTCTTGGGTCTCCGGGGCTCTAAAAGTCTTACACCTTCTTAATTATAACACGTATGATCAAGAGGACTAGTGTTGTCAAGAAATTGTTTCTAAATTGAAGCTCCAACAAATCCAGGTTATATGGGGTGGCTTGTTTCCAATAAGCCTCAACGGGACCTGTTTCAACATGAGGTGCCATGAATCAACATCATCACAATGTTGACCAGAACACAAACACCTGCAAAAATTCAGATCCCCTCCTCCTGATACCTATCATCATCCTACGGGAGGAGGAAATGGAAGGTGGAAAAATCCTATTCTATTCTATTCTATTCTATTCTATTCTATTCTATTCTAGAAGAGGAAAAAAATAATTACCTGGACAAGAGCACAGCCTAGAAAGCAGAATGAAGAAATACTGTGTTTACCAATTTTAGGAAATCACTTTAGTTGCCATATTTGAGGAATGTCAATGTCCATACATGGGCTGATCCCTGAGTGATCTGCAACACGCTTGGCCCAACATGGAAGGCTGAGGACATGGGCTGTGCCCAGAACACACTCAACTTTAGCTCCTTATGTGAGCAGATCAGAGAGAGAGGATGCCTGTTGGCCCTTCCTCAATTTTTCAGGACATGCTACTGACCCTAAAAGAGACTAAAGTTAAATGTCTGTACAAAGGATTAGAGTAAGCTTCGCAAAGCACTGCTAAGGGGAGCTCTTGCTGCCCAGGCATATGACCCTTCAGGCAGAAAGCCCCAAAATCTATGGGTCTTTTATATTGGCCTGTATCCCTCAATTCTGGACTTTTCCACTGAACAGGTTATAAATCATCCAAAATTCACCTGCATGGGGACCCCACCGTGGATCCCTCTCTCACCATGAGACCCCATGCAGCTTTCAAGGCATCCCCCAAACAGAACCAACACTGCAGATGATAAATTAATAAGAAATGGAAATTTAGGTGAAGAGTATGGGGAATCAAGAGAAAGGGTCCATCACATACCATCCAGGGAAAAAGCATGGGCCAATGCAGTAGCAGGCCCAGGGGGGAGAATCTGTGCTGTGGGACCAGCTGTTCTGGTGTGTTTGACAGCCACTAGGATTATAAAAAGGACACATATGCAAGCAGAAAGAGGAGAAGGTCAATGGGAAGAGAGTTTTGAAAGGACACTGGTTCTGTCGCTTCCCATTTGGCCACGACACCAAAGTTTCCTGCCAAATAATTTGGCTCACAAGCATTTATCACGGGAGAAGCTCTGAGGATTAAAGAGCAAACAAACAATCACAACCAAGTACCTCAAGTGGCTGGCCAAAAGACACGCTCACTAGGTAGCAAACAGGCGTGCAGACCACTGACACCCCGAGAAATACAACCTGGCCAATCACGATTTCCACGCTGAGCCTCTGGGAGATCACACAGGCAGTCTGTAGCTGGTCCACAGCTGCTGAGGCTTCTGCCTGTGTGGCCTTTAGGAATGTATAGATGAGCAAAACCCTTTCTGGATTTTTAAAGAGAATTTCAGGCTAGACTCAGAATCAAGGCCATGGTAAACGTGATCTTTCTTTTTATCCAGTTATTAACAGACTCAGGCAATGTGGGTACCTCTAAGTTCACATTTTCTAAGGACACCAAGAAAAGGGAGTTTGAGGCTGCTTTTACAGGAAGGCTGCCAGCTAGCTCCATGGTGCCACCCATCCAAGCTAATACTCCTTTCAAATGACTAATTAATGGTTTTAAACCCTTTGTCTAAAACCGCCGCGTTGAATTTATCTAGCACCCACCTTCCTGCAAAGACCTCCTAAAAGTCTTGAGAATTCTTCTCCTTTGCATTTTCACCCATGACAGAGTTCAGGCCTGTACACCCTGCACAAACCACCACAACCACAAGTTAGTGGTTCCTGCCTCCAGCCTCCCTCTGCCCTGATATGTAAGAAAACTTTGCTTCAGGGCCCCTGCAAGATTATTCCCTCCTCTGGTATACTTTGGGACAGCTCCCTCCCATCCCACCCAAAATAAGCTCAATACTCTGCCAGCCACGTCCTCCAAAACCCTCAGGTGTCAGCAGGAATCCTTTCCCCCAGGGACCCCAGGTGGTGGCTCCCTGACTGGCTCAGTTTCCCCCATCAGAGCACTCTGCTTTGCAATCATGCTACGGCACACTTGTTCAGAGTATGTATTCACTTCCTGCTGCTGCTGTAACAGATCACCGTAAACCTAACGGCTAAAAACGACATACATTTATTCTCTTCCAGTTCTGAAAGTCAGAAATCCAGGTCCTACAGGGCCACAGGCAAGGTGTTGGAGGGCTGGTTTCCAATGGAGGTTCCAGAGGAGAATGTGTTGTCTCCTCTAGCTTCCAGAGGCTGCCAGCCCTCTACGACTTGTGGCCACATCACTCCAATCTCCGCTTCACCATCACATCGCCTTCTACTCCTCTGATTACCTGCCACCCTCTTATCAGGACCCCTGTGAGTACACCAGGCCCATTCAGATGATCCAGAATCATCTCTCCATCTCAAGGTCCTGAACTTAATCCCATCTGCAAAACTCTTTTTGCCATGTACAGTAACATTCACAGATTCCAGGGATCAGGACGTGGACCACTCTGGGGGCCATTACCCCGCCTACTGCACAGTGTACTTCCCCGTAGGATGTGAGTGGTAAGGTCAAGTGCAGCTGGTTGAGCTTGTACTCCAGGGGGGAGCACGCTGCCTGATATGTTGTTCAGTGAATGAACAAGGAAATAGGCCAAGGAGTGAAGGAGCGAAACAGTTCTTCTCTCACCTCGCCCAGGCCTCCTCTTGCTTCTTACTTGCTTTTCTCTTCCCTTTCCCTCTTATTTATGTATGGATTCCCTTTCCCTCTCATTTATCTTTTCATTTATTTATTCCCTTTATAAACTCTTATTTACATATGCACTTACGTACTATTTATCCCCTCCCCCTCTCTTCCCAGCCCCCACTTCTTGCTCACATGCACATCGGGGAGCCCGATGCAACAGTTTGTCCTCACTCATCTTAAGCCTATCTCCTGTCTCAGCTTTCATTTCGGTGAAGGAAATGCCCAGATTTTCCTCTGCTCTCACCTCTCCCCAGATCAGTCACAGACTTAAAATGGACAAGAAAGATCACCGTGTGCTCCCTCCAGAACAGTCTTCCTGGCTCTCCCTGCCCTTCCTTGTCTAGGAGCTCCTCGACATCTTGGTAAGTTGTAGAGCACCGCAGGAACACACTCCACGCCTGTCCACAGACACGCAAGTGAACTCTGTCCAGCGGCCACGGTCCTTTCTGCATCTGCTTGCACATCCACTCAGCATTCCGACTTGCCTGTGTCTGTGCTGCATTTTTCATCCTCCTTTGGACTGCTTGTAATGTCTAACTGGTTCCCTCATTAATAAATGAATTAAATTAAGTCTTCGATGTGTGTTCATTTTATACTTACAGGAGTCATGATTTTTCTTTAAAAAAAAAAATCATCCTTTTGAGATCTCAGGAGAGGCTGCTGTGGCAGACATGGCGCTGGGCACCTTCTAGAGAATTTATAGCTGACGGGTGGCTTCGATAGCTGATGGCTTCGGTGAGGAAAGCCTGTGCTTTCTCTCTTCCTTTCCCTTTACCAAATGGAGCAGCTGGATGAGGCACATTTCAGAAGGAACAGAGCAGAAACCTGCCCAGGCCGGTGAGCGAAGGCACAAGTCTGCCAGGACATGGCCCAGATGGCTGGGGCGCCTGCCTGCCTTCACCTTTTATTCCAGAGGCCGCCTCTCCTCTTCCTGACACACTCCTCCAGGGGCTACTCCAAGGGACCTTGGCTTTTCCCGGCCCCTCCCAGCTCCGGCCTCGGCTGCCTATTCCTCGGGGTAGACAGCAGCTGGCTTCTCAAACTTGTACAGTCTGTGCCAGCACAGCTCCCGGCCCTGACCCCACCCCCAATAACCATCGGATGGAGAAATCCTGGAGTTGGCACTGCTCCCCTTTACCCGTGAGGAGCTGCCTACTCGTCCTTGGAAAGAAAGGGAAAGTCCACTTCCAGGCGGGAGAAGGGGTTGGGCCAGGACCTGTGTCCTGTCTGGTGACTGTGGAGAGAGAATCCAGATTGCTAATGACCGAGCAAAGGCAGGTGGCAAGCAGCCGAAGTGGCAGGGGCTCTGCCCCAGGATCCCACCCGCTGTCAAACTGCAGCTATCCGTCCATTGATCAGGAGGAGCCACGCTGAACTTGCTGCACGCAGACGCCCTCTGCAGTTATCACAACTACTCGCTCTCAGCTAGGGTTTGTGGTTCTCTCCGTGTGCAGCTTCACATCCCAGGCCCTAGGGACCTCATGTATTTGTGTAGGGTGGGCAGTGAGAGGACTGGAGGACCCCCACCAGCCCCGAGCCAGAAGACAAAGCGCCAGCTTCCATTCTCCATGGGGGCGTGGCCCAGAGCCAACCCCAAGCTTCGTCCTTGCTGCAGAGCTCATGGGTGTACAAATGTGCTCATTTGATAGATCTCCCCCGGCCCCAGTCCTCAAGCTCTGTGCATGCAGGACCGTGCCTGCCACTCACTCAGTCATTCCCTCAGTCTGGTGTGGACACAGCTCAGTGACACCGGGTGGAATGCCATCATCACGGAGCCCACTGCCAACGAACATTGACTGAATAGTGGCATGAACACAGTTTCAACTGCAGTTGTGAGCACTGCTCCGGAGGACAGGGTGGTCCTGGGGGAATGCATAATGGACGTTCCACCTGGTCCAGAGGTCAGGAAAGCTTTCCTGGGGAGGAGTGAATGTGCTCAGGAAACAATTCAGGCTTTCACCTCTAAGCATGATCCGGCCAGTAGGAGTCTTGTAAATGCCTTTTACTGTTTGAGGAAATTCCCTACTATTCCTAACTTGCTGACAGTTTTTTACCATGAATGGATATCAAACTTCATCAAATGCTTTTCCCACCTATTGAAATGACTTTATTTTAATCCTTCATTCTGCTAATACAGTGAGTTACACTGATTTTGTTTCTAATACTTCACCAGGCTTGCATTCCTGGGAGAAACACAGCTTGGTCCTAATTTTTTTTTTTTTTTATCATTTCTCTAATATCCGTGGAAACAGGAGACAGGGGCCCATGAAGAATTTAATTCTGCCCCAAATCCTCAATCTTCGCTTTTTCAAAAGTCGCTGTCACCTAAGGCTGGTTGAAAACAGAATTATGTTAGAGGGACCATGGTACGTGCTGTGGACACAGGTGTATTTATAAACACACTGCCTGAGGGCTGCAGGTGATGGAGCTGCAGGTCAGACCCAGGCCTGGAAGGAGGGCAGGGGAAAGCACATTTAGGGGAGGCGTGTGGCAGGAGCAGAAGACTGGGAGCGAGTCTGGCAAAGAGCCAGCAAATCAGTGTGGCCGGGAAGAGGGCCATCCACGGATGATCTCGAATGCCCAGATACAGAGATGGAGCCCTCTCCTCCTGGTCAGCAGGGAGCCAAGGAGGCAGGAAAGTGGCCACAGTGCAAAGGCAAGGGAATAAAGGATGGGGTAAAGCTGTCCTTGTAGGATGCCTCCAGTGTGATTCACTGTGAGAGGACAGAGGGGTGCTGTCTCAGCTTGGGCTGCCCTCACAAAATACCACACACTGGGGACTTGACAGATCCTGAGGCTGGATGTCCAAGATCAGAGAGTCGGCGGGTCTTGTTTCTTCTGAGACTTCTCTCCTTGGCTCGCAGATGGCCATCTTCTTGCCATGCCCTCACGGTCATCCCTCTGTGCGCACCCCTCATGTCCAAATTTTCTCTTCTTATAAGGACGCCAGTGAGATCAGGTTAGGTCCATCCTGATGGCCTCATGTTAACTTAATCCCCTCGTAAAGGCCTTATGTCCAGTACAGTTACATTCTGAGGTACGGGGGGTGAGGACTTCAACGTAGGAACTCTGGGGGGACACAATTCAGCCCGTAACACGTCAGTGCTTTCCTGATTGAAGAGATTAAAATTTTTACATTTTTCTTTGTACTTTTTCAGTTTGCCTATCCAAATTTTTTCCCAGTGAACATTACTTTAAAATTGACTTTAAAGAAAAAATAGACACCGTGAAAGTTATTTGTGCATCAAGCACAGGTTAGCTAGAGAGTGCAGGCCAGAGCCAAGGGGGCTCGCCACTGGCCGGCTGTCTCTGGACATCCGTCCTGCGTCAACTCCAGGTGTCACCGTGCCCAGTAACCGAGGCAGCAAGAAGTAAAACAAAGGCAGTAGCTAACGTGAGGAGTGTGGTGCGGAGTCGGAAGGTGATCTGGTAAAATACGCTGCCTCCTCTTCCACGGCTTTGAGTGACAGGGCTCCCCTGGTCATTGCTATCTTTCCCTCAAAGATACCGCTGCTCTTTCCCACCCAGACTGCACAGCTTCAGCCAGAGCTCAAGCACCAGGGCTCCATGGGGCACCCCCTCCGCAGCCCCGGACCTCCGCTCTCTCTGGGACATATTCCAGCGTGGCTTCAGAGGCTGGCTTACAGCAACAGCTGAGAAACACACACAAGCACACACGGCTAGAGCCAAACTCACCATCCTGCCTGGGCCAGAAGACTGGAGAGGCCAGGTTTGGACTTTGGTTCCCAAGTGGATCAAAGGGACTTCCATTTTTTCCAACTTGAAAATTAATTGACAGGCATTGTCTCTACAGATATGCTTAGCATCTAAGAGATTTGGGTTCACATTCTGGTTAAAGATGAGGTCTCCCCTCCTCTCCCATTTTTGTAAAAACAGTTTGGCTAGAAAAAGAAAACTTCCCATAATCTCTCCATCTCTGGCAAGATACTTTTATTCCTTCCCTCTGAGTGAGGGAAGTATATAAGCCACCAAAATTCTTGAGAGAAATTCGGCAACAGGTATTATACTTAAAGCCTGCAGTGTTTTGTCTACGTCTCATAAGGAAAGAGGGATAGAGAAAAGACTTACAATCCTAAATATTTTACACAGCCTTGTTCCTGATAGTAAAAATTTGGAAGCAAGGCTGATATCTAACGGTAAAAGAATGAGTAACTAAACATGCCACACTGTGAACAGAAGGTCCCTCGGCACCCCTCACCTCACCCACAAAGAGAGTGAGGGGATCCACGGGAAGGCCCATGCCCAGGTGCACTCCCAAGCCCATGGCATCAAGAGTGTGGGGCAGGAAACAGAAGGTGGCTCTGCAGCCAGACCAACACAGGTTCAAAGCCTGCTCAGTCCTGCCTTGGCCAGGTGGCCCTGGCAGCATTTCCACCTCCACCCATGCACAGTGGGTCAAAATCCTCAGCCGGCGGGGCTCTCAAAGGAATTACATGGGGTCTGACACGTGGGAGCTCGCATCCACCCACGGTCACCCAACCAGCATGTTGCAGAGCCAGGATTTCAAATGAGGTCCAGCCAGTTCCGAGGTCATTACTCTTTCTGTTCCTTACACAATGCCATCTCTTCTAGATTCTCCTCCCAGAAGTCCTGGGGAAACAGCAGTGGCAGGAACCACAGACAGGTGGCTGAGACATGGGCCTCCAGCTAGGGATCTGAACGTGGTCTTTGCCCGTGGGACACAAGAAGTTGATTCAAAAGGTCACAGAAACCAGCAGATTTCACTGCGAGGCCTCAAGTCCTGGGACTGGGGTGCAGAGGGGGATCCAAAGCAAACAGGCACAGGTTTGGAAGCAGATGCTGTAGTCCATCACGCCCAGCTGTCAGAGGGCCGCAGCTTGAACTCGCAGGCAGGGAGGGGCATTTTATTTCTCTTGGCCACAATCTGTGTATTTTCACAACCAGCTGGAGGCGAGGGATGAGTCTCCTGCCGGCTGCAGGTAGAGCGCTCGCTGGTGCCGGCTCCACGGAAGACACTGCTGGCCCCCCTTCAGGAGCAGCTCATGCGGTGGATGCCGGCCTTGGTGGGCGACAAGCTCCGTGTCGGTCCACTCCCTCTGCCCTGAGGCCCTGGGAGGCCCTCCATGGTCCCGTCTCCACCCCCCTCACCCTGAGAAGTTGTAGGTACACTGATTGTCAGTCTGTGACACTCATTTTTTTTTTTAAAGATTTTATTTACTTATTCGACAGGATAGAGACAGCCAGCGAGAGAGGGAACACAAGCAGGGGGAGTGGGAGAGGAAGAAGCAGGCTCATAGCAGAGGAGCCTGATGTGGGGCTCGATCCCATAACGCCGGGATCACGCCCTGAGCCGAAGGCAGACGCTTAACCTCTGTGCCACCCAGGCGCAGGTGACACTCATTTTTGCACTTATGTCATTCATTTCTCATTCTGTCCTTGGGTTTCCTTTCACGGTCCACTGGAGATGGGGTCTCTCTCCACAGGAAGCTGGGGCTGTGGTGACTAGTTTAGAAGCAGGAAGGCAGCTCTGGAACAAAGTGAATGTCATTTCCAAATGTGAACAGATTTCTCGGGCCCATCACAGGCAGCAAAATCAGGTGGTCAATTTGTAAACACAAAACTCTTCTTCCAGGCCGGGCCCACAGAGACAAAACTAACAGGCCTCCATCCGTCCTCCTTTCCTTCCTTCCTTCCTTCCTTCCTGCCTTCCTGCCTTCCCTCCCCTCTCCTTCACCTTCCCTTCATCCTTCCTTCTTTCCTTTCCTTCTCTTTCCCCTCTTCTTCTTCAGAAAGACCAAATGGAAATAAAGCTGAGGAATCCTGCAGGTGCTCTGAGCACCAGGGCAAAAAACCCAGTGATTCATGTGGGAACACAGATCCCTCCTTCTCCACATGATTTCACCCAAAGTACAGTCACCCTTGCTGGGATGAACAAGAGAAGTAAAGGGATGGAGGACACATTTACTGAGCACCTACTGAACGCCAAGTGTGCTCACAGCCTGTGAGGCAGGCCTTGTGCTTCCTGTCTGCAGAGCGGAGGCTGAGAACATGGGTCAGGAGAGGTACTGGTGGAGATGAGGCTCGAACTGCTGGTTTCTGGCTCCAGAGCTCATGCCTCTGCCCTCCCGCAGTAATGTAAATGGAATCCCCCAAAGAGGCTTTTACTGAAAACCAGTGACTTTTGCCAAAAGGCTACAATAAAAGAATCCACATATGTTCCCACAAAGAACGCTAAACGATGAGTACGAATGATATACAACTACGTATCACAATATGAATGAATCCTGTGGCATTGTGGGGCTGGCTCGTACCAGCTCCTAAGAGTGGATTATGAAATATTTTGGAATTTTCCAAGCTGATTCTTAAATCATTGGTGGCTTGAAATCAGCCATGGTGGGAGTGTTTATATCACTGAAATTGGCAAACACTCCAAACAGAGCCATTCTTTCTTTTTCTTTTTTTGAGAGCCAACTTACCAGCACACTGCTGGATGGATCTTACAGACGCTGAGCTGAAGTGACCAGACAGAAAAGAGGACACACTGATTCCACGTATAAGGAGCTCAAGAGCAGACACAGCCGCCTACAGGAACAGAGGTCAGGGTGGAGGTCGCTCTGAGGTGTGGTGGGAGCACCAGGCATGCTGGTCATGCTCTGTGTCTTGATCTTGGAGGTGGTTATATGAGCATGCTCAGCCTGTAAAATTCACTTGTGATGGAGAATTTTTCACAGACACAGCCTCCTAGCATCCCCAAATATCTTGGCAGGGAGGAGGGAGAGGAGCACTATTTGGCGAAAGCAAGGAGACCTCTCCTTGAACCTTTAAAAGAGATCAAATGAGTCTTCACAAGTGAGACGCTAAGACTCAGACTCAGGAGTCAGAGGCTCTACTCTGAAAGTTCAGGCAAACTCCTCGGTCACTCTGGGCCTCAGTTTCCCCATCTATTAAATGGAAATAATAATTTTTTTAAAGATTTAATTATTTATTTGACAGAGATAGAGACAGCCAGCGAGAGAGGGAACACAAGCAGGAGGAGTGGGAGAGGAAGAAGCAGGTTCATAGCAGAGGAGTCTGATGTGGGGCTCGATCCCATAACGCCAGGATCACGCCCTGAGCCGAAGGCAGACACTTAACCACTGTGCCACCCAGGCGCCCCGGAAATAATAATTTTTTAAAAAAAACCTACATCTAGGGGTGTTAAGGAGACTGAATGTGCATCACGCCGCCTCAAACACTACCATATCTAATTTGTTGGCTATTATTTGTTTTTGGCTTTATTATTAATAAGCAGGGTTGGGTAGGAGATAAAGAAAAAAGGAGGGAAAATGAATGTGTGAGAAAACAGTCCGTGAAGGGAAGCACAGCACTTCCTGCAAAGTGTGTGTTTTGCCTCTGCCGCCTAGCACCCCCCTCCCGCCACCCATGGCTGGCTAAGCTCCCTCCTAACTGAAAATACTGAGTCTGCAATAGGACAGAATGGCCCAGAGTCAAAATAATACCAACTGGACCAAGTTTGATTCTGAGGCATGTCAGGCACGTGGTCCAATCTAGACTTAGTGGAAGAATTCACCCAGCTAAACCCATGGCAGGTTCCCAGCATAGCTCTAAAGGAATCATACCAAGTGCAGAAGGACTAAAAATTCTGGTAAGGTCTTAAAAAAAAAAAAAAGATACATGGAGAAAACATCAATAAAAATTATAAACTTTTCCTTTCTCTCAGAGTGGATAGTGACAGGCTTATGTGTTTCATGCTTTGATCCCAACATGATTTTCACTTTGGGCTCTCAGTAAATATTTACCAATAATCCACTTTGTTCTACAGGAGACTCCAACTCAAGGTTCAAAGAGAAGCATAGATTCTCAGAGGTAAAAAGGGACCAAGAAGATCACCTCATCCAACTACCCACTGGTTACCTAAATTTTCAAATAATCTGGTGGGTGGCCGGCCAACGTTTCTGACATTTGCATACGTCCAGTGACAGGGAACCCACTATGTTGGGAGGTACACCGCGCATTGCACGTGGCTCTGTGAACATGTCGCTGAAGAGAAATAGTTGGCCTGACTGTGGTCCACTCAGAGCTCCGCCCTACGCCTCAGGGCCGCCCAGCACAGCAGAGAGATGCCCCTTCCACTGGATGTTTCCCATCATGTGTGCAGACCCTGCCTTGCTCTCATATTTTTTTGGCTCAACAATGCCTTTAGAGAATGTCACCTCCATTTTTTTCCACAAATAACAGGGTTTCCCATTTTTTCATCTTCTCTATCTCGCTTCCCTATTTTTAACTACTGCAAAGTTACAAATCAAAACCTAAAGAGTATTATTTCTTCCATGCCACTTTTTCTTTTAGAAACTCTTTTTAGGGGTGCCTGGGTGGCTCAGTAGTTAAGCGTCTGCCTTTGGCTCAGGTTATGATCCCAGGGTCCTGGGATCGAGCCCCACATCGGGCTCCCTGCTCCGCTGGGAGCCTGCCTCTTCCTCTCCCACTCCCCCTGCTTGTGTACCCTCTATCTCTGGCTGTCTCTCTCTCTCTGTCAAATAAATAAAATCTTTTTAAAAAATAATAAATAAATAAATACTCTTTTTAAAAAGGAATTTTCACCCAGTCTGCAGCATCCAGATGTTTGGTAATCTCTCCCTGCTGGTACTTCCAGCCAGGTCTTCGGACGCCGCTCCACATCCCCATCTCCTTCAGCAGTAACAGTTCTCCTCCACAAACCCTGCATATGCTGCTCCCTCCAGCCCCCCACCCTAAATCTCAGCTCAGATGTTGCTTCTCACCTCTCCATTACATCTTCCCAACACCTGTCCCCCGTCATCATCCTCTGCCAGACAACGGCTCCCTCCAGGGTCCCTCCAGCACCTGTCCCACTGCACCGGAACTGCTTCTTTTCTTTTCTTTTTTTTATTTTAATGGTTTTTTTATTATATTATGTTAGTCACCATTCAGTACATCCCCGGTTTCCGATGTAAAGTTTGATGATTCATTAGTTGCATATAACACCCAGTGCACCATGCAACACGTGCCCTCCTTACTACCCATCACCAGTCTATCCCGTTCCCCCACCCCCCACCCCTCTGAGGCCCTCAGTTTGTTTCTCAGAGTCCATAGTCTCTCATGCTTCATTCCCCCTTCTGATTACCCCCCCTTTCTTTATCCCTTTCTTCCCCTACTGATCTTCCTAGTTCTTATGTTCCATAGATGAGAGAAATCATATGATAATTGTCTTTCTCTGCTTGACTTATTTCACTTAGCATTATCTCCTCCAGTGCCGTCCATGTTGCAGCAAATGTTGAGAACTCGTTCTTTCTGATAGCTGAGTAATATTCCATTGTATATATGGACCACAACTTCTTAATCCAGTCATCTGTTGAAGGGCATCTCGGTTCCTTCCACGATTTGGCTATTGTGGACAATGCTGCTATGAACATTGGGGTGCATATGGCCCTTCTCTTCACTACGTCTGTATCTTTGGGGTAAATACCCAGTAGTGCAATGGCTGGGTCATAGGGTAGCTCAATTTTTAACTTTTTAAGGGACCTCCACACTGTTTTCCAGAATGGCTGTACCAACTTGCATTCCCACCAACAATGTAGGAGGGATCCCCTTTCTCCACATCCTCTCCAGCAATTGTTGTTTCTTGCCTTGTCAATTTTTGCCATTCTAACTGGCGTAAGGTGGTATCTTAGTGTGATTTTGATTTGAATTTCCCTGATGGCTAATGATTTTGAACATTTTTTCATGTGTCTGTTAGCCATTTGTATGTCTTCATTGGAAGTGTCTGTTCATATCTTCTGCCCATTTTATGATTTGTTTATTTGTTTCTCGCGTATTGAGTTTGAGGAGTTCTTTGTAGATCTTGGATACCAGTCTTTTATCTGTAGCATCATTTGCAAATATATTCTCCCATTCCGTGGGCTGCCTCTTAGTTTTTTTGACTGTTTCCTTGGCTGTGCAGAAGCTTTTTATCTTGATGAAGTCCCACAAGTTCATTTTATCTTTTGTTTCTCTTGTCTTTGGAGATGCGTCATGAAAAAAGTTGCTTTGGCCGATGTCGTAGAGGTTGCTGCCTATGTTCTCTTCTAGGATTTTGATGGATTCCTGTCTCACATCAAGGTCTTTCATCCATTTGGAGTTTATTTTTGTGTATGGTGTGAGAGAGTGGTCAAGTTTCATTCTTTTGCATGTAGCTGTCCAATTTTCCCAGCACCATTTATTGAAGAGACTGTCTTTTTTCCACCGGATGTTTTTTCCTGCTTTATCAAAGATTAGTTGCCCAAAGAGCCGAGGGTCCATTTCTGGGTTTTCTATTCTGTTCCATTGGTCTATGTGTCTGTTTTTGTGCCAGTACCATGCTGTCTTTGTGATCACAGCTTTGTAGTACAGCTCGAAATCCGGCATTGTGATGCCCCCAGCTTTGTTTTTCCTTTTCAACAGTTCCTTGGAGATTCAGGGCCTTTTCTGGTTCCACACAAATTTAAGGACTATTTGTTCCAGTTCTTTGAAAAATGTCATCGGTATTTTGATTGGGATAGCATTGAAAGTGTAGATTGCTCTGGGTAGCATGGACACTTTAATTATGTTAATTCTTCCGATCCATGAGCATGGAATATCTTTCCATCTTTTTGTATCTTCCTCAATGTCTTTCAAGAGTGATTTATAGTTTCTAGAATATAGATCCTTTACATCTCTGGTTAATTCCAAGGTAACGTATGGTTTTTGGTGCTATTGTAAATGGGATGGATTCCCTAATTTCTCTTTCTTCAGTCTCATTATTCATGTATAGAAATGCAACTGATTTCTGAGCATTGATTTTGTATCCCGCCACATTACTGAATTGCTCTATAACTTCTAATAGTTTGGGAGTGGATTCTTTTGGGTTTCCCATAGAGAGTATCATGTCATCTGTGAACAGAGACAGTTTGACTTCTTCTTTGCCGATTTGGATACCTTTTATCCCTTTTTGTTGTCTGATTGCTGTTGCAAGGACTTCTAGTATTATGTTGAATAATAGTGGCGAGAGTGGGCATCCTTGTCGTGTTCCTGATCTTAAGGGAAAGGCTTCCAGCTTTTCCCCATTGAGAATAATATTTGCTGTAGGCTTTTCATAGATGGCTTTTATGAGAATGAGGAATGTGCCCTCTATCCCTACACTCTGAAGGGTTTTAATCAGGAAAGGATGCTGTATTTTGTCAAATGATTTTTCTGCATCAATTGAGAGGATCATATAGTTCCTGAGTCTTTTCTTGTTGATATGATGTATCACGCTGATCGATTTGCAAATGTTGAACCACGCTTGCATCCCAGGTATGAATCCCACTTGGTCATGATGGATAATCCTTTTAATGTACTGTTGGATTCTATTAGCCAGGATCTTGTTGAGGATTTTGGCGTCCATATTCATTAGGGAAATTGGTCTGTAATTCTCCTTTTTGATGGGGTCTTTGCCTGGTTTGGGGATCAAGGAAATATTGGACTCATAAAATGAGTTTGGTAGCTTTCCTTCTGTTTCTATTTTTTGAAATAGCTTTAGGAGAATAGGCATTATTTCTTCTTTGAATGTTTGGTAGAATTCCCCAGGAACTGCTTCTTTTCATCTCTCTCTCCCAATGACAGGGAACTGTCGGATAGGGGACCATCTCTCCTTTTCCATCTTCCAGCATCTACCATCCTTCTTGCGTAGGACAAACCCACCATTTTTACTGAAAGATTTTTTTCTCCCTCTGCTAATTCAAGTGTGCCAAGTATGTGCTGGCTGTGAATTTGCTTGTTGTGTTCCTTTAAGAAATGCCAGATTTCCTGATACAAAGCAGTTTGTGTAGAAATAGTAGCTTTGTTAAGCAACACGTTCAGATGCTAATCTTACCTAAGCCCAGTAGAGCAGAGCATTTCTCAGCATGGATTTCTAAGAAGAAAGCTACGGTGAAGGTTCAGATTATAAGATTTGCTCACAGAGCTAGTCACACTTGTAAACATCAGTATAATTGGTGCATGGTATATAGAACACAGCCCCATCAGGGGTGCTTTTGTTGTATTTGGAGTTTGATCACATTTATAAAATTAAGAATCCATCGCACTGGAATCCATCACATGTTAGTTAAAATAAGCAAGCTTCTTATCATTAAAAATGTGATCCCAGAATCTCAGCTCACAGGAAGGTGAATTACACATACTCTTCCCTGGTCTTCCTGCTAAGTCCAACAAAAAACCTGGACGTTAAGTGTAACATTAAGAGAGAGAATGAGAGACCCTGAAAGGTGGAGAGAACAAGATAAGCTAGGGAACTCAGAACCCAAGTAACAAAACGATGAGTTCTCGGAGTTGACTTCTACCCTCATTAGGCTAGAAGAAGGCGTTTCAATGCCCTGTTAGCATGGTGTCAGAGAAGAGCGAGTAGAGAGCCGGGATGCTCATCTTCACCGAGCAGCACCCCTACCAACCCCTGGAGACCAGGTGTCAGTAGAGGCCACCTGGGAAGGCTAGATTCCCTCCCTGCTTCAGTAGTCCTGACAGAGAGTGGGGTCAGGACTTCCACCAGAGCCTGGCAGGAATGAGGCCAGGGCCTCCCCTCCCACCAATGGCATCCTTCGAGCTCTCAGAGTCCTTATATCATTGTGTGTTGAAGAATTTCCAGTGCATCTAGTTATGTTTAGAGGGGAGGAACAGGGAGGGTGAGTATACACCACCTTGTTCTGGAACTGAAGAGCTAGCATATATTTTTGATGCCCACTCTGTGCAAGCCTCCGCTTCCACACCTAACCAGAGAGAAGCAGACCCCCATGGGATTTCTGAACACTTAGACCATGCAGATGGGTTGCCTCTGCTACCAGGCTGTCCGTTTTTCTCAGTGGAACCCTTGAGAAAGATCAAGGAGCAGTGGATCCCAAAAAGTGAATGTTCCTTTAATCCACAGTTTCAAGGTGGCCCTCATTTTCATCAAAGGATGAAGTTTTCTCCAAATTACCCAGTCACTAAAGAGATCAAAATCGGAGCCCCACTCTGGCGCTGCCCTCCATCCCTTGCTATACTCCTGTCCTTCCAGCTCAGTAAGCCCACTTTTGCAGCTCTCCTCCCTCCTGCCTTGCTGTCGGCCTGCTACTTGTCCCTCTGACTTCAGGGGACCTACTTTTGGAAGGCTCGTCCTTTCAACTTTACTGAGGATTTGCTGAGGGTCAAGGAAATTATGTAGCCAAGATCATTGTTATTGTATCTAAATTAAGAGTAAATTAACTCTGAGGAGCACCTAACAGACTTGTGTGTCACAGCCAGAGCTTGGGTACTTGGGAGTTTGATAATATTTTGGCAGCTCATTGGCTGTTTTTACTACATCCTTGCTGTTGGTTGTGTTCCAGATAATCAAGGCCACTAGAAAAGTGGCCTCTAAATAAATGAAGCGTTTTTGCATTTGTTTTGTAAACACCCCCCACCCCATACAACATCTAACAGATTTAAGCTCATGACTAAGGCCAGTAAGTTTTTTTTGGGTAATGTACACAAAAGTGAAGATATTTTTTCTATTTTTCTATTACAAGAAAACAGCTGAAAGGATATTTTATAACACTCTCCAAAAGAAATCGTTTCTGTGCCAAAATCACACACGAGACATTTCAACCCAAAATAAAATCTGACAATGCCATGGGTACCTTAATTATAACTCTTCTACAAGAAAACCATTTGAAGGCAAAAGGGGGTTTTCAGTTGAGTTTTGTTGGAAATTAAATCCAATTATAACGAGCATTAACTATGGACTGGATAACACCATTTCCAAAATGTAGAACACTCCTATCCTGGACCCAGATTTTAATGATGAGGCTCTGTGCCAGGGGCCTTCCATCACCAAGAAGGAAACCTGGAAGACCACATCGCAGGCCTGGAAGTAGGCCTAACTGGTAAGCGGACATGTGTGACTTAACAGAACAAAAATAACAAACTGCCAAATACTTGTAAATTCACTTGTTTGGACACAAAATGGGTCCCTGAAATAATCACGTACCCTGATTTCCTAGGGGCCTTTGGCCAAGGTTATGAAATCTTTATTAATGGCACACAGATCAGGGCTGGACAAACCCCCCTCCTTCTCCTGTTTGTCTCCTTCTGATGCACAATAAAAAAGTGTTCCTTGGATGAGTCAGCAGCCCCTTCCAAGTACACTGATTAACAAAGCCTGAGCTGTCCAGATGATTATCTGACTCCTTTCCCACCTTGCCACTGAATGAGGTGGGCGACTACATCATCCTGAGGCCCTACCACGCTGCTCGGGCTCATCCTGGTCTCTGTCCCCAGGGCTCCAAGAAGGACACTTTTTAAGGAAATGGGCTCTGAAGCACTGTCATTTCCACTGACTCTGTCCTTCCATGGTGTGTATGGCCTGGCACCAGCCTGAGCAGTGACTGTGATCCAACAGCTTCTGTATCTGGAAGCATGTGAGTGTGCATACATGTGTGTGCATGTGTGTGTGTGTGTACACATTGTGTGAGTGTGCACAGAGATTGTTCCCAAGCAGGAATACCTTCATGGGCACTTTTTTCTTGACCAGCTCTCAGGACTCTAAACAGCCTCTTAAAAGTGCCCCCACAACTGATCTGCTCCATCCAGTTCCTCCTTCTCATGCCAACAAGATGGGTCTTTCTGAAACCCCAAAACCAAGGCGGGCTGCATGTCCCCTGGTCACAAGAGTCTGGGGACTCACTGCCTCACTGGCTGGAATGGAGGTCTGGACCCACCATCTACCTCAAAGCCTCAGTGCCCACACTCCTGTCTCCCTTTACAACACTCAGAAAACACCCACTACCTTTCAAGACTCAGTTAAGACCCCTATCCTCTGTAAAACTTTTCCCAACCTGTCCATCCACCTCCCCACCTCAGCAAGCAGAAATGACACCACATCATATATTTTTGTAATTATTATAATCTTACATGAAGGTCTTCCCCTATTGGATGATACAGAGAAAATAGGACCTCTGCAAAACATCTTTGTATGTCCAGCCTTTCACCCAAATACCTGGCACATAATACTCACCAAGTGTTTGACAAGCAAATGAATGCATCTTTCAGCCAGCAAAGAATTCCAAGCCCTTTCAGGAATGAAAGATACACTAAAAAGAAAAGTGCTTGAGGCCAAGGGGACCCTCTCACATCAGGGAAGTACGCAGTTGTGGGGGGGGGGGCTTCTGGGTCCTCCAAAGAACACAGAGATGTATCTCCCCACCATGTAAATACTAACCATGTAGAGAAAGGGTGCTCATAGCCAGCAAAAACCAGGAGAGAAAGGCCCAGAGCTATGACCAGCTTCTTCCTTCAATGTGCCGTAGCATGGGGGAGTGGGACGCTAGGAGAGGCAGAAGGAAGAGGGCAAGAGCAGGTCTTACCTGCACCCCTGCCCAGTGATTGTACCCAGAACCCGAGCCAGGCCTATACTGCAGGAAAGGACATGTGGAGAGTGTTTTCACATCTCACTTCCTTTCCTGACCCTCTCTTTGTGGTCCTTAGGCTCTCACACCCTTATAACACTTACTCCCAGAAAAGCATCTGAGAATAAACTAGCCAGAGCACACATACCTACCTTCTGTCTCATCCCAGATCTCTAAAGATGACAGTAAGGCACACATTATAAAAGAAAACTATCCCCAACTGTGCTAGCTAACCAGGAGGGGCAGAGTGTTCAGAGGACCAGAAGCTTACGAGACCCCCTGAGAGATGAGATCAGACACCACATCGAGAGTGGGCCTGCTCACCCCACAGCCTGGCCTATCCCCACCACACCCCCATCACTAGATTGTAGCAAAGAAGACACAGCATTCAGGCAACCTCCAAGACAAAACTGGAAAACACATCCACAAAGGGAAAAGTATTTAAAGAAAATGATCACCAAGAAAAAGCACTGAATTTATGAGTGGAAGAATAAATTCTCCAGAAAAAAAATTCAGAAGAGGCAGAAGAAGACCCAAAAAGAAATGTAATCAATTTTATGGCAATTGTATGTACACATTCTTTCACAAACAGAAATTTTTAAAAATTTAAGTAAAACTGGGCATTAAGGAGGGCACATACTGCATGGTGCACTCGGTGTTATACGCAAATAATTTATCATGGAACATTGCATCAAAAACTAAGGATATACTGTATCGTAACTAACATAACATAATAAAAAATTATTAAAAAAAAACCTTCCAAAAAGAGCACAAATGAAATCTTCCTGGCTTTATTAAAGGGGGGGGGACAGAAAATTTTGTACCCAACCAAACTATCAGTCAAGTGTGAGGGGGAGGAAATAATCCCATTTACATCATGGTAAACTGGATTTCTGTTCCCAGTTCTTCACTTCCTTTCTTGGCTCCAAGTACCTTGAAGTACCTTCCTGCACAGAAAGAGGAGGGTATACCCCCCCACGCCATTGGCTTTGGGCTTTGACCAATGATGGGTAAAAAAAAACTTGGGATGTGTTTGCAATGGTCTAGCCCAGCCTCTCAAGCTCCTCTGATTTGCCATGAAAAGAGTATGCTCCAGGGAGCAGCTTCTCCCATAATAAACTACATGGAGCTGATCCAAGTCCAACCCACAGCTGGAGCAAAGCCCAGCCAAGCCTAACCAGAAGGAGCCAAACCCCAGCTAATCCACAGACCCACAAGCAAGCAAAATATATGTTTGTCACTGTAAGTCACAAGACCATGGGTAAATTGCTATGTAGGATTAATACAGCAACATCTAATTAATAGACAAACACAGAAAGTTTACTGAATTATTCAGGCCCCTTTTCTGAAAGAATTACCAGAGGATGTCCTTTAGCAAAATACAGTACAATCCAAGAGACAAGGAACAACAACAACAAAAAAAAAAAGTAGTAAGAAAAGAATAAAATAGGGGCACCTGGGTGGCTCAGTCAGTTAAGCGTCTGCCTTCAGCTCAGGTCATGATCCCAGGGTCCTGGGATGGAGGCCTACATCAGGCTCCCTGCTCAGCAGGGAGCATGCTTTTCCTTCTCCCTCTGTCCCTCCCGCTGGCTTGTGTGCATGCACTCTCTCTCTCTCAAATAAATAAATATAATCTTTAAAAAGAAGAAAATATATAATTAGTTATATAGGTATTGGTTATAAGAAAAAAATAACAATAATCTTTTTTAAAGATTTATTTATTCATTTTACAGAGAGAGCACAAGCAGGGGGAGGAGCAGAGGGAAGGGGAAGAGAGAGAATCCCAAGCAGACTCCCCACTGAGCGTGGGGCCCAACTTGGGGCTTGATCCCACAACCCTGAGATCACGACCTTAGCCAAAATCAAAAGTTGGACACTCAACTGACTGAGCCACCCAGGCACTCCCAAAATTATTAATAATCCTGATGACTATTCCAGATGATCTCCAACTGAGCAGTGGGATAGCAGGGAAGGAAATTAAAGTTCTCATCTTGTTCAAATGGTACAAGAGAGAATGAACAATGTAGATGCACTTAAATCAACATTGGGAGGGAAATAACTCGCAATGTGTAAATTAAAGTTTTAAGGGTAATTACTGAAAAATATAGAATTGAGATATATTACTTTCAATCTATTAAAATAAAAAAGAAAGCAAGAAAATTGAAGACAACAATCCAACAAAAGGCAAGAAAGATTTTTTTTTTTAATTAAAAAGGACAACAGGCAGCATTTTACAGATAAAACACAGGATAATATGGCAGGAATGAATTCAAACACATCAGTAATCAATAAAAATTCAAGGCTAAATTCTTCTATAAAAGCAGAAATTCTAAAAATTAGGGGACACTTCCTAAAACAAAATAATGCAAAAAACACAAAAAGAAAAAAGAAAACCAAAAACAGCAGGCAGACACTAACTAATAGATACTGAAATCGGTATCACTTCCAGACAACAGAATTCCAAGATGAAAGCATCAAAGAGGACACAGAAAAAATATATTGAGTTAATAAAAAGTGGAATCTATATAACAGTCATCAACCTTGATGCACCTGACCACTAATTCCAAAATACTGGATACAAAGACTGATAGAAAGGCAAGAAATGGACACACCCCCTTACAATGGATACATAAATGCACCTCTTCCAAAATTTAACAGATTAAGTTGACCCCAAAAAGGGAGGATCTAGAAGTTACAAATAATATAATAAGCAGGAAGGATTTAATAGAGAGCTTCATACCCCACAAGCAGAAAATATGCATTCATTTCAAACACGCGAAACCCTCACAAAAACTGGCCGCTACCAGGCTTCAAGGATAATCTCAACAGGTTTCTCAAAGCAGAAATCTCATAGGGCACCTTCACTAACACAATTCCACAAAATATAAATGAATAGCAAAAGAATAGCCAAAAACCCAATGCATCTGAGAACTTTAAAACAAGCTGAGTAAAACAGACACAGCAAATCATTCACCCTCTCCGCCTAGACAACTGCTCTTGACATCTCCCACTGCTGGGTGTTCTTTCACTATATATCTCTTTTCCCCTCTTAGAATGCCCATCTCTTGGGATTTGCTTAAATGACTGGATATGAAAATTTTTAGGCAAAAACTCTGCTTGTCATCCAGTATGCTAGTTCCTAATTGAGAATTGTGGTCAGAAAGTATGTGGGTATAATTATCCTTTGCTTATCTTCATAGTACTGAAATTTTATGGTAGTAGCTGGCCGTGCAGGACATAATAGAAGCTTTTCATTTTCTTTTCCTATTAAAATCAGTATCTTTTTACAGTATGCTTTCTACATGACCCTTTTTTGTATACTTAAAAATATTTTGACTAAATAAGACTGATTTTGCTACTTTTTCTAAAAGGGTCTTCAAGTAAGTTAAAAACATATTATAGGTAGAGGGAAAATGTGCCTCAAATGTGCATCTTCCCTCTCACACCTAACCTATAAACAACAGACATAATTTATTTTAAAACCTGTATCCCCAAACTCTCCCTTTAGATCTAAAATGCTGTTGAATATGAGACCTTTGAGGAGAGAGTATGCTCAGAACTTAGGATGCAGTAGGCCAAGTATGGTAAAGGTACAATAAATTTTCTAATTTTACACCTACAACAAGGAAATACGGTAACTAAAAAATAAAAATACATATGTAGGACTTAATGTATTCTTGTTTCATCAAGCTGTTTGCTATGGTTTTCAAGAGCAGAATGTAACTCAGAAAAGTGAATGTTTCTAGCAGTAATATATTAGTTCAAAAAAACATTTATATGATGCAAGTACATAAATATTAAAAAAAACTCAAACAGAACTGGGAACTATTTTAAAACAAGCATAAGGCAGTGCATAACAAAATCTATAAACTGCAGTCAGAGTTATTCTGAAAAAGTTTTATAGTCTTGAATGCAAATATTTTTTAAAAATTTAATGAAATGGATCCATTGGGCATTCAACTCAAGAAGCAAAGAACAAAAAAACAAAGTAACCAAGAAAGAAATGCAGAATTAATAAATACAAAAGCATAGATAAATGTTTGCCCAAGGAAGCAAAGATTTTTTTCTTGAAAACTAGATCAATAGCTAGAAAATAACTCTTAAAAAGGAGTCAAGAATTTAGAATTTAGTTGTGTGTGTGAGTGAGTGCATTGTGTAGGTAAATGAACAAATTAGGGGGAAATTAAATTCTATTGGGACGATTAATAAAATTCATTGAAATAAAATTAAGTTTAGATACTTGACTCACACCCTACACACAAAAATGAATTCCAAATGAATCAAAGAAAAAAATATAAACAAATATCATAAAAGCATTATAAAAAATAAAACATTTTTGTAAATTTAGGGCAGAGTAGAAATAAAAAGCAAAGGCTATAAACGAAAACGACTATATATATTTCTCAATCATGTACAGTTACCACAAAAATATAGTTTAAAAACAACAGAATGGATCAAAATATTTGCAGAGATTTAGCATCCAGAATTATAAACAATTTAACGAGAGAAAAGTAACAACCCTTCTTTTTTTTCAACACTAGGAGTGTCATAAACAGCTCCATGATTTCATCATTCATTCTCCTTAGCTTTCTGCACAGACTTGGTACATACTACTGGAAATACACCTTCCAAAACCCACAGCATAAGTCACCGGCCTACATTATGTTGATAGAAAATGAACAGTCGTGGAGAGTTAGATGAACAGCTGTCTTGAGAGAGATGCAGATCTCACCACACATAACTTCTTCTAAAATGATTTTGTGTTTGTGTTCAAAGTGCTTCCTGCTTATTTAGAACACGGTCTCTGCAGATTGTGTTATTTTGCAGCTAGATGAAGTTAATGTCCCACATGAGAAACCATTTGATTTCTACATAACACAAACTGATCCTTGACAGTCTCTTGCATTATGATTTAGATCCAAAAAAGTGTTATACAATTTGTTATAGTTAGTTTGGGTTAGTATCCAAAATATATAAAGAACTGATATAACTCAATGCCCAAGAAACAAATAATCCAGTTAAAAATGGGCAGAAGGCATGAACAGACATTTCTCTGAAGACATCCAGATGGCCAACAGACACATGAAAAGATGTTCAACATCACTCATCATCAGGGAAATGCAAATCAAAACTACAATGAGGTATCACCTCACACCTGTCAGAATGGCTAAAATCAAAAACACAAGAAACAACGGGTGTGGGCAAGGATGTGGAGAAAAAGGAACCCTTGTGCACTGCTGGTGGGAACATGAACTGGTGCAGGCACTCTAGAAAACAGTATGAGGTTCCTCACAAAATAAAAGGAGAACTACCCTATGATCCAGGAATGACACTACTGGATACTTACCTCCAAAATATTTTTTTTAAATCAAAAGAAAAGAAGAAAGGAAAAGAAGAAGGAGAAAACTCTTGAAATCTACTCTCTTAACTTTGGTATATATATTACAGCAGGGTAACAAACCCCTCCTTTTTTTCAACAGGAGAAGGTAGACAGGCAATCTACACAAAGAGAAATATAAGCAGGCACTGAATATAAAAAAGAATGCCAGTCTCATTAGTCTCTGCACCAAGACCTATCTCCTCCACCTGGCGATGGGGAAGAAAGAAGGCAAAGAAAAGCACAGACCCATGCACTTGAACCTTTTTAGGATGTCTGCAAAGTAGCGATGGAGAAAAAGAACTTGGTGTCCTAAAAGGAGACATTATCCAAGGCTCTCCCCCCAAAATCTGAATCATGACTTAAAGGGCCCCTTTGATCCAACACAAGTTATGTCTCCAAATTTCTGGAACTTTGACAGCAGCACAAACTCTTTTATGTTTCCATGTGCCTCACAAATATAATCACACTTTGTTTTCCTCTTGGGATCATACATTCAGCAGTGAGTCTTATGTGTAATTATTCTTGAAAACCTCCCCATGTGTAAATCAGGCTACAACGTTTTCATGCAAAAAGCACCCAGTCCTTCTTCCCAGAGTTGCAACATGAAACCTAGTCAACGTCTTAGAAACCACAGACCCGGGCTTGCCCACGAAAGCACCACTCCCAGGGGCCCAAGCCCGCTGAGCCCTGGTGGAGTGTGCTCAACCACATGAGACATCAAGAACTAAGCAGAAGAGGCTGAATTAATAGCTCACAATGAAGAGAACACCAGGGGACATGGGCCAGCCCAGGGGAAAACATGACAGTTAGATCAGTACTCAGCACCAGCCTCAAGACATGGAAGGGTACCACAGCCTGTCCTAGAGACCAGCCCTCACTTTCAGGAAGTCCTGCACTTAACCACCCTATTCGGTTTTAATTGTGGTAAAATACACAGAACATAACGTTTACCATCTTAATCATTTCTACGGGTTCTATTCCCTAGCATTAAGCACATTCATGTTATTGTGCCACATCCCCCCCGTCCATCCAGAGAATTCTTCCCATTGTCCCAACTGAAACTCCGTACCCATCAAACACTCACTCCCTGTGGCCCTACCCCCAGGCCCTGGCAACACAGTTCTACTTCCCGTCTTCATGAATCTGACTATTCCAGGTAGCGCTTCTGTAGCGGGATTTTACAGGATCTCTCTTTTTCTGACTAGCTTATTGATTGCTTCAAGATTCATCCACATGGCAGCATGTGTCGGAATTTCTTTTTTAAGGCTGAATAATATTCCATCCTATGTATATGCTACATTTTGTTAATTCATTCATCTGTGGATAGACCTTTAGGTTGCTTCTACCATTTGGTTATTACAAATGTCATCCTATGCCTTTTCTAAAGGCATCTAGAAGATTCCACAGTGACCCACTGCAAAGTCTTTCAGTAAGTTTTATTTTCCCAAAATTAGCCTCATATCTAGCCTAAAACATTCGTGCTGTATCTTAAGGTCATCCCTTCCTTGTGCTCAACAAAGCTTCTGCCTTGGCTCCACCACTTACAAGCTGTAGGACTTTTAACAACACCCTTCACCCTTCTACACCTTGGTTTTCTCATTGGCAAAGGGGAAATGTGTGCAGGGCTTTGCAGAATGTGAAGTGCGCTGATGCACGGGAGCACCTGGCTGAGCCTGACCCTTAGTAGGAGTGCAATACTGGTAGCGCCCTGTAGATTTAAAATTTGTCCATCTTCTGTACTCAATCTCAAACTCCTCTAGATGACTCATATTTCCTAACCGAGTCCCTGTGTGTGTGTGTGTGTGTGTGTGTGTGTGTGTGTGTATGTCTAATGAGTCAACTTTCACACACAGAGATGCCAGCTAAGCCATCCGCACATCCTTCCAGAACAACTTAGGGCTGAGCAGTGGAGGCCATGCCATGAGAACCAGCCTGGGGATGCATCATTTCAGCCACCTCGGGGCTGGGTTCTGGACCCACATCTCTATGCACCTCACCACCTCAACATCCAGAAACACCCTCTTGGCTGGTGCCAAAGTGAAGGCACTAAGCCAGCTCCACACACACTTCCTTTTAGGGCGAGGTTCTCCATATGCTGAGGTGGCTCTTGAACCCAGGTCAATTCAGCTAGCACCTGATTTTTTTCAAGCTCCTTCAGACAGCCCTCTCCTAAACTGCCCCTACTTCTGGCTATGTTTGCGCCTTTTTACAGTAAAGAAACAAACAAAAATGCTATCTCTTCTCAGCCCAGAAGAGCCTGCACGATCCCACCTCTGGCAAATTTGTTTCTGTATTCCATCCAGTCATGCAGCTGGTGCCCCGATGTGCCAGCACTGTGCTGGGGGCAGCTGCAGCCTCGTGCCCTCCAGTGGCCTCTCTTGCCTCACAGCCAGGATCTTACCTCCTCCTCCAGGGTCTTCCTGTAGGGAACACTGACCGTGGCTCACCTACTGCCAGAAGCGGTTAGGCACAGGACCTCCCCCGCCAGCAGCCCCCGTGTCAGGAACCCCACCCGCTTCAGATGCCTCTTCCTACAGTCATTTTCAAGATGGAAATACTAGTGGGAAGCACCAGGAGCTGCTTAATAGGGGGACATGTCCTATCAAACAGGTTTCCTTCTGGAGAACAAAATCATGGGAGAGGTTGAGCTGCGGGTGGGGGCAAACAAACCCGGCTCAGTTTTTAGCTCCTCCACTTACTAGCTGTAGACTGCTCATCACTGGGGTGGCCGCCCAGTCACACCACTTCCCCCAGGGGCTAGGGGCTCGATGACCCTGGCCATAGCTGACAGAGCTTGGGGAGAAACATATGGCCAACCCCCTTCACAGTGTAACAACCAGCCAGTGGCAAACCCTCTTTTTCACTGTATGAATTGTTCTCGTTTCAAACTGGGGATCCTGGTACAAGCCCAAGCTTTATCTGTTCCCGAATCCAAGTTCAGAAATGTCTAAAAACCTCACATATACATGTTCAACACATGACCATCAGGTCCCACTCCTGGAATGCGCAGTGACTGGCACAGCTCCCAGCCAGGGGCCTGCTGGACCTCAGGCCTGCTCCCAGCAGCATTCGAGCCAGAAGGCCTGTCACTGTGCCACTAGGGTCCCCAGGACTCTAGGCACCTGCTCCTACTGAGGCCTGCTTGTTTCAGCTTTCCCCAAGAATCTGGAAATGAGCTCCAGCTCTTCAGTAAATCCCTGTTTATTGCCGGAGCCATCACAACCTTAACTAATGTACTGTGGAATCTCAGGCCAAGCATATTAGCCTGTGTGAGTGTAGACAGGCTGTGAAATGGTGTAGACAAAGCACCCGACACAAGGCTGGCCCTAAGTAGAACTGCTGTAAAGAACAGCAACGCTCCCTGACTCATATGACAGAGGTCAGGAGGGCAGCAGGAGTGGAGGGAGCAAGGTGAGAGACACAGAATGCGCCAAGCTGAAGGGACGGGCAGCAGAGAGGGCGGAGGCCAGAGAGACCAGCTTTACTCAGTGTCCACTTCTGCCCCACACTACTGTCCCTGATTCCCATCCCCTACATTCCCCACTCCCAGCACACTCGTCAACATGATCTACTCTAATGATTTCAGAAAGCCCCTGATCACGGGGTTATCTGTGATTCTCTGCATGCTGAGTCCTGTGGGCAGCTACCTTCCTTAAACCCCCTGGGTGAAGATGATGACCACGATGGTGTGGTAGGAGAACAATGGTCCGCCCAGAGGTACCCACCTCCTAATTCCCAGAACCTCGGATATGACAAAATTGAAGAATGCAGAAAGATTTAAGGTTGCTCAACAGATGATAAGGAAGATTATCCTGGGTTATCCAGGTGAACCCAGTACAGTCACTCAAGCTATTAAAAACAAAAGAGGGACACAAAGGGTTGCTAGAGATGTGGTGTGAGGACTCAACCCACCACTGCTGGCTTTGAGATGGAGGACAGTGTCACAAGCCAAGGAACTGGCAGTCTTTGGAAGCTGGGAATGGCCCTCAGTCCTACAGCCACAAGGAACTGGGTTCTGCCAACAACCCAAAAGAGCAAGGAAGCAGATACTCCCCTAGAGCCTCTAGAAAGGAGCACCGCCCTGCCGATGCCTTGATTTTCACTTGGTAAGACCCATGTCGCACTTCTAACCTCCAACTGTAAGAAAATAAACATGTATCACTTTAGGTCACAGAGCCTGGGGTGGTGGGTTATATTTGCAACAGAAATGAATACAACTGGTACTGACTCATTGCACAGGCCTGTGCACACTGTCCCAGATGCACGATCATGTTTAATCTCCACAACAGCCCCGGGAGTAACAGCTAGTGTCATCATCTCCATCTTACAGAATGGGAGGACAGAAGCTCTGCCCCTTTCCCAAGGTCACACAGGCCCTAAATGCGGAGTGGGAACTGGATTTCAAACTGATCAGACTTCAGAGGTTGTCCCTAAGCCACCATGCAATTATGCCTCCCCAGGGCCCAGGTCCATAGGGAACCACAAAATAACTGTTGGTTCCCTAAAGCACACGCACACGCGCACACACACACACACATACACACACACACTCATGCACACACAGAGTAGAGACACCCTGGCCATCCTTTGCTATTCCATGGTTGTGCTGACTGGTCCCAAGTACCTTTTGTATAGGAATGTCCTGTTGTGTGGTTTGGTCATGCGATTCTTTAGAACTTTTTGATTTTAGGTTCTAGCAACACTTGACATAAACTAGCAGCTCCAACAGGTAACAGCACCACAAGGAGGGTTGTCGTGCTACTTAAGAAAGGGTTAAACCAAAGTCCACACGTGCCCCCCTACCCTTGCCCCTCCCTCCCATGGGAGAGCTCAGCCACTGGCTTCCACAAATCTTAAAAAGCCCTTTTTTAAAAAGTCAAGCAAACCATGTATAAATCAAAAATAAAAAGTCTTAGCTTAATGGAGGGAGGAAATAAAAGAGTCTTTAATGGGTGGTGTGGTTTCTTTTACTACCTGAGGAAGGTCGAAATGACAAACATCACAAAAATCATGATCTGACACAAAGGAGGCACAATCTCTGACATTACTCTGCCACTAATTCTCAGAATTCTGAAATGGATTAGCAATTATAATAAACCAGGGTTTTTCAGAGTGTTACCTACTGAATTACAAAAGGGGTTTCACCCTATGTTAATCCCTCACTGACTTTTCGTTTTTCATATTTGGTGTTATTTCCTCCTTTTGCAGAGAGCAGTCATGACACAGCAACCATGACCCCAGGAAGGACCTTCATTTCCTACGAAGACTCATACGCTGGCTCCACCAGACCACTGTCATTGGTCTACAAAGGAAACATCTCTTTTTATTTAAAAGAAGTAAATCTGCCAATTTTTGTGAAATGTAGGCAATCCCGGGAATGAAGAAACTTTTTGAGTCCAGCAAATAACAATTTAGGAAAGAGTTCCTGAGAGGGTGTCACGGTTTTTCCATGTGGGCCCTGCTGGCAACCTCAGCAGGGAACTGCGGGAGCATCAGAAGAAATGACTTTTGCACTTACATGCTTCCTGGGATTCCTGAAGTAAAGAGAAAAATCACAGTCTGACTTGTGATCAAACACCTCCAGGCCAGGAAGAAAGGAGGAAGTAGATGTGAAATACATACCGTACCGTGTCTCAGAGGCTGCGGAAATCACAGCCACCACCATGTATTGAGTTTGGCACTCTGCTCGGCCCATACACATACCGTCTCACTTAGTCACAGCAGTGGTGTAAGCCCCCGATATGCAGATGGAGAAACAGAGGCCAAGACAGGGTTCTGTCCTAACGTGCCTCAGTTAGTGGACTCTGAGGTCTAGATTTGAAGTCGGGGTCCAGAAACATTCACATGCAGGTGCTCTTATGATCCTTGTCACTGATTACCAAAGGGTCACTCACGTGGACGGGGTAGACGCGAGGTTGAAAACCACACTGTCGTTTCCCCAAATGAACCAAGTTTGAGGAAGGTGGATGTAGGGAACGGCTGCCATTGAGAGGACTTTCTACTTGAAAAGTAAACGACAGACAGCCACCAGTTCACCCCAGGTAGGCTGAGCAGATGGGGCAGTGAGGGTCTCACAGGCTGTTGGGGGACCAGAACGAGGAAAATGTGAGAAGCCGAAAGAGGAACTGGTGCTGCTGAGGGCTGCGAACCAGGGGCTGGGTGAGCTCTGCTGGGTGAGCAGACAAGGGCCACACCTGCACACAACCCTCTCCCAAACAAGCAGGCCTTCTCTGGCACAGGAACCCACTTGCCTTCTGAGTGCAAGAGGCCTGGTATCCAGAGCAGGAAAGCAGGGCATGGAGGGAATGAGGAGTGTAAGCAGAGGAGGGGAGCTGAGCCAAGCACTTCCTCCCTTTCCCCGTAAGTTAGCAGCTCACATGCAAGCAAGAGCCAGTAAGCAGTTCTAGCTCCCTTTCTTTTAAAAGCAATCTCTTTCCCACCACCATCTATCAACTCCCTCTTTAGAAGAGAAAGAAATTTGCAGTTGATGAGAAAACTGGGCCATGGAGCTCCTGCTGTCACAGAAACAACATAGTAACATCATTCCTTCCTTCGTGACACACTGAGCACCCACCATGTGTCAGGCATCGCGCTAGACCCTTGGGAGCATGGGGAGGTGAAGAAGGCAGCACTCGAGCCTGGCCATGCAGCCGCGTGACACTGCACAGGTGCTGACTGAGAGCTGTGGGGGCACAGGAACATCTGACCTGGGCTGGAGCAGGCAGCCAGCACTGTCTCCTTACTCCCAGATGTGAGCAGATCGTGCAGAAAACCTTATAAATAAGGCAAGTCTCTTTTCTCTGGAAGCCCTCAGGTGAGCTGAGAAGCCTCCAAGACAGCTGACTGCAGAGCTCTGTGCACAGAGACACTTCGTTTCCAGACACCTGGCTCCACACCAACGCCCTCCTGCACAAGTGAAGAAAATGGCCCACAGACTGTTTCAGGGACCTGCCAGATGGAAAGCTGAAGCCCACCTATCTGCAACTTGGCCTGATCCTCAATTGGGTCTGATTCTTCCATGCAACCATTCATTCATTCACTCAAATATTTACTGAAATATTTATAGTAACACAGAGCACTAATTATATGCAAGACCTAGACTTGGCTCCTTATGTTTCTGGAACTACAGGATGTAATGTTCACATGGAAATAAACTTTATTGGTGCTATTTAAACTTATTAGTCATTAGAAGTCTGCAATGCTTTTGTCATTTGGTATATGTCTCTACTTTGATCTCAGTCAGATCACCTCCCGGTGACAGGATCCAAGGGAGAAGGCGTGGAGCCCTGACAACATCTTCTATGGTCTACCACAGTAAAATTACAGAAAACCAAAGACGAAAAAGTTCTGAAAAGAGCCAGAGCGGAGAAGACGTAGGACTTTCAAAGGAGCAACAAGGAGACCGACAGTGACTTTTCTAATGGAAACAATGGAATGATTTTTGAAGTGCTGGGGAAAAAAATAGCTTACAACCAAGAATTCTATACCCAGTGAAATATTTTTCAAAGCTCAAGGCACAATAAATACACTTTCAGACCCCAAGTCCCTACAAGAGAAACCTGAGAGTGTTCATCAAAACAAAACCCACAATGAATGAAATACTAAAGGAAATTCTTCAGCGGAAGGAAAACGTTCCCCCCACAAAAAGAAAAAAGAAAACCACAGAAACAAAGAAGAGCAAGGAAAAAGGCATACATGTGGGTACATGTAAACAAATATTAATTGCACCAAATAATAATGACTTATGGAAACTAAAATATACGTAGAATTAAAAGTCCTGATACTGCAATAGGCATGAGAGGGATAAAGAAAATTAAAGTATTTTAAGGTAATAACATTGTCTGAGAAATAATAAAAATATTCATTTATATTCAAGTGTAAAAGGCCAAGAATATAAAACTAACAGTAATGGAAAAGGGGAAATTGGACAAAATATTTGATTCATACAAAAGGAGGCAAGAAGGGAGGGGAAAAGAAACATAAAACAGATGACACAAATAGAGAGCAAATTATAAGATGACCATGTTACATAAGATGGAAATAAAACAAATGCTCTAATTAAAAGCCTGAGGTGACATCTGCAAAAATGGATGAGTAAGAACATCGAAAGTTTGCCCCTTCATAAAAGCAATAAAAAAACTGGCAAAATTTCTCAAAATCAACTTTTTCAGAACTCTGGAAATTAACCAAAGGCTTACAATAATCCAGAAAGACTTTAGTCAAGAAAATCAACTATATCTTATGAAGAAAAGAAATAATTTCCTTCTACTGGAAAAGAAGGAAAACTGTATCTATCTGTAGGTGATATGATCTTTTATAAATCCTAAAGAATCAACAACAAAATCTATTAAAGCTAATGAACAAGTTCAGCAAAGTTATAGGACACACACGAGACACTCAAAAAGCAGTTGTATTTTTATATACTAGCAATGAACAATTCAAAAATGAAATTAAAGAAAATCCCATTTATAATAGTATTAAAAAGAAAAACTACAAAAGAAAAAAATAACCAAAAAAGCATAAAGCTTGAACTTGGCAAACTATGATACTTCCTTGGACAAAATTAAAGATTTAAATAATGGAAAGATATCCCGTGTTCATGGATAGTAAGACCTAATGTTGTTAACACGGCAACGCTCCCCAAGTTCACTTACAGATTCAATGCGATTCCTATATAATTCCAACTCCTTTTTCCAGAAATAGACAAATTGATCCTCAAATTCATCAGGAATTTAAAAAAGACCCTAAGTAGCCAACACAATCTTGAAATAGAAGGACAAGTCTGGAGGGCTCTCACTCTCAGATTTCAAAATCTACATAACCCTACAAAAAGATACAGTAATCGAGATAGTGGGGTACTGGCAAAGGAACAGGCACACAGACAGAATGATCAATGCACTAGAACTGAGATTCCAGAAATAAACTCAATAATTCCAGTAGCATTGTGAACCCGAACGAGAAAGGTAAAACGATAAAGTTTCTGTAAGATTACACCAAAAAGTGAGAAAGCAAAGCACACAGCAGGAGAAGGAAACTGTAGCAAATATATCCAGCAAAGGACTCCTATCCAGGACATACAAAGAAAATCTTAAGATCAGATAAAGACTAACAACTCAACTTAAAAATTAAGCAAATAATGTAAACAGGCACTTCACTAAAGGAGATACTCAAATGGCCAACACACATCTAAAAAGGCACACAAAGTCATCAGAGAGATGCAAACTGAAGCCCCAGTGAGATATCACTACACACAGTCCAAAAGTAAACTAACAGTACCAGGTGTTGGTGAGGACATTCTACAAAGGAAAGCTCATATAGTGCTAGAGGGGATAAAATGTGTTCAACCGTCTGAACAACCATTAGGCAATAGTCACTGAAGCCGAAGGTAAGCATACCTTGTGACCTATCAATTCCAGTCTTAGACACCTACCCAACAGAGATGCCTACATATAATTGTCCAAAGATATGCTCATGGCACCATTATTCATGATAGCCCAAAACTGAAAAGACCTCAAGTGTCCATCGAAGGAGAATGAATGAATGAATGAATGAATAAGTAGACTGCATGAGAAATGTATACAGCGGAGCTCTCAACAGCAATGGGAAAGACAGAACCGCCACTGTCGACAATGCAGAGGAATCTTACCAAGTATTAAGCAAAAGAAGTCAAGCGTGAAAGACTACGTACTGTACGGTTCCAGTTATCCAGAATGTAATAAAACAAGCCACATACATCTGCTGTGAGGCAAGCTGGGACTGGTGGTGACCTCTGGAGGAGGTGATGCTTGGGAGGAGACACAAAGGGAGCATCCTGGGTGCTGGTGAGGCTCAAGGTCTCTATCTAGGTGGGGGTGTGCTGCCTCTGCAGTAATTCAGCACGCTGCACACACAGTTCCCCTTGCATGTTCACTTGAACTCTAACGTTCGCCAGAAAAGCACCGGAGAGGCCATCCAGACACCACCAGGAGGAGGGTGAGCAGAAGGCAGTGCAGGTGAGAGTGAGGCTGAGCAGAACCCGCGAGCGAAGTCAGAAGGCAAGACCGAGATTCGCCTCTCGTCAGCTCTGCCAGCAGGGATGCCGGGCCGGTCCCCCTGAGATGGAGCAGCTGCTTCCCTGAGGATCAGAGACAGACCGTTTAGAAGGCCTGACTCCATCCACATGGAAAACTTTATCTCACTTGCCTCCTCCCCATGGTTTTGAACCATATCCAACTCCTTTCTTTCTGATAGCACAAAAGGAAGGAATGTGCACACACAGAATTGACTCAAAAGTGTCTCTGAGGATGACCGGGGGGAAATACCAGACAACTTTCAGAAGGCACGTGAGCCACACCGAAGCTCCAGCACACGATTCTGCGGCTGCCTGGAATCGCCACCTCTTCGACAGCACTTCTCAGGAGCACAGCGGAGTGTGCGCCACGTGTCAGGCAGTGCTCTCCACACTTTGTATGTGTTATTAACTTGTGCAATCCCCCCAGTAAGCCTCTGAAGCATAGTTTACCATCATTATCCCCCATTTACAGATGAGAATATTGAGGTAAGAAAGTAGGCACGTTGCCAAGCGTCCACCACTAACTGCTAGTGGAGCTGGGAACTGACCCACATACTTCACCTCTACGCTCTACCACCTCCTGATAGCACAGGTCCATGCCACCTCTACAGATGCCCAAGCTCAGCTTCTGCACCACTGGACTCATTTCTGGAGAAATGTTCCTCAGGGCTTCCAAGCCAGAGCACATAATCCATGCACAGAGGACAAAATGTGTGTTCCCAGAGAAAGACATTGCAGTTCCCTCTGATTCCTCCTGGGGCGAGGGATCACATTGCTAATAAAAGGACTGATGTCACACTTTTTGTGGAAATGACCACAAACACAAAATTTCACCACCTACCAGTGATGCTATTTTCAAGAGGGGCACATTGGCTTTGGAAAGTTTTATTCAGTCCCGGCCGCAAGTCCTGCTCTTGGTTGTACAAAACTGAATTACCACCAGCCTTAGAAGAGGGTTTTCAGGGAAAACTTCTTCAGGCAGACTGTGGTCAGTAAGTAGGTAAGAAGAATCGTTTGTGTTGGTGTTTCTCACCACTACTCCAGGGGTGCCCGTGGGACTGTGGCTCGCTGGTCAGTGATGCCACCAGCACTTAAAGCAGCTCATCAGCATCATGGCAGAACTGTCCCCCTAAATGGTCCTGCTGGGAAGGCCTCCTCCCTCTTTCTCTGGAGCATTCCAAAAATGGGCTGACAGGTGAGGGTTCACGTGAGCATTCCTCGCTTCTTTTAAAGGCTGGGATGTGGGAACACAGGTGTAAAGTGGCCCAGGGATCCCACCCTCAATCACCAGACCCAGAACTGTTTCAAGCTGGGCTAGTCTACATTCGGGGATAGCTGCTGCTTTTCCAAAAGAGACCTCGTCTTTATCATTTATGGGAATTTCTAAGAGACCAGCTTTCAACAGTGGTGGAGAAGTGAAAGCACAGTTTGGAACGTGCTCAGGATCGGCTGCACTGTGGTGGGTAATCCTGTTAGTTTCTAGTGCAGTAATGCCACTCCCGAGTCACCCACAGTCACCCTTCATTTGCAACCAATGGAAACAACTCCCTCAAAAAGCATGGCCACAAAGGAAATGGCTGCTTTCTATGCTAAACTGAAAGTCCTCAATGGCACTGGGACAGCAAGGAAATAAAAAAGGATAAAAATGGTTGCTGAGTGTGTGGCGCTGGGGACGCTATGCCTGCCATGAAGGACACTGTTGTCTCAGGATCTCCTTCCCAGGGAAGGGAAGATGGGTCTCCATTGTTGGTACACACTTATAGTCCCCTCCAGATCGTGTCTACAAAATTTCATGTCTCAACCATTGCGATACAAAGTTCTGTGTAAGCGGAAAACATTGTTCGAAACAATGCAAGACATAAAACTGTTCTGATTTCTAATACATGGTTCTATCAATTGTGATACTTCATCCTGATGCACACATACAGCTACAGAGTTTCCAAGCTCCTAATCTAGTTAGAGCCTGATGCCTGCATCCCACACTGGGAACATTCTAGCCACCCTGACCCCTGAACCATGGAAAGGAAGGCAAATCACATTCTCATCTTTGCAAGTTCCTGCCCACACCTGCTCTGATGTTGGAGACCAAGACGTACATCAAGTTCCCTGGGCAACCATGGAAACATAATCCCGGAGAGTTAGGTACCTGCTTGGACACCTGCCCACAGACAGCACCCCTGAAGGCCCTGCCTTAGAAGCAAGGGAGTGGTGGGTTGACCAGCAGCCCAGGAAGCAGAGAAACCACCTGAACCTATTCCCAGCTTCACTGCTCACAGCTAGGTGACCTCAAAGAGGTCGCTCAGGCTTTCTGAACCTCCTTTTTCTCACCTATAAACCTGGCTAGTTAGATCAACTGACTGGACTGTTGTGTGATTTAAGTATCATTATTAGCATAATGAGCCTCGCTCAGTGACTAGCAGACACCACTCTTCCGTGTTAGGGAGATATGGCCAGAACCTGCCCAGGGACATTTCTATTAAAAATGCTGCACAGGCTCAACTCTTACCCTACATCCCCACCCGCACTCCCACGGCCTCCAAAAAGGGGAACCACAGTTCTGGTACTTACTTTTGTTATAAAATGATGTTTCAGTGATTCTTTGTCAATAAAGGTGCAGCTAACTCTTAAGCTTCAGGAAAAGAAAATAACACCCCAAACATGCTGACCCTTGGCAACAGCCCCAGACCACTCTACTTTATTTTGGGGACGTCCAACGTCCAAGGGTGTCACTTCATGGCATCTGCTGTTTCTTCCTAAGTAGACACTGGCGGTCTGCCACGGACCTCCCATTTGTCATTGGCTGTCTCTCTGAACTGCCGTCAACCTTTTGATTCTATTTTGCCCCAACTTTTGATGAGTAGAAGTTCCATTCTTATTTTTTTTTCTTTTTTAAGAAAGGAAAGAGCATTTAGTCAACCTAAGAGAATGGTTTTGAGTTTTTTCCCTAAATCTTATAAAAAATACTACAAAATACAGAGGGTTGTTAGAGCTTTCTACTGGAAGAGAAAAAAAAAAATCTAAGGATGCGACTCGCATGATTTTTAAAGGAGTGTTTCAAGCCCCTCACCTAACTGTGGTCTTCAGTTGGGGAAGAGGTTTACAAAAATTATTAAAGATGAAATTTCTTTTTATAAGAAAAGACACCTGAGCTCTTTCCCTTTTTCTATTAATGCTTAGATACAGTGCTATAGATAAATCACTCTCCCCAGAGTTGCTCTGGGACCTCAATATTTTATTAGTTTTTTAAGCTGCTACCAACCACCACAGTGTGAGCTTCTGGGCTTAACCACTGCACCAGCACTGGGCTCAGGCCCTACCCAGTGCAGAGTCATTAGGGCCTGCCACCTCCAGGAAGGCACTGAGATTTCCACATGGTGTAGGCCAGCTCTGACCCAGACCTTCATAGAACACCTGCAAGGACAACCATTTCTGGCTGGATCCGTGTTTATTACTGGCAAGCAGGTAGATAACATCAGGGGACAGGGTTGGGGTACCGTTTGGGAAAACATGAGATAGGGAAGCCACTCAAGAGGCAAAATCAGGAAGGAAAATGTCTTACTTTTGCAACCATCTACACATTTAGCCTACTTTCTAGTTGAGGTGACACAATATTGCCATCTACTAAAAAGGCAAGGAAACGTATGCGTGAGTCCCTGCTCCTTGCCTGCTACCTCGGTCTCCACAGAAAAGGACAACACACACAAGCGGTTTGCCCTCTGTTTTCTGAGTAAGGGTTAATAAAAGTAATGACTGAAAATTTCTCTGCCAAATCCGCAGAACACAATCTCAGACCCGAGACCAAATGGTTTCAATTCCCTGCTCCTTCTCCTCCCTCCTGCCTTCAAGATAATTCTGGCAGCCAAGCCAGGGAGAGAGCAGGTTAGCAATCTTTAGGGCTCGGTCCTCCCACCCAACAGACAAACCTGCTCTGTTTTTCTCGGGATAACACTGCCGTGGTTCTTACTTCTGTTCTGTGTCACCTTCTTTAAATGTTTCTTTATTTTATTATCAGCTACAGGGCAAAGGTCTAAATGGTTTCTTCTCAAAGTGCTGTCACTATGGCTCCCAAGTTACTATGGGACCATCCCTTATTCCTGGGCAGACGATGACCAGGACACCCATGGCCAGCCCTGAGCCAGGCAGGGGAGGCGTTGTGCCTCTTATCCTAAAGATAAGGGGGTCTCTCGCGCGCGCGTGTTTTTTTTTTTTTTTTTTTTTTTAAGCTTTCCATATGTCTTATACCATATCAAGCCTGGCCTTTCCGTTGGGGCATGCCTACATCAGCCTTCAGTTGTTAATGAAGCCAGCTCCCCTCTAACTCTTCCTTAGCTTGCTCTCTCTCGTTCAGTGGACTCAGGAACAACTGGATTCCAACCCAGCTCCCCAGTGACCAGCTGAGGGACCCTGGAAAAGTTGCTCCGCCTCTGAGGTTCATTTTCCTCATCTGGCAAACAAGGATAATAAAAGTGTTAATTCTTTGAGTTGTTGCCAGGGAGAAATGAGACTGGGTGTGAAAAGTGCTGACACAGGCCTGGCATGTAGTAAATGCTCGGTAAACAGTGTCACTGGTTGGGCGATGGGGGGATCATCCATTTCATGGAGGCAAAAACTGGAAAACAAAAGAATAAATGCCATCTGGTTGAATCTTCTTAGCTTACAATGAGGAACCCGAGCCCAGAAATCGGACATTTGTTTCCCAAGGGTACTTGGGCATGCCCAGGTGCAGTGGGGGTTAGGGGCCACACCTCCTTACACCCTTACCCTCTCTGTTGACCAGGCTGTGTGAAGGCTCCGAGCAGTGACACCGCCCGGGTGAGGATGAAGTGAGAGAAAACCTGGTGTGACCTGACACACATTCATGTCTAAGAGATGCTTCTGATCACAACTACAATTCAACTTCCTGAGAATGAAATATGGCAAAGTATTTTCAGAGCTCATGTCTCTTACCAAGAAACAGTAGTGTAATCAAGACAATTATGATAACTTAGAAAGGCCATCAAGGTCAAGCCCGTGGGCCATTGAGACTAGGGTATGTCACTCACAGTGCTGGACGTGAGGTGTTTACAGAAGGACCGAAAGCTTATGGAGATGGCCCCTAACTTGCCCTTCCTTCCCTAATCGGCAGTGAGGGCTGTCTTAGTGCTGGGGACCATCCTCATCGATCTCCAGACTATTTCAATTTTTAACCAAGACCTTCTCACAAGACAACAAATTCCAAATGTTGACCAAGTTATTTGTCCTAACTATACTCTTTTAGACCTTTCAGGACTGCGGTGGAAATGTATCAACAAGGTGGTATTGGCATCGTCCATACATACCCTACGCCCTCACCGCCACCACCCCGAATCCTGCCATTTCTCGAGCTCCTGCAGTGCTGGGCAATATATAAAGCCCTCACCAGTCTTACCTATCAAATCTGGATACCAACCCTCACAGGCAGGTCCTGTCACCACCCTCACCTTACCAATAAAGACTGCCAGGTTCTGGGGGCACCTGGGTGGCTCAGGTGGTTAAGAGTCTGCCTTTGGCTCAGGTCATCATCCCGGGCTCCTGGGATCAAGCCCCATGTCAGGGCTCCCTGCTCGAGCCTGCTTCTCCCTCTGCCGCTCCCCCTATTTGTGCTCTCTCACTCTCTCACTCTCTCTCTCTGTCAAATAAATAAATGAAATCTTTTTAAAAAGAAAAGACAAAACTGACAGATTCTGAAAGGCCATAGCCTTACCTGGCACATGATTAGAGTTAGGACTCTTGGCCCCATCCCTCATCTCCAGGGAGGGGCTGGAGATTGAGTCCAATGTCGTGCTAATGATTTAATCAAATATGCCACACGGTGAAATTCTAGACCAAACCAGATATGACGACGGGTCTCAGGGAGCTTCCTGGTTGGTGAACACATAGACTACTGGGAGGGTGGTGCACCCTGATTCCCCTAGGACAGACACTTCTGCACCCACCCCACCCCCCCAGACCTTGCTGCCCTATGCATCTCATCATCTGGCTGATCACTTGTATCCTTTATAATAAAATGAGGATTGTAAGTATAGCACTTTGCTGAGCAATGCAATGTGAGTCATTCTAGTAAATTATGGAACCAAGGGAACTCCCAAACCATAGCCAAGTCGGACAGAACTGTGAGCAGCCTAGCAAGCTGGGACTTGTGACTGGTGTCTGAAATGGTGGGCAGTCCCACGGAACTGAGCCCTTGAACTTGTAGGGTCTGCACTACTTCTGGGTAATGTCACATTGAACTGTAGGACACTCAGCTGGTGTCAGAGAATTTATGTTGGGATGGACATGCCCTCTAGCCTTCCCAGCCCCTGGCTGTAGTGTCCCATCCTGTGCCTGAGCCTCAACTTCAACAGCTTCTCTAATCATACACCTGTCTTTCAACCCAATAACAACCACCACACACCTTCGCACCTTCTCCAGCTTGGATACTTCACAGTACCAGCTGGTTAAGAGCGAGGTGTTAACTGGCTAATGTCCGTAATCAGGGGCAAACAATCTAACACAACTTTGAAAGACTCATCATCAGTAACATGATGGGCAGAACGCATGTGAACACCTGTTCAGCAGTACGTGCGCTCACTGCCAACATCATTGTTCACAAACGTCTGACGGATTACCATCAAGATGAGCACACATCGGCAATGGATTAGAGACACAGGAAGCCTGCTCCCATTTTGAAAGCTTAGTGCTCCCTGGACGCTTCCCTTTTACTCTCACTGATGTTACCCACACGTTGTTGATGCAGTCAGCAGGCCCCTTAAATCAAGTTTCCCTTTCTCTCCTAAAACTAGAGGCCAGTGATGAGGGATTTTGTGTTCTTTCCACAAATCTGTTAGGAAAACGCACAGCTTTACTTAAGACCTTTTTTTTTCTTTTGAAACCCAGCATGAGATTCTCTATCTTGTTCTCCTGACTCAACACATAAAATTCCCCATGTCCCTAATGCTCCCTCCGTCTCCCCAACAAACTGAACTGAAGGTTCCTCCAACAAAAATACTGCACTGCAAGTTTACATTTCCAAATGATTTTCACACATGTAGTCCTTTCTGTTTTCCTTCCAGAGCAGAAAAGCTATTGTGATCTCCCTTTTTAAATATGAGACCACTGAACCTCGAAAGTGACAGCAAGCACTTACTCTGCCTGGGCCACTGTCAATTCCATGTATTTCCCCACTTGCTCCTTTCAACAGCCTAGGAAACCAGTGCTATCAGCAACCCAATTTACAGATGAGGAAACTGAGGTTCAAAGGCACCAAAAAGATTACTTGGGACCACACAGCAAGCAAGCAGCTGAGCCAGGCTTCTTACCCCAAATAGCACAAAGCCACCTCCATGCATTCTTGGGTGCCCATCTAGGGTGTAAGCTCGGAGGACAAGCCCCACCCTGCCTGGTTCCGTTGAGATAACACAACAGATCTTGACCCAATGATGTAAGGAGACACCCTACACATCTGTGTCAGCTTCTTCCCTCCCCTGGCACCTTCCTACTAATATTCTAATTATTAGATATTAGAGTATTAGAAAATTAGATATTAAAAATTAGAAAATATTCTAATTTTCTAATTACTCTAATATGAGGTCAATAGAGTCAAGGTCAATGGGCAGCAAGCCCATTATTGTACTCACTCCTCAGACTCCTGAGCTCCTCCTCCTCCATCTCAAATCTCTCTTCTGCCTTTTTGCTCCATTCCTTTTCCTGACTCTCCAGATGCAAGGAGGTCCAGCTTGTTCTTGCCCCTCTCCACTCAAGCCACACCCACTGCCATCTCTTCAATCACCATCTCTAGGTAGAAACTGCAAGCCTCCAGGGGTCAGGCTAGGGCCTTCAATTTGTCATATGTTTGGTCAAATCACTGGATGCACAGTATGAACCCAATAAATTTGTTTGAGTCATAAACCCATAAACAGGAGTAACCAGTGGTTTAACTGAGTACAACACAAACCACTAAGAATAGCCAAATAAGAACTGTCACTATTCCAAGCAGGGTGCTAAACACTGAACATGATTTTACCTATTCAATCCCCACCAAAATGCTCAGGTAGATAGCGTGATTATTCCCATCTTGCAATTAAGAGAAGCAAGCTTTAAAGAGGTTAGGTGGTTTTCCCGAAATGACATAACTAGTAAACAGCACAGACTCCAACCCATTGGCTCCTCTCCTGAGCAACTCAGTGTGGCCTTGGTCAATACCCCTGTCCTGCCAGTCCTCAAGGTCCCCTCTATGAAAGAAGGGAATTGAAAGAGGTGATCTCCAAACTTATTACAACTCAAAAATGCTGAGGGCCCTTGTGGGGACATGCATCCTGCCAAAGAAAATCAGAGAGCAGGAGACAGTGCTTATTTGGGGAGGTGGCTGAAGAAATGGAAGAAGGAAGAACAAACTTCTTTTCTTGGGGATAATCATTTCTAAGCCTCACTTTGTTTAATTTGTGAAAACCAGTATGTGGTTTTGGCCAGAGAAAACGCCTGAGAGCAATAGACCAGCTCTGAACCACAGACACAGCAGCTGGAAGGTACCCATAGTGTCCCACCTGGGCCCCAACTCCAGGCCAGGCTGAGGCTTTGAACTACCAACCCTGCTGCCCTCTGGCTTCCTTTTTGGAGCTCCTCCTGCCTTGTCTGGAGCTTCTTCTTTCCCTGACTTCCTGGCCAACCTGTGGCTCCCAGGAGCCCCTGGGAGGACTTGGGTCATCTCACCTAGCACCTGCTTCTCTTTCCCCCAGGTTTTGGTGCTGGAGAAGCCACAGCTGCCTCCTGCAGCTCTGAGAGTGATGAGGTCCCAGAGAGCCCGTGGAAGGCAAAAGGAGGATCTAGGTTTGCATTTCTCTCCAGCAGAATGGAGACCAGGATGTCCCAAGCCCATTGAAGCTGCTATAACAGAATACCACAGCCTAGGTGGTTTAAGCAACAGAAATGTATTTCTCATGGTTCAGGAGCAGATCTGGTATCTGTTGAGAATACTCTCCCCGGTTTGCAGATGGCTGTCTCCTTGCTATATCCTCACATGCCAGAAAGAGAGCAAAATCATGCTATGTGTCTCTTCTTAAAAGGGCACTAATCCCATTCATGAGGGCTCCACCCTCATGACCTAATCATCTTCCACAGGCCCCACTTTCTCATACCATGGCATCGGGAGTTTAGGCTTCACCGCGCACATGTGGAGAGCACACAAACATCCAGCCCACAGCGAGGGGCAGTCAGGCGGCTGTTAGTGTTTACAGCCCTGACACTCAGCTTCTGAGTCAAGCCAGAATCTGCCAGATAAGGTGGAACGGACAGGACAAACCAGGAACCTGTGCAGGCCTCAGCCCTGACGGGAGGGAACCAGACACCCTCCCAGGACCGGCAACAAGAACAGGGAGGCGTCAGGGAACTGCGGGCGAGCAGCCACCCCAGAAGGCCACCGTGGCCACATTTAATGTCTGGATTCATCCCCTAAGAAGCAAGGATTCTATAGGCGGTACTCAGGATAAGGACACCAAGAGGACACTTCCACAAACACTACTCACCAGTAGGGTGAGCAGGAACTGGCTTCTCAGGAGCATCCCAGGCAAGAGGCAGGGCTGGAGACGCCAATCTCCTCCTCCCGCCTCTGCGGCTGCGTCATCCTGGGGCGGGGAGGGGGCGTCCTCAGATGATTTGCTCTAAGAGTCATTATGAAGAGGCAGTGAAGGAATCCACCTACAGCCTTGCACATAGCTGTTCTCATCTTCATTATTACGACAGTTCAGAGGACGAAGAAGAGAGAGCAAAGGACAGCGGCCATTTGTAACGCCACAAATGCGCATGTTCGTGACTAACAAGCAGGGCGCATGCGCACTGAGCTCATGCGAAACACCATCTCGTGGAGCGCCAAACACCGTCTCCCTCCGCGGTCCTCGCTACGTTCATCCTCACGCTTCCCTCACGCTTCCCATCAACGTCTGTGGTCGCCGCTCTTGTGAAAGCCAAATACACAGCAGGAGGGACTAGACGGAACACAAGCGTCACTCCCCTGGGCCTGACTTGCAGGAAGGACATAATCCATCTCGTTCTTTCCATCGACCTCCGTGGGACTGAACTTGCGGTCTTCCCTAGCGAACGATGGCCAAACAGTACCTGGACCCGTGCCTCCTTCAAGACGGTGTCTCCCATTCTTGCATATTTTCTTAGGCTGTATTTCTCTGCTTACCGGAAGTGGGAACTCACCTGAAAAATATACTTTACCTTTGCAGATGATTTGCCTCGAGGTCTGGATTTTCCCCTCTGCTTTTTAAGTGAGAGCCTGCTCTGGCCAAGTACTCCTTTTTAAAGGCAGCTCTTCGAAGGGTATGAGGAAAAAGAGACTCAGAGTGAGGATTCTGGAAGGGACAGGCCAGGGACGGACAAGCCTGTCCATAGCCCTTGGGGGAAGGCAGTTTGAAGCTGCAGACCCTCCCGGCTTCCTCCCTTGCCTCAAATGCAGAAGCTTTTCACTCATCTGCTTCATTCTCTGGACTTTTGAGTTTTCAGTAAGCATTAAACCCACACGGATACACAGAAATGCTAAAATGTTCATACGCAACCATTTCTTTAATTTTACAGGTAGTAAACAGGTGACTGGGGCAGGGGTGATTAGCATTGGTGATGGTTAAAATACAGGTGCCCCCAGGTCACGGCCAGTGGTGTGAACACAAATTGCTTTCTGTCCCTGGGTAAAGGACCTTGAAGATCCACCCTTCAAAACCTTCTCAGACCAGGGCTCCTCCTCCACAGATTCTTAAATGTTTGCTGGTGGGAAAAATAGATCTTCACCAACCACATTCTCTTTAGACATAGATACTCTGACATGTTTTCTGTACCTTCACTTGGAGATGAGAAATCCTTCAACAAAGAAAGCCAACCAGATATCTGGAGGCCAGATACGATTCCTAAATGTGCTCATTTGACCTGCACAGCACTATAATTTTTTAAAAAGTTACAAGTGGTCAACATCTTAAAAGCGGCATTTTTGCCCTTTAAAAATTCTGATTCTAGCTTTTGCCAAAAATCTGGCAACAATAGGCTCTTATTTTCCTGTGGCAAAGACTAGCTGGAGCTAAGTGGCTTTTTTCCACTGAGAGGGGGCGTGAGCTCTGTGTTCCCCAGAGCCCCTGGCTCCCTCTGCCTTACAGTTAGCCCTCAGAGGTACCCATGACCACTGTCCACCGCCTGTAGGCACGTGAGCTCACACTCCAGAAGCAGGCTTTGGAGCCTGGTTCTCTCCATTATATATCACTCTCTTGCCTCAACTTCCCCATCTTCACCCTATACCCATCTAGCTGATCCTCAGAGCAGAAAAAGAAAGAAATCTTGAGCTATCATCTGGAATGTGAGGAATCCTAACCTGGCCTCACCGAGTTTCCACGTCTGACACAGCAGTGAAAGAAATAATTCTTGGGTAATAATGAAGAATTTGTTATCAGTGCTGGGCCTATTTGTAAGCCTCAGACCTGTTTGTGTGCTGGATTTTAACAAAACAAATTTTCATGTCTAATGAGAGTATATATTTTCCCCCCAGAAAGTAAAATTTCAAAGGAAGGAATTACCCAATAACACTCTCCAACACTTACTATCCAAAAGAGAGAAGACTCACACCACTGACCCCAAAGATAAGATGTGCCAGAAAGGAGTTCTGAGAGAGAAACCCTCCCAGAAGAGCCTGCCTTGGCCTGGCATCGAGCGGAGTGATGGGCCAGTGGGCTGCAGACTGGAAGAGAATGTCATCACACTAAGTCTGCAGAAGACTTCCTAGCCCACCCCCCAGCTGCTCTCCCTAAACTCAGATTAACCTAAGCTCACCCAGAATATACTCTGGAAACAAAAGCAGTGTTTGAGCTTGCTGCCTTCTGGTTTTCTTGTCCCCTTTCACTTCCTTCCAGCTGCCTTGTCTGATGCCAGCTGAAGACTGTGGAGTCCTGTCCTCTCCCCACCACTACCCAAGGCGACCCTGCTCTCTAATGATAAACAAATCTACCGTGTTTCTGTGTGCCGTAATTGAAAATTATTTTTTAAGTTAAGAACTCTTCAGGTGGAATTTTGTGAGGAACCCTAATATGCAAAGCAAATAATGAGGGTGCCTGAGATAGAAGCAGGAGTGGAAGAGGATGGGCCCAGAGCCCCATGTGCTTAGTACCCTTCATATCCCCACTTCTGCTCCACCCCTCAGGGGTTTGTCAGAGTCTGAGGAGTTCGCAGGTACAATTTGGAAACCTTTGCTATGAAGTCTTGTCCACGTGTGGGGTGAGGGTGGTGACAGTGTTGTTGTTGGTGGTGATGGAGGGAAGTGATGGTAGTGACGATGGCAATTGTGGCAGCTATGACAAATAGTGGTGGTGGAGGTGGTGATGGTGATAGTAGCTGGAGTGGCAGTGATAATGCCGATGGTGGTGGTGGAGGTGATGGTAGTGGTGGTGGTGGTGGTGGAGATGATGGTGATGTTGGTGGTGGAGATGGTGGTGATGGTAGCAATAGGTATAGACAATACCTATTTTGTTGTACTGAAACAAAGGATTTATTGAAATGATATTAATTTCAAGCCCTATGGTAGGAAAAATAAGAAGGTAAGCTCCTTTTTGAAAAGCATTATCTTCCAATTCTTTTGTATTTCTCAATGGTAAACATGTAGACAAAGGCACACGGTAGGTAATCAATAAATGTAACTTAGTGTGAGATTTTCATCTCTTGAAAGAGCTGATCCAGAAAATTCTGTTTGGCTATCCCTAAGCCCAAAAAGACACATATTAGGAGAGAGGAATAATTTTTACGAAAAAAAATGGATAAAGTATTTCAATATGAAAGAAATCAGAGGAGTAGGATATAAAGAAACCCCTTAAAATTAGGTACCAGCTCTATCCAGGAGGAAAAAGGAAATAAGAAAGCCATTGTGTGTGGAGCCTTCACCGACTCTTAGCAACCTTGCAAGGTGTGGTGACTGGCGTCTGCACTAAGAACAGAGGCCCCCACACCAAGGTTCTGGAGCAGGTGACACCACAACCCACGGGCCTGAGGCAGACTCCAGCCAGTCTGGCTCTCTCCACTTTGCAGTTCTGAACGAAGGTTTAGAATTAGCAGGGAAATCAAACAATTCCATTTTGTGGTCCTTTCTGAGCCATATTACACACAGAAGCCAGCTCAGGTGTGGTCCTCTTGCCACCATGCATGAATATGCCTGCAAGGGTCGTTTTTCCTCAGTGTTTAGAGACTTCTTAGCCCAGCTTGATTTCTGCCTTACGTTTCCACTCTGGATGGATGGAGGCTAAGAGGCCCAGCCTGCAGTGAGTTACGTTGCACTGAGAACCTGGTACCGCGCGATGAAGAACCAAACTTGCAGGAATCGTGTGTGCAGAGCACACGACCAGGCCGTGCGGGGGGAGTCACCTGTGCCAGTTTTCAATGCTGCCAAAATGCAAATATCTTAATTCTTACCCTATGTCACCTCCAACCACCAAGTCATGGATGCGTGCCTTCAGGGCCAGGTACTCCCGACCCGTGAGGGTCCAGCTCTCCTCCACTATTTATTTGATTTTTGTGACTCTCTATTTTATACAGACAAGAAAATGTCCAATATTTGATTTTCTGTTTACTTTAAGTTGATTTGTCATGTGATAAAGACAATACATACTGATGGTATTTTGGAAAATATTAAAAATTATTTTTAAAAATGTTTAATTCATGCCTAGACTTACTGACCATCAGTAGACAAGCACCGTGAAGGTTTTGGTGCTCCAGCAACTGCAAGGATGTGTGTGCAAACGTGGGAAACTGAGAACACGGAGAATTGAACACTAAGGGCTTTCATACATTCTGGCAGAGGTCTCGGCCATGCAGCCACTAATTCACAGCCCAACCAGTCCAACCAGCAAGACTGTCCTTTTCCACCGTACTGAGCATCCCAGACTGAGGTGGCTCTGGGATGTTCCTCTTTAGGAAGAACATTTCCTAAAATTCCATTCATTATTGATGATATTTAACAGCAACATACATGTAGCCACTAAATAACTATCAGGCCCTCACAATTTGCCACGGACTCAGGTACTGTGCAAGAGTGGCTGATACCAGGGTACACAGGCGGGGCATCCTCCTGGCCAGCCATAGCCTATAACAGGAGGTCCCCTGGGTGCTCAGCCATCCTCACACCCTCTCCATGGTTCCTGCAGGAGGAAAATCACAGCACATGCCGGATGATCCAGTTCATTCTCATCAAGCACTTCGACCAGGGCTTGCCTCACAGAGACCCCAACTGCTATTATGGGTGTGTCCTCCCAGGTCCTTGTCCCTTCCTCCCCTCCTTCCATCCTGGGGAGCTACCCTGAATGTCCTTTTTTAACAAGGTCTGCCTTCCCTGCAGGAAAGGCCCCAGGGTTACGCAAGAACATCAACAGCAAGAACATCCTAAGAGAGATGACAGATGCACTCAGGAAACTTCCACGGCAGGAAAAAGCGGAGAATTTGCACTCTAAAGAGAGAGAGGGGAAGATGAAGTGGCTTTAGAAAGCCCCAAATAAAACTGGTAAGAAGGCAAATCCTTGGTAAGATTAGATGAGATTTTTACCTTTTTCTTGGTGCTTTGCTGATTTTTATAGTTTGAAAAATGAGTACATATTGCTTGTATCATCAGAACATGGAAACCTAAAAAAAAAAAAAAGATAAAGACATATCAGTTCAATGTGAGTGAAGTAATTTTTGTGGCAGCAATATTTCACCTGTTTTTCATTCCTGACAATTTGTTGTAAAACAGGAACTGGAACTCTGGTTACCCATATAGAGCCAGGAGCTTGCAAAATTGCGTTGGTGCTGCAAATGAAGCCAAGCCAGTTGAAGTTCACCGAACATTTTCCATCTCCTGGGGGTGCCCAGTGACGGAGCCCCAGGCATACCTGGGGGAGGGGGATGGTTTTGGCTGTGCCGTTACAGCTAGAACAACCACATTCTGATTTTTTTAAAAATATACATCTTTTTCAATTCTAAATCAGCAAACACAAATGTGAGAATGCCAGCCTGTCTGAATGTCAGCCCTTTAAGAGTGAAGACAGGCCTCAGAAAAATTCCGAGGTAGTTCTGCTCTGAAATGGAGAGAAACAGAAACTTTGCCTTGGGCCTTAGTGGGTGACTTACCTGCTGCTCCCACACTGCCCCTTTCATCCCCAAACCTAGTCCTTCGCTTCCCTTCTCCTAAGCACTCAGGACTCATTGGACGATGCCCCAAAGTGTGTGTTTTCCTTTTACCTAATGATGCTGAGTCAGGGAGTGGACAGGGGAGAAAAAGGAAGCAGCAGCCTCGGGGGCGCAGGGACCAGGACATTGTTGCCTTGGAAACAGAGCCATCTCGTTTAAGTATCTGATAAGCCAAACACCTCGTGATTAATTTGCACTAACATGAGCTGATTTGTGAAATGCAAAGTGATCATGTATTATTCATACAAATAAGTAATTCACTGACTGGTTCTCCCTGGTGAGCCACCCAGCATATGCAGACAGGCAGGCAGCCACCCCGTGGCACCCACGGAAAACCCAGGAGCAGAGGGACGTTCCGGGCCCCATCTGCCAGGCTCTGAAGCAGTCACCTTCTCAGGGTGTCAAGCGCAGCTGCAGAATGAGAACATGAAGGCAAGAAGAGATACTGTAAACTTCAGGACAGCTTAATTACAAAGTGGGGGAGGAGAAAACCCCTTTGGGTTATCTGTTTTATGTTCTGCTAGATGCCCCAGGCCTCTAACAGTTCCTGGTACAAGATATTTGCTTAATAAATACTTGGTGAATAAATGAATCAGTGAATAAAATTGCCCGCAGAAATAATCGATGCCTTGTAAAATAGATTAAAGCACCATTCAGTTAAAAGGACAAGTGGCCACAGTTAGGAGCACATCAAGCTAAATGGACATGAGGATCAAAAACCACAGGCTCGCACCATCATTTTAAAAACCACAGTGACGTATTAAGATGAGTCCCCCGCCCCCACCCGCCGCGTGCAGTGGTGCCGCTGGAGGCTGACAAGAGGCTTCTTGGTGATAGCGCCCCCTGGGACGTGTCCTGTAATCCACATGAGTCTTGCTCACACACCATAGTCTTGCACCTGGGACTGAATTTTTCAGGTGAGCAGGTTAAAAACATGAATTATTCCTTTTAAAAAAGAAAGAGAGACCGGGATGTCTGGGTGGCTCGTCTGGTTAAGTGTCTGCCTTTGGCTCAGGTCTTGATCTGTGAGTCCTGGGATCGAGCCCCACATCGGGCTCCTTGCTCAGCGGGGATTCTGCTTCTCCCTCTCCCTCTGCCTGTGGGGGGGACCTGCTTGTGCTCTCTCTCTGTCTGACAAATAAATAAAATCTTTAAAATAATTAAAATTAAAATTAAAAATTAAAAATTAATTTAAGAAACACTGCAGCACATGCTCTGTCAGAGAATGGAATTCGTCCCATCAGGGGTAAAGGTGATTTGGGCACCTTCTAAGTGACAGGCTGGGACACTGGAATTTTCAGAGCAGAGCAGGACTGGGTAATTCAGACCCTTCTTCAGGCCCTCGAGGCTGCAAGATTGACCCCTTACCCTCCATCCCCGGGTATCCTGAAGCATCATATCCACCTCAGTTTAACTTCCTCCAGAAGAGTTCTGAGTGGCCAGAATCCCTGCCACCCTCTCAGAAGAGGCTGGCTCCATGGGCGTCGCTCTGAGCAGCACAGCAGGCCTGGGCTGTGCATGGGGAGCTGGAGCTGGGGCAGGTCGCCTCACCCCCGCTAACTGGGCATGCAGTCTTGGCAGCCGCACTGGGGGTGGTGTGAGAGAGGGGAGAGCCGTGCTGTGGCCAGTATGCCCCCAGCTCTGAGGCTTCTCACCAGAGACTGTCCGTGCCCACAGCCGTTCGACGGAAGTGTTTAGCAGGCCACCTTCCACGCGGCAGCTCAGGGACCCGGGATCCTTCTGCCAGCAGACATCACTTGCGTCAAGAAGGATCCCGTAGCTCATCCACTCCCATCTCACTGGTGAGAAGTGGTCAAGGGGCCCTATCTAGATGCAAGGGGGACCAGGGACACCGCCCCTGGCTGGGCAGCTGTTTCCCGCCACAATTCCACTCAGTGGAAGAGGAACAAGAATCTCCTCCGGGAGGGAGGGAAGTCTTGGAGGATGAGAGCAGCCAAGAGGCCGGGCCAGGCTGGGGTGAAGTGGTCTGGGGTCAGAAACAGAACTGGGTTGCAGGGACCAGCACGGATGGGCCAGCGGGTGGTTGTGGATCATACCTTCCCCGGGAAATTTTCAGTGGAATTCTGTGGTTGCATAATGTTTGTGTACAACTGGCTCCTTTGGGGGGAGCTGAAAAGGCACTGAGTTCTGTGTCCAGTCTTAGGTGGAGAAAAATTACCAGGGCCAACCTACATTACTCTGATATCATATAAACGGGCAGTCGTGACTTCAGGATAGCCTGGTGCCGTGCATACAAATTTTAATACTATCGTGTAGTTTTGCAATAGTGGTCCCAAAGTTAGTATCCACGTTTGGTTCATGTGGAGTTTGAAACGTCAGTTGTAAGCAAGGTATACTAGGTTGAATAGTGTCCCCCCATGAATTCATGTCCACATGGAGCCTCAGAATGTGTCCTTTTGGAAAGAGGGCCCTTGCATGCGTAGTTCAGATGGGGTCCTGCTGGGTTAGGGTGAGCCCGAAATCCAATAGGCTCAGTGTCCTTCTAAGAAGACACAGAGGGAACACCATGTAAAGAGGGAGGCAGAGATCAGAGCGGTGCATCTGGGAGCCAAGGAACAGGAAGGACTGTTGGCAACCACCAGCAGCTGGAGGAGGCAAGGAAGGATCCTCCCCTAGAGCCTTCGGAGAGAGCTTGGCCCTGTGGCCTCCCCAGCTGGGAGAGAATCAACTTCTGGGATTATAAACCACCCAGTTTCCTGTGACTGGTTATAGCCACCCCAGGAAACTGATAAGGAGGAGATGGTCAGAGGGGAAGGTTAATAAAATGAGTGTGAGAAAGTATAGTCACTCCGGAGCCTTCCCGGCCTCTCTCAGCCGCACACGTTTTTTGCAGCAGACTCTAACTCTCTCCTGTGGTCGTCCCCGGTGCATCAAATATAGCAGGTCTGGAGCCTAAGGGATGCCTCCTCCAGCCACTCTGCTCTGCTGTGCTTTCCTGACCTTCTCCTTTGTCCACGGGCCCTGGCTGCAAGCCCTGCCGTCAGGCCCCCCTCCTCTGCCCTCTGCACCCCGGCGTCCAATCCACCTCCCAGTCCCTCACTCCTGCCTCCCAGGCTCCCTTCTCGGAAATGGGCTCCCTGCTGTCCTTTCTCTCAGCTGAGCTTCTGAGCCTCACTGCAGATGGAACTTGGTATATCTCAGATCGGGTCGCATCTCTCCCAGCTGAGGCAACCATATTTGCTCACTGCTTCCCCAGCGTTCCCCCCAGCCTTCTGCCAAAAAAGACGAGTCTAGATAGATCCCTCCAGTGACATACAATCAAGTACTTGGTGCGGATGACTGAAACGACCTCTTACAACCACTAAAGTTAGGCCTATTCCTTAACTTCCTCTGATAGGCAGAACGGAGATTGAGGAAAGATGAACTTGCAGGGGGCAAAGAGGGGCTGAAGGATTTCGCCCAAAGTGAGCCAATTCTTCAGCTTGGAATTAAAAACGAAAACACAGACTCTCCCAAAAATCAGCCACCTGGTCCTCCATTAAAACACCATAAATCATCGTGGTAATTGTGAAGGAGAAGTAATAAAAAATGATATTGGGCTACTTGGAAACTGGGTTAAGCCGGCAGGTTTTGAAGATCATCCGTGCAAATCCCATCACTGAGACGTCTTCGGGGTCTTGAAAGGCTGCTATCAGGCAGGTCAGAGTTCCCTGCTGACTGCCGTGGGGAGCACAGGGGAATGAGAAGTCCCTCTGAGGGGCCTTTCTTGAGAACCCTTGTGTGAAATGCTACCCCCAGCATGTCTGGGCAACACCACTACTGTACCCCATTTATCTAAGCAACTGTCTATAGACAGAACGTTTGTGTTCCCTCACAATTCGTATGTTGAAGCCCCCAACTCCCAGGGTGGTGGTGTTTGGAGGTGGGGTCTGTGGGAGGTAAAGAAATTTGTGCAAGGTCATGAGAGTGGTGCCTTCATGATGTGGATAGAGCCCTTATAAAAAGAGGAAGAGACAGCAAATTTTACATACAAACTTAGCTTTAAGGTAGAAAAACGATGCCTTTCAGATTTCAAGCACCTGATTTGTGACCATTCTGACCCCTAAAGTTAGTGTAAAGAGGTGAATACTGTTAGCCCATGTGCTTAGGGTCCTAAAGCTCTCCTCAAGTGGGGGCTGTATTAATTTTCTAGTTCGGTACATCGAATTATCCCAAACCTGAGACTTAAAGCAACACCAGTTTGTCAGTTTGCAGTCTAGGAGGTAAGAAGTCCGCGGCGGGCGTGGTTCAGCCCTCTGCCCGGAGTGTTACAAGACTGAAATCAAAGTATCCAAGGGCAGCATCTCTTTCCAGGGGCTCTAGGGAAGATTCTGTCTGCAAGCTGATTCAGGCTGTTGGATGAATGAGTTGTAGGACTGAGGTCCAAGTTTCTTTGCTGGCTGTCAGCCAGGAGTTACTTTCGGCACCTAGATGCCACGCACATTCCCTGCCATACAGCCCCCTCCACCTTCAAAACCAGCAAAGGAGACTCTCCCTCCCACTGATTCCCTCCTGCACGTCAAATCTCTCCCTGATCAGTCCAGGCTCACCCACCATAATCTCTTCTCCTTAAAGCAAGTGATTGAGGACCTTAATTACATCTGCAAAATCCTTTCACAGTAGCACCTAGATTCGTGTTGGACTGAATAAGGGGGACAGGGTGTGTGCGTGGGGGCAGGGATCTCGGGAGCCATCTTAGAATTCCACCTACCACAATGGCTTGGCCTCGGCTCATCTGCCTCATTCTCTTCTTTATTCAAAAAGAGCAGGAAAAGGTCCCTTATTTCTAATTATTTCAATATGCCAGAAAATGAAACTTATTTTGGAGCTGACAATCTATTCTGTGGCCAAACTGGCGAGATTTCAGAGACCAAAATAAAAACCAGCCTATTCTGAAACCTGTTTGTGCAGGGCCCAGCATTACAGCGTCTTACCAATTATTACTATCACCAGAACAAGGGGACAGCTCGGGCAGTGCAAGCCACCATGTGACACCCTAGGGACAAGCAGGGGCCTGCACAGAGAGGGGGAGAGCCAGCTGTCCACTCACCAGCACTCACTGCTCCTAGAAGGAGCTCTGGTGACCCAAACTTCACCCATCAAAGTATGATTCTGACCAGCAGCATCAGCACCACCTAAGAGCTTGGAGGAAATGCAGAGTCTCGGGCCCCTGGCTTCTGAACCCAACTCTGCCTTTCAACAAGATTCTAGATAATTCATGTGCACATCAGAGCCAAGGAGCATGGTGGAAGCCACTGGCCCAAGCTACTCATTCTGCCCCGTCGAATGCACCAAACATGCACCCCTCCCCTGCACAACCCCACCTGCTCCCTGCTCCCTGCCCAGGCTGAGCCCTGATAATGGATTCGATCCACATCACAGCTAGCCATGGGAGAGGAATCTCCTAACTCGGGCAACGATTGCCTAAAATCACTCCATTTCCTGTGGTGCAGGCTGAAGCTGGTGAGTGAGGGGAGGGGATGCGGGCTGGCCCAGGCTGAGCGGCTCTCAGACCTGCAGGCCTTCTCTGGGACACAGGGTAGCGAGTGCTGCCTGCACAGGGTCAAGGTGAAGTGTGGAATCGGTGCCCGATGAAGGGCAGGGGTGGAGAGGGAGGGTAAGACAGACTGGCCTACTACTGCATAACTGACAACAGCTTTCCAGGTCACCTGCCAGGCACGTCTTCTGCCCCAAGTATAGACCCGCTCTGTGTCCAGAGAGCCAGGCACTCCAGAAAGCAGGCTTCTGCCGCCAACCCCTCAGCCCTTTTCTAATCATGACTCCACAGCTGTCTGCCTCAGGGGCCACAGGTCAGTGGCTGGGAGACAGGACACCTGTACTCTGGCAACACCGGGGCTCCAAGCCCGACTCCCTACTTTCTGGCCAGGTCACAGCTTTGGCAAGGTGCTCCATCCCTCCGAGTAACATTTTCCTGGGGCAGCCAATTCTCCTGGTTTGGCTTTCCCTGCCAGATACCCCGTAGTTACCCGGGGCTGGGAGGCTCTTCATTTTCAAACTGCAGCCCCAACCTCTGGTGCTAACAGTTGTCACTCAGGGCCTTGACCTCCAGCGGGGCCCACTCTGTGTCAGAGGAGAGAGCGCTCAGAGGGGCTCACGCCCATGCCTCAGATAACAGTGCCACTCTGGCTCACAGCCCACCAGCCAGAGGCGGGTCACATGCCCCACCCAGCCACGGGACAGGAAGTGCCAGCCTGCCACACCAGAAAGTGGAGAGCTGCAGCCATCCAGCCAATGTCACTTGTGACGTGCCAGCCTGCGGATAGGAAGGAGAGAATGGGGGTGGTCTAAAGGCTCCCCCAAGTCCACTTTGGGCCACTTGTGTCTCCCACGAATTCTGAGAGGACAGCACACGATTCAGGAGCCGCAGAGCCCCTTCTCCCGTGGCAGGTGTTCTGACAGACGGTGAGGGTTCAGGAGGGCCATGCAGCCTCAGCCCTCAGCCTGAGCACTGACCTGTTCTCCCTACTTGCTGGGCTCGACCCAGGGCCCGCTTCACGGAGGGGCTTGCTTTGGCCCTCGGGTTTCTTACTCTCTCACACAGCAGGAAGATGAGGCTCCCCGGGCAGAACGCAGCTCTGCCATGTGGGGGGAGGCCTGTGGCTGGGACAAGAGGTCCCAGAACCTGGGTCTTCAGGGGTATCATTATCAGGACAGCGCTGGCTCTGTAAGTTTCCAGAAAGCACGGCTCTCCCGCAGGCTTTGTAGCTGGGTGGCCTGCATTTCTGTCCTTGGTGCTTCTACTTACCAGCAAAGTGACTTCACGCAAGGACTTTAAGAGCATCTCCCTCATAGGACTGCAGTGAGGGATGAGGGAGAAGGGGGAAAAGAGTCAGAGGATTAGGAGTTTAGGGCTAAAGGTGTGACATCTGCTACCCAAACACTCTTCCTACAGACTCTTGCTGTCATTTGGCTGCGGTTTTGACATAGACCTGGCATCCCTCTCTTTCCAAACTTCACTGCCTGCTTGCCGACATCAGGAACTGCATGGCCCTGCATCAAGGGGCGGCCTGTGCACAGGAAGGCCCCAGAACTCCCGGCCCTAGCTCTATTAGTTAGTTGTGCTTCAAAAGCACAGCCGTGCCTGATGGACGCTCAGGGAGAATTTGGTCCCTTTGAGTTCTTTTCCTGTGAGCAGCCAACTTTCCCCTTGCCCCCTAGTCTCCTTTCCAGGAATCACCAGGCCCAGCCCTTAAGCAGGAGCTCTGAACTTCTATTATGCAAACTAATTTGCTGGTAGGCAAGAGTCAGCTGGGGGGGGGGGGGCACTGGAGTCTAGACCTGGATGGAACAGTTTGGGAAGCTGCATGCTGAATGTCTCCCAGCTTCGCCCCCAATCCCTGCTGGGGACACAAGGGATGGGTGGATATCCCAGTCTGGCTGAGGATGGGGTCCCCTGAGCCCCTCACACTCAGATCCTACCCACGGATCAGAGTGTCTCAAGGTTTCCAGAACTGCTGACCACCGAAGGAGACGGAGCCCTTTCTCACACCACGCCATCTGCCCCTGGATGCCGTACCAGGAGCTTGCTGACAGCACAGGGTGAGCCAAGGGTGCCCAAGACAGAATTCTGCCTTTATCCATGTGGTGACTGGGGCTCACAAAACATATGATATTTCACACCCCGTGTTTAAAAATTGGCAGCATTTGTATAAGTGCTGGGGCTGAGAGCAGCTGGCCATCGAAAGCACCAATTTTTTCAGAGGGTATTTTCGTGGGTTGTTGTTTTGGAATACAACAGTCATTTTCTTATTTTGAGCAGTGTAAGAAGAAAAACATCACCTGTCCAGGAAAACCATTGTAACATGTTGTGTTTCAAAGGAGCTAATTTTGGATGGGCCTCAGAAGTTTCTAGAGTTCTAGAACGGCCAAGTGTTCTCTGAGGGAAAGAGAGAAGCGTCCCTTCACCCAACAGAGGCTGTGGTATCTGTAGTCCACTTTGTTATGCTTTCCAATATGTCTTGTTTGTGCAAAGGGTATAAAATCAAGGGGAGCAAGGCCTTGGAGCAAGGCCTCCTTGGGGGACACTTAGGAAGTCAGTGGGGCCATTTCTCTTGTCACCATGATAGGGGTGGACACTGATAGCATTCATTAGATACAAATCAGGAATTCCAAGAGACTCCCTCATAACACAGACTTACACCACATCCCACATGATTTTCAAACATCTTCCTTGACATCCGTGTAGGTGAAAATCTGGTCATCGTTACCTGAGCCTGAACCGAACAACAGCATGTATTTTTTTTACATGGTTTCCAATAACACTGACTCTCCCAGGAATCAGCCACTGCATACATCACGAGAAGACAGTACTTTCATTTGTTTGAAGCTTTTCCAAGACCCAGTCGCCAGCCTGGACTCTCAGGACACAAACACGATTATTTTCAGATGGACAGATGGACAGACAGATCTGACAGCAAACTCAGCCCAGGTAGGAAGCCCCATGCAGATGACTATGGAAGTGACTCCCTCCACTCCCTGGGAGAGAAAGGGGCTCTCCCCTCCTGCCCGAGGCCGCCGCCTCCTAGGCTCTCTACAGCAGCTATGATGGGAGACAGGAGAAGCTGCTGGTAGTGTGGGTCATCACAACTTCTCAAATCATTTGTCAAACTCTCGGTCCAGCCCCTTAGACCCTTTGCCAAGTACTTTTCTACTCAGTTTTCAAACCCTAGGGAAATGTTATCTGAATGTTTTCAATTTATTTATGCTCAGTTCATCAAAATGCCATTTTCTGAGAGCCGGTTAACCTCTGAAAGGTCTGGGAAACTTGCCCTTGGTATATTTATATGTGAGAAGCAGGCTGGGTCCTTCTGTTAAGTGGGAGTACCCTGCTGTGCTGCCCCCAACCATCCTCCACCCCCCCGCCGGGGACCAGCTGGGCAGGCTTAGATGCAGACAAAACCTGGGCCATTTCAGGGCAGGAGGTGAGTCTGGGTATCATCCAGGCCACCTCACCTCCACAAACAAGAGAGAACTGCTGGACCCACAGCAGGAGATTTGAGTTCCCAAATGCAAATATTTTCCTGAAGTTTCCTCCCTGGAGGAAACTTGCATTCCTTAAATGCAAATGAAGGGTCTCCAGAACTCTCCATATTGGAGCTGGGAGAGGGAAGGACACATTCTGAGCCTTCAATGCTAAGAGTCTCATCTTCCTCTGCCATTTCTTCCTGACTGGCTGAGGTTTAAATGGGAATAGTGTCCCCAGTGTCCAGAGCCCTGCTAGATCCAGGATCCCCTTCAAGAGGACCAGGAAGTGCCTGGTGGGGCTGCCCTCCTCCCCACCTCCAGCTCACTCCATAGTGCAGCCCGGAGTCTGCAAGATCTGCTGGAATGCCCCCTCTCCCTACCATGTATCCACTCCTCCCATCGCAACGCTCCAAGTATAAGGACGGGGATAGCTTCTTCACCCTGCTTCACCCTGACTCACTTCTCCACTTTCACCTCCATGGCCCAGTTCAAGCCTCTCCTGCTTGGGAGGAGGGGGAGCACCAGAAATCAGAAAATCAGATATCAGGGGCGCCTGGGTGGCACAGCGGTTAAGCGTCTGCCTTCGGCTCAGGGCGTGATCCCTGCGTTGTGGGATCGAGCCCCACATCAGGCTCCTCCGCTGTGAGCCTGCTTCTTCTCTCCTACTCCCCTTGCTTGTGTTCCCTCTCTCGCTGGCTGTCTCTCTCTGTCAAATAAATAAATAAAATCTTTAAAAAAAAAAAAAAAAAGAAAAGAAAATCAGGGGCGCCTGGGTGGCTCAGTCTTTAAGCGTCTGCCTTCAGCTCAGGGCGAGATCCCGGCGTTCTGGGATCGAGCCCCACATCGGACTCCTCCACTGGCAGCCTGCTTCTTCCTCTCCCACTCCCCTGCTGTGTTCCCTCTCTCACTGGCTGTCTTTCTCTGTCAAATAAATAAATAAAATCTTTAAAAAAAAAAAAAGAAAGAAAGAAATTCAATGGAGACAATCAATGAAACAAAAAACTGGTTCTTTGAAAAAAAAAATCAATAAAATTCACAAACCTCTAGCAAGACTGACAAAGAAAAAAAAAGAGAAGACACAAGTTACCAATATCACCTATGAAATGGGACAAAACTACAGATACAGCAGACATTACTTGAATAATAAATACTATGAAACATTACCTGCGTAAATTTGACAACTTAAGTGAAATAAACCTTTATTTACCAACTACCACAACTCCCGCAAGATGAAACAGATACTATGAATAGACCTACAACTAATAAATAAATTTAACTCTTAATTTAAAAACTCCCTAAAAAGAAACCTCCAGGCCCAGATGATTTCACTGAAGGAAATTTTAACATATGTTAAAAAAAATTTAACACAAATTTTACACGATTTCTTCCAGAAAACAGAAAAGAAGGGAACACTTCCCAATTTGTTTTATGAACCTAGTATTACCTAATATCAAATCAGATAAAGACAGTACAAAAAAAGAAAACTCCAGACCAAAATAGCTCATGGATATAGATGTTAAAATTCTCAACAAAATATTAATAAATAAGACTTAGCAGTATATAAAAAGAATATCACATGATCAAGCAGGGTTTATTTCAGAGATACAAAGTTGGTACAATACTTAAAAATCAATCAATGTAGTCCACCATCAACAAGTGTAAGATCACAAATCCCATGAATATATGTTCACATGAAAACTTATACACAAGTTTTATATTTTTGCTTTTTTATATGTAATACCCAAAAACAAAATAATCCAAAATGTCCAGCAGTGGGTGAATAGCTAAACAAACTGCACAACCATAGTATTGGTAGATCAGCCGGACCTCTACGGATTCAGATATATGGAGAGAGAGTTGAAGGAAGTGGTTCATGGAATTACAGAAGCTGACAAGCCCAAGATTTGCAGAGCAGGCCGGCAGGCTGGAAACCCAGGGAAGAGTAGATGTTGCAGCTCAAACCCGAAGAAATCTGCTGACAGAATTCCCTCTTTCTTGGGGGAAGTCAGTCTTTTTTCTCTTAAGACCTTCAACTGATTGGATGAGGCCCATGGACATTATGGAAGATAATCTGCTTTACTCAAAGTCTGCTGATTTAAAGGTTAATCTCGGGACTAGAGGAGATTATGCTAAGTGAAATAAATCAAGCAGAGAAAGACAATTATCATATGGTTTCACTCATTTATGGAACATGAGAAATAAGAAGATCAGTAGGAGAAGGAAGGGAAGAATGAAGGGGGGGTAAACAGAAGGGGGAATGAACCATGAGAGACCGTGAACTCTGGGAAACAAACCGAGGGCTTCAGAGGGGAGGGGGGTGGGGGATTGGGATAGGCTGGTGATGGGTATTAAGGAGGGCACGTATTGCATGGTGCACTGGGTGTTATATGCAAACAATGAATCATGGAACATTGCATCAAAAACTGGGGATGTACTGTATGGTGACTAATATAACAAAATAAAAATTATAAAAAATAAATAAATAAATATTAGAATTCCTTTAAGCTCTAGCATTTAAAAAAATAATAAAGATATCTGATTAAAAAAAAAACAAAAACAAAACAAAAACAAAAAACTGAAACAAAACTACACAAAAACCCTTCACAGAAACATCTAGAATACTATTTGACCAACACTCTAGGTCAATATCTTGACCTAACCAAGTTAACACATAAAATCAACCATCACAACAGAGTACTATTTGGCAATAAAAAGGAACGGACTATGGGCACACACAACTTGGAGGGGCCTCAGGGGAATTCTGCTGAGTAAAAAGCTGCAGTTTCAAATGGTCACATACTCTATAATTCCACTTACATAACTTTCCAAAATAACAAACATACAGATGTGGAAAACAGATTAGTGGTAGCTAGGGGCTAGGGATGGTGATGGAGCAGGTCTGCATCTCGGCTGGGTTGGCACTTTCAGGAATCTATACATGTCATAAAATGGCATAAAACCACACACGCACAGTACCCAGGCCAGTTTCCCGGTTTTGGTAGTGGACTATAATTACGTGAGATGTAACCAGTAGGGTGACTAGAGGGAGGGTCCACAGGAAGCCTTTGCACTCTCTTTGCAACTTTCTGTGACTCCATAAAGATTCCAGAATAAAAATGTAAAGAAATAAAAGAACCAGAAGGATTTATAGCAAAGAGTCAATAAGCGAATCTTCAACAGGGAACATGTATTCCTCCTAAAATAATACATGCTTTTTTTCTTGTTGTTTTTTTTTTTTACAAGAATGTTCAAAACTTTTCCCTCAGAAGGAATTAGACCAATACCGATTAATGCACTGACGCCTGTTATTAACCATTGGAGGAAGAGGCCCAGGGAACTTGCCTGAGAAGCAAGCGTGAGGTTGCCCTCTGCCTGGATACCACTCAGGTGGCCGAACCTCTGAGCTGTGAGGGTTGTCAGGCCCCTGATGGAAAACCTGAACCCCCCACCCGCCTTCTCATTCTCTCCTTGGGTAATCCTGGGATTGCAGGGGTGGCAACGGTGGGCCCATGGCACACAGAAACAGCCACTTGGGCAACAGAATCTGTTCTTTTCCATCTCCTCACCTTCTTAAGGCGAACCAATTTCCTTTTTTTTTTTTTTTAATTTATTTGAGAGGGAGAGAGAGAGCAGGAGAGCCTGAGCAGTGGAGAAGGTCAGAAGGAGAGGGAGAAGCAGACCCCCAACTGAGCAGGGAGCCTGACGCAGGGCTCGATCCCAGGACCCAGGAATCATGACCTGAGCCGAAGGCAGATGCTTAACCGACTGAGCCACCCAGGCACCCCTTTCCTTTCTTTTTATATCTATCCAAATTGATGGCTGAAAATAAATAAACACCACTGTCTGCAAAGGCCACACAGATCTGTGTTAATAGATTCCATTCATATGAATATACTAAGTCGGCAGAGATGAACGGCGCTTCCCAAAGCAAGTTTATTTATAGCTATCAGAGTGGACAATTGAAAATTAGGGGTGCAACTTACTTTTGAAGCTTGTAGATTCATTTAAACTGACCATTTAGTCATGGGACTAAACTGCTTTCAAGCTGCCTTGCAAATAGTAGTCTAAAATAAAAATAAGAACCATGAAAGGGCGCCTGGGTGGCTCTGTCATTCAAGGGTCCAACTTTCAATTTTGGCTCAGGTCATGATCTCAGGGTCGTGAGATTGACTCCCAGGTCAGGCTCTGTGCTGTGCGTGGAGCCTTCTTAAGATTATCTCTCCTTCTCCCTCTACCCCCCCCCAACTCGTGTGCATGCTCTCTCTCTCTAAAAAAAGGGGGAAAAAAAAGAAAAAAAAAGAAAGAAATTAAGAACCATGCAGACAGGACTTTAGGGGCACCTAAAGGAACTGCCAAAAAAGAGGGTAGCAACTGATGGCCTCCAGTCAAAGGGGTAGGACAGATGTGGGATAACACAACAGGGCCCGCTCGTGGAGAAACAGCGCACAGTGGTGAACTTTGCCTACAGTGATGAACATGGTCTCCAGTGATGAACATTGTCTCCAGTGATGAACACGGTCTCCAGTGATGAACACTGTCTACAGTGATGAACACGGTCTCCAGTGATGAACCTGGTCTCCAGTGATGAACCTTGTCTCCAGTGATGAACACTCTCTCCAGTGATGAACATGGTCTACAGTGATGAACACGGTCTACAGTGATGAACACGGTCTACAGTGATGAACACGGTCTACAGTGATGAACACGGTCTACAGTGATGAACACGGTCTACAGTGATGAACATGGTCTACAGTGATGAACTTGGTCTCCAGTGATGAACCTTGTCAATGGTGGTAAGCTTTGTCTACAGTGACAAATTTTTTCTACTGTGTTCCCCTAATCTCTTTCCCACCAGCCTCGCCTCCTTCTTGCCCATCAAGATCCTCCCCACACTCTGACCCCGTCAGGCCTTAGCTGAACTTCCAGGGCTCTGCAGCTTCTGTTGGGGCTTCTTCCCCATCCCCCCTTCCTGGAAAATGAGTAAGCAGGGTTTGGCTGGCTCTGCCTCCGGCCCATGTTATTACAGCTGATCCACCAGATACAGTTGGTACACAGTTCGGAGTATTGATGCAATTCACTTCACATTAGATCATATTTCCCTGTGTCATTAAATATTCTTGAAAAACATGATTTTTAATGGCTGCTAACATTGCCAGCGCCATCTGCTTACTTGATGTTGGCATTGAAGCTGGCAGACCTCAGCGTCCCCCTGGTCTTGGATGCATCCAGTGGAGAACATACACCCACGTGTGGCCATTTCCTGGCATTCCACATTGTACGCTAGGCCCCCCACAAAGCTACTGCTTTGAATCTAGCATTTAAATATCAAAACATGATAGCCACAAAAATTTTTTTAAAAAGCCCTAAATAAGCCACCTGGGCTTTAGACCAAATTTACTTGCCCCTGAGATATCTCCATTCACTTCAGTTCAGATAATGGAGGCATGAACTTTCTTTCCTACATGAACAGGCCCAAGAAGATGGTATTAAAAGAATCCTTGGATCATAGATTTTTTTTTGAATAATTATGTTTATCGCCCGTAAGATGTGTTTATGTATCAGATGCCCAAAACAACATTAAAAAAAGTCATTAAAATATAAAGTATTTAGAATAAGGCAGTTTTCTATCCATTTGAATAGATATTCAACTGATTAATATTAAAATTATAATCACAAAATTCCTTGCCTCTTAGGAATCACTCATAAGAGTTGGGGTCAACTTTTTAAATCCTCACAGCAGTAATCAGATAGAAACCTTCATGGATGGGCACCTGGGTGGCTTAGTCAGTTAAGCATCTGCCTTCAACTCCCAGGGTGCTGGGATCAAGCCCCGAGTCAGACTCACTGCTCAGCGAGGAGTCTGCTTCTCTATCTCCCTCTGCCTTTCCCCCTGGCTCATTCTCAATCTCTCTCTCTGTCAAATAAATAAGTAAAATCTTAAAAAGAACATTTTTTTTACAAAGTAAAAAAAAAAGAAAGAAAGAAAGAAACCGTGACGGATTCCATCTTCTGTCTAAAGAAGAGAAAGGACGCACCACTCCTGTATGGGCCCCTTATTAAAGACTATGAGAAAGTCATGCAACGATCACAGCCTCATTTGCTGCACAGGCACTGGCCCCCACACACTGCACAAAATACCTTAATGGAAAACTGTCACTACTCTTTGTGGCGTGTTTTTGGCCCGAAATGGCAAGGGGAGGGATGCTTTGTTGCATAACACAAGAACTCAGATTTAAGAGTCCAGAATGGACGTTACCAGCAAACAATGTTCCAAAGCAAGGGTCCCTGAGTCCCCTGGTTTCCACACAGGTGTTTTCTGGTCCACTGTATGAGAAACCCACCACCCTTTTCATTACTGGCTGCTCCTGAGAATTTCCCCAGTTTTGCTCTTCTCAACCTTGTGCCTGCTGGTAGAATGAGACACACAAAATGGGAAACTTGTACATTTTCCTCCTCGCTGATTGTTCTATGGCAGACTGTGTTTCCAAAGATGGCCACAAGAATACCTCCCACCCCAAGGGTCTTTCCAAAACGTTGCATTCCTCCATCAGGAGGTAGGATCTAATTCCTTTCTTCTTGATCTGGGCAGGCTTGGGACTTGTTTTCAACCAAAAGCATGCAGCAAAAGGGTCACACCTGGTTTCCAAAGCTAGGGCATAAAAGGTGATGCAGTTTCCACCTGCAGCCAGAACCCTGAGGCCCATGTAAGAAGTCCGACCCCTCTGAGGCCACCATGCTGAAAGGCCAGGCCACACCTAGGTGTTCCAGGTGACAGTGCCAGAGATAAGGTCCCTGCTGATAGCTGACATCAACCACCACAATTACAAACAAGCCTTCTGATGATTCCAGGCTTCAGCTCCCATCACCACCAGCCTTTGTGTCTCCCCAGCTGAGGCCCCAGACACCAGGGAGCAGAAACTGGCCTATGAGGCCAAAGCAGACTGTAAGGTGTTACTACAACAAGGACATGGAGGCAAACTTGTTAATGAATATTGTCTCTCCTAATAGCATTTGTGACTAATCAACGCTCAAGAAAACTTGAATTTCACTGAAATCTTACAGCCTGTGCAGGAAACAAACTTGTTGAAAATAAGGATGACATGGCCTAAAACTTGCAAAGTTCACAGCTCTGTGAAAAAGCTGGATTGGAGAACCTGGTTGGTCCCAGAAGGCAAGCTGGGGGCTCCTAGCATCACATTCAATTCTAGGCCTTGGAACTTCCAGAAGGGGTCTGGTTCTGCTAAGTACTGTTTGGAATATTATGCCAGGCCCATAGGTCCAGCAGATGGTAGGACAGAAATGGGATGTCAAAAAGACTGGTTCTACCCCAGATGTGCTTCCCATCTGGAAAGAAAACAGAGAAGAACCCTTGCCCTTCCTCCCAATGGGTGAGACTCATGGTCATGTGTGCATGGGATGCAAAAAAGAGAACATTAATGAAACAACATGGTGGCCATATTCCCTTGTAATTGTAGTCCAGCGTGTTCAGGTTCTCACCAGTCTCCCCAGTCAGTTGTGACACAACTCCTCCCTGGGGCAGGTCAGCAAGCTGGGTAAAGATAAACAAAGTGTTTATCTCAACACTGTAGGGGCGTGGGGGTCCATCCGCCATTTTCTCCAAGACACTGTGCTGAAGCGTGAGCTCAAAAGAGTGAGCTGGCCCAGCCTCAGGAAGGAAGGCCCAAATGACAACGCCTCCCACATGTTTGCAACTCTCAGCTGCTCAGAGTTGGGGTACTCAGCCTGTGCTGGGAGGGTCCGCACTGGGCTCACTGTGTCCTTTCTCTCTCCTGAAGGAAGTGTTCCCTGGGAACAGGCCCAGCCTGGCTGTCTCTCCCCTGGCCACACGCTGCTTGGCACAAAGTGAGAAGTTGTTTTGGGGGAGTATTGACTCTAGAGGGGGGAGAGATTGTGGCCACTTGGCGTGCTGGGAGAGGAAAGACCATGCACTGCCCAGCACAGGGAGGAGAGGGAGGAGGATACACACAGAGCAAAGCTCACCCCAGACACGCCTTGGTTTCTTTGGAAGCCCATAAGACAGAGTAGGAGGAGGCATCAAGGATTTGGGACAGGGGGGTCTCCCCTCCTCCAGGTCCCTCTTCTGGGCACCAACCCTCCATGCTTCGTGTCCACGCCTGATCTTAGATGGGAATATCAGACCAGGCAGGTGAGCAGCAAGCAAGCATCTGGCATGATTCTGTTCCTAGAGCTACCACCAGACAGACAAAAACTAAGGATCCGGTTTTTATAGTAGAAGGATTAACATTTCTCTTCTGCTGGCATTTTCTGAGAACCACTGCCGGCCCCCGCCCCCGCCATTTCTCTAAGAACTCCTTCAGGCTCCAGGGAGCAGGACAGCAACTCCTGTTTGAATATCTTGGCCCACCTGTTACCAGCAACAGCTACCTCTTTTTGATTCTGATACAGTTCCCCATATACAGTAGGTGCTCAATCAATGCTGGTCAAATCAAGGGAAACCTTAGGAATGGCTCATATGGATTTTAAGACCCTTGCCCACCTCTGAGCCTGGGCCGCTAGCTCTCAGGGTTTTCATGGTGCCAGCCAGCATGACAGGTGTCCTGGGGGAGGGGGGCAGAAGGCTGAGCGGGGCCACCACCGCCCTTGAGTGCAGGCAGCAGGGCAGACGCCTCACCAGCCAGCCGCACCCACCCCCTCAGGGGTCGGGGTGCTCCTGTGCCAGCAGACCTGAGACCTTTGCACGGTGGCTGGTTACAGCGTCATCAGCCGGGGTGAGGAGCCACCCTCAGCCGCCTGACCACAGGCCTGGAGGGGGCGGGGGGGCTGCAGTGCGGACACAGTTACTCCCCGAACATGGGCATCGTAAAGACTAAAGCAAACTCATCTGCCGCAAGGGCAGCTTCCAGTGCGCTCTGGGCCTCGTCCTGATGAAGTTCCACATCCCTCTATCCACAAGCCACTTGCCCCTGCATTTGCATCGGCTGGCTGCCCTCTCACTGACGAGGGTTCAGTCAGGTTGGCCAGGCACCAGCCCCGCTTCCCACGGGCAGCCAACCCCCCCCCCCCCCGCGCAAGCCCCCCCCCCCCATGCACTCACTCATTCACAGCAGCCCAGGTGTCCTACTTGCCGTCCTGCTGACGTGTCCCTCCAAGAACTACAAACGGGGAAGAAGAAGATAAAAGATGGCCCTGAAAGTGACCCGTGACGCACTGACAGGTGCCCCACCCGCGCCACCTCTCACCTCCCAAAGAGAACAATCCCTCCGACCGATCAACTGACTGCTACGTGCCAGGCACGGTTGGTCGAGGACTGAGGACACGGCCGGGGTGGGGGCAGAGGTGACTTGTAGAGCGGTTTCCCCGGCTGCAGCGCCGCGCCCGCCGGCTCCCTCCCTCGAAAGCAACTCCTGCGACATTCATTTCTAATGACCCCAATGTCTGACTCACCCGCCACACTGATTCTTCCTGCGGTGATGTGGTGAGGCAGCAAATCTCTGGAGCTCCCTGCCATAGAAGGGAAAGTCTGAGCACCCCATGATTTCCAGGGGGCCCACAGCCTTGGGGTTCGGCTTGGTGGCAGAGGACCAGGAAGGTGTGCCCTGGGCAGTTGCTATTTGGCTGCCCAGCCGCCTGTGCTCCAAGCTGTGAATTAAAAGCCCAACCCTGAAGAACTCTGTGTCTAAAGGCCACCGACAGGTATAATGCAGGTCCGGGGGGGAATGGGGTCAAAGGAGGACATTTGGGGGCCACCTTTAACTCCTGGTAAAAAAAAAAAAAAAAGGTTCCTAGTCTGTGTTTGTCTGGCAGAGTCTAGAGACTTCCAGTCCCAAGGCTGAGGGCCCCATCTGGCACCTCCCATCACTTTCACTCCTGTGAAGAGAGCAGATTTGATTGGAACCAAATATTCCCATTTCTGAAGGGCTTTGCAGTGAAGCCTGAAACTCATCTTTTCAGGCCTGAGGACCAGAGGGAAGCAGTGAGCTCCCGCAGCTGGGGAGGCAGGCGTTCTCTCCTGGTACTGGGGATTCGGAGTGTGCGCGCCCATGGTAGCGGGAGTGGAAACGCTGCAGAGCCTGGGTGCCTAGCCAGGGGCAAAGAAAGCCCAACACCGTGTTTGGACAAATGTGCTGCTTTTATTTCCATCCAAAAAGCACCAGAAGTCAAGGTGAGAGCTGCCAGCTCATCCGGGCAGGATACAGAAAAATCAGAGCCAGGGGCAGATCACAGGCACTCACTTCCAAAGGGGGATTGAGCTCCAGAGGGGTGTGTGAGGGCCCTGGGGGCCGCTCACTGAGCCGGCAATTCAAATTCATCAAAGGATGGATGACTCCAAGCTCACTTTCCCTCCTCATGAGCATCACAAGGATCTGAGTGTCCCAGGAGGCCCTGTCTAAAGGGTTTGCTGGTCCTCCCTCATTTATGGTTATCTATTTAGTGTCGACCAAACTGGGACAGCCATGTGACTACAGTAAGCTGCTAAGAGAGGGCAGCACTATTTCAAACAGACAACCAAACACCTGTTTTTCTTGTTAAGTAAAAACAAGTTAATAGTCACAGCAAAACCATGAAAGAAAACCACAAGTGACCTAAGGATTTCTGACTCACCCCGCAGCCTGAGTACTTTGTGACATTCCACCAAAAGCCATCAGCCACCTGCAGCAGCCTTGAGAGCTGCTGATCAGCAATCCTTTTGTCTCCCTAACTCAGGGTAATTACCCATGTGTGCCTACTCCCAGATGGCTCCTGCCTTCAGATAAAAAAAAAAAAGGCGAACAACAACAACAAAAACCCACCTTCCCCCGAGCCCAAATGACTAAGAAAAGCTGGCAGGGACCCTCCCTCAGACCATAATTGTGGGAAACCTCTTGCAAAACAGTTTCCTCTGCAAGATAAACTGTGTCTGTTCCCAGCAGCCAAGTGCCACGCCCAAGAGAACGGTGAGAGATTTCCTTTAAGAAACCTCGAAAAAACACCAAGAACATTCACTCGTCTCTACACTGGGATTAGCTGTGAAGAGTTACTTACACCCTGAGTAAGATATTCTTTTTTTTTTTTAATAAAAAAAAAAAAATACAGCCTCCAGGATAGGCACAACACAAGCCCAGTTCTGGAAGCAGGGTTAGTAAGCTCCAAATCAGTCCTGGGCTCAGTAACATCCTATTAGCAGACGGACTGCCACACAGCAGGCCCAGGTCAAGGCCCTTTTCCTTGTCAGTAGGGCTAACTGTCAGAAGCCCAGCTTTCCAAGATTGCCCCCGGGCCAGGCAGGCCCCAGAGCCATCCTGCAAGAGACAGCGGCATGACAATCACCAGCTCTGTGTCATGCAGCTCAGGTGGCGTGGTCACACCCGGCGGGAACTGGGCCCCAGGCCACAAGCCAAGGGCTGCCTTCCTGGGGCTGGTGGCCCTGGCCTATGAAGTTGCCCGTTCCTGAGACTGCCCCGGGGGAAGCTGGGCCCTCTGCCCCCATCAGAGTCTGGTCTGATAATAGTATTGAGGTCACAGCAGGAGAGGGGACAGCCCCACCTCTGTCTGCCCATGGCCTGGCACTGCCCGTGGGCCTCTAGACGCTCCATGCACCTGCTGTTCCGTACCCCGCACCTGACGGCTCCCTGCCATTCCCCACACGGCTGAGGTACCCAGGGAGCACCTCTGCCTGATAGCTGACCCACGAGCACAGGCCTCGGGCTCTCAGCCAAGGCAGCCTACGGGGACTCAGGGAAGACACAGAGGACACGAATCAAAAGGGACTCCCTGGGGCACCAGGGTGAGGAGGAATGGGGACTCCAAACCCCACAGGAAGGAACTGCCCTGAATCATGCCTGTGGTGTGGACATGGTCTGAGGGCACAAGAATATCTCTGTGCTTAGAGAAAAATATCTCCCTCCGAAGCCTCTCCACATACTGAAAGCCCGCCATTAGAAGCACCCTAGGTGCTCCTAGGTTGTTGCCTGTGCTCCCCTGTTGATTGTTCTATGGGATGAGACACAAGAAAGGCAATATTCACCCAGCACCTTGTAAGCTTTTATGCTACATTTCCAATCTACGATCTTTCAGTACAGGATCACAACCAACTTAAGAGGGGGGCAGTTCTATGAGCCCGTTTTATAGATGAGGAAGCTGAGGCTGAGTGAGATTGCGTAATGTTTACAGGGCCACATAAGCAGCACTTGGAGCCCCCCATCAATCCTGCGAACATCAGATGCTACCGTGTTGTTTTGGGGCGTCCCACGCCGGCGTGCAGCACAACGGGCCGTTTCTCACTTTCCTGCCGGTGTGGGGCAGAGGCAAGCACCCCAGAGAGAAAGGAGCTTGGAGGGTCTAGTGCTAGACCCTCTGCCCCAGGGTGATCCTCGGCACCGGGGCGTCTGAGGAAGAAGCCGGTGGCAGGCGGTGTAACCCTCAGACCAGGGGCTTGCCTCCTGGAAGGCACTCTTTGGGCCGTCTCCCCAGCACCGTCGGTCACATTACTTCACCACTTTGAACGTGGGCTGCGTGTGTGGCTGGCTGGCTGGCTGCAAGTGTCATGGTTTTAGCAAAGACGTTTCTACACATCTTTTTTATGGGTATTGAAAGAAATAAGCCTGAATTTGAGAATCATTGTGTTCCACGTCTCCAGTGCTCAGAATCTACTTCACCCCCCGAGACTCTGAACTTAGCAGTTTGCAGGGGGGAAAAACATCCAAACCTAAAGGAAAGAGAAAAATCACCTCAGAAAGCCAACGCACCTTCCCTAGACCCCCCAGCAGGGCCTTCTTTGGAGTCTACGTACTTAGAATCATGTGCAAAGTGACAATTTCGACATTGCTCGGAGGAAGCATCCAGCCTGGGCCTAAGTGTGCCCAGGACTGACGGCTGGTTGATCAGGAACAGAGAAAACCAGAAGTAAGAATGCCCACTGGACATTACTGCTTACCACAACTTGGGTGATTTATATGACTTCACCTCCTATACAAAGTCTTTAAAACCCAGGTACCCTAAAAGTGAAAATAATAAAGATGTTAGTAAAGACTTCATGAAGCCAATTGTGTGGAATGTTCCAGAAAATAGCTCCTTCCCAGGCATCATGTTATTGTTATCGTTGTTTCCACAGGGTGCCACACACGGTACATTCTCAATAAGCATTCATTTTCTTACTCTCTTTTGGCCTTACAGCAACAAGTCAAATCTTGATTTCTCACATCACCTCAGGAGTGACAGGAAGAAAGCAAAAATCAAGATGGACAATTCTGACACCTCCACAGTCCCCAGCAAAGGTGGCTGACGTGCACCCAAGCCTCACCCATCCGTGTTTGGGATCGCTGTTCTGGAAAGCAATTTGGCAATCCTGGTTCTACCCCTCACTGACCTTCTGGCAATCCACTGCTAGGCACAAGTCTGAAACTTGGATTTATTTGCAAAGATGTTCACTGAAGCATTATATACGGTTACAAAAATGTTGGCAGCAGTGTACTTGCCTCACAAGGTGGGAATGGTTAAACAAATGACGGTACGTCCATACGATGGAGGAAACAGCAGTGATTTCAAGAGGGTGATTTCAAGAACATGTAATGACAGAGAAGCATAGCTGTGCTCTAAAGTTAAGTGGAAAGCTCTAACTATACAAAATTACGTACACAACAATTTCAAGACTGCAATAAAATGTGTATACCCATGTGCATGTGTGTGTACACATAACCGGAAATATTACAAAAGGTCAAAAATGGCTATCTCTGGATGGTAGGATTATGGTTCATTTTTTATTTTCTCCTTTGTCCCTTTATGTTTTCTATCTGTTGGCTTTGTCATTTAAAAGGCTATTGAAGGGCGCCTGGGTGGCTCAGTCTTTAAGCATCTGCCTTCCGCTCGCTCAGGTCATGATCTCGGGGTCCTGGGATCAAGCCGCACGTCGGGCTCCCTGCTCAGCGAGAAGCCTGCTTCTCCCTCTCCCTCTGCTCATGCTCTCCTGTCTCGCATTCTCCCTCCCTCTCAAATAAATAAATAAAATCGTTAAAAAATTTTTATAAATAAATAAAAAGGCTATTGAAGAGCAATTTCCACCAAAAATAACAGGAAAAAAATTTTTCATAGTTAACAACAGTGCAAGTATGGAATAATAGGAAAATTTGGTCTGTAGAATTCAGTTAAACACGGTCCTGCTCTGGCTTTGCCCTAGCAGAGCCGGGCCTGGCAGGCAGTGCCAGCCCCTTATCCCTGTTTGCAAGAGGAAGTGGGGCCAGAGCTAAGGCCAGGCAGGGAAGGATCACAATAACCCTGGAAACTCAAAATGTCTCCATACAGCTGACTCAGAGCATCCAGTTGCTTTTTGTGTTTTTTAGGATTTTTTTAATGCCGTATTGGGTTGCAGGACAAGGTTCCCTAACTACTCTGTTTATATTGGGAGTTTGTTTGTTTGTTTGTTTTAAAGAAAGCTGTCACGTATAAGTCATGTGGTGTATGAAGGTGCTGAAGATGCCTCATGGGCCCGAGTGTGGAAAATGACAATGGCCACAGCCTCCCTGTCCCACAACTCTGATCAGTGGGCATGTTCACCTGGGGCGCTGCTGGAGGGTTCTGGAGCTGCATTGGTTGCAAAAGAAAGGAGGCAGGACAGAGGAGCCAGTGCCCCACAGAGACAGCCAGAAGGAGGGGCAGGTGTCTTCACGGGGCAGGACCTGAGCAGCACTGATGAGCGGTCCCTGACAGGGCTGCGTGTGACTTTGCATAAGCATCTGCCTGCCCCCAGGGCTCTCCATGCTGGCTTCCTCCACTCCCTCTTCAAATGTTTACATAACAAAACTTGCTTCTCCAATATAGGCCAAAAAATTTGGCTTCAGACTCCTGCACACCCCAAAACACCCTGACAAACACCAGTGCAAGGAAGCCCCGCTCCTGATGCAGAAGCCAAGCCTCCCGGGGAAGGACGTTCTGCGCCCCGCTCCCGAGCCTCTGGAAGCAGAAGAACACGGCTTTGTGTGGCCAGCCTGGGAGCCGGCCCAAATACACAGTGGTGTGTCCCCAAGAAGGGGCAGTGTTCCAGTTGGCGTGGACGCTTCAGTCTACACAGTTGGCCAGGCCACCGAGGTACAGGGGGAGCCTGAAGGAAGGCCACGTGGGACTCCTGGCACTGCCAGGACAATGTGACAACTGCGTCGGCCTCTTCTGCTCTGTGGGCTGGGGGGCCTACAAGACCTCTGCGATCGCCCCCTTCCACACTTGGGGATCGGAGACCGTGACAGGAGAATCGTGAACGAGGTCTTTGAAAAGTAAAAAAAGCTACATACGTGCAGTTATCTTGATTTTAAAAACAAACAAACAAAAGAAGACTTTTCAAGCCACACGAAGTAATAAGCTACAGGTATAATCACTCGTGACCGCAGGGAAGAGGTGGACGGTTTCTGCTTCAAGCTGAGGAACCTTGGAGGGGGAGGGAATCAGCTGAGCCCCACTCTCCTAAGAGCAGACCTGGGGTGGTGGGGGTGGGGGGCAGGGCAGAGGGAGGGGAGAGGCTCGGGTCAGCTAATGACAGTGGTCCAGGGGAGGGCAGAGGAGCGCCGGGCCTGCAAGGGTGGCTCTGGAGAGTGTGGCAGAGAGAGGACATGGGGTGTGCAGGACGGGGAGCAGAACGGAGAGGCCCCAGGGTAGCTGCGGCGTGCAAGGCTCAGCGACAGAGGAGACAGTTGTAGGTATCCTGCCTGATGCCCCACACCCACCCACAAGGAGCAGTAAGGATTTCAGGTGCTGGCTTCGGGACTGGAGCTTCGGTGGGTGGCGCTCTCCAGGAAGCTGGGAGGGAGGCTGAGCTGCGAACAGAGGCACACTCAGGCCCAGTCACCAACATGCGCTGTGCAACGATCTGCACATCACAGGTTCGAGAAAGGAAGAACACCTAGACCAATATTTCCCAAACTGAACCCCCCCCACCACCGTCACCACAAAAAGGGGGGTTTGTGGTCAAAAAGTGAGGGAAACGCTCGCTGAGCATCCTAACCAGTTTTCTTACTTGCAGACCCCGTAATGTGCTAATGAGTCTTATAACGGAAAGCAGGGGCTGTGTTTTCCAGACATACTTGACCAAGGAACCTTCCCAGTGAGACACCTACACGCATCTGGAACACAGTTTACTGTTCCTCCTTTTAAAGAAGAAGAAAGGGACACAAGAAGGTTGAAGGACTTGCCCAAGATCACATGATCAACTCACCAGAAGTCAGAAGCAGCCCCAGACCTCCTGTCTACTCCCCTCAGATGTGCCTGGCCTGGGACCCGTGCCCATTCAGGCAACCTCCCAACACTCCACCGTGTTCTCCTCATGCAAACCCCTTTCCTATCACCCCAAAATGCAATGCTGTGAAGGTAAATTTGGTAATTGAACCTTAAACCACACGTCCCAATGCTGCGTACACATAACGATCATATATTGTTTGGAATTACACTGTAGCTCATTTCAGCATTGACTTAGAGTTCCATCCATTAGGAGCCAACAGAACAAGGCAATCTAACCAAAACAGCGGACTTTTAAAACCATGGTGGAATCCCTGCTCGCTGCCCCCTCAGGAAACTCTGCATCGCTCACCCTCAGTGGCTCACCGTAAGGGTAGGGCAGCTGAACGCCCTCCACTGTGGCCCAGGACCAAGGGCGAGCTCTGGAAGAGAGTGTTTTGTTCTCATCCTCACAGAAGGCTGGTTGCTGAGAACTTTTTTAGAAAATCTGTCCGGGTATAATTAAAATACCCTGTAGCCTGTCCTCTCCCCATCTCCCCTTTCTTTTATATGGACCAGAAAACAAAAGGAATCATGCTCTTTTCTTGTTAGGCAGAAATAAACTTCTGGGCTCCTTGTTGCCTCCATGGTGGCCCTCGGAGTCAGGATAACCAACCACTGAGAGGAAGGGCACAACGAACAAAAAGGAAAGGGCTCACAGGATTGCCGGACTGAAGGCAAGAAGAGATCAAAGGAAGGACAGGGCCGAGATGCTCAGGTGCAACATACACCATCAGTGCCCCTCCCCCAGCGTGCCCGCCCCATCCCACCCCAAAGAAGGCAGTGAAGGGCGAGACTAGGATGCTTGGAGGAGGGGGCCATTCAGCTGGTCACCTGCAGCCATGTATAGCCTCTGCCACAAATGCCCCAGGGTGTGGAGCAAATGCTATTCTCTCTGTGGACGAGGAGTGATGAAGGTCGAGGCGCACTTGCAGGGGGCATGCTCTCCACCCCCTCCCACTCTGGGCTAAGTGCCCTTCCTCAGGATCGCCACGGATAGAAATCTTGAGCTGACTTCTATCCGGCAGCCCGTACCGTGCTGCTGGGTACGTATACATGAGTAAGAGCTACTGTAGCCTTGACTCCCCGTGCTCCCCGTGCTTACGCATTAATAGCTAGTCAGTATGACTCTCGCTCAATGTTAGCCACAGGCCAGGCACTGCTGAGAACACAGCCGAGGAGGCAGTTCAAGATGGCAGCATAAGAATATCCTGAACTCAGCTCCTCCCACAGACCCACCAAATCCACAGCTACTTGTGAAGCTACGCCTTCGAACAAAGACCTGAAAGACAGAGGAACAGCGCCCCCCCATAACAAAGGAGACTAGGGCCACTAGAGACAGGTCCAAGAGGAAGAGACATGGTCTCCCCCAAAGCCATACCACACTGCAACCCACAATTGGAAGGGATCTCCAATTATGGAGTTTCTCCCCAAAGAGTGAGGAGTTTGTATACCACATCAGACACCCCCACCCTCAGGACCCACACTAGGGAGATAGCCCCCCAAACATCTGGCTTTGAAAACCAACAGGGCTCACTTCCAGGAGATGCAAAGTGCTGTAGGGAACTGAGATTCTGCTCTTAAAAGGCTCATGAGCAGACTCACTCACCCAGCACAAAGGCTGCAGTTTAGAAAAAACTAGACCTGACGTGAAGGAGATTCATTGGTTAATCTTTCAGCATCTGCCGGAGGGGCAGGGCCTTTGGGACTCTCTCCAGGGATGGAGGCACTAGCAGGCACCCTTCGTCTACCTTGCTAGCGCCAGCGGGCACCACACAGCCCCCATGCTCCCCCACCACCCTGCCCCTGTGCTCTCCCACGGCTCCATGAAAGCCAGCAGGCACACAGTTCACGGAGGGGACACCCTTGAACACCTGGCTCTGCTGGCCAGGGGCAATTGCTTTTCTGGGTCCCTCAGGACTAAAACCATCGGAGAGACAGTTCTTGGCAAGCTACCTCCCAGGGCGCAGCACAGATAGCAGACTGAAACACACCCACTCTTCCTGTGACACAAGGCCTATTTCCTCGTCTGGAGCTTTAGTCTGCGGGGCACACTTCAGGTGCACCACACACCTGGAGGCCACAGAGCCTCTTAGGGAATGGAGGTGGGTATCTTTGCACTCCTACTGGCCTCACGACAGCTCACGGGTACCTTCCAGAAAGGAGCTTATCCGTTCATCTGGAGCTCTGATTTCTGCAACTGTTACCCAGGGGATACCTCCGGGTCACCTGGTTGGGAGGTGTGGTCCCGTAGGACTGTGTATGTTTGCAGACTTTAAAAGCTGTTGCCTTAGGGCTCCCAGGTGGTTCAGGCGGTTAAGCACCCGACTCTTGATTTTGGCTCAGGTCATGATCTCAGGGTGGTGAGATGGAGCCCCACATTGGGCTCCGTGCTGGGCATAGAGCCTGCTCAAGATTCTCTCTCTCCTTCTCCCTCTGCCCTTACCCCTACTCCCTGCTCACGTGTGTGGGCGCGTGCACTCTCTCTCTCTCAAAACTTAATTAATTAATTAATTAAGAGTGAATGAATCAAAAAAAAAAAAAAAAAGAAACTTAAAAATAAAAGCTGTTGCCTGAAGGTCTGGCTTCCAATGAGCCTGAAACTAGGGGCTAATGGAGATCCCTCCCTTTGGAATACTGGCAGGTCTTGGCACACCCCCAACAACTGGGACCTATCAAGGATAAATCAGCCTGCGTAGACAATCACAAAGGCTGGAGAGACAACCAAGAGCTAGGGCAATTTTCTACAATAAGGCTCATCTCCTACACAAAGCCACTCCTTCAAGACTGGGAGAGTCAGCAATTTCACCAAATACATACATACAAACAGAGAGAGCCAAGCAAAATGAGGAAGCAGAGGAATATATTCCAAATGAAAGAACAAGATAAAACCCCAGGAAAAAGCCTTGCTGAAACAGAGAGTAGAAGAAAACATAGGGAGTAAGCTTCTTGACATCAGTCTTGGCAATGATTTTTTTGGATCCAACTCTAAAGGCAAGGGCAACAAAAGTAAAAATAAACAAGTAGGATTAAGCTTCTGTACAGCAAAGGAAATCATCAGCAAAATGAAAAGACAGTCTACTGAATGACAGAAGATATTTGCAAAGCATATATATGATTGGGCGTTAATACCCATAATATATAAAGAACTCAAACAACTCAATAACCAACAACTACAAAAACCAACCTGATTAAAATATGGGCAGAGGACCTGAATAAACCTTCTTCCAAAGAAGACATCCAGATGGCCAGCAAGCACATGAAAAGATGTTCAGCATCCCTAATCATCAAGGAAATGCAAATCAAAACCACGAGGAGATAACACCTCACACCTGCTGGAATGGCCGGTATCAAAAAGACAAGAAACAAGTGTTGGTGAGGATACGGAGAAAAGGAGACCCTTCTACACTGTCGGTGGGAACGCAAATTGGTGCAGCCACTGCGGAAGACAGTATGGAGTTTTCTCTGAAAAATTAAAAATAGAAATACCATATGATCCAGTAATTTCATTACTGGGTATTTACCCAAAGAAAACAAAAACACTAATTCATAAAGATGTATGCACCCCTATGTTATTGCAGCATTATTTATAAGAGCCAAGAGCCAAGATATGGAAACATCCTAATGGGTAAATGGATAAAGAAGGTGTGATATAGATATATAGATATATAGATACAATACTACTCAACCATAAAAAAGAATAAGAGAATGAGGTCTTGCCATTTGGGACAGCATGAATAGAACTTGAGGGTTTTATGCTGAGTGAAATAAGTCAGAGAAAGATAAATATCACCTGATTTCACTCACATGTGGAATTTAAGAAACAAAACAAAGAAAAAGTAAGAGACAAACAAAAAAACAGACTCTTAAATACAGAGAACAAATGGGTGGTTACCAGAGGGGAGGTGGGGGGGATGGGTGAAATAGATAAGGGGATAAAGAGCACACTTACCGTGAGGAGCACTGAGAAATGTCTAGAACTATTGAATCCCTATGTTGTACACCTGAAACTAAAATAACACTGCATGTTAATTATACTGGAATTTAAAAAACAAACAAACAAACAAATAGACACAGAGAACAGATTGGTGGTTGCCAGAGGGGAGGGAAAGTGGTGGGCAAAATGGGTGAAGGGGTCAAGAGGTACAAACTTCCAGTTATAAAATACATAAGCCATGAGGATTAATGTACAGCATGGTGACTACAGTCAATAATATTGTAGTGCATATTTGAAAGTTGTTAAGAGAGTAAATCTTAAACGTTCTTATCATAAGGAAAAAAACGTGTAACTCTGTATGATGAAAAATGATAACTTTCACGGTATATACAAATACCGAATCATGTTGTACCCCTGAAACTCATATAATGCCATTCATCAGTTATACCTCAATTAAAAATAATAATAATAAAAACACAATCAAGCACCAGCACAAACGTATGAAGTAGGCACTATGATTCATCCCCATTGTAGACGGGAGGAAACCGAGGTATGGAAAGTTTATGTGACTTGTCCAGGGTCAGGCAGGTATACTCAAGTCTCCAAACCCAGCAGTTTAGCTAGGGAGTCTGTTCCTAATCACTCGTCATTCTGCCTCTCAAGAAAAGTGTGTTGGGGTGCCTGGGTGGCTCAGTCAGTTAAGCATCGGCCTTCAGCACAGGTCATGACCCCAGGATCCCGGGATTGAGCTCCATGTTGGGCTCCCTGCTCAGAGGGGAGTCTGCTTCTCCCTCTCCCTCTGTCTGCCGCTCCCGCTGCTTGTGTTCTGTCAAACAAATAATTAAAATCTTAAAAAAAAAAATGAGCACTGGGTGTTATACACAACTAATGAATCATTGAACACTACAACAAAAACTTATGATGTACTATATGCTGGCTAACTTAACATGACAAAAATACATAAAAATTAAAAGAAAAGAAAAGTGTGTTGAATGACCAGCCAAGGTCATCAATGAAGACCCCTTTAGAAACCAACGTCTTACAAAATATTATAGTAGGTGCCAGGCCAGGAAGGGGAGAAGTGGAAAAGAAATGACAAAGGAGTGCAGCGCTGGTGGGTTCCCACCAGAGTGATGGCCAGTGGGATAGCATTTGGGTGTAAGGCCCCATGAACTTCACCTGGTACCTGCATCGAGAGAACTAACGGGATGACGTCACAGCAAATGTGGTCAGCGCTTGTTTCTGGGGGGCTGGATCTCAACTGAAACTTTCTTCCCTGAGCTTTGCCGTGTTTGAATTGTTTTCATCCACAGTGACTTTGATTTGCTTTTCCAGGAATGTTCCCCCTGCTCCGGGGTTCACCATCAAGTTGGGGCAATCTGCTGTAAACCAATAAGGAGGAAAAGGTAAAAAGCCTGTGCTGAGCAGTGGGGAAGGAAGCTCTGTGGCCGGGGAGCCTGGGGAGAGGCACAGAGCAGGCCAGACCCGTCTGAGAACAGAGCACCAGCAGGGTTTGCGCTGGGGGGGGCCAGAGCCGGGCCCAGACAGCCGAGTTCAAGAGGGCACGCTGTATTTCTAAAAGGTGAGTTCGGTAGAAGGTTGGTTTTGGTGGGTTGTTTTTACTGAACTAAAAATGTTCGAAATGAGGCAAACAGGCATGTCACTCTCTGTTTCTCTTCTCACCCACTAGAAAACTGCTCACCGCACACCCAGAAGCTTTCCTTGGAAGGTCAGGGTGTGGGAAGGGGTGAGGCAAGGCTCGGCTCAGTTGTGGGAGAAGCAAGGCACACACACGGCTCTCCCCAAACCCAAACGCAGCAGAATGGGTTCTGGGAACAAAAACCACAGGTGACTCAGCGAAGGGGGAAAACATGTCAACAAAGTCTTCACTCCACTTCTAAGACCTGAACTTTCCAGGGAAAGGAAGAGCTCACCCCCAGCAAGTGTGACGGCAGGAGCCTCGGATCCCGTGAGTCGGCGCGCCGTTCTCAGGGGCCCACCTCCCACGGCCGGCCCGGGGCCCACGAGCTCAGGCACAGATCTCCCGGGGAGGGAGCCACGCCTCGGGCCTGCCGCACGGACGACTCCTCGGAAGGCCTGGCGCCCTCGCGCCACGTGCGGAAACAGAGGGCCCGCCCGCAGTGGGCAGCTGCCGGAGAAGTGACCGCCGAGTGGCTGAACAGCTGCGTGGCGTAGCTGTCATCACCGTGCTGAGTAACGAAGCTGTTGATTCGCCCACAGCACAAAAGACGCTGCAAAGTCTTAAAGGAAAACGCTCGTGCGAGCACGGGAGCGGACAGCATTTCGCGCAGAGAAGTGGGTGAGAAATGCAGCCGAGCCGCCCTGCGCCCCCGCTGATGACTCCGAGTCCTTCCACGTGCCCGGGGCTGAGCGAACTTCTGTAAGAATGACCTCATGTCGTCCTGCGAGCCTGTAATGTAATTATGTCATTATGACCCCCCCCACCCCGCCCAACGTGTTATGTAATTATCCCCGCTTACCCACAAGGAGCCCAAGTGCCAGGGAGGGTGGGAAATTGCCCGTGGTCACCCCGCAGGTAAGTGGCAGGGCTAGAACTTGAGCACAGGCCAGGCCGACTCCTAAACCCAGGCCTCTGGCCACCCCCCTGCCTTGACATGTCGTGGCGATGGGAACAAGCCCGGTGCACAGGCTCAGCACAGAGTGAATCCATGCTAGAGTGGCAGCACCCCAATGGGGTTTGTCACTCCGAAGTGCCAGGGGCAGGGCTGGGAATGGAGGTCAACCGTGCAAGGGGCATTCCAGGCCCTTTTCACCAAAACATCAACAGCGATCCCCGTGGACTTTGTTAACTGCAACCCCATGGTTCCTACAACTGCTGTGAGGCCAGAGCAACCCAGGTGGGAGGGAGAGAGAGGAGGAGACGAGGAAGGGTGGCCGTGCCGGAGCAACGGTCTCCCAGAGTCCCGGCCCAGCTGTCGTGTGTCCTCCACAAGCTCACTAGTTGCTATTGGCAGGTTTGGAAGGTTTGGCAGAAGTGACTAGCGTGTGGTAAGAAATGTCTTGGGTTGGTCAGCTGTCTCTGCTGGGCAGGTGGGGAGGGGCGTCCCCCAGGACACTGCAGTCTCCTGGAGCCCTGCCAGCAGCCACCCCACTACAGCCCAAGCCACTCCGGGGGCCCAGGACCGTCCCACCTTCATCCTGAGCGTCCCCGCTCCCCCTTTCTCTGGCTGGCGGGTCACGGCTCCGGGTCCCTGTGTGAAGGAGGGCAGAGGGCCGACCCCACTGCTCGAGGAGCAGGCACTTCCCTAAGACACCCACTCTTAACTCAGGCCACGGGTCCTAAGACGTCACGCAAGCTGCACGTTTTCACTGATGGCAGGTCCAGCCTTCCCTTGGGTTCTCAGAGAGGCCACCCTGGTTAGGTGGATGAGTCTGGGAGGAGGGGGAGAGTGCCTAGGGGGGGAGCCCTCCTCTGGCTCCTCAGCCAGGCCCTGAGAGATCCGGGACAGCAGCCGGCCCAGCAGAAAGCAAGCACCAGGTCTCAGCAGCTGCAAGCCCAGGGTCTCCAGCAGGGAGTCAGGCTGACTGGCCTCCGCAGCGGTGAGACCAGGCTCGGGAAGGGGACTCGCCCAGGCCCACACAACCCTCCAGTGGCCCTGCCACATGCAAGCTCTCTCTTTGTTCTTGCGCTGCTGTTGTTTTTGTATTTGTTTGATAACTATTAGAGTCATACTCAAGTCCTTCCTCATGCAAACCCTCCCCAAGTCGGAAGGGATGTGGTAAGGCACATGCACACCCCCCTTCACACCGCCCTCTTACTCCCATTATTCTGGGACAGGCCGAGCACACCCTGAAGTCCACACTGCCTGCAGACTGCAATGTCCAGCAGGCACAGGGAGGCAGAGGGAGGCCGGAGCCTGCACGGGGCAGCCTGAGGAGGCCCATGGCAGAGACAGGGGAAGCCCCGATGGCCAGAGGAAGAGGGTGCGAGAACACACCCAGGCCCCGGCCCCTGAACCGTCCAGGCCTGGCTGCTGGCCGGATCCCAGCCTGCATCACCCACTTAGCGTTTCAGGAATTAATGACCCGATTGCTCCAGGCAGAAGCCAGAAGCTGGAAGGAGGCTGTGGGCGAACTGCGGAGCCTGCCAAGCCGGGGAAGCCCCGTTTGATGGCCAGTATCGGAGGAATCCTCAGAGGACGGATTGTGATGTTTCCACATTTCCTACAGCTCTGACTGCATCTAAACTTACCAACCCTCTGATCGAAGACAACTTGGTTGTGATAAGTGTATCAACAGAGCACAGTTAAGAGATGGGACTACCTGAAGGGGACCTCACATGCAGGACAGCCTCACATCAAACTAGTGGCTTGATTTCGTAAAGAAATCAAAGTAGAGGAGAATGAGGCAAGGCACAGTGGAAAACAAAGGAAGCTTATCGTGCAAAAGCATCAGGGAAGAAAGGGAAGAAGAAATCGAAAGCATCGCGGGGCCCTTCGAACGGTTTATGAGTTTGTACTGATCTAGATTCCTTTCCCCCCGCCCCTGTGGAAAATATCTCCCCAAATTGCTTCACTACAAGGGAAAGGATGGTTTTGTGAACTTGAACCTTGATCAAGAAAAATTGCCAGTAGTAAGGCCCATGATCACGAAGGAAATTAGCAGATGATGGTAGCAACGAGGCCTCGTACCTGAGCAATCAGAACCAGGGTCCCTAGGACCGGAAGCACGTGGAAAGAGCTGGAAGGTGCAGAATGTGAGCAGAGTCAATGGAAGTTTTGAAGCTAAAACTGGTTTTGTGTTTTCTAAGGCTGTCAGGTGGCAAGGGAAGTACAGAGTGTAGGTATTATAAGTCATGCTTTCAAGACCATATGAAATTTCTGGAGAAAAAAAATAGACGTCTGTAATGTAAAAAGCTAAAGTTCTCCTTTTCTCTCAATCTTTGCCAGTGGTTTAGTGCACAACCTTCCAGAACTTTATATACTTACATACATATGTAATAAAAATTTGCTACATGCATCGTTCCACAACTTGCATTCTTTAATTAACAATTTGTCAAAAGGGCTTTGCATCTCCTTTCTTAGGAGGGTACCATACCATAAATTCAGCCATGTCAGCGGCGTCATTTAAATGCTGGCCACCTCCACTGTACTACTTACCCAGAACCCTGGGAGGAAATCACCATTTGCAGGTGTCTGTGATCGGGGGGGGGGGGGGGGGGGGTGTCATGCCTGAGGGCTGGGGCCGGGTTTTAGTTCAGAAATGACCAGGGGCAGATGGGAGGAAGCCAGATCACCCAGTGACCCCTTTTCCTGCCAGATTCTCTGGAACTCCCTTCAGGGCCCAGTTATAGGCAGATGCTTCCAGTTAGAACCCAGGCAGGTCTCAACTTTGTGTCTCCCATGGAGACACCAGAATGGGCCAGTCTGAGTGCACTGCTGGGAGCCAGAGCTCTTCCAGAACCCAAATCCCTGGCGCCTTGCCTCTAGCCCTGCTCTGAATACTGCACGAGGCTTTGTAAGGAGTCTACCTCAGAAGTGTTTTGCCGGAAGACTGTGGGATGGTCACTCACAAAATCCAAGAGTCGATTGAGGCAAGGGAGGCAGGGCTGGCTTTCTAAGACACAGAGTCAAACGACACATCTCAAAAGAAGAAGTAGCTCACCCACTGAATTCAAAACCTAGTCCTTTGCGTGAGGGTCTGTGCTCCCCTCCTGCCCCCTCTTGTTATGCCTGGCGATGCTTTGCTCAGGCCCCTCTCCCAGGCATCACCTGCCGCGGATCTGCCGCTCACGCTCGGGTAGATAACCATCTGGAACAAGGAGGCAGAGCTCCCAGAGAGCCCCGAGCAACCAGGGGACCCCAGTCCCACAATCTGCCTGGTTTAGCCAGTGGGGGGGGGGGGGCTCACTCCCACTCTCGGGTAGAAGCCAGATTGGGAACATTCTTTTCTCCATGAAGGCTCCATCCGGGTCCTCCTCTACAGGGCTGCTGTGCCATCTCAGCCTGCCTGCGATAGCACATTCCCCAACAGCAATGACAATGACAACAGTGACCCTAAGCCACATGGCTGTAGGCCTCCCTAAAATCTACCACTTTGACCATGGAAGTTACAAGTCCTGCTAGCTCCCATCATATTATGATTTCATCCCTTCTGAAAAACGAGAAAGGCTACCAAAACACAGGGATCCATCCGCCTTATTCACTGAATCCACAGTTTCCAAAAGAAAGCCTCATGGGACTCACTTGTAAAATATGTAATTAAATCAATCGTTAGATGGATGGTAGATGGATGGTAGACGGTGGCAGCCAGGAAACTAGGTGGGGGAGGAGAAATGTGCTAGAGTAGGGTCAAAGAAATGTTCCCTGTCCACAATGCTGATAGAAATGTATCCAGCTGGCTAGCGATGTCACCAAGCTACTGCCTTCAACAGTAGGTGAGGGTAACAGTCCGTTTCCAACAGTTTACTGAGACCTGGTCAGACACAGTCAAGTTCGGATGGATGAGTAAGACCATCATTTACTTTATACCAGGCCATATATTCCAACCCTCACAGAATCCACAGGGACAGGAGCTGGGAAACAGTCACCCCTATCCCAACCTTCAAGCGAGGCTTCTGTGGTCACCTTCTCACGGGTGATGGGGAAAAGTTCTTCTTGTGTTCCCCATGGCCCCTTCCCCCACTTTGGTGTGGTTGGGTGGGGATAGGGGAGGCCCTCACTGTGGTCTGGCCTCAGGGTAGAGTAACCACAAGACAATCAGACTGCCAAAACTGAACTCACCATAGCAGAGTTCCTGTGTGCTCTTAGACTAAAAGCGCCTCTTTGTAGTGTTGAGTCGTATTTCAAAATATCCTCATGTGTTCATGTGTGTGTGTGTATGTGTGTTATGGATACATACATGTAAGCCCTAGGAAAGAGTGGAGAAGGGGAGAGAAACCAGTCCCACTGCATGTATCACAACACATGTGGATTTTCAAAATCCATTTGTGCTTAATAGGAGAAGCTGCATCCTACCTGAACAGGCGAACCTATGTAGTTATTTCAAAATGGCGGCCCCATCTCCAGCTCCAACAGGTAATATTTTCCATCATGATGAGTCAATAATGTAAAGCAAGCCCATTTTTCCTTGAGGTAAACAATACTGCATGTTAGAAATACAACATCCATGGACATCGCTCCTCGTAAAGGCATCTTGTAAAATAAGCATTTTAAATGAGACCGAGGAGGCAAATACCTTTAGGAGTTGCAATCCCAAGAAAAAGAAGGCTTCTACACATCACAGCATGGTCCACGATTCCCCCTAACTTCAGGGCAGACCAGCTCTCAGATCAGAATCTGTCTGTAACTCACAGAGTAACCCCGACCCACCCCCTGGTCCAGCTCTGTCAGCACTCAGCTGCAGGCCTTCCCCACCGGGAAAATCCATCCATTCCTCCTGAAACGAGCTCCACTTGGAGCACCAACCGGCCCACTAACCTCCACCTTCGGGCGTGGCTGCTCACTCTGGAGCCACAGAAACTTAGCCTCGCTGACCTAGAGAATAGCCCGAGACCTTCAGTTGAGTTTCTTACTGATGATTTTTTTTTTTTTTTGGTTAACGGTCTCAGAAAAACAAGAACCACTTTCAAAGTTTCTTAGACCAGAAAGCTGTCTCAATTGAGGACCCGAGGAAATGCAAAATGAGGCCATTTCTGAAACACTGTAGCCCCCGGGCCCCCCCTCCACTCCCACCCACCTCAGAGATAAAAGGATGGTCTTAGTGACATGGACCCCATGAATGAAGCAGCCACAATTTCTCCCATCCGGAATAACAATCCTGCACAAAGCAGTGTTTTCTGGGATGACACTGAAAGGACAGGGAGTCATCTTTTACCCACATCTAACCCTCGGATAACACTTTTCCATTTGGGGGGGTTTTCTTCCTCTCATTTGTCTCCACACCTCGAGGAGGGAAGTGGGTAGGGAGGTGAGCTTTCCATATTGGCCCTTGGGGGATAATAAAGCCCCACGGGGATAAGTGGTTATTGGCAACTTCAGTGAATTACACACACAGTTAGAGCCAGGGCAGGACTGGTGCCTCCAGGGGGCACCAATGCCAGAGCAAGGCAAGGCCGTGAGCAATAGAGGGTCCGCCCAGCCTCTGCACCGCACCACACAGCAGCTCTGCTAAGGCCTTCTGTCTCCTAACACATACGAGATGCAAGACCATACGTCTAACTCCTAGACTGCAAGCAAACTGCAAGATCTAGTTTAGAGCCCCTCAGAGGATGGTGGAGAAGGCGCTTTGCAGAGCCTACCCTCCCCATCCCCCCAATTTTAATTATAGACTTGGCCGGGACTTGTTGCTGGATCATGTTCTTTATGTTTTTAAAGACAATGGATTAAAAAGAAAATAGGAAGTGAATGAGCAGAGTAAAATGGTGGGTCTAGCTTGAACTGACAGAGTAACATTCTGTCTCCACCTTTGGACCAGTGCTCCATGAGAAACACACACTCAGAAATAAGATGAGGGCACCTGGGTGGCTTAACCGGTTAAGTGTCTGACTCTTGATCTCAGCTCAGGTCTTGATCTCAGGGTCGTGAGTTCAAGCCCCACATTGGGCTCCATACCCGGCATGGAGTCTAACCATCACCTTGGGAATTAGGATTTCAACATGAATTTGGGGAGGCTGGTGGGATGGGGGGGGGGGACAAAAACATTCAGTTCATTGCACTAAGTTACATATAAAACTAGTTAATATTCTATGGTACAATAACACTGTAACATCGGTGGTTATCTTTTCAACCAGACAGAAATGGTTTGCATTTTTACTAGGCAAAAGGCACATGAGACTTACCCTCTGTAAGTTAATGTGTAACTTCACAGAGTCTGAATCCTGACAGCTGGTAGTTAGTACATGAAACAAAGATACGTCCCCCTAGAGATTAAATGACCCTTCGGTGGATCTATTCAACAATGCTCAAGTATGACATTAAAAGGACATGGAGGCATCCTTTTTCCTCAATTCCAAATTTGGGATAATTTTTCTTTACACCTCCTCGGCCCCTTGTGGGCCATTTGGACAGCTTCCAGCAAGTCAATGACGAGGGCTGATACAGCCTCACGGCCAAAGCCATGATTATCACCCCACTCCGCTCCTCTATGACAATGAGCTGCAGGCTAAAAACAAAGCATAATATTAAATTACTAATTTCAAATGGCCATCTACAAAATCTAAAGAAATTCAAGCCCCCGGATATAATCTAGTACATTTACACATCGTTACCTTTTCTCACATCACAGATCAACTTAACTTTGATCTTTTCTGCTTAGCTCGGAAGGGACACTTTACCTTTTCCTCTAAATGTCGGTCTACTACCTCAGGCTTAGCCGCTTGGGGTAAGGTTATGGGATGAGAGCTGAGGAACGGGGGCAGGGCCCAGGACCATGGAACCAGGGACCGGCAGGGGGGTGGGCCAGACACCAGGAAGCATCTCAACACCTACGGTTAACTCAGGTCTCGAGTCTGAAACACAACCCTTATAAAGAGTCACCTAAAGCATGGCCAAGCGAGCATCCCTCTCCTGCAACATCCAGTCTAAAGACTCTTCCCTCACTCATTCCTTCCTCCACAGCCCTGAGGCCGCCCCTCTAGTCTAGGCCTTAATCATGCCACATCTAGATCACCACCATAGTATCCAATGTCTTCCCAAGCCAGCCCCTCCACAGCCGCTAAAAGAGGAGTTCATTCAATTCATTCAGCAAATACTTACGAACAGCTTACAGAACAAATGCCAAAACTGTCCTAGGTTCCGCCGATAATCAGAAAATTAGACAAAGGTTTTGCTCTCATGTAGTTCCTTAAGAGAAGGAGACAATTAACAAAATTAATGCCAAGTGGTGTAAGTAAAACCGAAAGAAGCAGGACTAATTAAGGGATAAAAGAATGATGTAGGGTTATTTTATTGCAAATGCTCATGAAATTTCTTGACTTACACCTGGCCTCTTAACATCCTCATCACCAGCAGTGAATCTACAAAAACAGATGAAATCCTTCTGTAAGCTCAAGTGAACTAGAAAAAATATTTTTAATGCTTGGGCAAGTCCCTGGGATAGAAATGTTTCATTAAAGTTTTCCTGTGTTTTGGCATCTTAATAAAGACCACACAATATCACAATATGAGGCTTATTTCTTAGTTATTAAAAAAAAAAAAAAGATTGATGGAGGGGAAGCTGCTGTTTTATACAGAGCGGCCCAGGAAAGTCTCTATGGTAAGGGACCAGAAGGGAAAGGAAGAGCTGGCCATGCACATATCAGAAGGAAAATTTTCCAGGAGGAGAAAGCAGCTAGTGCATAGGTCCTGGGGCAGGTGCAAGCTTACATATTAAAGGACTTCAAGGAGTCTGATAAGGAGGAGAATATGAAGTGGAGTGAACTGAGTCAGAGGTAAAGATACAGAGGTACCACAGACCAGACCATGGAGAGTTTTGTGGGCCAAGAAAATTATTATTCCCTTATTCTGAGGGAAATGGTACTGAGCAGGAGAGTGGGTGTCTACAGGCTCAGAGGGTCAAGGGGAGAAAGGAGTCTAGCGGGGGCAGCACCCCCAGTGTCAGATGGGGCATGATGGCAGCTGGCATGGGGAGAAGTTGATGGATTCTGGGTGTATTGCAGAGGAAGAGCTGACAGGACCCCTGATGGATGAAGCATCAGGTGTGAGAGAAAAAAAGAAGTCAAAGATGACTCCAAGGTTTTCACCCTGAGTAGCTGGGAGAAAGGAGTGGACTTCTGCAGAGATTGGGGGGTGGGGAGGACCTGGAGAAAGGACAGGCTGGGAAGGGAGGTGGATAAAGGGTTCAGTTCAGGCTATGTCGAGTTCAAGACACCTAAGAGAGATCCAGGTGGAGACAGAAAGTGGGCGGTTGGCCGTCCACGTCTGCGGTTCGGGGAGAATGGAGAGCCGGGACTCACACTGAAGAGCGGGGAGCAGGGAGTCAGCCTGGGGCGTGTTTGCGTGCATGCATGTTCGATGCACACGTACATGCGAACTGCAGGTAGCAGGGCATGTGTTTCACAGCAGATGGTTGACAGAACATAGATGTGAGGTGGCAGATACCTGAAGACTGACGCATTTCGAAGGAATCCCCAGCCAGACCCAGCTACTCGGAGGTAAAGGCCGTGCCAATGAGCCTGGGGCCCTCTAGCATGTTTGTCTGAAACAAGACCACACGGTCACCCGTCCGATCCATCCAAGACACCCACCATCCAAACACTTTGGGCTGATGTCCTTGGGGCACAGAGTCTGGCCCTGCATCCCAAGCCCACTGCCAGCCCCGCCTTCACCCGAGCCCGCCCTCGTACATGGCACACCCACTTCCCAAGCACCCACGTCCACACCATCGGCCTTTGTAGGAGGGTCTCCCCGGCCCCTCCCTTCTCTTTGACTCATTCCTACTATGCCATCTGAGACTGTCCAACCCCCACCCTCCCCACAAGTGCTGCTGTAAGCCCTGCCCCAGGGAGCCCCCATGACATTCCCTCCCCGGCCAGGCCTAGGCTCCTTTTTTTTTTTTTTTAGATCTAATTGTACTTTATTTTATTTTTTTATTATAATTTTTTTTATTATATTATGTTAGTCACCATACAGTACGTCCCTGGTTTTTTATGTAAAGTTCGATGATTTCATTAGTTGCGTATAACACCCAGTGCACCATGCAATATGTGCCCTCCTTACTACCCATCACCAGCCTATCCCATTCCCCCACCCCCACCCCTCTGAAGCCCTCAGTTTGTTTCTCAGAGTCCATAGTCTCTCATGCTTCATTCCCCCTCCCCTTTACCGTTACCCCAGCACCAATCACTGTTGTCCTGCACCAGCGTGCTTTCTCTTTCTTGGTGAGGGTGATACCTCCATGTCTGTGTCCTGGCTTCCCAATGCTTGGCACGGTACCCAACATAGAGAGGCATTCAACAGATATTCGTTCATCATGCCGATGAGAGCTGTGTGGGCAAAGAGAAGCGCCAGCATCATGGTGCCCAGTGTGACCGGTGCCCTCCGTGGCTGCCAGCAAGGCCCATGGGCAGCCTTTCATCTGTGCCAACAGGGTGAGTTTCTCCTTCTGGTAATCTGTGCTCAGCCCAGCAGCCTCCTGCTTCCTGTGAGAGAAAAAAACAGGGGCTTTTTCCTCCTACACTATGACTTTCCACTCTGTTAGGCCACATTGAAGCTGGAAGAGAACAGGACAGGGGTCCCCTGGAGTCCCTTCCCATAGCCCCCGCGACCACCCTCTCCAACCAGGAGAAGTGTCCCCCCGCCCCGAGATGAAAGAGCCTTCCTCCAACTGTAAATTATTTGAAGATTGTGTATCCTATTTAATGTGTTTCAAAATTGGAAGAAAATACTTCTCCCACAATTACAGTCATTTGGTAACTCCACCCCACAGTTTCCCAGGTCCTTCCAAACCTACCTATTTTAAAACAGAAAAATACCACTGTTTCCCAATGTGTTTTTTATTGAGTAAGCCAGGGCATGCTCAACAGACCATTTTCCCCTCCAGGATTATCCTAGGACTATCGGATTAAAGACAAATTAGGTAATATTGCCTACTGCTCTCTTTCAGGGAGATTTTGAAAGCCTGGTCTTAAGGGAGGTGAGGGAACACCAGATCACACACGGAGGCAGGCAGCACTTTGTCGCTGAGACCAGCCACAAGGAGAAGCAGACCCCCAGGAAAGATTTGGCGCCTGCAGGTCAGAGGGCTGTGTGCCAGAGACAGCCTCACACTGCCGACCCGGCTGGTGGGGTGGGCCTCCCAGGGTCTTCCAACACTGGAACAGGACCCCCTTACCTTTGGAAAGGATAAGCTATAGTCTGGAAGTTCAAGGTGGGACATTTTCTAGTGTGTAGTCACTGCTTTCGATGAGAAAATTGAGACACACACCCTCCTTAACCAAGGCTTTAGATGGAGTGAACCTCACCCAAGTCTGACTCTGGGCCTTAACCTCCATGTGTGTCCCCCAACCGATGCCTGGACTCCCACCACTGAACCATAAATAAACTAGGGGTTCCACAGTAACCAAGTCTTCAGAGAACGCAAAAGAGAACACCTTTTTTTTCAGATGCCAAGTTTACCTGCTAATCAGTAAGCAACACTGTCTAAGTGCCACAGAGCACATGATCCGGAGCTACTATGGGGCCCACAGACAGCAGCAGGTGCCTGCAAGCTCAGACGGACAAAACCCACTGCCTGGCAGACGGCCGAGGGACTCCAACAGAAGCAGCTGTTTTGCACTCGGAAGGTTCGAGGCACCGTGAGCAAGAGGCTTCCAAGGTAAAACACAGTCACTCGGGTGCTGCCAGAAATCAGGACGCCCCCAACACATGCAAAGGGCATGGGGGTCAGGAACACCTTGCAGGAAGTTCCAGCCCAAAGCCGAGTCAACATGTGCTTCAGCCCCCATAACTCTTCCTTCAGTTGGGAGTCAGTTTTCACCAGGTGTGAGACACAGAGCCATTGACCCCAAGCCAAGCATGCAGCAGCAACCTTCCTTAATCCAGACACTTGTCATCTTGGATTTAAACTTGACCCTGCTTGCCCCTGCTGCACGTGGGAGAAAGGTCAGTTCAGCGTACCAGAAAAGTCTCCGTGATTAATCACTTCCCACCAGATTTGACAGCCCCAGATATTTTCCCTCTGGCCTCCAGGCATATCTCAACTCAGGATGAACTTGGAACTGCCACTTGAGGCCCACACGCAAAACTGACATATGAGAGTTAGAAGGACACAGGGGAGACGTGACTCCCACCTGTGCTGTGTCAGGGTGTACCTGCTTTCCTCAGGAGGACAATGCAAACCTTTCTACAGCACCCGGAGTTCAAAACCAGACTCATCTCACCCACAGATATGCAATCGTCTCTTGCCTAAAAGCCATGTACCCTGAACCCATGTCCAACAAATGTCTTGAAAATCCTTGCGCAGAAAGATACCCACGGACGTCAGGAAGGGCAGTCATGTGTCCTGGGCTAAAAGTGCCCCCTTTGGAAACAGGCCGTTACATGGCCACCTTGGAACACAGGCAGTGTCTTACAAATCATACACCCATCCTGCGACCCAGCAAACCAGCTCCTGGGTATTTACCCGAGAGAAATGAGAACAGACATCCACACAAAGACCTGTATGTGATGCTTGTAGCAGCTTTCTTCTTCATCACCGAAAACTAGACACAACGCGAATGCCCATCAGCTGGTGAATGGAAAGTCGAACGTGGCACCTCCGTGCAATGCAAAACCACTCCACGGTAGAGAGGAATTGACCACGGGGACACACGGGGACACAGCCACGTCTCAAATCGATTATGCCAAGTGAAAGAAGCCAGATGCAAACACCACCTGCTGTTTGGTTGCGTTTATATGAAATTCTAGAAAAGGCAAAATTATAGTGATAGAAAACAGGTCACTGGTTGCTGGGGCCAAGGGAGGGGGTTATTCCAAAGAAGTTCAAAGAACGTCTCCAGGTGCTGGAATGTTCTGTATCTCAATTGTGGCAGTGGTTACATGACTCTATATAATTATCAAAATTCATTAAGGGTGCAACAGGTTAATTTATCAAATTAGATTGATTTTATAATGAAAATTATATCTCAATATTTTTAAAAAGATCCCACCTACTTACTCCAAAAAAAATCACTCTACAGATTCTGTTCCTGTCCTTCTTTACCTTACTTGCTGTCTGAGCCTCTGTTCCTAAAGAAAGCTGTGGTTATGGGAAACAAGGGGCTGGGAGGGATCCTTGGGGTCCTGTCCCTTTTAAAACAGGGTGGTCTATGTCAGGACCACCACATATCTTCAGAAAGCCAGAATGGGGTCCACAGCCTGGCCACCAAATATCCCAGGAATAAAGAATTCCTCCAAAGAGATGTCACATTCCATCACCTCACAAAAGAGGGGTCCCCACAGAGGAGGGGTGTGTCTAAGGTGATTAGTCATAGGAGAACAGGCAAAGTCAGAGCTGGGTGTTCCAGTGCCCAGAGAGGAACACTGGCCTCAAGGATCAACCCTGTGAGTTCTTGGATCATGATAGAAAGGTCGGTGTGACCTTCAGAAATTCACCAGAAACAATGTGAAGGATCCCAAGGAGTATGTGCCATGAGTATCTGTAATTCAAAGGAATAAGACAAGTCTCTAAAAGTCAGAGGGACAGGAGCACAGCAAATGTGAGTTCTAAAACTTGTCACCCCTGTGAGATCTGGCCAGATTCAAGAAAAGCAGAATTTTTTCTTTCTCACTAGGGAAAAAAAACCATGAAGCCTCTTCATATTTAGGGGGCAAATAACAAAGGCCAACTATATTATTTTTGCAAACTTATAAATGCCCCAGGCCTGGCCAAATTCTTGAGCAAGAGTATGAGGCACCCACGGTTAATGTTTGCAGGTCAGCAAACTAACCACACTCCCTTTCCCACTGCCTTGCTCTTCTGGAAAGGTGTTGGGCAAAAGCAAGAGAACCAAGGCTACCACATTACATGCCAACCATTGGTACCAATTTCTGTGAAATAACAAAGAAATCATCACAGATTCTATTGAAACCAAAACCCTGAATAACACCAACAATACCACAATAGTCTGCAAATTAAAGGTTGCAGCCGCCAGGCATGGAAGGACTGTGGGGGCGCCCCAGCCATGGACCTCAGTCTCTGCCGAACGCTGCCCACATTCCAGATTTCAAAAGCCACAGGAAGGTGCCGGGCCCTTTGCAACCAAACTCCAGGGAATCTGCAAAAAATAGAGGAGGCCAGCTAATGCTCTGACTCAGCAAAGAACATACAACGTTCACATTTCCCAGGGCTCCTTGTCAAATGAGCTGGCCCCACTCTCTGCACCCCCCTCCTCCCAACAGCTGTGCTCCTCACCGTTCTCTGTGTTCTTTAGCCTCTGAAGGAGAAGAAAGGGTTGGTCATATCCTGCCCATGGTTAGTTAACCGAAGAGCCCTGATAAGGGGAAAGATATAAACTACAAGTGAAACTTTAAGGGTTGGATAACTCGTGAGTGGCCAAGCAGGATCTGCATTCAATCAGCTTCTCCCTCTGTCCACACCCCAGACATAACTAGGTGGTGTTTTAAATCACCTGCCTAAAGCTGAGATACAAACTAAGCTTCTCTCTTTAAAAGGGAGCTTCTCAAATGCCAGCAAGTGTGTCCCAGAATCACAGCCAAAGACAGAGATCAACCGACGGGGACTGGGGAAGCCAGGACCAAGATAAGCACGCCCTCGAGATGCCCCAGGCACCCCCTCACAGCCTGCAGCGGGCCTCTATCTCAGCCTCCATTTCCTCGTCTGTAAAAGGGGGACCCTGCTGCCACACAGGGGTGTCAAAGGAGAGAATGAGATGAAATCAGCAAAAGGCAAACTATAAACTATTAACCAAGATGATTTCTGGAGCCACCTCACAGAAGTTATGACTTTCCATTTAATAAAAAGCCCTTACCCATGAATAGCCCTTTAATTACCAGCCAAAAAACATCTCAAAACGTAAGCTCAATGCTCAGGGAATGATGTGATTTTTTTTTTTTGAACAATAAAACTAGAATTCCCCTGCACTTCCATAAGTTGTACCTGCCTCTGGACAGTTGGGCCATTGGCTGCATCCATAAAGCAGAAATCTGGGCAGAGCCCTCACTTGGAAAGCTGAGCCCTTCCGGAAGACAAACCCCAGCTTAATCAGAAAGTGGTGGCTACTGGGCAGGGCCCTCATCCCTGGCCAGAGTGGGCCAGGAATCCCAGAGCTGGAGCTCTTCTTCCTCCACCTTCCCCTCCCCACTACAGGGAGCACATCTGTCTGTCTGTCTGCCAGGGCCGCTGTCCACCAAAAGACTCCTGCTTTTACTCCCTGATCCCCCTCCTCTCTCTGCCTGAACTTGGGCTCAGCAACACTCTCATCTTGTGCTGAGCACAAGAGGGAAAAGACGGAGAACACTGACAGCATTTCCCTATTCCAGAAGCTTCTAAGCGAGTGCATCATTAGCTCATTTTAAATCTCCTGGAAACTCCAGCAGTAGCTATCAAGCTCGTTTTTGTCAAGGACACAGAACAAATTAAGTGCCAATATGGGACCCAGGCCACGGCCTACCTGAGGGCGTTGCACCGGCACTCCCACAGCCCCCAGGACCTGGTCATTCACCCCGAGTCACGGCCGGCCCTCCTCCCGAGTCTCAGCTCCGTGGGGGCAGACTGCCTTTTGCTGACTGGCGTCTGCCACAGAATGAGTCTCTCACAAGATGCGCAAGAAAGTTTCACTTTGCTTTTGGAAAGTTTTTTTTAAATGAAATGAATCTATAATTAAGAGGCTGCCCCACAACGATATATAGCAGTTGACCCCAAGAGAGTGTTTGGGGCGACCGAAGGCTAGGTGGCAGATACTTCTGGCAACTCCTGCCCTCTTTGGGTAAACGTGCCTCTGTCACGTCCCTGGTGATGCTATGAGATATTTCAAAGGCAGGCTGAGGACTTCAATCTTCCCAGGCCCCTGGGCTCCTTCCAGGGAGAGGCTTGCTGAGGGAGAGACTCCTGGACCTCCCCCTGTGGGGCCGGAGAGCAACACAGTGCAGTTAACAAATGAGCCTGCCTCGCTCCTGTCCTCAGAGGATCTCAAGCCTCTCGGGAAATTCTATTGGTCCAAATGAAGCTGCTCTCAAGTGGGTCCGTGGGGTAGAGGGGCCGGCCCTAGATGTACCCACACGTGGAGGGCTGTGGGCAGAAGTTCTGAGGAGACGGTGGGGGTGGGGAAGACGTCTTTATTGTAAGACCAGTGTCATAAGAAGATATCAGGTTGCCTAGCCCAGTCAAGAGAAAACAAACTTAGTGTCCACGCACCATCTCATACCCATTAGGATGGCTACTATCCAAAAACAAAACAAAACAGAAACAAGCACTGACAAGGATGTGGAGAAATTAGAACCCGTGAGCCCTGCTGGTGGGAATGTAAAAGCTTCTATGGAAAGCAACAGGGCAGGTCCTCAGACACTTGAAAATTGAACTACCACCCTTCCACTTCTGGGTACCTACCCAAAAGAACAGAAAGCAGGTCTCAAAGCGATCTTTGTACACCCACGGTAATAGCCGCATTATTCACGATAACTAAAACACGCAAGCAACCCAAGCATCTATGGGTGGATGAACGATAAACAAAATCTGGTTTGCACAGGTCATGGAATATCATTCGGCCTTAAAAAGGAAGGGAAGTCTGGCGCGTGCTCCGTGGATGAATCTTGAGGACATTCTGCGCAGTGAAATAAGCCAGTCACACAAGTACGAGGACGATATGATTCCACTTAGACGGGTGCTTAGGGTAGTCACGTTCGTAGAGACAGAAAGCCAAATGGCGGTTGCCAGTGGTAGTGGGGAGGGGGCAATGGGGAGTTAGTGTTTCATGGGGACGGCAGTTCAGTTTTACAACAGGAGAACTTGGGAGGTGGATGGGGGTGACAGTTGCACCACACGAATGTGTTAAATACACGTAACAATAGTTAGGGTGGCTAATTTTATGTTATGTGTACGTTATTACAATGTTTTAAGTGCCCAGACATTAAAATTAAGAGCATCCAGTCCTTATTGCCCCACCATTGACCAGACTTCACTTTTTGTTTTGTTGGGATGTGTCTCCTTTTCAGCTTAATAATTTGATGCCAATTTCATTAATGGTAGGATGAGAAAGGAGGAAAGGACAGAGAAAGGAGGCATGCAAGACGCAGGCAATTTGCCAGGACCAAAGAAGAGAAAAATAAGACAGAAGGTGCTGCCTCTGCCCCTCAGCCAGGCCCTACAGGGGCTGGGAGGTGGGCATGCCTGCCCCGTCCCAAGGGACTGTTCTTTCCTTCTGAAACTGGCCATTTAGGGAATAGAGGAGGGGGCAGGGTACACCGAGGACCAGGTTACAATCCACAAAATGTGTTATCATTGTCCTTCTGGGTTCTAAATGTTTCTTTCTATGAGTCACAAAGGTTAACTGGGAGGCTCTTGAATTAAAAACCCGCAGGGTTTTCCTTTTATAGACTGTCCTCAAGAGACCTCTCACTTGAGTGTTCCTTCTGTCCTCATCCCCAACTGGCAGCTGCACTTAGCATGTGTGTTTACAGAAATACCAGTAGTTATTGCATGTTCCTTTCCATGTGATTAAGCATTGCCATAAAGCCCAGGCTGGATTAGAAATAGACCTTTCCCTTCTGAGAAGGGCTGAAAAGAGCATAGCCGCCGGCGGTGGCAGTGGTGTGCAACTTGTGCCACCTACTGGCCACTTTGGGGATCACCTAGCAAACACTGAAGGGGTGGACCGGGCTTTGCCACCCACCAATGAACTGACCAGAAGCACTGACCCACCCACCCTGCAGGGCAGGAGGTAACTAGGAAATGCCACCAATCAACTGCCCCACCCTGGAACCTAGCTCCAGACCTGTGCTCCTTAACAAAAGGCTTCAATCACCTGAGCTATTATCTAAGGCAACAGCCCATTGAGTCTCTTGCTCCCACGAGAGGGCACTTCAGGACAAGGGGATCTTACATCACTGGAATTACTCAATGCATGTGTTCAGACTTGAAGATGAGGGACAGACACCTCACCATGGCTTGCAACTATAGCATTTGCCAGGTAACATTTGACAAATAGGTTTTGATCCTTTGACCCTCGTAACAGTTGTATGAGATACGTTCTCTTATTTTAGAGGTGAGGAAACCAGGAGGTTCAATCACTGGGTGAAATACCTTTCAAACATACAGAGGGAAAGGTCAGGGTACCTGCTGAGAAGTGAAACTATAATATAATAGTTCCTTTTTGGTCTGTTTTCCAAAGCAAACACACCAACATAAAGATATCCAAGTGTTGTCTTCACAGTTTGGAAGATCCTATTTAAAAGTTCCACAAGCAAATGAACATCCCCAGCTTTGCAACCACGGCCTCATTTCTTGGCTCATTTCAACAAAGATGAAAATTGACCACCGTCTGGGTCCCAGCAGAGCAGCTGGTGGAAATGACTTCATCACCTACCTTATGGTAGGGATACTCTTGATGCCAAAAAACTAATTTTAAATAATGGAAATTTGCCACCACTGAGGACATTCATGTTCTGAAGCCCATTCACAAAGAATTTGTAATTAATAATGATTAACAATAATCTGGGGCAACCCCAGGCCGCACCTCATCTGTCTCCCTTCCTTCAGGGACCACTCCTCTGCGCTGCCTCATGTCCCGTGTCTTGAAAGCGAACTTGGTTTTTCATATATTTTGTCCTCTAGTTATCTCAGGTGGGAGGGTAAATTCAGTCCCTCTTACTTCACTCATGCGGGAGCAGAGGTGCAGAGCAATGATTCTTGACATTGAAGAATTGGAGCTGTACTCTGCCTGTCAACCATGCAGGAGACACTCCCCATCGGTGTCTCTCGAGCCCCCCAACACATGGTTGTTCCTAATGCGTGTGATAGACGGACGGTGGTCCTGTTCCTTCCTGCCCCTGTAGCCGCACATCCACGTCCTTGCCATGGCCTCATGGTGGGTGGAGCGTATTTCCCCACGCTGGAAAGATGGAGCTGGCCTGGGACTTGCAGCCTGACAAAGGCAGAGGTTTGTGATGGGCTCCCCGGCCAGCCTCGGACATGCACAGCAGCCGGAGGGGCCGTCTCCTGGCCTCTGCAGACTGAGCTTCTCCGCTGGGCCCCTAAGGGCGGTTCCTGCAGAAGGCTTCGATGGCTGTTTCAGCTGGGAGCACAGGGGGTCGTCATGCAGAGCAAGTCTGCATTCAGATGTTGAGTGCGGCTTTGTCCCAACTGCACTGCACAAAGTAAAAAAATTAAAAAGAAATTGGTACTGGTCTGAGAGCTCTGGTCACAGCAGTGCTTGAAATTCTAGTAGGATCCAGCTTGTCTCGCTAACAAGAAGGACCTGAAGCAACACTAAGGAGACCCTCACTGGGAGGACGAGCAGCCAGGCATCAAGACCCCGTTAAGAGGGTGAAAAGACAAACTACAGACTGCTAGAAAATATTTGCAAAGGACCTGTATCTAGAATATATAAAAAGCTCTCAAAATACAACAGTAAAGAAAGGAATGATTCAATTAGAAAAGATGTGAACAGACATTTCACCAAAGAGGCTACATGGATGGTGGACACACGTGGAAGATGTTCAACATTTTAATCTATTAGGGAAATGCCATTCAAACCATGATAAGAGTCAAAATAAAAGCTAATGATAACACCAAATGCTGGCAATGGCGTGGAGAACCTGGATCACTCAGACACTGCCGGTGGAGATGCAAAATGATAGGACCACTTTAGAAGAAAATAGCAAATGCTCACAAAGCGAAATACGCACTTTACCACGCGGCCATGGAGTACTGCAGAGCAATAAAAAGGATGAACTCTTGATTTATGCAACCAACTGAATAGTTCTCAAAGGAATTATGCTAAGTGGAAAAAAAGCCAATCGCATAAGATTATGTGCTATCTGCTTCCATTTACATAATAAATTTGAAATAAAATTAAAGAGATGGAGACAAAATTGGCTGTTACTGGGGTTGGGGGGGATACTCTAAAAGACTAGCATGAAGGAACCTTGTTATGGAACTGCTCTGAATCTTGACTGGTCTGTCTCTTGATGGTGGTCACACAGGTGCACACATGTGAAAAACTTGCATAGAACTAAAGACACACATAAGCAAGTGTGTGTAAAACTGGTGATACCTGAATAAAGTCAACAGATTGTACCCATGTCCATTTCCTGTTGTGATACTGTGCTATAGCTATGCAAGTTTGTACTACTGGGGGACTTTGGTGAAAGTTATACAGGATCTGTTTTATTTCTTACAACTGCATGTAAATCCACAATTATCTCAAAATATAAAAATTAGAATTTTTTAATCTTAAAATGATCATAGCTAAACAGAAATAAGAGAGTAAAATAAACTATACGAGTTCCTTTCATTATGCAGGAGGAATTCGTCAGCTTTAAGTTTGTGTTTTGATATGTGGCTGTATTGCTTTCATCTGGAATCATTAGCTGATTTGGTTAAACACAAGATGAGTGTCAAAGCGGAGATAATGTTGGGATAAGAGGAGGTGAGTCCAGTACTCAGGCTGGGACACTAAATGCCCTCCCCTTGAGACCCATCATCTTTTCCTTGAGTGCCTTTTATAGACCAAAGAGCAGTTCCTGGTGGAATGGTGTGAGGTCATCAGTGACTCATGTCAAGGGCTCCGGAATCTTGGAAGCCATTTGATTCCAAAGACCCGGCTACAGTCAGTGTTCTTCTCACACTGTTCTGAGGCTGTGCTCCGGGTAAGCGTGAGGGGCCTGGATCCTGAAAGAGCCAGGAAGTGCGCTCTGGGTGAGTGTCTCTCACTCCTGCACTAGACTGAATATGTAAGGCCAACCAGCTTGGCCCTCATAGAAGGGCGACTGAGGCTCAACCCTCGCTGCCCCTGGCCATTCTTCCCTTGAGCACTGGTCAGATACGAGTCCTAATCCCAAATCCCAAGTGCTCTAACCTCGGTCAAGGAACAAATCCTACACAAGTTAAGTCACCATTTCCTTATCTGTAAATCATGTAAGTTATACACCTTACCTCATAGATCATTATAAGAATTGAATGAGGTCATTCTTTTTGCCTTGATCAATGTTGGAAGGTCAATAAGCAACCAATAACTGTTAGCTACTGTTGCCATTTTAATTATTATTAGGTTTCACAAGGAGCAGGTTAAGCAATAGAAATGGCCTGGTCAGAATCAGATTGAGTCCCTTCCGGTTTTTTCATATGCAGAGAAGACAGGATCCCTCTGGGCTCCACATCAGCTGCCTCGGAGACTGCTCCAAGCCAACAGGACCCAGGAACGGAGAGTCAGAAGAAAAGGGCGTGCATGGAAGGGAAGGCAGGTGTGTGTGGTCGTCTGGCTTCTACCCACAGTCTCTGAATGTTCGAAGTTGACAGAACACCATGGCTCCAACTTTATGTCTCCTTCCTCCTCTCGGCTCTCATGTGTTTGGCTCTGCCTAGGCAGGGGAAAGCGCTTTCAGGATGAGACAGGGAAGTCCCTATCCTGTGCACTTTCGAGGTATTAAAGACAGCTAGGACTAGAGAATTTTACATCTGTCTCTATAGAGGTATCCTTTAGGCAGAACAATCCATGGAAAGAGGCACAGGAGAGCAGCTTTTGCCTAGCAAAGAAAGGGAAATAATAACTCAATTCCTACCCTCCTTTATAGACAAGTGCAAGGGGGTGATGATCATTCTCTCATCCCTCCAGATGTCACATGCAAAATTCTCAAGGTGAGTGGGAAAGAGCCTAGCGTTTCCCAAGGGGGTCCTCCCGCCATGATGATATGGGGTCCGTCCTCTCTCTCTGCAGCTCCACGGAATAGGAGCCCTCTGGCCTCCAGTTCTGCCTCTTCAGAGGCTGTCCCTAAGCAGAGAGCCAGGAGAATGAGAGGCCGGAAGAGGAGGAAATTGATGGATGTCAAGGCAGGTATGTGTCCTCGGGTATGCCTCAGCTTCCCTGCACCGAAGTGTCACTACTGCTGAGTGACCACTTATCAGCTTGTCTGCACAAGACTGAGTCCAGTGTTCAGAGCGAGCTGCAAGGCAAGGACTCCACTTCTCAGGCTCACTCAGAATCTTTTGTTTCTGCAGCTGCCCAGGTGAGCAGCGTCCCGGCCTCCAACTCCACCACCTCAGAAGCTATCTCTGAGCTGAGGTCCTGGAAGAAGAGGGGACAGAAGAGGAACATATGGACGGTCAATCATGTTGAGGGAACAAAACTCAGGATGAACAAGAGGAGAAGACCCAGTTACCGTCCTGAAGACCAAGAAGCATTCTACCGACTTCTGGGTGTGTGCTCTGAGCGGGTGGAGTGTTCAGGGCCCCTCTGAGCTGAGTCATTTTGGAGGCAGGGGCTCTGGGGTCATGCTCAAACTTCCCCCTGGGCTCTAAGCTGTCAGGTGTCCGGGCGGCACAGACACAGAGCAACCCTGCTTCTGCGGCGGGGCTGGCAGGTTTTTCCTCTCTGAGACAAGTTCTTGGAGGGAGAGCGAGGAGGCTACAGTGAAGAGTACTCCACGGTCAAGACGTTTCGGAACAAACCAAGGGGTCCATCCTCTGCCCACTGAGATGCATTTGTGTATTCCCTCCAACTAAGATTGTAGAGATTAGTGATGGAAAGACAACCTAGATCTTGCTGTCTTTACGTTCAAGGTGGGAGGAGACAAAAAACAAACCCATACAGAAATAAGTTGCTCTCAACCATGACGACAGCAGAGAAGTAACGTTTTTCAAAGGCAACAGTGCCTGGAGATGGAGCATGAGCAAGGACAGGGGAGCTCTATGCAGTGGGGTACTCAGGGAAAGTCTGTCTGAGAAGGTGCTATCAGGCCCAGAGGCAGGATTTAGTGTGATAGGTTTGGGGACAGCACTGAGATCACATTGTCCACTACAGCGTTCATTAGCCACATGTAGCTATTAAAAGCTTATTTAACTCATTTAAAATTACAGTTAAAAATTCAGTTTCTCAGTCTCATGAGCCACATTTCAAGTGTGCAGTAGCTTGATGCCACACATGGCTAATGGCTACCACACTGAACAGTGCAGATCTAGAACACTGTTATCATCACAGAAAGTTCTATCGCAGAGAGCCAGACTGACTGGAGAAGTGTTGAGGAGGACGGAATGATCCTTGACTCCTCCATCCTCCCTGCTGTGCAAGTGTCATTGTCCCAGGCCAGGAGCGAGAGATAGATAGCACCCAGCATTATCAGGTTTCCCCTGGAAAATCGTACCTCCAGGGGACAACTCAAATTCCAGACGAGCCTTCTGGGAGTGGGGGAGGCCAGGTCATTATCTGCAGGAAGCAAGGGGATCCAGGAGAACGAGGGCAGGATGCCCAGCACCCCTAAGGGCTGCAAACTGACTGCCACAGACTCAGGGCGCTCAGTTAATGGGAGGCGGGAGAAAGCTTTGCACTGGTCACAGCATGATAAAGTGACAAGGATGGGTGTGGTGTCACAGAGACCATGGCTACATCCAAGCTCTGGCTTAAGGCAAATGTATTAAGCATTGAGGCCGGGTCACATCTCTGTGATCAACAAATGTATCCCCGCCCATCACATGGAAGTTAAATTACAATAGCGAAATCCATGCCCCACAGCTGAAACTCAACCACACAGGCCTCCCGGAAGGAATAGCCGTGGTCACAAATAATAAGGTTCACAACGCTTCTGGCAGAAAGGAGGCTGCCTCCACTTCTGGGAGACAAAGGAACTTGGGGAGGCTCTGGATTTCCTCCTCCCCTCTGCAATGTCCCACAGCCCTTCACTTGTTTCTCCCAGAAGGGCTGCTCCAAGGCCCTCATCACTTCTCCCTTCCTTTGCAGAGGATCCCGTGATCCAGAGCTTCTTGGAAGCTGACATTTTCCTCAAAGTATCTGATAAGGTATCTGTAGCACCAAAACGATGAGGGACCGAGGGGTCCACAGAGTCACCACCCCATGGGGGCAGGAACAGAGAACCAGATTTCTGGCCAGGTGGGAGAGGCCCTGGAGAGACCTGCTCTCAGGGTCAGAGAAGCAAAGGACATGGCACCCATGGCCTGCCCTGCCCACAGGCATCTTATCCTGGCCTCCAGTCCATTCCTCTCCACATGTCAAAGGGCCTCAGCACAGCCCACCCTGAGGGGTTCCCACCATGGCCGTTGGATGGGGCAGGACCCGTGGCCCATGCGAGACACTCTCACCCCCTCTATTTATCCCTCACCTGCCCTCCGCATCCACACAGTACCTGCTTTCCATGGTGGTGGAATACTTTGGCCGTGTAGGGCTGCCTGGACACCTCTACAACAGGATCCACTTCTTCCTGGCCCTGTGAGTGCCTCCTCGGGGACCTGCTCTCAATTCTGCCCAGCTCCCCCCATCGCACAGCCTCACCACCCCATCAGAATGGCTTGGCCATGCCTATGAGCCCAAGGGTTTCAACTGGTGGTTCCTCATGGCCACAGAGCAGACAAGGCTTTTAGGGGGTCACACGGTCATAGGGGAGGGAAAGGCAATGAGTAAGGTCCTAAAATCGTGAAAGTAGCCAAGAAACATCACTTGCTGCTCAGAGACGGAGTGACCTGAGGGAGGAAGCCCCAGGGAAATGGCAGGGAGCCAGAAGCTTGGCCTGGCCCATGCAGGCTTGGTCCTGAGGATGGTCCTACTGTCTCTCTGGAGCCGGGCTCCCTGCGGATAGGGCTTCCCCGACCCTCCTTCCTGGATAGACTGCCCTGGGCCCTGGGTCCTCCAGTGTGACCTCTGCAGCCTCTCCCCGCTGCACTGCCTGAGGCTGGCAGCCATCATTCAGGCCTGACAAGCTTCCCCTCTTTTGCCATGGCAGCTACATTGCCTCCGACATGGAGGAGGACAACCCCACATCCAAACGGAGCATCTTCCAGTTCCTGCTGGGCAGGGAGCACTGGCCGGACCTCTACAAGGAGTTCCTGAAGTTGAAGGTGGAGTTCTTCCATGCAATGGGGCACCGAGCCTGGGTCACCCCGGAGTTGTGTGAGGAGGTCTGTTGGGGACGAGGGCCAGGGGGCGCACCCCAGTGGTGGGGCTGGACCCTTCCTCCAGGTGCTCACATTGCTGTTTCCATTTCAGATCCAGGCCCAGAACCCACATCACTGGGTCTGGAGTCGGGAGCGCCAGTGTGCCCCCTAGGTCCCCAGGGAACAGAGCGGGGGGCTGCAGGTAGTCCAGGTGAGTGTGGGTGCTCTGGGGCTCTGCAGGGTCGGACATCCCCACCTTCTGTGCCCCTGCAGTCACCTCCTGGGCTAGCGGGCATGAAGGGGAAACAGAACAGCATCCCTTCATGCATATTAGCACAGTAAGGGCTCTGTGAACTCCAATGATAAAGAAAGTAATTACCTGTGTTTATATCAAAACTCTCCAAATGAATTTGACTATGGAATCATGTATGCAACACCAGATCCCAATTTGCATATCAAAAAATTTTGTTACGAAAACTCTTGGAAATGCTGATCTAAGTAATGAAAACCTCTGTAGGGTTTTGATTTGAGTTGAAAATTTCAAACAAATAAATGGAAGACACTGAAGTCACCCTTTCTGGAAAGGGGGCTGTTACCTTGGTGGCTCTTGGGAGGGAAGAGAGATTAATTTCAGCATTCATCAAAAGTGGTATGTGTTTTGCTCCCACATGAAGCAAGCTTAGTAGCTGGGTCCCTGAAGGATATGTCAGAGTCTCATCTTGTCACAGGCAGAAGGAGCTCCTAGGGCTCCTGGTCTCGGCAAAAATCAGATTGCTGGGGGAAAAGGGGCACAAGCACCTGGAGAACTGGGAGGAAGCACATAATAGATGACACATTTATAGAAAATGACTGCTTAACCAGCATCACGAACTCTTTAGAATGTGTTTTCTTTTGTTTAAATTTGGTTTTTATATTTGCGTTTACTTGAAATTGGGGGAAACCTTTGGTGAAATGCAGAAGGAACCCTTTGCCTGGGGGAGGCAGCTATACCAGAAAAACCTTGTAAACTGAGCCACCCCCGCCTCTTTGCAGGGTGTGATGGAGCCTATTCTGACCCTAGGAAAAAGAAGGTCAAGTGTGTTCTGTGATAAACCAAGTTTGGGATAAAGTTTAATTCATCCACAGGCTTCTTATTTGAGGACCAACAGCTACTATATATGCCAGAATCTCAAATTCCAAAGAAAATTGCATTATCACCACAATAAAAAAAAGAGACAAATAGTGGTTACAGGGGCCGCTCTTGGATCTGGTCACTTACACAAGCAATGAGGGTGGCAGCTGATTTTGCCTGAGCCCCTTTCCCACACGCACCTGTGGTGAGGTGCTCAGAACTTCCTCACTTGGGAGTTTGCCTTCTGCGCTGACCTCGCTTTCTTTTCTTGTAGCTCCCGCCCATCCCCTGCCTCCCCCTGCCCCAACACCAAGCCGCTGCCTCCTTCCCAGGCTCCGGGAGCCACAGAGGGACAGCACTGGGCCTCCAGTTTTCCTCAGGCCTTCAGGAAGGAGGGTGCAGGGACAACCAGGACTACGGCAGTCTGAATGGCTTCCCCACCTTCCAGTGGGGGTCAGCCAGCAAAGGCCCTGACCCCTGGGTAACCTGGAAAGATGTAGTAGTAACATGGAGGGGGGACCAAAGGAGCCAAGAGACCAGAGCAGGAGCCTCTGTGGAGACTGAGAACAGGCAGAGGGAGAAGAAACCGAAAGTCTGGGAAGAGGTCTGGATCACTGGGGAGGCCAAAGAAACAGCTAGAAGATGGTAAGGAAAAGAGGAGGAGACAGGAAGGGGAGAAACACGTGAGGAGAAAGGATACAGGATGTGGCCAGCCCATCCTAGACAATCAGCATCTTGGGGACAGTGGTCCTTGGAGCCCTTCCTGACACTCTGCTAGAACAGAATGAAGCAATGCTGGGGAATTCCAGCCACAGACTAGAGGGAGGCACGGAGCTCACTGATGTGTGGGTCTAAGGCTGAAACAAGAGAGGGAGTAAGAGGTAATTAGAAACTGTCTAGCCCTTCACCACTATTTCCCATGGAAATGCCTGATTTGCCTCAAAACTTCTTATAACTACAAGGTTCCCAGGAACCTCACAGTCAAGCCCAGATAGAATATCCAGTCTTGTAAAAAGCTGACTCCTTTCGGGAAGCAGTACAGTTGCTCTTCAACCCTCTCCATCCCATGAGGGCTTAGCATTTTCTTGAGTCCTCTGGAACTTTCCAGTTGCAAATAATCACAGTACTTCCTGTCTGTGACACCTAGTCTTTCCAGCCCCTGAAGGCCAAGGTAGAAACACTTAAGCTAAGAGGTGGTTTCTCTCCTCACTCATGCATCTAGTGACTTCCCGGGGAAGTTTGGCACAATACGGGGCCAACCCACGTCGTTCCACTTACTCAGCTGATAAAGACTGTGTTCTTCTTAGTCAGTGAGTCCTCTCAGTGCATTATGGAGAAACCCGAGGCCACTCAGGGGGGTCACTGCCTCTGTGGCCTGAGGTTGGTAGCATCCAGATGAGTTGGTACATGGATTACAGGACTGTCACAAAATCTTGGGAGTATCAGAGCACACCTGAGGGTTTGATCATGGAAAAGGAAGTGAACAGCACTGGGAGCTCAAGAGATAGCCAAGGGGCTGGAAATTCCATGAGCAAAACCAGGGGAAACCAAGTGGTGGTGAGTGGTTTTTACAGGACTTGGGGATGGGGCTAAGTTCACACCTGGGTCATTGTGTCTCACATAACAGCGCAGCGTTTGCTAAGGGACTCAAGCAGAAAGGGTGTTGATGAAGGGGAGTAGATGGAAATGTTTGGGGAGCAGCAGGCTGAGAAGCCCCTGCAAAACTACAGAACCCGTGGGTGGGGGGCACCTGTCACAGCTGGCGGTAGCTTCCCGCAGCCAGGTGCATGCCATCTGCCCTCCTGCCCGCCCGTGACCAGTGAAGGAGAGTAACGGCTTGGCCGCCGTCTCCACCTCAAGGCCTCGCATGCACATCTCTCACTGGCTTCTCACAGTGGCACACTCTTACCTGGCCTCACACGGGAAACAGCTGGAGGCTGAGCAAAGAGAGGACGACGGGGTGAAGATACTGAGGTGACATCCAGCCCAGGCAGAGGGCACAGTGAGATGACCCACAGATTAAAGAAGCAGAGAGGGAGTCTGGAGCAAGATGACACTGGACAGCACCCATACCGCCCTCTGGGGTTTTGCAAAAATTTCATAAAGTGGGGGTCAGGGCTCCTCTCATCTAGATCTTACCGGACAGAGATTCTGCAGCTAGGGATGTTAATTACAATGGATTTGCTAATGATTCTTCCTTCAACAGTTGAAGAGCTGTGTATATTTACCCACATTTCCAGTTGATGAGACTATCTTCTTAGTCTCTGGAATGGTACACAGTAAGCAAACAGAAGTCTTGATTAAATGAAAAATAGGCACGAATATGAACACAAGACAAATGAAAGAACGTGGGTAGCACTAACTAGCTTCCAAACACTGTCCCTGTGGTAAGTCCTGCCAGTGACATGATTACCCAGATCACGATCTAGCACGTCTGGGTTCTGGAAGCCCATGGACTACAGCTCCCACAAGGCAGCATACCTAAATTTAAGACCAGAGATGGATCTATTAACTATAGAGACAAGGCAACAGATCGCACACCTAAGTATTGGAGTACAAGCGGTGGAAATTATGAACATGCAGTTATTCATAGATTTTCACTGATTTTATTGAACCTAGTATAAATTTTTTTCCAAATTTCCTATTTCATGTTATAATGTACCACAGAACAGGAAGAAATATCTTTAGCTAAAAGACATTTTAAATTAAGATAGTGATTATATGACCAAGAAAGCAGCACAGAGACTAACTCAATCTAACTCCAAGAAACTACACAAAGGTCTTTGTTTTTCTAAAGATGCACAGAGAAGGGCAGGGTCCACAAACTCGGCGGTGCAACGTCCTCCTAATTTACATTAATCTGCCTCTTTCTCAGCATTTCCTACACTAAGAGAGGCAATAATGAACCAGATTCGGGGGTTTGAAGCAGTATGGTCTGAAAGCCCAGGCTTGTTAGGGGTTGTGACGGGAGCAGTGCAGCCTTGGGCCAGCCACCTCCCTCCCTAAGCCTCAGGGGTCTCAGCTGTAGAAAGAGGGCCAGAGAGATCGTCCAGTGATGACCTTTTATGCAGCTGCCTGAAGACTGAAGGTCCTGCTACCTGGGGTAACAACGCCTACTCCCCATCCCGGCCTCCCTTTCTTTCAAGGACAGAACATGGAGCAAAGCAAGAGGATGGCCAACAGGCAAGTCCATCCTTATCCACAAGCAAAAAGTTAGGATATGGCTTTAGGGGCTTTTCTTTCAATTTAGCAAAAAAACCTTCCCCACAGCTTGTGACTAATGAGAAGTAATGTATTTCAGAGTTGGGGAAACCTGGCTGGCCCTGGCAAGCAGGAAAAAGCCAGTCACCTGGGAACCTGTGTAAACTACATGAGTATCCGCAGGGTGACTGCTAACAGAGGCCTCTAGCCTGGGTACACCTTCTTAGTAGCTTCCCCTCTAACCTCCCCTCTGCTTCCTTCCACTGCTGGTTGAATACTGCAGACATTGGGGTTACAAAGGGGACCAAATCCTGTCCCCTCCCCCATAGCTGAATTGGAGAGCTCTTCATACAACTAGGCATTTCCTACAAAATGTGGTATGAGGATGGTGGAACCCAGAAGACGAGCCCCCAACCAGAGGCATGTTAAGTCTGTGTGCTGCCAACCAAGTCTTCCTGGTTTGGATCTCAAATTGCTCCGTGGCCTTCAGCTTCACTCAGCTGTCCAGCATCCTTTCCTGACTTTGGTCTATTCCTGTCCTCGGACTGGGCTTTCACGTGGCTTTCCTCAGAATCCATGGTGCACACACAATCCACTCCTCTGGCAATTCCTGCCTTGGCTCCACATGCTGGGGCTTCTACTCAGAATCCTGGCTCCCAAACTCTGGCCTGTGCCCAGCAGGCACCCAGGCCTCCCACCGAGTGGGTCTGTGCACTGACCATCAAGCTGAGAGATGAGAAGCCCCCTCCTCCTTGCTTCCTCTGGGCTGTCAGATCTCTGAGTGGGGATCACCATAAGCTATGAAGTCAGCTGGTTTCTAGACAAAGGGTAAAAAAAGTGGCCTTACTCAAGATTGGGCAGCACTGAGGAAAGCTCTGCAGGGCTTAACCCAATGGACACTCTTGCTAGGGTCTGGCATCCATGCCTCAGAGCTGCCCACAAGTTCAGGCCTTCACCTCTTCACACGACACCTTACTCAAAGGAGGGGCACAGATATCAGCACCCCCCACCCCAGGAGACAATAATCTCTCTGAGTATGCGTGTGTGTAACTACTATTTAATTATGTCCATCTATGGAAGCATTTATAGCTGTATAAAGTAGAAAAGATGAACGCAGTATACGTTAGGAACCATATTATGACAGACATTAAGCAACTAGTACTCACCAGTGTCCGGTTCTTCTCCCCTTCATGGACACATGGAAGAGTAGGGTCACGAGGTTGAGCAATTTGACTACTTCCTGCCAACAGGCTATGACTGGAAGTGACATGTGCCATTTCTGGGCCAAAACCCTTAGGAGGTGGAAGCACTTCTCCAGCTCTTGTCTTAACTTTGAGGAGGCTGAAATATTCTGGTGAGAGCTACTCTCCCAATTTTTTGAGAACCATAAATAACTAGAATTTATTTGATGATCCTAGCATGTCTGCTCAAAAGACTGCCCAGAATACCCTCTTTACTCCCTGTACCTAAACACTAGGTCCAAACTATAAAGACAATGCTGTGTCCAGGCCATCTGCAATATTTTATTCTGCCCTCTCTCTTAGAAAGCCTGATTTTTGCTTTTGTTGACAACATTCTAATGACTGTTCTCCTTCATATATGAGAATACATAGTGTGCAAGCAATGGTCTCTCAAGTTCTCCTTCAGAGAAAAGAATACAAATTATAAACAACTGAGACTGAAGACAGCAACAGTTGCCCAGATACTGAGTTCTTTAAATCTAAATTCAAATGGAATTTCTATCATCTACCATTTTAATTTTTTTCTTTTAGTTTTAATTATAAGAAAAGCTAGCTAAGTGTGAAAGGGAAGCACATTTCACCCTCCCAGGCAGCCACATCTTGCCTATGCTGTACATGCAGGAACAAGTCCCTGGGACAAGCATGCAGCTGGAATACTGAGTCTAGAGAGAACCCATCGTCTCTAGAGGCGTGCCCCACCCCCCCAACCCCCCGCAGAAGCAAATGCCACACGGGTTTTTGACAAAATCTCAATTGAAACATTTCTATTTGCTTTGATTTTTACACTGAAAGCTAAACAGCAAAATTCAGGATGTGGAAATGTGAAATCACTGAATGGATCTTGCTGTTTCTACCAGTTCAGGGTCCCACTAGCCATTCCGGAAGCATAAGGCACATGTCAGGATCTGGACAGCAGGGAGTTTTCTTCTTCCTGTATGGGAAATCTGAAGCTGGAGGCATCTGTATGTGAATATCTTTCATTGTTATTTAGTCTACAAACTCTTGATACATTCTCTAAATCTTGGGTGGAAATGAACCATCATTTATTTTTAAATGCAATTTCTGAAGACCTCTCTATACTGGAAACTGCGTATTTTCTCCACTTAGAGCAGGCTTCGCGTTGAGCGATTCTTCATTAGGGTGTAAATGTTGAAGGTGACTGCTCATACCACGAGGATGCCTGGCACTGCCACAGAAAGTACACACTAATTTTAGACAGGAAAACTGCAACATCTTAGGAGATGCTAAAAGCCATTTTCTTGCTGCAGAAAATAAAACTTGATGACGGAGTTTTTTAAAAACCTTGCAAATTTGAACATAGTCACTTCATCAGAATCACCATAGTTGAAAGACTTTAAAAATGAATATCCACCCCAGCCCCCACTGCTCTACTCTCTGCAATCCCAAACTAAAATAATCAAGAGCTTTGAAAACAAACCAAAAAACTTTATTTACAAAAGTAAATTTTAACTCACTTTTATAGATCATATAATGTTAATGCTGACAGCAACAGAGCCTCTGGAATATTTAAAACACTTGGATTTTAAAATACATTGAGGTTTGTGCAGCTCATTTCCCCCTAGTTGTATTATAAAACTTATAAACGTTTCTTTAGCTTTGTTGTTTGGTCATGTTTTTGTGCAGAAGTCACGTTTCAGGGTAGGTTTACCACCAGACATGATCACATAACCATTGGCTGTGGATTTCCAAGAAGCAAAGGAGCCAATCTTAGTAAAGCTCGCACTGGCATTTTCAGCTGTTTAAATTTGAAGAGGAGTTCAGCAAAGCTTGTGCTCCCTAAAGAAATGGAAATGGGGGGGAAAAGTCACACTTCTAAATAAATTCAGCTGTACACCCCTTTCAAGGAAGCTTCAGATACACAATCACATTTAAAGCTGACATTCTTCCCTTTGAAAACAGCTTCCCAAAGATAATATTTAAATTATGAATTTCCCAAATGCACTGTAAAAAATAATTTGATATAAAAATGCAAATGTTTCCATTCTGTACATCAGAAAGTGACCTGTAACTACATCTGAAACTATTAATATTTAATTATCTATTACTTACATATAATTAATAAACATGCCTGTCTACTTTCAACTACCATAATCTATACACTCCAATACGTATCTAAAAAAAACCCACAGGCTTAAAATGAGAAATACAAGTTAATCTAAATTAACCTAATGCCTCAACCTCTAAGAAGCAAAGGTTCTCAACCGTGGTCCCACCAAGATTCCAGCATAATTCATGTGGACTACAGCCTGGACATCTGGAGGTCTGAAGGCTGCCCGGGTGATTCTGGTGCACAGCCAAGGTCAAGAACCACTGCTCTAAAGGAAGTAGAAGGGTCTAGCCTGAAGATCCTATTAAGCATCATCTTCCTTTTTGCCTCCATCCCACCACATACAACTGTGCACTACTCCCTCTCTCCTAGCCCCAATATACATGCATGTATGTGCTCCCTGTGACTCTAGGCCACAGCAAGCATCCTAGCAGACATGCAGACAGCAGAGGGGACATGATCACAGGATCTCATGAAGATGAACAGAGAAAAATCTCACAATGTGATCAAGTGGCTTTCTGATTAAGGTACAACTAACACAAGAAAGAGCTTTGCTACACAGAATATGAGGGAGGCAACTATTTCTCCTAAGTATTTCCTTTTATTGATTGGCCTCTGCCAGTCAGCTGAACTAAATGTTTAATAAACCTCAACAGAAATTAAGACACATTTCCTATTTAATTGTTATTCTATGGTGTTCCCCAGACCTTGCTAAAACCCAAGCACAGAGAATAAAAACATCCAGGAAGATATGAAACAACTCCAACATACTAATACACTGTGGAATCTAACAGACCATTTACATTCAATGTGATATTGAAATGGTTAGGTTTAAACATATCATCTTGCTCTTGGTTTTCTATTTGTTCCATCTGTGCTCTGTTCCCCACTGTCCTCTTTTTCTGTCTCTTTTGGATTACTTTTTATGATTTCTTATGATTCCACTGTAGTTGTTCTGTTGCAGTACGTTCTGACTCTGTTTTCTTACTTTAGTAATTGCTTTATGACTTCCAGCATACACCTTTAAATTATCAAAGAAGACCCTCATGTGAGATTATACTACTTCACATATTAGCATAAGGGCCTTCCAACAGTACTTCCCTTTCTCCCTTCCCAGCCTTTGAGCTAGTGTTGTCATACTTTTCACTTTTCATGTTTTATAAACTCCATAGTACAGTGTTATTATTTTTATTGTCAATGGTCTTTAAAAAAGTATTTATTTTTTTTTAGATTTATTTATTTATTTGACAGAGAGAGAGACAGCCAGCGAGAGAGGGAACACAAGCAGGGGGAGTGGGAGAGGAAGAAGCAGGCTCCTAGCAGAGGAACCTGATATGGGGCTCGATCCCAGAACGCCGGGATCACGCCCTGAGCCGAAGGCAGACGCTTAACGACTGTGCCACCCAGGCGCCCCTAAAAAAGTATTTTTAAAAGCAATAAAAACCTTGCATAAATAAACCCATGCCACTACCATTTCCAGTGTTCTGCATTCCTTTGTGAAGCCCCCTATCTCCATCTCATATTATTTTCCCTCTGCCCAAAGGACTTAAGTAGACAACATTTCCAATAGTGTGGGTGTGCTGGTGGTGAATTCTGTCAGCTTTTGTGTGTCTGGAGAAGGCTTTATTTCATGGTCGTTTGTTTTGAAAGATATTTTTGCTGGGTATAAAATTCTAACATATTTTCTTTTCCTGAGTCCTTTACTCCACTAATCTATCACTTACATTGCTTCCTACGAGAAATACAGTCACTCTTATTTTTATCTGTGTATAACATGTCTTTTTCCTCTAGCTGCTTTTAAGACTTTTTCACCACCAGTTCTGGGCAATCTGGTTATGATGTGCCTTAATGTAACTTTATTCACATTTCTCATGCTTGGGATTCACTGAATTTCTTCAATCTGTGGATTTACAGTTTTCAACAAATTTGGAAAACTTCCAGCCATTTCTTCGTATATTTTTTTCTGTTGCACTCCCTGCCCCCTTCAATTTCTCTCTTTTTCAGGGACTCCAATCACATGTAAAATAGGTGCCTTACGTTCCACAGCTTACTTCACTAATGCTCTGTTCCTCTTTTTTCCTTCTTTTACTCTTGCAACTAATTTTAGACAGTTTCTATTGCTATGTCTTCAAGCTTGCTAATTTTTTATTATGGAATGTCTAATCTGCCCATTAATCCCATTCAGTGTACTCTTCATCTCAAACATTGCATTCTTCATCTCAAAAAGTTCAATTACAGTCTCTTTATATCTTCCATGTCTCTTAATGTTCTGAAATACAGAACAGAGTTATAATAACTGTCTTAATGTCCTTGTCTGCTAATTCAAACATCTGTGTTAATTCCAGGTCAGTTGTAATTATTTTTTATCTCATTATAGGTCCTATTTTCCTGTTTCTTTGTATACCAGATATTGTGAATTTTACCTTGTTAGGTGCTAGATATTTCTGTATTTCTATGTTCTTGAGCTTTGTTCTAGAATTATATTTCTTGAAAAAACAGTTTGATCCTTTTGTGCCATGCTTTTAAGAGTTGCTGGTAGGGCCTGAATACATTCAGGTCAATTTAGTCTAGAGCCAAATACTTCCCATTACTAGAGCAAGACCATTCTGAGTATCTATGGCCCCTTAAATTATGAAGTTGTGGCAAGAGGCACTATTCCTGAACCTGTGTAAGCAACTGGTAATGTGTCCTCTAATCCACGTAGACAGTTCTTCCCCCAACCTCAGTTTCTTCACATGCATGTGCTGACCAGTAAGCACTCTTCTGATAGTTGAGGGGGACCCTCTGCAGATGCCTGACATTCTCTTTGTGTAGCTCTACCCTCTCTGGCATTTAATCTTGTAAACTCTAGCTCCTCTGGTGTCCCTGTACTCTCAGCAACATCACCATCACTCACAGAGTCTCCCAGGCTCCCTTTAGGTTCTCGTTTCCTCCCCACAGTCTGGGACCTCTCAAGGTTATAAGCTGGGGCAATCATAGGGCTTATCTCGTTGTTCTTCATCTCTCAGGGATCACTGTTCTTCACTGCCTAATATACAATGTATCAAAAGCCACTGCTTCATATGCATTGTCCAGTTTTTTTGGTTCCAAGCAGGATAGTAAATCAGATCCGTTACCCCACCCTAGCTGGAAATGGAAGTCTATGCTTGAAAATTGTTTCCTCTTTTATTTTTAGTAGTTTGACCATTACGTGACTATGTGTGGTTTTCTTCATATTTATCACTTAGGGTTCACTATAAGTTGATGTCCATTCTCCATTTTTCAAAATTCTCAGCCTCAGTGTCTTCAAACATTGCTTCTATCTCATTTTCTCTCTCCTCTTATTCTGGGATCTCAACCATTTGCATGTTTGACTTTTTCACCATGTTCCACCATGTTCCTTTTCTGTATTTTCAATCATCTTCTCTCTGTGCTCAATTTGTTTACTTTTACGTACCTGCCTTCTGGCTCATTTACCTGCTGTGTCTGATACACTACTTAATCCATACACTGAATTCTTAATTTCAGTTATATTTTTCAGTTCTAGAATTTCCACTTAACTCTTTCTTATTGATTCCAGATTTCTGGTGAAATTCTCTATCTTTTCATCTATTTTCTTGGAAATATTAGTTATAGTTATTTTAAGTTCAAATCTAGTAACTAATATCTAGATCACATATAAGTCAGTTTCTGTTACCTTTTTTTTGTTGTTGTTATGTCTTGTAATTTTTGATTCAACATTAGATACTGTGTATTAAAAAGCATAAAGGTTCAGGATATAGTCTGTTCCTCTTAAGAAGGTTATGGTTTCTTCTATAAGGCAAACAGAATGCAAACAGATCTCCTGTGTTCTGCTTGAGGCTAACTTTAGGTCTTGTCCGCTTCACCTTTTACCTTTACTCCTAGGGCTTGGTCCTGCTGTGATTTCATCAGAATGGCTGGGATGCTTATCAGAGCCACTTCACTTCTTGGCAGCCCTGGAACTCTACCCTTTGTCTCCTTGGAACTACGTTGTTGCTGAAATCTTTGCTCACATTTTTAGTCTCCCAGCTTCTGCTAGATTTCTTGAAGTCTCATCCTGTGCATGTGTAAGATTTGGTATGTGTCTCGAGGAAAGAGTATGTCCAGGTTTTTGAGTTACTATTCCTATTATTCCCTCCTACCAGGGATCTAGCTCGAGTTCTAGATTCTCAGGCAATCGTTAACCCAACCTCTGGTTACTCTGCCCAGCAGCACCACTGCCTTTTGCTGGGACTCTACTTCTTGTGCTATGAACTGGCAAATGCCTTTGGGAGAAAGCCAGGGTAAATACGGAGTTTCCTCATTATGCTTCCCTTCTCATGGGGATCGTGGCCCCTCAGTCAAGTCTGGCCAGCATGGTTGCTACCAATTCCTTTAAATAGCTCTTTTATGTAGTTTGTCAAACTTTTTATATTTGTTTTTGTAGGAGAGTCAGTCCAATATAAGCAATTCCATCATGGCTATAACTAGAAGTCTCTAGATAGTGCATTTTTTTCTGAGGTTTTCAAAACAGCAATAAACTAGTAATGTTATTAAATTTTAAATGATTAAATGGAGCAATTTTTGCTCTTCTTAGAAACAATTTTTAAATCCTCAATTAATAAGCAGAAATTTGAAAGTGATAATAATAAAGGTGCTTAGAATTAATTATATTTTATCATTCAGGTTACTGGGCAAACTCCATATCTGATTACATATTCTGAAACATACAGTGAGGTGCTAATATTTTAAACTCTGTATTACAAAAACATTCAAATTCATACAAAATCAGGTACCTGGTCATTTTAAAGCTTTATAATATTAGAAATTAAGATTATGTGATTAAAAAGAAACATCCAAACTAAAAACCCAGAAAATAAAGAAAAATAAAAATGACTAATAAAAATTAAGAAAGAAAAATAATGTAACCACTTAATTTATTAGTATATACTGGTGTTTGGGGCTCTATGAAGAAGAACCCATTCTTTTCTGAATGTAAATAAAAGTTTATGCATGTATAAAGTTCAGATAGTCTTTTTAGAAAAAGTTCTCAACCATAACACCCAAACATGAATGAAAACCAAACATAACTAGAGAAAATAACTCACTAGAAATGCCTCCTACCAAGAACCTTAAGAAAATAAGTGAGTCAATAATACAGGTACTGAAGAGGATTTAGATCTGCAATTACCTTCTAGTCCTATAGACGGCAGGTGCCATGGAGCTGGTACTGAGTGGTAGACAAGGAAACAAGCCAGCATGCTCAGCTGAGATTCCTCAAAGAGCTGCCCACTGAGGTAGGCGTGCACACACACATCACCCCCAGCTGTGAGAGAAACACAGAACTGAAGCAACTTGTTTTCTCATCCAGAACTCATTAAGCACTTACCATACACCAGACAGGTACTATGCTAGGCATTAGGGCTACGGTGGTAAACCAGACAGAGTACCTGTCACCAAAGAGTATGAAGTGTTGTAAGGGACAGAGACATTACACAAATAAAGATACAAACAAATGCATAATTAGAAATTGTGATGAGTGCTATAAAGAGGTAGTGGTCACTGAGGCTGTCTCTCCAAACACCCATTTTACGACCCTTCTTCCCTGCAGTATATAACATTTGAGGGGACTGACTTCAGCTCCAGAACTGGATCCTCATTACTATTAGCCAGACTTTCTCAAACTTTAAGGCACACCAGAATCACGTGAGAAAGTTGATTAAAACAGATGAGTGGGCCCCATTCCCAAAGTTATTTGGATGGGGTCAGAAAAAGTACTTTTTTTTTTTTTAGATTTTATTTATTTATTTGACAAGAGAAGGGCAGTGAAAAAGGGAACACAAGCAAGGGGAGTGGGAGAGGGAGAAGCAGGCTTCCCGCTGAACAGGGAGCCCGATGTGGGGCTCGATCCCAGAACACTGGGATCACGACCTGAGCCAAAGGCAAATGCTTAACGACTGAGCCACCCAGGCGGCCCAGAAAAATTACATTTCTAACAAGTTCTCAGGTGATGCTGCTGCTGCTCCAGAGACTGCACTTTGAGAACCACTAGTCCAGGACAATCAAGGCAATCCCATTCTCAACACAGTGACTGGTTCAGGAACTGGCACACCTACGCTACTCAGTAAGAGACATTTTCTTCCCCAGGGACTGACTAAGGAATGTGTATGAGTTCCAATTCTAGCCAGAGAACATGAGGAGATGCTTGACAACACATCTGCTAGAGGCTTCTGAGAAAGAAACTTCCTCATTATTATGGCAAAGCTCCTAGAAGCAACTATATTCTTCCAAGCTTGAGGCAAGGACAGCCATTTTATTATCATGAGAAAAAGCACTCTGAGAATAAAGCCATGGCACAGAGCGTAAATAATGGAACCTCAGAGCAATGGAGCTGAAGGCACTAAAATAAGATGACCCTTAGACCACCTTACCTATTCCAATAATGTGTCCTTACTGTTTAAACCAGGTTGAGTTAGGTCCTCTATTGTAGACAAAGGCATTTTGATACATAAAAGTTGAGGGAGAGGAAGGAGGAGGGGAAGGGGAAAAGGGAGGGAGGGAGAAAGAAATAAAAATGGCAGGAAAGTTGCCTGAAGTAGTGTGGTCTTAGAAGGCCTACAAGAAGGGGGCACTTAAATTAGGGCTGTAAGAATGAATATAAATTGAGTAGGCAGAGAATGAAAGAAAAAAGGTTCTAGGGAGGGAAAGCAACATATTTAACAGCTCCATGAGAGAAGGGAGAAATTACAACTGATAGCAAAGAAAATACAATCATAAGAGACTACTATGAATAACTACACAACAACAAATGAGACCACCTAGAAGAAATGGGTAAAGGGTAAAGTCCTAGAAATATATTCCTTCTAAGACTGAGAGATGACAGGGGGCGCCTGGGTGGCACAGTCATTAAGTGTCTGCCTTTGGCTCAGAGCGTGATCCTGGATCCCTGGGATCCAGCCCCACATCAGGCTCCTCCGCTGGGAGCCTGCTTCTTCCTCTCCCACTCCCCCTGCTTGTGTTCCCTCTCTCGCTGGCTGTCTTTCTGTCAAATAAATAAAATCTTAAAAAAAAAAAAAAAGACTGAGAGATGACAAAATAGAAAATCTGAATAGACTGATTACTAGTAAAGAGACTGAATTGGTAATCTAAAAGCTCCCAATAAGCAAAGTCCAGGACCAGATGGCTTCACTCGTGAACTCTACCAAACATTCAAAGAAAATTAACACATATCTTTCTCAAATTCTTCCCAAAAATTGGAGAATACTTTCAAACTCATTTTACAAGGCCAGCATTAACACCAAAACCAGACAAGGACACTACAAAAAAAAAAAAAAAAAAAGAAAGAAAGAAAGAAAAAGAAAATTACAGACTAATATCCCTGATGAACATAGATGCAAAAATCCTCAACAAAATATTAGCAAACTGAATTCAACAATACATCAAAAGGGGCCAAGGTTTCAAAAGACCTCATCAAAAGGCTATCTGAAATAGAACATGCCATGGAAACCATGACGTTCATGTTCCACAAGTCTGCTAGGGATGAAGTCTACTTAACAAAGGACGACCTGAGAGCACTCATGGAAAAGCAGTTCCCTGGATTTTTGGAAATCGAAAAGACCCTCTGGCTGTGGAAAAATAATGAAGGACACGGACCAGTGCCGAGATGGCAAAGCAGACTTCCAGAGCTTCTTTTCACTAATTCCTGGGCTCACCATCGCATGCAATGAATATTCTGTAGTAGACATGAAGCAGAAGAGAAAGAAGTAGGACGCACTGAGCAACACTCTGGCCCAATGAGAGTTTTCCCAAAGGGTCTCTTAAGGAGTTTCTTAAGGGTCTCTTAAGGAATCTGCCCCAGAGCTGCCCCCTATATAAAGGATTCCATGAACAAATCAGGACCCTCAGAAAATGTACAAGTAATATCCACCATTTGACAAGCAGAGAAAGAAAAGTCAGTGAAAGCTAGATAAACTTCTGATTTTTATATTGTTTGCATCCTCTTGCCCTCAATAAACAAATTCTTTTTTAGTTCCTCAAAACAACAACAACAACAACAACAACAAAACACAATACTTTAAAAGGATCGCACAAACCACACAAGTCGGATTTATTCCAGGAATGCAAAGATGGTTCAACATCTGCAAATCAAAGTGATATAACACAATAACAGAACAAAAGATAATGAAGCAATAATTAATAAACTAAGAGGAAATCATTATTTCCCTATTCCAAATGTAGAATATTCTCATTTATTCTGATTTTTCTGTTACTTTAAAACTGTTCATCTTTAAAACATTTTAAACATTATTACATCTAATATTAATCAATAAACTACTTCAAATTTAAAAAAAAAGGATAAAAATCACATGATTATCTCAACAAATACAGAAAAAGCATTTAACAAAATTCAACATCCATTTATGATAAAAACACTCAACAAAGTGGATCTAGAAGAAATGTACCTCAACATAATAAAGGCCATATGTGACAAAGCCATAGTTAACATCATACTCAACTATGAAAAGCTAACAGCTTTTCTTCTAAGACAAAGAACACGACAAGGATGCCCACTCTTGCCATTTTTATTCAACATAGTAGTGGAAGTCCTAGCCACAACAACTAGGCAGGAAAAAGAAATAAAAGGCATGTAAACTGGAAAGGAAGATTTCAAGCTATACTACAAAGCTATAGTAACCAAATAGTTGGTATCAGCATAAATGCACATACATGAATGGAACAGAACAGAGAGCCCAGAAATAAACACACACATATAAGGTTAATTAATTTACAACAAAGGAGTCAAGAATATACAGTGAGGAAAGGATAGTCTCTTCAACAGATGGGGATGGGAAAACTGGACAGCCACATGCAAAAGAATGAAACTGGACCATCTTACACTATACACAAAAAATAAGTCAAAATGGATTAACAACCTGACTGTGAGACCTGAAACCATAAAACTCCAAGAAGAAAACACAGGCAATAAGATCCTTGACATCATTCTTTGGTTTTGAATTTTTGGAACTGACTCCAAAAACAAAGGCAACAAAAGCAGAATTAAGTAGGACTACATAAAAAGTTTCTGTACAGCAAAGGAAACGATCAAAAAAATGAAAAGACAACCTACTAAATTAAAAAATCTGCAAATCATATATTCAAAATACATAAAAAAACTCAACTCAACAGAAAAAAAGATTCAATTAAGAAATGTGCAGGGAGGGGGCCCCTGGGTGGCTCTGTCGGTGAAGTGTCTGCCTTCAGCTCAGGGCGTGATCCCAGGGTCCTGGGATGGAGCCCCACGTCAGGTTCCCTGCCCCACTGGGAGCCTGCTTCTTCCTCTCCCACTCCCCCTGCTTGTGTTCCCTCTCTCACTGGCTGCCTCTCTCTCAGTCAAATAAATAAATAAAATCTTTAAAAAAAAAAAAAGAAAGAAAGAAAGAAAGAAATGTGCAGGGAGGGGAGCCTAGGTGGCTCATTTAGTTAAGCATCCGACTCTTGATGTCAGCTCAGGTCATGACCTCAGGGTCATAAGACTGAGCCCCATTTGGGGCTCCACACTCAGCGGGAAGTCTGCTTGAGATTCTCTCTCTCTCCCTCTCCCTCTGCCCCCCCCAAACAGGTTGCTATCAGATATGTATCAGAAGTTATTTGAAGGAACTGAAGAGAATAGAAAGATCACTTGTTGGCTAAAAATCGATTTCAGACATATATCACACATTAGACACATTTCCAAAAATCAAAAGGCCCATCATTTGCCTCACGTAAGGCACAATTACTTCTACACTATTAGGAGTAACTTCACAATTCCCCTGCCATCACAAGTCTGTACTTCCAAGCCATAGTCACACGATGTCCCAGGTTCCCACTAAATGACTCACAGAGCTGGTAAAACAAACATTCACTCTAAGCACACATCAAGTTTTCAGTGTACACAGGGTGGAGGTACAAAAAAGGGGAAAAAACAGCTAGGTGATAGGCCACACCCCTAAGAAATAGCAGAGAGGCACTGGAAAAGAAACAGGATCTGGTGCTCGAAAATATAAAACAAGTTCCTAAGGGTCAAGTGGTATTTAAAAAAAAATATATATATATATGTATGTATATGTGTGTGTGTGTATATATAAATGTATGTATATATACATGTATACATATATATGTATATATATGTATGTATACATTTTTACGGTGTATTAAGCATAGTTAAATACATTTTTTATAGAAGTTGAAGTAAATAAGCAGAGTCCAATTCGCCTAACTGAAAACATTACATCTATAGCCATTCTAGCTTATATTCAGATTAATCTTGCTTAGCACCGAAAGAAAACGTTACAACAGAAAAACCTGAGTCTCGGTGTATCTAAAAAGCACCAGGTACTCTGGAAAACAGTATGGAGGTTCCTCAAAAAGTTAAAAAATAGAACTGCCCTACGACCCAGCAATTACACTACTAGGTATTTATCCAAAGGATACAAACATATTGATTTGAAGGGGCACATGGACCCCAACGTTTATAGCAGCAATGTCCACAATAGCCAAAATACGGAAAGAGCCCAGATGTCCATCGACAGATGAATGGATGAAGATGTGGGGGTGTGTGTATTCCACACCATGGAATATTACTCAGCCATCAAAAAGAATGAAATCTTGCCTTCTGCAATAACATGGTAGAACTAGAGGATATTATGCTAAGTGAAGTAAGTCAGAGAAACACAAATACCATATGATTTCACTCATATGCAGAACTTAAGAAACAAAACAGATGGAACATATGGGAAGGAAAGGAAAAATAAAGTAAGATGAAAATAGAGAGGGAGACAAACCTTAAGAGACACTTAACTCTAGGAAACAAACTGAAGGTTGCTGGAGGGGAGGAGGGTGGGGGGATGGGGTGATTGGGTGATGGACGTTAAGGACGGCACTTGATGTGATGAGCACTGGGTATTATATGCAACTGATGAATCACTAAATTCTACCCCTCAAGCTAATAATACACTATATGTGAAATAAATTGAATTTAAATAAAGAATTTTAAAAAATTAAAAAATAAAAGATAAAAAAGCACCAGGCACAATGCTATTATTACCTTGTAGCCACTGGTCCAGAGTATTATCAATAGTGCACTTTACAACAGGGAGGAACTCAGAGTTCATAAAAAGCCCCCGCTTAGGGTGATTCTGCAGCCGCTCCTGATGGCTCCTGGAGCTGAAAAACTCTAACACCAACTTTATCTGCCAAAGTTCAGATGTCTCAGACATCTCTCTTCTTCCTAGTCTTCTCATAGCCTCAAAGAGAAGAAAGGAACAGCAGTCCACTTAATGAAAGAGTGAAATTGCTCTGTCTCTTCCTCAGAGTTGTATAACAGAGTATTTTTAAAATATGGCTCATAGATCAATAAAGAGCAAAGGGGAATCCATTCCATGTTTTGATGCAGTCGGCCCCACAGAGGAGCCCTCCACTGGGTGCAGATACATGCCCACTCTCTTCGATACGCTCCCCACATAAACAGCTTTTAGGTAAAAGCAACAAAGGCAAATGAGCTCACTCTTGGCTCAACGGCTCTGAAAAATGAAGACCCGCTACGATGACTTGGCCGGGGATCCCAGGGGTCAGAAAGCAAAACAATATACTGATAATACTGCTCTTGGGATCCATCTGCAAAGTCACCATGCCTGCAACTAGCAGGGATGTTCTGTAGACACCTGCCCATGACCCTGAAGGGATAAAGGTTCAAAGCATAAAAAGGGAATGCTTTCAACCAACAAAAGAAAAACACAACTCATTACTTGGCTGCTATATAGAGAGACCCTGTGAGAAGCAATGTCAGCGTGGACATCACACAATCATACTTTCCAATTAAAAAAATGTGGATGGATACCAGACAATATTGCCATTCTGGTTAAATTATCTGGGTAAATTAGAACTTGCCTTTTAATTATGAATATTACTCAAAAGAATGTGATCTTCAGGTTTTGGGGCATTCTCCCCTCCCTAATGTCATTTTCCTACTTTTCAATAAAGATTATTTTGCCATTAGAGATTACTTCCTTTGGCTTTAGATACTGAGTCCCACATGCTTATCTATGAACCGATCATGTCACATTCACTTAAAGAATTGTTTAAAATCACAGCCCTGGACCTCATCCCAGAAATTCTGATTCAGCACATGATACAGAATGGGATCTGAAGATCCGTATTTATAAGATTCCTCATATAAACTGAAGTTAGAAAACTACTGGCTAAGCTTAACTGCAATTTGGGGTCTGAAAGGTATGATACTATTAAAAAGTCATATGTATTACTAATAACCCAAAGTGAATAAATTGGCCTGATCCTTTAGGGAAGCAGTGAAGCATCATTTTCTGTATTACCACTTTTAGGCTCTTCTAGAACAGCAATAACACAAAAGAAATTTAAAAATGAACTCCAGCTTTCTAAATCACTACATACTAATACTATAACCTCTTGCAAGCTTAATCACGCAGGCGTAATTTCACATTACTGCCATCACTAGGGCATTGTTTGTTCACTTACTGCTCATTTGCATATCTTTTCCATGAAGAGGCTTTGTCAAGAAGGAGGCAAGACACCACCCAAGGATGCTAGGGGGGAAAGGGAGGGAACGTGCTCTTCCTCCACTAGTCAAGGGAAAAGAGAAAAGGGGAGAATGGGAACCCTGGAGTAAGACAGCCCACCAGGAGTCATTCCTGTCATTATAAATTCTAAACTTTTTTTGTTATGTAGAGAGCTGTCAAGTTTTACAGGGTTTCCTTTTCTGAATTTCTAAAAGCAAATGAGAAACAAAAAGATGGACACACAGGGAATCTTACCTCATTGTTAAGTACGTTATTTAAAATACAGTATAAATGTCATCAGAATTGGACTGTTTTTTTGAACCATACCTGATCCATTGCTATGTATGCAGGCAACATCTCTGGGGTCTCCTGAGTAACACATTCATACAGTACTGAAGAAAACAGATCCAGAATTTCCTGTTTCTGTGGAAAATCAGAAACTTTTTGTAGCACATCAATGTATATTCTGAAATCAATTCAACACTGTATAGCAACTACTACGGCCCATTCTTAAGCTCTACAGTCAATAATACGTAGGCTAAAACAGCTATCTCTTTATAAAATCATAGTGAATGCAACACTAACCATCATCAAAATATAGTAAAATTGAGTCCCAAAGGACAGTTATGTATGTAAGCGTTGTGAGGAGAGGAAGGATCAGCGGGGGTAAAATGAGCAGACGGGACACCACAGAGATGGGCCCTGGGTTAGGCTGGCAAGAGCAAGATGCAAAAAGAAAACCCAGCATCCACAAAGATGTAATACAAACACTGAGCAGAGCAGGTACGGAGGAGGCAGCACAATCAAATCCAGCTAGGCTCAAGGGCAGGCACGGCCTTTCATCAGAGACCTGCGGCCTTGAGTGCATGCCCAGCCCTTACTACTAGCTGTGCAGTCTTAGTATGTGATATCTGAGTGGCAGTTTCCTCATCTGTAAACCTGGAATGACGAAGTACCTACCCTCAGAGTCAGAATCCAATAAGAAAATTACATAAAATACTGAGCAAAGCGTCTAATAAATAGTCAAGATTCAGTAAGTTAAAGGGGTTACGATTATCTCACTTTACCCTCAAAACAACAACGTCAGGTAGGTTCTATCATAATCCCACTTTCAGAAACAAGGAAACTGCATTTTGGAGAAGTTGAAAAATTTTCCCGGAGCTACACACACTTATAGGGAACCGGCCATCAATCCCAGATATAAAATTCCTACATCCAAGCTTTGGATTAAATAAAAGATCTGCTGGGCACCCTTTGAATCCTGAAGAGAGCAACAGTTTTATGACCAACAGAAAAAAAGTTATAAGCAAACAGTAAAATTATGTAAAAATAAGAGACAGTAAACAGTGAAAATATCAGTCAGTACAAGAATGCACATAAGAAAGTATTGAAATTAATGTCTTAGAATTTTAAGTTGTTTCTTCTATCAAGGTAGTAAGTTACTGAATTTAATAATTTTAGACTATGAAAAATCTGTATCTGCCAAGCAAAAATCATCCAATGTACCCAAGGCATGTCATCAACCTCAAAGATAGGTATGGATATTGTGGTCGTGTCCACAGATAAATATAGTACCATTGTAGTCTGGCAGCTGAGCAAAACATATGATACACATACCTGACCCATGTTCACAGTTGGTTTGCAGAAATATTCAGCAAATGACAGAAGTGCTGGATCAGAAGTGAATGCTGAAATTGTTTCTGGCTAAAAATATAAACAACAGCAACAAACATAAGTGAGATATTAGAGGTTATTTTCCTTACTGCTCAAATTGTGGTATATGCAGTTGTGAGAAATCTACCTCACTGTTTTCACACAACGTTGCCATAAAGCCCAAGGCTGTACAAACTTGCTAGAGCTTCACCAACCTGTTCTGCTGAGAAGTTACAAGATGCTTTTTTGCACAAGTCAAACAAGAGCTACTGTTTATCAAAAGGCCAATAATAAACAGGTCTTTCTTACACAACTTGCTCCCAAAAGGCTTTCCCCTCTCCCTCAATTAACCTACTGAAAAACAAGTAAGAAAGTAGAACTGTTACTGAAAACGTAAGGAAAAAAGATTACCACTCAAATAAGTCACTCATTAAAAGGTAAATACTGTATGATTCCACTTATCTGAGAATACTAGAATAATCAAATTCAGAGACAGAAAGCCGAATGGTGGGCACCCGGCTGCGAGGAAGTAGGAACAGGAGTCGCTGTGCAATGGGTACAGAGGTTCAGTTTTACAAGATGAAAGAGTGTCCTACAGATGGACGGTGGTGATGGTTGTACAACAATATGAATGGACTTAATATTACTCAACTATACATTTAGAAAGGGCTACAACAGCATATTTTGTGTGTATTTTACCACAATAAAGAAACTGGAAAAAAAAAAAGTAACACTCAAGGTTCAAGAAAATGGAATATGGAATATATGGAATACAAAAATATTACCATTTTCCACTGAGATTTATATTTCACTTCTGAATTCCCTTGAAGCAGGAAATTGAGATGTCTTTTAATCTTTATGTAATTTCCCAAATCAAAATCAAGTATAAACTTCTCTATTTTCTTTACAAATTAGGGTCTTTGAGATGGGCTCTAATTTATATGAGCAACAGAGCTTAAGTTAAATCATATCCAAAGTCCTTCAAAACTATTTCATAGACATCCTATCAAACACTGCCAAACAAAATTCACTGATGTCAACTGCATCTACTTAAACCCTGGGAGCTATTATAAAGGTTCAGTCATAAGTAACTGGTCTAAAATGAAATGCGAGTTAAATTAAAATAAATGCTATCCCCTTATGTGGAAAAACAAAGAATGCTAATTAAGTCCACTGTCCACCACGTAGTCAGTCCACCAGCCACATTTTTGCCTCTACCTCTAAGGGCCCTGACCACTTTACACTGCCACTTGATGTACCTTCAGCAGGAGCACATTTGCTCATGAAATTCCTGAAAAGTGTACTTAAACTGAGAAATTTTAAAGTTGGCTTATGGAATACATTTCTAGTGTGCGGAACTTATCTGAGTTCTAAAGTGTAGAGTAAAATATGTACTGACCGAGATGGGAATGAGATTCTCTCACGCACTCTAACTTTTCATTCGAAATACTCAAATCAGCAGTTAAGTACTATGAGAATAAAGCGAACTGATAAAATAAATCTGTCATCATTTTATCCTCACCAAGATTTAACCAACAATGGGGGGTTTAAAACAGAAACTAATTAGTGTTACCTTGTAAAAATCTTCTTCTGTTTCTGCCATGAATTAAGCAAATCTTAACAGATTTGAAGATTAATAAGTAAAATTATTAAGCTAAACATTTTTACAGTGTTAAGATATATTGTCCCTACTGCTAAATGTAAGTCATCCTTAGAGTCCTGGCAGATGGCCATATTTTATTATAGTTGCTACATAAAACAACAAGTAGATCCAGTCTTTATAATCTGCAGTGATGAGAGAGCAGATTCACCTCAACGGTCCCATAAATGTTATCACAGAAGTACATGCTTTGGGTGGGCTGCGGGATTTGTAATTATTCCATCTCATCCTTCAGTTTTTAACCAATCAATACTACCTTGAAAGCCCGAGCTTCAGAGTTCCTGTTGGCCACAGTCTGGGCCAACAAACTTTGCCACCCCATTGGATCTTCCTTGTAGGAGAGCTGACCTGCTCTGAGCTTAACATACAGAACTCCATCCTTAGAAAGGATTGATCTGAAGAAAAAAAAAAAAAGAATGAATTTTACATGAGGTATTATTTGTAATTCTCAGCTAGAAATATAATGTCTCCTAATACCACGTTCACATGAGATGAAGTCTTTATCATTTTCCAGTAGGGTACATGATTATTTACTGTGTCTAAAATTAAATCAGTCCCTATGAGAAAGCCAAAACAAAGTTCTATTTTTCTTTGGTGTTGAGGTTCACAGAGCTTAGTTAAGTAAAAAGGTGCTCTGCCCACTCAAGTGTATGCTTCAAAGGCAATATTTTATCTAACACTTCTTCATATTCCCTTTATCTTCTATCCACTGGAGGTACTGAATATCTATTGATTGGTTTGCGACAGAAAAAAATTAATGCTGCAAATCTAAAGAGAACAATACAGAAAACGGCTATCATATAGAGAGTTTAAGGGAAATATAAATCGGTACCAAACTATAAAAACTCTTATGGGCTTGTTAAACTTTCTAGAAATTTAAAGACTTAATTTACACACTACTCAAGGTATAAAATTAACACTCTCTTCATTAATTACTTGCATATGATTATTTCCACCCAAAAACAATCTATCATGATCTTAATTTTATGAGAACAAGCCAACAAAACAATGATAAAAAGATGTAAAGATGTGGTCTGACAAACATCAATTGTTATGAAGTTCCTTTTATAGACAGACATACATGCCACCCTTACTTTTTTTTTCCCAGCCTTTCTTTTTTCTTTTTTTTTTTTTTTTAAGATTTTACTCATTTATTTGACACAGAGAAAGAGGACAAGCAGGGGGAGGGGCAGGCAGAGGGAGAGGCAGAAGCAGGCTTCCCGGTGAGCAGGGAGCCAAATGCAGGGCCTGATCCCACGACCCTGGGATCGTGACCTGAGCTGAAGGCAGACACTTAACCAACTAAGCCACCCAGGCGCCCCCCAGCCTTACTTTCTTACACTGATTATCTTTCATTACTGCTCCAACAGATAATTCCGTTACTGTACCAACTTAGGTCACTACAAGTTTCTCAATGAATAAATATAACTAGTGAGGGTTTGTCTTCTAAACTAAAACTCAGGCACCTGGGTGGTTCAACCAGTTAAGCAGCTGCCTTCGGCTCGGGTCATGATCCCAGGGTCCTGGGATCGAGCCCCACATCAGGCTCCTTACTCGGCAGGGAGCCCGCTTCTCTCTCTGCCTGCCGCTCCCCCTGCTTGTGCTTGCTCTCTCCCCACCCCCTGCCATGTCAAATAAGTAAATAAAATCTTTAAAAAAAAAGAAAACTAAAACTAATTTTCTAATACAAATTCTGTTTCAAAGTTATAGACCACTTTATTCAACATATACTCTACTGTCTTGCATGAGATCAAAGGATAACAAGGAACATTCTAGATAATAATCTGCAATTTCTACCTTCCCATATACTTCTATTCACTTCACAGATACATGTAAGAAATTCAGTATACGTACTTCAAGTGTTGTGTTCCCTTGCTTAAATCTATGAGCAGTTCCCAGTATCGTGGGCCTTTTACTTTAATCTGCCAAGAGAAATATGAACACAGTCAATCGAACGCTAAAAAGGTGCTAGTTTGACAAAATGAAACCCATGTTTCTCAGAGAAAATAAAAATAACTAGGCTGGAAAGAGATACTGACAAGTTAACAAGCTTCATTTCTACACAAAAATGTACATGAATCAAGTTCTACGGCCATCTAACCTCTCAGTAAAGATCAGCAAGTAAAGACCTTCTCTGTTCCTCATGACAATTCCTCCTGCGCTGCTTTCCTATTTCCTACAGAACACCAAGAAAGCATAGACTTTAACTTAGCTACCTTTGATGCTATACTATTCTGGTTGAATTAACCTCTTGCAGAGATCTTCCTAAATCACATCCCACTTACCTGCTTTAACAGGTGGAGTTCTGGAAGAAGGGTAGGAGCCATCAATTCTTCTTTGGTTTGTTCATACCACTGAGTACCCTTTACGAATGTAAAAGAACAGCCACAATTCACTGTGTGGTTAACGGAAGCTCCAAAGAAGAAACATCTCCACTCTGTACTTCTCTTTCCCCCCCCCAGTTTCTACACAGATGGTCAAACGACATAAAATACTCTCTGGTATCAAGTCTTAAGGGCTAAGTCTACAATCCTTTGCAGGGCCTGCATCACCTTACGCCATTCACACGCTAACAGTACAGAAGATCTGTACTTCTGAGACCTCTGGGTTTTTGCGCATGTTGTCTTCTGGGAACGGCCTCTGCTCAGCTGGCAAATCTCAGCCCAAACAGTGTCCAGCATGACGACTTCCCCAACCCTCAACAGCTGGAGGGACATTTCTTCTCTGCTCCCCTGCATTCTACACATACCCCCACATTCTATTCTTACTGCACCCATGCCTGGCTACCCAATGGACAGGAGGTCCTTAAGGAATACAACGATGTAATTTTTATGCCCCAGAGCCTTTGCATAGTTTTGAAGCACAGAAGGTACTTAATAATATTCCGAATGAAGGAAGGATACATGGCTTACAATCTGTGTCTAAATCAAAGATCTCTCATCAAATACATGATCTTAAAGCACTCTGCAAACAAACCTAAGAATAGTTCTAACTCGACTAATTTTTTAGAACACTTTAGTGAACAAGGACATTTTCAAACTATAGGCTCTAGGGATAAAAGAGCAGCTGATGACTTCTAAAATACTACCCTCATAAACTACAAATCAGCCCAAATGGCCTGGCAGGATGTACAAGAACTTTAGAAGCTTCAATTTTTATAAGAGATTAATTCACTCTGTCATCTTTTAAAGAACAACATTTTTGAAATATTTTGACCTGCAAAGATGTATGAGTGGTAACAAAATTACAAATAAATGAAAGGAGGAAAGAATTACCTTGTAGGTAACTTCTAAAAGGGCATAGCAGGGCATGTTTGTGTCCACATCCACAGGCACTAGAAGCCTTGGCTCTGCAGCCAGCACATACAGGTGCCGCAGAGCCTGGAGATGGTACCTACTCACAGAAAACACAGAAAGAAGGTAACAAAAGGGTGACGACAGCGTGAGCTCTACAATCTGCTGCTGCCCACACATGGAACCACGACAGAAGGTGGGGTTGCTATCTTCCCATGACAATCATCCTAAAGGAAGATGATGAGATTCAATTAAAAACTAAAGGGAGAGATTCTCTTTAAAAAATTATAGACACATGATCCTTGACTCAAGGATTCCTTATTTGCATTTTCACAGTTAAGAGGCTTTATAGATGAGGTAAAATTATCTTAACATGAAAATATTTACTGATAAATTCATCACTTATAAAATCAGTTCTCAAATAATCCTTTAATGCCCCACATAGGTACCTTTTTACCTTCCAGGGGACTTATTTCTTGTTCTTTGTTTTTCTGGCTCAAGGGTTGGTACGGAGGAGGAAGGCTCTTCTACGTACGCATCTTTACACAAACGCATACACACATCTGGGATCTAGGACACCGAAAACTAATGGGGGGGTTATGATGTTTTTCTGTGTGTGTGCTTTTCTGGGTTTTCAAAAAAAAATTTTAATTTTAAAATTTATATTGTAGCATTTAGACAAAGAAGTTTTTACATTTTGAGATGCCATAAAAGGATAAAATGAGACTTCAAATTTTTCTTTTTAAATTTTAGTTACAGCAATAGCTTCCCTTTTCCCACCCAAACCTACCCTTTCCTATAAATTAATTAGAATGAAAAGCAGAGAGGGGCTTCTGCTGCCGAACTCTGGGTGCAAGTAAGTGGGGCCAACTGAGAAGAGACTCCTAAAATGACAAATGTGTCTGGAAGGCTGTGGTCCGAGGCCATTTTTGCTGGCTATAAGCAGGGTCTCCAGAAGCAGAGAGAGCACCCAGCTCTTCTTAAAATTGACAGTGTTCATGCTTGAAATGAAACTGAATTCTATCTAGGCAAGAGATACGCTTATATGTACAAAGCAAAGAATGACACAGTGACTGGGAAAAAGTAACTCATGCTCATGGAAACAGTGGCATGGTTCGTGCCAAATTCCAAAGCAACCTTCCTGCTAAAGCCATTGGCCACAGAATCTGTGTGCTGCTGTACCCCTGAAGGATTTAACCTTACCGAAAAATAAATAAATAAATAAAGGTGTAGATCTGTTCTTGTTTAAAAAAAAAAGGAATTAAAAGCAATCAAAGCCAGAAAAAAAGGATATTCATCAGTTGCATAAAGGTTCTTGGTGCTTATCACCAAATTGCTTTGTGTAAAATAGCTAAACCAAATGACTCTCCCAGCAATACAGAAGTGTGGCTCTTAGTTGTACCCTAACCACTAATTACTGACTTTAACAACTCAAAAAGTCTTCCTAAACTGACAAGCAAGAGACCACTTGTCAGAGTTGCATTAATTTAACAAGAATATGCTTGTGCTCCACCTATCATCAGAGTTTGGACGTCAGACCAGGCCACTTTTATAAAACAGCTAACTTTCATTTATTACTACTATTTTAAACTACATTGCACTAGAGCGTGACAGCTTAGTTACTACGGTCAGAGCTCCATCTCTTGATGCTTCTCTTGAAAGTTGAGTTGAACATACTGGTCATCCTGGATGTCACTAGAACTTAAGGAGCTATCTCCTCCCCCTCCTGCACATGCCGCAGGAATCAGCTATGCTGGAACCTGCCGGGAAGGCTGCAGCCCTGACGGTTCTTTGTGCTCGCAAATGCAGAGCTGCTGTACGATCACATCTTTCCTACATGTCTGAGGTTCTAGGGCTCACTGACACTTCTAAGTTGTCTCTGATTCTTTGCTGCATTTTGCTTTTCGTGTCCCTTCTATCTCATTTATAGAAAACTTATCACCATTCATGTAAAAGAGGGAAAAAAGGAATTCATATAGACATTGCCACTAAATCAGACCAATTTCTCTCTTAGAATTAAACAATTATGGTATAAAATATATTGTCTTGCTTCTGTTGGCTACTATCTTTTGTTTGATTAACTTTTCCCTAAAGATAACCTTGTTTGGCCCACTTCTGGGTTTACAGCAGTTCTACCTATGAAAGAATGGTGGAAGACTGATCCATCAGTCCATCAGATGTCCAAAGTCCACTTTTGGTCTAATACTTAGAGAAACGTTTTAAAAGATTCAGTCAGGAAGATAACTAAGTTCAAGAAGAGAATAAACTAATTTGGAAATGAGTCCATGGAACCAAAGCACCATCAAATTACCCCTCAGGGACCTTACCTTATGCAAGATCACATTGAGGACAGAGACTCACCGGTTGTCAGTGCTGTGAGCCGGGAAGTGCGGGTAAAGGGCGCAGAGGAGAGCAGCAATGGAAGAGTTTGACGTACTCAAGGAGTACCTGTGAAACAAATGCAGGAGGGAAGGACATTATTAATTACACTGTGCAAACTTCGAAGGCCTTCTTGAGAATCAGGAAATTGGGGTACTGTGGCAAGGTCCACTGATGAAACGCCTTGACAGATACAAGTGTGTCAACACTGTCAATGTTTCACTTTTCAGTGAGTCTTCAAGCCATTTCAAGATCATCTACTAATGAAAGCAGAACCAACATCTCACAGATGCTAACTTTCAAAACCTGAATTAACAAACATGGTTTTTTAACCGAAAATATCACAGTAATGAGGACCGTGAATGCAATCCTAGAGATTACAGATTTTGAAAAAGTCACGTATGAACAATACCACTTCTCCAGTTGTATACATACCTCCTTAGATAATAATAACCCTCACTTCTAAAAATACAAGGTTTGTAACTGGGTATATCTCAAACTTTTTTCTGTTTCTGTAAAGCCTAAGCATTTCTTTAGAATGATGGACTAAATGAAAAGGTAAAAGTTATCATAAAAAGTTACAATGAATGTGTAAACAACTATTCCTCCAAGTACAAATAGTTTTTTTTCTTATCAATGTGATAAACTTATTTTTATAAAGGCCACATACTTTTGGGGCACCTGGGTGGTTCAGTCAGTTAAGCATCTGCCTTTGGCTTCAGGTCATGACCCCAGGGTCCTGAGATTGAGCCCTGCATCAGGCTCCCTGCTCAAAAGGGAGCCTGCTTCTCCCTCTTCCCCCACTCGTGCTCTCTCTCTCTCAATAAATAAATAAAATCTTTAAAATAAATAAGTAAAGGCCACATACTCTTAATAAAATCTTTTGAGATGTTCCTTATATTATTCTACAGTTGCTCAAACTCTGCATGGCAAACAGGCAGATTACTCTAAAATTCTAAAGTTTTTCTTACAAATATTTTGAAAAAACATGGTACCGGACATCACATAAAACCACTGTTACAGATAATCAATATACATATATATTTTATTATATACATTCACATGCATACGCACACATACATATCCCCAAGTCTTTATCTATTTTAATAATTAAGGTATTAAGTAAGAACTTAACAGTTATCATATGCACACATTATTTAATGAATTAGGAAGAAGAGACTTCGAAATTTAAGGAAATATATCTATTTTCACATGTGCATAAAACAGGCCATTGTCTCTTTACCATTTTGACAAAACCAAAATCCAAAGATAAACATTATATATTAATGTTAGAAATTTTGAGATTAAACATAGGATGTGGCTATGCAATGAGAAATTTAAATGTTGTCACAGAGTGCACATAACCATTTAAAGACCAGGAATCATTACAAAAGCAGAGCAGAGTGGGAGAAAATCTATTCAATATGAAAGCAGAGCAAGGTCACAGTGTGAAACAATGAAAAATAAGATTGAATAAGAGTATACTGGAATTGAAATTAAAAAAAAAAAGAATAAGAAAACAAGAGAGACGCAGGGGTTTATTTTGAAAGGAAAATATGTTTTCAAAAATCATAAAGTAAGAAGAATTTTCATAGTAAGATTTCTTTAACCATTCTTAATTCTAAATAATTAAAGAAAGAACAATTCTATAAAACCTGTTAAAAAAGAAAGCACACCTTTCTGATAATCTTTACTTTTTATACTTCCAGAAAGGTGAGCTCCAATGTTTAATTCAGTCTTATAGAAGAGAAAAAAATAAACCTATATGACTTGTAGAAATTGTATCAGTTGACCAAGGTCACACACATTAAAGCTAAATAAATGAAACAATACACCATATTCACAAATTGAAAGACTCAATATTATAACAGATTTCAATTCCTCCCAAACCAATATACAGACTCATATTCTCATCAGTATTTTATCAGGTTATTCAGTGTGGAAAATCATTAACAAATTCCAATATTCACATAAAAATTCAAGGAGCCAAGAACAGAAAAACACACTTTTGAAGAAGAAATCACAGTTTGGAAGATTAATTCTACCTGACATCAAGACTTATTATAAAAGTACAACCATTAAGGCTGTGGTATTGTGCAAGTATAGAAAAATAGACCAGCTGAACAGAATGGCCCAGAAATAAATGTATACATATGGACACTTAATTTATAACAAAAATAGTACTGCAGAACAGTGGAGAAAAGATAAACTTTTCAATAATAGTGGGGCATCAATTATCAAAAAATCATATAGAAAAATCAGGTACAGGTAGATTTTATACCCAAATGTAAATGGAAAAGCTAAAAAACTTGTAGAAAATAAAGAGAGTATCTTCATTTGGGGGATGGGGGGGTAAGGAAATATTTCATCAGAAGGACAAAAAAGTATAAACCATCAAAGAAAAATGTTAATAACTCTGTTCATCAAAAGACACCATTAAGAGAGTTAAAAGGTGAACCATACAGCAGGAGAGGTAAGTACAACACGTAAGAGTGACAAAGGTTCAGGATCATAATGATAAACCAATACAGAATAGTCAGATGAACAGAAACAGAGTAGAACAGAGGCCATCAGGGGCTAGGGCAAGGGGGCAAGCTGTTCTTTAAAGGGGACAGAACTTCAGTTCTGCAAGGTGGAAAAGTTCTAGAGATTAGTGAATACACTAACTACTACTGAACTGCACATTCAGAAGTTAAAAAATAAATTTTATGTGTATATTACCACAAATAAAATTTTTAAATAAATAACTAAGCCAATATGAAAACAGGTAGCAAGAGACTTAGACAACACAAAAGGAGATTTCCAGATAGCCATTAACGATACAAAAGGTGCTAAATATCATTATTCAGAGAAATGGAAACTAAAACCACAACTACTACCAGATGGCAAAATTAAAAAGACTAGCAATAAAACCAGTGTTAAGAAGGATAGGGAGCAACTGGAATGGCATACGACACTCACTGATGGGTCTATCTGGAGCACCGATGGCATCATCTACAGAAGTTAAGCATACATACACACACACAGATCCACGCACAGATCCACACACAGATCTAGATACAACAAAATCAAAGACATGCACAAGAATATTCATAACACCCCTAAACTAGAAAAAACACATCCATCAAGAGCAGAGAAGATCAATAACTGTGGTATAATCATACAATGGAATTCTACAGCACAGAACAGGAATAGACCATTGCTACATGCAACACGGATGAATCTCACAAACAATGTTGAGCTAAAGAAGTACAGCTGACCCCTGAACAATGTAAGGGTTAGAGGTACCAACCACCCTGCACAGTAAAAAGTCTATGAATAACTTACAACTTCCCCAAAGCTTAACTAATAGCCTACTATTGATTAGAAGCCTTACCGACAACATAAACAGTAGATAAACACATATTTTGTATGTTATAGGTACTATATTCTGTACTCTTACAATACAGAAAAAGCTACAGAAAAGAAGATATTATCATAGGAAGACAAAATATATCTACAGCACTGTACTGTATTTAACCAAAACAATCGTGTGTAAGTGGACCTGCGCAGTTCAAACCCATGCTGGTCAAGGGTCAACTGTAAGTATAAAATAATACACAGTGTATGATTCCATTTGAATTTCAAAAACAGGCAGAGCCAGTCTAAGGTGTTAGGAGACTAAACAGTGATTATTTTGGGGTAGAAGTGAAAGTAATAGTTAACAGGCGAGGCACAGCCGGGGCAGAGACAGCTGTTCTGAGTTCTATCTTGATCTACCTGGTAGTCTACAGGGAAGTCTTGTAAGAAGATGAGGTAGTCAGGAATGACAGATGCTGGAAAGAGAGCAAAGAAAGGGAAAACTAAGAAACTCTCACAGGACTTAATGACTGATACTGTTCATGACCTTAGTGAGAGAGTAGTTCAGGAGAGGGTCAAAGTCATTAAACAGTGGGGAACAAGAGGTGATACACTGAAGAACTGAGTACCGACTCCTGCAAATATACAGCATGGATGGTAACTCTACTAAGTAAGGCATAAATTGATGGTTAAACTTAAAAAAAACCGTTTTAAAGTGTAACAATGCTCCTCAATATGCTAACAGCTAGTCAGGATCAAAAATTTTCAAGTATCTTCAAAACCAAAATAATTCACTCTTACAGGTCTTGTTCATGAGATCTTTTCATTAAATAAAAAACATATATTCATTTACCTTCCTCCTCCCAGAAACAGAAGTCCAAGGGCCATGTGATGGGCTAAGTGGAAACCATAGTTCATTTCACCACCCGTTTTCATATGTAAAAAGCGACAAAGCTGCAAAACCTTTAGGTTCCCCGAGCCAGCCATTACCATGGCAAGAGACAGAAGCACCACACTGAGGCAGGTTTCCAGGTTGTAAGGACCTGTCTGGTAACACAAAAAGAGGACTTACTACAACTGTTGCATTACATTTATTATCGAAACTAAATTGACCATCATTAGACTATAAATACTTACAACTTTAAAAAAATCTGTAAAAACGAAAATTTTCTCTGATTATGAAATTTAAGTTATGTAGAAATTCAGAAAATAAAGTATCAAAAAGGAAGTAACAATTCCTTGGAATACTAACACCCAAAGAGAACTGCCATAACATTCTGACCTTTTCCCTAAATCTTTTCTGGTATCTACGAGGTTTTTTTCAAATGAAATTGAGATATTACTATACATGATATTTTTAACTTTTTAAATCTATTATATATAAACAATTTTTACTCAAAAAATTCTTATAGCACAAGTTTGATAGCTCCATTGTATAACAATGTCTACATACACCATAATCAAATTTACCTACTTTCAGACTGATTTTCCAGTTTTCTCATATTATATTTAATGTTGCAAAAAATCTGTGTGGTTTTATCAGGAAATAAAATCTTACGATCTCCTGTCATTAGAGCAGCAATGCCTCAAAAGGAATTGCATTTTTACTAAGCGCTAATTTTTTTAAAAAAAGCAGTTATCAATAATCAGTCCTTAGACAGAATGGCACTGGGTACAACAATCCATGAAGGATACGGTTTTTGTTATCACAAGAATTAGAGACCTGTACATCCTTCAAGGGTCAGCATACTTTCACTTAATTAATACCCCAAAACACAAATACAAAGATAAGTCAAAACTTCAAATAAACTCAAACGAACTGCAGAGATACTTAACAACACATAGGTAACTGAATTGTCAGTGAATTTTCTTCAAGTTCAGTTTTATTCCCAAAGAGAATGATCATAAAAAGACTTACTACGGAAGCATTAGGTGCAGACAAATAAGTCATAAAATCTTTTGCAAATTTATGCTGGAAAAGCAAAAGAAAAAAATCTGAGGTTAAAAGAAGCATATCAACACTTTGTTAAAAAAGAGAACAGAGTAAACTAAGATACTTCTTACCAAACAGTTAAACGCTGATAAGTTTTCTGAGCCAGCAAATCGAAAACCCAGAGACAAACAAGCTCCTGCAATTATGTAGACATGTGCTTGCCTGAAAACAGATGACAAGAAATTTAATCCTACCACTGTTTTGCTTTAAAAATTCATTATTACTATATTCTGGGGATAAAAATAATAAATATTCCTGTTCTTGAAACTAGTTCATATTCTTCTGGGAATGCTCAACTGTGCCTCTGCTCCATCAGCAGGTTTCTTCAGTAGAAGGACCATGCAGCCCTTACTGATGAAGTGTGCACCTTGACTGCATGTTTCACACACAGCAAAGAAAGTAATTTTTAAAAATAACAGCCAATTTTTTTAAATGAAAAGGATAAAAGAGGAATATGTATAAGTTAAATCTCTGATACTGTTTTTTGAGGGCAAGAGCTCTACACTTCAGAGACCTAAACAAAGAAAAAATCAACTCTGTGAGCCTCGATAAATAATGGTTAGAAACACGGGGAATTCAGAATTACTGAAATCAAGGACTGTACTTCTCCCACATAGTATATTTCTATTTATTTATGCAAGATACTACGATAGTTCATTTGATTTACATATTTTCTGACTTACGACAAAGTTTCCAAATTCAAATCCTCTGAGCAAGGCAATTCAATTTCACTGAGAGAGATACTATTTTCTCTTATAATCTGTCAAGAGAGAAAGCAAGAATACCTGGACATTAATATTTAAGCTACAAATATTAAATGATTTGAAAAATAACATACTGCTTTTGGGGTGCCTGGGTGGCCCAGTTGGTTAACCATCCGACTCTTGATTTCGGCTCAGGTCATAATCTCAGGGTTGTGATATCAAGCCCCACATAGGGCTCTGTGCTGTGCATGAAGCCTGCTTCAGATTCTCTCTCCCTCTCCCTCTGCCCCTCCCCTCAGGGTCCCTTACCAAAAAAAAAAAAAAAAAAGAAAAAAAGAAAAGAAAGAAAAAACATACTGCTTTTCATGGTCATAATTATATAAAATAAGCCATTTCATTCAAAGACATATATTTTAATCACATCAAATGCAATCCAACTTCAAATCTAAGACAGACCCAACAATAACTGAATAGGACTGTATGCATATGAAGTGGATGACTGAAGTGTATTCTGAGTCAACAACAGGGTGACAGTATTTCGCACCAGTGAACTGAAATGCAAAGATGACTGTAGAATAGGGCTGGAGCAAAGATATGGGAAAGCAGTGGGGAAAGGGAAAAAAGCAACTGGAAAGAACTCTAACCAGAGACATATACTTCTTATTCATGAGCTATTTCTACCCTTATGCCTACTAGAGTAAGGTTAGTCACTAGATTAATTACCCACGCTAAACTAAACCATCAATGTGTTTATCTGTAACTCCTATTTAGAAACACATCCCTTTCCTTATAGTGTAAGCAGTAAAAACTTTATCAAATTTAAATTTGATTTAAATTACCCAATTAAATCATTTAATTAACTTCAAATTAAATTTTAAAAATTATTCTTATAATCTTTTAGAAGACTCTTTAGGAGAGTAACATTTCAGGATGCAGTCTATAATAAACCAATAAATATTCTAAACTCGCTTATGACACAATCTTCTTATGTACTGAATATCACCAAATTAAAAAACTTGAAATACCTTTTCTCTTTGATAATCTCAATAAGGTAAGCAATTATGCTGGCTGTGTAATATAGGCTGATAACTATTTCCATCTTTCTTCCTTCCTCTCCAGACTTTATTTTTAATTTTGAATGTTATTTACTCAGAAATTGAGTGGCAAGGGGCACTTGGGTGGCGCAGTCGTTAAGCGTCTGCCTTTGGCTCAGGGCGTGATCCCAGCATTCTGGGATCGAGCCCCACATCAGGCTCCTCCGCTAAGAGCCTGCTTCTTCCTCTCCCACTCCCCCTGCTTGTGTTCCCTCTTTCGCTAGCTGTCTCTGTCAAATAAATAAATAAAATCTTTAAAAAAAAAAAAAAAAAAAGAAATTGAGTGGCATTCTGAAAAACTGATATAACTCCAAAGTGACTAATTTATATATACACAGATAACCTAATTATAACATTTATAGAAAGTGTTTATTATAACATCATAGAGGAATGGAATAGTTCTATTTTGACAGCAGGCATTTATAAGCTCCTTTTGTCTTCAAAACTGGAGCTTAAGGCCTAGGTTCAGCAGGGCCCACACTAGCTCTGACCGCGAGCAATTTTCTTGACTGCTCCGTGTCTCATCTGTAAAATGAGCACAATAAGTGCCTACCTTCTAGGTTCCTGTGAGAATGAGAAGACTCAACGGACTCAAAGCTCTTAAAATTAATGCCTGCTACATAGTAAGTCTTAGTGTTAGCTGCTATCATCAGCATTACCATTAATTTGTGCACTACTATAACACCATACTTGATCATAAACCATTAAAAAGCATCAAGTACTTGGGTTGAGGGGAACTCTCTTGGGTCCCCTCCCTCCTCGGGAGCTTTATACTATCACTTTGCTGTTGCTTAATAAATCTTGCTTTGCTACCCACCAAAAAAAAGAAAAAAAGAACTTGGGTTGTAAATAATTGGGGGAGGAGAGGGAGAACCCCTCCTCAATCTGGTCCTTGTCATCTTTCCTATGGTCTCCTGAAGTTTAAAAAAAACTCAAAAATATAAGGAGTAATCAAAGGGAGAAATATAATCCTTTAAGGGCAAGGTGAGGTATAAAAGAAATGAACAAGAAAATACCACCAAACTCCTCTGTCTTATACAGGGTACAATGCAAAACTCTTCAGATCTGAAGTCCTAATAGCTAGTTTCAGTTTTACCCCACCTCTTAATAGCTGGGTGACTCTGGACCACTCCGCCTTTTTTCAATTAAGAGCACATTGTAACAGTGTAACAGTAGCTCTTGCTACTAAGCGCTAGTTGCTAGGAAGGAAAGATGGAAAAGACACAGCAGCTGACTTTGAGGAGTTCACGGTCTTATGGATGCACAGACATACTGATAATAAACAAAAATAGCATTGTTCCCACCATTCACTGAGGGCAGTACTAGAACAAGTCACAGTACAGCACTGCCTAAAAGCAAAACAAGGTTGTATAGTAAAGCTTGTAATGAAGGACAAAGTGCTATGAAGACCCTAGTTGTTGTTATGTTAGATGTGCCTTAAGTCCAAACAAACAAAAAAGCAGTTTACAAAGTGACCTTTTAATACCTCTTTTGACACTAGGTTGTACCCTACAAGGGGCCCTGCTACAGAATCAATTAAATGAGTGAAAACTAGAAGAAAAGTGAAGAGTGACAAGAAGTATCAATGAACAGAGAACTATGAACTTGTTATATGTATTTGGGGATCCCTGATTTAAACAAGGCCAAATTTTAAAATGTTCAATCTGAAGTAAAAGAAATGTCAGAAAGATAACTATATTAAAAGTCCAAGGGCCACATTTCCACAAAAGCTAAAGACAACTCCGGCATGGATTTTCACTTTCTGTTCTGGAATACAGTTATTTGTGTACATGTTTATTAACTTCGTAAACTAAACTTAGTAAATTTACTACCGTTTCTTGAGGACAGTCCACATGTCGGATGCATGTTAAATATAGCCTAGAGTTCAGCATTTACAGAGGTCATTTACAGATCAACAAATATGTACTGAATGAAGGAATGGGGGGGAAAAGCATAATTTTATCCTACAATATAGATTTTAAAGGGCCCTTTCAGAAGGAACTGACATCTCTGACATCCGAATGTGCTAAGAGTTAAAATTCTGGTGACAAATGGCTGAGTCAATTAAAACAACTCATCCTCACCTGTTTCACATTAATGGTTAACAAACTGGAAAAATCAAATAAAAATAAATCTAGGACTTCAGGTAATGGATGAATAAACTATCAGACTGACTCTCCTGCAGATAACAAGTATAAACTCTGGGCAAAATATAAAAATCAACTATCATGGCAGGAGTCAGCAAACTTTTCCTTAAAGGGCCGAAGAGTAAACATTTCTGGGTTTTAGACTATATAGTTTCTAAAGCAACTCCTGATTTCTGCTGTTATAACACAAAACCACCTTACAAGAAGTAAATGAATGACACGGCCGTGTTCTGATAAAACTTTATTTATAAAAACAGGTGGGCATCATTCCCCAATCCCTAACCTAAAGGCACTAGAGATCAAAAAAAAGCAAGCTGTTTCTAGAGAGGTGACACCTGAAAGATAGGAAAACCACTGGGTAAGTTTCTTTTCATGGCTTCTGGCCTGAGGGCAGGTCCTAGTCTGTGCCATAAAGGACAGCTTACTTAGGATAAAAATGTCAAAAACAATTTTTTAGGGTACTTGGTACATTTAATTTTTAATATTACAATTTCTCGGGATCTGTGGCCAAAAGGGAAGACTGTGGTCTCTGGTTGGCACATAATCTTAAACTCAAAGTTCCCATGTTTTCAAGAGATACTATAATTAACAGTATCAGCTTTATTTAAAAAAAAAAAAAGTATTTTACAGGGTTTTGTAAAATCCCACAAAAAAATCATAATTTATGCTATTAAAGAATTAACAATGTTTACTATATATACTCACTTGAGGAACGTTGCTATCAACCCACTTGGAATTCGGTAAAATATCATCCCACAGAATCAGGCATCGAGCAAGTGTCTTAAAAATGTAACAGAGATAAAATCAATCAGAGCACACAAAGTTCAAAGATTTTACAACAATGATCATATTAAATAATGTAAAAATCAGTTCCCAACTGATGGCAACTCTGAAAAATACGGTACATAATATCAACCTAAGCTAAACTCATTAAAATAAACTGAAGATGTAGATTTTAACACACAAAAAAAAACCTAAAATTGAGTTAACTGCTACCAAAGTTTAAAGGACTTTTAAAAACTTGCTTCATGAAAGAAAAATCACAAAGAAAAGAATCTTAGCACGGTTTATATAACTTAAAAGCTTTCATATACAAGTTTAAACATTAAAGAATAAAGGGAAAAATGTAGGCAATTATGTCAAGTAGTTACTGTCATTAATTATACCCTTAATAGTAATGCTACATCCTTAATAATGAAAGAATGTAAAATAAAGCAGCCCTGGGCCACTTACTGCTTGCTGAATAATGTAATGTAAGAAAGCTGAAATGTCAACTCCTCGTATTATATAGCAACATGGTTACGTTTCCTGGCATTCCTACAAATTACATTTGGGAAATTTCAAAAGAATACTACCAATTACATCTAGATGATGGATTAATAGTAAAAGGCTCCCTTGTAGAAACATTTATATTCACAAGCTAAACTTGAAAAACACAGACTCCTCATGTTAGCAGAAATAAAAAATGACAAAGTACCATACCCTAAGCAAGAGAAATTCTGGTTTCACAAAGTCCAGCAAATACATGGTGTCAGGAGCACGAAGCCAATCTGCAATAGATCTGTTGGTGGAGGGTATTAGTAGGCATTATTGCTCAACTAGAGAACAAAATAATCAGGAATCCCAAGACAGGTTTCAAAACACTTTTCCCCACTCCATCCACTACCCTATTTGCTTTTCATAGTACTTTATACCCTCTAATACAGTATTTGTTATGTATGAATGGCTGTCCTACAACGACATGTGCTTTATAGGAACAGATATTTTTAGTTTTGTTTTGTTCACTGAAATATCTCCATTACCAAGAAAGCACTAACATACATATTCATCAAAATAGATGAATAAATACCTATTTTTAACTATTTTGTTAATTTTGCATATATTCACTTTTCACAAAACTGAAAAAAATCTTGAATCTTAGAATATTTTTTAGCTTAGAAGACTTAAAATTTAAAACTGGTTTAATGTCTCCTACCCAACATACTCTTGTATGTAAAATGTAAAAGAATGAATGCCAAAAGTCTACTTTCAAAGTATCCAGCACTCATTATTGGGAGTTGGGAAGGAAGATGGTGTGATTATTAGGGAAGTTCTTGAACTAAGCAGAAATCGTTTTTATAAATGGTAACCAAGAATAGAATAATGCTAAGTGATTCTGGCTTAACCAGTCCTCAAATAACATGCACAATTAATGAAAAGGAATTTGGGCATTTTTTGATTGTCAGTGACATCAACTATAAAATAAAAATTGGCTATTGTCAAATATTAAAACAGCAAAATACACTATTTCTAGATAAAAATCTGTATAACTTGTAGTACTGGAGAGAATCAAAATCAGGTTAATCCAGTACAAGGAAAATAAACACATTAAAATAATTTAGTTTTACTACTGAGGTCAGAAAGGAAGTCACACTATCATGGCAAAGGGTGAAGCGGGGGGATGTGATACCTGTTATTGGTTTTTAAGTAGATCATAGCCAAAGCTAGAGTGGCACCTGGACAAGTTACATCCACATTTATAGTATCTCCTTCCTATCAAAAAAAAAAAAAATGTTTATTTATGTAAAAGAGTTCTGAATTATTATAAGTTCTTCTGAATACTAGCCTATGCTTAAAATTAACAGATTTACAAATGTTGGTAAGAAAATAACTATTTTCAAATTAACTTCTTAGCTTCCAGAATTTTGATCTGTTGCTTTATTTTGGACTTACTTTGATTTGATAACTTGGAGATTTATGCTTCTCCCTGTGCATTCCTGCTTGAAAGCGCCTATGACCTCCAACCATGTACTGATAAAGCTGCTCAGGCACATTGAGATCAGACATACCTATCAAATTACTGCCATGCTGGAAAATGAAATAACAAACATATGAAAGGAAATCTTATGGAGTAAGATTCATAACACATACCCATGACAAATACAAGAATGAACTAACTTCAGACAAGATATGTTGCGTTTTTTATATTTTTAATTAAAATAACTATTTATATATATATTTATAAAATATATTTATTTTATTTAATAAATATATTTTATATTTTATTAAATATATTTAATATATATTAATTTTATTTAATAAAATATATTTTATATTTTTAATTAAAATAACTATTATCCATAACTTAATATTCAAACAAGCTCTTAATTAGTCACATTAAGAATTACAATACTTAGGGGTGCCTGGGTGGCTCAATAGGTTGAGCATCTGACTCTTGATTTTGGCTCAGGTCACGATCTCTGGGTTGTGAGATCAAGCCCCATGTTGGGCTCTGTGCTCAGCAGGGAGTCTGTTGGAGATTCTCTCTCTCCTTCTACCTCTGTCCCTCCCCCTGAGCGTGCTAGCACGCACGTTTTCTCTCCCTCTAAAATAAGAAATAAATAAATCTTAAAAAAAAAAAAAAAAAAGAATTACAATACTTATATGTTCAGTTAATACTTTCATTTCACAAAACTAAAGCTTCAAAATACAGTTAATTATACTAACAATAGGGGCGCCTGGGTGGCACAGCGGTTAAGCGTCTGCCTTCAGCTCAGGGCGTGACCCCGGCGTTATGGGATCGAGCCCCACATCAGGCTCCTCTGCTATGAGCCTGCTTCTTCCTCTCCCACTCTCCCTGCTTGTGTTCCCCCTCTCGCTGGCTGTCTCTATCTCTGTCGAATAAATAAATAAAATCTTTAAAAAAAAAAAAATTATACTAACAATAAAAGAAAATATTAGGTATGTAAATGAAACTTGACCTATGAACATCTGAGTCCTTTCACTATTGTACCTATGAACTATTTCAGCAACAATACCTATAATAATAAACTTATTGAACACTTACTCTGTTTCAGGTACTATTCAGTGTGTTTAAAACACGGACTAACTTACTTAATATGACAATTCTACCAAACAGCTACTATTTTACACATGAGGAAAGTGAGGCACACACAAATTGCAAGGTTACAAAGCTAGTAACTGGCAGGGCTGGATATAAACAATCCATGGAGTTGCTTAACCACTAGACAATACTGTAGTTAAAGGACATGACTCACTGGTCAGAACCAAATCAAAGTCCCAATTCCTAGTATGCTGCTTTTCCACTATAGCATCTGCTTCTTTAGTTCATGTGTCAAATGTGAAGAATCAAAAACCTAACACAGTGACCTTTCTTTATACAATTTAGTTTCAGTATAACATTGTACTGGTGGTTCTTAAGGAACCTACCTTCCAGGTGACACAGTCATTTGATTATTTCTGATAATTCTACACTACGTCTCATGGATGTGGTTAAAGATGGAACAAAATGATATCGCATTCTGTCACAAAGCAAATACTACAGCGACAACATTCTGAGATCCCAGTGAATGTCAGGATGCCAAAAGAAGGTCACAGTTTATCTCTAGCAACTACTGTAGACACTTATAGCTCCCCACCATACACAGTTTTCTTTTTTCTCTCTGAGGGGGCTATCACTTCATCTTAAGTCTTAAATTCTTTGAGATAGTTCATTCCTTAGGTTCATTCATGAACATTTACATCTAAGCCAGGGGGATAAAAACCTTACAGCCCCACTCTTCACTACAAATTCTCTCCATTTTCAAATGTAGCACTTTGAAAAATATCCAGAAAGAAAAAAAAGCTGAGAATCAGGTTAAGTCACAGTAAGGCAGAGTGATATTCAGAGTTAAGTGTCAAGATCATTTGTCTCAACATGCAGATGTCATAACTGAGGCATCTGAAGGCACAGGGAAAGCTTACCCCCAAACAAACCATGCCCAGGGCCAAGCCAGCAGCTAAAGAGTAAGACTCCCTGTCAGTGCAGTATTCCATTTCAGGACCAGGAGGCCGTCCTGTAAAATAGAAAATAACACAGTTCAAGCTGGCCTCCTGGCCTCTTAAAATTCTATCATAAGTTTTAGAATTAGCTTTCTAGTAAGCTGCATAAGAATCATTGATTCAATAAAACCCCACTTAGAAAGATATGACATTATCACAAATGGTATCCACAACTGCTGGTTTACTACAAAATAAAGCCCAAAATTGTTCTGTTAATGTACCAATTTGAAAGCAGTGACTTTTAGACACTATGAAACCTTAGATTTTATTAAGAAAAAAAAAATTATCAAGAAGTAGAAAAATTTTTTAAAGGAAGGGCACTCAAAAATGTTTTAATTTTTAATCTCTTGCATTTTGTTTTTGTTTTAGTATTTCCAATCCACTGTTCAAATACTAATAACGGACAGGAAGGACTCTCAGTTTTTAAGCTAAATATTGTTTTCAGACACTTAACTCATACTTTTAAAAAGCACCCCCTGATTCTAATTCTACCTTTCAGGGAAGCAAAATGTATTATACATGAAGACCCCTATGTCCAAAACAAATTTCACACTCCTGGGATTTTACCCACAGGGAAAATGTAATTTAAAAAAAAAAAAAAAGAAGTAACCAATATTACACAAAAGTAATGCTTATATATAATAGCAAAGAATGAGAAACAAACCAAAAAGTCCTGAAAATTAGAAAACACACGATTTTCATAACACCAATTCGATGAGATATTATACAATGTGAAATTAATTTTTAAAAACATTTACGACAATGATATATGGAAAGGGCAATATAAAAATAGTATATACATTCCGACTGTAATTATGTAAAAGAGCATACTGCATGCGAATCTAGAGGAAATCCTCTATATACAACATGAAAGAGGTGTGCTATGATTCACCTCGCAGATGAACGAGCTTTAAAAGCCAATCTTGAGTATCTTCTGAATAAATGTTTCTCAGACCAACTTATGCTATTCCATATTTTGGTAACAGAAAAATTTCAGTTTTGTGAGTAATTTATTTCATCATTGTAGTAGATTAAATTGTTGGTGTCAATTTTTCACTGCCCTATACTGCTAGTATATATTCATCCATACTCTTGACAGAGCCTTATGGTGGACTTGAACACGTGACTAGCTTTGGCCTGGGATCTTAGCTGGCAGTGTATAAGCAAAGGCCTGAAATGTGCTTCCATTATTTGGTTCTCCCTCTTGACCTTATGTTATCACCATAAAACAAGCACACCCTCTAGCCTGGGCCCCAGAATAAGTCATCTGGAGCAAGAGCCAGAGCAGCACACCCACAGATCTACAGCCTGAAGCGGAGATGCCGGGCCAATTTTGTGGTTATTTGTTAGGTAGCATTACTGTGGCAATGGCTAACTAACAGAACCATTCCAGAGAAAAAAAAAAACCTTCAACAATATATCCTGAAATATACGTAGAAAAGATCCTGAATAGGATAGAACAAGACATGGAACTATGTATCTAAATTAGTGAACATACTAATAATGTCAATAGCATTTCCATTTGTCAGAAAAAGATAATACATAAGACACAAAAGGTTTAGACTCAATTAAAAACAGAGAAAATGCATTTCATTACCAACATACCTACCAGCACATAAAGGAAGAAAAGCAAGAGTCAATCGCTTCCATTCTCTTGAAAGTACTGTTGTCTAACAGAATGAACACTGTTTCTAGGGACCAAAGTAATCAAATTTGCATTTCAAGTGCAGATCACTGCTAGATATTGCCTAGTAAAGACAAAGCAGGATAAACAGCACTCTCACTTGTGATTAAGACCACAGGTTACCTCATTAAATAGGATCTCTGGAGCTCAACAACAGGCTGGCCAAATAAACATGCAGATTAATAACCTGCACACTAATATCAGCCTTGGAAAATATTACTTACACTATTTTTTTAATTAGCATCAGAACATTCCAACAAAAGCTACTATTTTTCCTTAATTTTTATAATTTTACTATCATTTTTAACTTTGGTTCCTCTGGAGAGGGCAATGTATGCTTATGAAGAAGACACATACCAATTTCAGCCAACAGGACTTCGGCGGTATGCCTGTGAGCTGTCCCTTGATATACGAGGCCAATGCCAACCACTGCAGCCACTTGGACATTGTGAGGAACATCAAGCTCTGTGGACGTTGGGGGTAAGAGGGCAGGAATGTGAATGCTAAGAAGCCGAGTAATTGACATATCCATGGTGCCTAGTTTAGCAGCAGAAACACCAAGGAGCAGTCCGATGCTTGTCATTTCATGACCCTAAGGTAGAAAGTAACATGAAATGTAAGTCAACACCAAAACAAATGTGCAGTCTTAAATAAAGTACTGCCTGCCAGTACTTTCAGTAAGTGCTTTTATTGACAGGCACAGTGAGAAACACCAAGAATACAACAGCAAACCAAATAGAGCTCTTACTCTCACGATGCTAGCGCCCTAAGGGGAAAAAGTGTTGAAGTAAAAATATACAAATAAATATATTATTAAAAAGCAGTATACTGAAGAAGTACAAAGTAATATGAAGTAGTATTTTTTCTAAAAGCCTAATTTCGATTAGGAGGAGCTGAAGAATTATTAGGAATCTCTAAAGAAGTAAAACTTACAATAGGACCTGAAGGATCAATACAAACTAATGAGGAAAAGTGGTAGAAAGGGAGGCACTCAGCTTTAGAAAGTAAGAGAAAATGAGGTCAAGTGAGAGAACAACAAGTAAATGGTTCTGATGTGATCCAGAAGTAAACCTTCAGAGTAATGGTCAAGTGACCACAGAGTGCCAAGACAGTTCAATGGGAACCAAATAGTCTTTTCAGAAAATGGTGCTGTGTTAATTGTAGACCACATGCAAAAGAATAAAGCTGGACTGCTTCCTTGTATCATTCACAAAAAGTAACTCTTAGTGGACCACAGAACTAAACATAAGAGCTAAAATTATAAAACTCCTGGAAGAAAACATAGGTGTAAATGGGTTAGGACCATGGGTTAGGCAATGGCATATGACACCAAAGCAGAGCAATTAGAGAAAAAAACAGACGAACTGGACATTAAAATTAAAAACTTTTGTGCTTCAAAGATACCATCAGAAAGTGAAAGACAACCCAAAGAATGGGAGAAATTTTTGCAAATCATTTATCTGTTAAGGGACTTAGTATCCAGAATACATAAAAAATACAATTCAGTAAGATAACCCAATTTTAAAATAAACAAAGGATGTGAATACACATTTCTCCAAAGAAGACTTACAAATGGCCTATAAGCACATGAAAGATGCTCAACATCATTATCCATACGGGAAATGCAAACCAAAACAATGATATATTACTTTACATCTACTAGGATGACTATAATTAAAAAGACAAATGTTGGCAAGAATGTGGAGAAACTAGAATTCTTATGTATTGCTGGTGGGATTATAAAAAGGTTACAGCCACTCTAGAAACAGTTTGGTAGTTCCTCAGAAATTTAAACAAAGAGTTACCATATGACCCAGCAATTCTACTCCTAGGAATATACCCAAGAGAAATGAGAACATACGTCCACACAAAAACATGTACATGTTGATAACATTATTCGTAACAGTTAAAAAGTAGAAATAACCCAACTATCCACCAACTGATGAATGGATAAACACAGCCTCTCCACACAATGGAATATCTATTCAGCAATAAAAAGGCACGAAGTGCTGATACATGATACAACATGAACAAACCGTGAAAACATTACAAGAGAAAGAAGCCAGTCATAAAAGACCACCTACTGTAGGATTCCATTTATATGAAAGGCCCAGAATCAGCAAATCCGGAGACAGAAAGTAGACCCGTGGTAGCCAGGGGCTAGAAGGAAAGGGAATTGAGGGTGACCGCTGCTGCTACTGCTATGAGGGTCCTTTATGGACTGATGAAAATGTTCTAAAAGTAACAGCAGGAATGGATGCACAACTCTTTGTGAACATACTAAAAACCACTGCATTGTATAGTTTAAGTGGGTGAACTTTTACAGCATATAAGTGGAAGAATTTATGCCATGAGACAAGGCAAGAAACAACAATTGTTGGAGAGGATGTGGAGAAAGGGGATCCCTACTACATTGTTGGTGGGAATGCAAGCTGGTACAGCCACTCTGGAAAACAGTGTGGAGGTCCCTTAAAAAGTTAAAAATTGAGGGGCGCCCGGGTGGCACAGCGGTTAAGCGTCTGCCTTCGGCTCAGGGCGTGATCCCAGCGTTATGGGATCGAGCCCCACATCAGGCTCCTCTGCTATGAGCCTGCTTCTTCCTCTCCCACTCCCCCTGCTTGTGTTCCCTCTCTCGCTGGCTGACTCTGTCTCTGTCGAATAAATAAATAAAATCTTTAAAAAAAAAAAAAAGTTAAAAATTGAGCTACCCTATGATCCAGCCATTGCACTACTGGGTGTTTACCCCAAAAATACAGACGTAGTGAAGAGAAGGGCCATATGCACCCCAATGTTCATAGCAGCATTGTCCACAATAGCTAAATCATGGAAGGAGCCGAGATGCCCTTCAACAGATGACTGGATTAAGAAGTTGTGGTCCATATATACAATTGGAATATTACTCAGCTATCAGAAAGAACGAGTTCTCAACATTTGCTGCAACATGGACGGCACTGGAGGAGATAATGCTAAGTGAAATAAGTCAAGCAGAGAAAGACAACTATCATATGATTTCTCTCATCTATGGTACATAAGAACTAGGATGATTGGTAGGGGAAGAAAGGGATAAAGAAAGGGGGGGTAATCAGAAGGGGGAATGAAACATGAGAGACTATGGACTATGAGAAACAAACTGAGGGCCTCAGAGGAGAGGGGGGTGGGGGAATGGGATAGACCGGTGATGGGTAGTAAGGAGGGCACGTATTGCATGGTGCACTGGGTGTTATACACAACTAATGAATCATTGAGCCTTACATCGGAAACCGGGGATGTACTGTATGGTGACTAACATAATATAATAAAAAATCATTTAAAAAAAAAAAAAAGAATTTATGCCAAGAGAAAGAGTTTGGTTTGCCAAACTCTGAAGTGAAAGAATTTGGTTTGCCAAGGAGCTAAAATGGCCAGTCCCTATGGCTGGAGTGTGGAGAGCAAGAGGATGAGTGGTACAAAGTAAGGCTGGACAAGTGAGTGGGATCACATAGGCTCCCAGAATGTGTATCAAGAGCAATGAAAGATCTTTAAACAGTTTTGACCAGGAAAACGATATATGCTAATTTACACTCTGCCTGCTATGGGAAGAATGGATTGAGAGGTACAAGAATGAAGAAGGAAGAGCAAATAGAACAATCAGGAGCTACTGCAGTGGCCTGGATGAGGCACACTGCAGGAGCTGGGAGTCTCACCTTGGTCAAGTAGTCATGGATATTGAGAGTGGCCAGCTTGGTAAGGTGCCCATTCAGACCCAGGGCCATGAGAAAGCCAGCATATTCATTGGCTAACTCGGCATGCTTGGGCTTATTGTAAACAATCCAAGCTGAGTCGATCTGGGAGGCAGGGGCTATCTTCAGGCCAGCAGCCACACCATTGTGGAAGCTAGCCCAGCTTGTCATGTTGGGAGGCACATCGATGTTCCCACTGTTAAGGTCTACTGTTGTGTTCCGAGGAGGGGCCCGTCCTAATCAGGTAAACGAATTTAAAATTGAGAGAATAATTCATAAACCAAAAATTGCTCAATTTAGATTTTTGAGAACACGGATTACCTTTTCTACATTCAAAACCCTTAACCCCATTAATACCTGGAATGACATTAGGTTATTATGAGGACTTAAACTTTAACATGTACGTCAAATTTGATGCAAGGTGGAAAAACCCTCTTTAAAGTAATTCATCATCTGAAACTGGACCACTTTCTTAGACCATATACAAAAATAAACTCCAAATGGATTAAAGACCTACATGTGAGAACTGAAACCAAAAAACTCCTAGAAGAGAACATAGGCAGTAATTTCTTCAACGTAGGCCAAAGCAGCATTTTTCTAGATATGTCTCCTTAAGCAAGGGAAACAAAAGCAAAAATAGGGGCGCCTGGGTAGTGCAGTCGTTAAGCGTCTGCCTTCGGCTCAGGGCGTGATCCCGGCGTTCCGGGATCGAGTCCCACATCGGGCTCCTCCGCTGGGAGCCTGCTTCTTCTTCTCCCACTCCCCTGCTGTGTTCCCTCTCTCGCTGGCTGTCCTTCTGTCACATAAATAAATAAAATCTTTAAAAAAAAAAAAAAGCAAAAATAAACTAGTGGGACTACATCCAAATAAAATGTTTTTGCACAACAAAGGAAACCATCAACAAAACAAAAAGGAAACCTGAATGGGAGAAAACATGTGAAAATCATATATCTGATAAGGGGTTAATATCCAAAATATATAAAGAACTTAAACAACTCAACATCGAAAAAAAAAATCTAATTAAAAATGGGCAGAGGACCTGAACAGACATTTTTCCAAAGACCTACAGATGGCTAACAGATATGAGAAGATGCTCAACATCACTCATCATCAGGGAAATGCAAATCAAAACCACAATGAAATATCACACCTGTCAGAATGGCTAGAATCAAAAACAAAAGAATTAACTAATGTTAGTGAGGGTGTGAAAAAAAAAAAGGAACCCTCACACACTACTGGTGAGAATGTAAGTTGGTACAGCCACTGTAGAAAACAGTATTTTGAGGTTCCTCAAAAATTTAAAAACAGAAATACCATCTGATCCAATAATTCCACTACTGGGTATTTACCCCCCAAAACAAAAGCATTAATTTGAAAAGATACATTCACTCTATGCTTATTATAGCATTATTTACAATAGCCACGATACAAAAGCAGCCCAAACATCCATCAACAGATGAATGAATAAAGAAGACGTAGAGTGTACACACACACACACACACACAGGACTATTACTCAGCCATTAAAAGTGATGACATCCTGCCTTTTGCAACATTGGATGAACCTAGAGGGTACTATGCTAAGTGAAATAACTCAGACGGAGAAAGAAAAATACCATATGATCTCACTTACATGTGGAATCTAAAAAACAAAAGAAATGAGTAAACAGAGCAGAATCAAGCCTATACATACGAGAATAAACTGATGATCACCGGAGAGGAGGACAGTAGGGTGACAGGCAAAATGAGTGAAGGACAGTAGGAGATACAGGCTTCCAGTTATGGAACAAATAAGTCATGGAAATAAAAGATACAGCATTGGGAATATAGTCAATGGTATTATAAAAACACTGCATGATGACAGATGGTAGCTACACTTGTGGTGAGCATAACATACAGTTACTAAATCACAATGCTGTATACCTGAAAATAATCTACCATTGTATGCCGACTATACTCAAAAAAATAACTCATTATCCTTTTTGCTAAAATACATGGGGCTATGATAACTGATACCAATTTAAATTTATACAGATCTGATTAGGATACCCTCTACTTCAAAAACTGTCAAACAGAAGTAAGCTAATTAAAAAATAAAACGAAGACTAACATCACAAACTATACGAATAATAAATTTCAACCTGTGATTGATAACACTGATGTTAATTTCAAATATGCCATCCTATATTTTTCCCTGAACATTAAAGAAAATATATTGTAAAAAGAGACAAGGACTTTTATAAATTTGCTCTCTTACTATATATGTTTGTCTCTCTATATAAGTATCTAATTATAGGCCATTGTTAAAAATGCCGAATTACATTCAGATAGTACTATAAAAAGCAGCATTTTATTTACCTGAGTTACCCAGTGAACCATACAGTATTTGCTTAATTAAATTTTATGGTCAACTTATGTAAGAGCACTGTAAATTAAATGTTCATGAAGCTACGCTCTCTCTGAATTCCTTTCCTTGAGTTCTCTTGGTTCTCTTTTGGATCTCCACTGTGTAGTCAAATCCTGAATTCTTTTTATATCTTTAATGTTCTGTACTAATTAGGCCACGTCATGGATGAATATTCAAAATAAGTATTCTAAATACCACACAAAATTATATAGCTCACTACAAGTTTGAAAATATGGTTTTAAAGGAATTCTGAAGTTATGTAAAATAAATTTCAGATAGATGCACAATGTCTTAATTGGAGTGTGTATACTCACACATACCCACAAAGTAAAATACATTTGTTTTTCCCATTTGCTTTGTGTACCTAAGAGCTAACTCAATACTGGTGTATGACAGTGCCACTGGGTGACAAGTTCATGAGGTATACTTTTACCTTCTCAAAAGGCAGAGAGATTAAAAATGAAAAAACAAATGAACTTTCTAAAACAATTCATCATATTTACACTACAAGAGAAAATGACAGGCAAAGGGTAAAGCAAATTTTTTTCAGTAAGAATAACAACATACAAAAGTACTTATACCAGTGTGAGTTAAGGAGTTATTTTAAGAAAGTAACAGTGTGAGTTAAGAAGCTATTTTAAGAAAGTATCTTTTCCTAAATTAATTATTAAAATAAGATAATAACTTCGGGGGGGCTTACCAGAATGGCTAAAAGAATAAAAGTTTGGACTAATGTCAAAAACACATTCTGAATATGCAAATTTAACTGAATGTAATCAGAAAAAAAAAAAAGATGATTCATGTATTTATTTTTTTAACACCCACCCAAGCATCACTGCCCAGATTTAAAACATTTTAACATTTGCCAGTTTACATGAGAGTCTTTTCTTTTTAACTCAAATTCTTTATATGAAAACTTCAAACAGTTGGAAGACTAACAGAATGAACACCTATATGCCCCGCACTCCAGGAAGATTTAGTAATTATTCAGATTTTGCCATACTGCTCCATCTCTAAGAGAACAATTCAAATATCGAAGGTAACTCTGCTTGCTATGTCTCTAAGTAAGATCAGGGTTCCAGAATAGGTATAATATTGGAGATGAAAATGTGTTCTTCATTCAGCTGATCTCATCTTCCATATGTTACTCAAAATAAAAGCTCTCCAAGTATCTGAATGGGACCCGGATTTTTTTAAATTATGCAACTTAAAACACTGTAGAATTATATTGGTATATATTATTATACATTTATCATACTGTGTGTATGATAAATACATTTCGTACAGGTCTCATAAAACCACACATACTATACTTCAGGAATTTTCAATGATAATTTCAAATGTATACAACTGTCACCTTTAGAACATATTCAAACCAGTATCAGGTGAATATGTACTATAAAACCCACTGTAATCAAAAATATTAGGAAACGAACACACAAATATCTTGCGGAAATAAAAATTCACAAAACCAATCTGAAAGGTAATTCGACAATACGTTACATCAAAGCCTTGCTGTCCTGGGAGTTCTACTTCTAAAGCAATTAACATAAATAAATGACTATATCCTGACAGCATGTTTATAATAGCAAAAAAATGATAATTTCCAACAAAATCAGGTTGTTTACATAAACTATATTCCATCAATAAACTACTCTGGAGCAAATAAAAATGAAGTTGTTGATTAAAAATGTCTGTATATAGCGGTTAAGCGTCTGCCTTCGGCTCAGGGCGTGATCCCGGCGTTATGGGATCGAGCCCCACGTCAGGCTCCTCCGCTATGAGCCTGCTTCTTCCTCTCCCACTCCCCCTGCTTGTGTTCCCTCTCTCGCTGGCTATCTCTATCTCTGTCGAATAAATAAATAAAATAAAATCTTTAAAAAAAAAAAAAATGTCTGTATATAATACTCACCTACCTACATATGTGCATAACATAATTGTATACCTATGTATGCTAGATATGGAAGGATGCTCACGCTATAGTAAATATGAAAACAATTTCTAAAACAGAGTTATGTTTTCTGATAATTAAAAATATATAAAATTATTAACCAGAAAAACAAAATTGGGAACCATGCATACCGAAATGTTAACACTCTAGCAAGTGGGACTACTATACTACACGTGAGGATTTTTTCTTTTTGCTTAGTATATTTTTGTGTTTTTGTACAAGGATCATATATTCATAATAAGATAACAAACATTAAGATACAATGTTTTTACATATTATACTTTAAGATTATTTAAAGTTCAGTAACCTCACCATCATCAATAGTATCTTCCTAAACTTTCCCAAGTACCTTTTTATATCATGAAACGGTCTCATTAAGAGCAAAATTTAGTAATGGGCTGCATGCTAATCCCACAATGTTTAGTAAGATTTGCTATTTGAGCTCTGACAACCACTTGAGTGGTTGATATTTGAAATCAGTGGGGATAGAAAGAGCATTTCTTTAGTTTTAACTAAAAAAATCCAATAACTCCACTAAAAACATACTTAATCATTTTCCTTCCTCACTGAGCCCAGAATTTAACATACCAGTCAAATTCAATTTGGGAATAGGCAGTGGTTCCGTTGGAACAGGATGGTACGAAAACAAGGTAAACATTCCTCGTCCTACCGGAAGGGCCATAGTTCGTTGACACAACTGGAGCAATCTATAATTAAAATCAAAACCAACATGTGAAAAAATTTTAAGCAAAAAAAAGAAAACAAACAACTGGAATGTTATCTGTAGTTAGGCATTCCAAAAGAAAAACTGCTCTGTAAGAGGAAATCACATCAGGGTAAATCCACACAAAGATGTGGATGAGTCATCCAAATATGGTTATTCTCATTTTAATATTTTTGTTCCCCTTAGAAACTCTAAGGGAGAGATACATTTCTTTTGTTTCATGTTTGCTTTGAGTGAAAACCAGCTGGTCTATAAACCAAGCCAACTCTCCTTCAGCAACCAAAAAGAGAAACCCAAAATGCCATTCTGATGCTAACCTGCTCAAAGGAAAATATGTTTTGGGTTTCCTCATTTTGTTATTTTCAGTCTAGCTGCCCTCAGTACATCTGGGATCCTCCTCCCATCCTTTTTGCCAACACAGCCTCAGAAGTGCCACCTCTGCAGGCACCTGGGTGGCTCAGTCAGTTAAGCATCTGCCTTCAGCAGGCTCCTGGGATCAAGTCCTGCACTGGGCTCCCTGCTCAGCCGGAGTCTGCTTCTTCCTCTACCCCACCCCGCTGCTCATGATCTCTCTCTCTCACGCTTTCTAATAAATAAAATCTTCCAAAAAAAAAAAAAAGTGCCACTTCTGTGGCCTGTACACAGAAAGGACAGAAAGTCCCTATAGTAGAGGTCAGTGGATTTTATGGTGTCTCCAGGAAAAAAAAGAATTAGTTTCACTTACATGACTGCTAAGACTTACAGGATTAATAGCACTATAAATAAGTTACATTCAGAGTTAAAATGGCTTCAGTGGGCTATATTTGGAAACTAATACACCACACTTAACTTGTTTCTATGTTAAATTACATTCCATATAGCCCCTTAAAGCAAAATCAAACAGAAATTGTGGAAGTAGGGGCATTTATAACCAGGAAACACTTAACAAAAGTTCTATCTTTTGCTGAGATATCTGTGTTAGGATACAGAAATACCCCGTCAGAGGTTAACATTTTCTTTGCAGACAAAGTTATTCATAAGTATGTTTTTCTCCCTAACTGTACACACATACAGCTACTTTTCTAGTTTTTTTGGTGAGAAAAATCTGCTGTTTCAAGATTCTTTAGGAACAGTGCCCCATGTTAATTTAGAATCCAAAAAACTCAAGGCCATATCCCATAGAACTTTTTAGCAGAAACCTTAAACATAATCTGCAAAACTGTAATAATGAAAACAAAATACTATAATCCCTTCTATCTGAGATATAACTGATTATAAAGGTAAAAAAAAAAACTAGCCTCATAGAATCAATGAACTCAGTTAATAATCATGGCTAATTGCACTGAGCTTTACTACGTACTGGGTAGTGTTCTAAGCACTATATAGATATAACTCATTCTATACACAGGGCAACCCTGTGAGGTATGAATGCTACAATTATGCCTATTCTTATAGTTGAAACAACTGAGGCAGCAAGAAGTTAAGTAGTTCATCCAAAGACACCCAGCACATCCAGAGCCCACACCAGCCACTATGTTTTCACACAACTTCTCTGTCCCTCAGACTCCTCAGTTATAGGTGACTAATACCTAGGTACACATGGAGAGGACAATGAGAGGCAGATTAGGACTAACTCAGATCTTCAGCACCCTGTGGCTCGGTATAGGATGATCCTTCTCCATAAAGCAGGACCACCGTAAGCAATGCAAAAAGAACCAGAAAACAGTGGTGGAAAATGACAGGTGACAGACACAGCAGGTAACAGGACAGGAGAGAATTTTCAAATATAAGTTGAACTGTCCCAAGGCTCTGGAATATCACAGGATGGTTACTACTGAGCATTACAATTATCATGGGATATAATATATGTTAGAGAATGGCAGTAGAGAAGATTTATAAAGTATTACCTATCATATCAGAAAAAAAAATAGTGGTATAAGTTTAAGCTACATTAAAACTTACATATATACATATACATATATATATATATACATATACACACACACATATTTTTTTCCTCATCAAGATACAGAAAAAGGAGTTCAGAGTTTTGCTTTGTTTGTAAATTCTTACAGTAACTAAGCAAAATGGACTTTCTAAATAGCACACAGCTGTATTTCGAGAGGAGGAGGGTCACATGTCATCAGACACTCTTGTGTTATCAAATGACAAAATATTTTGAAAAAATGTATGGTTTACCGAGGATGGATAAAAACTTAAAATACATGGTACTTGTAACTCTGAAATGTCTTTTTAGGGTTTTCAGTGTTAAAAAACACTGACAACAGATAACAACATGCCTCCTTTACCTGTTTTCTTTTTCCTCAATGAACTCGTGATCACTGAGTTCTGGGTACTGTACTACATTGACACGGACGGGATGCGCACTTTGAAGAAGCCTTCGCACGTCCTGCACTCTTAAATCTTCACTCCATATTAACGACATAACCTCCTGATTCATGTCATTCATGCCATCATCTTCCTCCTCAGTTTCTGTTCCTGAAGGAACATCTGATGAGAGCACCTGAGTAACAGACTTGGTTGTAATAATAATTTAAAAACCAAACACCATGCACTTACTGAACACAAGGATATACAGGATAATGTACCGTGACTATCGTACAGAGAAAATACATATTCCAAAGCAAGGCTGGTTTGGGTTCCCAGTGTATACTAGGACTCTAATCTAGAAGTCTTTTTTAAAAGTACAATTTATTGCTCACTCGGGAAAACTGTTTATTGAGCCAAGGGAAAAACTTTAAATTTAGGACAAAAGTCAGGAAGCTGATTCCACCAAAGCATTCTAAATAAATTTTAAAAATCTAACTATATCCTAAATATCTTAAAAAGAAAACAAATTACTGCAAGTGGAATATGAAACCCACTCACTATTACTAAAGAACCCACACAAACATAAATATTATCTTCAATTAATATAAGCAGAAGAAAACAACTGGAAGGATATATACCAAGGGCTGGAGGAAGTTGAACATATTCTACTTTAGTACTTTAAATGGATCATTATTGGTTTTCACCTTTTTTTAAAATAAGAATGTCCTAAATAAAAATGTCTTAATCAGAAAGTGGCTGCAGCAAAACAAATGAAAAAGGTTAATCCCTTGATTATCATTCTGTCCCAGAAACTCAGCATGTGCTTTCATATGAGCCTTCCCGTCCAAATAATTCAATAGCATAAAATCTCATTTTCTCTGAAGAACTTTATACTCCTTTAACAAAAGACTAACTCCCAATTAAAACGCTAAAGTTTTGCAACATTTAACATAGAAACAACATTAGCCTAAAGAAATTATGGCAGATATGACTAACTGATCCCTCTTACTTAGTTCATAAATATTCATTATGGTTCCTATGGAATACCTAATCTTTTTTTTTTTTTAAGATTTTATTCATTTATTTATTTGAGAGAGAGAGAACATGAGAGGGGGGAGGATCAGAGGGAGAAAGCAGACTTCCCGCTGAGCAGTGAGCCCAATGCGGACTCGATCCTGGGACTCCAGGATCATGATCTGAGCCAAAGGCAGTCGCTTAACCAATTGAGCCACCCAGGCGCCCTGGAATATCTAAGTTTAAAAGAAACTATTCTACTGGGAGACTTAGGTATAAAGTAAAGATCCAAATAGCTGATAAACTGAATTTCAATGAGTCATAAAAGGTAGCCTCAAATAATATAAAATGTAACCTCAGATAACTGAATTTAGATAGAATTACTTAAAATGACATCTAAATAGATGAAAGATTATTAATACCATTTGGTTTCAGTGATAATGATGTTAAACTGCTCTCACTCACAGTAACAAATGAGCTATAAAAGCTAAAACTTGGGGCGCCTGAGTGGCGCAGTCGTTAAGCGTCTGCCTTCGGCTCAGGGTGTGATCCCGGCGTTCTGGGATTGAGCCCCACATCAGGCTCCTCCGCTATGAGTCTGCTTCTTCCTCTCCCACTCCCCCTGCTTGTGTTCCCTCTCTCGCTGGCTGTCTCTGTCACATAAATAAATAAAATCTTTAAAAAAAAAAAAAAAAAAGCTAAAACTTATCTTGGTAAAGGAAAGAATAATCATATTAGCAAAAAAAAAAAGGGGGGGGTTTCTGTTTAAAGTAGGACAAACACTAATTCAACTAAGAGCTATTATATGAGTGCAGATTATAAGAGAGATATGCTGGGCCAGCCTGCCAGAGATGGGATCCCATGGAAACTGCTTTTCTCATAGATCCAGTAGGCAACTCTGACGTTAGGAATTAAATTTTGATACAGACTCTGAAGCTCTGAAGAAGCATTAATAGCCTAAGACCTAATGTGGATTACAAATAGTTACAATACTTTGATTAATATGTGTTGGTTCAAAAGCTAATACAAGATGAGGCAAATTTGGGCTGTTCTCCTGGGGATATAAACAAAGTACAAACGGGGCTTCTAGGTGGCTCAGTTGGTTGGGCGTACAATTCTTGATTTCAGCTCATGTCATGATCTCAGGGTCATGAGACTGAGCCCCGTGTCGGGCTTCATGCTGTGAAAAGCCTGCTTAGGATTCTCTCTCTCCCTCTCTTTCTGTCCCTTCACCCCACTCACTCTAAAAACAAAAACAAAACAAAAAAACCCCAAAGTACGAGAGTCACCAAGAGTGGGAAAATCTTCCCTGAATCTCTATGATCCTCAGGGTAATGTAGTGCTACCATTTATATCTTTTTAAGTTAAACAGAGTTCTAGAAAAAGTAGTTGAAATTCCATTTTTAAGTTTTAAAAGAGGCTGATTTTAAAAGAGATAATTGGAGAGTAATGATGTATTTCATTTTCTATTTGTAAGCTTCTCAGAACCCATTCTTTATAAAAGCAGGAGACTGACAAAGAACAGAATTTCAGGAGGAATAACCTAAGACATCTTCTAAACAACTTTAGTGTCCCCCATCCCAGCTTCCAAAAAATCCTTTCCTGGAGCTTCAGTTTTATGTGATTAAACAGATATATTTACACCTATTTAAAAGGTTAAATTCAAGAAATTCAACATATCAAAAGAGTATGAAAGAGAAAATAGTTACATATTCAAATTGAGGATATATTTAATTACCAATATAGTACAAGTAGAGAAAGAGTCACGGTAGTGGATCTACTGACTCAGCACTTGTCCTGACTCAAAGGAAAGGTCTAGGCAAGAAAGAGCCTTCACAAAATGTTCCCATGTTCAATTTATAAATAAAATCTGCTCAGTTACAAACTTCATATGGCATACAATATAAAAGACAAACCGATATGTACACTTGTAGAAAGACTTAAAAGAAAAATGAAGAACATTTCTACTTTGAGACTAAATCTGAACTTCGAACTTTCTACGCTGATACTCACAGATTTCCCTTTGGGTAAGTTTCCTTCACAGGCCTGCTTGGAAAGATCCTGACGTCCGATCAGGAGACAGACAGCTTCTGGCCAGTCTGAAGCAGGCTGCTCGCGACAGTGGTAAATTGCATCTCTGATGGGAAGGGCAATTCCAAAGGGAAGAGTTTCCAAGTCTCTTAAAGTGAAACCTTGTGATGAAAGGAAGGGAGAAAATTTTTCATTTAGACCTGCCACTGTCCCAATTATCCTCTGACTCAAGTTAATCATCATCTATCCTGACAAAAAAGAAATCAATTTTATTCATCTTACTACCAGACTAGTGTCTTGACATCAAGGATTAGTATAAAAGTTCCCTTTAAAAGAACTAAAACCGGGACACCTGGGTGGCTCAGTCAGTTAAGCATCTGCCTTCAGCTCAGGTCCTGGGATGGAGCTCTGCATCAGGCTCAGCAGGGAGCCTGTTTTTCCCTCTCCCTCTCCCTGCTTCTGCTCTCTCACTCACTCTGTCAAATAAATAAATAAAATCTTTAAAAAATAATAATAAAAGAACTAAAAACCTTAAGAGAAAGAGAAACAACCCAATAGCAAAGAAAGGAAGGACGAAAAGACTTTCCCAAAGAGGAAACACAAATGGGCAATAAACATATGAAAAGTGATCAGGAAAGTTCATATTAAAATCACCAAAATTATAATTTCACACTCACTTGACAAATATTAAAGTAAATCAACAGCTAGTGTTGGCAACTATGCAGAGCAACAGTAATTCCCACCCACTGGTACAATCAATCACTTTGGAAAACACGTGGCAGGTACAGATAGGTCCACCTCTATGGTGCATTAACAGCCATACGGAAACTTGTACACAAGTACACCAGGACATAACTACTAAAATACCCAGTAGCAACACTATTCACTATGACAAAAAGAGGGAAGGGAAGAAACAGCCTAAGTGCTATCATCAATAGAATGGATAAATAAATGGTGCTGTAGTCAAACAACAGAGTATGTAGCAGTGAAAATGAATGACCTACTGCTATATGCGTCAACATGGATGCAGTGAAAAAAATTATATCTACGTTCATTTATATGAAGTTCAAAGACATACAATACCAACCAATATACAAAGATGATAAAACTACGGAAAAAATGAGGTAGTACAAAATTTAGGTAGGGCCATGGTTACCAGGAGGGTGTGTGAGAGGAAGATTATCACGTGGAGCAGAGATGCAGGGCCTTCTAAAACACTAGCGATGTTCTATTTATAATGGTAGGTGACCAGTACACAACAATGTTCACATTATTATTCTCTGTACATTTTATACATTCTTTTGTATTTTACCACACTTCATATTTAAAATTTTTCAAATCCTCAGGTAAAATTTATTTTTCTTAGGATTTTCTAAATTTTATACTACAAATTATGTTATTTATTAATAATGAAAGTTAATTATTGAGGTAAAAATATTTCATTATGAGAATAACACTTATAAAATATTATATAATATACAAATAGAACTAATTCACCTAATATTTTTCAGGACAGGTATCCTATCTATAGTTCTATAGGACAATTATTGTAATTTTCAAGGGAGCATATAAAAAACAGCAAAAAAACTAAGACATTTAAAATACTCTTTAAGAATTTAGACATCCTGTAATATTCATTACATCACTACATTATAACATAGTCCATAACACTGCCATTTTTTTTAAAGATTTTATTTATTTATTTGACAGAGAGAGACAGCCAGTGAGAGAGGGAACACAAGCAGGGGGAGTGGGAGAGGAAGAAGCAGGCTCCTAGCGGAGAAGCCTGATGTGGGGCTCGATCCCAGAATGCTGGGATCATGCCCTGAGCCGAAGGCAGACGCCTAACAACTGCGCCACCCAGGCGCCCCAACACTGCCATTTTTTTATATCTTCGTATCCATAACTTAAAGGTTTTTTTCAGCTCTTCATTTTCAAAAAAAAATGTCTTTAGTATTTTACTCCGTTTAAAGCCTAAGAGCACTGGCTTTGGGAAAAGGGAATAGGGAACTCCTTTCTTCCCATCTCTTCCTCCCAACTGTATTCTCATCTTGGAGCCTCCATCACTAGCCTATATTCTTCAAAAGCATACCCTGAAATGTCTGTATAATTACTTTTAGATTTTACCAGAAATACTCCCTTCTGACATGTGAGTATTACAATGGCTTCAAGTGTGAACGTGTAATGACTAAGGTCCTCCATTTTGAGGCCAGTCTGCAGAGTCACAGCTTTGACTGGCCTAAGGTGAATAGTAAATAAACATTTCTTACCCACTGAGAGATAAAAAGCTTCCATATGCCATGGAAGCTGTGACAAGTTCAGGGAAGTGTGGCTTAATGGGCCACAATCTTGGTCCTGCAGGACCCTTTCACAGAGTGAGAGCCCCTGTCCTGCCTCCCAGTTCTAGAACTGGGCCTACTGAGGAAGGTGGTGTCTGGGCGAAAGCAGGCACCAGCATCTCAAAGACATGTAAAAAGTAACAAGGACTACCTTACCTACATTAGTCATCCAGACAACTAATCGTTCAGCTAGACTAGAAACTGATGTAGAATGCTTGAAACTAAACCTGTAAGGGAATGAACATGAAGTTATTCAACAGTAAAACACAATAGTGCTTTATATTTCTAATATATAAGCACAATCTGAATAAAAGTCACCTGTTTTCTTCTTGTTCTGCTTGTGACTTCTGGGGGGCTAAAAGGCAACAAAGTGAAATTTTATTTTAATAGTCATCCTCATTAAAAAAACATAACACATAGAAGACCTTTGGAATAAAAATTCACTAACAAATAACTCCTAAAAAATAACAAAATAAGCAATCCTTTGGCAGGCTGGAAACTAATAATTTCCCTGAGGCTAAAATAGTCCTCTTTACATACACTAGAAAAACAAAAAAATTGTTAAATTTGAAGTACTCCTGGTCTCTGAAAATCAGCTGTGGACTGCAGACTAGAACAGTAAAAAAGGTCACCTCTAAAATGAAGCCAGACGTGGCCTCTAAAGCAAACACTTAGGAAATTTTTCATTTTTTAATTTCAACTCTGATATCAAAGTTTATAAAAATTTGTTTTGGAAAAAAAATAATTCATTTTGGGAAGCCTAACACTACACTGACTTACCTATAGTTATTCTGGATAAATACTGTGAGGATTCCTCGGAAACAGAGCTCTCATTACCAAGTATGTAGAGTGCAATACTCTGCATAAGGAGAAAATTAACATTATTTTTTAAACGAATGAGGTATAATTACATACAGGAAAATTCATCCATTTTAGGTGTACAGCTCTGAGTATGGACAAACATTATACAATAATATAACATTACAATCACAATATCGAACACTTCCATCACATCAAAAAAACCTCTCCTATCCCTCTGTAGACAATCCACTCCTCCTACACCAGAAACAATTCACCTGTCTTCTTTCCCTATAGTTTCGCCTATTCTACAATGTCGCATAAATGAATCTTAGAATATGTAATCTTCTGTGCCCTACTTCTTTAACTTAGCATTCCTTTGAGATTCATTCACATGACTGCATGCGTCAGTGCTTTGTTTTATTGCTGAGTAGCAGTCCACTACGCAGATTTACCAAACTTTCTCTATTCATCAACTGATGGAAACCTGGATTGTTTCTGTTAAGTTAACCTTAACCCAAACCCTTCTCCACTTTGGCCTTCAAAGTTCTCATCTGAATATTTGCTACTTGCTACTACCACCAAGAGCTACACCTGCAAGTAGCTTTTTTTTTTTTTCCTGAAAGAAAGTAGCACAATTCTATTAAAATTTTACCACAATGCTGGACAATCTTAAAAATCCTATATTCTAAACCAATACAAGCATTGCAAATGACATATTCCTGAACCTAACATCATATCTAACAAAAAAAAAAGTCATAATATGAATACCTGTAAGTTGACTAACATAATTTAAGTTGGAGGCTGACCGACTTGGTATATTCGTATTTCTCTGGCTCCTCTTTGTGGCTAGAGACTATACCAGGTCTACCTCCCATTCAGCAGAGTTGGACAGGACCAATATATTCAGTGGTTTCGCTTAAATGTTTCGACACAAGCATCAAGGGATGTGGAAGTTCTGGGATTAACCTGCTCTTAATATTCTGTGAATGTATTTAATGCCATTGAACTAAATGTACACTTAAAAACAGTTAAAATAATAAATATCACATTATGTAGATTTTACCACCATTTTTTAAAAAAAGCAGAACCACTATTTTACATGTCTGTTTCAGAGCCACAGGGAACTCTGAAGCCTCTCTCAACATGAAGCAGAGCAGTATGCATTTTAAGGAAAAGACATGTGGGGTACAAAGACATTGACAACCAGTGATAACCTGTGGAGGAGACAAAAGCATGGGGTTCTCCTGTAAGCCCAGGAAGGCCCCATCTCTGGAAAGGTACACAAAGGACCTGTAGGCCAGCTGCTCCTGGGAGAAGGGACTAAGGAACAGGAGCGTGAAAGAACACACCTTTACCAAAGTCCTTTGGTTCTATTGAAGGTTTGACCCTGGATATGTATTAACTATTCAAAGTGAACTAATTTTTTAAAGTAAGTAAAGATGTGTTTCTTTGGAGAAAAAACTCAAGTAGGATTTTTTTGTAGCTACCGACATGCTGATTGTAAAATTTAAATGAAAAGGCAAAGGAACTAAAATAGCTAAACAATTCTGAAAAAGAAGAGTAACAAAAGGAATTGTCACACTAACCAATTTTTAAGACTCACTATACAGCTACAGTAATGAATGCAGTGTGGACAGCAACACAGATCAATGGACTACAATAGAAAGCCCAGAAATAGATCCACAAAAGTGTGGCCAATTAATTTTTGACAAAAGTACAAAAGCAATAGAGAAAGGAGAGTCTTCTCAACAAATGGTGTTAAAAGAACTGGACACCCAAATGGAATAACCTTAACTTAAACCTTATATGTTATTTAAAAAAAAAATTATCAGAATGGATTATAGATCTAAGTATAAGGCATAAAACTATAAACTTCTGCAAAAAAAACATAGGAGACAGTAACTGTGCCCTAAAGTTGAACAATGAATTCTTAGACACCAAAAGCACTATCCATAAAAGAAAAACTGGATAAACTGGCTTCAATAAAATTAAACATTTTTGCTCTGCTAAAAGAAACATTAAGAAAATGATCAGACATGACAGCTATAAACCAGAAGAAAATATTTACAATCCACATAGCTGACAAAACCTCCTATCTAGAACTCTCTAAACATCATACGCCATTAAGGAAATGCAAATTAAAACCACAATGAGATACTACTACACATCTATCAGAAATAGCAAGAATTAAAAATCATGACCATACCAAACACTGACAAGGATGTAGAGAAACTGGAACTCTCACAATTGATGGTGAGAATGTAAAATGGTATGGCTGCTCTGAAAAATACTTACCCTTATAACCATCAATCCCACATCTGGGTATCTACTCTTGGGAAATAAAAATTTACATTCACACAAAAACCTAGGCATGAATGTTTATAGGAGCTATAGTCATAACTGCTAAAAACTGGGAACAACCCAAATATCTTCAACAGATGAATGGGTAACCACTGAGAAACATCCCACGAAGGACTAGCGCTCAGCAATTAAATGCAACAAACTGCTGACACAGGCAACAACTTGGATGAATCGTGAAAGCTTGTGGGAAGTTTTGGGGGTGATGGAACTGTTCTGTGGCCTAATTATGGTGGTAATTACATGAACCTATACATTTGTTGAAATTCACAGAAATGTACACAAAATGAAAAAAAGTAAATTTTTTGGTATAATTTTAAAAATTAAGTTTAAAAAGAAAAAAATAAACAAGGTAGGCAATACATACCAAGACTACCAGTCTGCTTCTTTCGCATATTCCAGGAAGGTAAGGATAGGGTGGCATTCCTTCACCCTTCAGACAAGAACTCACCCAATGATAAATACTTGGTGGCTCAGAAGTAAAAAATGATGGATGATGCATAAATCCTGTTTGACCTTTAGAATTAGATAAACATTTATAAAGACACAAGAATATATTAAGATAATACCGTTTCCTCTTTTTTTTTTTTTTAAAGTAGGTTCCACGACAAGCACGGAGCCCAACATGGGGCTTGAACTCACAACCGTGAGATGAGGACCTGAGCCAAGATCAAGAGTCGAATGCTCAATCTACTAAGTCACCCAGGTGCCCCACAATACCATTTTATTCTAAAGGGAAAATATCAGTATCTGCCATTTGGAAACAATCAGAATAACATTTTTCTCCAAAATACTTCATGTTTTCTGTCACAGAAAATAACTGACTATATTATAACATGCGGAATCTAAATGACTACTATCATATCCCATTCTGAATGGAAATTTAGCAAATTCTTGTACTCAAGGCATATAAAGAATCTAACCAAAATTTTGTACCCTAATCCTAAAGGTGAGAAAACAAGAGAACCCTAGGATTCCACTCTAACAACTGGGCTCCGATCTTGAGTCCCTGTAGTTCAAGGTCTATGGTGGTAGAGTGGTGATGGAAATGTTCTGTACCTGTACTATGCAATATGGCAGCCACTACCCTATGTGGCTACTGAACACTTGAAATGTGGCTACTGCAACTAAATAAGGAATTGATTTTTCAGTATGAATTAATTTAAGTAACATTTGGTTGTTTGCTACTGATTAGACAGCTCTACAGCAAAGCATCCTTAGCACTTGGGGATGGGTAAAATTTTTCCCAGACACTGAAGAGGTTAATGTTATCTCGCGCTGTATGTCAGAGCTCAAACACTACAAACTGAAATCTACCTGATGGAAAGATACCACCTTTGACTTAGACACTAGAGGTAAGAAATATACTGCTATTCACTGAGAAAGATATAAGCAAACATCACTCCCAGTTTAGAAAATGTTTAACGGCTTAAACACTTACCTTGATCAATTGTGCACACTTGTCCAGCAGTTCTGACAAGTGTTGGGTAATCTCTATAGTAATGATCTACATAAGGTTCCAATTTTAAATCCCTAAAACGATAAGTGCATATAAAAAAGAAATGAAAAGAAAGGTATTAAAGCATTTTCCCCCACAGAGTTAGGATTCATCGGTTCAACTTTTCAATTTAAAGAACTTATGACAAAGAATATCATCAAATCTAGAGTCCCTTTATTCTATTTCTGGACCTTGAAGTGACCAAAATAACAAACGCAACCTAAACTTTTTGCTAGATAAATTTTATGGGGGTAAAACTAGTTTCTCTTCCATTATTTGTTTTATTGTCTTCAGCAAATTATCTCTATGAACCTCATATTTTCTTCCAGAAAGTAGGTAAATTCTCCTTTACTCATGCAGAAGGTTTGAAGATTAAATAAGATACATATGTAAAAAATAGCTTTAAGAATGTAAACATTATAAAAATGTTACTTATTTCAGAAAGCCACGATTATGGTTTGGAAGTCATTTCATTACAAAAGAATTTTCATGCTAGTAATGATTTGTCATAAAAAAAACTGACAATCAATTAAAATTGCCATATTTCAGAAAAGAATTTCAGAGTCTCGAGGAAGATCACAGAAATTAGAAAATGTGCTATAATCTTAACTCAGAGGTTGACATTTCTATTCAAATTCAGCTTTCTTTACTACCAAGGGTCACAAAGGCTGAAATAGCACCCAAATCTGACCTTCAGAATTCAGTGCCAAACACAATCTTATTATGGACACACTACAAGAGCCTCAAAGAGAGGGACAACCACAGACTGAGAAAACAAAAACACAGCAAAAAGAACCCTCAACTAACAAACAATATTCATGTTCTTAGAAACAAACTTAGACAAGTTTCATCATCATTAAAACAGGGATCACAATACCTACAATTCATATATGTAAACTACGATTGTGTTAACTATACCTCCTATTTGACTTTAGGTATTACTGTAAAACAGCAGGTGTTCTAGAACGCCCACCACAGTGTAGTCATCCTGTCAAAATGAAGAGCTGAACAGGTCACCTCCGTTGTTTAACACACTTTTGTGACTTCCCACTAAACTTAGGACAAAGACTAAGAACCCCATAAAAACCCACAAGGCCTTTTCATAGCCAGTACCTTCAAACACTTCTGTGGTTTATAAAAAATGCTCTGGTTTTCTGAAAAGGTAGATTTCAGAAATTTATTTGCAAGGTTCCTATATGACATTCAGGGCTGAGATCAAGTCATCTAAGAACCTCTTGGCAGTTTCTAATCTACAAACAATATTTACCTTGCCAACTGAACAAGAAGGCCAACAAGTGAACGAATTCCTTCTCCCATTAGAGTATTCAACTTAAGCTCCTCATAGACAAGGTGAAGAACAAAAAAAATTGCAGGTATATGAGTAAACAGAAGTGTAGAAGAATCCAGAATAAGATTCTGTGAAAAATCCTCATCCTTCATCTGTGAAACTTCCAAAGGACTTAAGCATAAAGATCTATTCAAAAGATGAGACTCAACATTCTGGTGGTAGTCTGAATTTAGTAAATACTCCCAGTCCTGAGAAAAATAAAGAAGATATTAATTTTTAAAATAATGCCTCCTTGTGATGTCATCATTAAAACAATTCAAGTTCTATTTTCACATTAAGTTGAAAAAAATCACAAAGCTTAAAAATTAGACCCACATCAAAATAGCTAAGCAATTTCTAGATGCCAGCAATAGACATTAAGACAAACCACTTCAAAACCCATTTGAAAAATTTTAGTCATGCCCTATTAGGAAAGACTGAGAGAAGAATCCCCCACGATTTACAAAGATTGAGAAAGAAAATTAAGATTAACTTAGGTGATTTCTTATGAAGCCAAAAGTACAGAATAAAAGGTGGGAAGTGTAGATAGGCAAGTTTAGTGACCATTACACTGATCTGTATTTTGGTAAGGTGAGAAGTCTACTTGTGTCCAGTTAGTATATTTACCTATGTTTATAAGATGCTGGGGCTGGCAATTACAACCTAATAATCAACTGAATTTTATATTCACACTGATTGTACTCCATTTTCCAAGTATTGAGTCTGTTCTGGTTTCCACTTTGATTTATTGTATCGTGTTGAGAGAATATGATATGCTATTTTCAGGTCCTGGAATTCACTGATGTTTTTGTAAGGTTTAATACAGTATGTTATTCTAACTTAAACACTCTTGGACCAGGTACAGAAAGAACAAACCATAGAAGTAAAAAATTGATGAGTAACGAAAATTTTTAAATATCTGTTCATCAAAAAACACTATTAAGTCATATACTGAAGAGAAAATATTACCAAAACGTACACAACTCATATCCAGAATATACAAAGAACTTCTACAGCTCAATAAATATTTTTAAAAATCCAATTAAAAACTCATAAAAAGTTTGAGCAGAAACTTGACAAAAAGATAAGTAGCCAATAAAAACATAAAGAAGTGTTTAACACAATTAGTCATGAGGAAAAGGCAAATTAAAACCTAAGAGAAACTACTTTATATATACTCAAATGGTTAAAATGAAAAAGACTGACAACAGCAAATGTTGGCCAAGATGAAGAAAAGAGGAACTCTCATATATCACTGGTCAGATTGTAATGAGGTATAATGAGTTTGGGATCCAGCAATGGCCCATCAATTTCACTGCTAGGTATTTACCCAGAAGAAATGAAAATATATGTCCACAAATACTTGTCACTGAATACTGATGGCAGCCTTATTCATAATCCAACCAAAATTTAGTCAAATAATGGAAACAGCCTAGGTGTCCATCAGCAAAAGAATGTATAAACAAACTATGGTATATTCATACTACTCAGCAATAAAAGGCACAAACTGCTGATATCTGCCACGCCTGGGAGGAATCTCAAAAACATCATGCTAAATCAAAGAAACCTTTATACCAAAGATTATGTACCACATTACTTCATTTACATCAAGTTCTAGAACAGGCAAAATTAACTTATAGTGATAGAATTCCAATCTGTGGTTGCTTCAAGAATAGAGGAAGGGAAGGAAGCGAATGATTAAAAATGGCACATGGAAACTTTATGGAATAATGGAAATGTTTGTGCTTTGAGAGGGGTATGGGTTACAATGAGTGTCCATTTGTCAAAGTTGATCAAACTGTAAACTTCAGATCTGGGCATTTCGTTTATGTAAATTATACCTCAATTTTAAAAAAACTGTTTTGAATCACTTAAGAATATACCCATGGAATCTAATATGATTGAGAACCTAAGCCAGAGGATTAATTAGCAGTAAAACAGCTACAAATCCAAACTCAAATCATGCAGTATTATCTATGTTCAGTCATTTTTAGATGATCATTAAAGACAAAAGTATATGAATAACCACAGGAAACATAACATATCCAACCTTCAAAATAACCGCTATTCAGTATCAAAATGAAGCAAAGGGTGTTAGAAATACACACAAATCAGTAAGAGTACCACTTCTGTAGATTCCAGTACAAGTACTCGCAAATTAATTTGTAGTATCAAGAAATAATAATGCTTACATCATCAGATCCTGTCTCAGAAGGCCTTGCTTTTTTAGGTGCAATGACTGGGGAAAGCGATCCTTCAAAGTCAAACTGAAAGAAAACCCCAAAAAAGATAAAATCATATAAATTAACTGATCATCTTAAAGAATTCAGCTATCAGTTCCACCAATTATGGAAACTAAGGAAAGTCACCAAAACTCATTTTTTCATCTGGAAAAACATGAATACTTTTCCTCTCAGGGGGCTGTGAAGAAGAAATGAAATCATATATACAAGGCACCTAGTACAGTGCCTCGGCTCACAGGCACTGCAATGGTGGTTCCCTTTCCTCCCCGACTTCTGGGATGACACAGATCACCACTGCTTTAGTAAAACAAGAACCTTTAGCCATATCCCAAATATGCTAAGTACAACCCAATGTTAGCCAAATGTCAGAAACAAGCACGCATTATTATTAGAGTCTGTCTACAGTGGACAGGCTAACAATTCTATGGCAGAGACAGGTAGCTACTCTTCAAAGTAAAGAGTTCTCCTCTTTCTCCTGGACCCACAGCTAGGCTACATATCCCTGCCTCCCTCAGAGAAAGGTATGGCCCTATGACAGTGTGACTATGAATGAAAGTGGATGATAGGGACGCCTGGGTGGCTCAGTCGGTTAAGCGTCTGCCTTCAGCTCAGGTCATGATCCGAGGGTCCTGGGATCGAGTTCCACATCAGGCTCTTTGCTCAGCAGGGAGTCTGCTTCTCCCTCTGCCTTTACCTGTCGCTCCCCCTTCTTGTGCTCGCTCTCTCTCTGACAAATAAATAAATAAAATCTTTAAAAAAAGAAAAAGAGAGAAAGAAAGAGGGAGAGAGGGAGAGGAGAAAGAGAAAGACAAAGAGAAAGAGGAGGAAAGGAAAGGAAAGGAAAGGAAAGGAAAGGAAAGGAAAGGAAAGGAGAAGAGAAAGAGAAGGAAAAAAAAAAAAAGAAAAGATGTTACCACTTTCAGGCCCTGTTCATGAAAAACTCCTGTGTATGCTCCTCCAGGCTCTTCTCCTTTGTACCTGACTGATGGAGTCAACCCCAGGGCAATCTTGGAATCTTTGAAGCCTCATGTTGAAGACGGCAGATGCTCCATCAGCCTGGGTCCCTAGTAACTGTGCAGCCTGTTCACCTGCTAAGTACTATATATGAGCAAGACTTAGATTTTTATTGTGTGAGCCATTATACCTTTTGAGGACTTTGTTATATTTAGCCTATCCTAACTCATACAGTTACATAAAAGCACCTTTCTCACAGTTCAGTCTTAGTTCCCCCAGCATCACCTTTGCCACCTCTGCTACTTCACATGTCATTGAACTAGCAATTAATCAATCATAAGTCCATAAATGGCAATGGCTATTTTCCAATGCTTTATTATAAAAACTTACATATTTGTCAATCAATATCGCCCATATGAAAGTTGATTTCATATAAAGATAGATAGCAATAAAGTAATTTTTAAAGCTAAATATCTTATATTTAAATATTCATAAATATGACATTTAAATATCAAATATAAAATGGAATAAAGTAGTTTTTAAAACTGAGTAATTTTAAAACTGATCAAGAGAAAAGATTTTCTTGTGAAGCATTCAAAAAAAACACAGTCCAACTCACACACAATACTATCCAAAAAAAATGACAAGAGTAAAATCAAAGCAACAGATGCATTTGTTAGCTATCTTACCTAAACCTTCAACCAAAATTTAGCACATACGCGCACACCTACATACACACATTCTCTCTCACATATTCTAAGTACCACAGTCATAAAGAATGTCCTTGTTATGGTTATCACATTTATAAGACCTGGTGCTATGAAAAACAACACAGAAATTATCTGATACAGATACCTCTTTGTGGCATATATGGATCTATTTTATTTTCATTATTTTAATATTCTGCAGGTTACCCAACCCTGTTATATGCTTCTGCAGATCCCTGACATTTATCATAACCTGATGTAAAATACTTATCTGCCTTCTCCTGAGACTGTCGAGTCCATGAAAGGAACTATGTTGCCTAATGCATATCTGAAAAGCCAGGCATCACGCCTGGCCCCCAGCAGAGGTTCAACCTCTAACGAAAATATGAGCATCCTGAAGGACACAAAACGTCAACCCCAGATGCAACCACTCACAGAATGTGAGAACCAGAAGGAAACAGTATCTGGTCCAGACCTCCATTTAACACATCAATAAATTAAGGAAGACCCAAAACAATGCCAAAAATCATGGACCTAGTCATTGGCAAAAATTCTGTACTCCCTACTCTCCACCCCATTATTTAAATGAAAACAAAAAAGGATATATCTGAACAAAGCGAAATGAAAACCATTTGTCACTGAGGACCATTTCATCCTGAGCTTTGATGTACGGACAAAAGAATAGCAAGGATTTAATCATGCAGTCTTATAAATAAATGCGAAAGCAACTCAGCCTCAGAACTGATTTCCTTATTCCCTCTTTCAGGACTATTATCCAATAAATAAGTCAGAAAGCCCTGTTCTTCTTTACAAAAGAAAAAATGGTGGGTGCTCAGTCTTCCCCCTAGCATGGAAACCTGAGGGGGGCCCCTGGTTCTCTGCTAGAGAACGGAGCACAACAACCTGCATTCATCAACAAGTCCCACAGCACAGTAACACAGAAGAACTACAAGAAGCTCAAGCACTGCAGAAATCCTTAGTTTCCAGTAAGGCTCGATTTCTTCATATTTAATGAAGAATGGGAAAATGTGGACTAAAGTAATTTTCATGAAACTGTTTAAAATAAGAAAATTGTCCCTATTTGCCCAGGAAGGTTTTTCTCAAGAAAATTTCAGAGAGAAATTCTTTCATATGATAAAATAAAAACGAATTCTTAAAATAATATCTCATTCAGATGTGAAAGGGCATTCATTCAACAAATACACTGAGCATCTATCTATATGCCAAGCACTACTGTAGGTCCTAGAGATAGTGAACAAAACTAAACAAAAATCCCTGCTTACATTGAATTCACAATCTAGAAGGAAGAGAGACACACAAGCTATATAAATAAGTAAAATATGCAGCATATTTAATTAGTGCTAAAGGAAAAATAAAACAGGTAAGGGGGATAAAAAGTATGGGGAGGGGTAACAATTTCACATGGAATGGACAGAGCAGGCTGCACTGAGGTGCCATATGAAAAAGGCCTAGGCTTGTCTTGTGTGGGGGAAAGGTTTTTTCCTCTGGATTTCACAGCAAGTGCAAAGACCCAGAGGCAAGAACATGCTTGGTGTGTTCCAAGAAAAGAAATGGAAGCCAGTGGGGAGGACAATGTGAGCAAGACAGGGATGAGGAGACAAGATGAGAGAGGTAAGAGAGGGATGGGTCACATGACATGGCACCTTGCAGGCTTCTGGCTTTTACTCTGAGTAGGAAGGGAAGGTACTGGAGGATTCTGAGCAGAGTGACATGACCTGACTTTGTCAGACAGGATTACCTTGGCTGTTGGGCAGAGAAGAGAATGAAACATAGGCAAGGACATGAAATGTGAGTCAAAAATTAACAACTATAAATGACCAATGAGAGGGGCTCCTGGCTGGCTCAGTCAGTAGAGCATCCAACTCTTGATCTCAGGGTCCCACACTGGGCATGGAGCCTACTTAAATAAATAAGTAAATAAATAACCAGTGAGAATCTGAAAAACCCATTCCCGTTGACTTAGACAGGAATAAGAGAAAATGTCTCACTAAGTCGGCAAAGGTTCACCACACCACAAATCATCACTACGCTGAAATGGGCACTTCTAAATAAAGCTAGTGAGAATGTCAATGGGACAACCTTTTTGAAAATTATTTGACCTAGTAATAGCTCTTCTAAGGTTAAATTCTTAGGAAATGACTAGAACTGTAAAGATCTGTGTTTACAAATTATTCCTAATGAGAAAAAAGACTGATTTAACAACGTTCTATTAGTAGCTGTTGGCTTACTATGATAAAACCACATGGCAGCCTACTATGAAGATGATAAAATGAGGGGTTTTTTCCTAAGAATTTTTAATGGTACTGGAACTTTTCATTTATATCGTGTTTATCTAAAAGGCAATATAAAAATGTTCAGAGTGGTTATCTGAGCAGTATTATTTTTTTAATTCTCCCATTTTCCAGATTTTCCTCAGAACGTATATTCATAATGAAGAAAAAAGTGATTTTTTTTTAAAGATTTTTATTTATTTATTTGACAGGACAGCCAGCGAGAGAGGGAACACAAGCAGGGAGCGTGGGAGAGGAAGAAGCAGGCTCCTAGAGGAGGAGCCTGATGTGGGGCTCGACCCCAGAACACCGGGGTCATGCCCTGAGCCAAAGGCAGACACTTAACGACTGCGCCACCCAGGCGCCCCGAAAAAAGTGATTTTTTAAATGGATTTACTAGTATAAGACTAAAACATACAGCTAAGCTACCCAGACAAAGGTAAGTGTGTTCTGGAGTGATTTCTTCAGAGTGATCCAGGCAAGACTGTCCTGGGAGTTATCTCTAGAGCCAAAAGGAATCACCAATACCAAAGACACTACTCTGCCGGTTTTGTAAATAACCTGTTAAAGGCCTACCTTTTAAGAAAGCTTCTGGAGTGGAGAGAGAGGGACACGGCTTTGCATCATTATCAGACACTTAGGCTAAATCCCTTTAAATCGCCCTCAAATCAAACCTTCCTCCCCACAGACTAGCAAGTTGTGCGTGAAAACAGTATGGACTACAGAAAAGAACACTAAGCCACCATTCAGAAGACACAGTCTAGGCCCTGTTTTGAGCAAATCACCAGTCTGTGTTCTCTCTGTGATTCAGTTTCTTCATTAATAAAACCAAGATGATTATCACTAATCCTAGCATAACTTGCAGTCATTTTACAAAGATGAAATGAGAAATTATAGTCAAACACGCTTTCCCATGTTATAAAACTCAATAATTACTAGTAAAACATTATCATTAAATATTAAATGACATGTGATTTACCATATAGATAGATAGACACAATAAGCCTTAGTATTATTCCATTTTGTTGATTAAGGTATACCTATTAGTAGGGGCGTCTGGGTGGCTCAGCTGGCTAAGTGGCTGCCTTCAGCTCAGGTCATGATCCCAGGGTCCTGGGGTCAAGTCCCACATTGGGCTCCCTGCTCAGCAAGGAGCCTGCTTCTCTATCTGCCTGTTCTGCCTGTTGCACCCGCCCCCTTGTGCTCTCTCCCTCTCTCCCTCTCTGACAAATAAATAAAATCTTAAAAAAAAAAAAAAAAGACCTTTAAAAAAAAAAAGGTATACCTATTAGTAAATTATCTGTTAAGTATTCTAAATACTGTATTACCAATCATGTAAACATTACATTGGCAACAACAGAATAACTCAGAAAAAAAAAAAAAACTACATGTACTTACATTTCGGGTCCATGCTAAGCGGTCTGTGTTATAACCCATCATGTTCATGAGACAAGTCACAAATAAATTCCACTCGGAGTGATAACTGGGTCCCCCCGGAGCGCTGTGGACACTATACCACTTGACAAGCATCTGAACAGCAATTTCCTTTGGCAGGATAAACTTAATTGCTTGCAAACATGTTTGCACTATTAAAAACAAAGATTAATTTAAGTATGCTTCCCATATGCATTTCTTTTCCCCTTTTAATAAGAGTTTTTTAACTACTTCTGTGTAAAGGCCAATTACTCTGAAAAGAAAACTGTCATTACAGAGCCACCGGGATGCAAACATTCCCTGCCGATCACCTGAAATTTAAACCAACTACTGAATTCAACAGGAATTGAAAGAGGTCTCAGGGCAGCTTTCCGCTCACTGACTCTGGATCAGAAATAAGACAATCAACAGATTGTTTGAGACAGAAATGATTTATACCCACTGCCCCAGCAATTACTAATAGCTCCCCATTTTGCTCTCAAAAATACTCTAGTAGGGACAATAAATTAAAGGTCATTTTATCAAAAACATGTAATTTCTACATGAATAAGTTCACACAAAATACTGCTGAAATACTTCAGTATTTCATATGCAATACTCAATACACGCAACCTCAAACAGCAATGCTTAACTATCATTAAAAGATGTTCTCAATGAGTTAACATCCTGCTAGCCAAAACTTTATAACTTTTATTTCCAACACCATTCATTTTATGAATGTTTTACGTAACGCATCAGCCAATACTACATAATTTTCACCTTCCTTAGTGACTCAAAGCCATTGTAGAAATATCAGTCACAGTGCTACACTGTCAGGCTACTGCGCTGAAGAGGCCTGGGTCTGCTTTTTGTAGTTAAGTGGCCCCAAATTGCAATGTTTTTGTATTCTCACATCTTATCTTTAGAGGTTTCCCGTCTTCCCTTCCCACTGCCACTGTCACCAGGCCATCCTCAGCAGCATATTCTCTCTCATCAATTTGCTATGTGTGTACACATACAGCAAAGATTAGAGTCAACTAGAATAAATGTTAGAAAACCAAATAACCAAGTTTGTCATGGTTGAATCCAAAACACGTGTAAACCAGATACTGCCTGAGGGGCTGAGGAATGTTTATAAGTAAAGTATAGAAACTTCTAAGTGAAGTACAGAAATTTAGTGACTTCTATTTGGCTATAAGAGAGTAAGATTTTCCTTCACTTTTATTTATTTTATTTAATCCGTTATTTGTTTTTATGTATTTTATTTAGGCTTATACTTCTAAGGTACGTGGCCTTGAAATTATGGGCTAAATACTCTTTGAAGAGTAAGGTATCCTATACCTACTCATAGAATCATTTTACCACACCAATGAAAGATATTTCCTAAAATGAAAGTCATTCTATCCTACTTAGCAAATTCCAGAAATCACACAATCTGCCAATGCTTTGCTTTGCCACTTAGATTTCGAAACTAATAGATGTTACGAGTTTTCTTATACATTAAGATTGTTGACAAATCCCTTCAATTCTAAAGTTTTACCATTCTTTATTCAGAAATATTCTCCTAGTATTTTCCAAATTGTGTTTCAATAGTAACTTAAGCAGGCTTTAATTTTATTAAAATACACCTAACTGTATTTTGACTATAACATTAAGTTTTATTCAATTAAGGCAATTATGTTAATTTCTCAATTTACCTAACAATTGAAACATTTATTATATGATTAAAAGCCATCACACACGCCAAAAACTATTTTAGTTGCTTAGGCTTCCTTGTTTCTCAGATTTTCTTGAAAGAGGCATGTCCACTCACTGTATGGCCTTCTTCAACGTAAGAAATCTCAGAGAAACACAACTAGCACATCCTTCAAGTATACCCCTAGCCTTAGAACACATGGAGTAAACACTGAAAAGTGCTCCCCAGCTTCTCTGCAAAGTAAAAATTTCAATCCCATGGCTTCAAAAACAGCAAATTTTTTAAAATCCCAATTACTACTGCAAATCAGCAAATACTACAAATCTTATCAATCAAACTGAGAATACATGGAAGTGAGGTCTGACCTCAATCATACCTAATTCAGAGGTGGCAATTTCAGGAATAGTGATCCTAACCATGGAGCCATTACTCAATTCCTAGGGGAAAGAATGGAAACAAACAGGAGCATGTAAATAGAATTTGTGCGTTCTAAGTCTCTGAATGTCTTAAAAATGGCTATGTTTTATAAGACTGCCTGTCAAAGTAAAATTTAATAAAATAAATGAAAAACAAGTATTTTTCAAATGGAACTGAATATGTCCAAATTTCAGAAACTGTAAATTTGCTTATTTAAAAAACATTTCCAGGGGCGCCTGGGTAGCTCAGCCGGTTGAGCATCTGCCTTTGGCTCAGGTCATGAGCTCAGGGTTCTGGGATCGAGCCCTGCATCAGGCTCCCAGCTCAGCAGGGAGTCTGCTTCTCCCTCTCCCTCTGTTCATGCTCTCTCTCTCTCTCAAATAAATATAATCTTTAAAAATAAATAAATAACATTTCCAAAAGTTCTTGTTTTAATGAAATGTTTAATTTTTATACATACACTAAGAGTCACCATCACTAAAAAAGATGAACTTTTAATGAAAGGACAAAAATCTTAACAACATAAAATTAAACTATTTGAACAAGATTTGTTTTCAATAATTTTTTTTTTAAAGATTTTATTTATTTATTCAACAGAGATAGAGACAGCCAGTGAGAGAGGGAACACAAGCAGGGGAAGTGGGAGAGGAAGAAGCAGGCTCATAGAGGAGGAGCCTGATGTGGGGCTCGATCCCACAACACCGGGATCACGCCCTGAGCCGAAGGCAGACGCTTAACCGCTGTGCCACCCAGGCGCCCCTTCAATAATTTTTTAATAATAAAGCAACCGTAGAAAAGTTAAGCAGAATTACTTTAAAGTAAAATAGTACAAAAAATGACACATTGTAAGAGATTTTAAAAATCATGAAAAATATTTGTTTTTATTTTTCAGACAAAATTCTGCACTCTGACAAATTTGAAATGATAGTCATATTTCTTAGAGAGCTACCTAATCTTTTAAAAATAAATATACTTACCAGAGTTACTCTGTTACAGACAGGGTCTCTTATAGAATGAATATAAGTTCCAAGCTGCTGGAAAGTACAATCCTCATTATAGAGAGAATCATGAAGTTTTGAAGAATCCCTCAGTTCCGGAACTGGGGAGAACAAAACCACCTGAAAAAGTCAGAAATACAACACATATGAAATATTTTTTGAGGAATTAAGGACAAAGAAATCTCTTTTTGTACATGGTCTAACAATTGTACGTAATAACTTAAAATCATTCTGCTCTGGGTATGACAAAGCACCTTACGGCAGACCAAGATCCTCAGCCAAAGCAACTAGAAAAGGTCAGTAAAATAGTGAAACATCTGATCAACAGCACTGGAGAGCTAGGGAGACAGCGTACACCTGAGGGGCCAAGGTCTAGAAGAAAAGAAGGGAGTCACAGGGAGGTGGCCCAAAATTCTTCTTGGCATGTGCAATATTTGGTGGGGATTTTGGTAGGGAGTATGGATACACTGAGTGCACAAGAAATGCCACCGCTAAGAGGAAGAAGAAACAGCAACACTTCTGGCAATCCTACACAGCTAGACACACAAACTGTAACTTGAGGCAGCCCAGAGATGACTTGAGGATCTAAGACCCCAGAGGGAAAAGAGAGCAATGAGAAAGCAAAGAAACAAGATGGGTACAAAGTGGTATCTCCTCTACAGCCAAATGTTTGTTCTGAAAGTATGAGAACATTTACTTTGCTCAATTGTAGATACGCAAACATATCTTAGTTACTAATTAATACTAAATAATCTTAGTTACTAATTATATGCAGATGCTTCCAGCTTTAGATCCAGTCCTAACCACTGACCCTTTTTGTATTCCCATAATTCCAATTATAGGACATCTCTAAGTGAATATCTTGTCAACACTGACAGCCCATCAAGTATAAGATTATTTATTATATTCAAGCTTCTATTCCCACAGCTGCCACAAAAACCGAGCTCCACTGGTCCTGAATCTAAGTCTAGCTGCACAATCAACCAGAGACGTGGAAAGCCATTGATCAATGTGTAATACAATCATCTTGTGACCCCATGGCTACCACAAAGACACTAACCATTCCTGGGTTAAAGGAATTCTAAGAAAGTTAGAAACCATTTTACATTACAAAAGACAAAAATTCTTCCAAATCACACAAAACTCTGACACTTCTCCAGCTCCCTTTTGAAAGTTCTGCAAATGTCCTACTTTAAGGGAAAGAACTCAATGCTGCACATATTTAAAAAATAAAACCAGGGCCTAGACATTGACCAGTACAATTAATTGCTTGCACCAACCTTCACTTTCAACTTCCTGTAAACATCTGCACCCAAATGCCTCTCAAATACAGACCTCCTTTCTCCAGGCTTCCTAACTTGGTAAGCATGGGTGTTCACGTAGCTTGCTCAGAGAACACTGAGCCTTGTTCCCCAACACCTCTCCCCAGCACAGCACAAAACCAATCAACTGACAGATTCTGCCATTTCCACTTCACCAGTCACTCCCCTCCTTTCTAATATGCCGCCGTAACTTGGATTCTCTTCACTCCTCTTGAATTAACACAAAAACAACACCTGGAATCTCTTTGGTCTAAGTCCCAAGATAAACATCTAAAACACAGAGCCTAACATTCATAACTCCATCCTCAAAAGGCTGTAATGTTCTGGTGATAGCATTCAGAATAAAAGCCTTTTCATCCCTTCTGCCTTTAAGAACATGTTACTAAGAGTGGAAATCCCAGCTTACTAGCTATATGACTTTAGATAAGTAACCTCCTTATACCTCTATGTACCCATTGGTAAAATGGGGAGTGGTATCTTCCCAAAAAAGCCATTCTAAGGGATTAAATGAGTTAATACATATAAAACACTTAGAACAATGCCTAGCACATAGAAAACACTCAAAAACAAGTTATTATTACCCATTCCCTGCCCTGCCCCAACAGGCTCCTTGTACTTTTATAAGCATTCATTCATTCCACAGACTTGTCTTATATGCAACATGATGGAAATACGAATATGCATAAAAATGTTATGCACTTACCTGCCTCCACAGCCATTTCCCACGTGATTCCTCTTCTCCCCAAATGCCCCTTTCCATCTACAGATATCCTACTTATCCTAAAGGTCCAAACCAAGTCAGACATGCCCCTCAGATATGAGCCTCTGGTCCTGCCCCATCAAACCATCAGGATGTATCTTCCTATCAGCAAATCTGCTATGGTACTCTCTGTTCCTCATTCATAAATCTTAATAGTCTACCTTAAATTATAATTTCTCATGCAGACAGTACATCTGTTCCACCCAAATCAATTATGAGGTTCCTAGATGAAAAAGAATGTCTCATTCTCATCTCCGTAGCACCTTACACATCACAAGGGAGGTCAATATGTTTACTGAATCGTTTGTGTTTGAAAACATGTATATTCTACCAAGTATTAGCTAAACTTCCAATTCTGTCGTTTTTAAAACAGAAAAAAGTTAACCATGGGAAGAACTAATATTTAAACCAAACTTCTTTAAAACACTATTAATTTTTTTAATTTTAATTAAATATTTTATTATTTTATTTTTGTTTTTTTTTTTAATTTAAATTCAATTAATTAACAAATGGTACATTATTAGTGCCAGAGATAGAGGTCAGTGATTCATCAGTCTTATATAACATTCAGTGCTCATTACAACACATGCCCTCCTTAATGTCATCACCCAGTTACCCCATCCCCCCCCACCCTCCCCTCCAGCAACCCTCAGTTTCTTCCCTATGATTAAGAGTTTCTACGGGCGCCTGGGTGGCTCAGTTGTTGAGTGTCTGCCTTCGGCTCAGGTCATGATCCGTGGGTCCTAGGATCAAGCCCCACATCGGGCTCCCCACTCAGCGGGAAGCCTGCTTCTCCCTCTCCCACTCCCCCTGCTTGTGTTCCCTCTCTCGCTGTCTCTCTCTCTGTCAAATTAAAAAAAAAAAAAAAAAAAGTTCTCTAATTTTTGACAACACCTAATTCTTTACTCACCTCATCCAAGGATCCAAGTAGTTTACTAAGAGGCTTGGGAGTACTGATACTGTCAAGTGGAGTGCTGGGCCGAGGCATCGTGTTAGACATCGTCAGGGAAGGAGCTGGCAGTCCAGGAATAAAAACCTTTCCCACCTTTAAGCAATAAAAAGATGCGGGGAAAAAATATGGGCTTTAATGTATCATATCCTTAAATAAAACCTTATGGCACATAAGCATAAATTTTTTTGTTAGTCCAAATTTTATACACACCAAACACATCTAAAGAATAAAAAGAACTAAAATTTTAGGGGCGCCTAGGGGCTCAGTCGGTTGAGTGTCTGCCTTTGGATCAGCTCATGACCCCGGGGTCCTGGGATCGAGCCCTGCGTTGAGCTTCTGGCTCAGCAGGGAGCCTGCTTCTCCCTCTCCCTCTGCTGCCCCCCCTGCTTGTGCTCTCTCACTCTCTTTCACATAAATACTTCAAAAAAAAAAAAAAAACCAAACTAAGATTTTAGTAATTCCACTATTCAACTACAAATATCTTGGTATAATTTCTCTTGGTCTGATTCCTTCTCTTCATTATGGAGGAATTATTTGTGGCAGGAAAGCGAGTGAATGCTAATATAGTCAGAACATTATACAAAATCCCATATACTATGCATTTTCCTACCATATTGGTGGTAGAGAGAGCAGGGACACTAAGCTTTCAGAGACTATAAGCAGCAATCTTGTTAACGAAATCTCCAGGCAGAGAGAATGAACATCAATTACTTTCAAGTGGCCAAAAATATGAAGCTGATTGATGCTCCAGAAATCAAATCCAATGTAATCCAAACTGTGCTCTTGAGCTCATAATCTGCCTCCTTCCCTCATAAACTCTCAAATATTCCCTTCATATAAATTCTTCATTAAAAGACTGAGTTGACAATCCATGCTAATCACCCTTTATTTTGGCTATCGATGGGGTTCTCAGGAAAAACACAACAGAAGTTCAGATCCACACAGGCTGAAAACTCTGATAAGACTCAAAGGAAATATTCAGAACTCAAGTGAAATTCTAACAAAATCCATATTTATGTCCATATACTACCCAAAAGCTAATAAATTAACAAAGTTACCCAAATAAAATCCTCAGGATTAGAAAACAAATTGAGGGTGAAAACTAGTATCTATAAAGTTTTTAAAAAGCTACGAGAGGGTGCCTGGGTGGCTTAGTCGGTTAAGCGCCTGCCTTTGGCTCAGGTAACGATCCCAGGGTCCTAGGATTGAGCCCTCTGTGGAGCCCCACATCACCCCACATTGGGCTGCCTGCTCAGTGGAAAGTCTGCTTCTCCCCCTGCCTCTGCTCCTTCCCCACTCATGTTTTCTCTCAAATAAATAAATAAAACCTTTAAAGAAATAAAATAAAAAGCTATGAGAGACCTCCAGTTAATGATATATGGAGTAGGCACATTTCATGCTACCCCTCCCGCTGTTTACAATAGATTCTGCACAAAATCTATAATGCAATGGAGAAGACTCTGAAAGGTAAAGAAGACACTGGCTAAGGACCTGGGGACCAGGCATAACCTATGATGAATTCCCTAGGCATTTTTGTTTCTTTCACTCTTTCCCTAACCAGGTCTTGAGCTCTCAAGGGGCCTGCAACCCAAAAATGGCCACAGCTGCAAACCAAGAGAAATCCTGGTCTTTTTAGACAAACTGTCGGGAAAAAAGGGACCAACCAAGACAGAGACATCTTCACCATACCTGCCCCACCACAGGAAACACTAAAAAGCCATGGCCCTGTTTCCTCCATACCAGGAGCTGTGTTCTGGAGATTATGAGCAGAATTCTGTCATTCCCTCTGTGAGGAGTGGGTGGCATCCCTCCCCCAGCATAAGACCTGTGGCCAGGCCTATTTTGCACGGTGGTAACTAGGTGGTACTCCTCCCCTTCTCATCAAGCACTGTAGGTGCAGAGACCATGGACAGAGCGCTGCCGCCTTCGTTGCCAAGAGGTAGCCCTTCTGTACCTCCCCATGGTGTGCAAAAGCTATAAGGGGGAGGAACACTGGCTTTCATCCTTATCCACAATAATAAGCTGGCATACTTATTCCCTTCTGTCCTCCCCAGAAATTATGGGTGGAGCACTGTGTTCCATCCCCACCCTGCAATAACAAGGCAGTAACCCCCCTCTGTCCCATTTAGGGAGTGAGAGGAAGAATGGAAAGGAAGTAAGTAGAGAAAAGGATTCCATAAATACGTGTATGAAATCCTGGGCAGGCCTCTGAGTGAGCTATGTATGAAACTGACCAACAATGACACAGTAAAAGATCTGAGAACTAAATGCTGATCTGTAACACCATTCAGTTCTCAGACTGGCCTCTGGGTAGCAAAGAAGTTGGTACCACAAAGAAGTTGTGGCAGACCACAATCTCATTAAGAGAGCAGACAACAAAAAATGGGCCCCAGAAATACCTCTCTCCTTGGCCAAAAAAATCAGAAAGGAATAGCTTAACAAGATCAAAACTTTTAGACAATAAGCGATCTACTCCAGACAAATACCATGGGAAAAACTATGTCCCACCTCTCAGTCCTGTCAGCAAAGGCCAAGTGGGCGCCTAGACTTCCATTCTCACCTGGCTTTAACAAAGCACCGATTTGGGGGGGGGGGGGGGACAAATAGTACTATGGATTCACAAGAATGTTACATAAAGCAGCATTCGGAACTCTCATACACTGTTGAAGGCAAGAGTAAGGGGAGATGTTGTAAACTGGTACAACCTACACCTTGGAAGACAATTTGGCATCCCCCTCACCATGGCCAAGTTGAATATGCATATACTCTAAAGGTTAAGAAACTATGTGTAAGAATTTTTTTTAAGCATTACCAGAGGAGGGGTGGCTCAGTCGGTTAAACATCTGCCTTCGGTTCAGGTTATGATCCCAGGGTCCTGGGATCAAGCCCCACATCAGGCTCCCTACTCGGCGGGTAGCCTGCTTCGCCCTCTCCCTCTGCCCCCCGCCCTGCTCGTGCTTCCTTTCTCTCTCTCTTTTTCCCTCTCTCTCAAATAAATAAAATCTTTATTTTTTCATAATTTTTTATTATGTTATGTTAGTCACCATACAGTACATCCCTAGTTAAATAAAATCTTCAAAAAAAAAAAAAAAGCATTACCAGAGGAAACAGCAGAAGCAACATAAACACCCCCAGTGATGATAAAATGGTAAAAGTTTTAGTATAACCAAACAACGAACTACTAGGGAGCCTGCTTCTCCCTCTCCCCCTGCCTGCCACTTCCCCTGCTTCTGCTCACGCTCTGTCAAATAAATAAATAAAATCTTTAAAAAAGAATGTTTAAAAATCATCATCATCATCATCATCATCATCATCATCAAGGAGGTGGTCCTACGAAAGGATGAAAGGCTACTTACTACTTACCCGAACCACTCCTGTGTACAGCACCAGGTTTCCACTGCCTTCAAGGACCAGCATGGTATCTATCTTCTGACAGAAAGACAAAAATTTTACTTGCCAATCTGTGCAAATTATAAAACATAATGATTTTCAACGTCTCAAGATATGTGCCTGCATTTACCTCCACAGGTGCTGCATCCTTTGCGTGTATGTTGGTGATGGAGCCAAAGATGAGCTGAGTTTTATCATTACTTTCTTGAAACTTTACACAGCTAAAAATTAAAAAGAGAAACAAACTACTGATACGTGCAACAGCTTAGAGTGATCTATATGGTATTATGCTCACTAGGAAAAGCCAATTTTGAAAGGTTACATATCGTATGATTCCATTTATGTAACATTTTCAAATGATAAAATCATGGAAATGGAGAACAGATTAGTGGTCACTAGGGGACAGGGATGGGGGTGGGTGGGTTTGGTGTACGGAACTATAAAGGAATAGCATGAGGGACATCTTTGAGGTAATAAAGAAGTTCTATATCTTGACTGTGGCGTTTGCACAAATCTACACACGAGAAAACTTCACGGAATCATATAAACACACACAAATGAGTACATGTAAAATTGATGCGATCCGAATAAGGTGTGTGGATTGTACTGATGTCAATTTCCTTGTTTGGATCATGTACTATAATTACATAAGATGTTACCTCTGGGGGATAGAGTGCGGGGTACACAGGACCGCTCCCCTACTATTTTGCAACTGTCTGTGTTTTATCATTTATTTCCAAATGAAAAGGTAAATAAGTGGACAAAAGATCTGAATACACATTTTTACCTAAAAAGATAAATGGCTAGAAAGAACATGAGAAGATGCTCAACATCATAAGTCATTAGGGAAATGAAAATTAAGAACACTTCAAACCCACTAGAATGGCTACAAAGAAACGGACAACACAATAAAAAAACCAGAACCCTCACAGATTGCCGGTGGGAATAGAAAAGGGCGTAGCCTATTTGGAAAACAGTTTGGCAACTTCTTAAAAAGTTAAACATGAATTTATGGTTCAACCTAACAATTCGACTTGTAGATATCTTCTCAAGAAAAAAGAAATCATGTATGTCCACACAGACTCCCACTCCAATGTTCACAGGGCCATAACTCACTATGGTCAAAAAGTGGAAACCAAACGTCCATCAACAAATGAATGGATTAAACATAATGTGGTGTATCTACATATGGACTACTATACTGCAAGAGGAATAAAGTACTCACACATGTTAAAACACGGTAGATTCTAAAAAACATTATGCTAACTGAAAGAAGCTACCCACAAAAAAACTACATTTTGTATGATTCTATAAAATCTCCAGAAAAGGTAAATCTACTAGGTAGAAAGCCTATGTATGGAGTGGTTACCTGAGGCTGGGAATCAGAAGAGAGACCAACTGCCAATCAAACATAAGGGATCTTTTTAAGGGGACAGAAGTGTTATAAAACCAGATTGTAGTGATGGTTGCATTAACTCCATAATTTTACTAAAAATCATTTAATTGTACACTTAAAACATGTCAATTTTTTGGCATGTAAATTATTTCAATAAAGCTACTTAAGTCAAAAAAAGAAAGAAAAAGCAGCCCTAAGTTTATTTACACAGAATCAAAGGGAAGTACGTGCACTTACCGTAACTGGAGCTCAGACTCCACTAAAAAGCACAAGAACTTCTGCCCACATAGGTCAGATGTAATAAACACTTTTGAGGCCTGTGAATTTTTCTCTCTGTAGTAGATACATTTATAAAATAATTGTCAGCATTGGTTCTAAAATCTGCCACAGTAACTCTTAATGAAAATATCCTGAAAGAAATCTTAAAACTACTTGGGCCAAGCATTAACATTGAAGACCCCACAACACCTCTAGGATTGGACCTTCATGATCTCTGAAATTCCTTTCAGTTCTTTGATTCTGAGTCCATTCCACAGCTTTTTTGGGAATAAATTACAAAAAATTTAACCATTATCAATGATCTTTTTAATTCCATATTAGTAAAGTTACATACTGCTAAAGCTGCAAACTTGAATCCCTATCCCTTAAAGGGTATAAGGGGTCAGACCTCTTCCGACATGACCTCTTCTCTCTCTCACAGATTAGGCTCTACTTCAACCCTTTTTTTTTTTTTTTAAGATTTTATTTATTTGACAGACAGAGATACAGCGAGAGAGGGAACACAAGCAGGCGGAGTGGGAGAGGGAGAAGCAGGCCTCTCACTGAGCAGGGAGACAGATGAGGGGCTCAACCCCAGGACCCTGGGATCACGCCCTGGGCCGAAGGCAGATGCATTAAATTAACGACTGAGCCACCCAGGCGCCCCCCTCAACCCTCTTTCTGAAATCATATCTCTAATTTCCAAAGATTTCTTTTTGGAGTAGAACAGAAGACCATAATTCTGTAAAATGAGAATCTGCAACATATTCAATTTACCAAGATATATTTAAAGACAAATTATTTTTAAATGTTGGAAATTTTTATGAAGAACAAAAACAGAGAAGCTACTTCAACACTGCAGTCACAGCTTTGCTTTCCTCCAACTATACCTATTCCCTAACCCCTAAGAACACGCATTTGCCTTCTGCGTCACAGAGAAAATGTAGCTGTAAGGCTTGAGCCCAGCCTCCTGTCTTATGTATCTAATAACCATCACTGTCTTTTGTCTTTCTCCTGAAGGCTAATCTCTCCACTTGTGCTCCTTTTTGGCTCCTCGTTCTATCCATCATTTCCTCTCTCATTTTCAATGCTTTCCCTACACTGAGTATAGCCCTTGCAGCCTACTCTCTCATATTAAGATAAAAATCTTGAAATATGAAGATGGACTGAATAATAAATGATATGAAGGACTTAATGTTAATTGGCTAGGTGTAAAAATGGCCTTGTAGTTAGGTAAGATGTCCTTACATTTTAGAGATACACACTGAGGTATTTAGTCATGAAGACTGATTTTCTCTAATGTAATTAAGCAGTAACAGAACTCTCCCATGACCCTGAGAATCCCTCTAATTTTGTATCCTTATCCCCATTCAAAGGCAATCCATAACATAATCTGTATGCCAACGTTCACTTCCTTGGTCCCCATTTACTTCTTCCACCCCATTCCCTCCACAGCCCCTCTCCAAGTGCTCCAGCCAAGATCACCAGTGAACTCACTGCCATCCAGGTACCTCCTCTCTGAGCTCATTGCTTAGTGCCACACCTCACCACCACCTGGAAATACTGGCAGCTTTCTTTTTGAAAGGCTCTCTTTTCCAGTGTCCCATGACACTTCTGTTGCTTCTCCTGCTCTTTCTGTAGCAGCTCTTCTCTCTTTTTACCCCCAAAAGCTTAAGTTTCCAAGACTTCAGTCCCTAGCTCTCTTCTGACTCTATACCACCAGATCCATTATTTGGAGGTCTCAGACCCCCTATGAGAATCTAATGAATGTTAAAACCCTCTCCTTAGGAAAAGTCCTATAAACCAACATGCACATGATTACCATATGATGCTAGGTTACTAGAACCTCTGCAACTGCAAGCTCATTCGCAGGCCCTCCAGGAGCCCAATGTCTACACACTCCTTAACTTCTAATCCACCTCCCTTGCCTCAATCACCACTTATAAGCCAACAACTCCCACATTTATTGCTCTGCTCTTTCCCCTAAGTTTATGACCCACATATAAAGCACCTTCTTAACAGCCCTCATTAGGCAGAGCAGCCCTAAAGGGCAATCTCTCTCTCCAGCCTCCCCTTTCTCAACCCTTGCCCTTCCTTCCAGCATAAGCAAAGTGAGAGTATTTGTACATATCACACTCTCATACTTCTAAACTTCTGTTCTGATCATCCTGCCTACTGTGTCCTTCTTCCCTTTCCCACCCAGCAAATACTTCCCAAAGCCCTACCAGCGAGTAGGCAGTGCCTCTGGGTCACCATCTTTAGCTGTCTCTTTTTGAGGACAGGGACAGTGACCAATTTGCCTGTTAAACCACAGTCACTAGCACACACACTGGAACTGGCTGAATTAATGAATGACCAAAGAGAACGTAAAAGGAGAAAGACCACACGGAACAGAGGTCTGAGTTGCATTTCCCATAAATAACAGCTAACACTCAACTAACATAGAGATAAAACTTTTAAAAAACACTATAAAATCCCAAGTTCCATCTACAGAAATTGTTTCTCCCTAAAACATCAAACACCTCAAATCTGAGAGATTCTTACTACTAAAGAAGAAATAGGAAATGATAAAAGAATATTTTTATAATCACTTTAATATCATTAACATCCTTTATTGAAACTGAGCTAGCCTTAATATTTATCTCTGTATTTTTATAAGTATTAATAACTGATTATATTAAAAGATTAAAAGGAAACTCTAAGAAAAACACCAAGTATTTTCTAAGACTTTCATCAACATTTTTCTTTGAATAGAAAAATATATATCCCAAACCTTATATTAGTAATTGTTTCTGTCCATAAATGGTCAATACAAAGTTCAGGAACAATTGGCTCTGTTTCTGGTGCAAGGAAGGAGCCATTAGAATTACTATTTGGAGAATGAGAAATACTATGTCTCTTCGGAGACTGATTATGGCTTGAAAGGTTGAACCTCTGCACCCCTGAAAAAGAGTGCACTCCTAAGGCGGGAGAATGAGCACGGCTGCAAAATAAACATAGAGAGGGCATCACAATTAACAAGGCAGGCTGACAGAACATGCTTCCCAATCATATTTTCTAAAACTCTATGTATCAAGTGCATTCATGGCATAATCCCAGTCAAAAATACATTTTTTAAAGGGAATAACTACTTAAATGGTTCATATTAACATGTTTTATTATATTCTAAAGATTTAAAATTCTTGTTAGAATTCATCCTTTAATTTTAAAACTGAAAATTAGTTCATTTTCTGCCTCAGAACATGAACTGTTTTTTTAATTCAAAAAGGTCCAAACTGCATTCCTTTACATTCAGGTATGTACATACCAACGAAACTATGTCCCCATATTACCAGATAGATACTAATAAAAATGAAAAAACTAATGCAAAAACCAAAAAAAAGAAAGGAAGAAAAGAAAAACCGAAATATTTTTGCAATTAATATTCATCAAATTGCTGCCACTTAATGACGGAAATGAGGCAACCAATCTTATGACAAGCACAGGCAGCTTCTAAATAGGACTCATTTAAAAGAACTTTTACTTAGTAACACAACTGGGATAATTGCTACTTTCCCTAAAAAAATACCCAAGAGCTGTCAACAGAGATTTTAAATCCTTCAAAACATTAAGAAAAGTTTGAAAAGAAGGTATCTCTTTCTTGGGAAATCTTGTTTAAAACAAGGAAACACTTCCACACTTAATTCCCACCTTAGAGCTGCCATGTTGGAAATAGAAGGTGAACGAGAGTGTAGACTGGGTGAGGAGGTCGAGCGACTCTGACTGTGAATGGAGGAGTAATTCTGGAAAGGTGAAGCCACGGGGGAATCTCCTTTGGAGAGGCTTCTGAGGTGTGCTGTGAGGGAGCTACTACTGGCCACATTCTGTGGGGTTCCCCCCTGTTCAGAGAACTTTAAGACAACATTCTCTTCCTTAAGTCAAAATGATGAGAAGGGGGGAAAAAAAGGCAATAATTAGATTAAAAGGGTAATTTCCTGGTGAGAATTCAGGGTAGAAGCCAGTTATTAAAGACACAATATTTCTTTTTTCCTAAGAAGCTCAATGCATTTCACAAATGATTCTTCCAAATACATGTGAAAGTTTTCAGTGTTAACTATCCTTTCATACTAAGAAGTGACTTGCCTTTATCCTTACCTCTGTTTTGACTCTCCGGAGAGCCCACACAGAATGCAAACTTTGAACAGTGTCATAGGTCATTATAATGGAAGGATCAGTGTTGAGAAAAACAATTTTCATTGCATGATCCACAACATATTGCACCCTTGATGAACCAAAAAGACCTTAATGATAAAAGAGAAGCGGATCAGGTATTGAACAATGAACTTTGCAAGACAGTTCTTTATGAAGTGACTTTCTAGAATTCCTAAAGAGAAACCCAGCCAATTAAGATACAAAATCCACTAATATGTTATATAATTACCCTGAATTTAAATTTACTTTGGGCATCAACTTCCTCAAAATACATAAAGATAAGAATACATTACCATTTTCAGTTTCACATACATGCAATTACATGTTGAAGATGTGTGCTGACTCGCTGTCCCATCGCCCACAGGTAGAAGGTCTGTGGCTACTCAACTGACTGATCTGTAAACTGCAAGCAACTATTCTGCCAAGTTTGACCTCTTGACTGTTTTTCTTCTGTATGAAATCTGTCCTCTATCAACAGAGCTGAACAGTACACTATTTACTGAGTATACACGCAAAATATTTCTCCTAGTGAGTTTAGCTTTTACTTCTGTAGTACCCTGAATTGATATTATAATCTTATCTAACAGCTTCCTAAATGCTTCCCTCTGTTAAAATATTTTTTAATTTTAAATAATTATTTTATAAAAATAAGAGATATTTTATAAAGAAATGAATAAAAATCACTCATAATTCCACCATCTCAAAATATCCACTATTAATATACTAAGAAGTATTCCTTCTAGTGTTTTTTACCTACACGTATACATACACTTCTCATGCATTTACAAAATTAGAATCACTGTATTCAGTTTTCTATTCTACTTAACATTATGAATAAGCAATTCCTGAGGTCATTAAATATTATTCAAAAATGTGATCAATAATGCTTCACACCATTCGGTCACAGGCTCTAACATGTTTATTTAAGCTGTCCGTAATTGTTACCAATATAATACAGAATTATCATCAAACTTTTCTGTAAAAGGCCAGAGAATAAATAGCTTAGGCTTTGTGGACCATATACTGACTGCTGCATAATGCTTTTTTCTACAACTCTTTAAAAAGATATAAACCATTCTTAGCTCATAAGATATACAAAAACAAGCTTTTGGCTGGACTTAGCCCATAGGCTGTAGTTTGCCAAGCTCTAATACAGAAGATTAAAACCTCAGTGGAATTTCAGAATATGTGCAAGTAAAATTGGTCAAGAAAAATAAACATTTTTTTCAGTTTTCAAGTCCTCATTATTTATAATTACCTATCATGTCTGGCCACTTTTAAATTCTTAAGCATCTAGAAATACCTGTAGGAAATATTAAAAGTTCTACATCTCCACAAATTATTTTATTATAAAGAGAAAATGAATTATTAAAATGTACACAGTACAGGCTTAAAAATCTGCACTTTTTTCTTCAACAACAATTTTAGTTCATCTAAGTATTGTTCATTTACTTATTACTGAGGAACAGAGTCCACACTCATTTACAGATAGGTTAGCGAATATATCAATATTCCTGATTGATTATAGGCCCTATTTTTTTTTTTAAAGATTTTATTTATTTATGTGACAGAGAGATAGCCAGCGAGAGAGGGAACACAGCAGGGGAGTGGGAGAGGAAGAAGCAGGCTCCCAGCGGAGGAGCCCGGTGTGGGACTCGATCCCGCAATGTCGGGATCACACCCTGAGCCGAAGGCAGACGCCTAACGACTGCGCTACCCAGGCGCCCCTATAGGCCCTATTTTTAATAAAAGAATAACTATTAAAATAGTTAATACCATGGTATTCAAGAAATTCTTGCTTTAATATATATTTTCATAATAAAAATGTTTATTTCCATAAAACAAGCCCAATTTTCATAAAGCTCCTTCATTTCTTCTTATGCCCCAACCTTAAAAAAAAGAGCTTATATGAAAGAATTTATAAAAATACACTTACTTCCAGATTTACAAACAAGTGGGGTTATTTCATCTAGTGGATGCAGCATGCTGAACATAGTGGGTAAAGGTTCTCTAGTAATAAACAAAAAATCAGTCAATCGCCAACACAAAATGAATCCATTCATGTGCAAATTTTGTACTTTTCTTGCAAAGAAATATCTTCTCCAGATTATACAAGCAACTGGAAATCTACCATCTCAAAAAGCAAGCCTCTAAATTTTTTACATACTATTTTTCACAGTATCTTCTATTTCATTCCTGGAAATATCTTTTCTTGTGCATGGTAATTCTATGCATGCACACACACAGGGAAATCGATACAGCCCAGGGAATCTCTACAAATAGCAATCTTCACAATACAGAGCCAATGGAGTAATAAGCATAAGGCAATCTTTTTTTTTTTTTTTTTAAACCTCTTAGGGGCAGTGCGTCTTTGGCAGCTAAGAAAGAAATTCAGTGTCCTACGTTCATTTACAAAAAAGTGTCAAAAAAAAAAGGAAGAAAAACTTCAAGTAAATAAAAAGGCTACTTTTTTTAAGGAGTGATTTAAAAAGGAGAAAAAAAACAGGCCGTCTATCTAAACAGAAAGATTAAAATCTATAAGCAATTTTTTAAAAACAGTGTCTACTACTTGCACCAGACTATGACAGGTACTATATGTTCCTGCCCTTCAATGAGCTCAAAATTTATTAGGGACACAAGGTAAACGTGTTACCAATAAGCACCTACCATTTACTGTGCATCTAATATATACTAAGTCCTATGTCAAAGATTATATACATCAGCTCATTTTATCTTTGTATAAATCCTAAGAGGTAAATGATAGTACTTCTGTAAACAGATAAGGAAACTAAAGCTAAGAAAGCTCTAATGACTTATCCAAAGTAACACAACGAAACAATGACAGCTCTAAGAACAGTCTTTATATCCGTAAGTATGTGTTCATTTAATTTTACTATGGAGGAGAGGAGGAAAGCAGTAGATAATTAAGTGCCAAGTCAGAAGTAGACCTCGTAAGTATACAATACTGAGATGCGAGAAAATGGCATTTATCTATGCTGTTAGCATGGAAATTATCATCATCCCAAACTTTTAGGTAAACAATTTTACCTCAAAACCAACACTAAAAGAGCCCAAATAATAATATACTGAACTGAGTAAAATGAATACCTGGGTGGACCTGGAGGTACCTCATGTGTAGAACTGCTTCGTTCAAACAACAATCCATATTTGGTGGGCCAAACATTTGCAACCTATCAGGTAAAAGGACAGAAAAAAAGAAGTAAAAGCAATGACTCTTTATATGTGCTTAGGAAACTATAGAACATTAGATTTTCTTCCAATTTAAAGATTCACAAAACAATGATCATTAGCTATATTTTTTTAAAGTCCAAGACAAAATCAAATCTAAGAGTTCAATCAGAAATTCCTGCCACTGGCTAATAACAATACCAAAATGACAATGTGATGAAATTTTAACAGTAACACTAGGTATAAAAAAGATAATGAGAAACAGGAAAAAGACTAATCTTGTTCACGTGCTTTAATATACCAAAATGATTTCTTTCTGTAACTTAAACTGAAAAAAATCTCTCAGGAAAAAAACTCCATAATCCACTTCATTAAATAATTTATTTTTTATGCAAAGGATGGAAAAATGGTAAGAATTAAAACTGTTAAAATTTGGTTACTTTATTTTAATAAAAATGACATTATTGATTACAACAAAGCATAAGAATAGCAGTATTTCTGCAACCAATTAATTCAAGAATATTCTACAACAAAACACAAAAACAGTGAAATATTCAATTCACCTGAAAAGGTAAAGAAGCTATGTAATCCTTTCCTTCTATGCTATGCATGTTAATACACGAACTTTGCAATATACATATGCATTTTTCTACTTCATCACTACCTGAAAAGAAAGGGTACAACAAGATTTATGCATTTTTTTCCAAAAAAAAAAAAAATCTCAACAATTATGAACTGCAATCCCAACAGCATAAATTCTTTAATGTACCATTAAAAAAATACTTAGGCTAAATCACTATTATTAGTGGCTACTTATTCTGAACAACAACAAAAAAAATGAGATAAACATTTGGAGTAAGATGAATAAAATTTCAAAAAAGAAACTTACTGTAGGCCTTCTCAGATTTATCCTGTGATATGATGAAGTCACACCACAATGCCTAAAATTAAAACAAAATGCTTACCTGAGAAAATTGTATCTAAATAATAACCTTTTCACTAATGGCATCTGACTAGTAACAATGACACCTACATATACCTTTCCCTCTTTATCAGTTCAACACACACACCATGGGAACAAAAAAGAATAAGATAAAATAAAATTAGACTAATTAATGACAAATATTATAAGAAAAGACAAACTATGTTTGCAAATCAGTTTTAGAAAGCTAAAGTTATCAGAAGAGTTCCAAATCGCCACGCTATTTTATAATCTCCAGACTTACCCAAAGATCTTATCACTCTCGGACTGTCCTAGACTCATTTTAGAAAAAAAACTTCAAAAAAATTAACACTTTCCTTTCTAAAAGGCCCCTCTTATAAAATACAAACTAGGAAAAGCCATTAGACTTCAACTGGCATGCATGACAATCACTTGTTGAAATTATTTAACAGCATTTTTATGTTTGTTTTTAAAGATTTTATTTATTTATTTATTTATTTATTTGACAGAGCGAGCACAAGCAGGGGAAGCAGCAGAGGGACAGGAGAAAGCAAGCTCTCTGCTGAGCAGGGAGCCCAATGCAGGGCTCGATTCCAGGATCCTGGGATCATGACCTGAGCTGAAGGCAAACATTTAATCGACTGAGCCACCCAGGCACCCCTATGTTTTTTTTCCAATGTGGTAAAATACATGTAACATAAAACTTACCACTTTAACCATTTTTTTTTTTTTTTTTTTTGAGAGAGAGAGAAAGAGCAGGGGGAGGAGGGGGAGGAACAGAGAGAGAGAGGGAGAGAGAGAATCCTAAGCAGGCTCCACACCCAGTACAGAGCCTGACTTGGGGCTTGATCTCATGACCCTGCGATCATGACCTGAGCAGAAATTGAGAGTTGGACACTTAACCGACTGAGTCACCCAGGCACCCCTACTTATAAGCAATCTTAAGAGAAAGGAGACAAGAGAAAAGAGAGAAAACATCTAACCACATATCCATGGAATCCAGTAAACAGGAAATCATTCTTGGGAGAAACGAAGATGGAAACAGAGAAGCAAAGAACTATCATCAAGTCCATTTTTCACATCTACACTAATCATATGAATTACATACAGAAAAATCATCATCAAAAAGATCACTGGCAGGGCATCTGGGTGGCCTAGTTGGTTGAACGTCCAACTCCTGATTTCAGCTCAGGTTGTGATCTCAGGGTCGTGAGACTGAGCCCCACATAGGGCTCCATGCTGGGCGTGGAACCTGCCTGGGATTCTCTCTCCCTCTACCTCTTCCCCTTCCCCAGCTTGCACAAGTGAACGCAGGCATGAGCACTAATACATACATACATACATACATAAAATCTTTAAAAAAAAAGATCATTGACTTTAACACTTCTGAACAGAAACACTTTCACACATGCCCTTAGGTTTCAAAATAATTCAGTTTATCTTTCCCAATAAATTGTTAGAAGAGTATAGTGCTCATGAGGAAAGAATTAACGTAAAAATAATAAATAAGCAGTGTCCTGGTACAAATGTTTCAGTGTTTACCAATAAGAAATTTAACATTAGTCAAAAAACCTCCAAAATCTTATAAACAGCCTACCAATCCAACTATTATAAATGTATTCCTTTTTCCCTCAACTTTTTATTTCTGAAAATTTTCAGTAAGAAAAGTTGAAGTAGTACACTGAAAATCTGTCTCACCTAAATCTAAGTTATTCATATTTTGCCATTATCTGTTTATGTGCATGTATTTGTGTATATATGGGATTGAGGGGGCACTATTTGAATTACACATCATGACACTTTACCCCTAAACACCTCACCATGCACTTCCTACAAATAAAGATGTTTTCCTATATAGCAACAAAACCATCATCCTGCCTAAGAAGAAAATAACTTTCTAACATCACTTAATAGCCAGTCCATTTGCAAGTTTTTCAAATTTTCCCAAAAAATGTTTTTAGCTGATTTTCTAGAACCAGGATTCAAAGTCCATTTAACAAATTTCAAAATTTGAATGCCCCTTTAGTCTTTTTTAATCTAGAGCAATCCCCACCTTTTCTTTCTTTCTCCCTGACTTTTTACACTTGATTTTAGCCGAAAGGCGAGAAGTGACCTCTCCCTGACATTTTAAAGAGACCAGAATGTAGACCGTCCCCCCAATTGTTTTCTCATGGCGTTTTTTCTTTAAACTTTTTATTATGGGAAATTTCAAATATATATTAAGTAAACAGAATAGCAATGAATTCCCATCCACCAGCTTCAATAATTATCAAGCTTTGGCCATTCTTGTTTCATCTACACATCCAACCCATTCCTCATCTCCTGATATTTTAAAAGTTGATCCTCTTATCCCCATATTTCCTATGATTAAAAGTTAGACCTAGATAGTGAAGTTAAGTATTTCTGAGAAGACAACTTAGTAAATGACATCATGTACGTCATGCTGCATTACAGCTAGAGGTGCGTATTACTCCTCTTCCCCACTACCAGTGATGATAAACTCAATCAATTTGGTTGAGGTGGAGACCAACAGATGCTTCACAAGTAGAGATACATTTGTTCCTTCACATTAACAAGTAAGCCACAGGGTGACACCTTGGTGCTATGGTTGTATCCTTTTACCCAACAGTGTTAGTGTCCGTTTACAGTCTTTGTCTCTATCAGTTTACATGCGAGGTTAAAAAAATGGTCATTTTCTAATCTTACCATTTCCTTTTTATTTATTCACCAGCATTTTATAAATAAGGGTTTTCCTTTATTAACTGGAGATGAACTGCATGTCTTCCAAAAAGGCATGGCAAATGCTTAATTCTTTCCCTTTAGTTACCTATTTCAGAACACAGGCTTAAGAGTCAACTACAACAATAGTAAACTAGGTGTTTTTTCCTTTCCCTTTCTCTGTGAGTATTATTCTGAGCCCAATTTTTTTTATTCAAAACTCTGCAATCAATTATAATCATCATGTGTTAAAATATTTTTGTACCCTTAATGTCTTATAAATTTTTATTGACAATCAAATTAATCAAGGACAATGTTTAAAGATTATCATTAAACTGACAAAGGACAGTATAAAAAAAGTAATGACACAGAAAACAAATGAAATTTTTATTTTCCTACCATTATCTTCACTACATTTTAAAATATACATCCAGCTGTTGGGATCATTAAGCTATGTTTTTATCATTTCTGTTAAATTCTAAGATAAAAGCTTTTTTTAAAAAAAAGTGTTAAATAGTCAACTAAATGCTAAAATTCAAATCAACTCACCTGTTGAACAGGACTGTCAACTGTAAACGCTTTATAAACAGCCAATGCCTGGCTTTTACTTCCTTTGCTCCAGATCACCATATTTCCAGCCACATAGAGTTCCTCATCATAATCCACTTCTTCTCCAATTTCACTGACACCTTTCCTTAACTGCCAGCTTTCCTTAAAAATTAACAAATGTAAGACATGTTAAAGCACTCTCTTTTTCAATAGTATGGAACAAGATTTATTAATTAAATCAAATGGTCATCCAGATACAAGTCTCCTACTCTCTCTCTCTCTGCCTGTGGATTAAGACTCAATCCAAACCCAACTCTCAGAAGGTTTGGTGCCACTGATTAACAGAATGGATGTGTATTATAAATCTTACAGGATTTCATGAACAAAAATTCACTTAAAAATTCTCCATATTAACTGCCTTATGTTATAATACATTTATTCTGCCAAAAATATAAACAAACAAAAATTATACTTATCTATAGAATGAAACCAACATACTTGGGACACTAAAAAGGTATATTAAGCACATGCGGGGGTGATGGAAAGGGAGTAGTGAGGTACACATGGGAATCACTGGCAGAGTTTATGCATAATGCAGATTTCCCTGTTTCACAACTGCGTATACACTCACCTTCCTTCCCTTGTCCAAACCATCAAAATGAATGGGAACAAGAAAAGTTTAGATTTCTAACTACATAAACCTCCCCTCTCTGAGATTTGGCATTTTGGATAGGAAAAGGGAATAAGGCAGGAAAGACTGATTTTCTGATACATACTTGCATCTCATTCCCCTATTTAAGTATTACTACTCTATCTACTTGTGTAGCATTTCTTTTCTCCTCTAGAAACATGCACATCTTTTGCAGTAGGGACAATTTCTAACTGTACCATCTACTCATCAAATAACATGAAATCTGGTCTCTACATACTAAGTGAAGAGGACGTTTAAAAGAGACCATAATCATACTACTGAACTTGACACTCATTATGACACCATGAGTTACACGTCTAAACAGCTGTGACACTATAATACAATAATATCGTCACTTTAGCCTTGATTGAAATTACCAAATCTGAATCTCTACTCCACAAGTTACATCATATTCATCTCTGTTTCATCTGAGTAGCCTTAAATTATAAATATGTTTCAAAAATGTAATGGGAAACTTAATGGAACCTTCTGTTTCTCGTGGATTGTAACCTCCTGAAGGGATCCCACCAAGCCAGCAGCACCATCAGAAGACCATAACTCAGAGGCTGGCTGCAGCTGGCGAAGCTGAAGGTTCAAAGCATTAGGGTGGTGCTTGCAGTGGTCTCGACCGAAAGGAACAAATTCCTGCAAATCCCCGGCTGCAATCATCGTTGCCCTTTCTTCATAGAAGTTCGACATGGGTTCCAAATATCAACATTATTTCTGCATGAATTCAAACACATTCTGGTCAGCTTCTAAAGTCAAAACCTGAATGAAAATATCATAACGGTTTACAGAAGAGTCATTAATCCTTAGATGAGTGTCAAATAACCCTATCATATTGTAGGTATACAAGTAATCATAATATCAAAGGGCATTCCAGATTCCATGAAAAGCATACCTAAAGGATCACTGGCATATTGGAATGAAGCAAACAAAAAAATATTACTTCTAACTCATCAGTAGTTGAAGTACTGCTTTTAGTTGACCAGTCCACAAAAGACCTAATAACTATCAAGTGTCATCAGCAGTTTTGACACCCCAATTCATTTAAACATATAACTACAATGAATTCCATTTTTTGGTCAAACCAGAACCAAGGCATGAATAACCCCGGCCATGGAATAGTCATGCTTGTAGCAAATTTAAGAGTGTTAGCTTTTCATTAACACAATCTATTACAGTACAATTCATTAGATGTAGATGAGCTGTGGGTGGAAAAATGCTCCTTTACCTCCAAGACATTTCTATATACAGTAATCGACAGCTAATAAAATTCTGATACTCTGCAATGTGGTATATAAAGTGGATGACAGTTCTGTCTCTGAGACAAAACCTACATTCAAAATAGGTTTTGTGGCATCACATTTAAACTGCAATCCTCAAACACAGAAATCAAAACAAACATTTGATGTCAGCACCACAGACAACCTTTAGTATCTGAAAAGCACTCATGATTAAGAGTTTAATTAAATTTGATTTAGATTTCTCATTTGAGGTTTTTTTGGCATCAGTTTTCCTTGCTGCAGTATCTCAAAGCCTCTGTAGATCCTATGCAGCAACCAGAGGTGCACAGCTATTTTATTGTGAATTAACATTATTCCTGAGACAACTGTATGTCACAATGGTGGCACTTATTTCCTCCTGCTAAAATTCAGAATCGAGAACAGTTGAACTTAGAACATCACTAATAACGTGCCTTATAAAACTTACAAGAAAACAACAAAACTGCTGGTCTTCCTATTTCCTAGTCAACAGGATAGCCAGCATTAAACTTGCGACTTTATCCAACTTCAGTTGTGCAATTTCGAAATGTTATTCTATTAAAACTTTGAGAAAATTACATTATTACATAATTATTTTAACAGTGCAACATCTTTTTGTACGATTAAAATATATTTAATACTTTCATAGTCCCCCAAATTTCTGTGTGTTTACTTATTAGGGCAACATAAAAAGCTACATATGAAAGTACTATGTTACACTGATAAGCTATAAATCAAGTTATCGGCATTGTTTACCATAAACAAAAACTACCGTGCCAAAGGTAACCACAAAATTGCTTCAAGAAGAGACCCAAATGCACAGGAAAGGCATCTTGCATAGAGTCTCCGCAAAAAGGCAGAGCAAGGGGCCGATGTAGAAGCTGAGGCCCACATGGAACACCGCTTCTAGCTCAGGAAGGAAGTCAGCGAGGAGCGGCGCGGGGAGGTGCACCCCGGAAAGCCCAGTCCTTAGGCCGGGGGCCACTTGGCGCGAACGCGCGCTCAGGGCCTGCCCCTGGGCTCCCAGCCCTCCGGTCACCGAACGCAGGTCAACCTCGGGTGCGAGGGTCACAGGACATGCGGTGAACCACCGGACGCTGCGGGCCCGGGCCCGCACCTGTGTAACTCGGGACGCGTCAGGCGCGGCGAGCCCCGGCTGCTCCCCGGAGGCGCGGGGCCGAGGGGGCCCGAGGGCAGCGGCGGGGTCGGTCACGGTGACTCCTCGGCCGCTGCAGCTTCTCATTCCCTCTCCCTCCCCTATTCCGGAGGAAGAATGGGCAGCAGCTGCTGGCGTGACTGCGACGACAGGCTGAAGTGCTGGGAAGCCACTCAGGCGAGAGGTTCAAATGAACGCGTCCATCTTGGCTTTCCCGTCCTGCCTCGCGCAGGGGCGGGACGGGGTGGGGCGTCGCAGGAGGCGCGCGGCAATATCTCCGTCCTAGCGCCTGCGCAGCTGCGGGAAGAAAGCGCGGCGCAGGATTTGCAGGCTGCTTCAACCTCCCTTAGCGCAACGCGGCCCTTCAAAGCCGGCCTGCCTCTGCCGGAGTGTGTACCGTGACAGGTCCATCCTGGCGTCCAGATCTTCTCCAGTCATGTCATTACAACTAGAACTGCCTCTTAACTCTGAATTAGGAGATATTCGGGCTAGTTTCACTCCAGTCTCCTGACCCCCAAACGGGAGGTATGTACTTCCAGGCTTGGGACAGAAAGGGACGTGCTGATTTTCTCTCTTTGGCAGGGCACTTTAACTTTTTGGGTTCCGGACCCATTCATAGACCCAGGTTAAGAATCCAGCTTTATCGCTCCCTCTGTGTCTGTGGATTCAACTGTACAATATCGCACTTACGGAAACTAGAAAACTTTCTTGAGCTCTAATCTCCAATTGCGTGGTATCTTTAGGTTAAAAGTATTGATAAGCGTCCTATTGCCAAAAAATAAAGTTCAAGTTATTTATCCAGAAATGTAAAGTTGGCTGAAACTTTATGTCCACTGGGATTCCCCTAACACGTTTTCACTTCGCGACCCTGGTATCTTGGTTCATTCTCTTCCTTTTATTTGGAATGTCAGCCTTCAGGGTGTAGCTTGAATGCTTTTTCTCAGAATTCTTCACTCCAACAGGAGAGAGGTTGCTGAGGACTGAATAGTTTGTGTCCCGCCTAAATTCGTGTGTGGAAACCTAATGTCCCATGTGATGGTATTAGGAAATGGGACGTTTAGGAGGTGCTTAGATCATAAGGGTGGAGCCTTCATGAATGGGATTAGTATACTTCTAAAGAGACCCCACAGAAGTCCCTTGCCCCTGCCACCAAGTGAGGACACAGCAAAAGACAGCTATCAATGAACCAGACAGCAGGTGTCACCAGACACCCAGCCTGCCAGCACCCTGATCTTGGCCGTCCCAGATTCCAGAACTGTGAGAAATAAATGTTTATTGTTGATAAGCCAGGCAGTTTATGGTATTTTTGTTACAGCAGCCCAAATGGACTAAGACTTTAAGAAGTTTGAAGAGACCTGCCTTTCACTACAAGTCATTTGCCTGAAACCAAAATATCCCCAGACTTCCCTGGCCTGATACAGGGAGCAAATTTTGATCAAGGCAAATCGATCAGTAGGAACAAGACCAGAAGGAGCCAGACAAATAAATTCTCTTTTCTTCTCCCCCAGGTGGACTATTGTAAGGCATGTTTTCTCTGCACCACCTGTCAGGAGATGTGTGTGGCTGAGTGGGCCATCTGCCAAGCAGACTCCTGCCTGGTGTTCAGGCAGCGTGTGTGAAGCAGCACTAGCACAGTACTTCTCATCCTTCCTGCTTCCTTTCCCCTTTCCTTCATTCTCTGCAGCTTGGACATCAGCACTCATTCATCTTGCCACCAGCTCTGTCTTTTAAGGTACGCAGGCAGCACAATCCATAAGGAGTTTCTTATGCTGCTAGTTACCCAGTCTGTAAAGCAGAGTCACTGAAAGGATTCACTCAGCTCTCCTCTGTCCTGGGTGTTCCTCGCAAATTCTCTCAAGATGCTTCTCTGTAGCCTCAGCCAACGATGTCCTCTGTGAGGGCACCAAGGGTGATGTTGACATTGCCCATCCAGTACTCCCAAAGACCATCCATCCTCAGGTGCCAGAGCAGGGCTGTGTTCCTGCAGAATAGCCGAACACGTCATTCTGTCCCATGACAGCACTCCAATGTCAATAACAGTACTGCTTGCACTCATGGTCTGACAAAGTCTCTTAAGAAGACAAATCTTCTAGCTTCTGCCACTAACTTCTGCTCATGGGGGTCCAGACCACAAATCCAGGAGTTTCAGACAATAGTCATCTCCTGCTATCTCCATCATCCTTCCATTCTCTTCTGCTAGCATTTGAGGCATCCCCTTGGCTTGGAACACGGAAGCCCTGGTGTAGACTCCTACAGGCAACCAACTCACTGCACTTCTGCCATGTCCTCCAAACAAGCATGGATTATTTTTAGGCCTCCTGAGGTTGCGTTTTGGATACAGATACAGGTATATCCAGTATTATGAAGTAGACCTCTTTTGTTGGAGTACTTACCGAGTAATTAACAAAATCCTCCATATATAATTGGTGTGCCAAAAATATTGAATAAAATCCCTATTTGTCACTTTTAATCTATTTGTGACAAAATATACAAATCTGTGCATAAATAGCTATTGCTGCATAATAATATTACCACAAAATGTGTGGGTTAGAGTAACATATTTATTATGTCACAATTTCTGTGGGTCAGGAGGATAGGCCTCAATGGGTCTTCTGCTTAGGGTCTCACAAGGCTGCAGTAAAGGTGTTACTTGGTGTATGGTGTCATCCAAGGCTCTGCTGGGGAAAGTTCTGCTCCCAGGCTCACTCAGAATTCAGTTTCTTGTCGTTATAGGACTAAGGGCTTCAGCACTTTGCTGGCTGTCAGCAAGAGGCTGTCCTCAGCAACTAGAGGCCACCCAAAGTTCCTTTCTACATGGGGTTCCCCAATATCATCAAAGCATGCAAGCCAAGAAGGCAATAGCGTTTACCAGCAAGAAGTCAGTCACAATTGGGCACCTGGGTGGCTCAGTCGGTTAAGCGTCTGCCTTCTGCTCAGGTCATGATCTAGGAGTCCTGGGATCAAGCCCCACATAGGGCTCCCTGCTCAGTGGGGAGTCTCCTTCTCCCTCTCGCTCTGCCCCTCCCCCTGCTTCTTCTCTCTCTCTCCCCGCCCCCCAAAAAATGAATAAAATCTTAAAAAAAAAATCAGTCACAATCTTACACAATCTTATATAGTCTAACCACAAAAGTGGCATCTCATCACCTTTGAGGGTTAGAAGGTTAGAAGGAAGTCACACTCAGGGGTGAGAGAGGATTATATCAGGAGGCTGGGAGCATTGGGGTCATTCTCAGTAGCAGCCCGCTGCTGTTTCCAATATCTGTCTGGTAAGAAGGCCTTAGACCTCCCGTTTTAGCTGAGAGTGAAATGTATGCCAGGTTCTTCCTCTCCTCTGAGCCCTTGCTGCTGCCTCCCCTCTCCCCTTCCTCTCTGGGCCTGCCCAGGGCCCTATATCTGACTCTCTACCAGGCCTGCACTGGGCCCACAGCTGACCCCATCCCACCCTCCAGTTCTTGACAACTTCATAGTCTCAGAAACTACAAAAGGACTTCAGTTAAGGCCAAGTTTTCTGTGTTTGAACTACTGCAGAGGAGAGACAGGGAAAACAAGCTCCTTCTCAAATGCCTGAAATCATACTTGATTTTTACAGGATTGAAGAAGAAGGACCCAAAGAGTCAGGGGACAGTTACCAGTTCATTTACATGGTAAGTGAATAACAAGAGGTACAATTAATGAGCGATCACATAATGTTTTCTGAATGTATTCAGTTTTCCAATACATGGTTCACAAACGTGAAGTCAATTCAAGCATAGGGGTTAGAATTTACATTTAAAGTAAAGTGACCAGTCATCCATCCCAATTTTCCCAGCACTGGGGTTTCCCAGGACACCGGACTTTCAGATTTAAAACCAGATATCCCACGTCAAATGCAACTACTGGTCACCCTAATCTAAAATGACAAAGGCAGGCTTTATACACAGCTGAGCAAACCCTTACCTTCTGGGACGTTAGGTATTGGGGCAGTTCAGGGAAGTGAACCTCACAGCATATAAAACACAATGTCTTCTCCATTTCAAATATATGGCTAGCCTGGCTGGTCCAACTTTATGTCTCACAATGTAATTGCAAAAAACAGTTGCAAAATCAGCAACAATTTTCAGCATTGCATTGAGCAAACAGGAAGCCTAAAGACCTAGGAAATTAGGGGTTTATTCATTTAATCAAAGCTTCTCCCATCTTAGAGAGTTCATATTTCTGATCTAAAATTTTTCTTTATCAAACAGAAGGTTTATGGTATTTTGATTGCACAATTTAAATGCTACCTTTTCAAATAATAACCCATTTTCCCCCAAGAAAAACACAACAATCTTAGAGAACTATAATTAGAGATATAATTGAGAGTAGGTGGCTTGTGGAAACTAAATAATAAAAGATTGCGTTCAACCATCTTTTTTTTTCAAAGGTAACTCAGGTTAGTTTGATTAGTACATTTTATATCAAGTTCTTGGTTCCCAATTCTGATTTTAACCAGCAATCCTTTACTATTTTAGGCCTCTGGGTCTCTTTGCTATTACTATAACTGCTAAATTAGAAGGCCACAAGACTTGAAATGGTGATGGTAATGGACTTCTTCATAGTAGGGAATATGTTATTGTACAGTACAGAATGGGGACCTTAGGTACAAATGGCAGCAAGCAGTCGCTCTGTGGAAGGGACGACAGTTCCCGTAACATAACAAGCAACAATTAAGGTAGTGCTTTCTAAAATCCCTCAATGATAAAGGTATTCTCAGCCATCATTCTTGCCTAACTATTCCCAGGTATGGAGACTTTATCAAGTGAGGATGAGTAGTTGAGGTTGGTAGAGAAGGAGTAACACCACATGCTGAGAAAGAAGAACTACACAGCTTGCATTCTCACTTGCCTCGTTGATAGGTTCAGAGGTAATTTTGTATAGTCTTTACATTTCTGCCTCTGCAAAAAAAAAAAAAAAATGCTTTCCAATTTCCACAGGTGAATATGTGCTGTACCTCATTCTCTATAGCTTTTCAAGAATTCTGAGGGTCTGAAATTTTACCCTATCTGCCTGCCACAGTTCCATGAATGCCAGTAGAAGCCAGAAAACCACTGGGTCAGAGACGAAGGATGATTTATTACTTCGAGCAGTAACAGCAGAGTAGCAACATTATTGTGCCAGTGCCCAGAGTCCCAATTCCCACAGAGTGATGTGAGGAAGGCCACATGACACCTGCATACATTGGGTTACATTACAGGAAAGGAACAGTGAGGTTAGAAAACCCTTTAGTAATGGGCAGTAAGAACGTCTGCCCTTTGCTCAAAAGGAGACACGATCTCTGTCTTCAAAGGCTATAAACTGGTAGGAGAAGAAAGGGATAAAGAAAGGGGGGGTAGGGGCGCCTGGGTGCCGCAGTCCTTAAGCGTCTGCCTTTGGCTCAGGGTGTGATCCCAGCGTTCTGGGATCGAGCCCCACATCAGGCTCCTCTGCTAGGAGCCTGCTTCTTCCTCTCCCACTCCCCCTGCTTGTGTTCCCTCTCTCGCTGGCTCTCTCTCTCTGTCAAATAAATAAATAAAATCTAAAAAAAAAAAGAAAGAAAGGCGGGGTAATCAGAAGGGGGAATGAAGCATGAGAGATTATGGACTCTGGGAAACAAACTGAGGGCTTCAGAGGGGAGGGGGTGTGGGGGAATGGGATAGGCTGGTGATGGGTAGTAAGGAGGGCACGTATTGCATGATGCGCTGGGTGTTATACACAACTAATGAATCATGGAACATTACATCAAAAACCAGGGATATACTGTATGGTGACTAACATAATATAATAAAAAAAATATTAAAAAAAAACAAAGGCTATAAACAAACCTTCCCTTTGCTCCAAAGACAGACACTGTTTCTGTCTTCCAAGGTTTCCTACCAAAGAAACAAGGGCAGACTGCCCCCCTTGAAAGGCAAGCAGAACTGTCTCCCAACATGGCAAAGTGTAACTCTCTCATTTATCAAAGTTTCTTCCATACAAGTAAATTAAAAGACACAGAATCTAATTTCACAATGGTTCTGTCTTATCATTTCTTGCTGTGTAACATTACCACAAACCTAGTGGCAATCCACATTTATTAGTATCTTACAGTTTCTATAGACTATTAAAGTAACATGTTTGTTGTTCTACACCACTAAATTTGGGGTCATTTGTTACACAGCAATAGACATCTGGAACAGACAGACAATGGAGAATTAACACACATCTTAGGAAACTTCTGTACTTGGTTGACTAGTAGCTCCTACACCCGCCCTCCCCCACAAATTCAAATCCACCTGGAACCTCCGAATGCCATCTTATTGGAAATAAGCAATATATAATTGCTAATGTAGTCAAGTTAAAGTGAATGTATGCCAGACTACGGTTAAACCTAATCCAATGACGAGGATCCTTATAAGAAAAAGAACTTTGGACACAAAGACATAGACATGCACAGAAGGAACATGACCATGTGAAGAAGGAGGAAGAGATTGGAGTCATGCCGCCAAAAGCCAAGAAACACCAGGGATTACTGGCAACCACCAGAAGCTAGGAGAAAAACATGGGATAGTTTCTCCTTCAGAATCTCCAGAAGGAACCAAGCATGTCAACGTTTTGATTTTGGACTTCTGGCTGCCTGAACTGTGAGAAAATAAATTTCTGCTGTTTTAAGCCACTCAGTTTATGGTAATTTGTTACAGCAGCCCTAAAAAATGAATACAGCCTCTAACATTAAAAACAAAAACAATAAAAAGCAACTTGGAGTAAAGGGAGACTATAGAGAGAGAAGACAACTTCTCAAAAAAAAAAAAAGTAAGGTTTTCAAACACATAAGAGAAGTTAAAATGATATTGTAATGTGAACAAGGAAAAGTATACTGTAAAAAGGAATAATCAGAGCAAAAATGAATTCTAAGAAATTTAAAATATGGTTATAGAAAGAAAAATATTCACTAGGACAGTTATAAAATGAAGATCTCCCAGAAAATAGGACAAAAAGACAGGGAAATGGAAAATAGGTAAGAAAATATAAGAAAATTAGAAGAATGGTCCAAGAGATCAAAATTCAAACAGGTGTTCCAAAAAGAGAAAATAGGAAAAAGAGAGGGCACAGAATCAATAAAACCAGCAAAATTGTCCAGAACTATAAGATGTGATTTACTTATTGAAAGGACCCACCAAGTGCCCAATGGTGAATGAGAAGAGATGTACACCAACTCTTATCTCTGAATTTCAGATACGTTTTGAAGCGATAAAACAGATCTTCTACACAAAGTGTTAGGAGTCACAATGGCTTCAGACCCATGGTAGACTGACTGCATTAAAGACCCTAATTAATGGCCTCCCTATATCCGTAAGCTTTGCCATGTAACTTTGTAGTCTCTCTCTACTCTGACAATGACCTTGGCCATATGACTTACACTGGTCAAAAGGACAGTAGTGGCCATATGACTTACAGTGGTCAAAAGTGGACACTTTAAAAAAAAAAAGGAAATCAGTGAGGTGCTAGATGTGTTAATTAACTTGATAGAGAGAATCCTCTCACAATGTATATAGATATCAAATCATCATGTCATACCCCTTAAGTATATTACAATTGTAGTTGTCAACTATGCCTATGTCAACTATGTCAACAATGAAGCTGAAAAAAAGAGAGTGGGTTATAGGGGAAAATTTAGATGCACAGATCCATGGGATAGGTAGAATTGAGAAACAGATACAAATAGAGGCAATTGATATTTTTAAATCAACTTTATTTTTTCAAAAAGTGTACCAGAAAATTTGAAAAGATAGTTCAGAGAGTTCCCATTGATCCCACACTTAGTGTCCTCCATGATTAATATTTTATTTATTAAGTATAAAGGGTACATTTATGAAAGTTAATGAACCAATATCAATACATTATTAATTTAAAACCATGCTTTGTTCAGATTTCATTAGTTTTTACCTAAAGTCCTTTTTCTGTTCCAGAATCCCATTCAGGATACATTACATTTAAGTTGCTTTGTTTCCGTTAGCTCCTCTTGTTTATAACAACCTTGACATTTCTGAGGAATGCTGTTCAGATATCTTGTATAATATTCTTCACCTGGAATTTGTCTGATGTTTTTCTTCTGATTAGAGTGGGGATATGAATTTGGGGGAGGAAGATTATGGAGATAAAGTACCATTTCATCCCATCATATGTATACCAACCACATGACTTTGTTGATTTTAACTGCGGTCCCCTGGCCAAAGTAGTATTTGTAACTTATTACTTTATATACTTCAGAATTACTGTTGCCCCTTTCCACATTGTACTTCTTTGGAAGGAAGACAATATGTGCAGCCCTCATTTAAGGAGTGGAGCCAATTGATTTTTTTTTTTTTACAAAGTTGCAAAACAATTCAATGGAGGAAAGATAGTCTTTTTGACAATTAGTGCTGGAAGAATTGGATATCCATATGCAAAAAAGAGAGAGAGAGAGAGAGAGACTTGATCTGTACTTCATGCTAGTTATTCAAAATGGATCAAAGACTTAAATGTAAAAGTAAAATTATAAGACCCTCAGAAGAACACAACATAGGTGTATATGTTTGTGACTTTGGATTAGACAATAATTTCTTAGATATGGCACCAAAAGCTCAAGAAATAAAAAAAAATAATACATTTGACTTCATAAAAATTTTTTATTTTATGTTTCAAAGGATACTATCAAGAAAGTGCAAAGACAAGACACGGAATGGGAGGAAATGTTTGCAAATCCTACATCTGCATTTATTACCTAGAATATGTAAAGAACTCTTATAACTCAACATAAAAAGACAACCTAATTTAAAAATGGGCAAAGTATTTGAATAGACATTTGTCCAAAGAAGATAAACAAATGGACCAAAAAAACGGACATGAAAAGATGATCAATATCATTAGTCATCAGGGAAATGCAAATCAAAACCACAGTGAGATACCACTTCACAACCACTAGGATGGCTGTAATCCAAAAGTTGTACAATAACAAATGTTGATGAGAATGTGGAAATAGTGGAACCCTCCTACGTTACTGGTGGGAATACAAAATAGTGCAGCCACTTGGTAAGACAGTTTGACAGATCCTCAAAAAATTTAAACCTAGAGTTACCATATGACCCAGCAATTTCTACTCCCAGGTATATACCCAAGAGAACTGAAAACATATGCTCACACAAACACTTTTTTTTTTTATCGGAATTCTGGTTACCATTCTTTGATATAAATGCTTCCAGCTTCTATCCAAATGCTTTCACCAACAGAGCACAGTTGTAAGAAATAGTCACGATTTCCCATCTCTTTTTACAAATCCATCTTCTTTCTCCACCTGGAAGACTCCTACCCACCCCCTTCAAGTCCTGGCCCCCACATAACCATTCTGTGAGACACCTTACCTCCGCAGCCTACAGTTAGCAGCTCTCTTCTCCTTTATAAGCTTACAATGTCTTATGGATGCCTCTCCTTGGTCCCTATTACATTGCTATGATGACAGGTTTACATCTCAGTCCCCAGTAGAAATCATACCTTATTTAACTTTGAATTCCCTGGAAGACACTTAGAATGCCAGCCAGTGGGCTTGCCAAACACTTCACACAAACACTTCTACATGAATGTCTGTAACAGCATTATTCATAATAGCCAGGAAGTGGAAGTAACCCAGATGGCCATCAACTGATGACTGGACAAACACAACGTGGCACATGCATCCAATGGAATATTATTCATCTATAAAAGGGAATGAAGTATGGATACATGCTACAACGTGAATGAATCTTGAAAATATGATGCCTAATGAAAGAATCCAGTCACTAATGACCACATAATTATATAATTCCATTTATATGAAAGGCCTGGAATAGGCAAGCTATAGAGACAGAAGTAAATTAGTAGTTGCCAGGGGCTGGAGGTGGGAATAGGGAATGGGGATGGGGGAGCAGAAAATGACGGCTAGTAGTTATGGGGTTTCTTTTTGGGGTGATGAAATGCTCTAAAATAATGATAGTCACACAAGTCTGTGAATATACTAAAAACTGCTGAATTATATAGTTTAAAAGGGAGAATGTTATGCTATGTGAAATATATCTGAATAAAGCTGTGGGTTTTTTTTAAAGTTCTTAGATAAGACACCAAAAGCACTGTCCAAAAATATAGTGAATTGAACCTCATCAAAATTAACACTTTTTGCCCTACTAAAGATATTATTAAGAAAAATAAAAGTCAAGTCATAGATTGGAAAAAAATTTTTAAGTCACATTATTGACAGATAGCTTTTATCCAGAATATATAAAGAATTCTCAAAACTCAAAAAAAGGAAACATACCACCTTGTTCCTTGATGAAATTCTTATCATAGTTAAATGAGATCTTCATTGTGATCATGGTTACAAATTGATTTATCCAATTATAACCTGGTTAAAAAAAAAGACAGATTCTTATTGAAGCCATGCAAAAAAAAATTATGGTTATGAAAGAAGAGAACTGGGTAAAGACACTTTGTGTAATATTATAACCAATGTTACCATTATTCTGAGCAGTTTCATAGATAAGACTAACCAACATATATCATTAATCATAACATAATCTTTATTATATGTTTTCATTGTCAGTTTATAATCTATTTTATACTCTTTAAGGGATTGCTTATTCTGAATTCCAAAGGGTCAGTTAGTACAAGATACTATTTAAAGGATGTCTCATTCCAGTTTGAACAAGTATGGCAGTAAAACTGATGGTTAGAGATGAAGGAAAAAGCTTTTTGATATGCTCACTGACAGTAGAATATTACCCATAATTAAATCAAAAAGTAGGTTTTGTGGCTCCTGGGTTAAGCAGCATATTTTTATGCATTTGTCTGCTTCTAAAGAGTCTGCAAATCCTACCACAGTCCTTTAGTAGTTAGTACCTTTAGCTGACATCAGTCTGTGTTGACAATGTCAGTCTCTTCTGTATCTATGGTACAGTCCTCAATGGTGGTTCCTTTGATGTTTCTTCCAGAAGACCAATTCCTCTCAGGCAAGAGGGGACCCTAAAGAGGAATTAATAGCTGGATTATCTCTAACTATTTTGTTACATGCCCTTAGCTGTAGCGCTTGCCTCGGCAGATTGTGGCTTGTTAGGGGCATAGCTTTTAAGATTTAGTAACACTTTAATGCTGCACATGGAGCTTTCCCCTCAAATTGAGAGACAGGAGAGATTCAGAAAGGGTTATTGACAAACAAGCCTTTGTAAAAGATTATCATCTTTTGTGAGGAAAAGTCTTTTTTCTCTCTTGTACTCACTTTTAAAGATTTATTTACTTATTTCAGGGGCAGAGGGAAAGGGAGAAAGAACCCCAAGCAGACTCCACACTGAGCATGGAGCCCAACACAGAGCTTGATTCCATGACCATGAGATCACGACCTGAGCCAAAACCAAGAGTTGTGGGACACTTAACTGACTGAGCCACCCAGGTGCCCCTTTTGTACTCCCTTTTAAAAATTTCACCCCTACAAAAAGAACTACAAGCTTAGGTTTTACAACTTCAGCCAAGGATCAAAAGGAAATGTGAAACTCAAAAACACCAATCCAGCAGCTCTGCACACACACACATGCACACACACAATCTTTGCACTCTTAGCGGCAAGCAAAGACATCAAAGAGCACAAAGAATGCAAAGAGGTGACAAAAGTGCAAGTGTCCAAACAGACAATCAAAAACTATTATCAATCAGATTTTCTATTGTCTGCTACCGGCAGATCACCAGACAGTCAGCTATTCCTGAGAAACCACCAAAACAAGACCCCTGTAATTTCAGTATGTGGTTCAGCAAATGGAATCTCATATCCTTACCATCCCCATTCTGCCAACAAACTATAAGAACTAGAAACTTCTTATTTTCAGAATGGTTTTGGCAAGCAAAATGGAGTCTTTTACATGAACTATCTCAATTCCCCTACAATTACAAAAGCAAAGCACTTCGACTACTAGTATTTTGTTCAAGAAGCTAAATGGAGTTGCTTACAAGCATCAGCTGTTTCCCATTAAACTACAAAATCTAGATTTCTATGCTTCTGCTATGTTCTGTAGACTACTGAATAACCCCCTGCATCCACCATCTCAATGTCCCCCGGTCTTCAAGTGTTGGACACTTGTACATCCAGAATGGTATTACACTGATCTGAGACTCTGCTAAGCACCATCTCAGTGCCTCAGTGAATTCTAACATCTAGATATTTGCACATCCCAGATGTTGTTCAGCATGGTGAGGGAGTACCTTATCAACACCATCTCAGGTTTCCAAAGGCTGTAAGGGTTGGACACTGGTCCTTCCAGTTTGTCATTTACCCCTCCAGGTGCAGTCACTTATATGCTCCAATACTTGTACTGCCTGTATGTTGTTGACTATGATTTGAGCCTTTTAAACACACAATCCATTTTGCCCTCCCGACCCCCCTCACACACATGCAAATACATGTGCATACATAAGCTGGACAATTTCAATCTGTTGTTTAGCACATGGAATGAGGTATCTTAAATGCCCCATTATTATACCCCAACAAATTCAAGAACTGGGCACTTGGCTTTCTACTATGTAACTCAGCTTGCTGGCTGAATGAAGTGTCATTCCAGAATTCTCTCAGCCCCATAACAAATTACAAATGCCAGACAATAGTACTTCCACTTTTTTTCACCATGGTGAAAATATACGCCATCTCATTTTTATAATATATTAGAATACTTGCACTTCTACTCTTTCCAGGACACACATTGGATCCTCTTACATGCACAACCTCACTTCCCCAACAAACTACAAAAGCCCAACAATTGTTTTATACAATTGCTCAATACACTGAGGGGCATCTTTAAACAGCCCTTTTCTGAGCTAGACAATTTTACTTTCGGTAGGTTTTTCAGTGTAGTGAATGGATTTTCTTGCAAATGAGTCCCTAAAACCATGAAAGGAAATGCCTTTATTTCACTATGATAATCACTGTGCTGAATGTAAACTTTTACTTGTACTATTTCGTTTTGCAATGATTACAAAAGCTGTTGTACCGTGAGGGCCTGGAATTAGCTTGAGCAATATTGCTGAAGTTCCTGCATGGCACTGATTCCTGGTCAGGGCATGAAGCATACTGATTAATAATGTTGCTTTGTAATCATGGGTTTGTAGAGGTTCAAGGAGATTTGTAACAGCTTGTCAGCCTTGTCTATTGAAAACAATGAGACAGATGATTTGCACCTGGTCTCAGCAAGACCCCAGCCCCCCCCCCCAGAGGGCTCTGCTGTTGAGGCTGGTTATACCTTGGAAATATGTCTAGATGACCAGCAAGAATTTAAAATTTCCCAACTGAGCCTCTATTTTGAGCTCCCTGTTTCCAAGGTGTTCCAGGTGGTTCCTGATCCAAAAGAGAAAGTGCATCTGGCCACATGCCTTACAGAAGGGAGGACAAAGGATCCTGTACCTGGCCTCTCTGGACCCCTTACCATGAAATAACCTTTAACCGTGATGCACATTCCTACTTTATTGTTGCTGTAGCATATTCTCTTTTTGTAACAAACTGTAGGATTTGGATCTGGTGAGTCTTCTTTAACAATGGATTTCTGTGTAACTGCACTTAGCAGTTCTACAAATGCAGTGGCACACTTGTGTTAGATCCAGTAGTCCTAGTAGATTACCTTCCCCACAACATAGTCCCACAAGAGCTATACGCTTGCACTCCCAGTATGTTGTTCAGCTCACTGATTGCAGACCCTTCCATGCACCATCTTTGTTGCCCAAGAAACTACAAGATCCTGTGCTTGCTTTTTTTTTTTTTTTTTTTAAGATTTTATTTATTTATCTGACAGAGAGCACAAGCAGGGGAAGCAGCAGGGAGAGAGAGAAGCTGGCTCTCCACTGAGCAGGGAGACTAATGCAATACTCGATCCCAGGACCCCGGGATCATGACCTGAGCTGAAGGCAGACGCTTAACCAACTGAGCCACCCAGGCACCCCAATGCTATGCTTTCCTTAAAATTTGGAGCATTGGGGCACCTGGGTGGCTCAGTCAATTAAACATCTGACTCTTACTTTCAACTCAGGTCATGATCTCATGGTCATGAGATCAAGCCCCATGTCTGGTGCCATGCTTAGCACAGAGACAAATTGAGATTTTCTCTCTCCCTCTGCCCCTCCCCCCACTACTCCTGTGCATGAGTGCTTTCTCTCAAAAAAAAAAAAAAAATTTGAGGCATTATGAGTTGACTCTCTTATTGGCACCATCCAATTCCCCAGCAAATTTCGAGAGCTTGGCGCTTACATATACAACATGTTGCTCAGCACATTGAATGGAGGACAAGAAGTCAAGGAGCTTAGAATATGTAGTGTTGGAATGTCATTATATGGTACTGAAACTACCAAGAATTACTGTAAGGATACTGTGAAGGGGTGACTGTGGTACAAGTACTAAAATCTTCAAAGAATGAGGGAGAGCCCCAGAGGTCTGTGAATAACTGTAGCAAGAAGGGCTGGTAACATAACGATCAAAGCCACAGACTTTAGAGAGGAGGGACAGGGAATGGCCATTCTTAAGGCAGGAAGGAGAACCCCAGCTCAGGGCTCAGGGACAGGAAGGAATATGAGTGTAGGAGCCATGGTTCTGCTAAGGAAATCCAGGGTGCCATGACTGGAAGACCATGAATGGCTGCTGAGTGAGTGAGTCCAGGCTATGACTAGCATGAGGGTCCATGGGACAGGCTCCCTAAGGGAGGTGCTGTGCATATGTCCCAGGTGTTGACATTATACTTGGAATTGAGCACATGCTCAGTCGATGTCTGTGGAATGGTGAATGAATTAATGGCTCTCTGGCACTAAAAGAGGGATAAAGCCATTTCTCAGCACACCCTCATTCAGAGTATCCTGAGGCCATACCAGATGTGTAAATACTATATCAGGTGGTCTACACTATGTGAAAGTGGACAGGAGGAGGGCAGCTCTGAATTGGGAGTCCATGTGATAGACTGGAAGTAGGAGGGGGAGGTAAATTACAAACCATATCTGGGGACAAGACTGAAACGGAAAGAGTGGGATGGCAGGAGGACAAAGTGAAATAGGATGTGGGTTTCCAATGGGGTGGTTGAGAATTGAGTCCTTACATGTTTCATGTATGGTCATGGGGAGTTTGCTTGAAAGTCTTAAATCTTGTCATTGTTATGTTGAACACAGTCAATTCAGATTGTCATCACACTGCCCCTTGATTTGGGTCACAGCCCTTCTACACTTGAATCATTGGGGGTAGTCTTCCCTAGCTCCTGAATGAATGTTACTACAGGCCCTTGACATTCCTTCTTTTTCTTAGATAATTAGCAGTAGGGGCTCCTCCTTGTTAGTAAATGCAAGATACATAGTGGGCATTCAAGTATGGGTTCCACGGTGGTGTTGCTCTGCTGAAGTTGTACACATGTAGCATTTTGGGCCAGAGGTCCTATAAGCATGGGATTATTGGTTTAATGTGGGAGTCTGGTGTGGTTTTTTTTTTTTTTTTTTTTTTTGCTCACATTTCCTTTCACATGTTTTGATCAGTTGAATAATTAAGACATTAAATTACAATGTCATGGACTTTCCAAGATGGCAGAGGAGCAGGAGACCTTAGTTTTGTCTGGTCCAGGGAATTCAGCTAGATACCAATCAAATCATTCTGAACACCTGAGAACTCAAATGGAGATCTAAGAAACGAATTGCTGCAATTCTACAAACAGAAAAGCGACCGCGTTCTGCAAGAATGACAAGATAGAAAAACTCACCTCAAAAAAGAGAATAAGAGGCAGTACTGACTCCAGGGACCTCATCAGTATGGATATAAGTAAGATGTCAGAACTAGACTTCAAAATAACAATTATAAAGATACTAGCTGGGCTTGAAAAAAGCAAAGAAAACACTAGAGATCCCTTTCTGGAGAAATAAAAGAACTAAAATCTAACCAAGTCAAAATCAAAAAGGCTATTAATGAGATGCAATAAAAAATGGAGGCTCTAACTCCTAGGATAAATGAAGCAGAGGAGAGAATTAGTGATATATAAAACAAAATGATGGAGAATAAAGAAGCTGAGAAAAAGAGATAAACAACTACTGGATCAAGAAGGGAGAATTCGAGAAATAAGTGATCCCATAAAATGAAACAATATTAGAATAATTGGGATCCCAGAAGAAGAGGAAAGAGAGAGGGGGGCAGAAGGTATAGTGGAGCAAATTATAACTGAGAACTTCCCTAATTTGGGGAAGGAGACAGACATTCAATTCCAGAAGGCACAGAGAACCCCCCTCAAAATCAACAAAAATAGGTTTACACCTTGACATATAATAGTGAAGCTTGCAAATCTCAGAGACAAAGAGAAAATCCTGAAAGCAGCTCAGGATAAGAGGTCTGTAACCCACAAGGGTAGGAACATTAGACTGGCAGCAGAGCTATCCACAGAAACCTGGCAGGCCAGAAAGGACTGGCATGATATATTTAGGGTACTAAATGAGAAAAATATGCAAACAAGAATATGTTCTCCATTAAGGCTGTCATTCAAAATAGAAGGAGAGATAACAAGCTTCCAGGACAAACAGAAACTAAAAGAATTTGTGATCACTAAACCAGCCCTGCAAGAAATATTAAAGGGGATCCTTTAAGTGAAGAAAGAGCCCAAAAGTAACATCGACCAGAAAGGAACAAAGACAATATACAGAAACAGTGACTTTACAGGTAATACAATGGCACTAAATTCATATCTTTCAACAGTTACTGTGAATGTAAATGGGCTAAAAGCCCCAATTAAAGGACACAGGGTATCAGATTGGGTAAAACCAAAACCAAAAACCATCAATATGCTCTCTGCAAGAGACTAATTTTAGACCCAAAGACACCTCCAGACTGAATGTGAGGGTATGGAAAACCATTTATCACGCTAATGGACATCAAAAGAAAGCTGGCATAGCAATCCTTATATCAGACAAATTAGATTTTAAACCCAAAGACTGTAATAAAAGATGAGGAAGGACATTATATCAAATAAAAGGGTCTATCCGACAAGAAAATCTAACAATTGTAGATATTTGTACCTCTAACATGGGAGCAGCCAATTATACAAACCAATTAATAACAGCATTAAATTGAAACACATAATAATAATACAATAACAGTAAGGGACTTTAACACCCCACTCACTGCAACAGATAGATCATCTAAGCAGAAGATCAACAAGGAAACAAGGGCTTTGAATGACACACTGGACCAGATGGACTTCACAGATATATGCAGAGCATTCCATCCTAAAGCAACAGAACACACATTCTTTTCAAGCTCACATGGAACATTCTCCAGAACAGATCACACACTGGGTCACAAATCAGGTCTCAACTAGTACCAAAAGACTGTGATCATTCCCTACATATTTTCAGACCACAATGCTTTGAAACTTGAACTTAATCACAAGAGGAAATTTGGAAAGAACTCAAATACATGGAGGTTAAAGTGCATCCTACTAAAGAATGAATGGATCAACCAGGAAATTAAAGAAGAATTAGAAAAATTCATGAAAACAAATGAAAATGAAAACACAACTGTTCAAAACTTTTGGGGTGCAGCAAAAGCAGTCCTAAGAGGGAAGGATATAGCAATACAAGCCTTTCTGAAATAGAAAACCTGAACAGACCCATAACCAGCAAGGAAATTGAAGCAGTTATCAAAAATCTCCCAACAAGCAAGAGTCCAAGGCCAGATGGCTTCCCAGGGGAATTCTACCAAACATTTAAAGAAGAATTAATACCATTCTTCTGAAGCTGTTTCAAAAAAAATAGAAATGGATGCAAAGTTTCCAAACTCTTTCTATGAGGCCGGTATTACCTTGATCCCAAAACCAAAGACCCCACCAAAAAGGAGAATTACAGACCAATATCCCTGATGAACATGGATGCAAAAATTCTCACCAAGATACTAGCCAATGGGATCCAACAGTACATTAAAAGGATTATTCACCACCACCAAGTGGGATTTATTCCTGAACTGCAAGGGTGGTTCAATATCTGCAAGTCAACCAATTTGATACACCTCATTAATAAAAGAAAGGACAAGAATTATATGATCCTGTCAGTAGATGTAGAAAAAGCATTTGACAGCGTACAGCATCCTTTTTTGATTAAAACTGTTCACAGGGTAGAGATAGAGGGAACATACCTCAATATCATAGAGACCATATATGAAAAGACCACAGCCTCTCGATGGGGAAAAACTGAGAGTTTTCCCCCTAAGTTCAAGAACACTGCTGGGATGTCCACTATCACCACTGTTGTTCAATGTAGTATTAAACATCCTAGCCTCAGCAATCAGACAACAAAAAGAAACAAAAGGCATCTGAATTAGCAAAGAGGTCAAACTCTCACTCTTTGCAGATGACATGATACTTTATGTGGAAAACCCAAAAGACTCCAACCCAAAATTGCTAGAACTCATACAGGAATTCAGCAATGTCACAGGATATATAATCAATGCACAGAATTCAGATGCATTTCAATGCACTAAAAATGAAACCGAAGAAAGAGAAATTAAGGAGTCAATCCCATTAACAATTGCACCAAAAATCATAAGATACCTAGGAATAAACTTAACCAAAGAGGCAAAGGATCTGTATTCAGAAGACTATAGAATACTCATGAAAGAAATTGAGGCAGACACAAAGAAATGGAAAAATGTTCCATGCCCACGGATTAGAAGAACAAATATTGTTAAAACGTCTATTTTACCCAGAGCAATCTACACATTCAATGCAATCCCTATCAAAATACCATCAACTTTTTTCACAGAAATGGAACAAATAGTCCTAAAATTTGTGTGGAACCAGAAAAGACCCCAAATAGCCAAAGGAATGTTGAAAAAGAAAACCGAAGATGGTGGCATCACAATCCTGGACTTCAAGCTCTATTACAATGCGGTAATCATCAAGACAGTATGGCACTGGCACAAAAACAGACACATAGATCAATGGAACAGAATAGAGAACCCAGAAATGGAACATCAACTCTACGTTCAACTAATCTTCAACAAAGCAAGAAAGAATATCTAATGGAAAAAAGACAGTGTCTTCAACAAATGGTGTTGGGAAAATTGGACAGCCACATGCAGAAGAATGAAACTGGACCATTTCTTATACCATACACAAAAATAGAGTCAAAATGGATGAAAGACCTAAATATGAGTCAGGAATCCATCAAAATCCCAGAGGAGAACACAGGCAGCAACCTTTGTGATCTTAGCCGCAGCAACTTCTTGCTAGACATGTCTCCAAAGGCAAGGGAAACAAAGGCAAAAATGAACTATTGAGACTTCGTCAGGATAAAAAACTTTTGCACAGTAAAGGAAACAGTCGACAAAACCACCAGACAATTGACAGAATGGGAGAAGATATTTGCAAATGTCTTATCAGATAAAGGGCTAGTATCCAAAATCTATAAAGAACTTACCAAACTCAGCACCCAAAGAACAATTAATCCAATCAAGAAATGGGTAGAAAACATGAACAGACATTTCTCCAAAGAAGACATCCAAATGGCCAATAGACACATGAAAAAATGTTCAACATCACTTGGGCTCACAAAATACAAATCAAAACCACAATGAGATACCACCTCACACCAGTCAGAATGGCTAAAAAGTCAGGAAATGTCAGATGTTTGTGAGGATGCGGAGAAAGGGGAACCCTCTTACACTGTTGGTGGGAGTTCAAGCTCTGCAGCCACTCTGGAAAACAGTACGGAGTTTCCTCAGAACATTGAAAATAGAGCTACCCTATGATCCAGCAATTGCACTTCTAGGTATTTATTCAAAAGATACAAACATATTGATTTAAAGGGGTACCTACACCCCCAATGTTTGTAGCAGCAATGTCCACAATAGCCAAACTATGGAAAGAGCCCAGATGTTCATCGACAGATGAATGGATAAATAAGATGTGTGTATATATATACACACTCAATGGAATACTTCACAGTCATCAAAAGAAATGAAATCTTGGCATTTGCAGTGACGTGGACGGAACTAGAGGGTATTATGCTAAGTGAAATAAGTCAATCAAGGAAAGACAATTATAGGATCTCACTCATATGTGGAATTTAAGAAACAGAGGATCATAGGGGAAGAGAGGGAAAAATATAACAAGATGAAATCAGGGAAGGAGACAAACCAAAAGAGAACCTCTATTTTTTTAAAGATTTTATTTATATATTTGACACAGAGAGAGAGAGAGCACAAGCAGGGGGAGCAACAGGCAGAGGGAGAGGGAGAAACAGGCTCCCTGCTGAGCAGAGAGCCCGCCTCAGAGCTTGATCCCAGCACCCTGGGATCATGTCCTGAGCCAAAGGAAGATGCTTAACTGACTGAACCACCCAGGCACCCCCATAAAAGACTCAGAAGGCAGTTTCCTATCCGTATCTTGTGGGAGATTGCAGCAATCCTGTTTTTTTCCTTCTCCATAGTTCGAGTTGAGCACAGAACTTTCCATCTCCTTCCCTCCATGCCTCCCCCTCTCCTGAAGGATAAAACTGCAGGCTCCACTGTAAGTCCATAAAACTGTGTGGCAATAGTTTAGAGCTGGCTGCTCAGCAGGAGAGCAACCCACTGCTCAAGTGTGTACATCTGGCCTCTCTGGTTTGCTGTCCTCCTGTGGGGCTGGGGACACAAGGAGCTGACACCATGCTGATTTTGCTTTTGCTGTCAGTATAATTAATAACCTGCCTAAATCCATTTGGGTTGGTTGTCTCTTTACAACCAAATCTACCCAAAGAGGCCAGCCAGCCAAAGGTTCAGGGACTGTTTGACAGGAAACCAGCATAAATGGAAGTGGAGCAAGATGAGGTTAGAGAGGATAGGGGACCAGGTCCCATAGGACTTTGCAGGCCTTTGGCCTTTATGCAGCAAGAAAGCAGGAAACACTGTAGAGTTTTGAGAGTTTTGAGCAGAGAAATGACAATGATCTGGCTCAGGTTGTCAAAAAGGATCACGTTAAAATAATCTTGGGGCACCCTGGTGGCACAGTTAAGCCTCGCACTCTTGGTTTCAGCTCAGGTCATGATCTCAGGGCCAGGGGATTGAGCCATGAGGCTCTGAGCTGAGCATCCAGCCTGCTTAAGATTCTCTCTTCACTCTCCTGCTGCCCTTCCCCCTCTCTCAAATAAATAAATAAATAAATAAATAAATAAATAAATAAATCTTTATAAATAAAATAATCCTAAAAATGTTTCCTTTAAGGAAATATTTAAGTGTAAGCTCCTGTTGCAATTATTAGTAAAAGTGGCCTAGATTTCTTTTATAATGGGGGCACCTGGTTGGCTCAGTCGTTAAGCGTCTGCCTTCTGCTCAGGGTGTGATCCCAGGTTCTGGGATCGAGCCCCGCATTGGGCTCCCTGCTCTGCTGGGAGCCTGCTTCTTCCTCTCCCACTCCCCCTGCTTGTGTTCCCTCTCTCGCTGGCGGTCTCTCTCTCAAATAAGTAAATAAAAAATCTTTTAAAAAGTTTCTTTTATAATGAACTTTCTCTGCTGCTGCCCTCTTGGCCGCTCCACACTTCATAGCTTCCAGCTGCTTTTCCACTCTTGTGCACTTTTTCCTTGATGTTCATCTCCCTCCCTGAGTCTCATCTCTCTTTGACTCCTCACGGGGGCGCAGTGAAAGGTTCCTCCCGGAGCAGTGCGCTCCTCCACGCCAAGGCCAGGTCTTACACCTTTGGCCAGATACCCAAGGGGCGCTCAGTGGGAAGCGGTGCCACGGTGTCCTTCGCCTCTGGGAACGTTGCTGCCAGGGTTTTATCTGTCTTGCACGTCTGGATTGCGGGATCGCCGCGGCCCCAAGGTGCTGGACCCTTCTCTTGGGTCTGGCTAAGGCCTCGGGAGCCCTCCACTTCCCTCCAACATTTTCCCCTCTCGCTCTCTCTCCCACCCACATGTGTTTTGGACTCCAGGCCCGCCCAGAGGCCAAACCTCTTTCTCCTCCTCACCTCCGGCCGCCCCTCCCCTCTTTTTTTTTTGTCCCCTCCCTTTCTCTCCACCCCCGCCCCCTATCCCGGGCCGCCCAGGCTCGGCCCATGGCCCGCCCCTCCCCGCCCCTGCTGTCCTGCCCGGTCCCCTTCCTTCCCCTTGGCTGCCCGCCTCTCCGCCCTCCTTCCCGCCCCCTCCCCACCCCAACTGGCTCGGGTCCGCTCGGACTCGGCCCCCGGCCCGCCCCTTTCGGCCCTAGGCGCCTCCTGCCCGCGGCTCGGCCCCAAACTTCGGCGCTAGCTGCTCGGCCGCCGGCGTTGGGCTGCTTTGCTGGCGCGCTTGACCCGGGACTGGCCAGGTTTCGGACGTCCGTCGGTCCGTCGGTCCGTCGATCGGGAGAGAATTTACACACGCGCGGCCCGGGATGGGGCGGGCCCTGCTGCCGCTACTGGTGTGGTTCTTCCTCCCGGCGTTCTGGAGCGCAGGTGAGTGCGCGGGGCCCAGGGTCAGGCGCTGGGGGCCGGGGGCTGACGCCTAGGAGCTCGGGGGAGGGTGGGCGCCAACGGGGGAGCGCACGGCTGCAGGGCAAGTTTGCAAACACCTCCGCACGCCCCAGGCGTGCCACAGAGTGGAGCGCAGGGGCCCCGACCAACCCACTGACAAACTACCCAATATGGGTCGTGGGTGCGCGTCCCGGTGGAGTCGGGTAAGGGTGGGCACCGAGGGCTCCCCTTTACTGCAGAGGAGGAAATCGAGCCCGGCCCGGGCCGCTGCAGGTCCCGAAGTTTTCGCTCCAGAGGAATGTGGGTCGCAGGTCTGGTCGGGAAAACTTTCCTCTGGACATCGTTATGTGGTTGCACCCCGGCTCAGGCTGTGGTTCTGGGAGCCGCAGGCCGCATCTCCCGAGGGACCGGTGCCTGGAGAGGAGCAGGCTGGGAAGTTGGGGGTCACATTCCTGGTGCTGCGATCGACCAAGGACGGGAGTCCGCTAGGGAGGGACAGTCCAGTCTGCTCCCACTGGGCCCTTATGGGTAATGTTAGTGCCTCTTTTCAGGGACACCCTCTGAGTGTGGGGACCCTGGAAACAGTGGAAGCATTCTTTTAGCTCCTATTATTGCTGAACAGCATCTAATGTGCTTGGACAGCTTCTAGGTTTGTCCCGATTCGGTCACATTCCAATATAAGGTTCTCGACTGGTAAGTGGCGGCAAGGTAAGGCGGGTTCTATTCTGCATCAACAGCCTGTTTGGAGGCTAAGTAATTAACAAGTTAAAAGTTTGATCGCTGAGGCATTTCTTGAGGAAGCTGAGAAAAACTTTAACCCGGCTTCGCCAAAAAGAAAAATCAATTGGGGGGGGGGGAGCGTATTTTGAATAAACACATCCCTGGCATTTTTTCTTAGTTAAAAGTTTTCTATTTCCATTCAGCACGTGGTTTTTATCTCTTTTGACCGTGAACAAGGCTGAATAGCTTTTACCTAATTACAGTCAAAGGTATTTTTTAAGAATACCTGAAAAGTTCAATTTATAGTTAAGCAGTTTACTTAAAATGTTTTCCTTTGAGGTTTTCCTTTGAAAGCTCAGTTGCTCAAATAAAAAATTCTTAAAGAGTGAACCCTCTTGTTACACATTAAATTGCATATGCAATTTATAATTTCGGGCCACATAGCAATTTGAAGCAAACATCAAAAGTCAAAGCCAGTCAAGGAACTGAAACAATTCCATTCTCCACCCCCACCAAACCCTAAAAAATTCTTCAGCATTTCTGCCAGATTCCGTTTTTCATAATCTGATGCAAATCTGTTCTGTTTTGCTGCTACTGAGAACTGACCATAGATAGTCTTGGAGGTAGTGAATGTGGTGAAAATTATGGGAAACGCAACAGAAATGATAGTTTTGGTGCTTATAAAATATTTTAAAATGGTGTGTTTCTCTTAATTTTTAAAAAACCATTATAATAATCTTTCATAGCAGACAATTAACTCTAGTAGATAATCATAAAAGGTCTGCTAAAACCCACCCAGCAAGAAGAATGAAAAATTTCTCCAGTTTTTCTTCTACCTTTTGCTTTTTTTTTTTTTTAAGAGAAAGAGAGAGAGCTGGGGGGTGGGTCAGAGGGAGGAAAGAGAGAATTTTTTTTTTAAGATTTTGTTTAAGAGAGAGAGAGAGAAAGAGAGCACAAGAAGGAAGAGAGGCAGAGGGAGAAGCAGACTCCCCGCTGAACAAGGAGCCTGATGAGGAGCTCGATTCTGGGACTCCGGGATCATGACCTGAGCCAAAGGTAGATGCTTAGCTGATTGAGCCACCCAGGTGCCCCAAGAGAGAGAATCTTAAGTAGGCTCCATACCCACCCTGATGTGGGGATCCCTCTCACGACTCTGAGATCATGACCTGAGCCAAAATCGAGTCCGGCCCTTAACTGAATGAGCTACCCAGGTGCCCTACATTTTGCTTTTTACCTTGAATTTACCAGTGAGATGTCTGACAGTGTTATATCGTACATTGTGAAAGCTTAAAGGATGGGATTCTCACTGGCAGAATTAGAACAGAAGTAAGAATGCTATGGGTAATTAGACCCTTTGTCCAGTTTTAAGATTTTAGGGAGAGAGGGAGAGAGAAAGAGGGACAAGGTGAGGGATGTGTGTGTATACAATGGAGAGGAATGGATAAATAATTAAAATTTACATATCACTTTAACCTAGAAACCCCCCCCCCCCCCCCACACACACAGATGCATACACACAAACACCATCCCACCAAGAAACACAGAACTGAAACTGCTGAGCCAGGGTCATCAGATTTTCCAGTCTGTCCTTTCTGCTCCATCTCTGGATGGGGGAGCCAGTGAGCAGCGAAACCAGGCAAAGGGTGACTCTCTAGAGGGCCAGGGAGAGGGTAGAGGAGGAGGAATATAAAAGTGGATAAAAGTGAGGAGCTCAGCTCATCATGAAGCAATACATGCAGCTGAACTCAATCCTCAGAACAAATTGGGCTTTTAAGACCCTTCAACATTAGCGTTTCCCTCCCAAGCTTATGGGATGCCAGAACCCATGTTACAGTATATCGTAAATATTTTCCCCGAGAGAGCTTTAAGTTGTCCTCTTGTTTACAAGCTTTATGACAATGGCCTCAAAATGCTTTTTGGAAGTAAGCAGGGCACATTTTAAAAATAAATAATTTTTAAAAAGTCATTCTGATCCCCTTTTTGAAAGTGATGACTAGAACACAGATATGTTTAAAACTAACAATGATTATGTTTTTCAATTTATTTTTAGAAAATAATTTCCAGATAATCTGAGGAGTAGGGCCAATGAGTTACCAGTCAGAGCTGGTTGAATCTTTAGATGCCCGTGAATTGAGAACATGTTTCCGGGTAGAAAACATGAGCCAGGACATCGGTACCCCCCCGACCTGTAAATGAACACATATGTGTAACCGCTGCTTCCTACATAATAGCCAGAATGAAATTGTAAAGATTAATCGGACTGTGTTGTCCCCTTGTTTAAAATTCTCCAGCGGCTTCCCACTCCTCCCAGGGTTTGCAAGAGAGTGAAGAGCCTCCCACTCCCTTTGCCCCATTTCCACTTGTTCTACTGTTCACACTGCTCCAGCCACAGGGGTCTGTCTAGTGCTTCTGCAGTAAATGTTCCCTCTGGCTGGAATCTTTTCCCCAAGGTCTCTGCACACTGGCTCCTTCTTGGGTTTCAGCTCAGATGTCCTGGAAGGGGCCTTCCCTCATTCCCACCCCAACCAGAGTCTCACACTCACACACACACACACACACACACACACACTCACGCTCTCTCTCTCTCCATTGAATGTAATTTCCTGAGAACACTTCGTTACCTGATGGTGAGATGGCACAGTGTTTCACCCATGTCAGATCCTCAGTGAATATCTGGATGGTGTCAGGGGGCCAGGCCTCTGTGGGTCTCAGCATGTGCTCCTCCCCCTTCTCTGCTCCTGCTGGCTCACCCAGACAGAGATTTGCTGCAGCTCCCATGCCCTTGTGCTTGGGGCTTGGTTGATAGAAAACAGTCTTATATTTTGCGGTGATGCCAAAGTGATTTCATTAGTAGGAAACTTAGGGCATTGAAAGAAGATAGATTTTTGGACTATATTAACCCAATAGAGCAATATTGACATTTTATATTTTCTTAACTATTCCAGCTAGAGGGGGGAAAAAGGTCAAAAGCTGAAAAACAGAGTTAGCAGCTCCTTGGCAGAGGCGGGTTGCCTGATGTCCTGTTAGTTGTGACCCTGAGTGCCTTGACTTTGGCCCCTTGTCACTAGTTTAATCTTACCCAAAGCACAGGCTCTGGGTTGGTATGCATCCCAGCAGGAGATTAATGATTATAAAAAAAACAGAAAAAAGGAGGTTCACCACAGGAGCTTCTTGGGACTGGGATGAAAATGTTAACAGGGGGGCTGAGTAGGCAGCAAGCTGGGCTTCATGTCCTACCTGACTGGCCTCTGGGGAGCCCTGGGGGCCATGGGTAACTCAGGACCTCAGTTTCCTCTCTGGTACCTTGGGTCTCTTCACTAGTCATAGGACTGACAGGAGGATGAAATGAGCTAAGGGCACGTGGTAAATGCTCCAAAAATATTAGCCATCACTGCCAATGATTCTCCTCCATTCTTCTGAGCTCAAACTTTGGGGTAATGTTTTTCCTAGACAAAAAGTGTTGGGGGGAAGGGTTCTTTTCTCGCTGACACGTATCCTTAGTTGCAGCCTGAAATACGAGAACAGAGCTGTGGGCCACCCTCCACCATTCAGAGCCCTTCAGTGAAGGGGTCCTAGAGCGCTAGGGCAACCAGGTCCTTGTCGCTGCTCTTTAGAGCTTTGTTCCTAGTAGTTCTGCTTGCAAAACCCGCGCTTGTCACTTGTGGCTGGTCTGATGAGGCAGGGCCTGCCTTGCTGCCACTCCCCCTCACCCCCCTTCTCCCCGTTACCTTCACTTGCTGAGTTCAGACTTAGCATAGTACAGGAATAGCTTCCTGTCATGTGCCTCTCAGGAAGGTATAAAAATGAAGTCCAATTCCTGCTCAACGGTTCCCACATAACGCTACTCCAAAGTGGGTGTGGTTTGTTTTTGTTGTTGCATTTGGTTTGGTTTTGTTGGGTTTGAATGTAAGCGTCCAGATACTCCCTTTCCTTTTTATCAGCTAAAACTAGGTTTCCCAAGTGAAGCCTTCTGGCTGCAGTGGATACAAAATGAGGCTTTGTTTCTTGGATTAACTGTGTACGTGTCTGAGTGTGTGTGTGTGCGGGTGGTCCGTGAGCACGGGGACCGGGCAGGGAGCTCCAGACGCACTCCTGGCTCCCAGACACTTCCTACTTGGTGGCAGGTATGAGCCAGTCCCCAGGTACCCTGAGGGAAGTCCAGACTCCTCTGCCTCTTACACTCCGGGGCATGTGCTACCCCCTGACTGGGAAGTAACTTGCTCTGTCTCTTCACCTGGTTCTAGTCCTTCTGCCTCTAGCTGAAGGTTGAACATGCAGCCTGGCAGGGGTTGAGAATTCCATGAAGATCTGTGGACAGGACCAGCTGGGGAAGCCCTAGGCTGCCACGCCCAGGTGACTTCCTCAGTTCCTGGTGTTTTAAAGAAATAAATGGGACTCCTGGGTCGCTCAGTCAGTTAAGTGTCAGCCTTCGGCTCAGGTCATGATCCCAGGGTCCTGGAATGGAGCCCCTCTCCCCTACCCCAGGGCTCCCTGCTCAGCAGAGAGCCTGCTTCTCCCTCAGCCTCTGCCCTTCCCCCTGCTTGTGCACACACGCATTCTCTCTTTCTGTCAAATAAATAAATGAAATCTTAAAAAATAAAGTGATAAATGAAGAAAGGGTGATTATGTCTTATACATGTCATAGAGAAACCTACATGGTTCTTTCACGTAATGTAAAATGGATTTTCCATGAATCTTGGGGGCGGTTGGGGAGGAGCAGAGGGGGAGAGAGAAAGAGAGGGGATAGATGTTGACTTCATGTTTGGACCAAGATCTTATAGAAGTTTTACACCAAAAACTAAGAATGTTTGAGAAACTTAATGCCTGGGGAAAGCCCATTTCATTTCATCTCAATGTATAGACTTTTATGACAGCAAACTCTATGCTCCTGTGTCTCCTTGTACCCAGTCATTAATGGTGTCTTCTGGATATTTCTCGGTCGGTTCCTTCAAAGGTGCTGTCTGGCGCCTGTCAAGTGAGCCAAGGCCCCAGCCAGATCTGATCATCACGGTGTTCACGCCCTGCCCTAGCTCACTCAAGAAAGGGGCTCACCCTCAGGACGTGGGTCTCAGGTTGGCATTTGACAATCAGGCAGATGCTCTTGGACAGATCTCTTCTTGTACAATCTGCTTTTTTGGAGGGGTGGGGAAGCTCGTTACCTCAGCATTCAGGGACAGTAAGCATCTTAGAATCTGCCTTTGCCGTGGTCTTGCCTCTCATTAGACACACAAAGGAAAGCCTTGTTTATCTTGGAGAAGCGATTGTTTTGCTATTTTAAGCTTTAGGGCTTCTTCCAGCGCCTAATAGTAGACTGGCCTCATTATGGTTTTTGAAAATGATCTTTTTTTTTTTTTTTACAAGTCAGAGCAAGCTGTCTTGGTGGAGAATATTAGAACATGGACTCAAACTTGCTGAAAGTTGTTTTCTGTCCCCGCACCACTTAGTGAATGCACAGTGAGATGATAAATTATTCATGGGCTCCCAAGTGCTGCCGGTCTGGGGGGCTGGTTTTCCACTTGCTGCAGTACCTGGCAGGCTGCCTCCACACAGGAAGTGAAACCAGCCCTTAAGCCTTTTTACAATTCTGCCTCATGATTTGAAGATTTGTTGATGAAAGCAATGTTCTTTGAAAGTTTTGGAGCAAAGAAAAAAGGAAGCTCATTAGATTTAGCATTCCATCTAAAGCATTAGTTGAAAAATAAAACTGCTTTGGGAATCCAGAGATAGAAGTTCTCTTCCCAGTTTTGATATTAACTTGCAGGGACACTTGGGGTAAGGTGCTCCACCTTTCTGAAACTTCGAATCCCCACCGATCAAATGGGAGGGCAGATAGGTGATTCTGGGGTCCCCTCTAGGGCAAAAAACAGATTCTGTCTGAAGGGGAGTCATGGGGTGGGACACTTTCTCAGTGTGGTTCCAGACACAGTGCCTTGGCGTGAGTGTGAACCTCCCAGGCCTGTGCCTGACTCCGGCTGTGAGTGTCCTCAGGCCTCAGCCTAGAAACGGGGCCAGAGGCAACACAGAGTTTTCTTAAAAATGAGTCATACCAGTGGGTTCTTTACTGTGGGCAGCTTCCATTCCCTGACGCCTGAGCTGTCTGTGCCCCCAAGAAGTAGCCCCTCCAGCTATACAGATGTGTATTTCTGAGGATACTGGACCTGCCCAAACAAATTATGGCTTCTTACTGTCAAGTCTGCAGGGAGCATGGACTCTTGGGTTCTGGAAGACACATGGATGATTATATAGTCTTTCTGGGCCGGGCAGAGTAGAACGTGTCTCCCCAGGGTGCACAGCAGAATCTCCAGGCTCCAGGGGGGAATTATATCATTTTACAAAGTCTGTCCTGTAATATCACGATGTAATTTTATATTTGGAAATTAAGTAAGTATTTTATAATGTGAATTGTAGGATATAAATCTCCTAAGCATTTTGGCTAGGAGGATAGGAGAAAGTCAGCTAGGAAGCTTTTTCAAAATATGGAAGCCCAGACCCCACCTACGACCTATGGACTCCGTCTTTAGGGTGCAGCCCTAACCAGCAGGAGTCCGAGCCATTCTGAGCACATCTCTTGTTACACCCCACCAATGCAATGCGTCTGGTTCTTTTTTTTTTCTTTTTTTTTTTTTTTAAGATTTTATTTGTTTATTTGACAGAGAGAGACACAGCCAGTGAGAGAGGGAACACAAGCAGGGGGAGTAGGAGAGGAAGAAGCAAGCTCCTAACGAGCAGGGAGCCCGATGTGGGCTCGATCCCAGGACTCTGGGATCACACCCTGAGCTGAAGGCAGATGCTTAACGACTGAGCCACCCAGGTGCCCCGCAATGCGTCTGATTCTTGAGGAGAACTGGGGAGCCTCCCACCTTCCCCCATTGAAGCCCCCATTGCTCCCCACTCCAGTCTCCTCCCCTTTCCTCACCTCCCCCAGAGAAAACCACTCCCCCACACTAGGTGATTTAATTTACATGCGTCTCTTTACCCCTTGACAACACAGAATTGTATCGGTGACACTTTGCAGTGTTGTTTGACGCCATGTCAGGTAAGGTTTACTTTTGGTTGCATGTAACAGAAAACCTCACTTCAGTGGCTCAACCAAGAGGAAGGTATTTCTCTCCTACAACAAGCAGTCTGAGGGTAGCCAGGCTGGGGTTGGGACAGAGGATCCACGATGTGGTCAGGGACCTGGCTCTTCCTGGCTCTTTATTCCATCATCTTTAGTATATGGTTTTAGAGCTCATCGTCTCCAAATGGATGCTGCATCTCTGAGCATTTCGTTCGCATTCCAAGAAGGCGGAGTCAGGAAGGACAAAACACAACCAGTTTCATACTAGCTGAGTCTGCCCCTTTTTAGGCCATAAGAAGATGATAGCTTTATGCAAAGCCCCAAGCTTTTGACTTCTGCTTGAGTTTCGTTGGCTGTACCAAGCTGCAAGAAACAGTGACAAATCAGTTATTATATTAGCAAGGAAAGTTGCTCCCTGAATGAGATCAGGTCCCATTTGTAGGAAAAGGGGGACTGAGCATTGAGCAGGACACTAGCAGCTGCTGCTCTACACATGTGATAAAATTTTATATAAATAGTGTGCTTTCTTTCAGCTTGTTTTCTCACTCTGTGTTAAGTTTGCTAGACTCGTCTGGGTTGAACAGTGTTGCCCTGGTTTATTTATCTTCAAAGGCAAATATGGGAATATGCCGTAGTTTATTATCTGGTCTCCTTTTATTGGGCATTTAGAGTTTTCTACATTTTTCTGTTACCAACAGTGTTGCTGATGTGGAAATGTTGGGGTTCGGAGCAGACAGTCAAGAAAGCATTCTTGAGACATCTTGTTTGCAAAAAGGTGGCTTTACCCAGTGCAAAAAGTTGGCTTTACCCCATGGTAAAGCACCGGGACAGGACTGGTGGGCGGGAAGAGCTGCAGTGAAGTCCCGAGGAGTGATTGATTATATACTTTCAAGTTGGCAGGGGGTTAGGGACAGCACAAGCTTCCCAGGTATTTGGAAACAAGGTTTCCAGGACCCTGAGGCGGCTAGCTATTGTTAGGAAAAGGTCTTTTATTGCTGTATAGTAAAAACCTCAGTCATAAGACCCTTCAGATGTATATCAGTGGGTCCTAGGCTTGCGGGGTGGCTGCCAACATATATCTTGCGAGAGACAAAGGAAGTTTCCAAAGGAATTTCCATTTGTTTAAAGTAGACTCACAGGATCTTGAGGGGGTCGGGAGGAAGTTAAACCAAGATTGCCTTTTGCCCTTAGCCAAGTGTCAACATCAGGCAGCTGAGCTCCCAGAGGACAGTCACTCTGCCTGTTTAAGGACTTGTCAATGGACTGTAAGTAGTCAGGAAATTCAATTTTTTCTTTTGCCTTTGTTTCCCACATCATTGCTAAGAGCATTCTTGTTTTTAATCTTTTCCTTATAGAGGATTAATTTGCTATAATAAAATGCACAGATTTTAAGTGTCAAGTTTGAAGAGTTTTGACAAATACATGTTAAAACCACTACCCGAGTTAAGATAGCCATGAACTTGCGTGCGTGTCTCACTGTGGACATGTGTGAGTCCTTAGGAGTGGAAATGCTGAGTTGTAGTTTGTATGCAATTTCAGCCTCATCATATATTGCCAAATTGTTATTAGAATAGAAAAAAACCTTTCTTCCGCACATCTTACAGGTAGGTTATTGCTGTGGAAGATCTCGACTGAGGCATTTCTTCAGTACCTCAAGAATACTCTAGATAGGTCTGGTAATGCTGTCCAGGCTGGTTGTAGCCAGGTTGCGGAGCAGGCTGAGACCATTTTAGCAGCAGCCACTGGCCCTCCAGGCTCACCACCCAGCGCCCCATCCCTGCCCTTGCCTGGCATAAGGCACTCTAGAGCCCTGTTCTGTCCAGCCCTGAGAACCAACCACAAGTAGGGGCTTAGGAGCTGGAGCCTGAATGTGGCTGGTGAGGTGAGGGTGGGTGGGACTGGGAGAAGTCCCTTCACTCCTTCCTACCCATGATGATCTGCCAAGTTGCTTAGCACCTGTGAGCCTCAGGCTCCTCACTGCAAACTGGGGGCAACGCTACTCCCTGCCCAGGATCAGAGGATCGTGTAGGTGGAAAGACTGGCAGAGTGTGAACATCCAGAGATAATACAGATGCTGTGGCTTTTGCCTCTTAGCCAATAGAAGATATTAAACATAGTTAGATTTTTAAAATTAAATTTTTAGGATAATTTTAGATTCTTATGCTGTTTCTAATGAATAATATGAAGAAGCCCCCATGTCCCCTTTACCTAGTTACCCCCGAAGGGTAGCATCTTAGGAAAATGTAGTACAATATCACAAGCCAGATATGGACATGGGTACTGACATCCACCACCGCAGGATCCCTCATTACCCTCTCACCTCCTTAACATCTGGCAGCCGCTAATCGGTTTTCCATTTCTTTAACTTTGTCATTTCAAAAATGCCATATAGGGGCGCCTGGGTGGCACAGCGGTTAAGCGTCTGCCTTCGGCTCAGGGCGTGATCCCAGCGTCATGGGATCGAGCCCCACATCGGGCTCCTCTGCTATGAGCCTGCTTCTTCCTCTCCCACTCCCCATGCTTGTGTTCCCTCTCTCTCTGGCTGTCTCTATCTCTGTCGAATGAATAAATAAAATCTTTAAAAAAAAATGCCATATAAACTGTATTAGTTTCCCATTTGCTGCCATGACAGATTACCACCAACTTAGTTGCTCGAAACAACAAAATATCATATCTTACAGTTCAGTAAGTCAGAAGTCTGACATGGGTCTCATTGGGGCTAACATCAGGGTGACAACAGGGTGTCCCTCCTCTCTGGAGTCTGTAGGAAGAGTCTATGTTCTTGACTTTTCTAACTTCTAGGGTCCCACCTTCATTCCTGGCCCCTTCCTCCATCCTCAAAGCCAGCAAGCATGGGTTGTGTCTTTTGGCACTGCAACACTGACACCAACTCTTCTGTCTCCCTTTGTACTTTTATGGGCCCTTGAAATGACACATTCTCGACAGCATTTGGTGATGTCGCTTTTTAATTTTAGCCATCCTGACAGGTATGAAGTGATACCACATTGTGGTCTTTTTTTTTTTTCCTAAGATTTTATTTATTTATTTGACACAGAGAGAGAGATAGTGAGAGAGAGAGAGCGCAATCAGGGGGAGAGGGAGAAGCAGGCTCTCCGCTGAGCAAGGAGCCTGACATGGGACTCGATCCCAATCAGGACCTGAGCTGAAGGCAGCCACTTAACCGACTGAGCCACCCAGGTGCCCCTACACACTGGAATCTTAATTTGAATTTCCCTAATGGTTTACGATGTTGAACACATTTTCATGAGCGTAGTTGTCATCCACATATATTCTTTGGTGAAACGTTTCTTCATGTCTTTGCACTTTTCTAATTGGATTGTTTGTTTCTGAGTTTTGAGGGTTCTTTAATAATCTAGATACTAGTGCTTTCTCAGATAGGTGGTTTGCAAATAAATTTATCCAAGTCTGTTGTTTTTGTTTTTTTCTCTTAGTGGGGTCTTTTGCAGAGCAAACATTTTTAGTTTTGATGAAATTCAGTCTATTACATTTTCTTTTTATGTAGCATACTTTTGGTGGCCAGTGTAAGACTGTTTGCCTAACTCTGGGTCCTGAAGATTTTCTCCTGTTTTTTTTTTTTTTCTAAAAGTTTTAAGTTTCACATTTATATTAGTTAATTTTTTAATAAAGTGTAAGATTTAGGTCAAGTTTAATTTTTTTGCCTATGGATATCCACTTGCTCCAGCATCATTTCTTTAAAAAGCTATCTTTCCTCCATTGAATTGCTTCTGACCTTTGCCAAAAAGAGGTTGGGTATATTTGTGTGAGAACGTTTCTGGTTCTCTTGTGTTCCATTGATCTATGTGTCTGTACCTCTGCTAATACTATCCAGTTTGATTATTGCAGCTATATAATAAGTTTTGAAATTGGGGAGACTGATTCCTCCCATTTTATTCTTCTTTTTCAAATCTGTTTTAGCTATTCTAGATCCTTTGCTTTTCCACACAAATTTTAGAAATATATTGTTTTTATCTACAAAAACAATCTTCCTGGTATTTTAGGAATTGTGTTAAATCTGTATGTGCTTTTTTTCTGACATCAAGTATGTAGTTTCGACAACAAATTCTCCAGTTCTCTGACCTCGACTGGGTGTCCTACGATTCAATTCAGTTCTCACACTACCTAGAGTTAGCCTAGACCTCACAGGTTAGGGGCTCAATCTCATAGGACCGCCCCCCATTTCAGACACCAGCTCCAATGAACTCTCCAGGCTACCTACCTTCTGCCCAGCTGACTAGAAATTCAGGGGTGCCCAGGCCATCCTTTCCCCTTCAGGTTTGGTAGTTCACTAGACCAACCTACAGAACTTAGGAAAGCGCTGTTCTTATGATTACAGCTTTATTAGAAATGATACAACTCAGGAATAGCCAAATGGAAGAGATACATAGGGCAAGGTGTAGGGGAAGAGGTTCAGAGCCTCCATGCCTTCTCTGAGTGTACCACCTTCCCCGCACATTGATGTGTTCACTAACTCAGAAGCTCCCCACACCTTTTTGTTTAGGGTTTTACATGGAATTTCCTTACATGAGCATGATTGTTTAAATCATTGGCCATTAGGGACTAAACTCAATTTCCAGCCCCTTTCTCATACCTCGAGGTTGGGCGTGGGGCAGAATATTCTAACCCTCTAATCCTGTGTTTTTCTGATGATCCGCTCCCATCCTGAAGCAATCTAGGGGCCCCACCCTAAGTCACTTTATTAGTGTGAACTCAGATGTGTTCCAAAGATACTCTTTATGAATAACAAAAGACATTTCTATCACTTGGGAAATTCTAGGGATTTTAGGAGCTCTGTGCCAGGAACTGGGGACAAGGACCAGATAAATGTATTTTTATTATTATTATTTTTTTATTTTTTAAAGATTTTATTTATTTATTTGACAGAGAGAGACAGCCAGTGAGAGAGGGGGAACACAAGCAGGGGGAGTGGGAGAGGAAGAAGCAGGCTCTTAGTGGAGGAGCCTGATGTGGGGCTCGAACCCAGAACGCTGGGATCACGCCCTGAGCCGAAGGCAGATGCTTAACCACTGCGCTACCCAGGCGCCCCCAGATAAATGTATTTTTAATATTCTGTGATCTATATATCACTTTAAGGAGAATTGATGTCTTTACTGTGTTAAGACTTCCAACTTATGAACCCAGTATGTCTCTCTGTTTATTTAGATCTTTTTTCATCTCTCCTATCAGTGCTTTGTAGTTTTCAGGATATGAGTTCTGTATGTGCTTTGTTAGATTTATACCTAAGTATTTCATCATTTGGGAGTGATTGTAAATGGTACTGTATTTTTAATTTTGATGTCTACATGCTCATTACTTAGTATATAGAAGTAAAATAACTTTTGTATATTTATCTTGTATCCTGTGACCTTGATGAAATCAGTTATTAGTTCTGAGGACATTTTTTTAATGGATTCTGTGGGATTTGCTATGTAGACAATCATATCTGCAAATAGTGCCTATTTTATTTCTTCCTTTCTGATCTTTCCTTTCTGATGCTTTTTATTTCTTTTTCTTGCTTTACTGCATTGGCTAGAACTTTCAGCACTATGTTGACTAAGAATGAGGACTGCAGGGGCACCTGGGTGGCTCAGTCGGTTAAGCATCCAACTCTTGATCTCAGCTCCAGTCTTGATCTCAGGGTCATGAGTTCAAGCCCTGCATTGGGCTCCATGTTTGGTGTGGAGTCTACTTAAAAACAAACAAGCAAAGAATGGGGTAAGCAGACATTTTGCTTTATTTCTAATCTAAGAGGAAAAGAATGAAGTTTTTTACCATAAAGTAAAATGATAGCTTTCAGTTTTTTGTAGATGCTCTTTATCAAGTTGAGCACGTTCTCCTCTCTTTCTATTTTCTTAAAAATTGTGGATGGGTATTGAATGGTTGTTGGACTTTGTTAAATGATTGATATGATTATGTGATTTTTCTTCTTTAACCTGTTAATATGGTGGATGACATTGATTTTCATTAATTTCATATATTGAACCAACTTTCTATCCATGGAATAAATTCCACTTGATCTTGGTATATAGTTATCTTTATACATTGTTGAATTCTATTTGCTGATATTTTGTTAAGGAGTTTTTGCATCTATATTCATGAAGGATGTTGATCTGTACTTTTTTTCTTTACTGTGTTTGTCTAGTTTTGGTGTCAGGACACCAGCTTCGTCAAGTATATTGGCTTTTGTCCTCTCCTAGTTTCTGGAAAATATTATGTAGAATGTGTGCTAATTCTTCTTTAAGCATTTGGTATAATTATCCAGTGAAACTGTTTTGGCCTGGAAATTAATTTTGGGGGGATTTTTTTAGACGATGAATTTAATGTCCTTTATAGTCACAGGGATATTCAAATTATCTGTTTCATAGTGGGTGAGTTGTAGTAGTAGTTTGTGTCTTTTGTGGAATTAGTCCATTTCCTCTATATTGTCAGATTTGTGTGTAGAGTTCTTTGTAGTATTTAATTATTATCCTTTTGATGTCTGTACAATCAATAGTAATATTCCTTGTTTCATTCCTGATATTAGTAATTTGTGTCTTCTTTTTTTTCTTTGTAGTCTTGCTAGAGATTTGTCAATTTCATTGGTTATTTTCAAACACCCAGTTCTTTGTTTCATTGATTTTCTCTAATGCTTTTCTCTTTTGTTTCCTTTCCTATAAATATATTATTTTTTCTTTTGCTCTTCTTTGTCTGTGTTCCAAGCTTAGATTACTAAGTAAATTTTCCCTTAGCACTGTGTTGTGTCCCACAAATTTTTATGTTTTATCTTTATCTTCATTCAGTTCAGTATATATTTTTTTTATTTCCCTTGAGACATCCTCTTTGATCCATAGCTTATATAGAAGTTTAGTTTGCAAGTATTTGAAGAATTTCCTATTACCTTTCTGTTATTTCTGATTATTTCCATTGTGGTCAGAGAACACAAACTATGATTTTTAATTCTTTTAAATTTCTTGAGATTTGCTTTATGGCCCACGATATGGTTTATCTTGGTTTATATCCCATCGTCATTTGGAAAGAATGTGGATTCTGCTGTTGTTGGTTGGAATGTTCTATAAATGTAGACTAGATTCTTTCCATTGGCCATGTCATCTAGTTCTTCTATATCCTTGCTTATTTTCTGCCTTGTTCTATGATCAGCTCTTGAGAGAGAGATGGTGAAGTCTCCAACTACAATTGTTAATTTGTTTTTTCTCCTTTCAGTTATATCAGTTTTTGCTTCACATATTTTGTAGCTCTTTGCTTTGTTTGGTACACACTCATTTAAGACTGCTATATCTTCTTGGTAGATTGAGTCTTTATCATTATATAATTTGCCTTTCTGTCTCTGGTAGATTTCTTTGCTTTGAAATCTACTTTATCTGATATCAAGGTGGCTATCTTGCTTTCTTTTGATTAATGGTTGCATGATATATCTTTTTCTGTCTTCTGTGTTCAACTTGCCTGTATCATTATATTTGCCATGAATTTCTTATAAACAGCAGATAGCTGGGTAGTTTTTTAATCTACTGTGCCAATCTTGATCTTTTAATATACTTAGATCATTTAATGTAATTATCGATATATTAGGTGTTGCCGTTTCATCAGTTCAAGGTAATTATAAAATCCCTACCTCCTTTAAAGTTCCTTTATTTCCCCATTTAAGACATAATTATCTTACATATTTCTTCATATATAGAACTATATCAGATGGTGTTGCAGTTTTTCTTTAATCATCAGGCATAATTTAGAAAACTCAAGAAGAGGAAAGTCTATTGTATTAACCAATATTTTTGCTTTCTGTGTTTTTTCCTCCCTTCCGATGATTCAAGTTTCCTTCTTTTATTGTTTTCTTTCTGTTTAGAGAGTTTCCTCTGGCTATTTTTTAAGAGTAGTCTGCTGATGACAAATTCTTAGTTTTCCTTCATCTGGAATATTTTGGTTTCCCCTTCATTTCTGAAAAATTCTGAGTTGACTGTTCTCTCCTTTCAGCACTTATGAAACATGCCACTTCCTTCTGTCCTCCATGGTTCCCTATGTGAAGTATACTGCCGTTTGAATTGTTTTTCTCCTATAGGTCACGCATTATCTCTCTCTCTCTCAGTGCTTTCAAAAGTTTTCCGTGTCTTTACTATTCAGAAGTTTGACTGTGATATATCTTGGTGTGGATATTTTTGGGGTTTATCCTATGTTAGTTTCACTCAGATGTTTGATTTTGTAGGTTTATATTTTTTGTCAGGCTTAGGAAGCTTTCAGCATTATTTCTTCAGGTGCTTTTTCATTCTCGCTCTCTTCTTTCTCCTCTCCTTCCAGGACTCTGAGAATACAAACATTAGATCTTTAGCAATAGTCCTAGAGGTTCTGGAGTCTCTGTTCATTTTTTTCTCAGTCTCTTTTCTCTCTGTTGTTCAGATTAGATCATTTTCTGTGGTTCTGTCTTCCAGTTCACTGATTCTTTCGTCTGCCCCTGCCTTCTGTTATTGAGCCCACCCATTGAGTTTTTATTTTGGCTATTGTATTTTTCAGTTCAAAAAGTTGCATTTTTAAATATATATCTTTAATTTCTTTACTGTGACTTTATATTTCTTTGTTGAGGCTTTCTATGTTTCATGTGTTTCATGTTCTTACTTGTTCATTGAAGTATTTTTAAGATTCCTTTTTTAAAACTTTTTTCAGATAATTCTCTGTCACCTTGCTGTTGGTATTTCATTCAGTTTGAGATTGAATTTTTTATTGAAACCTAGGTATTTGGGGTATTATATTATGAGACTCTGGCTCTTATTTTTATCTTTTGTTATACTGGGTTTCCTCTCAGCTGCTCTAGCTGGCAAAGAGGTATGCTGCCTCTTCACTGCCCGCTGGGGGTAGAATTCTAGGTTTTCCCTTCAACCTCCATTGGCATCTGACTGTGAGTTACTGCTGATTAGAGGTGGAGTGGGAGTTCTGGCTGCCCATTAGGTTTCCACTGACACCTCCTGTCTGGGAGGGGTTGGAGTGCCTTAGTACTTCCTGACTGTTGACCACCTTACCTCCACTGACACTAGGGGAAGAGGAGGGATGGCCTCACTGGCAGCAGTGAAACCCCTGATTCTCTACTAGACCTTCTCTGATGCCACCCCAGTGGGTACAGGAAGGGGTGCCCCATTAATGCCAGGTGGGAGTGGAAGTCCACGCTTCCCACATGGTCTTTACTAACACAAGCCAGTGAGGATGAAAGTCTCAGCTTTCTACTTGGCCCTCTCTGATACCACCTGATGGAACAGTTGTGGCACCTCTTTTCAACCCAGTAAGGGTAGAGGTCTAGGCTCCCCACTTGACCTTTGCTGGCATGGGTGGGGATGGGACCATAGGGTTTTCTGGGTGGGTTGCCTGGAGAAGAACAGTTTTTATTTTAAGATTTTATTTATTTATTCAAGAGAGAGAGCGAGAGCATGAGCAGGGGGAGGGGCAGAGGGAAAGGGAGAAACAGACTCCCCACTGAGCAGGGACCCCCGATGTGGGACTCAATCCCAGGATCCTTGGATTATGACCTGAGCCGAAGGCAGATGCTTAACCAACTGAGCCACCCAGGCATCCAGGAGAACAGTTTATTGTCTAAAAATCTTCTGTATTGATGGGCTGTCCCTTTCCTGGTCTTTTGACTCAGGAAAATAGGCTTTGGTTGTGGTTTTGTTTTTGTTTTCGTGTTTTTGTTTTGTTGGTGGTGGTGTTCTTTGCCTGGTAACATTTCCAAATTGAGACGTATGGAGGCAAAGGAAAACCGAGGGAATTCATCACCATGGTGGTCTAGCATCCTGAAGTTCCTGATACATCTGCCTTCTCTCCACTTTCCGGAGTAGTAGTTGTTGTTATTGTTTGTTTGTTTGTTTAATGTTTGTTTCTGTTGTTTTTACGTGTACTTAGTGGGAGGAGTAGGGAAAAGTATATCTGTTTTTGGACAGAATTCTCTGCCCTCTTTCACTTAGAAAAGACTTTGACAAACTATTCTTGTTAGATGTTTGGTGTTCCAGAAATAGTCACATTTTAAAAGGAAATAATTTTTTTCTTTAAAAGAATGCCTTTTTTTTTTTTAAAGATTTTGTTTATTCGGGAGAGTGTGCACACGTGCGTGCGAGCAGGAGGAGGGGCAGAGGGAGAGAGAGAATCCCAAGTGGATTCCACGCTTTCGCAGAGCCCAAAGAGGGGCCAATCCCATGGCCCCAAGATCATGACCCTAGCCGAAATCAAGAATCTGATACTCAACTGACTGAGCCACCCAGGTGCCCCGAAAATGGCTTTTTATTAATGGGCATTCAGGTATTGGTGGGCTGGAGCGTATGTGTTGGGAGTGGCGTGATGGAGGAATTAAACTTGGAGACTGAGAGTCTCTCCTAGATCTCGAGAAAGCCACATCTGGCCCTTAGGGAGAACCAATCCCTGATACCAGGGGCCAAACTGCTTCACCACTCTGGCCAGAAAGTGTTCCTTCAGTCTTTCTGTCACGCTTGGTGTGCTGCCAAAGGGGAAAGAGAAGGAAAAGCCTTGGTTAAGTAAACATATATTCATATTTCACTGCAAGAGGTTGAATGGTCTAAGTCAGCATAACTGGTCCCATATGTTCAGCATTGATGGTCCAGACATGATTAGTTGCACCTTCGAAACAACAGATCATTTGTTTCATGTTATGAAAATCTTAACTGGGGGTGCCCTGGTGGCTCAGTTGGTTAAGCATCTGCCTTCGACTCAGGTCATGATCCCAGGATCCTGGGATCAAGCCCTGCCTCCGACTCCCCGCCCGGGGAGTCTGTTTCTCCCTCTCCCTCTGCTCTCTCCCTCTGCTCCTCTCCCTACTCATGCCCTGCTTCTCTCTCTCTCTCTCTCTTAAATAAGTAAATAAATAAAATCTTTTTTTAAAAAAAGAAAATCTTAACTCATTTATTGCATGTCTGTGCATGGCAGGCACTGCATGGAGTTTTATGTGCGGTATTCTGCTATCATTCTGAAAGAAGGCGGTGTTGTGTGCCTTACTTTACAGGTGAGGAGACCAAGTGACTTGCACAAGGTTATCTGGTCTCTGACTGGCTGAGCTGGGTGGACTAAACGTTGCCTCTTTGACTCCAGAGTTCTTATATGTACCATGCTTCCAAACCACAGGGTTCAAACCTGAGCCTTCTGGGTGGGGATTCTCAGGCGGAATCCTCAAGAGCCCCCTTCCCCAAGGTGATTTGGAATACTGGATCCACTTGCTAGAGCAGGGGTTCTGACCCTGGCTACACATTAGAATCCCGAGAAGAGATTTTTTTTTGAAGTCCCGATACCCAAACTACACCCCTGACCAATAAGCTCAAGCTCTGGGTGAAAAGCAGGTGTCAGAGCTTTAAAACCTTTGCCTGGAGACCCTGATGTTCTGCTAGTTTTGAAGGCATGCTGGAGAGATAGAAGACGATGATGAAGAGTCACAGTCAGACTCTGGAGCTCTTTTCTGGTTGAATTGGTGTTCCTCTACCGAAAGGACTTGAACGGTGCAGTCTGCTTGGGAAGCTTCTTTTGCAAGGCACTTCTACCGAGAAAAGGTGAAATGCCCAAGTCACAAAGTGGGGTACGGGCTGAAGGGGATCGTGAAGAACTGGTTAAAACGCTTTGAGGCCCTTGGGACTTCACTGTGGAAGTGTGTGCAGGAGGAAGAAAGGCATAGGTGGGGCTCTCCTTTTTTTCTTAAGCCAGAAAGCATACCAGGGGAAGTGGGGAAGAGAGCCTGGTTATCACCATTGTTGCTCAGAGGTCTGAGCCCCTTTACGCCCTCCAAGTGAGGTCTTAGAGAGGTTGAATAGCTCGTCTGATGTACTGGGGTCCCTTGTTGCCTCCTCCAGACCCATCTTCACCCTTCTCTGCACCCAAGGAGGCCAGCCTGTTAGGGGAGCAACAGTGAACTAACTCCCTGGCACTCTGGCTCCAGCTAGTTTGGGCTAAATGATACAAAGTCATATATATTTGACTGAGTATATCCCTGTGTACTGGCATATTCATTGCTTATCTGAAATTCAAGTGTAACTGGAACGCCTTGTTTTTTATCTGGCAACGCTATGCCCATTGGGGCGCATGTGGAAAATCTGATCTGCCCACACCATGTTTTATACCCGACTTTGCTTTCTTCGCTCTGTGCAGGCATACCAGTGGGGTTTTGCTGGCACTCCGTCTTATCTGCAGTCACACCACAGCTGTGACCCCTCCATGCGCAAGCAGCCAGACATGTCCTCCCCTTGCTTTCCAGTAAAGCCCCTGCCAGAGCCCATTCTGCCCCCGTCAGATACCCAGTTTCTGCTGGCCAGGCTTTGCTATGCTTGGTGCAAATGGGACTATTCAAGAGTCAGTTTCATCCCGTGAATGGCCTTTTTCTCCGTGTAACTTTTCCTAGGTCGCAGAGTGCATTCACTCCAGTGAAGTTCATGTTTACCATTTACAGTTTTGGGACAATAGAGTCAAGTGATTTCAGGGTAAAGGTTTAAAATTTTTCTCTCATTAAGTATCATTGCTACTCTTTATCAATTGAGAAACCTTCACATTTACATAAAGTGAAACAAAACTAAGTAGAAAGTTTCTGTTTGTTCTGGATTTGGCCTCAGCCAGCCACAGGGATGGGGAAGGAGCCCTTAAACTAGATGACAGGAAAGCTGCCCAGGGCCATGATTCAGATTATCAGCCAGAATGATGGGGGTGGGAGAAGGGAGACAGTCCAGGTGTGGCCCTTTCTCTTGGAGGGGGACACAGGGCACTGCAGGAGAGGGAATGGGGCGTGGGCTCCAAAAGCCTTTTTGTAAACTGCAAACCCGCTGCTGAAGGAGGGCTTTCTTCCAACTGACGGGGGGGGGGGGGGGGCAATTGATAGCAAAGCCCACAGCAGGCAGCCAGGCCAGAAAGGAGGTGTTAGCTCCTGGGCAAAGGGCATCCTCCCCTCTGTCTGTCGCTTCTCCCCAGGACCATGTATTCTTTGCAGGTGGGAAGCAAAGAACCCGCAGGAGTTCAAGGCTAAGCCCTCACTCTTGCATCCTCCTCTGGGCCTCCTGATTCTGAGGCTGAACTTCAACAAGCTCTCTTGAGGCCTCTGTTTTGTTGTTTGAGGAAGAGTAGAAAGCGCGGGGCAGTGGGTCCCACAGACTGGCACTTCAGTCCTGCCGTTGTTCCAACACTCAGGCCAAGGCGTTTCCGCTCTCCCCTTCCGGGCACCCAGGATTGTAAAGCAGATTGATGGAGCCTGACACCCAAAGCACGGTTGAATTAAATAGGGCTGGCCAATCCGCACTCCTCCTCCTGCAGGCCTGCCCCCCTGCCCAGTCGTCCTCCCATGGTTTGGAGGGCCTCCAGGGCCCGGGTGCTGCCCAGTGCTGCCTTTCCAGCCACTACCCCTGGACCTGCAATTTTAGCAGCTTCCGCTTCCTTTATCCACCTTGGGCTGTGGTCCCAAGGCTTGGAGAAAAGGAAAGGAGCCCTTGTTATGAAAGCGTTATGGAGGCCAGCCAGCCCTACAAAGATACCTTAGGGCCCAGAGCCTTCTGGCTATCACAAGCCAAAAGTTTCTTTTCTCCTCTCATTCGCCACTGGCAATTATGTTGTTCCAGTTTTGCTAGTCCCTATGCATGGACCTCTCTGATTAGTCCCAGTGCTCATTCCTACAAGGCCCAGGTCTGGCCTCAAAAATCCTACTTCAGGTGGCCAACAGGCCCAGGTTCAGATGCAAGCCAAGGACAACAACATCACCTAAAATCTGTAGAATGTGCCGGCAGACCCTATAGATCCGATCATGTCCTACCACTGAGGCGCTCTTACCCTTGCAGGGGATTGGCGAAGCTAAAGAGCTTTTCTGAGATCATGTCTCAGGCAGCAAAGGACTTTCCTGGGCAACCACTGAACTGTCCACCAACCAGCCCACCTGCCATCATGCACCCTCAGCAAGCACCCAGCAACTCTTCGTGGATTTCAAGATGGGATGTGTTAGTCGATCCCACAGAAAGTAGACTGTTCACTAGCATCTCCCAAATGACCAGTTTTGAGTCTAAAAGACTAAGGTCCCTAAATGTCTGGCCCACTGCAGCTGTGTGTGATTGGTGGAGAAGGTGCTGCTTCAGAGCCCTGCCAACATCCCACCTCCAACCCACTCCCAGCCGCAGGAGTGTCCCTGCCTGGACCAACTCTCTTCCCTGCTCACCCTTCAGAACTCTGCCCACATCACACGCATTTATTCCATGGATGTTCACTGCATTAAATGTATGTCACGCATCCTGCTGGGTTCAGAGGGTGTCACCTCCAGCTTTTGAGGAAGCTACAGATGTGTTCAGAACAACAAGGCGAACCTGCGTGAAACAACAGACAGTATATCTAACCAATTTATTTGTTGGATGAATAAATATTTGCTGATCGTGTCCCATAAGCCTGTCCCTGCGCTCGGCACTGGGGGTCAATGATGGAGACACAGTCCCTGTCTGTATGCAGCTGATGTTGGAATCTGGTCAAGGGCTGAGTGGTGATTAGGAACGGGCGGGGGTGCGCCCTCATGCAGCTGCAGGGCTGGATGGGAGTGGCCCCCTGGAGCTGGCAGAGGCAGCTGCCTCAACAGCTGGACAGCTACTCTCCCACCTTGCTGGGCGGCCATTTGTCCAAGGCTGCTCCATAGCAGTTACTTAGGTAGAGTTAAACTTGCCACTTTAGTGGCTTATCCAGTTCACAGAAGGAAACAACCTTGGAAGGAGAGGAGGGGAGGATGAAGTTTCTTGTGAATTCCACCCAAATTACAGCCAGAGGCAGCCCACTTTTCCATGAGTGCTGCGTAGAGGGTACCAAATTCTCATTCAGGCTCTGTGAGCTTTAATACCTCTCTCATACTCAATAAAAATGGTCTCCAGTGTGTGTCCATCTAACAGGCCATCATGTTGCCTTTTGCCGTCTTAAGGATGAGTCAACAGGAGCAGGTTAGTGAGAACTAGAAGGTTTGTTGTACGAGCAAGCCTTGTTGGCCTGATCTCTCCTCCTGCCATAACTGCCCCCCCCCCCAAATAATTTTAAAGCAATCCAGTTTTGTAAGGAAAAACGGGGAGGGGCATTATGCATGAAAGTAATCAAAACAGTGAAAAGTTAGCAGCTTAAAACACAATCTCTGATTGGTCATTGCCCTGACCTTTGGGTCCAAAACCTGGGATTGCTATTTTGCCTTTTTTCACATTATCCATAATCACTCATATAGCCATTGCTATATAAATGGCAGCCCCCTCAGCCCTCACCACCACAGTTGTGCAGTGGGAGCCCCACCAACCTCACCATCCATGAGGAGTTGTTCAGCCCTTGCTATCAACCCCTATAAATCAGCCCCTCTCAGGTATTGGACCGTGGCAGGTTTTTACTGATTCACAATAATATAAGAAAATAGTAAGAAACAGGGGCGTCTGGCTGGCTCAGTCAATTGAGTGTCTGACAGTCAGGTCATGATCTCAGCCATGATCTCAGGTCCTGGGATCGAACACCGCGTTGGGCTCTATGTTCAGTGCAAAGTCTGCTTGTCCCTCTCCCTCTGCTCCTCCCCCGCTCGCTCTCTCAAATAGATAGATGGGTAGAATAAGAAAGAAAGAAAGAAAGAAAGAGAGAAAGAGAGAAAGAAAGAAAGAAAGAAAGAGAAAGAAAAATAGCCAACAGTTACTGAGCGCTGTGAGTCGGACATAGTAATACGCCCTGTATTGCTAACAGCAAACCTATAGGGCACCATTATTGCCATCCCCACTTCCCCTGAGAGAAAACTGAACCAGAAGCAGCATCCTGGCCTGGATTCTTCTAGCAACAACCAGAATCATGACCACTCCAGAGAACTCTTCTGTGTTCTAAGATTACATCCTTCCTAAATACTTGGTGTCAAACTGACCTTTCTGTCGCAGGACGATGGCAATAGTGAGGTCAGCCCCTCGCCTCTGCCGCATCCTTCCTGCTTCCTGGCCGCTCTGCTAGTTAGGTCTTCGCTGTCTTCCTGGCGGGTTTCCCACCTCCTGGCCTCCTCCTTCCTGCTAGTCTTGCTTCTGCCCAGCCGGATGTCAGTGCTGGGGTCAAGTATGGCTCTGATCTTCCCCCTCCCCTGCTCAGGAACCTTCCAGGAATCCCTGCTACCTCAGCCAGGATTCGGGGCTCTCCGCAGTGAGCCTGTATCCACTTGCTCTGTCACTTTGTCCGAGCACAGAAGTGCCACCCTACAGCTACATTCATGTTCCCATAAGATTAGGGCCTCCTCTTTCTCTTCAGTTTCCCATGCCCCTGCCCCTTGAACCCCTGTCCACCTCACCTCCCTCCTCTCATTTGTGCCTTTACTTATTCAACACACCTTATTCAACTTATTCAACACACCTACTTCGAGCACCGTCCATGAACTGGCTATAGTGTGGGTGCAAGGCCTCTTGGGACTCTCAGTCCAGCAGAAGAGAAAGAACTGAATGAGGAGTCACAGGAGGTTTTACAAAGAGGAGGGGCCCAGCACCTAATGTTGGAGGGTTAAGTAGTCGGGGGTGGGGAGGGACCAGGGAAGGCCTCCCTGATACTGTCAGGACCTCCCCCTCGCCCCAGTTAGCTGTGTCCCATTTCCCCTGTGACTCTTGGGACCTTCTGCTTCTCCTCCCCTGGGGCAAGTGCCTTTCTGTACCCCATTAGACTATCACAGCAAATCTTAGACCCAGGGGGCGCTATGTAAATATTGGTTGGGAATTGAATCATTATGTCCACTCCTGGCAATTCAACTCGTGGAGCTTAGCTATCGTTTCAGCTATCACAGTGATTACGGGGTGGGTGTGCTGCTCCTGACATCATCTGAGTGGGTGGCCTTGCCTTTAGTCTGTTCAGAGAGCTGCTTAGCTCATAGAAAACCGAAGGCTATACCCAACTGTAATCAGGGGTTATTTTGCAGGGTTGGGACTACAAAACAGGTTTCCATTTTATGTTTTCTGTGCTTCTATAAATATTTGAATTTTCCACTGCCAACCTGGATTACCTTCATAATTTGGCATTTTAAATGTCTTCAAGTCAGTTAAACCAAAGAATTATTTGCTTCTCCCACTGCACTTGCTTGCTTTATATTTCAAGAAAAACAAAGTTATCTGGACATACCCCTGACTTCCCAGTCCCACGGAAGTCAATGACTAAAGACCATACATAAATTTGCTGATCTGAGAGGCAGAGGTGAATTGTAAGTGCTTCAAAGCCTCGAGAAAAAAGAGCATTCTTGTGGAGGGTCTGCAGGCATAAAACAAACAGCCAGAGCATTCATCATTGCAGAAAGTGTCCCCAAATTCAGAGGAAGATGACGGAACTGGATGGGACCCAGGCAGAGCTTTCCCCTTCCCTGCTATGAGCCCGGGCCCACACTTGTGCATAAGGTTTGCATGGCATGGGGGCGACAGGAGAGGCAGGGGCCCCTCTCTGCAGAGTCACCCTGACCTCCACTCCCTGGAATAAATGAACGCTCCCATCACAGCACACTCATCCGTCTGGATGGCTGGGCTCCAGGCCAGCCTGTGGCTGACCCACATAGCCTCCCCCAAAGCATGCAGAGGGCCCCTGCTCTCCCACAGCCACTGAGACCTCAGGCTAAAGGCAAGCAGTGAGCTTTCCCCGGTTTCTTAGAGTGAAATCTCTTCTTCTCCAACCTGGCATTCACCCTGGAGGCAGTTCTCAAATGCATCAACCATGAGAGCCGACCTGGCAGGAAAGAGTCACATGGAGAAGACTCCCTAACAGAAGCCATGACCTTCAGTTGAGGAAGATGTGCAGGCCAGAGCGACTTGGCAGGGAGGAAGCCAGAGGAACAAATTCTCAGATCCTTCCTTCTGCCCCCAAATCTCCTGCTTGTATCTCCATTGGCCAAATAGTGCTTAGCTGGCTCCTTACGCTAAACATTATTTGTTGTTTATCTGAAATTCAAGCTAACTAGGCGTCCTGTGTTCTTATTTGCTAAATCTGGCACAACCCTAAGCAGAGACCATCCTACTCACACACACACACACACACACACACACACACACACACGCACTCAGGAGCCCAGGAGGGTGTGACATCCTGAGTGTGGGAGAGGCACAGCTATCGCCTGGGGACAGGCACCACTGGGTACCCCCAGTCACTTACTCACAAAATGCCAGACCCATGTCTCTCCCACTCTGCCTGTCTCAACCACTTGTGGCCATTGTGTTTGAATACATAACCACCAGCACAGAATGTATGCTCCAGAAGTGCTATTAAAAAAACCAGAAGTACAACTATTGTGGGCCAATATTTTTAGAAATACTTGTGGGCCAGATGAAATCAACATTTCCAGTCCATTCCAGCAGGCAAGCATTTTATCGGAAGCTCCAAGTCATTCTGTAGTTGGTGACATGAGTGACTGGTTTTTTCCCCTGTACCTAGAGATGGGTCACTTTGAGGTGCAAGAATTGTGAACTTGTCTGTGTGACCAGGAGTAGCCTTTGCAAGACCACTGGTCAAATTTGTGACACAGTCTGTGACTGAGAACACAGTGAGAAAAGAGATCTCAGGTGCCGTCCCCTTCCTGCCATGCTGCTGAGTTGGGCATGAAGGACTTTGAATGAGTCACAATTTTGGGAAATGGGTGAAGGTGGTCAAAAGGTGCAAACTTCCAGTTATAAAATAAAGAAGTCCTGGCGATGTAATGTACAGTATGGTGACTAGTTAACAATACTGTATTGTAAAAAAACCAAAATGCTCTACTGTCTACTCTCTACCTAAGAGAGTAGGTCTTTAAAGTTCTCGTCACGAGAAAAAAAATTTTGTAACTATGCGTTGTGATGGTAGTCAGCTAAGCTAACGAAATTATTATGGTCATCATTTTGCAATATATGCAAATATCAAATCATTATGTTGTACACCTGAAACTAATATAGTATGTCACTTATATCTCAATTAAAAAAAAGAAAAGTGAACAATTTTTGAGGGGGTGTCTGGGTGGCTCAGTTGGTTAAGTGTCTGACTCTTGATTTCAGCTCAGGTCATGATCTCAGGTTCGTGAGATCGAACCCCGCATTGGGCTCCGTGGTGAGCATGAAGCATACTTAAGATTCTCTCCCTCTCCCTCTTCTCCTCCCCCCACCCCCCTCTTGTGCTCGTGCGTGCTCTCTCTCTCTCTAAAAAAAATAAAAATAAAATAAAATAAAGGAAACAATTTTTGTTGGGGTGAGTTCTACTTCTTAAACCTTCTTTAGGAGGTAAGTGAACGGATGAATGAACTTGTGAATGAGAATATACGTCCAGACGTGTGTTGAATACATTCTTTTCATGCTTTCTGAGGACACTGAGGATACCCCAGTTCTATCTCATCGTGGCCTTAGAGATTGGGAACCTGTTTGGAAAACTCCATTATTTAAAAGGCTAAAAATCAGATTTCTGTTTTGCAGCTGTTGCAGAGGTGAGGGAAGCAACCAAGCCTGACCCCCCATTGCCAGGAGGCCTGCAAGCTGACCACACGCCATTTTCCCTTCCTCACACCAGTGGGTACCAGCCTGCCTTGACGTCTTCACCACCCCAGCCTGGACGACCGCATACAGGGAATGCAGCCCATCCCAGGGTGACCTCTGCTGGGTCAAAGCTCCTACCGCCTCTTGCATTTAATCATACAATTGGCCACATAATACTTTCTGAACATAAAGATGTCAAGTTCAATTGCTCCATCAATATACCTAATATGTACCAGGACATTGCAGTTATTTCTTGGTGGAAAGATGGGAAGGAGTTGCTTGGGGCACATCATGCCATTACGCAGTTTTATCCGGATGACGAAGTCACAGCAATAATCGCCTCCTTCAGGTATGTGTTCTTTCTTCCTTTCTTTTTTTAATGTTGTTATGTTATTTGTGATTCAAAAGCAAAAACCTCATAAGTTAAAAAAAAAAATTTGTTTTCTGTGTGAGCAACCCTCCTGGTGAATTAAGAGTGTGGATTAACAGCTGACAGTCTGTATTGTTGATCTCTTTTATGTTGATCTTGGCCCCACTGAAACTGTTTATTATCAGAGGCTCTGCATTCTGGGGAACCACCTCCCCCCACCGACCTACAAGTCATGTCAAGTCCCGCTTGACTCAAGAGCTCTCCCAATGAGTAGGAACAGTATTTCTTACCCCATGTGAGGAGACATCTTAATCACCCCGTGGGCATGGAGCTTTGAACACATTCCCATCCCTCTCATTTGCCTTATCCCCTGTCTCTTCCACCTGTCCCCAGCACCCCCTGCTCTTGCAGATCACGGTGTTGACATAGCCCTCATGCCTATTGGGGTGGGAAGAAGGTGGAAAGTCTAAAGGCTGGAGAAATGAGACAGACCTTCAGCCACGTGGGGCACCGTCTCCGTGTTCCACTATGTTTTGGCAGGGGCCAGCCGAATGCGCTGGGGGTTGTGACAGGGCTAAGCCAAGTCAGCACGTGTATCTGGAAGAATTCATTGTCCCTAGGATTGCGTCATCGTATTTTCAGCGTACTGCAGACAGTGAGCCAGCTGCTTCTCTTCTCCCCCATCCCTTTTTTATTCTCTACTCTCTCCTCTTTAGCCAGGAGGGGTTTGGGTTTTTCGTTTTGTTTGTTTTTGAGTCAGAGCCTCCTTGCCCGTACAGCTTTAGAGTTCAGTGGACCTGTGGTCCTTGAAAGCTCAAAATGAGGTCACAGCCACGCAGTTGGAGCAAGTGCCTTTTTCCCTGGGATTCCTCCACTCCGAGCAGAGCCCTCTTTCATCTGGGACGTTTTCACTTTCTCTGGCCTGATACTTGGGGGCAGTCCCAGACAGGGTCATCACTTTTGGTGAATCATTTTGTTTCCTTTTCAGAAAACTGCCTCAGAGATACCACAAGGCTAACAACTCAGAGTTCAGTGTGTCAACACTTCCACAAGATGCACCCTTTTATTTATTTTATTTTTTCATATTTTTTCCAAGTTATAGGCCTGGTTAGCATCAAAGCAAAGAACACAGCTTTCACACTTTCCATTGGTTGATTTAAACTCTGGCTGGGTCCTTCAGGCTGCCACTCTCAGCCAGAGGTTGAGACCATTCAGGAGGTTTGACTACATTCTTTTCCGCATCAGCTACAAGCTGCAGGTATCTTACCATGCCGTAGACACAGCTTCCAGTGAGAGAAGTAAGATCCCCCATTTAATAATGAATAAGGAGCGGTTTACTTTTTTTTTAAGATTTTAATTATTTATTTGAGAGCGAGAGAGAGAGCATGAGCAGGGGAAGGGGCAGAGGGAGAAGCAGACTCTCCGCTGAGCAGGGAGCCTGATGTAGGGCTCAATCCCAGGACCCTGAGATCATGACCTGAGCCGAAGGCAGATGCGTAACCAACTGAGCCACCCAGGTGCCCCTAAGGAGCAGTTTAAAGGCTTAAAGAAACAGAAAGCTGGCACATTGGGCTCATCAGGTATCATTAAGAGGAAAGCACTGCCCTGCTGTCTCTCTGGGCTGGGAGTCCTAAACGGGTCCTGCCACTGGCCAGCCATGAGACCATGGGTGAGCTGCCTTCTTGCCAAAGAGATGGGTTTGGACCACGTGACCAGCAGCTTCACGTGTGTTCAAGGGGGCCATGAGATGATTTCAAAGGACCTAAATTGGAGAGTTTTTAAACATAGAGTAGATAGTGGTATATCTTGGATTTGTGTCTTCAGAGTTCAGAAGGTGACCTGGGTCATATTTTTAGAACTTAAGAAAAAAGATTATACTTTTGCCTGGATTCCGCTTCATTTTCATAAACTCATTCTGAAGGGGAAACAAAAATCTTATTTGACCTCCAAACTAAGCCATAAAGCAAATTTAGTGCTCAGAATTCTTATAAGTGGTGGACACTGTGCTGAAATGAGTAGCTTTGGGGACAAGACCGAGTCCACCATTATAATGTTCTTCAGCTGTATTGAAGTCATGTTCAGGTGACCCAGGAGCCATATAGTGATTCATAGAAGTAAATTATAGTGACTTAATCAGGATTATAAATATCTGTGTAATTTCTTGGCAGGAGAGAAGGATGTTGGAGCCTTTAAATTTGATATCTTTTAGGTGAGGCCCCTGAGGCCCCTGTGAGTAGGGTGACTTGTCCAGGGTTAGTAGGGAGTAAGCTGTCACCCTTAAGCAGAGGGCTTGATATGCACACCTGCAGTGTCTTCTGTTTTCGCATCTCATGGGCCCTAAAACAAATCTTTGGTTGCCCGGAGCAGTGAAGAATTAAAAACTAGTGCTAGGCTTTCCATGTATGGAATTTAATCAGGAATTCATTAGCCTACAATTTGGTTGGAATTGCCATTAACAACACCTGTATGGACCACATGTATTTAAGGGAATGGACAAAATACAGATGTGTGTGTATTGGCAGGGGTCAGAGGAACTACGGAGAGAAACACAAGGCATTTCGAGTTAGGTCACGGAGCCACTTTTGTATCAGGTGTTACAATAAGAAAAGGTAGAATTATAAGAGATGAAATTTGAAAATAATAGGGTCTCCAGATTGAGGCCCCCACAGCAGTTTGTACCAGCACACATCCTTTAACTGTGAAGCCATTGTGAGTTGCTAGAGACTGACGGGATTGTGGATGCGATTTAACTTTCTTAGTCTTTCTTGGTTCCACATTTCCTCTTCTACATCAGGGAGACCCCACACTTACACTTCCAAATGCCCCATTCTGAAAACAAGAGTTTTCAGAAAACAGGTCTGGTCTTTGACCCTAGAACAAGACCCGTTCCGCTCAAAGGTGTGTGTTAGGTTGTGCGCATACTTAAGGCTGTGGCGCTTTCCCCTCGTATTCCTTCCATTGCTTCCACCCCACCCCCCGTCTTTTCCATGGTGGCCTGATGCCGTCATGGTGCCCTCTCCCTTCCAAAGGAAGAAAAGGCCGTGATAAAGTAATTTACACTAAGGAAAGCATTCACATTCACTGGTGACATAATTTTAGACACAAGGAGTAGAGTTGTTTTTTTTTTCCAAATCACCACATAGGCAACTGCCCACTAGTTATAAAAACAGCCAGCCTCGCTCATGAAGGTGTTTGCAGGCACCTTATTGGGTGAACAACTACCTGAATGAGTGTCTGGACATTGAGACAAGGAGGGTAGCCCTGGTCTGTGTCCTGCGTGTGCCTGTGAGAAGGATAGGGGGGAAGGGAGAACCTAACGTCAGGAGCAGAAGTTCTGAGGTAGTGTTAATATGTTAAGGTAGTGTTTCCTACAGATTATAGACTTGGCCTTGGAGGGGAAATCAGGGGAGAAGACCTGGCATCTCATCTTTCAGTCAAACCTCAGTTTGTTGAAACTGGGGATGGGAGTCGGGGTGGAAATGATAGAAGAAGTTCATGTGCATTTAAGTACAAGTCCCACCTACTTGGGAAAGACTAAAGGAGATTTAACATCACGAATGACAGTGTTCCGGAGAGATTTTAGAAACTGCTCAGTCTTAGTTTCTGTATGTATATATTTCAAAGTTGTTTTAATAGTAATATATATACTTTGTTAAATACTTAGAAAATACCAACACATAAAGAGAAACTGTGGCCCACAACCCCGAGGAAACTTTTCCAAGCACATATAAATTTAATATTCCTGAAACGAAATTGGTATTTCATGACACAGACGATTATGTATCTCGTTTCATTCACTTAATGTATTATTTATTTATTTTTTTAAAAAGATTTTATTTATTTATTTAACACAGATAGAGACAGCCAGCGAGAGAGGGAACACAAGCAGGGGGAGTGGGAGAGGAAGAAGCAGGCTCATAGCGGAGGAGCCTGATGCGGGGCTCGATCCCATAACGCCGGGATCACGCCCTGAGCCAAAGGCAGACGCTTAACCGCTGTGCCACCCAGGCGCCCCATCCTGTATTATTTAAAGTCTTCAAAATATTTTAATTGCTGCTGTATGCCACTGTAACCTGCTGTTATAAAACAGAAGCACATATAGAAGAACGTAAATAAAATTATAAAGGGAAAACCTTAAAAACTATTTTCAAGATGCCAAGGTCCAGGGGTACTTCAAGTCCAGATGTCCTCTTGAGCTGGGTCCATTCTGTGCTAATAATTCACATTTTTTCCTCTTTCACTTATATCTATTATAGGTGTAGGAGGCGCTCAGTGTCTGCGGGTGGGTTGGGGTATTCCTAATTAATGGCGTGGTGATTAATACTGAAAATTGCACCCCACCCTGCACACCCCACATTCCTGACCTGGTCCTGGGTGGTGTGCAGCTCAGAGCTTCTAGTTTTTCTCCTTTGCAGGACTTAAGTTCACCGGGCTGGGCCACCCCCTTGGCTCTGCGACTGGTATGCTGCATCCTTTGTGCCTGATTCCAACTTGAAACCGCAGCTCATCCATCCATTTGTCCAGATTCGAGGATGCTGCATAGCCAGGGTGTTTTCCTGGAGTCTCTAAAAGAGGGTGTAATTTTGGGGATACACGGTTAGCTCTACAGTCTGGCACAGGGCACAAGGAGCTCTCTGGCCTAGGTGGAAACACTCGCTGGTGGGGTAAAGCACTCCAGGCAGGCACCAGCCATCAGACCCGAAGACTGGGGAGACCAGTTCTCAAGCAAAAACAAAAGCTGCTGTTCCTGTAGGCGGCCGGGCCCTGCAGATTCAGTTTATTGAGGTAATTTGTGGCCAAGGAAAAGGATTTGATAAGTTTTCTATGTAGCCTCAGGATTCCCCACTGGGAATGAAATTCTAGCTTAGTTGTCTGTAGCTTAAGCTGGAAGGACTTTATTGCTTTCTAAAACTTGGACTTCTTTAAACAATTTTTTCATTCTTAATTTTTTTATGGTGGTAAAATATACATGGGCTAAAATGTACTAGTGTAACCCTTTCCGAGTGTCCAGTTCAGCAGCATTAAGTACATTCACGCTGTTGTGCAGCCCTCACCACCATCCATGCCCAGAACGTTCTCATCCTCCCAAAGGGAAACTCCGTGCCCATTAAACCCTAACTCCTCATCCCCTTTTCCCCCAGTCCTTGGTGACCTCTCTTCTACTTTCTTTCCCTGTGACTGTGACTACTGTTGGTACCTCATATAAGTGGAATTGTGCAGTCTTTGCTCTTTTTTGTGTTTCTTTTAAGAAAGCTGTGGAACTTAGCTGCTCCCGAAGAGCCATTCCTGAGGAAGGCAGTGTAGCCATGAGAGGGCTGTGGACAGGGAGGCTCTGTGTGGCCTTGCAGCTGGCCCTGGGGCTGCTCTGATGGGCTTTGGCAGCTGCTGGCCCTGTGGCTCTGTCCAGGTGGTTCCTGTCTAGACGCGGTGGCTGAGTCCATGCGGTGGCTTTGGTTTTCCCTGGTTCAGACGTTTGTATTTGACCACAATCTGACACGATTTCTACACCTTCTTTGAAGCGATGCATACACATGGTAAAAATGCTCCAACCATTCATAAATCCTCTCTTCTGCTCCAGCCTCCAGCCCTTCTCCAGCCAGGAGCTGTGGTTACCCACTTCTTCAGTGTCTTTCGGAGATATTCAATCCATATGAGTCGTGTGTGTGTGTGTGTGTGTGTGTGTGTGTGTGTGCGCGCGCGCGCGCGCGCGCGTCTTGCCCCAGAGTTCATCTAATAAAATGTTCCAGCGCTGGTTAAATCGATACCCAAGGACTCAACGTTTTTTGTGGCTCTGTAAATACTGTTCTCAGCTCAGTCATGTCGTAGGCTGTGATTACTTCTTCCTGCATTATAGCTTTTTGATTTTCCTCAATTTAAGAGCTTCCTTATTGGTTAGTTTGCTTAATTTTCTATGTATCAATCTCTCATTTGTCCCTGAACTCTACAAGCATCTTCTCGCAAAGTGATGAAATTACCAGGCCTGATTTTTTCCCTAGGAGTTGCCTGTCCTGGAGCTGTCCCTCCTCCTACTCCAGTCTGGGCAGCGCGCCCCCCAGCTCTGGGGGACAGCTCAGTCCTCTTTGCTCCTATTGCGGGGGCCCTTGTCGCTCCCTTTTCCTCCAGGAGCCCCAGGTTCCACATACCCCGCCCCCAACCCCGCCTCTTGGCCTTTGCTCCCTCACTTTGGCACGAAGCCCACCCTCCACTGGCGTGGAGTTTGTATGTCTGAAAATACCATTATTTTTTCTGCCCTCACCTTGAGTTGGTTTGGCTGGATACAGAATTCAAAAGGAAAATAACTTCCTGTTGTCGTTTGGAAGTCATTGATAGATCTTTTCACTCGCAGGTTTGTTCTTAAGGAGTGTGGTGCTGTTCTGATTCAAGTGTGGTGCTGCTTTAATTCTCTCTGGAAGCTTCTGGGACCTCCACTTTATCTTGGAGTGGTGACATTCCCTGGTGAAGCCCCTTAGTGGGTCTTTTCTCTCCCACTGTGCTGCCCACCTGGGGGCCTGGTTAGGAAAGACCTAGATCTCCAGTTCTGGGGCATTTTCTTCAGTTATGCTCCCCTTCCTGTGTCCTTTCTGGAACACTTACTCAGTTGTTGGAACGCCTAGATTGCTATTCTGAGCTCAGAGCCTTTGCTGGGGAGCCTCCAGAGACTGCCTGCTGTTTCCTTTAGGGAGAAGGAGGAGCTTGGGGACAACCGCTCCTGTCTGCACCTCACGCCCTCCCTGCCTTCCCCACGGCTGCCTTTACTTGCTTGTCTGGGAGGCAACAAGTAGAACTATTTGTGGAAAATCTTTCCTGTGCTCTAAGTAAGATAGATCTGGACTTGCTAATTAATGCAGGCACTAGCCCTTCTCCCCAGATGACTGATCACCTCTTCCTGATATGAATGACTAAAGACAAAGTTTTGATCATGTTCCCTTTGCACTCTCCTTTTCTACTCCTGGCCTGAATTTTCCTGCCTTGCTGATTGGTTTAAGGTAGGTACTCTTAGACTTTTGTGCCTTTTGCATCTGATTTCTGCAGCCCAAGCTGTGTTGCTAAACTTACTTATGCCTGATGGTTTCTCAGTTCCCTGGGGCCCCTGCACAGATGTACTTTGCATCCTTGAGCTGTCTTCCTGGGGCTCTGCCCTGTGTCCCTCTGTGGCCTTCACTTTCACTGTGGTCCCTGGCTCCCTAAGTCATGCGGCAAGCCTGCTGCAACGCCGGGGTCCCAGACCCCGAGCCAGAGCCACATCTTCAAAGGCCTGGCTGTCCTCAGCCTGTCAGATCTCATCATCAGTCCAGCCCCCTGGGTCTTGCCTCAAGAAAATGACACCACTTCTAAAGTGAACTTGTGAAATATACGGAAAGGACCCCGCTCTTCAGTAGCCATGACCCTGGTAGTTTTTTGGAACTGCAAAGAAGACTAGACTGGTCAGCCATGCAGAATCTTCAGGAGCTGCCAAGAGCAGAGTGCCCCCTTCAGTTACGAGCTGATACTCGTGATGGGTAGGGCGCCATTCTAGACGCATGCTTCTCTCCTTCTTTCCTCCTGCCACCATGACATTCAGGGAGATTTATCAGAAGAGGATTGACTAGGCCCTTATTTGGAGATATGTGTCCTGTGAGGTCTCTTCCCATGTTATCCTAGTGACCTCTAGACATTGTGACCTTTGCTCCTGCCCTAAAGCATGGAGAGGTCTGGCCTTTCTTTGCCCTCGAGTCCTTCCCAAGTCCAGCATTCATTCATTAGGTGAAATTCCAAAATTATATCACTCCTACATGGGAATGAGGGGAAAGGTGAAGACAGAGTATTCTAAGTCAGTGGGGCGCTGCTCAGAGTGACACATCGGGAAATGCAAGTGACAGGTGAGAGTCACGTTATTTGGTCTTGGAAATAATAAGGAGGTAGTGTTAAACCAAGCAGCTCTGGTTCTAGTTCTGAATGACACCATTGTTGTTTGCTGGGTTTTTTAAAAGATTTTATTTATTTATTTGAGAGAGAGAACAAGAGAGCACAAGTAGAGGGAGCAGCAGAGGGAGAGGAAAAAGCAGAATCCCCACTGAGCAGGGAGCCCAACGTGGGCTCTATCCCAGGACCCTGGGACCATGACCTGAGCCGAAGGCAGACGCTTCACCGCCTGAGCCACACAGGCGCCGCTGATTGACACCATTCTTAACATATATTTTAGTTACTCTGCTAATCAGAAGCTGAAAGAGAGCTGCAAAATGGCCTTGTTGGGGAGAAATTGTAATTTAAAGTGTTCTTGGGGCGCCTGAGTGGCTCAGTCAGTGAAGCATCTGCCTTCGGCTCAGGTCCAGCCTCACATTGGGCTCTTGGCTCAGTGGGGAGTTTGCTTCTCCCTCTGCCTGCTGCTCCCCCTGCTTGTGCTCTCTCTCACTCTCCGTCAAATAAATAAAATCTTTAAAAAAAAAAAATTCCGTGTTTGTTCTAAAAACATGTGTCCAGCCTCCAGGCCTAAGTACCTCCCTGTGGCAGACTGACTCCTGATGCCCCGTGCTGTGTTTATCCTGGCAGCTGCCGCCTGTCGCCTGTGGGACCCATGGGCCAGGATGGCGTCCCCTCACACCCTGCCAGATTCCTGGTCTCTTTTAAGCATTAAGCTTCAGCCCTTGACAAGGACTTTATTTTGCTTTGGGATAAGTAAGTTGTAACAGGGAGCAAGGTGCTGGAAAGGAGGATGGACCCCTCCATGGTTTTCTTCTTTTACTTTTTTTCCTCTCGCCATGACCTTTGCTCTGTCTGATGAGCAGGGTAGAAGAAATCAACATCTTTGGGCCAGGGAAGGTGTCCTCTCTTGGACAGTGTCTGCGAGCATTTCAAAGAGTTCCTCATTCCTTCGCCCCTTCCCACCCCCAGCAAAGGACGGGTATCGTGTAACTTCCTGCTTGTAAACATGCTGGAAGGGTGGAAAGCAGGATTCTCAAGCTCTTAGAACCAAGGCTGCCTGTTTATAGCAGATACTTTACAACATGAAGTGTTCAAACTGTAGTATAAGGAAAACGAAAGGTTATCTATAACGAAATAATATGAATGTGAATGTGTAAATGCCAGGCATGACCACTCCAAGAGAGAGCAAAGAGCACCCAGACACTGGCACCCAGTCACGTCCCCACACACATGGCAGCCACAAATGGAGAGGTGCTGTCAGTGATCTGAGTCATGGCCAAGTTCCAAACAGCACAAAGGGATAGTGGCCCCCATTTTCAGGTAATTGTAGCCATGGGAAATTAGGTGAATATTAAAACCAGGCTAAATTCTTTGTGTGTATGTAAATGGAACTGGGTTCTAGTCACAGAAAGTCATCTGGGATATGGAACAGTTGCCCCTGACCCCTAAAAGTTGCTCTTGGCACCTAAAAGCCACGGTGCCCCCTAGTTTTTGTGCCCACCTAAAATAACCCTACAAATTTGCAGAATGCCTTGATGGGCCAATACCCCAGTGTAGAGAACCCTGGTATATAAGCTACCATTGAAGACAAGATGAGTGACAGCACATGCATTAGTAATGCTTCTTCAGAGAAACAGAACCAAAAAGGGAACGAGAGAAAGTTATTTTAAGGAACTGACTAACATGATTGTGGGTGCTAACAAATCTGAAATGTACAGGGCATCGTCTAGAGACCCAGGGAAGAGTTGGCATTGCAGTCTTGCGTCCAAAGGCAGTTTGGAGGGAGAATTCCCTCTTCCTGGGGTGCCTGTGGCTCAGCCGTTAAGCGTCTGCCTTCGGCTCAGGTCGTGATCCCAGGGTCCTGGGATCGAGCCCTGCATTGGGCTCCCTGCTCGGCGGGAAGCCTGCTTCTCCCTCTCACACTCCCTTTGCTTGTGTTCCCTCTCTCTCTGTCTCTGTCAAATAAATAAATAAAATCTTTTAAAAAACAAACAAAAAAAAGAATTCCCTCTTCCTTGGAGGACCTCTGTCTTTGTTCATAAGGCCCTCCGTTGACCAGATGATGTCCACCCATGTTATGAAGGGTAATCTTAACTCAGAGTCTACTGATTTAAATGTTAGTCGCACCTGAAAAATACATCTAGAGTAATGTCTGACCAAATATCTAGGTACCATGACCTAGCCATGTTGACACATAAGGATTGAGACAGCATATGATAAAGAAGTTGAAGAATGTTCTGTTCCTATAACAGGAACTCAAAGTGTAGTCACTGTAAATATCTTTGTGTGTTTTCTCTGAAGCATAACCAGCGTGCAGCGTTCAGACAACGGCTCTTATATCTGTAAGATGAAAATAAACAACGAAGAGATTGTGTCTGACCCCATCTACATTGAGGTGCAAGGTAAGTCCAGAGGCCACAGAGTGCCCTGTGTTAATTGCTTTGCATATAAAACTCCAAAATTTGGTGTGCCCATTTATAACTGTGTGTATGCAAACTTTGCAAATTCATAAGCACTGAAATTTTACAAGGTGGTCCTCTTTTGAGACTTCAGGTAATAATGAATGTATGACATGAATTCGATTCTCAGAGTTTTAGCTCTATCCTTAGCAATAGGGCTGAGAGAAAAACGGATTATGGACTTTCTTGTCCTCAGGTTTTTTACAGTTTAGAAACCTGGAGACTTTTTTTTGGAAGCGAAATGCATTCCACTATCCAGTTCTCAGTGTTGGTGTCAGATACCACTCACGTGGTCTAGTGGCGATTTGCCTCGGAGTGTGAGCGGTTTTCCCGAACTGGGTCAGCAGCTCCATCTGGGACTCATTTGGGGCCCTAGGATTTATTGGGTACATGGTTCAGTGCAGTTCCATGACATGACATGAGATGGGCTCCTTGGGGATACAAAGTGAGACATGGACTAGGAGAAGGCAGTCTCTGCCCTCAAGGAACTTGAACTGCAATGGGAAGTGTGAGCCCAGGTCCTAAGGCCCCGGGTCTCCGGGTGTGCATGACTGGTTCTGCAATGACAGAGCCTATCAGGCTTCAAGGAGGTGGCACCTCTATAATCACCACAGGTGATCATTCCTCACCAGCCCACAGGCTGCCTCCAGGGCCCTGCATCCCAGCTTTTTGAGAACCCCTGCCAACAGAAGCATCCAAACACCTTTCTTATATACTTTCCCCTGACCCTCCTCCCCACAGGCTTTAAAGCAGGTGATCGGCTATTCAGGGAAGTTCAACTAGAACCATCTCCTGCTGAAAGGCTGCTCTGCTACCCATTCTTTTGCAAACCTAAACCTCATACCCACTAATGCTGCAGGAGGCCTGAGGGACGGAGCCCTCAGAAGAGTCTCCTTGAGAGCTTTGTTCTAGGCGCATCCCAGGCTGGACAGCTAAGCCTCCTCAGGGTTATGTCAACATCAGCCTGCGGGTGGGGTCAGGATGGTAGTGTTCCTATCTTTGCTGTTCATCTTGGAAATATATTAAGAGGACATTTAACTTGTCAGAACCCCCAGGGGTTGGCCAGGAACTGCCCAGGGCAGGAACACGTTAAGTCCAAATGGAGTTTTTGCAAAACTTTGAAACAGGAAAAAAGAATCCCATTTTGCCACTCCCACATCATTCCTTCTGGGACCAGATCTGTGAGTTCCCAGTCCCAAAAGAACACAATTTAAGTCCTTGACCTGTTAATTTTTTGGCACATGCCGTAAATGAGTATTAACTGGCTTCCTCTGAGATATTTCTAAAGTTCCCTTCCTTATGGCCTCAATTCTGAATTACAGTCAAAGCTCTTAGGATTATAACTATGTAACTGTGTCTACACTGTTCTCATGAGAGTGTAGTTTGAAAAGCATCCAGCCCTGCACAAGTGTACAGATTTTAAAATTCATTATCACGCATATTAAAGTGTCACACACAGTAGATTGTCCTCAAAAACAGGCGGACCTATTATGTGGCTTTGTTTCTACTCTGTGTGTATTTTGGGAAAGAGTTCCGAACACATGCCAGCCTCTCCCAGGAGTCTGAGCAACACCTGATTTCAACACTGCCAGGCCTCCCTCCTGGTAAAACCGGTTCTGAATCACCATCACAACCCCTTTGGGAAAGTATCCTAGAAAGCCGGCTGGAGCTAGTCGGGGAGGAATTAGCTTCTTTTCTTTCTGAGCCAACTTTCAGAAGGTGAAAACTGGCCATTTCAGACCTGAGTGGTTTATAAAGAAATCTATTGCCAAGTTCCAGAACAGTTTCCACTCCCCTTGGGGCACTGGCTTACTTGTGAATCCAAAACATTCTTTCACTGAACTCTCTCCGCAGGACTTCCTCACTTTACTAGACAGCCCGAGAGCATGAATGTCACAAGAAACACAGCCTTCAACCTCACCTGTCAAGCCGTGGGCCCTCCTGAGCCTGTCAACATTTTCTGGGTTCAGAACAGCAGCCGTGTTAATGAACAGCCGGAAAAGTCCCCCTCTGTTCTGACCGTTCCTGGTAAGTCTGTGTCGTGTGATTTCTTTGTTGTTTTCTCTCAAACAGTGGAAGGGATCAAAAGTTTGGTACCCACTGCTGGCGTAGTAGAAGACAATGAAACAGAGGGGTGGCAGCTGAGGTGGCCGGGGACGTGGAGACGGAGCTGGGTGAATGCCCTGAAGGGTGCCTGTGCTTCAGTGAGCAGAGTGGCCGGACTCCTGAGCCTGGCAGCAGGAGCCCTACTCACACCTCCCATTGCAGCCGGGCCTTTGCTGGCCTGGCAGCTCTTAGACTTCAAGAACCACCGATGTGAAGACCACTGATGTGAGGTTTGACAGCAAGGAACTGCATTGGTCACGGGAGCTGTTGTGGGATGATTGAGTCATTGTGGGATCCTGACCACACTGACAGTCAGTGGGCATCTTGACTCCCATCTGCATGGAAGCTTTGTTCCCGGCACTCCCCTGACGATGCTCTTGGAGTCCCCGCCCTTGCTGTTGCCCGCGCTGCTAAAGCCACCAGGCTCCCCTTTGGCTTCTCTCATGGCATCTTTCAGCAACATCTGGCAAGGGTGCCACCCCCGAACCCTTCCTTTCTTCATGCCTTCAGTGACTGTGTTGTGAGGGAGTGCTGTATGCCAGAGGCTGTTTAGGTACTGGGAACACAGGGGCGAACTTCTGGAAACAGTTTTCCTGGCTTCCATCCCACTCCAGGGCTCCTCCCCTGCCCTTGACAGCCACATTCCTGGACCCGCTGCTTTTCACTCTGAGACACTCCCCCCTGGGGGAGTTCCTCTACGTCCCCAGCCTCAGTAGGGTCTGTGTGATGGTGGCCTTGAGCTTTGTATCTTCTGAGCTTCAGGCTCATGTACCCAACTCCCTCCCTGGCATTTTCACTTGCTGGGGCACAGGCATCTTAAAATGAACTCTTGATCCACCTCCCCCGCAGATATTTTGCCCCAGAATTCCCCATCTTAGTAAATGATATCACCATCAGCCCATCCTTCCTCTTTCCCATTTTTCACATCGAATGCATCAGCAAGTTCTGCCCATTCTGCTTCCCGAGTCTGTGTTTTCTCCACCCACACTGCAGCACCCCACTCCACATCACTGCCGGCTCTCGCCAACACCAGTGCAGGACCTCCCTAAGGGGTTTCTGCTTCCAGCTTTGTCCCCACTCGATTCCATCCTCCTCAGTGGCTCCCCATTGTCTTAGATTGTCACTCAGAGTCATTCCTGCCCCTGCCATTGGCCCTGTGTGCCCAGGCCACCACCCAACTCTCCAACCCAACCCCACCCAACCCTCCAACCCAACCCCACCCCACCTTCTCGTCCCTGCTTATTAAATACCAGTCACCCTGATTGTCTGTCATTTCCTCACACATGTGGCCCTCCTTCCTGCCTCAGGACCTTTGCATTCTCTTTTCTATCTGCCTACAGTGTTCTTCCACCTGCCCTTCGTCCCATGACACAACTCAAATATCACTTCTTCCGGGAAGCCTGCACTGGTCATTCAGCTATTCTAGGTCTTCCCCACCTCTTTATTGACTCCCAGTCATATGTTCTTGTGGACGCCATCATTGCACTCGTCATAGTCTATCATCACCCGTTTATTTGCCTAGCCTCCTTGTCTGTCTTCTCAGAGACTGTATGCTCAGCAAGGACAAGGACTTTGTCTGTCCCAAGGCAGTGCCTGACTCATAGTAGCACTCACTGAATATTCATGGTGACAACAGACCAGCAAGTGAATGCCAACCCCTCAGTTTTATCTCCGGTTCACTTTCCTAACTCCTGACTCCACCAGGAATGTTATGGTTTTCTCTGCCTCCATCTGAATTGTCTTTGAGTTTCTCCAAGGAGTTGATAAGCTACTTCTTAATTCAAAGTCAATTTGGGTAACCTCCATACTGTTCTCCAGAGTGGCTGCACCAGCTTGCATTCCCACCAACAGTGGAAGAGGGCTCTCCTTTCTCTGCATCCTCACCAACATCTCTTGTTTCTTGTGTTGTTGATTTTTGCCATCCTGACCGGTGTGAAGTGGTATCTCATCGTGGTTTTGATTTGCATTTCCCTGATGCTGAGTGATGTTGAGCATCTTTTCATGTGTCTTTTAGACATCTGGATGTCTTTTTTGGGAAAGTGTCTATTCATGTCTTCTGCCCATTTCTTAACTGGGATATTTATTTTTTGGGTGTTGAGGTTGATAAGTTCTATGTCGATTTTGCATACTAACCCTTTATCAGATGTCATTTGCAAATATCTTCTCCTACATAATCAACCATGGAGAGAGCCCAAATGTCCACTGATAAATGGATATAGAAGATGTGGGGTATAGACACACACACACACACGGAATATTACTCAGCCATCAAAAATAATGAAATCTTGGGGCACCTGGGTGGCTCTGTTGGTTAAGCGTCTGCCCTCTGCTCAGATCATGATCTCACGGTCCTGGGATCGAGCCCTGCATTGGGCTCCCTGCCCAGCAGGGAGTCTGCTTCTCCGTCTTCCTCTCCCTCTGTCCCTGTCCCTGCCCATGCTTGTGCTCTCTCTCTCTCACATATAAATAAATAAAATCTTAAAAAAAAAAAGAATGAAATCTTGCCATTTGCAATGACATGGGTGGAGCTACAGTATATTATGCCAAGTGAAATAAGTTAGAGAAAGACAAATACCATAAGATCTCACTCATATGTGGAATATAAGAAAGAAAACAGATGAACATATGTGAAGGAAGAAGAGAAAAAAAGGAGAGAGGGAAACAAGCCATAAGAGACTCTTAACGATAGAAAACAAACTGAGGGTTATTGGAGGGAGGTGGGTGGGAATGGGCTAGATGGGTGATGGGCATTAAAGAGGGCACTTGTTATCATGAGCACGGGGCATTGTATGTAAGGGATGAATCACTGAATTCCACTACAGAAACCAATATTGCACCGTATGTTAACTACCTAAAATTTAAATTTAAAAAAATTTTTTAATAAAAAATAAAAATAAATAATTTGAAAAACCCAAACAAAGTCCATTTGAAAACTACACCCCACCCTTTCTAGGATGGTGGCTCTGAAGTCCCATAAGAAAAGATTTGTTTTCATCGAGGTGAAACTGACATACAATCATACAATTAGGTTTATAGAACTTAAATGCACAACTCAGTAAGTTTTGATAAATGTAGACACCACCACTTCTGTCAAGACACAGAACATTGCCCTCACCTCAGAACGTCCCGTCATGCCCCCTTCCCATCAGCTCCCACCTTTCACAGGCGATGGTGTTCTGATGTCTGTCATCATGATTAGTTTGCTGGGTCGTGAACATTCAATAAGTGGAAACATAAAGGATATGTTCTTTTGTGTCAGGCTTCTTTCCCTCAACGTGATGTTTTTGGGGTTCACTCGTGTTGACGTGTGAGTAGTATGTTGTTATTGCCAATAGTGCTTATGGAATGGATGTGCTCTGTTCTATCTGTGTGTGTGGTGAACACTGGGGTGTTTGTGGCTGTTGGCTATGACAAATACAGGAGCTGCAGATACTCGTGTGCAAGGCTCTGGGGAGACATGTTTCTATTTTGTCTTGGATCATACCTGGGAGAAGTGCTGGATCAAAAACTAGGAAACCACTACACTGTGTTCTGAAGTTGTACCAAGTTATATTCCTAGCCACAGTGGATGAGTGTTCCTTGCTTTCTCCATGTCCTTGCCAACATTTGATATGGTGAGGGTTTTTTTTTTCATTTTAAACATTCTAGTGGATATGCAATGGTACATTTTAAATTTACATTTCATTTCCCTAATGTCAAATTTAAAATTAGATTTAGAAAAGATTTTAGTGGGGAGCCTGGGTGGCTCAGTTGGTTAAGTGTCTGACTTTGGCTCAGGTTATGATCTCAGGGTCCTGGGATTGAGCCCCATATTGGGCTCCCTGCTCAGTGGTGAGTCTGCTTCTCCCTCTCCCTCTGTCCCTCCCCACTGCTTATGCTCTCTCTCTGTCTCTCTCAAATCAATAAATAAAATCTTAAAAAGAAAAAAAGAAAAGATGTTAGCATTTCTTTCTTGTGCTTATAGACCAATCATAGATCCTTTTCATTGAAGTATCACTTCGGGTTTTTGCCTATTCTCATAAAAATCTTAGAATCAGCTTGACAGCTTTTGCAGAAGAGTCTGTTGTGATTTTGTTTGCAATTGTATTGAATTTATAGATCAATTTAGGGGGAGATCACATCTTAATAATAGAGACTTCCAATCCAAGAACACACTCTGTCCATTTATTTAGGTCTTCTTTAATTTCTCTCAGCAGTTTTTTATAGTGCTTGATGTAGAGGTCTTATATGTCACTTGTTAAAGTTATTTGTATATATTTTATATTGTTGATACTAGTAGCACATTTGAATTCATTTCCCAATTGTTTACTATTAGTATATAGGAAAAAAATGGATTTTTGTATGTTGATCTTACATCCTACAACCTTGTTAAATTAATGTATTAGTTCTAAGAGGGTTTTTTTGTTTTTGTTTTGTAGATTCCTTAGATTTTTTTATGTAGACAATGTCACCTGCAAATAGAGACAGTTTTATTTCTACCTATCCAATCCTTGTCTTTTTATCTCTGTCCCTTTCCTTATTTTACTGGCTGAGACTCTAACACAATACAGAATAAAAGTGGGGAGAGTTGATGTCTCTGTCCCAGTCACCAACTATGACATAAACTGGGTTTTGGTCAGTGCCCTTCATTAGGCTGAAGAAGTTTCCTTCTATTTTCAGTTTGCCAAAAATTTTATTTTTTTTGTCATATGATCATATGAGTTTTCTCCAATATTATCCTAATATGGCAAAGTACATTGATTTGATTTTCAGATGTTAAACCAGTGTTGCATTCCTGGGACAAACTCTACTTGGTCATGATGTATTGTGGTGGATTCAGTTTGCTACTATTTCCTTAAAGATTTTTGCATTTACATTTATTCTATTTCACTGCCAGCCTAGGGTAACACCAACTGGGTGTACTGCAATTGACTTCTGATACTGATTACCCAGAGTCTACCACAAGGCTCACTTCAGATGCCAACCACAAGTCTCGAGGGGATGGGGGGTCCCCAGACCACCTGCACTTCTTACTGACTGGCTATAAATTTGGAGGTTCCCATGACCCCTCCGGTTTGATCATTTCCTAGACCAACTCACAGCACTCAGGAAAGTGCCATACTCAACAATCACAGTTTTATTACATGGGCTATACCTAGGTGATATCTGGGAGGGTCCTACATGCAGAGCTTCCATACCCTCTCCTCTTTGAATCAGGGTGTGTCACCCTCCTGCCACATCCAGCGAAAGGACACTCTACTGAGCTTTGGGGTGCAGATTTTTTATTGAAGTTTCCTTGCATAGGCATAACTGATGAAATCACTGGCCATGTGACCGAACACAGTCTCCAGACCCTTCAACCCTCTCATCACATGGCTGGTCGTTCTGGTGATCAGTCTTCATCCTGAGGTTTTCTAGGGGCTCACTCTGAGTCACCTCATTAGTGTAACAAAGCTACTCCTGTCCCTCAGGCAATTATAAGGGACAAAAGCTAAATTCTTTATTGTACAACAGTGCTCATAATGGCAGTGGTCTACAATTTTGTTTTTGGAATGTCAGTTTTTGGTATCAGGGTTTTATTGTCCTCATAAAACTAGTTAGGAAGTATCTCTACCTTCTCTGTTTTCTGAAGGAGTTTAGTAACATTGGTATTATTTTGAAAAGACACACATAAAGTTCAGTGGAACCTGCAATATAGTGTTTTGGACACAATATTTCTGGTAGTACAGTTCGCATTACTTTTTTTGCTGAAGGTTAATATGTTGATTAATGTTGAGTTTGAGGCTAACTGAAATCCTCAGGTCTTCTTTCTCATCAATTACTGCAAAGTCAAAGCTCTCTTATTTTGTGTGTGTTTAATTATTTTTGGAAGTTCAGCCTACCATTTATCCTTATAAAAATTTAAACCATTGTCCCAGCCCACTGAGGCCATTTGGAACCTCGATCCTCTCCTTCAGTTAACAAGTCACCGCCTGCTTTGTGCCAACTGCCTTTTGTGTCTTGTCCAAGTTGTTGATGAAAGTCTAGATTCCATTCTAACTGAGGGCAGGGTCCGGTGACCTGCTGATAAAAGCAGACTCTGAGTTGACATCAGCTCATTAAATCAACTCTCTAGGCTACTGTTCAACCACTAGTAAATCTGCTTGCTTTTATTTTCCCTCCATTTATTTCTTTTTCTTATCTTCTGAGATGTTATCGCTACACTGGTTTAATAACTATCACAGAAGTCTGGAAATCAGCTTGGAATTCATTTCAAAATCAGACCTGACTGCTGGGTGAGCCGAATGTCTAGATGTGACAATTTCCTGCATTCTTATAGGCACCAGTTTGATAGCCCTCTTTTTTTTTTTTTTTTAAAGATTTTATTTATTTATTTGAGAGAGAGAGACAGAGATAGCAACAGAGAGCAGGGGAGGGAGGAGAAGGAGAAGCAGGCTCCCCGCTGAGCAGGGAGCCCAACACAGGGCTCCATCCCAGGACCTTGGGATTCATGACCTGAGCTGAAGGTAGATGCTTAATGAACTGAGCCACCCAGGCACCCCTCGATAGCCCTCTCAAGTTTTGTGGTGGATTTCTCTCTCAATGATTCTGTACTACCAGCATCAGGGTCATTTTTTTTTTTAATGAAAATAGGGACAGAGGCTCCTGGGTGGCTCAATCAGTTAAGCATCTGCCTTCAGTTCAGGTCATGATCCTAGGGTCCTGGGATCAAGCCCCATGTTGGGCTCCCTGCTCAGCAGGGAGTCTGCTTCTTCCTCTCCCTCCCCTTGCTTGTGCTGTCTCTCATTCACTCTGTCTCTCAAATAAATAAATAAAATCTTAAAAAAAAAAAAAAGAAAAGAAAATAGGGATAATCTGTTAATCTCTGTTCATCTGGAACTTTTCCTCTAATGCATATTTTCTTAGAAGCTAAAAGTGTATTTCTGTGATAAGATTTACAAATTCTTTTAATCCCCAAGGCTACGTATAATTTGTCTTAGCTTGGAGACCTGATTTATTTCTAAATGATGAAACACTCTCACAACTACAACCTATTTTGGGTTGCAAGTTCATTACAATTTTTATTTTATTTTTTTTAATTTGAAGGATTTTTTTTCCTTTGGTAAAGAAGATAGAATTAAAATAGAAATAGAGCAGTTTATAGCCTAATAGTGTATTTTTTGTTTATTTATGTATTTGAGAGTGAGAAAGTGAACATGCAAGCTGGGGGTGGGGGTGCAGAGGAAGAGGGAAAGAGAATCTCAAGCAGATTCCACACTGAGTGTGGAGCCAGATGTGGGGCTCAGTCTCACGACCCTAAGATCATGACCTGAGCTGAAATCAAGAGTCGGACACTTAACTGACTGAGCCACCCAGGTGCCCCCCTAATAGTGTTTTCTGAAACAACCTTTATTGTGACGATAGTTACACAAAGCTGCAAGTGCAGTTAACTTACATAGTGCTATATGTATGTATGTGCGCACACACACACACACATAAATCCATGTATAATTGGTAAAATCTGAATAAGCTCTGTGGATGGTACCAATGTCAATCACCTGGCTAGGAAATTGACATTGTGCTCTAGTGTTTAAACATTGTGCTGTAGTGGTTTGACAGTGTGCTATAGTTATGTAAGACGTTAACATTGGGGAGGTAGGGTGAAGGATACACTGAACTTCCCTGTATGTTTCTTTACATCTTTCTGTGACTCCATAATTATTTCAAAATAAAAAGATTTTGGGCGGCCCATGTCATGAAGCTGGACATGAAGCCTGCTTACGATTCTCTCTCCCTTTCCCTCAGCCTCTGCCCCACTCTCTTAAAAAAAAAAAGTTTTTTAACTTTATTTTACATAATTATTATTATTTTTAAAGATCTTATTTATTTATGTGACAGAGAGACAGCCAGCGAAGGAGGGAACACAAGCAGGGGGAGTGGGAGAGGAAAAAGCAGGCTCCCAGCGGAGGAGCCTGATGTGGGGCTCGATCCCAGAGCACCGGGATCATGCCCTGAGCTGAAGGCAGACACTTAACGACTGCGCTACCGAGGCGCCCCTATTTTACATAATTATTAAATGATTTTATGTCTAAAATGTAGAAAATTCAGAAAAAGTATTTTTACATCTTATACATGTACAATTATGACAAAAACACAGATTTGTTTCCATTTAAACTTATTCTGTGAATATATATGCTTGGGCATATATAGGTGATTTTCCTTCAAATTACAATGATAATGCATGTGCAGACTAATTTCAGCCTTTTAATTTTTTTTATTTTTTTAAAGATTTTGCTTATTTATTTATTTATTTATTTGAGAGAGAGCTAGAGAGTGCATGCGAGCAAGCGCCCCCGAGGGGAGGGGCAGAGGGAGAGGGAGAGAGAGAATCTCAGGCAGACTCCACGCTGAGTGCAGAGCCCGACGTGGGGCTCCATCTCACAACCCTGAGATTGTGACCTGAGCCAAAACCAAGAGGAAGTCACTTAACCAACTGAGCCACCGAGGAGTCCCGATTTCAGCCTTTTTATTACACAAATAATACGTGAGCACATTTTCATTGTAAAACATTCAAACCATAGCAACATACCGAAGCAAAGTGGGCAAGTCTCCCTTGAATCTCCACACGCTCACTCCCCACGTAGTTGTCACATATAGCGTGTGTGATGACACACAGCGTGAGCCGCTGGTTCACTTCTAGGCCCTTCTCCTCTAAATAAACTCACATATGTACATATACTACACAGACGGCCAAGCCATGTAGATCTTTCCATATAGGTGCTCGTGGGCCTCTCGTTGCTTATGATAATCACCTCATTGCATGAATGGACTAGAAGTGATTTAGCCACCTCCTTGTTGATGAGCATGTAGGTGGTTTTCTTTTGGTCCTGGTTGTTACTTACGTGGACATTTTTATACCCATATGTATTTCTTTTCTGAAAACCTTTCTGGACACCCTGTCCTTGTCTGTGTATCTACAGTGCCTCTTCCATAATGCTTGTACCTCCCCCCCACATGGAAACACATCTCCTGTCTCCCCACCCTGAATTATTATTGATCAGTGTGATTATTACATATGAGTTATTAATTACCTTAGCCCTATCACCCAGCATAGTACCTGGCACATCAGAACCGTGTGAATGAATGAATGAACTAATGAACAAACAAATGAATTATGAACAGACCCTGAGTCAGAGGTCCCTTCGCTGAGACAAAGGAACATAGTTTTTTTTTTTTTTTTTTTTTTTTTTTTTTTTTTTTTTTTTTATTTTTTTTTTTTTTTTATTAATAATGATTTTTTATTATATTATGTTAGTCACCATACAGTACATCCCCGGTTTTCGATGTAAGGCTCGATGATTCATTAGTTGTGTATAACACCCAGTGCACCATGCAATACGTGCCCTCCTTACTACCCATCAGACAAAGGAACATAGTGATAGTGAAGCAACTTGTATTTGCATAATTGCTTTTGCGTTTAAACACCTTCTCATCTCTTCTCATTTATATTTCTAACCAGTTCTATCACATTAATAGAGCAGGTTTTTTACACCCATTTTGTAGACAGAGGGGTTAAGGAAGTCCATGGAGAAAGGGCCAACAGTGCGAGCTTCGGACTGACCACAGGGCTGGTGCTGATACACCAAGTTAGACCAAGTCAGCTATCTGTGGACTGTTCCCAAGCACCTGAATATTGTAACATTGGGAAAGAACCATAAAACATTAATCTTATTTACATCTGTGTTTAATTTTGAGAATGCCGTTAGTGATAACTGAGCCCACCTCCGAAGTTCACGTTTGAGGAACCAGGTGCCATTCTGACCGGAAATGCGAGGGGCAGGGTTTATGCTCCTGATGGAAACCTGGGAGTGTTTGCAGGGAGAGGCCGTCCTCTCTTGAAATTAACCCTGAAGTAAACTTTTCCGAGATCGCTTCTACCGAGAGGGTGCTAAGTGGGAAGTGGTTTAAAGAGTCCTGCTTGTTGACACTTGCTTTGAGCAAGCACGTTTATGAACAAGAAAGCCGTCTGGTTTTTCTTCTCTCGACACCAGTTGGGTTTTTTGTCCCTCTGTGACGTAAGAGCTGTCTTTAAGAGGTATGAGCAAAGCAATACTTTGTCTAAAGGGCACTGTTCTGAGTCAACAAAGCCAATCTCAAAGGTTACATGCTGTATGATTCCATTTATATAACATTCTCAGAAATGACAAAGTGATAATGATTAATCAGGGGTTAGCTTGGGTAGGATGTTCCTAAAATATGAGGGAGCTTTTTCCTTTTTTTTTGGTGCTGAAGTAGTACAAATCTAACTGAAATAAAATTTCATGGCACTATATACCATCCCCCACACACACCCCCAAAAAAGAGAACAAAAATTGGCAAATCTGAATATGGTCTGTATTTGAGCTAATAGTATTGTACTGACGTCATTTTCCTGGTTTTGGTCATTGTACTGTGATTATGTAAGATCTTATCATTAAGGGAAGCTGGTGAAGGGTGTACAAGAACTCTGTACTATTTCTACAATTTCTTGTAAATTGAAAATTATTCCAAAACAAAATTTTGTTTTTATTTATTTTTTAGAAGATTGTATTTATTTATTTATTTATTTGAGAGAGAAAAAGAGACAGCATGAGCTGAGGGAGGAGCAGAAGGAGAGGGACAAGCAGACTTCACACTGAGCAAAGAGCCCAACACAGAGCCCTATCCCACCATCCCAAGGTCATGACCCGAGACAAAATCAAGTTGGAGGCTCAACGGATTGAGCCACCCTGTGCCCCACAAAGTTTTATTTTTGTTTTTTATTATTGTTTAAGATTTTATTTATTTACTTGTCAGAGAGACTACAAGCAGGGGGAGCAGCAGGCAGAGGACAGAGGGAGAAGCAGGCTCCCCACTGAGTAAGGAACCAGATGCAGGACTAGATCCTAGGACCCTGGGATCATGACTCCAGCCGAAGGCAGATTCTTAACCTACTGAGCCACCCAGGCGCCCCTAGTTTTTATTTTTTTTAAATACTCATTTATTTTTAAATCCTCATTTAGAAAATAGCTAAGCTAGCTTTATATTTTGTTGGATAGAGTTAATAATATTCATTGTAATAACAGTAACAGTAACTATAACTGATATAAGTTAGTTCATCATTTGCACAGTGCTTTCTGTAAAGACTGACTTTGAAGTTCATAGCAAGCTGCGATATAGTTAGGCATTTTAATACCCATTTTCAGATCGAGAAAAAATTTGAAGCTAGTAAGGGACCTACTTGCTTAGGGTTTGTCTCCATGTGGCCCCTGCAACAATCCTGATACAACACAAGTTAGATCATGTCAGTTTTCTGCTCAAAGTTCCAAGTTTCCCATCCCACTTAGAGGACAAAGCAAAGGGCTGTTCCCTTTGCCCAGAACTCCTCTCCCCCCCAACATTAGCCCATTCCCTTACTCAGAATCATTCCTCGGAGGACGTTTCCCTGAGCCCCCTCTGACCTGAATATTTAAAATCACAGCCCACTTCCCCACCCACCCCTGGCCCTCTGATCCTTTCCTATTTTTCCATAGTGTTAATCACCTTCTGATAGAGCATGAAGCTTACTTATTTATCAAGGTTATTCTTTCTCACCCACTTCCCTCTGTGAGAATGTGAGCTCTGTAAGGGCAGGGATCTTTTTTATTCATGGATGTACCCCAAGTGCCTGGGAAAATGTCTGACACCTAGTAAGTACTCAGTAAATATGTGTTGAATGAATGAATTCAGGGCAAAGAGTGTGTTCCAAGTTAATAAGGAACTTCCTTTATGCAGAGTGTTCTTCCATTGCTTTGCCTCTTTCGCTCTAGGGGGAAGAAAAATGAAAGGGTTGCTTATCCGGAACTCAAGGAATTGGCCCAACTGGTGCTCTTAGAAGTTGCTTTCTTAGCAATTCTGATCGTCCTTCCCTCCAGGGAACATCCCGTTACTCAATGTTCTTTAAAATATCTTTCAGACCTTGTGTCCAAGGCTGTCTTTTTTTAAACCAGCAGACCAAGCAAGAGGGGCACGAACATCAGGAGTTAGGTGAGACGAGACAGAATGAAGGGGGTGGCCCACAGAGGAGGACATGGCTCAGAAACACTCGAGGCTCCCATACCAGGGTCACTCGGGAGAGAGTGGGTAGTAGGGTGGGGACTTAAGGGGGTGGATGACTTTTTTTCTCCTGGAAAGCCACAAGGGCTCAGGCTATAAAACTTCAAGGTCTATTCCAGTCTGGTTGTGTTCATCCAGACAGAGGAGAGGGAAATGAGAGGCAGCGGTCTTTCCCAGCGCACTCTAGTTGCTATCTCCAACCCACGCTTTTACATGAGTCTCCAGCTGGGAAGCTAGTGCCATTAAACAAAGTATATATCACTGAATACATGAAGCGAAGAACTGTGTTTTGCCTTAAGTCTTGGTCCACCTACTTTGGGAGAAAGTTGACTTTGGTTTGAACCGCTTTCCATTTCTTGCTGCTGGCCTCTCTTTGGCCTGTAGGCATTCACCACCTCAGTGCATAGGAAGAACTGTGTGATAGGTGATTTAGCTCCTTCTGGGCACTTCTATACTGCTGCGGATGTCTTGTGCCAGAGAATTTGCTAGAGATTGTTTTCCTGGCTTTGTGTGCACTTTGAAAAGAAACACAAAAAGGAAAAGCGACTTCCCACTTAACCTAACATCGTGTTCCTGATAGGCGGTTTCACTTTCAGCATTGATAAACCTTGCAGCTCTGAAGAACAGTGGGCCCCAGTTGTCTTACTTAGGGATCTATAGCTGGTCAGCGGATCTCACGAAATGAATCCATCCTCTTGTTTTTTTCCGCTCCTGGTCAGCTTGGAATGTGATCTGTATCTTGTACTCGAGTGTTTCCCAAGAGTTTTGACAAGAGTAATTGAAGTCAAACAACTGTGGTCAGCTCGACTATATAAAAAATATAAATTGCATAACAACTCTCTGTATTTTCTGACTGAGCCAAAGCCAGTTTTTCTAAATATAAGCCAAGTGTTGCACCTTCGTGGAGCCTGGTGAAATGGGCTTTTTATTTGAGATCTTATGACCTGAAAGGTTAAAGGTGATTCTTCAGCATGAAAACCAAAGTGTCACGGGTGGGACTGTGAAATCATGGGCGGCAGCATGGATGATGGGCAGTGGCTTCGAGGGATGAGGTCTTGATAATCAAGACCTCATCTGGGATGTGTCCGTCTTTTGTAAAGTCAATGCCTGACAAGAGTGCCCAAAGTCCAAATCTCTCCCTCACTTTGCAAAAGAAAAAAGACCTCTCTCTGACTTATCTGGAGTCACTACAGGGCATCAGTTCTCAAATGCTTTGGTCTCAAGATCCCTTTACAGTCTTAGAAATTATTGAGAACCAAAGAGGTTTTGTTTACGTGAGTTCTATCTGTTGATACATACTGAATTAGAAACTAAAAACTTGTAAAGCATAAAAATACACAAGCATGTACTCCAGTAGCTAATAGAGCTAAGGACATCATCACACAACATACAGCCTCTGGAAAATTCTTCTGGAACATTCCATCACATGTTCCTAAGAGAATGAAGGTGGAAAGGGAAAATAACATCTTATCATTATTGTTAATGTTATTATTACTATCTTTATTATTATGACAAAAATAGTTTTCATCATTAGGGCTCCTAAAAGGGCCTCTGGGATCCCCAGCAGTCTCTAGACCACACTTTAAGAGTGGCTGTTATGGTGTATTGGCTCAAGGTTAAGAAATGTCCAGATCACTACATAGAAAATTTCAAATTTTGTTCAGCAAAGGAGTTGCCCTTCTAGTAAAATTTTACTGTTTGTGTTTAAGAATTATATACATTGTCAGGGTACTGGGGTGGCTCAGTTGGTTAAGTGTCTAACTCTTGATCTTGGCTTAGGTCTTGATCTCAGGGTCATGTGTTCAAGCCCCACACTGGGCTCCATACTGGGCATGGAGCCTACTTAAAAAAAAAAAAAAAAGAATTATATGTATTATCTTGATGAGTCCCTAATAATAGTGAGGATAATCAACCTAGAAGAAATTTTTTTTCCAATTTCAACATATATGTGTATTTTCGTTGCCAAGAAGTGTTGTAGGGTGATTAATCATGACTTCCAAACCCACATACTTAGGCCATTTGGATAAAATTCTGCAGGTGAGGTAGAAAATCATGATGGAAAACTTCTGGCTGCTGGGAGAAAATTGTTTCATTGGGTGATGCTGGGTCTTCCATCCCAGTCATGGGTACACCACATAGGTGCCTTTAGAGGAATTTTTTTTTAAATGTCAGAGTACCTGAAATTATATTCTTTGCAGCTGTTTAAATTATAAAAAAATTAAGGTGCAGGGGCGCCTGGGTGGCACAGCGGTTAAGCGTCTGCCTTCGGCTCAGGGCGTGATCCCGGCGTTATGGGATCGAGTCCCACATCAGGCTCCTCCATTATGAGCCTGCTTCTTCCTCTCCCACTCCCCCTGCTTGTGTTCCCTCTCTCACTGGCTGTCTCTATCTCTGTCAAATAAATAAATAAAATCTTTAAAAAAAAAAAAAATTTAAGGTGCAAACTTCAAAATGTATGAGAGACTCCATATATTTTTCAAAGTTATTTGGGAGGAATACAAGCAGAAGATATAAAGACCCCTGAGGCAGGGTATTCAAGGGTGTCCTTCTATAGATGTGGATACTGGGTTTGAGATAAATATTCCTCTTCAGTGAGATAAATATATATTTTTTAAACCATCACACAAACTACTAGCAGTTTCATCTCAAAAGGGAGTGACCAAAAATGCGAAGTGATGGCTCCTACCTGAAATTATAGTTTCCTAGCTCTTGAAATTGGCAAGAGAATCTAAGCCATTTGATTAGGATTTTCCTCCATTCTGAGGGAAATACGCTTCACCTCAGAAAATGAAAATACCTGAAGTATCTGTCCCATTCTGACAGAACTTTATTTTAGAGAAGTAAAAAGTCACCATAGAATTGTAGGACAGAGATACACAGCTTCGTTTTTCTTGAGAGACCGTGTCTAGCCAGCAGAACTCAGGCGCCTGGACTAACTTTCGTCTGGATGGAAAAGAACAAAACCCTCAAGAGAAGAGCCAACATAAAAGGGATCAGGTGCGCATTTCTTCCTAGAACTTCTCCCAGACACTGTTCTCTGGCCACTTGGCCCAGCCTTGGGCTGGCCTTCCCTCGGCATTGTTCTTCCTTGATTTTTCAAATTTTTAATTACTGTTAGGGACAAACTTTGAATTTTAAAATTATCAGATGGAGAACTTCCTATACAAGTAAATGGATAGAAGAAAACAAAGTAAGGTATTCAGGCAAGAAGCAAATGGAGGTCTATTTTCAAGAATTTTTTCTTTCTCTAGTTCATGATGTGAACTCTGTGCCAGAGGACACCTTTGTGTGCCAGAGACAGAGAAGTTTCCAGATTCTACTAGATGGTATATATGGCTGTGCTTTAAAAACAAAACAAAACAAAAACCACCCGTTTTTAAATTTTAGAATAGTTTTAGATTTTAGAAATTATGGAGATAATACAGAGTTTTCCATAAACCCCACTCGCACGTTCTCCCATTATTAACATCTTACATTAATGTGATATATTCGTTATAATTAATGAACCAATGAACATTATTATTAACTCAAGTCTCTATTCAGATTTCCTTAGTTTTTACCTAATACCCTTGTATGGTTCAATGATTTCATCCAGGATTTAGTTGTCTTGTCTCCGTAGGATCCTCTTGGTTGTAAGAATTTCTCAAACTTTCCTTGTTTTTCACGGTCTTGACAGTTTTGAGGAATACTGGTCAGGTTTCTTGTAGAACATCTCACAGTTTGAAATGTCTGATATTTTCCTCTTGGGTTGATTAGACTTGGGTTGTATGTTTTTGGGAGGAAGACTGCGGAGGGGAAATGCCATTTTCATTACATCATATCAAGAATACATTCTGTCAACATGACTTAGTGGTGTTGACCTCGGTCATGTGGCCAAGGTAGTGTTTATCGTTTTCTCCACTCTAAAGTTTAAAAAAAATAAATAAAATAAAGTTTTGGTTTGATTTCCTTTTCATACTGTCCTCTTTGGAAGGAAGTCACTATGTGCAGCCCATGCTTAAGGGGCTAGGAATTATGGTCCTCCCCTTGAGGACAGAGAATCCACATAAATTATTTGGAACTCTTCTTCATGGGAGACTTGTTTGTTCTGCCCCGTTGTTTAATCATTTATTTATGTCAGTATAGACTTGTGAACATTTATTTTATACCTCGGGTTAAAATCCAGTGCTATTTCATTTATCTTCTTGCTCAAACTGTCCCAGCTTTCACTGTTAGGAGGCGTTCTTTCAGTTGGTTTCTATGTCTCTGTCATTTCCCCATCACTCTGTGTGTGTGTGTGTGTGTGTGTGTGTGTGTGTTTGTGTGTGTGTGTGTGTGTGTTGCATGGCATTTGTGTTAATTTTTGTTCCAGGTTCATCTTACATGTTTCCTGCTCCAGTCTGAGAATCAGCCATTTCTCCAAGGAGTTCTGGTTCCTTTTATTGGCAAATAGTATTGGAAAACAATATCTGCATTGCCTTTCCTCCTTCTTATTTAAAATTAATAAATCAAGTAGTTTTTAAATTTCTAAGATGCCTTAAAACCTCTGAAATGATGGAATTTTTCTTCATTCAGTACTAGTGTCTTCTCTTCAAGTAATAGTAGTGTCTTGTGCTTATGTAATAATTCTTTATGAACTGACTAATTTTTACTATTAAAAAAGGATTCATGGGCGCCTGGGTGGCTCAGTTGGTTGGGCGTCTGCCTTCAGCTCAGGTCGTGATCCCGGGATCCTGGGATCAAGTCCCACATCGGGCTCTCTGCTCAGCAGGGGGCCTGCTTCTCCCTCTCCTTCTGCCAGCTTCTCTGCCTACTTGTGCTCTCTCTCTGTCTGTCAAATAAATAAGTAAAATCTGAAAAAAAAAAAAAAGATTCATTACAACAGATCATCCGAAATTAAGCACTGTGATTTTTATCCTGCTGTGTGTGGTATCCTGAAATGTCATTAGTGTGTGAGGTATTATGTACTGTGGGGCTAAGCAGCAGGGGGTTGTCCAGGTGAACCTCAGAAAGCACTCTTCTTGATATTGGGGCCAGCGATTCTCATACCTCCTTGCAGAAATTTAAGTCTAAATATTACTGCTTTTGGTACCTAACATCTCACCATCCAGGAAAAATTAAAGCACTTAAATGAAGAACAGCTGCCTCTTAGGCCCACGGTTGACTTGCTTCTGGTAGCTACAGTTTAAAAATCCCAGGTTTGGGGGCGCCTGGGTGGCTCAGTCAGTTAGGTGTCTGCCTTCAACTCAGGTCATGACCCCATTGTCCTGGAATCAAGTCCCACATCGGGCTCCTTACTCAGCAGGGAACCTGCTTCTCCCTCTGCCTGCCACTCCCCCTGCTTGTGCCCTCTCTCACTTCTCTCTCCCCTCCTGGCAAGTAAATAAATAAAATCATAAAGAAAAAATAAAAAAATAAAAAAAATCCCAGGTTTGCTTTTCAGCCACCAGCATAGTTTTAAAATTAACTTTGCATTTATGGCTTGCAGCAATGAACCAAAAAGTAAAAGAATGCTAAGACAACCGTGGGATTCTGGTGAGCCGCAGCCCGTTTCTCTGTGAGCCTGGTCTCACGAGTTCCCTTCCGTTCCAGGTCTGACCGAGACAGCAGTCTTCAGTTGTGAGGCCCACAATGACAAAGGGCTGACCGTGTCCAAGGGTGTGCAGATCAACATCAAAGGTAAGCACCAGGGCCGAGGCCCTCGAGCATGTTCTGGGAGCTGGTCAGGGGACACAGCATGAGCTCTGCTGCCAGCTACTTGGGTTTGAGCCCTGTCTTCCCCACTGACTTTCTTTGTGACCTTGGACAAGTCACTTAACCTCTCTGGCTTCAGTATAAAATAGGGATAATTACAGAATCTACACATTTTTGAGGCTTAAATGAAATAATACAAGTAAAAGCACTCAAAACAGTGCCTGGTGCATAAGTCTTTGATAAACATTAGCTCCCTTAGTTCTGCTTAGTCTGAGAAAATAGGCTGGGGTGTCTACCTTTGATCTTCTTAGCCCCTGTTTTCACCTTTCCCTCTCCCACCTTGAACTAGTCCCCATTACCCCTTGAAGAGCCCCCAGGGGTGGGGGCGGCTTAGGGCATTGATTGAAAGAATGGGCTCTGTCCTTCCCAGGCAGCTGGGGCTGAAGCAAGTCTCCCCTAGCTGCTGCCCAGGGGAGAGCCCAGAGCGCCTCTTCTTCCTAATCTCCTTGTTGCCTCTGAGCTGCGATATGACATAATGGAAGACTTGTCTTTGAAGGTCCCCATGCTAGTGGAGACATTCCAATCCAGTCATCTGCCTCCTCCTCCCTCTGGGATCAAAGTTATTTAAACCCAAAACTTGAGAGTAAATACTGTCATTTTATCCCTTTTCAAATCATCTTTCTTACCTTCTCTCATAGAAACTCAAGCAAATTTTATGTTTTAGTATTCTTTTTTTTTTTTAAGATTTTATTTATTTACTTATTTGAGAGAGTGAGAGAAAGAGAGCACGAGCAGGGCGGGGGTGGGGGGATGGGGTGTGGAGAGGAAGAAGCAGGCTCCCCATGGAGCAGTGAGCCCAACTGGCTCAATCCCAGGACTCTGGGATCATGACCTGAGCTGAAGGCAGACGCTTTATAAACTGAGCCACCCAGGCACCCCTCGTTGTTCTTATTTTAAATACAGAGAAGCAAATATTGAGTCCATATTCCTTTTGGTCTTAATCTTGGGGAAACAGCCCAAGGAAAAAGCAGAATGTGTTTAATAATGAGTTAAAAGTTGGGTAACATACAGCAAGGAACTCAGTATTACAAAAGAAGTTATACTTTAAAAAGGTGCTGATGGGGGCGCCTAGGTGGCTCAGTCAGTTAATATTCATTCGACTGGATCTCAGTCAGGTCTTGATCCCAGGGTTGTGAGTTCAAGCCCCACATTGGGCTCCACGCGGGGCATGGAGCCAATTTTTAAAAAGTAAATAGATAAAATAAAAAGGTGCTGATGTTTTGTTTTGACAAATCAACTAGATGAAGGTGATGGGGGGTCATTTTCTAAAAGTTCATTGGGGAAAAAAAAAGCAAACTGAAACTTACTCCCGGAGGAACTGTATAACTTCCTTCCTCATTATGAGTCTCACTATTACAATTTTCAAAAGAAATGTTGGGAATTTCAGGAATTCATGAGTAGGCGTAAATTTATAAAGACATTTTCATAAAATGTAAGCACCTTAAAATTTAAATATTTATAAAACGAGAGACACTTTTTAAAAATGTTATGCTTCACACAGAACTTAACTTTTTTTTATCAGTCCTCTTTCAAAAACTTTTGTTTTTGATTTTCATTTATTTAAACATTTATGTCAAAGCAACCAAGACTCCCTTCTCCTAATCTGTTGTTAACTATAATATGTGTGGCCAAATTATGATCTGGAAAGGCAGACATTTTAGGACAATTCTACAAGTGATCTATTTAGGGAAGTGAGTCGAACAAAATGCTGATTCTTTCCCACTCACCAAGCTGTGCATCTACTAGTAAACAGAAACGCCTGAATATGGTACCTCGTGCACTTCTCATGGTCCCAGCTCTCCTTCCGCCGATCTTCTGCCCACCCTGTCATTGCTTCACCTCCAGCACACCTCCCCCAACGCTCCTCCATGTGTTACCTTTCTAATCTTCCCCACAGCCCCATGGAGCCATGCTATCACCAACCCCACTAACAGAAGAAGGAACGGAGGTTAGAAAGGGCATTTAACTGTGGCCCGGGCCACCCAGCAGGCCAGGCAGTAACCAGACTCCCCAGTCCCTGCTGGTGTTCACTCTAATGTGCTTGCTGCCTCCTGCAACCAGCCTCCAGTGTCCTACTGAGGGACACGAGCTCGGGCTCAGACAGACCTGAGTTCAAGTCCCTGTTCTACTGCTTATAATCTCTGTGATCTTCGGCAAGTTTTTAACTTCTCTGATTCTCAGTATCCTCATCCATAAATGAGGAACATGAGGCTACCTCTCTGATAGGGTTCTAGTGATGAGGAAACAAAGTGAAGTCCATAACGTCCTGGCCCATAGTAAACACGAAAACAACAGTCATCATTTTTGCTTATAAATGTGATTATGACTATTAATGAAGAATTAAAATCAGCAAAAAATAAGATCCCCAAACTTCAGATCCTGCTTAGATTCAAATTAAGATACCTAGCCATGTCCCACACATGGCCAGGGTCATTGCACACTTTATGCCTCCACTCCCAGCAGATGCAGTTGGCTCTTTCGCTTGAACTGACTCTCACCTGTTTCCTCCACCACACATCCTCACTCATGCTCCCCTAGCACCCCTTTCTTCTCGGCAGGGGGCCATGGCTCTTGGTCCCCACGGAGAGCGGCACCCAGCAACGTGCCTGCATGCAGTAGGCTAGTGACCACGAGCTCAGTAAAGGAAAGAGACGTCTCTACATCCTTTTCCAGCTAGGGTCTCACTTCATCAGTGGGCAGGAAAGCAGGTCTGTGCTCCACTCCTCTGGCCCAGGCAGAACCATCCTGTTACCAGAAGACCTGTCTATAAGCATAATGTGGCTTCTTTTTAAAACTTGGGCTGAATTTTCCTAATCTTAAGAAACAGAAACGGGCTTGATACTGTGTTTGTTTGGTAGCTGTGGCCACCTGTGGCTTACAACTGTGTTTGTGTGTGTGTCTTTGTTTTTGTGTAGCAATTCCCTCCCCACCAACTGAAGTCCGTGTCTGCAATAGCACCGCACACAGTGTGCTGATCTCCTGGGTCCCGGGTTTTGATGGATACTCCCCGTTCAGGAATTGCAGCGTTCAGGTAAACCAGCAGGATGAAGAGAGAGTGGCTGTTTGGTGCTCTGAGGGTCTACCTGATTTTTCTTCCTCCTGAGGGTGGTTGCTGAAGCCTTCAACACCTCTGTTCAGAAGTCCGTTGACCTCTTCCCCGCCCAGTGTCCTCCGTGCATGCCCCATTTTAGGGTGTTCTGCCCTGGGATGCTGCTTCTTTTCTGCTTGTGGTCCAGGGCCCAACCAGAAGTGAAACAGGTTTCCAGGATAGAACATCATGAGACCAGGGAGAATTAATTTTTAAGGTATAAAAACACATCCCGAAATTAGGACTGGCTTGTGATCGGAGTTGGGGAAGCCAGGTACTCCTCAACCTGGGCTAGTGGCCATGAAGGACAGGCCAGCATGAGATGGGTCATTTTTGCTGTCAAATGTAACACCTCGGCCCCTGGCTCCTAGGACAACCTGGGCATTACAGGCCTTGCAAAATCTCCCCCGCCTTTTTTTTTTTTTTTTCAAATATTTTATTTATTTACTTGACAGAGAGAGGGAGAAAGAAAGAGAACAAGTGGGGGAATGGCAAGCAGAGGGAGAGGGAGAAGCAGGCTCCTGCTGAGCAAGGAGCCCGATGCAGGGCTCAATCCTGGGACCCTGGGATCATGACCTGGGCTGAAGTCAGCTGATTAACCGACTGAGCCACCCGGGTTTCCCATCTTTCCCCTTTTTTAACCACTACTCAAAATGGGTATGAAAGAATACTGTAAGAAATACAGGATAGCCATCCTAAAATGGTACCTTGCCATGATGTAGGCTCTGCTTTGAGTGTTGATTTCATTAAAATGGAAAGGATAGCAGTAACACTACACCATTTACTGAGTGTTCACAATGACCAAGGACTTTGCAGACATTATCTTATGTAATACCCACACCAGCACTGCAGGCTCAGAGTGCTCACAAAGCCCGTGAGTGGCAAAACCAGAATTCAGACCCAGAAAGTTCTGATGCCAAAAGCAGTGCTCAGAACTGTCTCTTCCTCCATGTCTCAGAAGAGACATTGCTTGTGGGAGCAGGTAGCTGAACGTGTGTGGATTATCCACTGAAAACATGAATGCATTATGTCCTGTATGTTGTCACACAGTAGGGTCAGAAATTGTTCTTAGTTTCATAAATGTCTGGTCTTACGAGCTGAAAACATGTTCACCTGACACCTGCCATTCATGCCCACTCAACTTGAAGCAGTGACTTCTAAAGAATTTTATATGTTGACAACCAGATGTTTTTAATACCAAACAGAATTAGTTTCTCTGTTTTTATTGCCTCCCACTCTTGTCTAACAGCTGTTCCTTCTCTGGAAAGTGAAAACATTCTATTATCCCCAAAATAGCCTCCACCCTCACCCCACCAACTCTAGCTTTGCTTAATTCTTGCCCAACTTTATTTGTAAACCTCTGAAGGGCTGGTAAGTGTTAGGAATTCTTATTGTGTCTACAAAGTCCTCACCAGGAATATCCTTTTGGGGGGGCAGCTTTTTCTGAGATATATTTCACAGACCATTATACTCACCCACTTAAAATGTATAATGTTAGGGCGTCTGGCTGGCTCAGTCGGAAGAACATGCAACGCTTGATCTCAGGGTCATGAGTTTGACCCCACGCTGGGTGTAGAGATTACTTAGATAAACAAACTTTAAAAAATAAAGCATATGTTTTTTGGTATGTTCACACAGGTGTGCAACCATCACCATTGTCTAATTGTGTCTGTATTCATAAAAGCTATTGGTCTGTAGTTTTCTTGTGTTATCTTTTTCTGGTTTTGGTATCAAGGTGAGACTGACCTTATAGAATCAGTTGGGAGTTGTTCCCTTGACTTCTATTTCTTGGAAGAGTTTGAGGAAAATTGATATTAATTCTTTAAATATTTGATAGAAATCACCAGTGAAGCTGTCGGGTCCTGAACTTTTCTTTGCAGAGAGTTTTTTGAATACTACGTCAGTCTTTTTACTTGGTACACATCCACTTAGATTTTCTATTTGAGTCAGTTTTGGTAGTTTGTGTGTTTCTAGGAATGTGTCTGTTTCCTCTGGGTTATCTAATTTGTTGGTATACAATTGCTTATAATATTTCATTATAAGCTTTTTTTTTTCCTTTGAGGTTAGTAGTAATGTCCCCTCGTTCATTCCTGATTTTAATTTGAGTCTTCCCTTCCTTTCTTCTGTTTGCTTTGGGTTAGTTTGCTCTTCTTCTTCTTTTTTTTTTTTTTTTTTTTTTTAATTTCTTAAGGTAGAAGGCTAGGTAATTTATTTGAAATTTCTTCTTCTTTAATGCAAGCATTTATACTATACATTCCCTTCTTTTTTTTTTTTTAAGATTTTTTTTATTTATTTGACAGAGAGAGACAGCCAGCGAGAGAGGGAACACAAGCAGGGGGAGTGGGGGAGGAAGAAGCAGGCTCCTAGCGGAGGAACCTGATGCGGGGCTCGATCCCCGAACCCTGGGATCACGCCCTGAGCCGAAGGCAGATGCCTAACGACTGCGCCACTCAGGCACCCCTATATACATTTCCTTCTAAGCACTGTGTTAGTTGCATCACATAGGTTTTGGTATTTGGGAGCTTTTTTCCCATTCATCTCAAGTTTTTTGGTTATTTTCCTTGTGATTTCTTTTTTTTTTTTTCCTGTTGGTTATTCATGAGTGTGTTAATTTTCACATACTTGTGAATTTCTCAAATTTTTTTCTTTTGCTTATTTCCAATGTTTATTCCATCGTGTTTGGAGGATATACTTAATATGATTTTCAGTCTTTTAAATTTACTACGGTTTGTTTTATGGCCTACCATTTGTTCTGCCCTGGAGAATGTTCCGAGTGTAGGGGAAGGTATATTTGGCTCTTGTTGGGCAGAATGTTTGATATGTCTGGTAGATCTAGTTAGTTTAGAGTCTCGTTCACTTCTTAGGTTTCCTTGTCAATCTTCTGCCGAGTGGTTTTATCTGTTATTGAAAGTGGGGAATTAGGGTCTCAACTATTGTTTTTGCATTGTCTGTTTCTCCCTTCAATCCCATCAGTTTTTGCTTCATGTATTCCAGGACTCTGTTGTTAGGAACAACAGGGCCTATTTCCCTATGTGTGTATAGATATAACTGAAGCATTGACCAGCCCTTTTTAAACCTGCTGCTGAGCTGTATGAAGAGTCCAAGAAGACATGAGGCTCCTGCCCCCATGAGTATGGTTGCCTTCGGACAAGTACCGCCCCTACCTGAGAGAGTAGGTCTCGGGATGGAGATGAGGTAGAGTAGGATGGTAGGAATGTCTGAAGACATCAGGTCACTGCTGAAAGTAGAAGATGATCACACACAAGCATCACCTGCTTTCTCCTTTTTTTGCCTTGGCTTTGGGCAGCCATGGCATGAGGGAAAGATCATCCAGTCACTGCCAAATTGCAGGCCTTCCTTGCCCACCCGGGATCCTGTGGTGCCAGACATGGTTATTCTGTCTTTGCCCCACCAGCTAGCTCAGCCTCCTTTCACCCATAAGAATACAGTTATTTTACAAGTTAAATTATAGGAGTGATGCGGTGACATACCTGTACCTGTAATTATTTGTTTCTCTGAAATTCAAATATAACTGGCTATCCTGTTTTCTCTGACCGGTCCTAGCAGGGTTAGTCAGGACTGGCTCTAGAAGTTAAACTTTTATATTCTGCAGATTAGCAATGTAGTCCCACTTCTGAAGGAACCAAGCATAGTTTCATAGCATGTCCCCAGTCCATTACACTTTTAAACTCTGACTTGGGAACAAATGAATGTTTTGGACAAGATTCAGATCCACGCACTAGCAGGACACACCCTTTCACTTCCTTTGGTCCTGATGTTAGTTCCTTTCTTCACCCATTTTTGGGCAGCATACTCCATTTCTATTTTTAACTCTCCCACGTACTTCTTGCTATTTCATGCCCTCTTTTCCCCTAGGACCCGCTGAGAAGGACTGTTATAGAAACCCTGTCTTCTTCCAGCAGTGTGTTCTCAAAGAGCGCCCCTGTGCCTGGAAATGCTCCACACAGGGCTCCGGAAACGGGGCAGGGGTGGAGAGCCAAAGGTTTCCTCCACCTTAGTTTCAGGGGTTGGTCACCAGGAAGTAGGTGCATACTCTAAAGTGAAGAAACAAAAAGTAAGCTCTGCCAACAGCCACCACCAAGATAAGCACGTAACTCTTTGTTTCTCCTCTGGTGGCTCCTCAGGCCAACTGGTACTTTTGTCACCCAGTGCAGTCTGCGGCTCTGAGTCAGAGGTGAGACTTGGCCCCAACGCCACCCTCGTGGTATCCACTAGGGGATTTAGAATTCCAGAATGTCATTTGTGGCCCCTTGGCCTAAATTTCAACACCCATATCCTGAAATAACAACCCTGTGTATCCACACCCCATGACTGCAAGCCCGTTATTTTTAGGAATACGTCCAGTATTGAAGATTTTTTTCCCCAATTAGTTTTGGTTACTTGTGTTTTATTCACCATCATTTTCTCTTTTCTGATTGTATAAGTACTACACATTGTAGAAATTTTGAAAAACATGTAGTGGGAAAACGCTCTTCCTTATCCCCATACCCAGACAGGAGATATGCTTAAGGAAAAAGGTAGAAGTTTGGCCTAGCTCTAGATTTTTGCTTGTGTGTACAGAGGACGTCTGGAGAGGGAGGTGGAGAGACTGGTAGAGCTTATGGAGGGAAAGATGAAGAGAACTCAGAGGAAAGAGCTGCGATGTTTTAATGATATTTGGAGAAAAGTTTGTTGGGTGAGGGGCAAATGACTCTTCCCTGTATCTTCCCACCAAATAATGTCAGAAAATGTGCATTCCCTGAATTTGCTTTTCGACTTAAATGTATATTGGGGTGGGAGTAGGGATTAAAAAAAAAAAAAAAAAAGTATATGCTAGAATTTACCTCAAGGCAAGAGCAGAGTTCATCAGGTTGCATAATGAAAAGAAATACAGAATAAAGACAGAAATCCCGGATCCCATCCCCTAAAGTAGTATTTGGGAAACGATCTCTGTAAAGGGCCAGAGTAAATATTGTAGGTTTTGGCCCTACACAGGGTGTCGGTTGTCTTTGGAGCATTTTCTGTGCAACAGCTGAAAGAAGAAATCAAGCGTTAAGGTGGTTCTGAGAAAGGAAGGGCTACTTCATCTTATTTCGTATTTAATATAAATTACCATCATTATAATATTATAAAGATCATTATTTGCTCTGTTACGTGCCACAGTGAGAACGCTTATTTTAGGTGTCTTGCTCAGGTCCTCAGTGGCTGCTCCAGTAGCGTGAGTAACACCCAGTAATGCTGGTGGGAAATTAGTGTGTGGCCCCAAAGGAAGCAGGTACTTCCCCTCAGTGAAGCGGAAGGCCCACGTGCACCGAACACATGAGCGCTCTATGTCTGGCATACCCACCACCTTACTAATGCCTGGTCCACATTTCTACCCCCCACTCAGGTCAAGGAAGTTGATCCGCTGAGTAATGGCTCAGTCATGGTTTTTAACACCTCTGCCTCACCACATCTGTATCAAATCAAGCAGCTGCAAGCTCTGGCTAATTACAGCATCGGTGTGTCGTGCATGAATGAAATTGGCTGGTCTGCAATGAGCCCTTGGATTCTGGCCAGCACGACTGAAGGAGGTAATTCCTGGAGTTAGAATAAATATTGCCCCTAATGGCGTGTGACTAAACAAATCCTTCCCGATGGCCTGATTTAGAGTTTAAACTTTGCTTTGTCTGGTCTTTGTCTCAGGAGGAGGGTTTTATTGAGGTAGCCATTGAAAATGGGGAAGAAGATACTTCCTTCTACTTAGTGACAAAACTTACACCTACTAGGAACAGATAATGTGTTCTTTTACAAAGGATAATAACAACACACTTTATGGCCCATATTATTTTTAATTCAAATTGAATAACGTAAAAATTATTCATCATAGCATCACATTCAAGAAACAATGAACGTGAAGATGGTTAATGTTTACCAAACACCACGCGCCCAGCGCCACTTACGTGCTTTGCATGGATCATTTTATTAGATCCTCAGAGAAGCCCTATGAAGTAGATTCTCTCTATGCTCATCTTGCTCCTAGCAAAGTTTATTTATATCTTTAAACTTTAAAGAATTATCCATTGTGCTGTTTTGATTTCTGAGATTTTTGTTATCTTCTATGAATATTGTATTTCTGCTAAATTCAAATCCACAGTTTCTGTTCTTTCCCGGTTTAGAGCTCTAGATTGCTAGAACATCTTTCCTGCCCTCAGCTCCAGCCTCACCTAATCAGTGCTCTAGTCTTACTGCAGATGGGGCGGGGCGGGCAGGCAGATGGGGATCAGAAATCTTTAGGGCATTAGCCTTCCACAGAATGATATTCTAGTGTCCAAAACTGTAAAATATCTTCTCTCAAATGTTAAAGAAAAGCCTTTGAGAACAGTTTGTATATGCTGTGTTTCATTTTCATTCAGTTCAAAAATACTTTTCTCACTTCTTCTTTGACCCATTAGTTATTTAGCTATGTAACTTAGTTTCCAAATATTTTGGGGTTTTCCAGAAATCTTTGTATTCCTGATTGCTGATTTCACTCTGTTGGTGCCCAAGAACGTAATCCGAATTAACTGAATATTTTTAAATATATTGAGACTCTTTTTATGGCCCAGAACACGTTTTTCCTGATAAATGTATGGTGTGCACTTGGAGAGAATGTATATTCCTCTTATTATATGGAGTATTCTATAAATGTCGGTTTGGTTGAGTTGGTTGACAGTGTTTTTTCAAATTATATTCTTACTGCTTTTCTGCCTACTTCTGTCAATTATTTAGAGAGAGACATTGAAATGTACAGTTACAGTTTTGGGTTTATCCATTTCTTTTTGACGCTCTAGCCAGTTTTGCCTCAAACATTCTGAAGTTCTGTTATTTTGTGCGTAAATGTTTAATATTACTGTGCTCTCCTAATAATTGGCCACCTTCTCAGTATGAGATTGCTTCCTTTATCTTTATGGTATTATTTTCCGTGAGATCTACTCTGATATTAATATAGCCATTTTAGCTTTCTTTTGAATATGTGATATATCTTTGATTCCTCCTTATTTTTAACTTATTTATATCTTTCTATTTAATGGGACACCATTAATGGACACCCCTAAGTGTCAATATTGGTTTTCTTTCCTCTGGGACCATTCACTTTCTCTAGCAAAGAGGTCTCCTGTTTCCCGCCTTAGTAATGTTAACATGGCTGCCAATGCTCCCGGAGCCAGGTGAGGAGGAGGGGTGAGGCGGAGTCCTCCTTATTCAGGGTACAAACTTCTACTTATTTCTCCAGTTGTCTGTCTGGCCCCTCATTGTGCCTTCATCCTGCCAGTGCCCCACGTCCAGAGGCTTTTCAGTTTGGAGACTAAAGCAGCATCCTGTCTCCAGGGGCATTTGGAAGGGAGTACCTGGCAAGTGTGGGAATAGGTTACAGGGATCTTGAGGACTAGCTACTTCCTGGTCAAATTGTCAATCTTCCAGTTTCAGTACCTGCGCCCACAGCTGAGCTTCTCCATGGTCCTTTGGGGAGAACAGACTTGCTGAATTAATTATACCTTCTGCATCTCTTTTTCAGCTTTCAAGTATATGTTGACATTTCTTTTCCACTGGTGATTCTGCTGCACCTTATGAGTTTAACTGTTTTAAATTCCTTACTGTCATCATAGAGAGGTTTCAGGAGGAGCAGACATAAAGACATGTTGAGTTGGCCATGTTTATCCATAAATTCTACAACCGATTTGAAACTATATGACTCAGTTCATAGCACGACTTTAGCTGTGGGACATTTCCCAAGCAGAAATGAAGGTTAGAGTACCCTTTTGTTTTCTTTTTAGGCATATCAGAGATACATAACTTAATCTCCCCTAAATACAATGTAGTGGTTTGGTATATATTATTGTAATTGGTTTCATTCTTTCTATATTTATATAAAACATTTTTTATTTCTAAAATGGATCGTTGTTGCATACCATTTTCAGTTTGATTTTTCGCTCCATTAGATATTTTTTCATATCCACACATGATCTACCTAATTCTTTTCAGTGGCCGGGTACCAAGTATTCTATTGGAAAATGTATCAAAATTTATTACATCGTAATTATTGACTGAGCAGTACATTTATTCCTTTTTATCATTATTATGCGTCAGTAAATGTAATACTACCTACAGGAGAATTTTTTAGATTAAATTCCTGGAAATAAAATACTTGGTTAAAGAGCATATTATTTTCAGGTTTTTCTTTTTTTTAAGATTATTTATTTGAGAGAAAGAGAGTGCAAGCAGGGGCAGAGGCAGAAGGGGGAGAAAGGGAAAGGGAAAGAATCACAAGCAGACTTTGCACTGAGCACAGAGCCTGACGTGGGGCTCAATCTCACAACCCTGAAATCATGACCTGAGCGGAAACCAAGAGTCAGACACTTAACCAACTGAGCCACCCAGGTGCCCCCATATTATTTTCAGCTTTAAGAGATATAGTCAAGTTCCTTGCTCCCGAAAAGTAATCTAGTAATGACCTTGACCTGTTTCCTAAATTATTTTGTACTTATATGTAATACATACATACATTTTTTTCAAAGTGCTATAACTTTTATCCTTGTATCCTTGTGAGAGATAACAGACATGTTGACATAAGTGGGTATGTGACTTAAGCAGAACTTACTATAAACCAGAAAGTGAAAACCAGAGTTAAATTTTACATTTTGACACCCAGGAATTACCATTTGAACTTCTGGTCTTCAATAATGAGATGTCTTACATATATATACATAAATGTGTATGTACATTTTTAAAAATTTTTGACGGATTAACTCAGTTCAGACCATCAATAACCTGCCTTTGGACTTTAAAATGGTGGCTTGCTTCTGAGCTCTGCAGTGTTCCCTGCCTTGTACATCTCACGTGACACAGAACTGATCTCCAGACAGTCTGGTTGACCTTCCACCCCATAGGTTACTATTGGAGAACCCTGTTCAAGTTGTGTCTGCTTTGCTTCCCCAGGAGGAGTGCCTGAGTGCCACCCACCTGTTTCCCTGCCTTTCCTTGTCTCTGTGATTTGGTTTGGAAAGTGCTTACTTTTTCAAAGCTCATGTAGTATTTCAGGGGCGCCCGGGTGGTGCAGTTGGTTAGGGGCTGACTGTTGGTTTCAGCTCAGGTCATGATCTCAGGGTCCTGGGATCCAGCCTCTAGTTGGGCTCCATGCTCAGCACCAAGTCTGCTTTAGGATTCTCTCTCTCCCTCTGCCCTTCCCCCTACTTGCTCTCACACACGCTCACTCTCTCTCTCTCTAAAATAAATAAATGAATCTTTAAAAAATGATAAAAACTCATGTAGTATTTCAATCCTCCTTAATTGAAAAGAGGGTGAAAATCTGCTCTTAATCCCAGTCTCATTTGAATGCTTTCTTTCCTTAGAGCATTTGAAAACCAAACCAAACATTCGGAAACTGAGAAGAGAATGTACCCCTATGTACTTTTCTCTGTGGTTCCTCATCTTTCTCTCTTCTTTCTTTTGTAGCCCCCTCAATAGCACCTTCGAATGTCACTGTGTTTCTGAATGAATCTAGTCATAAGGTGGACGTCAGATGGATCAAGCCTCCAATTAAGCGGCAGGATGGGGAACTGCTGGGCTACCGGATATCCCACATGTGGCAGAGTGCGGACACTTCCGTAAGTCGGAACTCTGAAGGAGTTCACTTGTCTCCTTAGATTTGCTTATTTAATACTGTTGTAGAAGCTTTTGTTTTGTTGAGAGACCAGGAATTATTGAATGAGGCACCTTTCACTGAATAGTTACAAAATTCCAGGGAGTCTTTGGGGCTTTTCTCACTCACTCACTCATCCATTCATTTATGTATTCAGTAAATATGTGTAGGACCCATCTCTGTTATCATCTGATTCATGCCTTCTGGAAACCTGGGCTCTTGTAGAAAGATAGTTGAGAACTACTGAGATAACCATAGCAGAAGGTCAAGAACGTGTACGGCTTAGCGGTCCAGCCAGTCATAGCCTCTTGGAAATTCCAGAGGATGCTTTTCTGAAGAAGATTGTCAGGAAAGAACTCCAGCCTCATAGAGAATGGCAAGGAGTAACCAGACTCCAGAGGACAGGGTTAAAGCTCCACAGAAGTAGGGATGATGTCTATGTATGTGTGGGTACACAGCTCCCAGACGGGTCCCCTTCCCACTTGAGAAAGGAAGAGAGTTGAGGAGACACTGACTTCTTTGTGACACAGAGTGTCCTTGGAAAGGCAGATGCACTGACTCCATCATCAGGACCGTCCCTTTACTGCCATCCTGCAAAGCTGACCTGCCTGATCGTGCTGGCCCTAGGGGTAGGTCAGATCTTAGCATCCTCGTGGCATTTGCGTGGGGCATCTTGTGAACGTAGTGTAACTGCTTGGCAGGAGAGACGGACACAGTCAACAGCTGCCCCCACGGATGACGTCCAAGCTTTGTTTCAGTCATTTTCAACCTCACATCATCCAGCTTTTACCGCAACTGCTCTTTTCCAAAAGGACATTTGGGATTTCTTCTTCTTCTTTTCTTGACTCAGTTTACCTGTCAGCAAGCAGACTCTTGGAAGCAATAGGTGATGGAAGTAGAGGACAAAGAAGAGGGCTTGAAGTCCATGATTTTTTGTGCCTCAGAGTGGTAACAGGATGTCGTTTGTACAAGTCAAACCCCTGCTTAAGAGTGTTGCCGCTACGAGAGAAGCCTCTTCTTTCTTGGTCTTTGGTCCCAAGGCCTCTGTGCAGGGTGCTTATTTGATTAACCGAATTTCCACACTGGCTGAATCAGGGGAATCAAATGCCTTGTCAGAGACAAGCCCCTTTCACAATGCTAAATTGTGAACAGTCCCTGAAGGTCCAATCATTGTATTTCGGTTCAATAGGATTGTGTTTTTCTCTGGTTGGCAGAAGATAGTAATTATCAGCAGACATTTGAGAGGTCTAAAAAAAAAACCCAGTTTTGTTTAAAGAGCTGCAGGTCATCCTTTTGACTTCTTCTGGCGTGGGTGAAAAAGCTGCTTGTTTGGAGGGGACCTCTGGAGCTGAGGCGTCTGTAGGGCGAGAGTGGGGAAAGCCTCGAGGATGACGCAGAAGAGAGCTGTGCCCTAAATGCCACCCGCGCCCCACTGTGCTGCACGTGCTTGTTGCCCTTTGTTCAGAACGGTCCCCCGTGTGGGGAGAACAATCCTGCCACAGTCAGGGCTGTGACCTTTCTAGTCATTACCTCCTTGGAGACGCTGGCTCATCCCAGTGAGAACATCATTTGCATTGAACTCATGCTATACTTGGTGCGTCGTGAGGGTCTCATGACAACAAAAGACTCAGTGGCTCAGTTTCCTTAGGATAACATTCCCTGGGGCAGCTCAGCTTCAAGCTCATGGGCCACCGCTGGAGGCAAAGAAAAACACTGAAGAAAAGCCCACCCTGGGAGGATCCTAAAACTCCTGCCCGAAGTGAAGTTTGAAATCACCTCTGTCCCCATCACTTCTGTCTCCTGAACTCCCTTCATTTCAGGAGGGCAAGAGTTAGACACAACTTCATCTCTCAAAATTGTTCTTTCATTTCCATTTTTAGAAAACTCTACCTAGAGGTTTATCTTCTATATACAAGGTGATGGAATTGGATATTTTTGGAAGATATTCCCTGGCGTTACTCTAATAAGGGTGGCTTTTTGTATGCAATTTCAGAACTTTCTTGAAAGTGATATTTGGGTGGGTTGTTGTTTATACCTTTGTTATCCCCACCTGTTGTGTCACTTTCAGACTAAGAAACTCCTGATATTTACTGTACACACAGTTACTATATCTTGATGAAGATACTGACTTTTTTTTGTTCCATTTTTCTTTATATCCCTTGCATTCCAAATCCAAGCTCAAAATCCGAAAGTCAGGAGCAAGTTCAATCGATTCTCTTTGAAGTTGGGGCCCTGTTTCACTCATCTTTGTACCATCTGAGCAGAAGACCTTGAACTTGTTTTCTAGGCATTTATGATACTGGGCTTGATGCATGGATCTGGCTGACATCCCTACCAGCTGGAGAGTTTCTCTCTGTGATGGGAAAGCCTTTTGATGAGTGTGGACTAGTATTTCCCATCCATTGCCATAATTGTCAGTAGACCTCCATGAGAAAAGAATTCAAAGAGCCAATAAGTTTATAAAATATTGCATAGTTTATACCGCTTTCTGGAAGATCCATAGTGTATACTGGCAAGTTCAAGGCTCTTTGATGTTTTATGGTAAATAAGTCTGTTTAATTTTGACCCAGAATTGCCCATATGGTAAACAGAGGCTCATTTTTATATGTGTTATTCTTACAAAGCTCATTATGATGGGATTGTGACTCTAATGCTGGCTCTAATTGTGTTTGGAAAGGGTAGAGATGTTAGATCAGAAGGAAGTGTCGTAGCAGATTATTAGGGGCCTAGAAACAACAGGACACATAGAAGTAACTTCTTTAAAGGCCTAGAAAAGCCACAGTGCATTCAAGGATTCCTTCCTTAGGCCTAGACCACTGCCTCCTGACAGGGTGCACGTCTGGATTCTGGCATGTGCCCACTGCCTCTTCCTTTCCCCATTGCTCCCTGTCACTCACTGTCAAAGGAGGGCGGAGCATTTGAGCTGGTATCATGTGAAGGTATGAGGAATAGGTGAGGTTTTTGTGGGATAGGTCAGCCAGGGGTCTGGAACACTTATGAAACCCAGGGATTGATCAAGGATGGTACATTTGGCCTGGATGAGAAGCCTACAATGGAGGTAAATTCCATGAATCAGTCAAATAAACTTCTTGGTTTGGGGAACTAGACAGCCTTGATTATTTTCTCTGATGTACCAAGACTTGAAAGATACTGCAAGGTCACTTCTGTAAGAGGACCTTCTATTTATAGGGAAAGATGATCCACATATAGCACTTTATAGGTGATATAGGAATAATAATAACCACCATTGATTACTTACAGTGTGCCAGACTGTGTGCTAACTATTTTACATGTAGGAATTCACTGAACCCTTACAAAAACACTGTGAGAAAGATGATTACTTTCAATGTTCGTTTGAGGAAACTGAAGCTCAGAGATGTTGAGTAACGTACCCAGAGTCACAGAGCTTGGAATTGGCAGCAATGGGGTAAGAACCCGGGCTGGACTGACTCCAAAGCCAGTGCTTTTCAGAGCCCACTACTTCTTCCCAGATGCCCTTGGCTTTCTTCATAATACAGTATCTCTTGCTCAAACTCCAATCCGTGGCATCTTAGCAAAAAGAAGTAGGAACAGGGCATGTTTGGAGAGTAAGATCTGAATTTTGCATGGACATCTGTTAGCAGGACAGTAACTTTTATCTGGTGGTACTTCCCCCATTGAATGTTACTGTTCTCTAAGGCAATAAGATGGGCCTTATATATTTTTTAAGATTTTATTTATTTATTTGACAGATAGAGCACAAACAGAAGGAGCTGAAGGCGGAGGGAGAGGGAGAAGCAGGCTCCCCGCTAAGCAGGGAGCCTGATGTGGGGCTCGATCTCCAGGACACAGGGATCATGACCTGAGCTAAAGGCAGATGCTTAATCAACTGAGCCACCTAGATGCCCATGATAGGCCTTATTCTAAATTACAATTATGAATTACAGGGCTGTAGATTCTTACAGAGTTGGGAGATATTAAAGTCTCTATTGGATTACTGGAAACAAATACCATTCAGTAGCCATGACTGATTCTAGTGTCTCACAAGAAAAAAAAGAAACTGTGTCTCCAAAGATATGCTGTTCCTTCCCCAACAGGCATGGTCCACGTGTTTTCTGTGGAGATAAAGTTATAATCAGATGTCATATTATAAATCTGATTATTACCTGAAAATGCTCTTAGATTTTAAGACCTCAAGGCTATGGGCCTCTGTTGGTAAAGATGAAAGCTCACGGAATGAGAAATATGCAGTTAGCCCATGGCCCAGGACCGGACCCCCTCATACGAGGGAAATGACCACACCTTCTGCACTTTGCACCCTGACACTGAAAGAGATAATCCCCACAGGGGTGGCTCCTACATGTGTCTGACTTTAAATGGATTTCTTTGTCAAATTTCAAAATCAAAATTAAAATAAATACTTGGGGTTGTGGATAGGGTCGCACCTCTCTTTACATATTTGGCGTCAAAAGAATATGGGTAAATTATATCCATTTTTAAAAACGGGCGCCTGGATGGCTTAGTCTGTTAAGCGTCTGACTCCTGATTTCAGCTCAGGTTTGTGAGATCAAGCCCCGTGTTGGGCTTCATGCTGAGTGTGGAGCCTGCTTGAGATTCTCTCCCTCTGCTCCTCCCCTCTCCAGTCCCACTCGAGCATACATGCGTGCGCACGCTCTCTCGTGCACTCGCTCTCTCTCAAACAAAATAAAAATAAATAAAAACAGGGATCATTTTTAAACTATCATTTAAGAATATTCTTAGAGAAAATTGTTACACCTCCACTAAAATATTTATCCTTCATCTTTCTAATCACTATTTCAGCATTTATTATAGCTCCACCCCTAAAATGGGAAAATTCTTTATGTGTTTCCAAAACATATTACCTGTAAGCGGTGGCTGCCGTCATTTCCATACTTCAGGATTCAGAATGATGACAGCAGCAACCATGCTGATCACCATTGTTAATGCACTTAAGGAACAGAAGGTGGAAATTTCAAAGTGCCCTCTCTGGGTTTTCATAGTGAGTGATACAGGCCCTAAGTGAATACATATTATCAACTACTATCATGTTTATTTCCAAAAGGATAATCTTGTTTTAGGATTTCTCTTCTAGGGATTTAATTCTTTCACAGTTATGCATGTCCTCTATTTTTGAGATCATTCTCGCAGATGATAAATTTGAGCCCTGGCAGATGGAAAAGCACGCAGCTGGAAGTAGGCCCAGTGCCCCTCGTCAGGCATGACATCTTTTGCACTTTCAGGAGCTGTTAGGTAGTAAACTGTGAAGTTCACATGTTATTTCTCAGCTGCCAGCTGGACTCACTGCTGGGCTCCATGACTGTGTGGGTTTGGACCCATCCCAGTTCAATAGAGAATGCCAACAAACTCATCATCAAAACTGGGTTTGCCATAAATAAAATGCTCTATTTCTTAAAAAAAAAAAAAAAAAGATATTGCCTGATTATACCAAAAAATTGTTAAGCATTATTTTGTTTGCTTAATTAATAAAAAAATCAATGACAAATCTCGTTGGCACGAAATCTGGGGGCGTAGAAAAACCAAAAAATGTTAAAGCCCTATTTTCCCCTTTCATCCCTTGTCTGAGGTTATTTCTGAGTCCTGATGGACACTCCTTGTCTAGATTTAGAAAGTCTCTGGGTGGCTCACCCAGGTAGCCCCCTTGGTCATGAATGTTGGAACTGCCCTCTCTCTAAGGGCTGAGCTGGCCCCACCCTGCACCACTGTTAGAAGTGATCAGCATGAGACAGGGTGACCAGGGAATAAAGTTGCCACCCAAACCAGTCCCCTGCTCACTGTGATCCGTGGTATCTGTGCCCCACCCACATGGTATGACATTTCTCTCTTTCTCTCTGTGAAATCAGATCTCCGAAATGCAGAGATTAAAGACAGGTTCCTGGGGCCTTGTTTCAGCCCTCACTAGCCCTCCAGTTCCCATTTGAAAAGCCAGCCCCCAACATAAAATTAGTTTCTTACGCCAGAGGACAGCATCGTCGAGGTTTAGAAATAAAGGGGAAAGTGTTATATAAGGACTCAGGTCTGGTTATTTATTTTTTTTCAAAGATCATTTTCTCCTATGTTTTCATGGCACGTGTTGCATGGCAGGGGTTATAAAACAAAATAAGTAAAAGTGAAACCAGATTTTTGAAAATTGAGAAAATTGTGCATGTATCACACCGGAGGAAAAAAAAACAGTGTCCGTGCCCTCCTCAATGCAGATTTTAGCCAAAACTCTTATAATTGCAAGAAACAGGAGCCCATTCATGCTGGTTCAAGGGAAGTTGGCAGGCGGTCAATGTCAAGGTACAGTGTGGCTCTTGGGCATTATGCTGTGGTGGTTCTGAGGGCGGGGGTCTCAGGGAGCCAGCCTTGCTCTTGCCATCAGGCTGCCTCTGCTACATGCTCCTCTCTTCCAGAGGTTTCTTCGCTAACCATTCTAAGTGCCATGCCCTCATAGCCTTGGTTGGCCCAGGCCCTGAGGCCTGAGGTTGCTGCCGGCCCATTCTGTGTCCCTGCCCCCCTTTTGGTTCCGTTAGCTGTGGCCTGAGTGAGGAAGGCCTGCGGTGGAAATACAGCCACTGCTCCGTGGGATGTGGGTGGGACGACTTCCCTCAGAAGGGAACTGTGGGCAAGCAGATGACATGCCCCTGGCGCCTCAGTATTTCATTCCCCTTCCTTCCTTTTCTATCCCCAGAAAGAGCTGTCTGAAGAAGTTGGCCAGAATGGCAGCCGTGCTCAGATTTCTGTTCAAGTCCATAATGCCACGTGCACAGTGAGGATTGCCGCCATCACCAGAGGGGGAGTCGGGCCTTTCAGTGACCCAGTGAAAATGTTCATCCCTGCACACGGTGAGAGCCAGGTTCCTTATCGGCTGATAGAATGTCAGTCCCGACAATGTACAGATGGCGAGAGTGACCTGTGGGATGGGTATCTGGGTTAAGGATGAAACAAAGCCCGAAGGAAATCTTGGCAATGATGAAGATAGTTTTATCATATAAAGATATAACACACTTCACAGACCACTGGTACCTGTGAGCCTTCCCACTACCATTACTATTGATGGTGGCACTGAGTTACGAGGAACATGAGCCCTTTCGGAATACCAATTTGATTTGACCTGTTGAATTGTGTTTCAATGATGTATACACGACCGAACGTTGGAGAGGCAGTATGGCTAATCTTAACTCTCTATAATGGGCACTGTGTGTATGGGTAGTGTTTGTTTTCTGTGTTTTAAGCAGTATGGCTTGCCGTGTTGAAGTGCTCACTCAAGCCTTGCTGAAGTGCTTCATGACTGATCGGTACAGAACACGAAGTGTTACCTACGGAAGCTGTCCTTTCACGGCACGGGGCTCCCTGAGCTAAATGCTCAGCCCCGTGTGCCGTCTTCTGCATGTTGTTGGAGTATCCTTTGGCCAGCTGCCCCGGTGATGCCCCACATGGCCCCACACGCTGTACTTGCTTCCGCAGACCAGGGGAGCCCCCTTTGTTCTGACTCTCACTCCCCTGGGCCGCTTGATATTAAACTGCTGTCAGACACTCCACACACAGGCATCCTCTATCAGTGTGATTTTTTTTGTATTTACAAGTTCTTGCCAGACAGGGTCTTTGTACCTGTAGCAGACAGGACTTGTGAGTGGACCACTGAGTTCCTGTCTATGGGTTCTAGTGACCCTCAAACTGCTAAAAGGGAGCCACATCACAGTTCCTGCAGCCCATGGGCACTATACATAGGGAACATTAGTAACTGGTGATGGCGAGCAAGGTATGTCTACCTGGTAGAAATTCAGAGACAATGAGATTCTGATTCTAAGGGCATAGGTTTAAAAAAGTCAGAGTTTAAGAAGACAGAGCTTTCATCTGCATACATGGGAAACTCTCCAATATTTTACAAAGCTGTGCTCTTCCGACAGTCCTTGCTTTGCACAACTCCAACATGCATACATTTCAGCTACCACAGTTGGGTTAAATAACCCAATGACATGGTCTGAACTTGAGTTACCATCATGTAGTATCTGTGAGTAATTGCATGAAGCATACACTTCACTGCCAACTGTCCAGTCCGCAAACAACTACAGAAATGACAGATGCGTGAGATTGTGACCAGTCTTGTCACTTGTCTCAAAGGCTCTCGGTGGTTGGACGCTGCACTTCCATGATTCAAATCATATGCATCTAGAAAGACCTATAGCCACGCATGTTGCCTCCTTATCTCCCAGGGACACACCCACATGACACTTGATAAAAGTAAGTCCTTGAAAGAGGGAGTCGGTGAGCAAAGATGAAGTGCAGCAAAGAAAGGAAGCATATAAGTGTTGAAATGAAATTGGAATTGAATGTGGAGTATGGAAGACACAGCCGACTGTGGGAATGCAGACAGGGCTGCCATGTGAGCGACTAGGTCTGTGGCCAGGGAAAGAGGCGAATGTGACTTTATGACATGAGCGTAGTGGCCGCACCAAAAGGAGAAAAATGGCCCTGAGGAAGTGACTTGAGCAAAAATCTTCATATAAAGGAACGCTCAGAGGTAGTTCTCAGCTTTGAAAGCACAAAGGGTAAAATGTGGAGAACGAATCCAAACCCAGAAGGGAGGATGAAAATTCTCCAGGGCACAGAAAATATATTCTTGCCAGATCATAAGTTATGCGACCAGAAGAAGAAGACAGGTACCATTCAAACTACTCTTGATAAGCTTTTTTACGGAGAAATGCAGTCTTTTAATTCTCAATATATCTAGTGTTTTAAATCAGAGTATACCAGATAAATAGGAGTTTTGCCATTTTTTTTCCATTCCTTATATGTTCATAACTGACGTGAAGAGAGTCACCCGTTAATTATTAAGCTCACTGTGCATGGTCTTAGCTTGCCCCGTCAGAGTGAGGACTGCCTGCGTATGGAGATCACAAAATACAAAAGGACCAAGTTCTAGAACTTTTGACTATCTTCTTTCCCTTTTACAAGCCAATGTTTCTTACGTATTTTGGATCCCAAAGAGGTGTTTCCAACTGATTCTATTGGTATTTTACTAGGTTGGGTAGATTTTGCCCCCTCGTCCACCCCAGCACCTGGCAACACGGATCCTGTGCTCATCATCCTTGGTTGCTTTTGTGGATTTGTTTTGATTGGGTCGATTTTATATATTTCTCTGATCATCAGAAAACGAATCCAGGAGACAAAGTTTGGGTAAGTGTCCCCAGTTTAAAATGTTTTGCCCAGTGGTATCACGTGCTTGTTCTGCCAGCCGATGATGCCTCTCTGGCTGGCTCAGCTCCTCCCTGAACCCAGCTGGGGGTCCTGTCTTATGTACATCCTGGGGGCAGGCAGCCTCCTTGCTTAGGCCCGTGCTACAGAGGCAGCCAACAGGGGAAGCCGGCCTTGAAAGGGGCTCATGTACAGAGAAGAGCATCAGTAAGCCTTCAGTATTCAAACTTGGTTGCTGTAAAATGAGGATTTTTGTTAGAAGTCTTAAAAATAATCCTAATTATTTTTAAGAAACAAATAAAATGTATGTATAGATAAAAACACCAGAAGGAAATTCACCAAAGCATTAGCAATTCTGGGTGGTGTTAAGTGCGGATGATTCTGTGTTTTCTTTTTTTGCTGTATTTTATACACTTTCTGTAATGATCAGTGATTTTTCTAATAGAGAAAAACATTATATTTTCACTTTCAAGTGTAAAAGAGGCTCTTGTTCTGATTTTCTGTACATCTGACTTTTATAACAGTAGTTAAATTATCAACAAAGATGGGCAGGCATGTTGAGGCAACCTATAAAAAGAAGGCTATGTGTGCAAATTTGTTTCTTTTTTTTTTTTTTTTAAAGATTTTATTTATTTATTTGACAGAGATAGAGACAGCCAGAGAGAGAGGGAACACAAGCAGGAGGAGTGGGAGGGGAAGAAGCAGGCTCATAGCAGAGGAGCCTGATGTGGGGCTCGATCCCATAACGCGGGGATCACGCCCTGAGCCGAAGGCAAATGCTTAACCGCTGTGCCACCCAGGCGCCCCTGCAAATTTGTTTCTGACTCAGTTTTCTACTCTAGCACCTCTGTAGTGAGTTTGGGTTTCCGTGAAATCCAGTTTATCACTCATGGGGCAGAGGAAGTATTCTGTAAGAGGCAGGTTATTGACAGCCTGGAATGGGACAGAGTGAGGGAAGGTGAGTGACTCTGTTTTGGAGGGAGCTGGGCAACCTTTGTTTGTTGCTACATCTTAGGAATGCTCCTAGAACATTCCACTCCAAAACTTTCCATTGGCATGAGAGGGAGCTTGAGAGTGGAGGCTCGACTGCCCTTTGTGTCCATCCTAGTCCTAAGGGTCGGGTACCTTCAGTACTTACTAATTCTATCCTTATAATTATTATATCTTAGTATGTAAATTCTAAGAATAACTATTTGAAGTTTTTTTAAAGGTTTTATTTATTTATTTATTTATTTATTTATTTATTTATTTGAGAGAGAGAGGGCACAAGCGGGGTGGGAGGGGCAGAGGGAGAGGGAGAAGCAGACTCCCCATTGATCAGGGTTTGATCCCAGGACCCTGAGGTCATGAACCTGAGCCAAAGGTAGACCTTAACTGATTGAGCCACCCAGGCACCCCTAAGAATGACTACTTTAAATAAATGACAAGATCTGATCTTAATCCTGAACATGTAGTTGACTGAAATGCGTCCCAGAGTGTAGGAGTGGTTTGTAGGCTCATTGTGAAACAGGTGCAGAGAACCTCTGCAGAAGATGTAAGAGTAACTCAGGAATGTGTATTAAAGGCCTTCTCAGTGATAACCTGGGATACAAGAGTGAACAGAAGCAGACACTGCTCCTGCCCTCGTGGGTGCTCATAGTTAATGGAGAATCAAGCAGTAATCACACAAGTAAATATAAAACAGCAACTGTGTTGAGTCCTGTATAAAGAGATATGTCAGAGTGTATAACGGCAGAATTTGGCTGCATTAAGAAAGTCAGGAAAGACCTCCCAGAAGATCCCTGAACTAAAATCTGAAGAAAGAGCAGGTGTTAACTAGGTGAAAGACAAAGTGAAGAGCATTACAGCAAGAAAGAGCAGCGCACGCAAAGGCCCTGTGGTGGCAGGGAGCCTGGCATACGGAGAGGAAGGCACTGGCCTAGAAGACATGATGCCTGGGTTCTAACATTAATTCTGTCACTTAAACGGGACACGGTTATTTTTCTCCCTTTCCTTACTGTACTGTCTGGAAGTAAGTCAACCTGCACAGCCCACACTTACCAGGATGAGGAGTTACACTTCCCCCACCCATGACGGGGAGAGTATCTACGTAAAATATTTGGAATTCTTCTGCATAGGTTTGTCTCAACACCTCATTTATGTATTCAGTCATAAACAAATCAGTGTGGACTCGTGCATATTCATTTTACAATCTGGATTATAATCCAATACTGCTTTATTTTGTTGCTCAGACTCTTACAGCTTTGGCCATGGGGAGCTTCTCAGCTGTTCTGTGTTCTTGATGGTGCTTGGACAGAGTTGCTTTGACTTTGCCAAGCAGGCCTGAAACAGAGCTACAGAAAGAAACATATTTCTCCCGGTGGGAAATGTCTTTGTCGTAAAAGAGGCATTTGAACAGGCAGCGGCTTAGTGGCATCTTGTGGAATCGGCCCCTGTCCCAGCAGGCCCTTTTTTTTATGAGCATGGGATGGCTTTATTTTTCTTCACCCAGGAATGCCTTCACAGAGGAGGATTCGGAATTAGTCGTCAATTATATTGCAAAGAAGTCCTTCTGTCGGCGAGCCATCGAACTCACCTGTAAGTTCCATTTCCCTTTTCTGGCGAAAGTTAAAGTAATTGAGAGCAAAGGAAGAACAATGAATTGATCAATAGATTTCTAACAAAAGCCAAAGGAGTCAAAGAATGGATATTTTTGACATGCAAAAGGTCTTCAGAAACCAGAAACCAGCAAGTAGCTAGTCTGGCGTTGCCATGTGCTCTGCTGTTGGCTGGTTTACTGGAACTCTCGAGTGTGCCCTGAGGTGAAGTGGCCCGGGTTCAAGTCTCCTAACACCACAGACAGGAACTCACCACAGTGATAGAAGATGTGGTTAGAGGTCAGGGATTTAAAGAAAACAGCAAAGCAATTGACATAATCTCTGAGCTTATTTCCCGCTTTCCTATGGCAACCAGTTCAGAGAACAATTTGCCAACGTACTTTATAACAATCATGGTTTGAGTTTTGCTGAATCGGAGGGGAGCCTTCCAGTCGAAGAGTGAGAATAAACGGACAGCTGTGTTCTTGAACAATTAAGAAAGACTGTAGAAAGTATGTGCAAATATTATCAAATTCAAGCTTCTGGATGCTTGCCAAAAACAAAAACAACAACAATAAAACAAATAAAAGGATGATAGAAAACAGGGTGCTATGAAACAAAAACTCGAGGTTCGAGGTAGAATGTTTTTGATTTTTATTTTATTTATTTATTTTTTTTTTTTTTTACTTTTAACTATGGCACAAACTGAATCATTTGCCAAAGAGTTATTGAATGGGTTAATTCCTCTTATTGGTAACACTTATTGTCAATGCTGCATATTGATACCTTATTATAGAAGATCTTATTCTCCGACTTTCCCACAAGTAACTCAAGTTAGCACTTCTTATGTCATTATAATGAGGTTCCATATCCCATAGGTAGAACGGTAACTTGTTCTTTCAGTGTTTCCTGTGGTTACTGGGCCTCCTTCCCTGGCATAGGACAGGGGAGGTAAGCTGATGGCTCTTTTGTATAGTATAGTTAGGGATAAAATAGCAAATACTCCACCAGAAAGTACCTACTGACTATCTTCTTTATCCTTTAAATCAAGGGCAACCCCCCCCACACACACACACACAGGAATCCGATTGCTGGCCACTGCTACTGCATAGTGGGAAGAGAAATATGGCTCTGATTTTTATAATCCTTCACAATTAATCTTGCCCTGAAGAATTCATCTTACTCACTTTAATCATAGTAGAGTTAAGAGTGATATTTTATTATAGGCTTTTTGTGGGGAGAACATGGGCACAAAATAAAGAAAATGTTTAACTCTTTGATAACACTGTATGTATCATGTTAATTCTATTCAAATGAAAGGGAGCACACTGACAACTCTTATATATACTCTGTCCGTCTTTACAGTGCGTAGCTTGGGAGTCAGTGAGGAACTACAAAATAAACTGGAAGATGTTGTGATTGACAGGAATCTATTAATTCTTGGAAAAATCCTGGGGGAAGGTAAGCAGTTTATTTCTTTTAAAATGTGAGGTAAGAAGGTAAGCAGTTTACAGTATTTTTTATATGTGTATTTATTATGTAAAATGCCATTTTGTGACTTTAAGTTACAATGCAAATAGTTCTATTTTATAATTTATTAAAATGAAAAAGTAAATAGTGGTTTTTGCCTTGCACAGAGAGTAGGCCCTTGAAAAATATTAATTCCCTTCCTTCACTGGAAAGCATGCAATTCATTGATTGGTTTCCTATATCCTCTGCATATGTCTAGTTCTTAAGTTTACTGTTTTGGGCACTTTTCTAATTAGTTAAATAGGAGCAAAATGATAATACATATTTAATTTGTCAAACTGATGTTAGGATGAATGATAATGGTATTAAGAATTTCTACTTTATAAATGTCAATAACATTTTCCGTGTTGTTCTGTAAGTGTCTTGGGTCAGTTTTAATGCTTACTAAAATGATGGCCCGAGCTGAGCCTGAGCCAAGCAAGCTTGTGACAAGCAGGAGGCTAGTGCATGGCCTTTGTCCCCTGGTTTGCGAGCGTGGGTGGCCCCAGCAGACCCTGCCCGGCTGCTGCATACGGGTCACTCTCAGGCCACATAAAAACAGCAGCTGGGGAACTGTAGCGCTTCTGTAGTCGGGGGAGATTCTGCACAATCTGTATAGATGTTGTCTTACTTCACAGGAGAGTTTGGGTCTGTGATGGAAGGAAATCTTAAGCAGCAAGATGGGACCTCTCAGAAAGTGGCCGTGAAGACCATGAAGTGTGAGTTATCACTGATAGAACACCTTCTGGTGGGTGTCGGCAGTTGCTTCAGTAACTGGTGCTCTGTAAGGCCAGTGAGGGGGTTCATGTATTGTGATCTCAGTCACTGATGAGTCAGAAGACCATCGAGAGCACTGTGTGGTCACAGAGGGAAAGTGACTGTCAGGAGCTCGTCGTATCTGCATGGTATATTCTTTATAGTCGAGACGGAGTTGTTTATCATTTACACCACACCCCTCTCTGTCTCGTTCTGTCTCTCTCCCTCTCTGTCTCATTCTCTATTTCTCTCTCTCTTCCCCCTTCCCCCTCACTCTCATCTAGGAGAATGAATAACTCCAAAGTAAAGCATGAATTTCTGAGACAAGGCTGATCTGGTGGCGGCCTCTGACCCCAGGGATTGGTCTGGCAGATCTGGCCAGCTCGGTGGGATCACTTCCTTACTTGAGGATGGTTGCCTAGTCCTCAGGAAGTTGTGGGCTGCCTGGAAGGTACATTTCCCAGAGCGAGGACAGATACGTATGGGTCAAGGGTGTATGAAGAGCAGTGATCCCAAGTTGGAACCTCCAAGCAAGCTGGGAAGAGAGCCTGCAGCCAGGTCAGAAAGGGCCTTATAAGTCGTCACAAAGAATCTGCTTTTATCCTACAAGTAGGAGGACACCAGTAAGAGTCTTAAGCAAATGAGGAACAAAAGCAGATCACATTCTAGAAAGTTCACTTTGGTGGCAGTGTAGAGGAGAATGAATGACAGCATTGACAAAAGTAAAGACAGATGCTAATTAGGGCACTCCAGAGTCTGCAGATGTCTATCTCCCTAAGGAAACTAGGCTCTGAGATATGGTGACTTGTCAAAGTCAGATAGCTTGAAAGAGAGAAGGTTGTGCTGGACTGTTTCATCACCATGCATTGACCAGGCTGCAGTGGCAGAACGTGATAGCATTTACCCTCATGCCCTTTCCCAGGAAGTGCATTTCCAGGGCCTGGGGATGCAGGATTGTGTTTTATTCTTCAGGTGTCCCGCTGAGCACCCATAAAATAGACCGTGGTTGTTTGGCATTTTACCCACCGTTGTCTTCATGATTCATACGGAGAGAGATTATTTGGTGCTTCATTTGTTAATGTCTTTAACATTGCTTCCTCATTTACCTCCTGTATACATTGAATATTATTTTGGATCAAGGAGTAAAATTTACTCCTTGGGTTCTTCCTAAAATTTAAATTCCTTGTCTCCTGGGAATTAAAACTTAAATTAGATTATAAGCATGTAGCAAGACTTTTTAACCAGAACTGGAGGCTGAAGTTTTCATTTCAGTGACAAAAAGGAACCCTAGTAACCAGCAAGTCACATGGGCTGGTGTTTTCTGCTTTCCAAAGCTTTTTGTGTCTATAATAATGGCCAATACTTATGTAATACTCACTGTGTGTCAAAGGACATCACAGTCATTCCTGCATTCCATCAGGAAAACAGGAAGAGGAAATCAGTGCGACTCGGAGGTAAATTCACATGTCATCCCCTGAAAACCCAGACACCTGAAGTTAGAAGTTAGAGTAGTCACGGGAGCTGAACCCAGTACAGAGCCAAGTCTGGGTGCGGAGCCACATTCAGCACTGGTCCTGCCCCTTGCATTATTGTGTCTGAACCTGGTCCATGTGAAGGCTCCTTCCATTGTCCCCATTTACCAGTGGAACGTTTAGGGGGCCTTGTAAAAGGGGCTAGGCCTGGAATCTGTTTCCTCTCTGGCCTTGGCTGTGCTCTTCTTTGACTGAATTAGAACCATTTGCATAAGAATTGCATCTATGCTATTTATCAAAGATTGAAAGAATGTCTCTGGCCTCTGCAGGCCAGGCTCATCCATGTTGGTCCTTGATTGGGGTGGGGCGGTGCACACAGAGTTTGCCCGCACACCCTACCCCCTACCCTTTCTGTTCCACCCATCTCGTTGTCTTAGCAAAGGTAATAGGTGAGGACAAAGGTAGCAGACATTTTGCAGATCTGTAAAACTTTTTTCTTTACTTTTCTTAAATTTGCTTTAATAGGAAGATTAATGTGTATACAGCCCATAGAATGTCCGGACCCTGTACGAGATGGACGCACATGTGATTTCAGTCAAAACTTTCTGTTAGAGCGAATTCCCTAAGGCATGCCTGGCATTATGTTTGTTTTTCTTTGTTTTTAATTTTGGTAAAATGCACATAACATAGAATGTACCATCCTAACCATTTTTAAAGAGCACAGTTCAGTGGCCTTGAGTTCATTCTCACTGTTGTGCAACCACCGCCGTCCACCTACACAACTTTTTCCATCTTGCAAAACTGAAACTCCATATGCATCAGACAACTTCCCGTCTCCCCCGCCCCCACTGGCCCCTGGCTACCACCACCCCCTTTCTGTCTCTATGAAGTCGACTTCTCTCATTACCTCATAAAAGTGGGATCACTTGTGACTGGCTTGTTCCACTTAGCATAATATAGAATTTTAGATGTCTCTCTCAAGTTGGTTTAATCCCAAAATGGTATGGTGTGCACGTTAGGAAAGTATATCCAGTTCACAAGGCAGGATTAAGCAACCCGCCTTGCAAGACAGAGAGAAGCATGTGTTCTTTCTTCTTTTAAGGCAAAAATAATTGCAACAGATCAGCTGCATTTGACTTTCAGGGTTTTGGTTTTTTTTTGGTTTTGGTTTGTTTTTAATAAATATACTTTAATTTTTAGAGCAGTTTTAGGTGTCTAGAAAAATTGGGCAGAAAATACAGAGTTCCCATATGCCCCTCTCCCTTCACAGCCTTCCCTATCATTCACGTCTTATGTCCGCGTGGTGCATTTTTTACAACTGATACATCATTAACCCATGTGACATGTTATTAACTGAAGTCCATAGAGGTTATATTAGCTTTCACCTTGTATTGAACCTTCTGTGGGTTTTGACAAATACAGTGTCCTATGTGCACCATTACAGTATCATGCGGAAGTTTCCCTGCCCTACCTTCTCCTGTGTGCCATCTTTCCATCCCTCCCTCCCATCCATGCCTGACAACCACTCCTCTTATTTATTGTTGCTGTAGTTTTGCCTTTTCCTGATTTTACTTTTAGAGAACAAAATTGCTCTTACCTCCTTCCCCCTAACTGAGTACAGTATCGGAGCCTACCATTTTCCACCCTCTCTTTCAGTGGACAACTTTTCTCAGCGAGAGATTGAGGAGTTCCTCAGTGAGGCCGCGTGCATGAAAGACTTCAACCACCCCAACGTCATCGGACTCCTAGGTACCTCAGAGAAATGCGGGACTGGGGGGGACAGCGGGGCTTGGCTAATCCACTCCATGTCAAAAGAAAAGTCTCTCGGGCAGATAAGTTTATACTTTGTATGACCCCACAGTAATTGATAACATTGAGTTTTTCACCCCAAAGCCTTCTTACAGTTGTATTTTCTGAGGCTGATGGTACAAATGGGCCTGTATTTCCTGGACACCCCAAGAGCTCAGGAACAGTTGGTGTCCACAGAGTTCTAGGTGACTGTAGGTGAAAACGGGGCCCCCACGTTCATCCAAGGCAAGACAAAAGCTTATGTTAAACTATGTTATCATTTTTATTGATTTAAGATTATCCATGAATCAAATACCAGTGGGGTGAGGCTGTCAAAGTAGACAAATTCCGTAGATCATCTTTGGGAAATAATCTATTAACATATTTTCAAGTACTGATTTCCTAGGATCTAATACTGCTGGTTTCAGGAGACACGATTTAATAGAATTTGGTTTTGTGGCCCTGTAGCTATCAGGAGGTTGCTGTGTAAATGCCACTATTCCAAGACAGAAGAGCGATCTAAAAATAATCGAATATTCTGCTGACTTTTTTTTTTTCTGTCCTGTGTCTTGATAAATGCTAAATTCTTTGGGGAACTTTCAAAGTTTTATTACAACCAAAGCTGCAGAGAGATGTGAAAAATAATGCTTGGATACAAAATCGTTTCGAAGAAACCACTGTTACTCCTTTGCCGCGGCTGATTCCGGCAGATACTCCGAGAACCATCACGCTTTGCAATTGATGGGCTGTGCGAGAGTTTTGCCAGCCTGCCATCTGAAGACGGGCCCTAGTTCTAGCTTGTCATGATAAATGGTGTTTCCTGTGTATAACGGTTAAAATTTAGAGGTGTGGATTTTACCTACTGGCCCTCAAAATTCTTTTAATAGTTTTGAGCATTTGATGGCACCGGGCTTTTTCACCTGATCGGGTACTTCACTATCCCATGAAGCTAGTTTGCCCTTGAATTCGATTGCAGTCACTAGCCCTCACTTAGGTTCAGTGTAACAAAAACCCCATGGGTGTCTAGATGGCTACAGTTGTGACAGATTAATTTTTGAGAGCTCTCATGCAAAGATTGGCACTAATCTGAAAGAAAAAAATTACCAAGAAGTGGACCCAGCATGTGTTCCATATTCTAATAAAGTTTGTGTGTGAGTTATGAGTATTTATTTTATTTATTTGTTAGTTTTTTAAGGAGGCTCTATATGCCCAGCATGGAGCCCAGCACAGGGCTTGAACTCATGACCTTGAGATCAAGACCTGAGCCAAGATCAAGAGTTAGACACTTAACCAACTGAGCCACATGTTTATTTTGTTTTTAGCTGTTACCTCGAGAGCACATGGTTTCAATTTGGCCAGTGCTCCTGCAGTGCTTTTCTAGTTACTGGTAACAAAGCGCTCTTTGTAACTTTCTCTGGTTTTAATTTCAGGTGTATGTATAGAAATGAGCTCTCAAGGCATCCCAAAGCCCATGGTGATTTTACCCTTCATGAAGTACGGGGATCTGCATACCTACTTACTCTATTCCCGACTAGAGACAGGACCCAAGGTAATTAGCCAGTCGTCTTGCCTCTGAACAGTCCCCCAGGCTTCCGTGACAGGGCCTGGGAAACCTCAGCATCTAACCTTGAAAATAAAGGAGGGAGGGAGGGAGAGGACGTGTGGCCTTTGTTCAGCGCTCACTATGCACCCCGGGGGCTGAAATGTGGTTTCTGTCCTCACAGCAGGCCTGCTCATAGGTCTTATTATTCCCATTTTATGGGGGAAGAAGCCAGCTGGGTGCACGATCTCATGGCTCAAGCCTCATCGCCATGGAGCCGGGTGGGCCCCACATGCTGACAGAGTGGCCTCTTTCTTTTAAAGTCTCCTCTTTCCAACTCGTTCACTCTGAAATCACTAGAAGCAGGATCCGTTTCATTCCCAGAGGGAAGTTGCACTGAACTGTCTTTCTGGACACTGAGCATGAATACTCCGCCTACCTTTCCGATTATCAAGAGCCCCTCCATTCTCAGGATCGGAAAGCGTGTTGTGATTCGGTGGGCCGGCATGCTTTCCTTCAACAGTGCCCCTAAGAAGGGTGGTGACCCCACAGGGCAAACACTGTCTGAATCCCACAGCACAGGGAAGCCCAACAGAAACAGGAGCTTACACTGAAGCACCATGCCCACGGGCAGGCAGCCATAGGTCCCACCCAGGAGACCGACCAGGGGCCCCAAGAAAGGTGACTGACTGTGGGGCTTAATGAGGAAAGTCCTCATCCCAAGACACAGACAAATCTGCAGGAACAGCCATTTATCAAATTTGGCAAGGCACTTGAAAAACAAAAACAAAATCTTGAGACCCAATTTAGGGTAAACATTCCGGAACCTTCTTTCCTATGTCCGGCTGACCCTTTGTGTTATGGATATGAAAGTTTATTTTTTTGCTTTCCTTTTCTTTTTCTTTTACTTGTTTTGTTATTCCCTGGAAGGTATAAGTGATCTTTCTTTTTCAGTTCCCCTTGGTCTCATGCTCAGATTTTTGTTCTCTTCCTCTTGACTTCTTGAAGTCTTTCACCCACACAGTCACTAACCAGAGTTAGGAAATTGTAGCCACATCTCAAAGCTATTATAAAATCACTGAGGCTCCTCTGAAGTGTTGAAGGGCCTAATCCAAAGTTGGGGACTCAGCATGGCTGAGTGTTTTTCTTCCCTTTTTCTACCCAAAAGAAAGACGATAATATTATAAGGAGCCTGGAAAAGAAAAACAAACAAACAAACAAACAAAAAAACCCTATAGTTTCCGACATCTTAGCACAATCATTGTCATCTTCGGACATTCACATCCCTGCTGTTCATTCCATGCCTACGTGTTTCACAGGCTGGCACTTAGGAGGCATGCACCTACCTGCAGGCCATCCACAGTGCTCACATTTCTCAAACATTTAGTGGAGGCTTTATTTTGCATATTGTGATGCAGTAATGGCACACCAACCATAGGAAGTCCTTACTCATAGAATCTCAGGTGAGGAAACTGAGGCACAGATCAGGTAATGGTGGAGGCAGGACTGGCCCCCAGGTTGCAGAGCCCCTGCCTTCGGCTCTCCTCTGACGGCCCCATCCCACGTGCACCCCTCCCCAGCAGGGCAGCCTCCAGACAGTTGGCTGTGTATGGCTACATGCCATCCTCTTGAATGGATTTTGTTTCACATTGATGGGCAATTTCACTCCCATTTAGTTTTCTGGTATGTGGTATGATTTTTCTAATAATTTTTGGAAGGATGGGAATTTTGTGTCACATAAGAGTGAATTCTATAGAAAACAGTAAAAATATACAGGCCCATATTCAGGGCTGTTTGATGCCCAACAATCGTCTGTTTTTACTTGTGAAGTTCAACCTCTCGTATGGGCCCTTTGGAAATAAAGTAGCCTCTTACTGGACTTTTTTCCTGAATCACTGTGGAAGAGATAGAGACTATTTATAATCTTTATAAAAATCTTTTTTTAAATTATCATACAGTGTTATCGACTCTTTTTCCCTTTTTGGTGTACAGTTCTGTGATTGTTAACACATAAATGGATTCACGTACCCATCATCACAGTCTGGATACAAAGCAGTTTCATCACCCAACACCTCCTCCCGCTACATCTTTGTACTCCCGCTCTGCCCCTGTGACTAACCCCTGGTAACCAGTGATCTGTTCTCCATTACTATAGTTTTGTCTTTTTGAGAATGTTATGTGAATGGAATCATGTAGTTTGTAACTTTTTGGCTTCCTTTACTCAGCAGTATGCCTTTGAAATCCATTTAAGTTGGTGCCCGTATCAATAGTTCATTTCTTGTTTTATTGCTGTGTATATTCTAGTGCATGGATATACCAGTTGGTTTAACCATTCACCTGTTGAGGGACACATCGTTGTTTCCAGTTTGGGGCAAGGATGAATGAAGCTGCTATTAAAAAAATCATGTACAGACTTTGAGTGAACATAACTTCTTATTTCTCTGGGGTAAAAACCCAGAAGTGAGATACTAGGTCATATGGAAAGCATATGTTTAATTTTATAAGAAACTTCTACACGATTTTCCAGAGTGGCTATACTATTTTACATTCCCACCAGCAGTGTATGAGAGATACAGCTGCTCTGCATTCTTGTTAGCAGTTGGTATTCATTAGTAGCTTTTGGTTTGGTTTGATTTGGTTATTAGCTGCTCTGATAGGTGGGTAGTGATAACCTCATCATGGTTTTATTTACATTTCTCTAATGATTAAGGATGTTTAGCATCTTGTCTTGTGTTTATTTGCCATCTTTATATCCTCTTTGGTGAAGGTCTGTTAAAGTTTTTTGTTTATTTTTTAATTGGGTTGTTGTTTTTCTTGTTGTTGAGTTTTGAGAGCTTTTTATATATTCTATATACCGTACCTTTTTTGGATATGCAATTTGCAAAGATTTTTCTCCTAGTTTGTAGTTTGTATTACCTCTCTCTCTCTCTCTCTCTTTTTTTTTTTTTTTTGTCTTCATATTCTCTTAATGTGAGTAAAAATATTTAGTGCAATTCCTCAGCTTTTTTCTTTCATGGGTCATGTTTTTGCTGTCACGTCTAAGAACTTTTTGCCTAAACCCAGATAAAAAAGTTTTCTCCTACATTATCTTCTAAAAATTTTGTGATTGTATGTGTTACATTTAAGTCTGACCCATTTTTAATTAATTTTTATATAAGGTGTGACATTTAGCTTAAGGTTTGCTTTTATTTTTTGTATGGATGACCAATATCATTTGTGAAAAGACTGTTATTAATCCATTGAATTGCTTTCTCATCTTTGTCAGAAATGAATTGGCTGTGTAAGTGTGGGTCTGTTTCTGAGTTCTCTATTCTGTTCTGTTAAACTATGTGCCCATTCTTTGCCCCTACCACATTGTCTCGATTACTGTAGCTTAATTGGAGCACTTGAGTTGGTTTTTATATTACATGCAAAGGAAGCCCTCCAATCTGTTACAGATCCCAGCTTATCTTTCCTGCTTTATCACCCCATTCTCTCTGCCTCTTTGCTTTTGGCACATGAGACAACCTCCTTTTCCTAAAGCACATGTGTGCTCTCAGCTCACTAGGTCTTTGCTCATTCTGATCGTGGCCGTGTACTTCCTCTTAATTTGCCATTTTGTTCCCACCCCTCTTTTGAGGACAGCCACAATGACAGTGTAGAAAATTTTTTAAATTTTTCCATGAGAATTCATTTCTTTGCTGAGGTTCTGGAGCAGGTTGCTCTTCTCTCTGCTTAACGCATATGTTCTTACAGCCTGCCTCCCTTTGGTGTGTTCACCCCCATGAGAATTGGGGTCCTGTCCTGTCCTGTCATCTGTCTGTCTGCCCTGCACAGCTCCAAAAGTACTATTCACATGGAAGACGGAGTGGCACCCGGGGCCCAGTACCCTGGCCCTGCTGGGGAAGCACATTTACATAACTGAGATGTGGTCTTGGGCCACGCTGGCAGGTGCAGAAGGATCTCACACAATGAAGTCCAGAGGTGGGACAGCTGCGGCGTTCGTCAGTTCTACACTCAACAACATCATCCCGTGTCCACAATTGTTCCACCTCTCTGCTGTTTAAGCTGCAGTTGCCCCTCCACGTGTCTGATGGTGGCAGCCCCTCCACGTGTCTGATGGTGGCAGCTCCTCCAGGCACGACATCCTTATCCACCAGTCTCCAGAGAAAAAAAGAGAAGTCTGTCTTCTCTCTTTCCTCTTCCCTCTCCCTCTCTTTCCTGAAACAGTAACTTTTTCTCATAACACCTTTACTGAGATATAATTCAAACACCATACAGTTCTGCCATTTAAAGTATACAACTCAGTGGTATTTGGTATGCTCAGAGTTTTGCAGCCATCACCACAATAAATTGTACAGCCTTTTCATCGTCTAACAAAAAGTCCTATGCCCTTTAGCAATCACTTCCTGATCTCCCCTCCCCACCTTGTTCCTAGCTCTAAGCAACCTTTCTTTTTTTTTAATTAAATTTAATTTTATTTTATTAAAATTGAATTAATGAACATACAGTGTATTACAAGCTTCAGAGGAAGAGGTCAGTGATTCATCAGTCTTTTTTTTTTTTTTAAATGAAATAAGGACCTCCCTATTTCTTTTTTTAAAGATTTTTTATTTATTTATTCGACAGAGATAGATACAGCCAGAGAGAGAGGGAACACAAGCAGGGGGAGTGGGAGAGGAAGAAGTAGGTCCCAGCAGAGGAGCCTGATGTGGGGCTCGATCCCAGGACTCCGGGATCACGCCCTGAGCCGAAGGCAGACGCTTAACCGCTGTGCCACCCAGGTGCCCCGATTCATCAGTCTTATATAACACCCAGTGCTCATCACATCACATGCCCTCCTTAATGCCCATCACCTAGTTACCCCATCCCCCCACCTATCTCCTCTCCAGCAACCCTCAGTTCAAGCAACCTGCTTTCTGTCTCTCTCCAGTTGCCTATTTTGGATATTTCAGATCAATGGAATCATAGTCTGTGGTCTTTTGTGTCTGGCTTCTTTCACTGAGCATGTTTTCAAGGTTCATCCACATCGTAGCTTCTATCAGTACTTCATTACTCTTTAAGACCAAATAAACTCCATTGTATAGATATATTATGTTTTATTTATCTATTGATCTGTTAATAGACTTTCGGGTTGTTTCCACTTTTTGGCTTTTATGGATAATGCTAAGAATTTTATCCTTGAGCTCTTACATTAGGTCTTTGATCCATTTTGAGTTAATTTTGTATACGATTTCAGGTTGGGGTCCAATTCTCTTCCATATCCCACTCACTTGTCCCATTCTTTCCCCTACTGAATGATCTTGTCACTCTGTGCAGAGTCCTTTGACCATATATTTATGGGTTTATTTCTAGACTCTTGACTCTGTTTCATTAATCTGTGTGTCAATCCTTATGCTAGTACCACATTATCTTGATTATAGTTGCTTTCTAGTAAACTTTGAAATTAGTATAAGTGAGGCTTCCAACTTTGGTCTTCTTATTCAAGCTTGTTCTGGATATTCTGAGTTCTTGAATTTTCATATGAATTTTAGGATCAGCTTGTCAATTTCTACAAAGAAGCCAGCTGGGACAGTGATAGGGCTTATATTAAATCTGTAGATCAATTTGGGGAGTATTGCTATCATAACAATATTAAGTCTTCTTTTTTTTTTTTTTTTTTTTTAAGATTTTTATTTATTTATTCGACAGGATAGAGACAGCCAGCTAGAGAGGGAACACAAGCAGGGGGAGTGGGAGAGGAAGAAGCAGGCTCATACCGGAGGAGCCTGATGTGGGGCTCGATCCCATAACGCCGGGATCACGCCCTGAGCTGAAGGCAGACGCTTAACCGCTGTGCCACCCAGGCGCCCCAAAGTCTTCTGATCCATGAACACAGGATATCTTTCCATTTATTTAGATCTACTTTAATTTCAATGTTTCATAATGGTCAGAGTACAAGTTTTGCATTTCTCCTGTTAAATTTATTCTTAAGTATTTTATTTTTAATTCTTTTTAGATGAATTGTTTTCTTAATTTTATTTTCAGATTGATCATCGCTAGTGTATAGAAATACAATTAATTTTCATATCTCAATCTTGTATCCTATAACCTTGTTGAATTCATTCCTTAGTTCTACCACACAGTTATCTTTTAAATTACTTTTGGTCACAATTTGCAAGAATAACATAAATGTTCTAGGGAAAGATAACACAAATTAATAATACCTAATATGCACTACACCTTCACAATGTCAGCAGGATTTTATATTCTTTAGCACCCAAATCCTTTCCTAGAAATTGTCATCAGTGCCTCAAATCAAATGCCTCAAATATACAGTACAGAGGCATAAGATTTTCCTGTCTGATTTGTTTACATTTCTTTGTTTACTTGTTTTTAACAACTCCAGTATGTAAGGGTAAAGGATAATTAAAGCGTTTTGTCATATAGTCAGGATGTAATTAACACATATCTTAGCTGGGAAATATAAAGCGTTAAAAATTCAGCGTCTTCCTGAACACTGCTTTGGAAAACTCATGTTCCACAGACAATAAGCCATGACAAACCCAATGCACTGGGGAGAGATTGTCACGGATGGACCCATTCACGACTGCCAGGAACTTGTGGAAGACCCTTTTCTTCAGGGCCCTTGCTGGCTAAAATGTTTAGTTACAACACAGAGCTCTTCATCAGTCATCACCCTCATCTTCATTCCTGACCGGGCAGGTTCTCTCACCTGGCTGCCTGGTCTGATTTGTACGGTGTAGGCTGTTGATACAGGAGGGCTCTAGAGAAACAAAAATAAAATCCCTGAATTCCTCCTTGTGGTCCTTTGGTCCTGTAATAAGGGGTTAAAGACTGTCCTACTTTCTGTCTGAAAGAAACGTATCTTTCCAAGCATCTCAAAGTAAGATGACCGCATATGCCTGCATGACTGGAGTGGGCTGAGCCAGCGTTTTGCCCCTCCCCCGCTGAAGGCAGCCCGCCCCTCTTTTCCCCTCCTTTCCGGGCACAGGTGCTCTGTCCCCCGCCACTCCAGAGGACACAAAGGACCCAATTTGACCTCATTACTTGCAAAAAGAATGTTATTCACGGGGCGCCTGGGTGGCACAGCGGTTAAGCGTCTGCCTTCGGCTCAGGGCGTGATCCTGGCGTTATGGGATGGAGCCCCACGTCAGGCTCCTCCCCTATGAGCCTGCTTCTTCCTCTCCCATTCCACCTGCTTGTGTTCCCTCTCTTGCTGGCTGTCTCTATCTCTGTCAAATAAATAAATAAAATCTTAAAAAAAAAAAAAAAAGAATGTTATTCACTATCAATATTTTTAAAGACAGGGAGAATGTGAAATTTGCCAAGAAGTTTTCTGGTTTGTTGTTGTTTTATTCCTTTTTTAAACACTTATTTGTGAGATGAGTGATATGGAAATGAAAGGTTTGTTTCCTTGTTTCAGGATCCAACTTTTAAGAAATACAAACACCAAAAAAACAAACACAAAAACACTCTCTCCCCCCTCAGGTGGCAATAACTCTCCAAGTTTAACTTTTAACACATATTTTGTCTTCCTGTTTCTCCTCCCCCCACCCCCAGCATATTCCTCTGCAGACACTACTGAAGTTCATGGTGGACATCGCCCAGGGAATGGAGTATCTGAGCAACAGGAATTTTCTTCATCGAGATTTAGCTGCTCGAAACTGCATGTAAGAGCCCTGGCCCAATCCCAGAGGGGTTAGACCTCATCGTGTGAGATGTGGGGGGCCAGGCAGGAATAGGGGCAGGTGGCCTATTGTTGTTAAAAAGTGGAGGAGAGGGGCACCTGGGTGGCTTAGTCGTTAAGCGTCTGCCTTTGGCTCAGGGCGTGATCCCGGCATTCTGGGATCAAGCCCCACATCAGGCTCCTCCGCTGGGAGCCTGCTTCTTCCTCTCCCACTCCCCCTGCTTGTGTTCCCTCTCTCACTGGCTGTTTCTCTCTCTGTCAAATAAATGATTAAAATCTTAAAAAAAAAAACAAAAAACAAAAACAGTGGAGGAGAGGCAGGTTTGGGAGGGGAGCATGTGGCTGGCTCTGGAGATGGGATTTCTCTGGCTCTGATGTGTGACCGGGACTTCTCACAACATCTACCTCCACGAGTCTGGTTGACTTCCAAAACATTCTCCTGTGACTCTTTTTTTATTTTCACTCTCTCCGCTTGGAGTGCTAGGTATGATCTTTGTGATCCTTCCCCTTTGCCATTGGCTAGCTTTGGACCCAGAGTTCTATGTAAGTCAGCTAGTCATGGAGGCAGGAAGGAAAATCATAAGGGTTTTGTCTCTCAGGCTTCGAGATCCTCCCTTGTGAGCGTGTACTGTGAAACCACATGGAGTCTCCCCTCTTGTAGCAGGGAGACAAGGACTCACATAAGAACTCTGAGCTCAAGCTCCCCCCTCTCTCTGTCCTGCTCCAACAGGGCCATCACCTGCTCTAAATCTTAACTAGTTCTCGATTTTAGGTTTATTATTGCAGGAAGAGAGAGTGTTCCTTAAATGTATTGCTGTTACCGTTTTTCTTGGTTGGAGATGTGACCATAGGGGCTGCCCCCCGACTCCTTACCTGACCCCCCCACTGGCCCCCTACCACTTGTACCTCATTTTTAAAACCCAGAAGGGTCTTGTTTGTTTGTTGTGGTGGGTTTTTTTTTTTTTTTTAAGATTTTATTTACTTATTTGACAGAGAAAGAGAGAGCATGAGCAGGGGGAGCGGCAGGCAGAGGGAGAAGCAGGCTCCCCACTTAGCAGGGAGCCTGGTGTGGGGCTGATCCCAGGACCCCGGAATCATGACCTGAGCCGAAGGCAGACGCTTAACCAACTGAGCCACCCAGGTGCCCGTTGTTTGTTCTTATTTAAGTGATTTTTCTACCATGGAGGGAGAATCATGAAAAGCTCTCTTTGCCCTTAATATTTCCTTCATGTTTTTCCCATCAAGTAGGGTGACCAACTGTCCACTTTGCCTGGGAGGGATTTCCCAGGATGGGGGACTTTTCTGTTTTAAAAGCCAGTGTCAGACAGACAGGAACAAGGAAGTCATCCCACCTCCAGACCACTCATTTCTCCTTTCTTCTTCTTCTTGTCTAGGACCTGCTTTAACAGCCTGGGCTATAAATGCAATTGTATCCCTTTCGCTTTCCAGTTAATTCCTCAAGTACCACCGGGCTACCTTAACAGGAAGTCCAGGATCCCCCTCTTACAGCTCGTACTTTCCCACCTCCCCCAAACTGTCAGGAGCCAGTGCTGCTTCCAGATACCACGCGGGAAGGCTACTGGCTGCTAGATGAGTCCCAGAGGGCCCTGGACTGGGGCTGCTGCTCTTTCTGCCCCTGTGCAGTGTCTCTTCCCTCCAGGTGGCTCCGCCCTCTGTGCACAGGTGCGGTGCTGCTCCAGATCCCCACACAGACCCCCCAGACCTCCTGTCACCTGCTCTGCTGTTGGTCCCAAAGCAGGACCCTCACAGGTGGATGGGGTCTCCATCTTTTGGTTCCTTACATGTTTTCAGCTGCGTGTGACGTAGACCTGTGATTTAGGCTTTGCCTCTAAACATCGCTGAGGACGTGAACTTGCTCTCTGTAGGTTACGAGACGATATGACCGTCTGTGTCGCAGACTTTGGCCTCTCTAAAAAGATCTACAGTGGTGATTACTACCGCCAAGGCCGCATCGCTAAGATGCCTGTGAAGTGGATCGCCATAGAGAGTCTTGCGGACCGAGTTTACACAAGTAAAAGTGACGTGGTACGTGCAGAGCTTTGAGTGGGAGCCCCACATGGCAGGGTTGAAGGCGCGCAGAGAGAAGTGACTTAAGCTGGTGTTGCAAGACATTTTACTCCCTGATAAACTGAGGATTGGGGGCATGTTCATACCTTTTATTTATCACTAGATTCTTTAATTCAGGTAGAAAACTATATTCTGGTGGCATAGCTTGACATTCAGATCTGTTTTTGCATAGGCCTTTAATTTTTTCCCATTCTTTTTTTTTTTCTACAGTATAGTGACTTATTGCCCACAACTAAGATAGTCACATTAAATTGAATGAGTTCATCCAACGGCTCTATATAAAAGGTGCTGTGTAATTAATCCCTTACCCGGAGATTGGGAACAGAGCATTACACAGAGCACTGACACACAGAGACAGGGCTGCATCCGCCTTTGTCAGATTTCCCGAAACAGCCTGAGTACAACCAGGGAGGTGTGGCTCCCTGAGCCCCTCGTTCTTGCGGCATTGGGAGAGCAGCGTGTCTCAGGCATAATTGTCAGCTTTGTGCACCATCATCGGCCTTTAAGGAAATGACCTTTCTAGATGAAAAAGTCCATTCAGCCTTTCTGAAAAGACTTGCATCCTAACTTGTTGTCGCTTTGTTCTCAGTGGGCATTTGGCGTGACCATGTGGGAAATAGCAACACGGGGAATGACTCCCTACCCGGGAGTCCAGAACCACGAAATGTACGACTATCTTCTCCACGGCCACAGGCTGAAGCAGCCCGAGGACTGCCTGGATGAACTGTGAGTGAGCTTCTCCGGGTCCCCGGGCACTCTGCACGGGCCAGCCAGCTGGCTCTGCGCAGACCTGGGGACACACGGCCACTCAGCGGCAGGGGTCACCCTTAGCCAGATGGGTGTATGCGGAAGGTGGCATGCAGACGTCACAGGCCAGAAACCTTTCTTGGTGTGGGAGCTGTGTGCACATCTCCAGGGAACCTGCACGTGTCCTGAAGTTCCGTAAGCACCTTGAGGAGATCTACCCTATAAACAGGTTAAATCTATCATACATGAGGGACTTAACGATTACCTGCCCTCTTACCGCTATAGTTCTCTTTCTATACAACATTTCAAACAATAATATCTTCAGTTAGGGAATCTGGAAATCTAAACCAGTGACACTGAGGTCAGCCTGGTCCTCAGAATTGCTGGGGAGGTATTCTAACCTCAGCCCTGTGCGGAGATTATGACTCTCGGTACGAAGTGGGCCTAGAAATGTATGTGTTAAAACCCTCCCTGGGAGAGTGCGTGCTCAGCAGGCGTGAGAGCCCCCAGCTCCAAGTGTGCAGGACCACAGTGCGCACCTGTCCGGACAGGCCATCTCTCTTCGGGGCAGGCAGTATGGGAAGAGGCCCAGGACTTGCAGTCAGACAAGCTGCTGTCTCCCATCCAGCCACGTGTGTGGCCATCACAAGTGACTGGACCTCTCTGTGCCTCATTATTAGCCACAAAAAAAAACAGTAGAGTCACATACTCAGAATGGGATTGGGAAGAGAAGTTAAAGAAGAGAAGAGGTAGAATACTCAGCCTGTGGGCGTGTCACATAATGGTACCAGTGATTAGTAGCGACGTGCCAGATTGATGTCCCCCAAACACCTTGCTGACCTTTTAAAAATAATTTCTCGTGGCACTGCCCCTAGCTTGGTGATTTGAACCTTCCTGATGGAAGTCACAGGAGTCATGGGCTTAGAGAGGGCATTTTCACCATATTTAGCAAGAATGTTTCAGGACTGTGGGCCTGCATGGCTGTTGTGGAACACTGGTGTGAGGAGGCACGTGTGGGACACCCCCCTACACACACACACACACACACACACACACACACACACACTGGCCCTGCCTCTACACACGGGTGAGAATACCTAGGTCAGTGTGCATGCAGGCCTCCCAGGTCCTGTCCAAGCCAAGCAGAAGGAAACTTTATTGATCAGAGCCTCACCCTGCTTGGTGTGGTGGTGGTTATTGTGGTTGTAAATATAGAACACGAAGAACAGACACAAAAAACGTAAGTCCTTTAGAAATATCTTGAAATCCTAATTAAATTAGATTTGGGGTTTTATGGTAGTTTTTAAAGGGACCACATTAATGACATGTCTGCTTCTGAAAATGAGGAAGCAGTTTCAACCAAACAATATTGAATGAAGAGTTTTGTTGCCATTTCTTTCTTAGCTTCTCTTGTGCTCCAGAAGAAGTTGGTATTTGCGGCGATTATCTGGGGTCTTAGCAAGGTCTAAGCTGTGTCACATGTTGGCTTTGAAACATTTCACATAGAGCCAAGTAATGCATGCTGAGTCGGTAAGAAGTTTTAGGTGAAAGAGTCATAGATGCTGCGTGTCAGGGAAGTCAGGCAAAGCAGACCAGTCAGTGGTCCCCACGCTACAGGCGTACAGGGGCTCTGGGGAACCAGACCCTCTTCCCATGTCCCCCCTCGAATCTGGATGCTGGAGAACAATGTCTCCCAAAGAGGCCTCTGTGTTTACATATCTGTGCATTTTCTTTTAAAAAATGAGAAAGATACTTCTGAGCTTCCCCTCCACGTGTGCTGTCTAACCTTAGTTGAGATGAGTTCATTCCTGTGTTGAGTTGCCCCCTGGTCTCTTTAAACTCCACTCTAAGCACTATACCGATGTAAAGAGCAGAGTACGCCCTGTGCCCTGCTCTCTGATCCTGCCCTCCAGGGACCACCTCCTACTCACAGCATCACTCCCAGGCTGCAAGTCCTGCTCCCCATGGCCCGCGAGGCCACTCTGTGTGATGCCCCCGTCACCTACGTGGGACGTTTCCTTAGCCGAGTTCACGGCGTCCTGGCTGCAGCCCTTAGAACACCCCCTAGCCGCTGGCTACAGTGGTTCTCGGCACTTGTGCTGATCACCCTCATCGTGCGGTGTGACACCAGGGAGCCACCTTGTTCTTCCTTTATCCTGACGAGTCCTATCAGCCAGCAGATGTCCTTCAGAGCCCCCTCCCCTCCGTTCCTACCCTGAAGACCCTCAAAGCATGGAGGCCCAGGGCTGGACAGGGCCAGGGGCCATTGACTTCCACTTCCTCATCACATATGTGCAAACAGTGGCACAGCAACCTCACAGTGTATGTAAGTGATGAGTGGGTCAGGATTATTGTTTCCCGTGGAAGAGTGCAGGCCCTTCCGTCTCCCTTCTCATTTTTCTCCTAACCCCCAGGCTCCTAACACATCCTTTGGGTGGCAACCAAAGCAATCTTCCTTGAATGAGTCTGATCATGGATGCCCTAAACATAATCTCTCCGTCATTCCCCATTGCCCATAGGGCAAAACCCGAACCCACTGGGATCTGACCCATGGCCGGCAGAGGGGCTGAATGGCCAAGAATGTGGTGCTAGACACTCCTTTGCCAGGGACAAAGCAGGTGCTTGACAGATATGGGTGAATTCATCCATTTATAAATTTTGTACATTTGTATGATTGCATCTTTTTAAACTCCTTTTTTAAATAGTGGTAAAATACACGTAACATAACTCTTTGTGTGTGTACAGTTCGGTAGTGTGAAGTGAATTCACTTTGTTGTCCAGCCATCGCTACTCTCCATCTCCAGGACTTTTCATCTTATGAAACTGAAAAATCTATACCCATGAAACAACTCCGCGTTCTCCCCTGCCTTCAGCCCCTGGCAACTGATAGGATTATCTCTTTTATAAAATCTCAACAGTAAAACAACAATGACTATTTACAAAGTCAACTACCCAACCTGTTTATTTTTCTTTCCAACCCTAAAATTGACATTACTAAACCCCACAGCCCCCCATTACTGTCCAGGCCCTCTTGCTCCTCTCCTTGGTCCGCTACTGTGGCATCACCCTTCTGGGGGAGCAGCTTAGACAATAAACATACTCCCAAGTCTATAAAAGCCATGTTCATATTTTTAAGTACTTCACAACGTACTGAAAATAAAAAAAAAAAAAATTAATTTCGGGGTGCCTGGGTGGCTCAGTCAGTTAAGCGTCTGCTTTCAACTCAGGTCATGATCCCCAGGTCCTGGAATCGAGTCCCACTTCAGGCTCCCTGCTCAGCAGGGAGTCTGCTTTCTCTCTCTCCCTTTGCCCTTCCCTCCCCTGCCTCACTCGTGCTCTCTCCCTCCCCTCCCGCCTCTCAAATAAATACATAAAATCTTAAAAATAAATAAATAAGTTTCAAAGTGATATTGATACTTTGCTACATGAAAAAATGATAGATTATTCAAATGCTTTCTCAAAGACCCGGAAAAATTGAAAATAAGTTAAATAACACAGCCCCTTTTTGAAGTAATGGAAAGGAGTGTGTGTCTCTAAGGACAGAATTCCTCAAAGCTCATCTCAGAGTGCCAACAATCAAGGCTTTATGGGGGGGAGAAGGAAGTAATGCAAATTGATTTATACCATAAAAACCTTGAAAATGGAAATAAAAACTGTTTGTCGAGTCTAAGTGGCCATCTATTGAAGGTAAAAACAGGAAGAGTAAAAAATACTCCGCAGTCTGACGTCCAGGTGAGAATCAGGGTTCTCAGATGGGAAGATGTCCCTGCCGTTACCTCAGTATCCTGTGTCCATGGCCGGCCCCTTCGTAGGCAGAGCTCTTTGCAAATCTCCACCTCCCAGAAGCATGTGCAAGCGTTGATAGGGGCTGCAAAAGTGAACAAGTGAAAAGATATTGTTAGACGCCTACATAGATGAGATCTGCCCGTGTGTGAAGTACCACAGGCTACTAGAATTAGCCAAAGGGTCTACATCATGTGTTCAGTGTAAATACGGGAATTGCGTATTTATGTTCATAAGATCGCGTCTAGTCCGTGTGTCAGATGATTTCAATTTGGGTTGTTTTCTTATCCAGCGACACGAATATCAATTTCTCAAAACAGGAGAGAATCAAAAGGAAATGATGGTGTAACTCACTCTTCATCTCCGGCCAGTAGTTCCTAATTCAATCATCTCTTTCTTTGGTTGTGCTCATAATTCTTAATTCTGTCAGACACTGTGAATAAAGAAGGTACCCGGAAGAGAGAGTTGTCTGTACACGACACAGCAGAGGCGTCATGAGGCCCTGGGAGTAGGAATTGTTCAGTCGGAGGCTGTTCCCCTACTGCCCACACAGCCGTGGTGGCATCTGTAACATCCCTGAGTCCACGCTCGTTTTTATTGCAAAGTAACAATGACAGGGCTGTTGAGAAGATTAAACGTAGTGACACACACAGAACACCCCACCCCCTGGCCTCTTTAGCCCCTGCCCCAGGACCCTGCTAACTCAGTTCTCCCGGTTGCAAACCCAGTTTGATTGTACGGAACTGAGGTCAGCCCACCTTTTCTGTAAGGTGCCAAATAATAAATAGTTTTGGTTTTGCAGGCCATATGGTTCTGTAGCAACTACTCAACTCTGCCACTGTAGCAGAAGCAGCTGTAGACAATATGTCAAGAAATAAATGTAGCTGTGTTCCAATACAACTTCATTTACAAAACAGACAGTGGGCTGGACGTGGCCCGTGGGCCATATAGTTTGCCAGCCTATGAAGGAAGGACCTGAAATACTCCTACTTTACAACGGTAGATATAATTGGCACGTATGTTCTGTATTCCTGGAGCCAGAGAATCATTTATTACGTGCCCATGAGACATTTATACAAGAAATTTTACAGGACATTATACAAGAAATTTCCCAGAAGTAGAATTAGTGTGGATTAAAATGTGACAGAATCAAAGACTAGGTGAAAACAAAGTGTGGATTGCATTCAGGGCTCTGGGTGCTGGACTGAGAAAAACTCACCCTTCTGTATACTTGTAGGTATGAAATAATGCACTCTTGCTGGAGAGCTGAGCCCTTGGAGCGACCTACCTTTTCAGTGTTGAGACTGCAGCTAGAAAAGCTCTTGGAAAGTTTGCCTGAAGTTCAGGACAAAGCTGAGGCCATTTACATCAACACACAGTTTCCCGAGAGCTGTGAGGACCCTGGAGAGGGCCCCGCACTTGCTCAGCTGGACATGAATATTGATCTTGACTCTATCATTGGCTCTTGTACTCCCAGCGCTGCCGTCAGCGTGGTCACGGCAGAAGTTCACGAGAACAGACCTCATGAGGAAAGGTACATCCTGAATGGGGGCAGTGAAGAATGGGGAGATCTGGCTTCTGCTGCCCCGGGAAAGAACTGTGTTTTACCAGAGGACAGACTTGTAAAAAATGGAGTCTCCTGGTCCCAATCCAGCACACTGCCCTTAGGGAGCCCGTCACCAGATGGACTTTTATTTGCCGACGATTCCTCAGAAGACTCAGAAGTCCTCATATGAGGAGAGCTGAGAGACGTTCCCAACTCAAGGAAATTCTTCTGTTGTAGGAGAATCCCTGTACACTCCATGTTTTTGAAATTTGTCTTCCTTTACCAATCAAATGTCATGGCCCTAAAGCACCGGGTGAATGTTGTCAAGTAAGTCATCGTGAAAAATACATAATATATATTTATTTAAAGAGAAAATACATATATATGTATATGCTGCAAAGAGACAAAGATCTATTTTAATAAAAGATGACTTATTTCATGTTGCTTCCCTTGCAGATCTAAAATTTACACTTTAACAGCCTTGTCTCTACAGCTCTTCCCTGATGTTAACATTTGCACAGAGTCAGTGTTATTTTTTTAAAGTTGTTTTTTTTCATGACCATTAATTGTAAAAATAATTTGTAAAATGAAATGCTGTATTTTGACTTTGTTTCTGATCTTATGAAAAATCTGATATTCTTACAAGAATCATCTCTTTGATAAGAATGATTTATTTAATATTTAAAGTTTTATAACTGATTAATTCTTTGATAGGACTTCCTAATAAAACATGAATGAGAAAGGCTGTGTCGTACTTAACTTGAAAAGACAGTGGTCACTGACCAGCAGCCTCCATGCCTTTGCGAAAGGAATTCCCTTAATGCCTGGCCCTCAATACAATCACTTTGACTGAGCTTGGTGTTGTTCTGTCAGGATATGGAAAAACCACTCCAGAGTCCAAAGATGAAGAACAAAGAATATTGAAAAGTACAATCTGGGTGGAAAGATTTAAAATAACTTGTAGAAGAGAATCTGACAGGTGGAGCACTTTTCTGTTTGGGAGTCACAACTTGGCAGGAGGTAGACGTGGGCAGTGGGCAAGGTACACCCTGGCTTAGAACTCAGCCCCTCTGAGTTCACATCCAGGCTCTGCTGCATCTTGGCAGCCATTGATTCTTGAGCACGTGCTATATTTGAAGCACTTTACGTGAACTGCCCTATTTAATCTGTATATCACTACCCTTGCGAGTGATAGATGCCGTCTGTATATGTACAATGCCATCATCGTGTATGGGCCAGGAAACCGAGGCCGGAGCCATTGAGTAACCTGCTATGGCCCACACCTAGAGAGGGGTGCAGCCAGAATTTCAGAACCAAGTAATCTGACTCTGGCTGGCTCTGCATGTGATTTGGGGGTTTGCTCCAGAGCCTCTCGACCTTTTCATTTTACCTGATAAACAGATAGGTAGGGGTGCCTGGGTGGCTCAGTCAGTTAAGTCTGCCTTCAGCTCAGGTCATGATCCCGGAGTCCTGGGATCAAGCCCTGCATCGGGCTCCCTGCTCAGAGGAGAGCCTGCTTCTCTCTCTCCCTCTGCTGCTCTCCCTGCTTCTGCTCTCTCTGTCAAATAAATAAATAAAATCTTAAAAAAAAATAAAAACACCACATACATAAGTAGCACTTACTATGTGGCCACGCACAGCACTCATTTCATCCTAATAGCAACCCCGGCAGGTAGGTACTACTATTATTCCACTTCACAGATGGGCGGGCTGAGGCAGGGAGACCCTAGCTTACTCTGCCGGTGAAGGCAGTAGACTGATGCAGTGTGTAAGCATTGATCCCTCGGGCCTGTTGCTCCCCATTTGTGAGCAGTCGCACCCAAGCCCGCAGCCCATGAGGATCCAGTGTGCACTGAGCCCAGGGGTGTGGCCCCCACAGCCTGGGTCCTGGTCCTGGCTGCCAACCCAGGAGCCCCAGTCTCCAGCATGAGCCCACTTCACTGTTACTGTGAAATGCTCCATACAAGAAAGTTCTGAGGGTTTGAAAAGGATCTGCATTGTTGTAGAAAATGTCAGCATCAGTTTAATCGGTGAAAGAGGAAAAACAACAACAATAACAACAGCAACGCTGTTAGAACCTATAAACGTAATCTCTACAGTTAGAAATTTTGGAACGTTTGTTAAAAAAAATCAATAAAACATTTTCTATCACCTAGTTGTGCAATGTTTCTTATTGATGGTGACTCAAGGATGTGAATAGTTCATCATTAAATCCTGGGTCAGGAACTGAGTGGCTAGTTCAAGCAAAAAAACCCGATGTAGGGGCGTCTGGGTGGCTCAGTCGTTAAGTGTCTGCCTTCAGCTCAGGGTGTGATCCCAGGATCCTGGGATCAAGCCCCGCATCGGGCTCCCTGCTCCAATGAGAAGCCTGCTTCTTCCTCTCCCACTCCCCCTGCTTGTGTTCCCTCTCTCACTGCGTCTGTCAAATAAATGAATAAAATCTTAAAAAAAAAAAAACCCAATGTAGAAAGGTATGTTCACATCCATAAGATAAATAAGCAACTTGAAAAACTGTTATTTGGAAGTTTCATATAAATTTAATATGAAATACCTATATTAATATACTTTGTGCTTTATATTTCTGACTGTAATTGTACAGTATAAACAAATAGATAATAAACAGCTCATTGAATGCCAACAGCCCCCCCAAATCCTGTCCAGTTTGCTCAATATGTGCCATGTGGCCTGAGAAGGGTCAAGAAACCTGGACCAGTTCAGCTACAGAAGAGCGTGGAGAGGTGAGCAAGCTGTGGCTTCTGGCTTTCCTTAAGACATCAGCAAACACAGCAGAGAAACTCACTTCATCTCCAGCCAGTAGCAAAGCACCTTGAGTAAATGGGCTGTGACGGGCAGCACCTTCCCATCCCTGCTTCCTTTTCCCAAGAGGGGAATGAAGCTGCACTACAATTAATCAGATTTCAAATCTCACTGAGAACTTTGGTACCACAGTGGTTCTTCTTAGCCACATTCATATGTTTGAAGGTTCTGAAGAACTAACGTTCAGAAGACCCAATCACTGGGAAACTCTTGTACTGTCTCCTGAGCATGAACTGAAAATAACCTTTTAAATTCCCTTCTGTAAAAACTCAAATTACTTTTGTAAAGTGGCTCTTATGGGCAAAAAGGGGGGGGGGAGAGAAAACAGAGAGAAACAAATTGGGTCATTGTCTTCAGCTGCCTGGGACGGGGCTGGGGAAAGCAAGAGGGCAAGAGAAATAAACAAATGCCCGAAATACTTGTGACCTACAGGTGGGGACTAGCTCTGCCTCGGGGGTGGTTTTCTTGCTTCTTCCCTCCTTCCTCCCTCCTTCCTTTCCCTTCCCTTCCTTTCTTTTTTCCTTTCCTAAGTAGAAAGGAGAAGTGACGATCAGAGCCTCCTGAGTTGGGCTGCACAGCCAAGGGCAGAGGCTCGTGGGAGCACTCCTTGGGCAGTCTGGGCAGGTCACCTGGCTCTCCTGGAGCCCACGTTTCCATAAGTGTACAGTAAAAATAGCAATCCCTTCTCCTGCAACCCCCTGGGTGTTTCTGTAGGGAGGGGAGGAGGCAAGGTCTTTGAAAGTACTTTATACTTATTAGAGGATTTTCCCGATTAGAAGCTTCTCCCACTTTCGTTTTTTATGCAGTACAAACTCACCATATGTCATATTAGAAATAGTTTCCCTGATTGTGTTATCAAATCCCTCCAAAATGACACAAACTCACTCAGAAATGAAAGAATTTCACCATTGCCAGGGATGCACACAGGTGAGGAAGTTGGCAGAGTGAAGGAGACACGCCATCATCCCTCACCTCTGATGGCTCCTGGGCTCAGAGGCAGGGAACTCTCTACACTCTGATGCCCAGAGGTTCCTCTCCTATCCATCTCATCCTGGAGTTTGGCTCCTTGGGAGCCTCAGTGCCCATCCACCCCCGTGTATGGGTGATGGCGAACAGTAGTGACCTTATCAACAAGATTGGGGGTCCAGAGGTGGGTCCGAGTGCCTTCCTGGGATGGGGGGGGGGCGGGGGCTCTTCCTCTGCCTCCATGACCCCAGACCAAGCAGAAGTTCCTGCTCAGGAAACAGGCCAAACCACATTCTCTTATCTGGCAAATCAGATTAACTGTGGCCAGACAAATCCTGACTCATGAAAGTCAGGACTTTTGTGAGTTCTCCTGGTCAATGGCAACAAGTGGGGACTTCTGCTGAGTCAATGGGAAAGTAATTGACCCCAAAATAAACCAGCTGTGACAGCAACTTAACTTCTCTAAAGACATTTAGTTACCTTGGATGACAAATGGAAAAAAGGGAAGTTTTGTTTTCTTTAATGAACATTTCAGTAATGCATGATGTTTCTATGTGTAGATTTTATCCTCTCTTTTAAAGCTCCCAGAACAGAAGTAAAACTGCCCTTCTCTTTAACATAAGCATGTCTAAATTACTTAAATTAATTGTATTTAAATGTAATGGGGGCGCCTGAGTGGCTTAGTTGGTTAAGTGTGGGACTCTTGGTTACAGCTCAGGTCGTGATCTCAATGTCCTGGGATCCATGCTCAGTGTAGAGTCTATTTGTCCCTCTCTCTCCCCCTCTGCTCCTTTCCACCACCCCCCAAATAAATAAATAAAATCTTTAAAACAAAAACTTATTTTAAAAAAATGTAATGATTATTTCTAGAAGCTGTAACCCAAAGACCACTACCTCAGAATATTTTCACGTACAACGCCTTCTATTGAAATGGGATTCCATGCATAGATATTTGAAAGAGCAACTTGACTGTTTTATATATTAACCCTTCCTACCTCTTAAGGACACAAGAATATGAAATTAATTCATGAATTTATTGAGACTGCACTGTTATAAATTCTAACCAAGGCAGTGTTTTCAAACAACAGTCCTGTGAGGACACATGTGATCAATTTATCCATTTACTAATATTCACTGAGAAGAAGGCTCTTTTCTGAACATTGAGATTTGCAAAGAACAGCCTTGCTGTCTTGAATAACAGTCCAGAGGAGGGAACACGGGGCTTCAGATGAATACTTTCTTTTAAAGAATATTCTTCAGAATGCTCTGACTTGCACATTTTGTTGAAGCCAAGCCTGTAGATGATGTTTAGACTCTAACAAACCTCAGAACTAGAGAGCATGTGCTTTCCCTGGAAGCAGCTCTAAGGCTCTGCCCTGTCAAACTTAAAATTAAAGGGCCATCCACTGGAGGTTGAAAACCAAAGTTGCATTATACCGCATTGGTCTGGGCAGTTCAAGGGAATATAGACTGCTGCTTTAACTCCACAAGTCCTGATGGCTTCTTTTAACATAGTTTCTCCAAAGATAGAAAATAATTTCTTGTTACATAAATTTGTAGTTCTCCAAATCTTTTGCTTCCTACACTTCACATTAGAGTATCTCTAATGATCTGTCTTCAAATTTGCTAAATATTTCTTCTGCCAGCTCACATCTGCTGTTCAGTCCTTCTAGAGAGTTTCTCATCTCAGTAATTGTACCTTTTAAAAAAAATTTTTTTAAGTTAATTCTGCCCTCAATGTGGGGCTTGAACTCATGACTCCAAGATCAAGAGCTTTCTGCTCTACAGACTGGGCCAGCCAGGTGCCCCTCAGTAATTGTACTTTTAACTCTAAAAGTGCCATTTTTTTCTTTTAATAACTTGTATTTCTTTGTATTCTCTATTTGATTTTGAGTTTAAAATTTTAAAACATACTTTTCTTTAGTTCTTTGAACATATTTATAAGTAGATGCTTTTTAAAATAATAAAACATCTGCTAAATCTATTATCTGGGCCTCTTTAGGGTCAAGCCCTACTGACTACTTTTTCCCTATGTATGAGTTAACGTGTTTCTTTGCATATTTCACATATTTTTTGTTGAAACTGGATATTTCAGATCATATATAACAGCAACTATAAATTCTAATTTGTCCCTCCTTCCAGAGGTGGTTGTTACCACTGTTTGTTTTCTTATTTGTTTTGTTTAGTGGCTTGTCTGAATTAATCCTGTAGACTGTGTTTCTCCTACAGTATTTGATCACTGATGTCTCTGCTTAGTTAATTTTTAAAAATTATTCTTGTTTTCATTTTTTAAGTCTGGCTTTTAAGGGGTCACCCCTGGGTCAGCATGGTTTAGTAATAAGCCAGCCATTGGTCAGTGTTGTATTTAAACATCTTGAGGCAATAAGGCCTCTACCTTTTATTTATGGATCTGTCTACAGCTTGGAGAATATATTTCAAGTTCAGGAAATTTTGAAGTCTGCCCTGCATTCACAGTGTTCCCTGTTCAGCCAGTGATAAGTAGTTCATTAAATGTGAATGGATTAAACATTCTATTTGAAAAGACAGACATCTTTAGGCTGGATAAAAAGGGACTTATATCTAGAAATATAAAAAATTCTTACAACTCAACAATACAAAGACAACCTGGGGCGCCTGGGTGGCTCAGTTGTTAAGCATCTGCCCTCGGCTCAGGGCGTGATTCCGGCGTTATGGGATCGAGCCCCACATCAGGCTCCTCCGCTATGAGCCTGCTTCTTCCTCTCCCACTACCCCTGCTTGTGTTCCTCTCTCGCTGGCTGTCTATCTCTGTCAAATAAATAAAATCTTTAAAAAAAAAAAAAAAAAAAAAAACAATACAAAGACAACCTAATTTTTAAAGGGAAAAAAAATTTTAAGAGAGCAAAGGATTTGAATACATACTTTTCCTAAGAAGATATATAATGACCAATGAACACATGAAAAAATATTCAACATCATTAGTCATTAGGAAAATGCAAATCAAAACCACAGTGAGGAGCACCTGGCTGGCTCCATTGGTGGAGTGTGCAACTCTTGATCTCAGGGTTGTGAGTTCAAGCCCCACACTGGGTGTAGAGATTACTTACAAATAAAATCTTTAAAAAAAAAAAATGGTGAGATACCATTCACAGCTACTAGAATGGGCATAATCTAAAAGACAGTTAATAACAATTGTTGGTAAGGATGTGGAGAAATTGGAACCCTCGTACATTGCTGATATCACAAAATAGTACAGCTGCTTTATTTTTTTTTAAGAGTTTATTTATTTATTTGGCAGAGAGAGAGTCAGCAAGTGAGAGAGGGAACACAAGCAGGGGGAGTGGGAGAGGAAGAAGCAGGCTCCCAGCAGAGCAAGGAGCCCGATGTGGGGCTCGATCCCAGGACCCCGGGATCACACCCTGGGCTGAAGGCAGATGCTTAACGACTGAGCCACCCAGGTGCCCCAGTACAGCTGCTTTAAAAAATAGTTTGGCAGTTCCTCAAATAGTTAGAACACAGATTTACATTATGACCCACCAGTTGCATTCCTAGGTGTATACCCTAGAGAATTGAAAACCCGTTCACACAAAAACTTATACACAAATATTCATAGCAGTGCTATTCATGATAACCAAAAAGTGGAAACAACCTAAACGTTCATCAGTGGATGATGAATAGATAAACAAAATGTGCGATATCTATACCCTGGAACGTTATTCACCCATAGTGTGCGGATACATGATGTAATGTGGATTAACATTGAAAATATGCTGGGTGAAAGAAGCTAATCACAAAGGACAACATATGGTGTGATTCCATTTATGAGAAATATCCACAATAGGCAAATCCATAGAGAGAGAAAGTAGATTAATGTTTGCTTGGGGCTGGGGGAGGCGAGAACAAAAAGTGACTGCTAGGGGCACCTGGGTGGCTCAGTCCATTGACCGTTTGCCTTCCACTCAGGAGCACTGGGCTCCCTGCTCAGCGGAGAGTCTGCTTCTCCCTCTTCCTCTGCCCCTCCCCCTGGCTCTTTCTCTCTCTCTCTTTCAAACAAATAAATAAAATATTTTTTAAAAAGTGACTGCTAATGAATTCAGGGTTTCTTTTGGGGGGTGACTATAATTATGGATTTTTATAGATTTTCAACTAGTTTTTCCTTCACTCATCTTAAATTCTGTTATTAGGTGCATAAGTATATAGGATTGTTGTGTCTTTCTTATGAAGTGACCCCTTTAACATTATGAAATTACCTTCCTTTTATCCCTCATAATATTATCTGCTGTGAAAACTTTGCCTGATGTTAAAATAGTCATTCTAGCTCTCCTCTTAGTATTGTTAGCATATCATATAATTTTTCATGCTTTTCAGTTTTAACCTATTTATGTTTTTATATTTAAAGTCCCTTCCATGTAGGCAACATGTAGTTGGATTTTTTTTCAACCAATCCGACATCAGTGCCTTTTAATTAAGATAATTAGACCATTGGCATCTAATATGATTATTGATACATGATTGGGTTTCAAGCAACCATCTCGCTATTTGTTTTGTATTTGTCCTATTTGTTCTTTATTCCCTTTATCTACTTTTTCTGCTTTCTTTTGGAATAATCATATTTTTTATGATTCTATTTTACCTCCCATCAGTTTTTGTTCTTCTAGTGATTATCCTAAGATTTATAGTTACATGCTTAACTTATCACAGGCTTTGTTCAAGTGATATATCATTTAAAGCATAGTATAAAAACTATACAATAATACATTTCCACTTCTTTCCTCCTGGGCTTTAAGCTCTTGATGCATAGATTTTATTTCACACATGTGATAAACCCCAAAATGGTATTTTTACATTTGTTTAAGTAGTAAAATATCTGTTAAAGATATTCAATAATAAGAAAAGATCTCATATAGTTACGTGTTGTTACCATTTCCTCTGCTCTTTATTCTTTTCTATGAATTCAGTCTTCCACCTGGAATCATCTTCTGGACATTTCTTCTCAGGCTGGTCTTCTCACGATCAATTCCTTCAGCTTTTATAAATCTGAAAATGACTATTTCTCATTTGTCTTTGCAAGATATTTCTCCTGAGTATTGATTCCTAGATTGAAAAAAATTTTTCTTTCAATACTTTTAAAATAATGTCTCTCCATTGTCTTCTTGTTTGTATTGTTTCAGACAAGAAATTTATGTCATTCTTATCTCTTTGTTTTTTGTATGTAACACGTCCTTTTTCTTTGCCTTTTTTAAGAAAATATTTATTTATTTATTTATTTATTTATTTATTTTAGAAAGAGACAGAGAGAGTTTGAGCAGGGGGAGAGGCAGAGGGAGAGGGAGAGATAGAATCCTCAAACAGACTCCCCAATGAGCATGGAGCCCAAGGCGGGGCTGGATCCCAGGACCTTGAGATCATGACCTGAGCCTAAGGCAGCCGCTTAACAGACTGAGCCACCCACGTGCCCCTATAAACTTTTTATTATGGAAAATTTCAAACTTACACAAAAGTAGGCAGGATAGTAATGTAAATGCCCATGTATCCATCTCCAGGTCTTAGAAAATGATCAACTCATGGCCAATCTTGTTTTACCTGTGTCCCCACTCACTTCTCTCCCTCTTATATTATTTTAAAGCAAATCCCAGACATCATGTAAACTTACGTTAATATTTCAGGGTGAATTTCTGCAGTGATCCCTGGCAGTGCCCTGCCCGTTTTCCTCCTGTCCTTTCACTTCAGTGTGCCTGAATTGACTCTGGCTCTCATGGTCTGCATCTCTTTGCTTAAAGGCTTTCCTCCAAAGTGGGGAGAACTACTGTGTCCTGCCCATAGCAGGCTGGAACTGCCAGTGTCATTGGTGCCCCCCCAGGACAGACCCTAACCAAGGACTAACGGGTATGAAGATATAAATATCTCAGCTCATTCATCCCTTGTGAGATGATTATGAGGCATGTGCTTCACACCTTTCTCCTAAGTTTCTCAATGGGATTACATTCCCTTCGCCCACAGTAGTAGCTGATGTGATAATGCCCCCTTTATTATCTGTATCCCTTCTCTCGCATTTGCTCACTCCCTGTATCAGTTTTCCAGGGCTGCCATTACAAAGTACCACAGACTGGGTGACTGGACATAATTTATTTTCTCATGACTCTGGAAGCTAGAAGTCCAACATCAAGGTGTCAGAGTTCAAGGTGTCAGCAGGGTTGGTTTCTTCTGAACCTCTCTCCTTGGCTTATAGATTACTGTCTTCTCCCTGAGTCTTCACATGGTCTTTGTGTGTGTGTCCTAATCTCCTCTTCTAATAAGAATACCAGTCATATTGGAGTAGGGCCCACCTACACAACCTCGTTTTTACCTTAATTACCTCTTTTAAAGGCCCTATTTCCAAATACAGTCACATTCCGAGGGATTGGGGGTTAAGACTTAAGCATATACACTTTGGGGGGGAAATTCAGCCCATAATACTCCCCTACTGGTGTTTCCTGCATCTCTCAAATGAACTACTATGATTACTCAAATCTTTATTACAGGGTCTGTTTCTGGGCAAACTCAAAAGAAGGAAATCTCTAAAAGATAAAGGACTCTTGGAAAAAAATTAACCAAATTACCCCCATAGAATCTTGATATCCATACTTCAAGGCTTTACCTGTTCTGCCTTTGTACAATCGGCTTTTTACATGTGGACATCTTTTTACATTTCAGGGACTATGCTGTATTGATCTTGTCCCTATCCAGGCAGTTCCTTGGATGCAGGAGCAATGCTGCTTGATTTGCTCATGTCAATGACAGTAGTTCTAATCTGCTTTGAAAACTAGGTTTTAATAGAAAAGCCACAAAATCTAAATGACAAAAGTACTTGTACTTTAATAATGTAAAATCCTTCGAGTCTACTACCAGCAATCAGTACAAATGTGCAATACCCAGCAGTAAGGCACACAATATTTGTTGACTGAATTAAGGTTTTAATGATTTTAAGCAGATGTATATATATAGCATCATCAACTGAAGTTGGAAGCTAAACACTCAGGATTACAAAGACATTTATAGTAGACACGAATTTATATAAAATAGTTTCAAACTGCTAGTGCCACCTACTGGTGAGGGTTGGCCAGTGTTCCAGAAACCTCTCTCCGTGCTCTTGAATTTTGATGGTTGTATATAACAAGGGGCCTATCTGAAGCATTTGTAAACAATAAAAATCTGACACAATAAAAAGTATTTATTTATAATTACAAGTTTCTTGTGAAAAGGAACTATCACAAATTCAATCTTCACAGTTATACATACACATGAGCCTCGACTCAGAACTCTGGCCTAGACCCTCAATAATTACTGGCTGACTAAGTGACTAGGGTGACTGATAAGGCAGAGAGAGCCTCTTGACTATAAATCAATCCCATTTTACGTTATAACGCTATTAATCCAGGAGTGTATTCTTCCTCTGAACATTACTTACATTTGATAATAAAGTAGTTCTCTTTAACAGCAAGCTTTCACAGACGAAAATGCTGGGCAAAGCACACAGTAAGACAGATGTAAGCCCTGCCCCTTTCAGCTTTAAGTAACCAGGCGGCTTTATTTGTCTTAAAATTACTAACTGTGCCACCGACGTTATACTAACAACACAGTGCCTTGGGTTCAGCTGACCCTGACCTCAAAGGACTTTCCAGACCACTTTCCATGAATTTAGAGAACAGTTTGTTTCCCTTGAGCTGAGAGGACTGGGGTAGGGGCACGTGCAGAGGATGCAAGGAATTGAGACACAAGGAGCAGAACTTTGACACGAAACCATCCCATACTCTCCACTAAGCGTCGGACCACAACCACAGTGAAACCTGGGATTTGAGTTTTCGGCCTCAGGCCGGCCCCGCCTCCCAGCCCGTCCCCGCCCCAGTATGGTCCCGCCCACACCCCCGCCTACCCCAGCGGCCCCGCCTCCACACTCGGGCCCGGCCCTGAGTCCCACCTCCCCGCCCGGCCACGCCCCAAACCTGGCCACGCCCCAAATCTGGCCCCGTCCGCATCTCTTCTCCGGGCTCCGCTTCCCCACTCCGGTCCGGCCTCGAGGCCCGCCTCCACGCTCTGACCAGCCCACCCCCTCCTAGCCACGCTCTAGCTTCTTTAGCTCCACGCCTGGCCCCGGGCCTCAGCCTCGCTTCCCCGGGCCCAAACCGCGCGGCCTCGCCAAAGCCCAAACCCCTCGTCTACCTCCCAGTCGGAACCACACCACCCGACCCGAACCCGCCTTCCGGGGGCGGAGCTGCACCAGGTGCGGACCCGGGGCGTGGCGGGCGCCTTGGAGCGCCAGGTGCGGCTTCCGTGTCAAGATGGCCGCCGCCTGCCGCATCGGGGTCCGGCTCCAACCCGGCCCCCGCCTTCCTGCCGGGGCCTCGCTACTTCGCGTCGCCCTCTGTCTCCTGTGCTGGGCCCCGGCGGCTGTGGGCGCCGTCCCGGAGCTCGGGCTCTGGGCAGCGACAGTCAACGACGTAAGTGGAGTGTGGAGACCGAGGCGTGGCGCGTCTCGGGCCCTCAGGGTCCTCGCGGAGCTCGCCCCGACCCCCGGGCCCGGAGTCGGGCCCGGCCCGGGACTTGTTCATCTGGGCTTTGCTGGGCCTGCTCCGGCTCCGTGATATGCTCCCTGAGCCTTTCGTCTGTTATGGACGAGGAGAGCCCCATCCTCCGGCCCGACCTGGGCTGTGGGGAAGATCACAGTCAGAAGCTTGTGCATGGGGACGGCTCTCCCTTCTGAGCGCTGGTACTGTTCCTAAGGATCGCCTTTCCCGAGGTCCTGGCCCCTCGCTGTGCTCTGACGCGCTCTGACTCGTTCAAGTTCTTGTTTATTCAGACCCGAGCCCCGGATCCCTTGGCACTCGCTCGGGCAGGCATCTTTGCCATTTGACCCCACCTTGGGTCCGGGTGCAGCCGCAGGGCCACACCCATGAGGCCACTTTGGAAAGGACTTAACTAGACTTCACTCAACATAAACTTAAAAGCGCGTGTGCCGCTTTCGGTTTTTTCTTTAAATGAGGAGAAAACGTGTGACAGCCACCCCACTTCTCTTTCGCTCTTCTGGGGTTCCTGAAATTTCTCTAGGGCTCCTGTCACAGTTCCGGGAATGTGTGTGCGGAGATGAGGTGGGATGGGAGATTAAGGAGTGTTTGAAAGGCTAGTCTGGAGGCATGAGTGTGTGCAAACTTCCTTTCCAGCGCAGGCCATTTGAGAACTTGGCATCCAGTAGTCACATGAGATGATGTAGGAGCGATGCAGGAGTGGAATTTTGGAAAGTCTTGCTAAAGAGGGACAGGAAATCGGGAAGAGGCCTTATCCCTTGCTTTTCTAGTCAGATGCTTCATCCATCTCTGCTCTAAGATGAATAATTTCCACATGCATTAAAATGATGTTTGAGCCCTAAAGGGAAAACTTATATTTTGATTTACTCGATCAGAAAAATTTAGTACTAGAGGCTGCAAATACTTCCTACAGCGTAGAAACTACACAGGAAGGAAACTAGGTCTCTTTCTGAATTTTTAAGACCCGATGCCACCATTTCTTCCCGGATTCTTCTGGGTTGGTGTCCCATTATATATGTCAGCGATATAGCATGCACATCTCTATTATTGAATTTCTCTGAACAGTAAAAAGCAAAACTCAGAGAACCACACTTGTGGTTTCATGTTGCTTCTTTAGTGAATGGCAATATCATAAACTAAGTCAGAGTAAACAGTACTGGAAGTGAATGAGCTGTGCACAGATTGTTAAACTACTTGACCATATCTGTAAAGGTCTTTGCCAGCTATACTTTGGATGGTGAAATTCCAAAGGCCCTGGAGAAAGAATAACTTTGCTTCCTGCATAAAGAAGGTAAATTTTTCCTTGGGTCCTACCTACCTCAGATCAGTAGCAGTCCATAAAGCCCTTCTTTGCAGAGAATATGCTGATTTTCACCCCATTTCAAGTTGTTAGAATTTGCCCTTAAGAATAAGACAAGAGATGGAAGCTTTCATTTATTTGTACTGCAAATGTATCAAGAAATGCTTCTTTTGATTGTAAAGGTCAACAAATAGTTTGAGCACCTGCTGTGCACAATGTGCTAGACTGGCCATTGCTGTTGCAAAGATGAATTTAGACAATAGTCCCTTCTCTCAAGAAGCTCACATAGTAGTAGAGACAACAGATTCATGAGTAGTTATATACTCGGCAGCATCCTTGGAATATTAGTGGAGCACTAGGGGGTCACCTCACTCTGCTCTCTAGAGTTGGTGTCTGGTTGGGTCTTTAAGGCTGAGTTGATGTTACCTGGATGAAGAAGAAGGAGGGAGTTTAAAAGGAGCAATGCAGGAAATTCTTAGTGTTTCTGCTGAATGAGGTTCTGGTAGGAGTGTTAAAGGGGACTCAGGCTACCCTAAGGCTCCCACAGCTTGGCCCTGAACCTGTGGCCAGGAGTCTGAACTCCAGGACCCTTAGGGTCTGAGGCCAGTGATGTCATTGATGAAGTGAGCTAGAGTCAGGGTGCTGGGAGAGCTGTGTCCTATAGATTACGTGCTCCTTCTGAAGAGGGCAGCTGCCATTCGGCTCCAGTTGGTGGCTCTTACATGGCAATGTAAACACAGGATTGCCAAGTCTCTTTTTTAAAGTGAAGACCAGAATCCATGTTTTTATCATGTCAACTAATTCAAAACATTTTTAAAAGTTCCCGTGTTAGCCAAACAAACCCCATTTATAGGTTCACGTAGGCCACCAGTAACAAATTTTGGGTGTGAATGAAGGAGAGCCATTGAAGGATTTTAGACATAAGTACCAATCACTGTGGCTGCTGTCTAAGAATGAATTATAGGCTCAGATCTGGTGGCAGAATTTCCAGTTAGGTTATTGCAGAGCGGGAGGGAGAAAATGTTGAGAGCCTGAAGTGGAAATGTGGTGGCAGGGATGGAGAGGAAGAACTACATTTGGGAAGTGTTTGTAAGATTAAGTAGGCATGCCTTGGAGATTAGCGATAGAGCTGAGGGGCTGGAAGGAGCCAAGGCTGGGGTGACTGAAGATGGCATCACCTGCAACCAGCATGGGTAGTGTAGAAAGAGTTGGGGAGGAGCAGAGAGGAATGTATCTGCTTTAGGACAGGTTACTGTGAAATGTCTGTCCTCTAGGATGGATATGACCTTAAGGCAGTTGGGTACGTGGATCCGGGGGTCAGAAGAGGGGTCTGGGCTGGGGGATTTGTTGTTATTGTTGAAACTGTGTTGGGGTGGAAGGTTACCAAGAAAGAGCTGCCTGTCATCTGTGTTTTTCATTTCTAACCACTTGTTCATTGAACACAGTCCCATCTCACGTCGTTTTTATTCTTGGTGAGGGAAGACATTAAATAACTAAGTAATGGATTATTTCATTTTAATTGTGGAAAGGGACATGAAGGATGGGTCCTAGAGACTGTGTAAGGGAGGGCTTGGCCTGGTGTGGCACCTGGTGTAAGACTTCCTGAGGAAGGGGCTCTTGAACTGGGCTGAGAAGTGTAAGAAGTCATTAACAAGGTGAATAAAGAGTGACAGGGAAGGGTTTTTAAGTAAGTTTTCAGGTTGACTACTAAGGTCCTGAGAGCCAGAAGGAATACCCTGCTTTCAAAGCTCTGAGAGAAAGGTGCTGAGAGGTGGGCAGGCCTTGATCATGCAGGGGCCTGTGAGTGGCAGTAAGAATTGGTCTGTTATAAGTACATAGTGGAAAACCATAAAGTACATTCGAAGAGATATCGAGAAAGCAACTGCAAATACATAGATAGGTCCCCTGCCTGAGCAGCAATAATGGTACATGGCAGCAGCCCTTACCTCCTGTGTGTTGCTGGTCCCAGGCTGAGACCCTGGAAGCAAGGGCATTCCGGATCCTCTTAGAGAGTAGACACGTGGGACAAGATTTTAAGCAAGTGGGTGATGGGACCAGATTTGCATTTTTAAATAATAATCACTCTGGTCACAGGAGTGCAAGGGTTAGAACTGTGTATTTTCAAAGGTAAAACTGTACTCCTAAATAGAGAAAAAAAATTTTTAACTAGATCTTTCTGTATTTTCTTGTGTTTCATTTTAGAAATCAGGACCTTTGATATTTAGAAAGACTATGTTTAACTCTACTGAAATCAAATTTTCTGGTAAGTACAATAAATTAATATACTAACAACAGTATATTATAAATGAATAATATCATGTAATGTAATATAAACTGATATATTAATAAAACTAATATAACATATTTTAAACTATGCAAACGTTTTGTTTTTAAGTGGTTCTAACATTTTCAGGGTTTCTTTTGTTTGGGTCAGGCCTTGGTTATTTTCAAGAATGGATTTTTCTGATCCTATCTCAAAAAATGTAATATGAATCATTCTTCAAAAATTATAATTAAAGTATAATAAAGTAGGCTTCAACAAAAAAAGTATTTCACTTCTGTGAAATTTTACTCTGAATCCCAGCTTTCAAAACTAGATAAATTCCTTTTATGAATATATGAGATGTCATGATTATGGTAAAGCCTTTATGCCCCTGAAACTTTTATAAATATACACATGATCGTAGACTACAGTAAAAATTACTAGACACAAACATTTTATTTTATTTTATTATTTTTAAAGATTTCATTTATTTATTTGACAGAGAGAGAGTATAAGCAGGGGGAGCGGGAGGGAGAGGGAGAAGCAGGCTCCTGCCGAGCAGAGAGCCCAACGTGAGGATTGATCCCAGGACCCTGGAATCATGACCCAAGCCAAAGGCCGAGCCACCCAGGCACCCCTAGACACTAACATTTTAATTAGGACTTTAAATACTGGTGTGTAAGAACTACCAAGTCATAGATCTTGAGGTTTTTAATATTTTTAATGGGTATGCAGCAAATCATATGTACTGTAATCTAATTCCTCTCAGTGTTTCCAGTAACTTGACTAGGTAAGTTGGTTGCCAGGGTTAAAGTTTTGGGATAAAGGAATAGTTTTTTTGTTGGGTAGATTAAATTGGCTTCCTGGGAGTCCAAAGCCATGCCTATCACATCATGTTCAAATCTTATTGGGTGATTCTGTCATATGTGGGTCTTTGGTGAGGGAAGATGGCCAACTATGAGCTAGAAAGCAGAGATGGTTCAAAGCAGCTCATTGATATCATAGATCGTCAGTGGTGATAAGAACTTGATAAGAAGAAATTGAAGTCCGAAGTAGGTGAGGAAAAAAATTGGCATCTGTTTGCTTTAATGAATTCAAATCTCAGTGTCTAGACAGGTAAGATTTAGGAGGTGCAGACAAAAAAAGTTAAATGGAGGAAAAAAGTGATATGTACCAGTGAAACACATAATTTGTTTTAAAAAATCAATATGTAGTGTTTGCGATCAGCTAAGAGTAGACCACACTCAAGACAGTGGTACTAACATATCTAAAGAAAGAATGAGGCCTCAGAAGGGAGTTAGAAGCAAAGGCATAAAAAAATACAGTGGTTAGTCAGGTTAAAGCAGAGGTCTAGCAGCACCGATGGGAGAGAAGTGTTTTTGAACTACGACTGTGGTTATGACCTGTCACTAGCAGGTGTAGATGCAGCATCCCGCGCTGCCTCGTTCTGGTGCCACGCTCATCGGGTAACCTTCATCACCGTTGGGTATCCAGGAAGGCATGTGAAGGGAGAGAGTTAATCATTACACAACCACTTTACTGTTACTGGTGGTGCGGTGAAGGAGTGAGACTGAGGCTCTGTGTTCTCACAGAACCAGATTTTAGTGCCTGCAAAGCCAAGAATTAGTCCCTTGGATATGTGTCCATGCCGTGTGGTGGATCAGGCATCTGGCTTTCATATAGGTGACCCCTCTTTTGCTACCCCGTTCATGATGCAGGCTTGTGGAATCACTGCCGAAAATCTCTCAGTGTAATTCACTGTATAAACAGAATAAAAGAAATACACTATATGATCGTCTCAATATGTACAGAAAAGCATTTGGAAAAAACACAACACCCATAAAAACTCTTAGAATTCTAAAACTAGAAATAGAAGGAGACTTCCTCAAGCTGGTAAAGGCATCTATGAAAAATCTATAACATTATACTGTCAGTTTTCCCCAGATTGTTCTATAAATTCAGTTAATCTCTGTCAAAATCCAAGCTGACTTTAATGTAGAAATTGAATAGCTATTTCTAAAATTTATATACAAATAACAATAAAACCTAGATTAGCCAAAGCAATTTTTAAAAAAGAACAAAGTTGAAAGACTTCTATCTGATTTCAAAACTTAACGTAAAGGTACAGTAATCCTAACAGTGTGGTATTGGTGTAAAGGTAGACGTACAGAACAATGAGACAGATCAGAGAGCACAGAAATAAACCCACATGTTGTAAAGTCAGTTGATTTTCAGTAAAGGTGCCAAGGTAGTTCTTTAGAGAGAAGATAGTCTTTTCAATAAATGATGCTGGAACAACTATATAGCTACACTGAAAAAAATCTCATCTCTTACATTGATCGTGGATTTAGATACTCTCTCCACTTCTCTGTCCTTCCCTTCTGGGAGTCCATTTGCCCTTATGTTAGACCGCTTGATATTGCCTCACAGGTCATTGTTAATTTTTTTCAGTCTCTTTCTGTGCTTCATTTTGGATCTTTCTATTGCTTTGTCTTCAAGTTCAGTGATCTTTTCTTGTCCAGTATTTAATTTCATTTAATCTCTATTAATCTCATACAATGAATTTACTTGAATATTGTATTTTTTTAATCTCTAGAAGTTTGGTTCCTTTTTTCAAATATCTTCTTTCCTTCCTCAGTATTTTCGTATTTTCCTTTACATCATTGAGCATGTGGAAAATATTTATAATAGCTGTTTTAATATTCTTTGCTAATCATCTTTGTCATTTCCACCTTTGTCATAATGGCTAATCTATCATGATTATGAATCAACTTTTTCTGCTTTTTATATCTAGCTTTTGTTTGGATGGTGGAAGTCATGAATGTTACTTTTTTTTTTTTTTAGATTTTGTTTATTTGAAAGAGTGAGGGAGCACAAGTGGGGGGGGGGAGAGGGAGAAGTAGACTCCCCACTGAGCAGGAAGCCTGACGAGGGGCTTAATCTCGGTAATCTGGGATCGTGACCTGAGCCCAAGGCAGATCCTTAACTGACTGAGCCACTCAGGCGCCCCATGACTGTTACATTTTTAAGTGCTAAAATATGTTGTATTGCTTTAACAATTTTGTTCTGGCAGACAGGAGTTTCTTTTGGGTCAGTTTGATCCTTTCCAGTTTTATGTTTAATTTCTTTTAGGGTGGATGTGGAGTAGCTTTACTGTAGGGCTAACTTAGCACCACTTCTAAGGTGTGACCCTGCTACATTTCTCCCCAGTGCTTGGTATATTTAATGAGGCCTTTCCACTCTGGTTAGTGGAAACTCAACTAATTCCCAGCCCTGTGTAACCTCTGAGAATCATTGGACTTCTTTCTATGCAGGGGCTGGGTGCTATGCAGACAGGCTCAATGATATCCCTGTCCAGATTTCGTTTACTTTTTCTCTAGGCAGCTCCCAACTCTTGGGTGTTCTCCCCCAGAAATTCTACCAGTCTTAGCTTCAGGTTGGGTTCCCTCTGGTTACCAGTCTTCAAGATGGCTCACAGTGATCCCTGCCTCCTGGTTTTCATGACTTTATGTAGTCCCTACCATATTATATCAAGGTTGGTCTGACCAAGAGAATGTGACAGAACTAATGGCATATCACTTCTGAAACTAAGTCATCAAAGATACTGTGGCTTCTTCTTTGCACGCTCTCTCTCTCTCTCTCTCTCTCTCTGATGACCTACTCTAGGGGAAGCCAACTGCCATGTTGTGATAACACTCCCAAAAGAGCTTTTTCTAATTCTAGACTTAATCCTTTTCAGTCTGTCTAATCATGTTACCCTCCTGCCTGAAACATATAGTAGTGCTTTGTAATATTCAAAATAAAGGAATACTCCTTAGCAGAGCATAGTACCCCTTATGACTTTTCTCCAGCACTTTTACCCAGCTTCAGCTCTTCCCCCTTTCCCTAATCTGTGTTCTGACCATAGCAAACTATTTTCAGAGGGTCATGGACGTTTGCATATACTGTTCCACTCTCCTCATCACCTAGCTAATTCCTGCTCTTCACGTTAAAGGCCTTCTCCTCTAGTAAGCCTATTGGTACTCCTTCTTCATGTTCTTCTAGACTATGTTAGGTGCCCTGCCCAGGGCTCCCCTTGACCCCCTGTTCTCAGACCCTAACTCTATCAAAGGTGCCTGTTTAATTGTTAACCCTCCTCTCTCCAGTACCTCTTATATCAAGGACAGGGATTGTTTCAGTTTACCATTATGTCTCTTTCTGACACACAAGGGATGCTCACTCAGTATTTTTTGAATGGATAAGTCAGTGAAGAGAACAGTTTAGAGTGACTTTAGAGTAAGCAGTGAAACATATTTGGCTAATCAGTTGTTTTTTAACTCTAGATTTAATACAGAGATTAAATGAATAGTAATATAGCAACTTTTGGTTAACTATAATAATTTAATTTAATGAATTTATCTCATTTTGCAGTGACTTTTGGGAGAAATTAGGTAATATTTTATTCACCGTTTCATTAAAGTAGCCTATTTTAAATTGCATTCTCAAAACCTTAAGCTTATATTGGAGTATATATATGATGACTATAAAATGAGACTTTCTTTTTCTAAACAGTTAAGTCATTCAGTTGCTCTGGGCCTGTGAAGTTTACCATAGAGTGGTATTTGAACCATTATACCTGTCAAAATGAATATTCTAAGCTGGAGGTAAGTAAAATGCAACTTTTTAATGTATAAAAAGCTATGAAGGAAAAATTATGAGTATAAAGATTTATTAGCTCATTAGGTGAGGAGGCCAGAAATATAGATTGTAGTTTTAAAAGTACCACAGATTTATTTTGGGACTTAGGCAAGAAATGCTTTAATTATATCAAAGTATATGCGTTCTGGGAAGGAAACATCTTTTAGTTTCCTTTTGTCTTATGAAAAATGTTAATAAATATTTAAGTCAGACATGTAGAAACCATCAATAAAGGGGTTGTGGGTCACATACAAATAAAAATCAACGTAGTTTAAGGAAGAAATGTAAAAGTTTTACTTCATTCAAAAAATTAGTTATAGGGCACCTAGAACTTTAGGGAGGCCAAGTAGCTTTAGTGAGTAGAAGCAGATCTCAGAGAGGTGAGGAGAGGAAAGGAGACCCCCAGGAAAAGGAGAGGGAGCATGTGAGAGGAGGAAAAAGGTCAGGCTAGGCTTTCTCTTGCCCCTGGGGTGTCCACTGGGCTCCCGTGTCCCTCAGCAAAGTGTGTGTTTTGACAGTTCTGATAGTTGCTCACAGCCATTTCCTTGTGGGCTCCTAGCTTGAATGATGCGTGGGTTTCCATATTCTTATCTGTATTATCTTTCCATATGGGATGAAAGGTGCCATTTTCCTCAAATACTGCCTTTGTGACTTTATCCCCAAATATTTTGCCCCTTCACGCTATATACTTCAGTGTGTGTTTCTTAAGAACAAAGATACTCACTTAGATTACACAGTGATAAACTTGAGGAAATTTAACATTGATACAAAACTGTTATCTAGTAGACAGACTTTTTTTTTTTTTTAAGATTTTATTTATTTATTTGTGAGAGACAGGGAGAGAGCAAGAACAAGCAAGGGGAGCAGCAGGCCAAGGGAGAAGCAGTCTCCCTGCCGAGCATGGAGTCCAATGTGGGACTCAATCCCAGGGCCCCAGGGTCCTGGGATCATGACCTGAGCCAAAGGCAGATGCTTAACCAACTGAGCCACCCAGGCACCCCTAACAAACAGATCTTATTAAAGTTTTGCCAATGTCCCCCAAACATCCTTTTTAGCAGTTTTTTATTGTTTTCCTGATCCAAGATCACACTGCATTTCTGCAGCTTTTTTTTTTCTGTCTTTCCTGACATTGATATATTTGGGGCGTACAGCCATTTGTTTTTATAAAATGTCCCTCAATTCCAATATTTCTTTTTTTTTTTTTTAAGATTTTATTTATTTATTTGACAGAGATAGAGACAGCCAGTGAGAGAGGGAACACAAGCGAGGGGAGTGGGAGAGGAAGAAGCAGGCTCATAGCGGAGGAGCCTGATGTGGGGCTCGATCCCAGAACGCCGGGATCACGCCCTGAGCCGAAGACAGACTCTTAACCGCTATGCCACCCAGGCGCCCCCCAATATTTCTGATATTTCCTCATGATTTGGTTCAGGTTATGTTTTTGGCAAGCATACTGGAGAGTTCTGGTTTGTCCCATTTTTGGTAATGCTAACTTTGATCAGTTGGTTAAGGAAGTTTCTACCAGGCTTCTCCACTATAAAGTTACTACTTTTCTCTTTGTTGTTAACAATAATTTGTGAGGAAATACTTTGTATTTGTATGTGAATATCCTGATTTTTCATCAATGCTTGTTTTAATATCTTTTGATTCTTGCCTAATGAATCAGTTACTGCTCTGATGATTGCTAAATGGTGATTTTCTAATTCCGTCTTTTCTTCTGCTTTGTTAACATTCTGCCATCAGGATGAGCTCTCTCTTTGCCTCTTATCTTACCTGTTAATTATTCAGCTGAGCAATCATCAGCATAGATGCATTGATTTTTACTTTGTTACATGGGTTATAATCTCTTACTGGTTTTTTATTTATTTTGCTCAAATTGTCTCCTGTTTGGCCAGGAGAAGCCAGCTTGACCTTTTCTTGATGACTGGAAGCCACCATTAGAAGCCTAGTTTTATTAATCTGTCTTTGGTTTAGCTTTTCTTGTAGTTAAATGCCGCTTTTCTTTCTCGGTAAAATTTTTCATACATGGGATAAAATGAAAGTAGCCTCAGGACAAAGTATTTTTTATTTCTCTATGAACCATTTCCTGTGGTAATATACCTTAGTCACTTTTCTTCCTCTAAGGTTATACTTGTATTATGTGTTATTGTATCTGAGCGCCTTGGAGTGGCTAACATGTTATGATGACCTTGTCATACTTAAAATGATATCCAAAACATTTTTCTTTTTGGTATTTTGTTCTGCATGTTTTCAAGTGCTCCAAACTGGATGAATCTTTGATACCATTTATATGCGAAGTTTTATTTATCTTCTTGAATAAGAAGTGTGGAGATAAATTATAACATCGAATTTTACCTTGGGCAGGAGGAGCTGTCACAGACACAGGATCTGAGTGTTGATGAAGACGTTTGTGGCCATTATTTAAAGAACGGTGAATGTTGGACAACAAAATATGAAAACTTAGATTGCAACAGTGACTTACAGGTTTTTCCCTCGCTGACTGTGAGTATCTGTCTTGCCATGTCAAAATAGAATGTACTTTACTCTCAGTGAATACAAGTATTAACTTAAATTCTATTTTATCAGTATTTTGATAAAGAAAGGTGCTTAATTTGTTAATGTCTGGTGCAGTTCTTTTGTATGTGTAATAGTATGTAACAAGCAAGATCCTGGCACCGCTACTCCATTTCATTGTACCCTTTACAGAAACACCCTTAAAAAAGAACCCTTTCATCACCTTGTCCTGGTCTGCTGTCAGTTCCTCTGTCATTCTCTCTTCTATCTACTCCAGTGAGACCTTTGCCCCCATCATTCCATCAGAACAGCTAGTCAAGGTTTCTGGTACTAAAGGTCTGTCAGTTTACTTGACTTATCAGCATCTAACCTACTTGAACACTCTCTCCTCTCTTTTGCACTTACTTCCTCCCAGCCTGGAAGATTTGATTCTGAAATGTTAACAGCAGTCATCCATGGGTTGTGACTATGGGTCATTGTAACTTACATTTTTATTCTGTAAATTCTGAAATGAAAATATGTCTTCAGTGAAAATAATAAAGGTGTTTTTAAAATTTGTGTTGAAGTGTAATAAACATAAAGCGTAAGTATCAGAGGCGTATGGCTTGATGAATTTTCAGAACCCGAACACATCAATATAGATCCAGATCAAGGACAAAATATTTTAGCACCTAAAACTCCCCACCCCCCACCCCCACCTCCCACCTTTTGGTTCCTAATACTTTCCCCACCAAGGTAACCACTATCCTGATTTAAAAAGTAATTTTTCAAAAGTAGGATTTTGTTACTCATGTTTGGGCTACTAGGGATGTGTTCTCTGATTCTTTACTTTTTTCAAAACATTCTTTTCTTAATTGTTTAAGCAGTTTTCCCCCATAGAAACGCACCAATATAAAATGGAATTATTTTATTCTTTTTTTCCAGAATAAGGAACTAATTACAAATACCAGAAATGTTTCAAACCAGGAAAGATCAACAGTAAGTCATTTTATTTGTCTTTAAATCAAATGTATACAAGTTCTGGTAAGCCTGAGAAGAGTCTGCGATGGACAGATACTTGGAGAGCAATATACAGTAGGGTGATTAGAAGCAGGGAAGAAAAAAGAAGCATTATTTCAAATAGTATATTTTTTATGTGTGTCTATATGAATTTTGTATATACTTATTTCTGACTTTGTTTAAAAATTCCTTTGAAGTTGTAATTTAAGGTTAACTTCTTTGCAGCCTTTCTTTCAAATGCCTAGCGTAACAATGGGCTGGTCTGGATCATCATTAAGGATGTATAGAAATAAAAACCATGAACATAGCACCAGGGGAGAGAGAATTTGGTATTTGGAGGAATTCCTACAAGTCAGAAGACCAAGACGTGGAAAGGGTTGGAAGCAGTTGAGTGTAGGGACTGAAGGTGGGTTTAGGAGGGCTTAACATTTCCTTTTATGCCATTGACTCTTCATGTTCCTTAAGTTTTTCGGTGATCTTAAAGAGAGTTTCATAGTGGAAAGGCAATCCACTCTGGAGTGGCTGGGACAAACGAGCACAGACTCTGTTGCAGGTTGCAGGAGTAGGAAATGAAAGGGAAGGATAGGAAATATTCTGGAAGGATGAATGTGAAAAGTTTGATCCGGTTATGTGGGGCATTGAGCATTTCTAGGCATTACAGTGGGTAATTTCGTTCCCAGCAGGACTGCTAGTAGCATAAATCTTAAGGAATTTCAGTAATTAAACCTATGTACTGAATCTGTACAGTCTTTCTAACAGTGTTACCTGACTTCTTACTCCCCCAGTTCAATTTAAGACACCCAAATTTAACAAGTGAATGCTTGATATTAGGGTAAAATACGGAAAGAGTAATATTAGAAAAAATCTTTGAATGGTATTATTAAGTAAAACATAGAATGATAGCATTTGGGGGAGATCCTTTAAAAATATTAAAAGAGGAAAAACTGAATAGTAGAAAAAGCTTTTTTCTTCCTTCATTGCTTTGGGTCTGAGAGGACCATGGGGGGAAAATGGGCGAAATCCTTCCATAATCCACTATCCTTCCACTGCCTACCATTTCTTTTCATTGTTTTAAAACGGTAAAAAGTAACCCAATTCAATTACTAAAAGTTGTTTTACAATGTGGTGAACAATTTTTTAACTATAGCTTATACAGCAGTTTTTAAAAATAACATAAAGGGTTTTTTTTTTTTCCTGTTTCAGGATGTTGTAGCCAGAACACAGAGAGATGGGTTTCATATCTTTATTGTTTCTATTAAAACGGAAAAAACAGATGCAAGATGGAATTTGAATGGTATAGTTAAACTGCACGCATGTTTGCTGTCTGCATTTACTGTGTTCTGTTTTTTTGTCGTTGACCCAAATCTGTATTTTCTGAATGTAGATTAATTAATTTCAAAAATTAACTTCTGTTAATCACAGAAATAAATAATCTGTTTATCTGGGGGACTTAAAACTGTATGCTTATCTTATCTGTAATATTTATTTTTTAATGGATTGGAAATTTAAAATTAAGGTAAATTTTTAAAATTTCAAACTATAGTGGGATATAAAATTCTTCATCCTTTCAGATTTAAAAAAGAATTTTCTAATATAGAAATGAGTAGGCAACATTTTAATTGTATTTGAAGTAGATTATATTCTGTCTCATGAAAATGGCCATTATCAAGGGTTTAAATTTATTTTAAAGCATCTGTCTGTAGCTTAGGAGTAGAAGTAGCCTATCTGCCAACTGTGGTTTCTGTGGGTCTGTGAGCTCCCTGCGCACCCCCTAGGCCCCCAAGGTAGGCCCTGTGTCTCATTAAGCTATATGGTTCCTAGTGCCCAATGCAAGAGTGGGCTTACAAAAGGCAATTTTTAAGAGAATGAATGCTTTCAGAGATCTTAGACTTGCTTTGGCTGTCATTTTCCAGAGTGAGTGTCTGCTGGACCAGTAGTAGCCAAGAGCATGTGAGGGTGCTGCGGATTTGCAAATTGCTCTAATTCATCCACTAGGGACACAGAGGTGAAGCCAGGCATTGCCCAGTCCAGTGAGGAGGCAGAAAGTCCTGAGCTGACATAGGCATTGCTTCAGAGGAGGCACAGAACTGGTGTACCACAGGGGAGGCTGGTGGAGGTGGCTGCTCTAGAAGAGTGAGAAGTAGGGTCTCTTCCCAGAAATGACATAATGGGCCAGAGAAGAGAGCCAGGGACATTGGAGCCATTCTGCTACCTAGGCTAGTGCGTTCCTCCCACCTTCCCAGGTATCGTGTCTTTTCCCCTGATTCCAGCAGGGAGTTTTAAGACCCCACCAGTTAGTAACTGGAGCAATTACTGAGACCTGTAAGTTTTGTACTGTGTTTGGCACCCTGTTTATTATTGTTGTCTTAGACAAAAACCCCAACTAGATGCTTGAATCCGGTAAATTACACTAAAGAAGACAGAGTCCTCAGTGAGGTCAGTGACTCAGGATGGGGCCAGTCAAAGGCCAGTACTGCTCTGCTGTCTGCGTAAGATCAGATTTTGGCACAGGTTTGACAACGGCATGTATACAAGTAAAGGTATCTTGATGAGATCACATGCCAATGACTAGTAATTATCCAATACTTTGTGTGTGCTAAGTAAAAATTCAGCATTTGTTAGCTCGGTTTGTGTTCTTAGAGCCTTCTGGGAAATGAGCTTACATTTAAAAATACAGGAAAAGATTAATGGGTCATTTAATTCTTATTTTCTTTATCCCCATCTTCACCAGTTTCTCTTTCTATGATTGGGCCTCATGGATATATTTCTGCATCAGATTGGCCTTTGATGATTGTGAGTATTTCTCATCATTTTTTCCTTTTTTAAAAATGAATTTTGTGGGCACCTGGGTGGCGCAGTCGTTAAGGCGTCTGCCTTCGGCTCAGGGCGTGATCCTGGTGTTCCAGGATCGAGTCCCACGTCGGGCTCCTCCGCTGGGAGCCTGCTTCTTCCTCTCCCACTCCCCCTGCTGTGTTCCCTCTCTCGCTGGCTGTCTCTGTCAAATAAATAAATAAAATCTTTAAAAAAAAAAAAAAGAATGAATTTTGTATCCTAATTGGAAACATTAACAATTTAAAGAATTCGGTAGTGGTATCCCTTAGTGGCTAATGCTTTGGCATACCCTCCATTTCTGGTCCCAGAGTGACAGGAAAATAAAAGATTAGATACTTGAATGAAGAAATGTCCATTTTCAAATGATCACAAGCCTTAACTGACTAAAACTGCTTTTCTTCCTCCAGTTTTACATGGTGATGTGCATCATTTATATTTTATATGGCGTACTCTGGCTGATGTGGTCTGCCTGCTATTGGAAAGATATATTAAGAATTCAGTTCTGGATTGCAGCTGTTATTTTCCTGGGAATGCTTGAAAAAGCAGTTTTTTATTCTGAATATCAGAACATCAGCAGCACTGGGCTATCAAGTAAGCTGTGACTCTCTCCATAAATGCAGTATGATCCAGGAGGCCCCTAGCATTTGTGAGCAGAGCTGTGGGAGGCCTCCTTTGTACAGTGGTTTGGGAACAGTCGCATTTGAGATGAAGAGGACAAGAGCCAAGAAGGGGATGTCAAAGTGGGGCTCTGATCTAGGCTAGTGGATGTGTTGTCCTCATTTTCTGTTCCCCTGCTTTCCCTCACTTTCCTCCTGGGGAAAAGAAAACTCCCATTCTAGTGATTGACTTAAAACAACACAAGTTCCAGGCAGGGGCACTTTAGGTGCTACTGATCCTTTTAACATATTTCTCTGTGTTTTCCCCTTATTCTTTCTTCTCCTTTCTCCTCCCCCCCCCCAAAAAAAAAGAAGGAACATTTGACCCCAGGGAGTAAAATCAGTAGTGCGGGGATGGATGGTGCCTGTAAGCCGTCTGGTGTTCTCTGTCTCCTCACTCTCACAGAGAACTTCACGTGACCGTTGGAGGCCCCTCACGGCTTACACGGGGAAGGCAGGAAGTTGGGCATCTCCGATGTATGCCCCAGATTTCTAGAAGGTAGTGTGCAAAAAGGCCAGAAAAGTCAAGTACAATTGCATTGCCGAAGCTTTGGAAAGGGAGGTAGCTCGAAAGGGTTGAAAGCACTCAGGAGTGTGCTTCTGAGTGATCCGTTAAAATGATCTTTGTACAGATTTTCATAGGGTGTGGTTATGTCTGCTATTTATTTTTGTAATACTCCAGAAAAAAAAGAAGAGTGAGTTGGAATACAGATGAAACCGATCAGGCATAATGTTGATAATTATTGAAGCTGAGTATTGGGTACAGGGGAGTTGACTATACTGCTTTCTTCATGTTGGGGAATGTTTGTAATTTTCCAAAATAAAAGGTTATGTTCAAGAGAAGAAAGAAAGGACAAATATCCAGGGAGGCATATTAGAGATCTTATTCCACTATGAGAGGTTTTAGTGATGTGTGTGTGTGTGCGCGCGCGCGCACGCTCTGAACCAAATAGTGAAGAATGGGTGAGGCTGCTGCTTATGGCTGGGGAGGAGAGCATTCTTGAATATTAAGTAAGGGAGTTGAGCTCCTTTGCTTTTAGTGGTGGTCATCTCTTGTCTAGGGAGGGTTGTGGGTGGCCTTAACGTCAGTGAGGAACAGCAGCCTAAGATAACATGAAGGGATAAGAGGCCACTTGCCATCCTCAGGGACTTTAAGCCTTCTGTCTGAGATGACACGAGAAAGCCTTGGAAGAGAAACCGCAGGCTGCTGTCAGTGTCTTCGAGGAGTCCTGTGAAAACGAGAGGTGCCAGAAGACCACATGGCTGCTACTGTTTCTGATTTTCCCAAGTGTGAAGAAAGTCTGTAACCCAGGCTGTCTTGCTTAGCACTGATTCTGGGAGGTTAGACTTTAGAAAAAGCACTGCAGGGACAGGAAACGGTGATTGTTAGGACCCAACACAGGGACCTTAAGAATAGGTCATGTCAGATTGACTTCTTTTGTGCTTCTTGACTTAGTATATCTGGACTTCTTCAAGGTATTTGACTACTGTGGTTTCTTGTGGACAAGATGGAGAAATGTGAGCTGACAACTGGCTGTGCAGCCATGTCTAAAGGGCTCGTGCACATAACCGCCCATCAGTCTTGTCAGTATAAAGCTGTGTTGTCCAGTGTGGTATCTACAAACCGCATCTGGCTGTTTAAGTAAAATTAGCCATTCACTTCCCCAGTTGTGCTAGCTGCATCAGTAGCCACACGTGGCCAGTGATTACTTTATTGGGTAGCACATGTGCAGAACATTGCCATCATCCCAGAAACTTCTGTTGGATAGCACTGGTCTGGAGCAATGGTTCTCATCCCTGGCTGCACATAAGTATTACTGAAGAACTTTAGAACAATACCAGTGCCAGAGAGTCTGGTTGGCGTAGGCCTAAGAATTGGGTCTGTTGAGAGGCTTCCCATGTGATTCTAGTGTTTATCTAGGATTGAGAACCACTGCATTAGAAGGTTTTAAATGACCTCTGTCTCACAGGTTTCAGACCTTGTTGCTGGTTTATCCTTATTATTCAACTAACGTTCATTGCAGACCTATGCATATGTGGAGAGCATTTGCTAAAATTTTGTGGTCGATGTGATGTTAGCAGAGTTGTTAATACTGGGGGTATAGACAATAATTTTAGATGGACCCTTCTCACCTGGAGTCATTTGAAGGATCAAAGAGTTTTGATATCCTGAATGGAGAGGTGAAATTTAATAGGCAAGACCTTGAACTTGGGGTTGAAGTACAAATTGCAAAAATACAAATGGGAAACTTTTTTAAAGGATTTAAAGGTTGAAGCTGATGAAGAATAAACTCAACATAGGCAATTATAGAGTGGTTGCCTCCCACCAGCTCCTACAACCTTAGGTAACAGCAGGAGGACTAGCAGTGAAGACATTGAGATTCCTGTTTTGCAGGTCCAGCTGTACCAGGAAGGTTGTATAATCACTTTCTTCCAAGAGGGAATTCGTCCAGATCGAGCAGCTCATGAAAGAATTTGAAAACACACCACCCTTAACCATTTGTCATCCTAAACCTCTTCACGTTCCTCTGTCTTGGAGAGTTCATCCATTGTTTTCCTCCTGAAGCTTAACCGCCTGGCCAGATGTCTGTCCTGAGCTGCAGACCTAGTAGCTGGTCTGACCATCTTCTGAATGCCTTGCAGACTTCTCAGTCTCTGTATGGCAGAAAAGGAACTCACCTTTCCCGCCCTTGTACTTGACTCACTCTAGTCCAAACCTAATACTCCTCCAGGTATTCCTGTCATTGGATGGCCGAGCCAGTCAACCTCGGTGCCATCTTCCTGCCGCCCTCTTCCTCTCCCTCTAGTTCCACATCTGTCTACAGGGCATTTGACAAGGTTTCCTTTGATTCCTTGTGGATAAGTTGGAGAATTGTGAGCTGAAAACAAGAATAAGTAGGTGGACTTACTACTGTTTTCTGAATGTCTTTCTGGTTTTCTCCATCTTCACTGCCAGCACTGTGCTCTCATCATCTCTTACCTGGATTTCTGGAAGAGCCACCTCAGCATTTTCCTTGCCTGTAGCCTGGTTCCTTTCAAAGCCGTTAAGTAGAGCAATCTTGATAAAATCAAGCTGTCAGTTTTATTCCATGAGTCAGCAAACTTCTTTTGCAAAGCCAAATAGTAAATATTTTTGGCTTTGTGGGCCATCAGTCTCTGTTTCAACTAGTCAACTGCCATTGCAGCACAAAAGCAGCCACAGTCAACATGTAAACAAACGGGCATGGATGTGTTCCAATAAAACTTTATTTACAAAGGCAGATGTAGGGCCAGATTTGGCCTGTGGGCTGTAGTTTACCAGTTGCTTTTTTACTCGCTTATTTACTGTCATTGACTTCCCACTGCCCTTAGCATAAAATCCAGACTCATAACATGGCCTGAAAACCCTCCGTGATTTTCCCTGCCTCTCTCACCGCCTCTTTTCTTGACATCCCTCGTTACACTCTGCTGCAGACATACTGAACTTTGACTTCTTGCAGTATATTTTACTTTTCCTCTTTTCTCCTCCATGCCTTTTCATGGACCATTAATTTTGCTTTTCCCTTTATTTCCCCCAAATAGTTAATTTTTACTAGGCCTTCAAATCCTGATTTAGATGTTATTTCTTCTGAGAACCCACTATTACCTCCTTCAGATGTGGATTAGGTTGGCTTCCTCACAGTCCTGGGAGATACTATATTGCCTCTAGCACTCACCACACTGTGTTCTGTCTATTCAGTTCTCCTCAGCAGAATATAATCTTCATGAGAGCGGTGATCATGGTGTGTCTTTTCCTATTATAACCACACAGTAGGAGCATAAGTGAATAAATGATGATGGCATCCTGGAAAAAAAGAAAACTCTAGAGGACCTTATGGTTTTCAAATAATTACAGGACAGAAAGAGGGATATGGTTCTTTGTAGTCTCAAGGGAAAGAACAAGAATAGAGGGAAATTGAGGGAGACAGCTTTTAGGTAGATGCAAGCAAGCTGTGCCCAATAGAGCTAGCAAATACGGGGTGAATTCTCCAGGAGTAACAAATTCCCCTCCACTGAGGTTTTCAAACATCGGTTGGATTAGATGGCCTTTAAAGTAAATATGGCTAGCTCATCTGGGGTCCGAATGAGGTTACAGACGATACGTATTTAGAATTTTGGTAGCAGGCCTCTAGATGTATACAGAATGAATTCTTTTCTTTTCTCCCCTCAGCCCAAGGTTTATTGATATTTGCGGAGTTGATATCTGCGGTTAAGAGGACATTGGCTCGCCTCCTTGTGATCATTGTGAGCTTGGGCTACGGCATTGTGAAGTAAGTACTGGCATGTTGGAAAGATACCGAGCTTCCAGTCTTGTGACTCCTCCCATCTACATTATGGTGACCTTTAAAGTGACCAGTGAAACTGGACACTTCTCAGTATCATCATACAAACCCCATAGGGAAATACCTGCAAGGACTTGTTTTTAAGGGATTTCCATGTACTGACCACTTTACACTGTCCTCAAATAAAGATCTTGAATTTGAATTCCAGTGGCTTTTTATAGTTAGATGAATGAGTAATTAGCTTTAAGGATAGGAAAATTTTAAATGATTCTTAAAGTTCAAACCATTTTCTCTTTCCTAGACACATAGTTAACGCTTTTTTTGGAGCATGGAGCTCCATGCGTGGAGCCCCATGTGGGGCTTGAACTCACAACCTCGAGATCAAGACCTGAGCTGAGATCAAGAGTCAGACGCTCAACCGACTAAGCCACCCAGGCGCCCCAAGTTATGCTTTTACAATTGTATTTGAGTATTGTAAGGGAGAGAGGACTAAACACCAGGTCAGCAGATTTCACATTGAAACCTGGCCATCCAGTGAGCACCCTACTTTTTCCAGACCCTCTCAGGCCCCATCTTTTCTCTCCCATGCCCGTGAGTCACTGGGAGTGACCATGGAAGAGCTTGTCCTCTTTATCCTCACTGCCCCTTTTTTTTTGTTCTTCCTTCTTCTTTAAAACTCTCCAATTCCCGGAAGCTCAAGCTTTCAGGCTGGATCACCTGCTCTGTCTTCTTATTGCAGTTGCCTTTCAAGTTCCAGATTTCTCCCTTCATCCCTTAACTCTCCGAGTACTTGCTTCGCTGTCTTTCTCAGCACTTCATGTGTCAGAATTCCCTGTGATTTCAGTATCCATGTGGGTGATCTTGTGAGTAACCTGATCTCGCCTCCCCACCTCGGCTCGTCTCACCTGTCCCCTCACCTCAGTTACTGATTCCCACTGCCACTTTGTAGACTTTATTATTGTATTTAACTGTACCCTCTTTATCATTGCAAATGTTAAGCATTGACTTTTCAACTATCACCTTCTCTTTTCCCATTTACTTTTTCTAATAGATTAGCCCATTTCATTCTTTGACCCTAATGTGGCCTCTGGCCTTTCGATCCTGCCATCTTCCATCGATCCTGTAGGGTGCTGAACAGCCGTGTACACCTGAAGCTCTCTGCCTTTCTGTCAGCCTCTCTTGATAAATCCAGCTTTCTGTCCGCCTCAGGCTCATACCCGAGCAGCAGACTCTTCCTGACCACAGTGCAGGCTCATTTCCCTTCATGACCCAGAACTTTAAGTGAATCCTGAGTGCTCCTGGCAGTTTCTACATCTTCTTGCCAATTGATTGTCCCTTTCCCACTCTCCAGAAGACTATTTTACCCCTTCTCTCCCCTCCAGTCTCAGACTCCCTACCCACATCCATCTTAACCGATTTTGGTTCTTTTCTCCCTGAGGAAATGGAAGCCATCAGAAGGGAGTTCAGTGCACTCCTGACACCAAATCTGTACCATCCCCCCCCATCTGGAGCACATACAGTGTTTTCCTCCTCTTGAGAGGCACATTCTTAAGTCCTGCCCCTGCCCTCGTGCTCTGGATCCCATTACCTCTCATGTGTCAAAGAAGCTGCTCCAGCAGCCGGCTCTGTGTCCTCCGGGGTCCTCAGTTTTCCCGAGGAGCGTCACTGCCACAGCATGCTGTTCATTCGGTCATCTTCCGGAGCAAACCTCCCTCCATCCCAGCCGGCCCTCTCTTCTGCGTCTCCTTCTTTCCTCTTCATCCCTGTGCAGCATCATTTCTCAGATGCGCTGTCTGTACTTGCCACTTCAACTTCCTTCGTTTTCTTCTGAACATACCGTAGTGAGGTTTTGCCTCCACTCCATTGAGACTACTCTTGTCAATCACCTGGACCTCTGTTGCCAAACCACATGGCCTTGCTCAGCCTTTGTGCTCGGGCCCTGTGGCAGCTTGAGTCTTGGAGCCCTGGCTGCTCCTCCCCAGCACCCCTGCTGGATTATGTCTTCCTGAGCTCCAGCACTGAAGTGCCCCAGGCTCAGGACCCAGATCTCTGTTCCAGCGACTCGCATCCCTGGGGCACACTCATCCAGTTTCTCGGCTCTAACGTCAGGACACATCCAGAGCGAACCCGCCCCTCCCTCCCACAGCCACCACCCTGGGTCCAGACACCATCTTCTTTCCCTAGATGACTTCACTGCACTCCTAACTGCTTTCCTGCATCTGCCCTGGTCTCCTGTCAGTCTTTTCAGACACAGCCGTAGCTGAGATGATCCTTTTTAAACATAACTAAGATCTCATTACTTTTCTGCTCATCTCACTCAGTAAACCCAATTCCTTTCTGTGGTTTTTTAGATGGCTGACCTCACCTCCTGCCACTCTCCCTTTAGAACACCCTGCTCCATCCTGCTGGCTTTCTTGCTGTTGCTGTTCCTTAAACACAAAAGACACTTCCTCATAGTGCCGTAAAGGCCACTGCCTGTATGCGTCTTCCCCCCAGATCCTGGGCGTGGTTTGCTCCCTCACTCTTGTCTCTGCTCACCATCCTCTCCCAGGGAGGCTAGTGCTGTCAGGATTCCCAGTGCAGTGCACACCCTTGGTCACCCTGACCCTCACCCCTTTTTTAGCGCCGCTTGATGCATATGTTAGGATTTGTTTTCTCTTCCCCCCACTTGGGTGTGACTTCCATGGAGTAGGAGCTGTGCCTGTGTTCTGCTGCTTCTTAAGGCTCCAGCAGAGTCCCTGGCACATAGTAGGCACTCCGTAAATACACACTGAATGCACGCATGTATGCTTGTGAGCTTGAGATTGGTGTAATTAGCAAGATTTTGGCCAGGAAACCTTTTTTCCGCTGGGTATTTATTGAGATTCCTTCTCAAATGCTTTTTAGGGTGTTGGGGGTTTGTTTGTTTTTGGCCTTAATACAGTATACAGAACACAGAGTCCTTGTGGGGAATCTTGTACCTCACAGTTCTAGTTGCGAACTTCAGAGCATTCACGGTTCTGGCTGTTGGAAGGTTCCAGTTAGGGGGCTGTAATGGTCAGAATTTAGATGAACTAAATCAGATATAGAGTCTTAACTATAAGTTGTGGATATTAGTTTAATTTTTAGCTAAATTTTGTTTTAAAGTGACTACATTAAGTGTTTTTCCAAAATCAGTTTTTTTTCTAATTACTCTGGCAAGAGAGTTTTGAGCTGAAATGTTTGTGCTATATGATATGCAAATTTCATGAAATTTCAGTTTTGTTTTCAAATTACTCACCACAAAAATCACAGTCTTTGCATTTTCCCAAATCATTGATATTTTTAAAGAATCAAAAATGTTATTTTAATTCTTTTCGATGTAAAGAATGGAAACTACAGTGTGTTAACACTTTTGTTTGGGGCATTGAGAGAAGAAAGGGAATAGAATTCGATCTCCTAATTAATATCCCTATTCTTTTTCTGCCCAAGTCAGAAAATCAGTGGATTATCTCTAACAAAAGTTCTCCCAGAACAGTTTTTAATTAATGTTCATGAAAGAATTAAGTTGCTCTTTCTGCCAGTGACACTTACAAGTTGGCATTTAGCCTCCTAGGTTTCCTCAGGCTACTCTTCCAGCCGTTGCAGTGAGTACCTGGTTATGCTAACCCTTTGGCACCTGGGGGGCTTCAGCATGTTGCTTCGTGGGCATCAGTACAGCTTCCTAATACTAGAGAAGGACGCCCGTTTCTCCTGAGCCTGTTAGTGCCCCGGATATAGGCTGTTTCTTAAAACCAAGGAAGCAGAGGCCAGGGGTGGAACAGGTTGATTTGATTAGATAGTGACTTCTCTATGTTGGAAATGGGACCATTTACTGTATTTGGAAGCATTTTACTTACCAGTGCTTTTTCTTTTTCTTTTTTTCTGTTTCCTCTTTCTCATTTTAGGCCCCGTTTAGGAACAGTCATGCACCGGGTGGTCGGACTTGGGATTCTTTACTTTATCTTCGCAGCTATTGAAGGCGTGATGAGAGTTATTGGGGTAAAAACCACATAATTCCATTCCATCCCTTTTTGTTGTTGCTATAAAATATGATTTTACTTTATATCTCCTGAGATGAATTTTTAAAGAGAGGACATTTATGAAAAAGGTCCAATTTGAGCTTTCTTCCCCCTATGGAATATTTCCCTTTTTAAGTACTTCCTAAAAGTAGTAAAAGTCTAGACAGAGCACTTCTTAAAATATGACCAATTATGAAGGTACCACTTGATGTCAGCCCAGGAATTAGCTCCATCTCAAAAACGCTAGTGGTTATTCATTATAAAGAACATCTGTCTTTATTGTTATGCAGTCTGAACACATTCATTTCTTCCTTAACCCTTGGGCTAAACATGTGGAAGTGAACAGAATTAACTGTACCCTTCACACATGCAGATATTACATCTCCTCACTCGTAAGTCTCATTTGGTTATAAGTATTCTCTGACTCTTGTGGACCCAAGTGTTTGGGGATTCAGCAGACTCCATTCATGGAAGAACCTTGAGAAGGTAGTGTCCATGGGGAAATGACTTGGGCAATGTGGGCAGGACTGCTTTACTCTCTAAGAAGAGGCAGAACATTTACATCTGGAAAAACCCCTAGATCTCTAGCTCTCGGTTTTACTTAACATGATTGATGACTGAGTGATTAAGCAGCTTATTATATTTTGCTTGATTCAAAGAACCTAGTAATTTTTACCCAAAATGTCTTTTTGGACTGGATGTGTAAATCAGATCACTGCATAGAGTGAATGATCTTAGGTTGCCATTTAAGTTTACTTCACATATTTTGATCTTGAAGCAGGTCCTTTGTCCAGTTTGTTAAAAGCCTTACTCATCTTCTTCCTGTTGTCTTCAGTACATCTGTATTCTATATGAGATACACCTACTCTTTTCATCTTTGACTCTTTGAAGGGTACATTTATTTTACTTTTACAGACTAGTGAAGAGCTTTGCATTTATATAATTTACCGGAACTAGTCTTTGTTAGAAAGAAAAAAGATAAATATCCCACTATATAGTATATACATTGTATTTCTTTAAAATTTTACATAGCCAACATCTTAGATATAGCTTTTAGGTATGATTTTCTGTCAACTTGTGATTAAAATGTCTCAACTATGGTTTGTTTTTACCCTTCCACAGTTCCTTTCCTTTTTTTTTTTTCATGTCCCATCACAGATAGTAGGAAAGATCAGGATTCCATTTCATTAGTGGCCCTGGCGGTAGGTTTGGTGGGGAGAGGGGAGAGATTGAAGTGGTTGACCTAAGTGGGGCTGGGGACATGACATGTTTTATTTGCCGTTCCATAATACAATTTTACATCGTCATTGAACAGGTAGATAACAAGCTAACATCTGTTGCTGCCAAAACAAAAATTTCCATGTGCTTAGGCACAGTTTTATTAGGAATAAAATTGTTATGTGGCTTTTGTAAAGTGATGGGATGGGCTAAATTGTTTTTCTTTTTCATATAGTAATTTCTATAATGAAACGTTCACATTCAGGTTTTCCCCCTATTTTTATCTTTCAGGGTTCTAACCATTTAGCTGTTATTTTTGGTGACATTATTTTGGCAGTTATTGACTCCATTTTTGTATGGTTCATATCCTTTACCATGTTCCTAAAGTAGTTTGTTGTATCATTAAAGGCAGATTATTTTCAGTTTGTATTTATAATAATAGAAAGAAATGTAGGTATACATTATTTTTTACCTCAATATAGGAATTTAGTTGAAGGTGAAAAAGCAACAGTTCCCCAAACAAAGAATATCTTTTTTTTTTTCTGTTACTTCAGCAAACTTAAGTACTCACTGCAGGCCCCATGCTGAGGAGGCAGAGAAGAAGAAGGTATTGTCCCTGCGTTTAAGGAATTCACACTCTGGTAGGGAAGACAAACACATAACTAGGAGCAATATAGCAATAATAATTGCCATTTTAAAGAGGTGCTCTGCAAACAGAGGAAAGAGAAAGCAATTCTAGTGCCAAAATCAGGAACGACTCCACAGAGATGGTGACATTAAATTGTGACTAGGAGGACAGATGGGATTAACTGGGAAAAGAATTGGGGAAAAGGCATCCTGGGAAGAATTGATGGGAACAGATAGTTGGAAGCGTGAAAATATGGGGGCAGTGATAGAACGTCCCAGAGTAGCTTGCCTATAAGTGGACGTATGTGGGAGAGTCATGGAACGTGGGGCCAGAAGGGAAGGATAGAATGACGTGCTCAAGAGTGTCAAGAGTGTCTTCTGCAGGGAGAAAGGAAAGGGGAATCAGAGCCACACAGGTGAGTAGCATGATGAAATCTGTTAGAAAGAACTCAAGAACGACATTCAAAAATGACCTGGAAGGGACACCTGGCTGGCTCAGTCAAAAGAGTGTGCAACTCTTTTTTTTTTTTTTTTTTAAGATTTTATTTATCTATTTGACAGAGAGAGAGAGTGTGTGCGCAAGCACGGGGAGGGGCAGAGGGAGAAGCAGGCTCCCCACTGAGCAGGGAGCCTGATGCGGGGCTCGATCCCAAGACCCTGGGATCACGACCTGAGCCGAAGGTGGATGCTTAACCAACTGAGCCACCCAGGCACCCCAAGAGCATGCAACTCTTGATCTCAGGGTTGCAAGTCCTTACCCCAAGTTGGGTGTAGAAATTATTTAAAATCTTATAAAAATAAAAATATAAAAATGACCTGGGAAAGGAGAGTCTAGAGTCTAGAGATAGGAAATCTGGTGAAGAGTCATTTGCAGTAGTCCAAAAAAGAGATGGTGAGCGTTAAAGATCGGGCAGAGAGAATGGAAAAAAAGACTCCAGATGATAGACTTAGTAGAAGTGGGTGGGAAAAGAAGAGAGAGCTCCAGAGAGGTCTTGCTGTCTCATTTGGGTGTCTGGGGACAGTGTTGCCATCCCCAAGGCAATGAACTTAGGGAAGGGACCATAATGGATGAAGTGTGAGCTGCCTAGGGCATTAGTGTTAAGTGGAGAGTTGGAAATCCTAGTCTGGAATTGGAACTGGTGATGAAGGTTGGAGGTCATCTTCATGTGAGAGAAGGTTGCAGCCCATGGAAGCGACCCAAGAACATGTAGACCAGTGAGAAGAGGACCAGGATGGTGCCCAGTGGGGGGTAGAAACATACATGGCTTTTTTCTTTTGTTTTTAACATGCATGGCTTTTTTTTATTTTTGGTCCTGGGGTGAAGCTTTGGTAAGGAGGGGTGGTCAGCAGTGGCCAGTACTATAGAGAGATGAACTGCCAAGGTGCGCCTGGCTTTGGTCATTCCACCGGTCACAATGGGACAGCAGGAGAGCAGGCTCAGTGACGCTGGTGGGGCACAAGCCATGTTACAGCAGGGGAAGTTCTAGAGGCATGGTAACCCATCCTTGAAGACCCTCCACTGTTTCAGTGACTCCAGTGGAGTCTGGGAAATTCCATTCTTTTTAACTCTGAGGCAGAGCCCTCTAACATACATTCGTGGAAACGGGAGGAACGCTAAAGACACTGACCTGGTCAGAGCAGGATGCACTGTTACGCATATCCCAGAACATTATTTTTATCTCTTTCTTCTGCATTTGCATCCTCTTTGAAACTCTTCTCTCTAGATAGATTTTATTTTTACCAAGTTTTTTTTGTTTGTTTCCACTCTCTTCAATACTTGTCATTTTGCTTTTAAAATTAAACGTTCTTTTGTTTCCTTGCAATTTCTTTCCATTTGCTCATCTTTGTCTCTCACAGGAAGGCCAGAGGGCTTGAGTTTGCCTGTGTTCCTCCTCTGCGAAGAAGCCCCCCTTTCTGCAGGCATGCTAACAAACATGGCCTTTTCTGAGTCCCCTGTGGGTGGTTTCTTCTAAACCCAGTCTGTCTGCTCTTTAAACTCCCTGTTTGTGAATTTTTAGTGTGGTTCCAAGTTAAAAACAAAAGAAAAAAGCCATTTAATTTACCATCCCTACTCTCTAAAGCAGTGGTCCTTAGCCTCGCTTGGGTACTGGGACCAAAAATGCCTTTGAAAGTCGAATGAAAGCTGGGGAGCCTCTTTTCACAAGATGAAAAACACACACCCCACAAAGTTTTGCCTGCAGTGGAGCATTTAAAAACCTCCAAAATTATATGCATGATTCCCGACTGTCTGAGGAGTATCTAGTTAAGAAATAACACCTGATTTAAAGGGTTGTTTCTGACCGAACTTGCTTAAAAATCTGTTCTACTTCTATTTTGAAGCTGCTGGTTTAGAATCCAAGTTTGTTGAAAAAATTATAGTTAAATACGTCGTATCTTTTCCAAGAATGATACTAATCTTATGTAGTGTCATTTTTATATTTTTCACATGAAAACACATTTAAAGACATTGAGCTCTGTTAACAAGGTGAACGACATTCCCCGGTTCTGCCCATGACCAGTGCCCTGGCCATGAGTGCTCATCCCCCAGGGCTGTGGTTCCTGGTGGCTGCAGCCGCATCACTTGTTAGGGTTGCTCAGCTGACCTGAGGAGGGGCAGGCAGGATGAATATACCCGGCATCAGGATAGGCAGAACCTAGCTGTTCGTCTCTGCATTGCCGGCTCCGATCTTAACTTCCTCCCTTCTGTGGTCGTGCATTGAGAAAGTGAGCTAAAGATAACTGCTTAATTTGGAATTGTCTTGTCCCCAGAATTATATATGCTTGGAGCCTTTAATAAATTAGTCTGTTCTTCAGTCAAGTAATTGAGCTATAGACATGGCATTTTTAAAAATCTGTGTTATCTTTTTTCCTGGTAATTTACAGATACGTACTTCAAAGATTTTTTGTTCTTAACCACCCACAAGGTGGTTCACTGGGAAAAACAGTAATGCAGCTTGGCAGAAAATTCCAAAGACAAGCAGCTCTAAAGGCCCAATTCCATCTGGTTTTGAATGAGGGTAATTTATCTCCTTCATGGACAGTGTTGACTTTAGTCCGTTCCAACACATAATGAGCCAAATTGGAGTGGGGAGATAAGGAAAACAAGGCAAAAGATTTAATTTGCGTAATGATTAATATTTTTAATAAAGATGCTTGAAATAAAAGTCATAAATCCAGAAATTAAAATAATCTTGGTTAGTGTTTCATAGTGAGAGAAAGAAAATTTAGTATCCATTTCAGCTTGAACGTGAATTTCCTATGTTTGCTTTTAGATGGCTAGTTGGCAGTTTTCTTTACCGAAATGAAAAGTCTGCGTTTTCCGTGCAGGAAGAGTAGATGTCTTAAGTGGTTACAAATGGCAAGCAAAAGAAGCAGGTGTGTGTACGTACAGGAGTGAGCGCTTGCGTAATGCCCCTGCTTCCTTTGCTTTATTGAACCTAACATAGGTCTCCTGTAAGAATCTGGTGCTCAAGTAAAAGAAGAAATAACTCGGAAGATTCAAAGCCATTGCTTTTCTCATGAAGCCCTCTCCCTCCTTTTTTCTGCTTGTTTTAATTGTTTGCTGTTTTGCTGCAGGCCAATGACTCTGATCTTGTGCTTCTGGCCAGTCTCCCTCTCTCTCTCCTTGATTCTGGCTTGTGCTGGTGGATATCCTTTTCCTACTGCAGCAACGCGTTCACGTTGCTTCTCACCTCAGGATGACTGGGCCTGTTTGCTTTCAAAACCACTTTCCTTCGAGGGGAGAAATGATTTCAGCTTTATTTAAATTTAACAGTGTCTTGGTAAGTGGAGGTTTTGGCAGTTTTGAATGCTTTTGATCTCTTTATTCCTCGGCTTCTCAGAAATACTTTTGAATTATTCAATGTGACCATATCTTTAACATAGAAAATTCATTTTAATCAAGAATTTTTAAAAAGTATTTGTCTTGATAACGTTGAAGGAATACAGCATGTTTGCATTTTTGTAAGTTCCAACAGTAGCCTTAATTGGTTGAATTGTGTTGTTTTAGAAGTTGATTTTCTTTTGCAACTCACTGGTCATTTTGGAAGACTGAATAGCGGTTTTGGTAATTTGAGTACTACCATGAAGCTTCTGATTCATGAAGTATTTGGAATTTAAAATAGGCATAAAACAGAGTTTGCCACTTCCATTCTTTTGCTCCATTCTGTTATTTTCAGCACACGGTTCATGAACAAAGCTTGGCGGTGTGCTCCAGAGGAAGCAACTCCCATTTACGAAGAGACAGCTCTGGCTTGAATCCCAGCTTCACTGCCGAGGAGTCAGTGAAGAAGCCTGTTTTTGCTGCTTCATACTTGGCAGTGTTGAGCTTAACCTGATCCCTGTGCTCCTGGAAAATAGCCATGGTTAAGAAAAACCCCACCCTTTTGTGTTCTGGGAAAAGGCTTACTACAAAGGACTTACATGAGACATAAGTCCACGAGACTCCCAGATGCCCCTTTGTTACCTATGACAAGGCCAGACACAGAGCTGTGTACCTACTGATCAGCCTGGCCCAGACTGAGCAGCCTCCCTCCCTAGGTCCCTGAGCTTTCGTCCACCACAGCCCTGCTCAGTGGCCCCTCTTAAGAATCTGCACACCTCAGGGAAAGTCATTCCTGAGTGGCTGTCCAGTCATGCCACCCACTTCCCCACACTTGCTTTCCAGTCTTGTTTACCCCTTCCTACAAAAACAAAGCCCCGTCTGGCCTGACCTGTGGGACTCTTGCAGATCTTAGAGTTGGAACAGCCTCCCCATTACAATAAGCCTCTGCCTGTTGCAATAATCTTTTGAATGAAGTCTCTCCTGACCTAAGTGCAGATTTGTTTTATTTAACGTATTTCATTTTTCAGTTTATACAATGGAATTGATAGATGACCTCACTTCTTAATTATGGTCATTCAGAGGATAAAAATAGAGTAGACTGGAAAGAAAAAAATAAGAAAGAAACAGAGACAAAAGCACAAGCCTAAGGGCATGTCATAATGTGATCCGTAAGAGTGTCTGGCCTAAGGGGGCTCGTTGTTTAGTGTATATGCTGCTCTATCCTGTGTCGTGGGAGCTTGGCCTTGAAGGAGAACATCATAGGGCCTCTTGCTCGTTGTCTTCCTCAAAGTTTGTTTAGTTCAGACAATGGTAAATTATAAAGCAAAACCTGTGATAAAATCAGTATCATGATCATATAGTATTGGCTAAAATAAGATTTTTTTGTGTTTTTATAGGAACTATATTTAGCAGTACTAATTTTAGAAATGTAGCAGAAGGTTCTTATGTTGTTTTTAAACTGTTTATTACCACTTAAAATGTTTTTCCTTAACTTTTTGCACATATTTATAAGTTTGGCACAAACTATGAAGACTCTAAGGCTAAGAAAGAACACGGTGAAGTTTTCTTTATACAGGCACTTTACAAATACTCTGATCTTTGCCGTACTGGGTAAGCTATTTAATTTTCTTACTATAATAAATTATTTCAGTATTTCATGTTCCTTCAAAGGTGACTTTTTGGTGTGTTTCAGCTTCTATAGTGTTTATGGTGTGGACAACCAAGACATTTAGAATTGCAAAATGTCAATCAGTAAGTATAATCTTCCTATTTAAACAGTTTTCATTTTTAATTATACGATTTTGGGTAGTTTTGAAGAATTTAGTTTGTGTTTATAAACAGGTAATTTTAGTAGAGACTTTTAGTTTAGTTTGAATTATTTTACATAGGATTAAAGGACTTTTCCCTCCTTTAAATGAATCTGAAAATATTTCTCCTAAATCTACTTTTCTAATTATGTTCTTTTCTCAACTTCCCCTTTATATATTTTGAAAAATAATTACCTTCCTATATAATTTAAGATAACAGGAAATCTTTTTCTTCTTGTATACCATGAAATTGGGTTTTTGTTATCTTAAATGGGACTGTAAACCTTAAGTCTGGCATGTTTCTAGGATGGTACACTCATCATGAACCTTCAGGAGATACTCTCTGCAGGTTCTCCAGGTAGAAGATACATTTCTTAGATTTAAAACTTAAAAGGCCTTTTTGGGGGCTTCTTGATTTAAAGCTAGTCTCTAGTTCTAAATAAACGTTACAGACAGCCCTCTGAGCATCCTAGACTTCTGCCTCAGGGATAATTTAGTGAGAGAAGAAACTGAACTTTCCTGGAATTTCTTTTTTCTCCTCCCCTCACCTTAGGGTTTTTCACTTGGAGTTCTAAGTATATCTTCTGGATTTTTACTTTTGTTTTGTAAATCTTTCTGTTGAACCTAAAATTTGATGGAAAGGAATGTTTATAATGTTAAACAGCCCTTAGAAACATTTCAAACAACATATAATAAAATCTCCTGTCTTACTAAAAGCAAAATAACCTATTGGGAAAAATATTGCATCAAGATCTTTACATCGGAAATTTCTAATACCATCGATGTTGAAAGTACCCATTGTGAACTTGCTTCTGATTCTCCTGTTACCCTGCCTCACAACTGTTCTCATCTAGAAGATAGATTGAGTGATCTCAGAAGCCCCTTTAAACACTAATTCTTTTTTTTTTTTTTAAGATTTTATTTATTTGTCAGAGAGAGAGAGGGAGAGAGCACGCGAGCATAAGCAGGGGGAGCAGCAGGCAGAGGGAGAAGCAGGCTCCCTGCCAAGCAAGGAGCCAGATGCAGGACTCAATCCCAGGACCCTGGGATCATGACCTGAGCCAAAGGCAGACGTTTAACCAACTGAGCCACCCAGGCATCCCTAAACACTAATTCTTTATGATCCTGTAGTATATAATTTGTGTTAGGGTTTTATTTATCTGATTGGTTATAAGGCTGAAGTAGGAGGCATTCATGTTAATTTGATAAAGATAGCATTTCTTAGTTTTTATTTTCTTAAAAAACTTATCTGGAAGATGAACTAGTTGGAAAGATTTCATTAGTGTTTGTCATTGTACACTATTTGAATGGGAAATCTATCTGTGTTTATCAGAACATTAACATTTCATGTTTGAATTGTCCTTGTTATAGGATTGGATGGAACGCTGGGTTGATGATGCATTTTGGAGCTTCCTTTTTTCACTTATCCTTATTGTAATAATGTTTTTGTGGAGACCATCAGCAAACAATCAGAGGTACCTAACACGGGAAAATTCAAGTTTGGCAAGCCTTTGTTGATCACTGCTACTGTGTTCAAATAAAAACACGTTCATACAAACTGAGGAAGTCCTCGCTTTTAAAGGAGTACACAATCAAGTAGGGAGACAGACATAATGCAAGACCGTGAAATAAGAGATGTATAAACTAGGAAGTCCAGGGGATGAGGAAGCCTCCTTGAAAGGCAGCACCTTCCTTGAGGAAAGAAGCAGAACACTGAACGACGGAGCTGAGAAAGAATGTACATTTTCTGAGGTAGTGGGGAAAAACATGATATACCTTGGAGGCTATTGAGGCATGCATTTTGGTTGATACTACTTCCAGTGGAGGGAAGTAAAGCTGGAAAGGAAAGGTAGGACCAAAATCATAAGGAGCTCAAGTGGTAAGTTCAGGTTGTACCATTGGCTGCATGTGATAGGAAGGCCCACCTGCCCTTGCCCCACTCCTCTTCCCCAAGGAAGGGGCTGTGAAATTTCTTGAATGCCCTTCTAGGGAAAAATGAAAAAGTATATACCAGTGTGTGTGTTTCTCCCTCTCTTTTTACAAGTATATAATAATTGGGACACCTGGGTGGCACAGTTAGGTGTCTGACTCTTGGTTTTGGCTTAGGTCGTGATCTCAGGGTCATGAGATCAAACCCCGAGTCAGGTTCCGCACTCAGTGCAGAGTCTGCTTAACGCTGTCCGCTGCCCCATCCCACTGCATTCACGCACACTTTCTCTCTCTGTCTCTCTAAAATAAATAGATAAATCTTTTTTTAAAAAGTATATAGTAATTGTACATAAGTATGTACTTACACATATACGCTGTTCTGCACCTTCTTATTTAAGATGTATCTTTCCATATCATCTTGTATAGATCTACCACATTTTTTTTAAGTAGGCTCCGTGTCCAGCATGGGGCTTGAACTCATGACCCTGAAATTGAGAGTCACATGCTCTGTGACTGAGCCAGCCAGATGCCACTAGATCTACCACATTATTTTTAATGGCTCTTTCTTATTCCATAATATGAATGTAGCCTGATTTATAGAAGCAGTCCCTAATAATTAGGCAGTTTGTTTCTGTGATTATTGTTATTATCAGCAATGCTTTCTGAATGTATTTCTGACCTAGCAAATGTGGCTCAGTCAGTACGCTTTCTTTTCACCGGTAAGATTAGCAATCTACCTTTTGTTAGGGGATAAGTTAACAAGTAGTGGGCAGGGAGGGTAAACCTGACAGGGAGAAAAAAGTGCAGCAGGAAGTTCCCTTCCCTTAACATTGCAGAACTGCTTTCCAGAAAGATCTTATCCAGTTACACTTTGACCAGCGGGGCTTAAGAGTTCCAGTTTCACTGTTTCATTGCTAATAATCTTTCCTAAATTGAAAGTAAGATAATTAAATTTTTGTTATTTGAATTTATAAGAAACTTTTTATTTTTTTTAAATAATATTTTTTTATTATATTATGTTAGTCACCGTACAGTACATCCCTAGTTTTTGATACAAAGTTCCATGATTCATTACTTGCATATTTTTTAAATGTAAATATTTTTGTGTAATGATGCTTTTAGATATGAACTGAAAACCGAACAGGTTTAAATGCACTAATAAAACTACTCCTCCTTGTTTCTGATGTAGATATGCCTTCATGCCGTTAATCGATGATTCTGATGATGAAATTGAAGAATTTATGGTACCATCTGAAAACTTAAGTAAGTGATATGTTTTCTTATTAAATGACCATTGTATTGCACCTTGTACCTTTACTTATTATGCAAAGTCAGATACACTTTTTTCCTGTTAAAATAATTTTAAAACGATATCTGCCAAAACGCCTATTATGGTAGACAGTCACAAAAGGAAAAGTCAGTAATGAAATTTTCAAGATCATTAATGTAGTTTGAGCTTTTGTTACCTGTTCGCTTTTAAAGTCTAAGTAGTAAAGTAGGTAAACTGTTTCACACCAACAATTTAGTTTACATTGTGCTTAGCTCCTGATAATCTTCTTCTCAATGATGATTGCTAAATTTCCTTGAGTCACATCTTCTTGCTCTTCAGAATTATATATATCTGTAATTTCCTGTTCTTTCCCAAACCATTTCTAATTACAGTTTTGGTGCTATTTTCGTCTTTCAGTTAATTTCTGCATTTTATCATTTTATTAATTTTACCATAATACTTTAAGCGTTTGTTAAGGCAACATCAATACATAATTCAGTTGCTGAGAATAAGTAAGTGTAGAGCTGTAACGTGTTTATGAATTTTATCTCTCAATACTATTAAGCAGTCAGTACCACAAACTGATAAGTAGAGTCAGTGCAATCCCAATCATGATTCTAACTGACCTTAAAAAAAGTACAAACGGTTGATCTGATTTTTTTTTTTTTATTTCATTTAATAATTGAGAGAGAGAGAGAAAGCATGGGGGGAGGAGCAGAGGGAGAAGAGAATCTTAAGCAGACTCCCTGCTAAGCATGGAGCCCGACTTAGGGCTCGATTCCAGGACCCTGAGATCATGGCCTGAGCCAAAATCAAGAGTCAGATGCTCAACTGACTGTGTCACCCAGGCGCCCCAGTTAATCTGATTTTAAAATGTATGTGGGAAAGAGAAGGACCTAGAAGGGCCCAGACATTCTTATAGTTACGACATGGACAGATCTTAAAAACATTATGCTAAGTGAAAGAAACCAATCATAAAGATCACAAGTTATATGATTCTAATTAGATGAAAAGTCCACAAAAGATAAATCCGTAGAAGACAGGAAGTATATTGGTGATTGCCAGGGTTTGGTGGAAGGAATGAGTAGTGAGTGACTACTGATGGCCATGGGATTTCTTTTTAGGTGATGAAAATCTTCTGAAATTAGTGGTGATGGTTGCACAATTCCTTGACTATCCTGAAATCTACTGAATTGTTCACTTCAAGATAGTGTGGGAATTTTATCTCAATAAAATAAAATTAATGGATTTACAGTAATTTCAAGACTTACAAAAATTTCAAGTTCTATTCATCAGTATAGTGTGGTATTGGCAGGAGGTTGGAGAAACACAGCAATGCATCAAAATGGAGTCCAGAAATAAATCCACACATATGTGGTCGGTTGATTTTGTTGTTCTTGTTATTGCATTAAGTAATAACATTCTGAAGAATGTACTTTTACAAGTACCAAATTGATTCCATATAATAGGTTTCTAAAAGTTTTGTTTTCAAAAGGAATGCAGTAGAGGCGCCTAGGGGGCTCAGTCGGTTGAAAGTCCGACTCTTGATTCCGGCTCAGGTCATGATCTCAGGGTTGTGGGATTGAGCCCCACATTGGGCCCCATGCTAGGCGTGGAGCCTGCTTGGTATTCCCTCTCTCCCTATCCTTCTTCCCCTCCCCTCTCTATAAATGAATGAATGAATGAATAAATGAAAAAATAAATGAATGAATGTAATGCAATTATTAAAGTAGCTCCAAACTGGAAACCTCATTTGTCAACTGATTTTTGACAAGGGCACCAAGACATTTTATGAGGACAGAATAGTATTGTCACCAACTAGTGCTGGAACAATTAGATAAACACATGGAGGGAAAATCACCTAGACTCCTTACGCAGATGTCACATAATAATTAATTCAAGATGGACCACAGACCCTACATGTGAAAACTTAAACTATAACTCTTCTGGTGGCCCTGGTGGCTCAGTCAGTTAAGTGTCCAACTCTTGATTTTGGCTCAGGTCGTGATCTCAGGGTTGTGAGATTGAGCCCATATTGGACTCCACCCTGGGTGTGGAACCGGCTTAAGATTCTCTCTCTCCCTCTGTCCCCACCCCAAAAAGAAAAACTATAACTCTTCTGAAAGAAAACAAGAAAATATCTTTATAACCTTGAGTTAGATAATTTCTTAGGACGTAAGCAGTTACCATAAAATTTTAAAAACTGGTAAATTAGATTTCACCAAAGTTTAAATACTTATCAAGAGAAACATAAGAAAATGAAAGGCAAGGCTTAGACTGGAGTAAAAGATTCTCTGTACATGATACATGACAAAGAACATGTATCCAGCCCAAGACTGGAATAAAAGATCCTCAGTACATATATCTGAGGAAGGATTTGTATCCAGAATATAAGTAAAATCCCTATAAGTCAACAAAATATAACTCCATTTGTAAAAGACAAAAAAATACTTGAATAGACACTTCACCAAAGAAGACAAAGGAATGACCAACAAGCATGTGAAAAGGTACTCAGTATAATTGGTCATCAGGGAAACACAAATTAAACCAGAGTGGGATACCACCACATATGCACTAGAATGGTTAAAGTTTAAAAGACTGACAGCGTGAAATGTTGGAGAGGATGCGGAACAGCTAGATCACTCAGACACTGCTGGAAGGAATGGAAAGTAGTAAGACTTGTTTAAAAAGTAATTTGGTTCTTAAAACGGTAAACATATACCTACCATACAACCCAGCCATTCCACCCCAAGATATTTACCCAGAAGATATGCTAGAAATGAAAGCAGATGTTCACAGATAGATGCTGATGTACACTATTATTTTCAGCAACTTTAGTCTTAATAGTTTAAAACTGGATCAACAGATGAATGGATAAAGTATTTGTAGTATACCCACACAATGGGCTACTGTTCGATATCAAAAGTAACAAACACTACAATGTAAGTAATCTCAAAACCTTTATATTGAGTGAAAGTAGCCAAATCCTAAAGAATATAGAGTCCATGGATTATGGTTCTATATATGAAGTTCCAGAACAGGCAGAACTAAGCTGTGGTGATTATGGAAATCAGAACAATGGTTGCTTCTGGTAAGATTAGAATTGACCGGAAAGGAATTTAAAGAACCTTCTATAATGATGGAAATGTTAAATGTTGCAGTTGAGATGGTAGTTACACAAGTATGTATGTTTGTGAACTCTCTTAGGCTGTACACTTAAAATTTGTGTATTTTATTATCTATGTTGTACCTCAGTTTTAAAAATCAGTGTATTGCCCCATTAAGAGAATAGATCTCAAATGTTGGGATTTTAAATGCTCCATGGAAATGTTTTTTGATTGAGGAACCTCATCTTCATGTATTATATTAACTTATGATCAAACATATACCAATTGTCCTTATTTATGGAGAAGCACAATTTGCAAATTATAGTAATAACTAAAATGATTACTTATGGGACAGAGATTACGTGTCAGGTACCTTGTCTAATGCTCATCAGAACTCTGTAAGGTAGATGTCAGTATCATCCCATTGTGTTGCTGGGGACGCTGAGTCACAGAAAGTGTACTTCTTTGCCCAGGGTTGCATAGGGAGAGCCAGAATCCTAGGTCAGGCAGTCTAGTTCCGGAACTCACGCTCTTCACCTCTGCTCTGAAACTGCTGGCAGAGGGGAGAGCCTTGGTCAAATAGGAAGGAAGAAAATCCTTCTCTTTCCCATTTTATATTTACCATAGGAACATTCCAAAATGTACACATCAGAGAAGTACAGGCGTAGACAAAGGTGTTTTATTCTTGAATATGAGACTAAAAATTCTATAGATTTTTAAATCCATAAACTTTAAAATGTAGTGAAACTCTTTAAGGAAACATGTATATATGTTTGCTTGTTTGTTTAAACTCCTGTAAAACTAGAATTCAAACTGGCGTCTTGAAAACCTGGTTGTTATTGCAAATATTTGTGAAATCTATTAATTTTTGCCATCCCGCCTACATTTCATGTTAAAGCCAGCACCCTGCCCGAAGCTTCTACTATTAACCCTCCTTTAAATATACGTATATAAATAGTGTGTGTATGTATACGTACACATCTATATATGAATCTATATAGATATAAATACATGCGTAGATCTGTGTTGGGTTATTAAATGTGAGATTATGAAGGAAAATAGTATTTTATAATTTTATATATTTCTCTCCATAATGTTTCTCATTGTAGCTGAAGGAATAAAATTGAGAGTCTCAAAAACGGTTTCCAACGGAACAGCCAAACCTGCTACTTCTGATAATTTTGTGAGTAGAGTCTGTATGTAATAGAGCCTGTGTCACAGTCATCAACTATTAGGAAACCATTCTCTGCTGAGGTTTTTTGTATGAAATTCAGTGTTACCACGCAGCGATACTAGTTAAGTCTGACGACTGTAACCGCGGTAGACGCCGGCTCCTGGGGTGCCCTTCTTGGACCAGCAGCATGAGCGTCACCTGGGAGCTTGCCCGACGCGCGGGCTCCGGCCCACTCAGACCTACTGAATCTGAATCGGCTGCTTCACAGGATCCCGTAGATGACTCATATGCACATTAAAGACGGAGAAGCTTTGACATAGTAGAAGCTTCTGTTAATTTTTCGACATTTTAAAGTGATTTTTGAAGCCATTTCAGATAACATCTGTTATTTGTTAGGAAAGGACTTTGTGTATTGCCTGTGCAGTTAACAAAATTAGCATCTGTTATAGAACTGTGGAAGCTTGAAGAAAATGGTAAAATAGAGAGTAGAGATGAGTTTTTTAATATTTTATGCATATGAATTAGTCATAGTGGAAGTGCCTCTCATACAGTTTTATATTCTGCTTTCTTATAATTGTTTATGCTGTGATTAATAGAGTATAAAATTTATGCTTATAAGTTCTGACGGAACAGATGATCCACAAGAACAGTTTGATCTGTTGGTTTTGGTAAATTTTTTCATTTTTATTTTTGGTAATCAATAATTTTTTAGAATGTGTTCTTTGAGTAGTTTTATGGTGATTTAAACTTTTTAAAAATTGCAACAGTTTTATCTGGCATTAGAGCTGTTAAACTTTAAATTCATTAAAATATTTTCCTTTTATTTTAGGGATATGTCTCAGTTTATTTTAAAACTAAATGTTTGTAAGCACATCAAGGGAATACTTTTTCATTTCCCTAAATTAAGGGCAGTCAGCTCTTGATCAGAAGCCTTATCTTAAGACTTATTTCTACTTGAGACTCAGAGAATTGGGGTTCCTATTAATACTGGCTCAATCGCTTTGTCTCTCTCCCAGGTGTGCAAGATGTGATTAATACTAGAAAGAGTATTCCATGTAGCCAGGTAGATTACAAAGAAGCATTTTGATTTATTTTATTTTATTTATAAATCAAAATACTTAGTATGCCTTTTATTTTTCTTTCTCCCAGTGAGATAACCATAAATAGGTTTCTGCTAAAAAACGGGTATGCTGACTGACCTGCTTTCCTTTTCTTGTCTCCTAGCAGAGAGATGAACAGAAATATAAGCGACAGAAGTAAATAGGCTTTTGTAAATTTAGAGTATTTGTACTGTCATCTTTTTCTGTTGAAAAATTATAAACTCATGATATAAAAACATTAACAAATTAGTCATAATGAGTACTGGGAGCAAAAACCAATAAAAATCAATATTCTTGCAATTTTCTGTCTTATAAATCAACTGTGTTTCTACTGTGGTTTTTCAGGACAGAATGACACCTTGCATCTAACGAAAACCAAGAAGAAGTACAAAATTCCAAGTTCAAATTTATTAAGAGAATACTGGCAGAATTTCTGTGTGGCATAAGTGCCAACTTCTTAGGATATGTAGAAATGCAAAGAATCATGCATTTGAATCTTAATGCTTAATTTTATATACATTATATTTTAAAATTCTCCTTTCAGGTGATACTAAGCAAATGCTAATATATAAATATTTACTTCTACAGGATGAAGATTTGAAGTGGGTGGAAGAAAATATTCCCTCTTCATTCACAGATGTGTAAATATCCTCTGTTAAAGTTTAAGTCTGAAATTTAGGATATCGTATAACGAGATAATTCTCATACTTTGTCATGTGCTTTTCAAACATCATACCTCCATATGTTTTTATAGGCCTACATCACTAGCAAATGACTGGTTTCATGTCAGAATACAAAGAAAACACCCTGCCTTTTTCTTTCTCCTCCATTTTTCCCTGGACAGCAACTACTTTAATACTTGTAGCGTATAACCAACTCCAGCCTTTTCTCATCTAAGTTTTTCAGGATTAGAATCAATTTTATTTTGTTTCAACTTCCTATTATGGAAAAGTTCAAACATACATAAAACATTTTTTTCAAACACATGGAACAACAATGCCATGTATGGTGGGGAAGCTGTGGAGGAAAAACACGAGCATCAGAAGAATAGAGTGCAGACAAAGCCCCTCAGGAACTTTGAGCTAATCAGGATCAAGATCCTGTTTGACACAAGAATTCTGTGTAGCTATTTCCGCCACAGAAAACAGTAGGATAGCCAGATATGATAACGTTTTCATATCCTGTTCTTTCCCTTCCCCGCTCCCATTTACTTCCTATTTAGACAGTTCCTGTCGAGTATGAAATTCTGTTTGCATGTCATAGGATGATTTGACTAGATCTAACATATGATGCAATCTATTATGAGATAGACATAATGACTTTTCCTTACCTCTGATAAGCCATTAAAGACACAGCAGAGTTCACCTCCTTCTTCAGTGCACTCAATACATCTTAATAAGTTTTAAAGTCATTAACCTCACAGAGGAACTGTTTTTAAGATTGCTGGTGTTTATCTCCAGAGTGCTGAGCACCCGACCGTGGTCTTCTGGGTCTCACAGGTTCTGGTTCATGTTTCCCCTAAAGCAGTCTTCTCCCTGGATTTTCCTTAATAGAAGCATTACAAACAATCTCTCCTGGCCCCTTTCTCACACCTGGCTCGTCTCTTGGTTCTCTTTCTTCTGCCCTCACCGTAGCCTGCTCTGTAAGTGGCGTCCCCTGGAGTCTTGCAGTGATGGCACTTGCGTGTTGCAGCTCCAGCAGATAGACTTTTCCTCCAGGCTCTCCCTCTCAGTGAGGGGGATCTATCACTCATCGAGGCTCTACACTTGGCTTTTCTTTTTATCCATACTATCTTTCCCAGGCGAAGGTTATATTGTATAACTCTCTGTCCAGTACCTTCACCGGTAGACATCCAGTCAGCAGTAGTAATGATATGGGAATTAAACAGGTACTTGATTCCATAAATACCACCTTTCATAGTATGTTTACTCATCCCTCTTTTTTTTAATGTACATATTTAAGGTGTACGTGAAGATTTGCTCTACATACGCATAGTGAAATGATTACTACAGTCAAGCGTATTCATTCCTGTTAAGTTCTCACAAAAGCACATGACATCAGTTAGATAACACATCACTACTCGATACTTGTCCAGCTGTTGAAAGTGAAAAATGGCTGGGGCTTAAAAAATAAATCCATAGTCGGATGTCAGTTGTGTTTGGAATTACTGATTTGTATGGTATATTCATTGATATTCTTCCAACATATTTCCCTCTAGAATTGCTCATCTTGCCTTGTTTCCATTTGAAGTTATGATTATTTTCACATTTCAGTTTTTAACTGAAATTTTTTTTTAAGTATAGCACACATTCTGGAAAGTATAGAATCCTAAGCTCCAATAAATTTTCAATATGAACACATTCGTGTAACCAGCACCCAGATAAGAAAAAAAAAAGAACATCATCAGTGCCCTAAAAACCCCTTTGTTTTCTTCCCAAATCACAACCCCACTTTCCAAAATATGCTGCTGTCCTGACGTCTCGTAACTGTAGATTACTTGTGTCAGTTTAAAAAATGTATCCCTTGCTAATCCATTCCTTTTCTTTGCTGCATAGTATTTCATTGTGTGAACATACTAGTTGACCCACATGGGCTATTTTTAGTTTGGGGACTCTTAAGAACAGTATGAAAATTCCTCTCCATGTTTGTTGGTGAACCTAGGTGTTTATTTCTGTTGGCTGTGTTCCTCTAGGATTGAGAATTTGTAGGTCACTGAATATGACTGTATTCAGCGTTAGTACATACACTAGACTTTTAATAACATTGTCATCTGTTTCTGTTTTGTTTCAGAGCTCTTCCAGTGTTAGTGGATTCAGATGAGGTAAAACATATTTTTTGCTTATTTTCTTGGTGCTGTTATTTTCACAAAGTAGAAATGTATTTCAGAAAGAAATTCTGGAACTTTATAAAATGATTTCAAATTGAGCAGGTTGGAAGACAGTGCACTGGTTTGTCAGTTAAGTGTAAAGGAACTCGATCCTCATTTAAAACAGGAGCAAGATAAGTGCTTGTTGATATGAAGGAAGGGAGAATTATTTTATAAGATTTCAAGTCTATGATTTTCTAACATCTTGTACGTTGGTAAGAGTTCAGAATACTTTAAGATGGCAGTTTGTCTAAATTTCTTTTATTTGAGATATTTTGCTGGGGTATTAAATAGAGTTTCTATCTCATTTTCATTTATAAGCAGGAGACGTGAATAGAGGATGTGGATTTGGGAAGGTTTGGGGGAGGAAAATGAGTTATGGGTCATCTGGACATTGAAGGGTAGCCCAAGACGAGAAGAAGTCTGAATTGTGACAAAGGGTGGATGTGGGGAACAGGAGCTTTCAGGAAGGAACCGTAGAGGGAAATAAGTGGTGGCCAAGGCGTGACTTAGGTGGTGGCTGGGGAATAGGAGAGAAGCCACAGCTGAAGGTAAGGGCGGTGACCGGCCGCAGCAGGTTGACCGGACCATAGCGGGAGGTTTTGAGGAGGCTTCAGTGGACATGCACTTGGCTACAAAGCAGTTGAACTTCAGGATTTAGAACTCTATGGAAAGATACACCATGGAGAATTGCTTTAAAATGGCATTTGGAGGATTCATGTGATAAATAATTTTATAATTTCAAAATACATGAATTGTGTAAAGTGAGACAGATCCCCGGATGAACTATGCCTAAGAAATCCATGTTAGCCCCGTCCCTGCCTCTCACCGGTGATTCTGAACTCCAGATGCTTTCCAGCTAGCAGGATGTTCAAGTTTTCTGAACTTGCCAATGGATATTGGCCATCCATCACTAGAAGTGTGGATTATCTGGTGTTTATTTTCTGTATCTAATATTTCTGTGTGTACCATGGAATATACTTAATCCCCCACAAAACTGTGACCATTGAAAGATTAGAGAATTTTGTTATGTTCTGGAAGGAGCATCAACATTTACAAGCATATCTTTTGTTGTTGTTGTTGTTTTTTCAGGAAATCATGACCAGATCTGAAATGGCAGAAAAAATGTTCTCTTCAGAAAAGATAATGTGATTGGAACCCACAGAAATGAAACCTAGTTCACGGTGAAGGACTTCCTCAAGACTGAGAGAGCTTTGTTTTGATGTAGTACAATGAGGTTTTATTGCATTATCTTGGAAATCTGTGTATTACAACTAAGAATTCAGGTGGTAGGAGGGTTCTGCGACCGTTTTAAGCTACTCTGGAATGTCAGCTTCATGTCCGTCAAATTGCCTGGATTTGGAAATAATCTAAGAAAAGTATTATGATAAAGAAATATACCCAAATGCCCTTAGCTGAGAGGTAGCAAGGATGCGGATTTGGATTTTCTCATTTCTCTGGAAAATATGACAATTCCAGACTTAAAAGTACCTTTTACATAAGCACTCCTGCTATTCTTCCACTAACCTTTGAGTATATGATGTCATTCTTCTGTAATGTGGTAAAGCAGCGCCTTCGTCTCCTGGGTTTGTAGTGACTAGATGCAATAATAGTTTTCTTTGACTTTTATACTGAAGTGATTTGAAATTAAGTAAAACTTGGTTAGCCTTAGAACATAAGCCTGTTTATATGGTTAGCTTTGGTGTGTGGGTGTGGGTGTGGGTGTCTATACGTATACATACGGGTCCATGCAAAGTCCTTGTTTGTAAATATCACCATGCACACCAAATCACAGAGTTGGGTCCTCTCTGTCTGAGCTCAGGGGAGCACAAGTACACAGGAAAGAGATCTCGATGGTCACTTCCAAGGATTTGCTCTGCCATTGTCCCCTCACTCAGGCCATATGCGCACACACGAGCTGCTGCTGAATCTGTCTGGGGCAGGTGCTGACACGTGGCCACATCGGGGTTCCTCTCCGGCAAGCTGGGGACCCATGACCAGGGAGCCTTGTAGACACTATTACATCCTTTACGTAATCTTGGTTTATTTGGTTTCATAATGAAACATATTTACCTGCACAGTATATCACTATTAATCTTGTAAGTAATTTCTTAAACTTCAACCATGTTTTACACATCATTTTGTTACATTATATATGTAATATGTGATTTGAAATTTTGTTTTAATATTTTTTTAAGTACAGAACATTCTAAACTTGAAAGATAGTTGAATGTAGAATGATGGAAATGTGAATGTTTTGCTGCTTTCATGACCAAAGATACAGGGCTAGTGGACATTTAGAATAGGAATAAAAGTTAGACTCTTGTATATCTTTCTTTGAAGAGGTTCTAACCTTGTGAATTGAGAACGACTTCAGAGAACTTTGAGAAGCATTTAAAGTCTTAACCAGTACAAACACTTAAGTATAACCATTAATTTATTTTCATCGTGAAGCCACAAAACAAATTTTTTTCTTCAAGAGCCTGCCTTTTCAATTTATTTCTCATTTACTCGTGTCATAGGGGTTAGGAAAAAAATTTTCTAGTAGTAATGTGTCTTGAAAGATAACTTTCAGATTTATTTCCAATAGGAAACACTGAATGGTTTGGGGCATCCTTCGTAGGAAAGGAGTGTCCGTTAGTGTGGGTTCCATTCCTTATTTCCATTTCTGCCACAATAATGGACCCCTCACCCACTACCTTTCCCAGCATTTATGTCCATTCTGGTTTTGGTGTATTTTACCCTGGGCCCAGTTGTTTCAGACCTGGAGGTGACCCTACCTTCTCATTCCTAACATTTTTCACTCCTACCATTCCCAGATGTCGAGGCAGACCCCGAGCTCATCATATGGCTCCAGCTAAAGTGTGAAATACAGGGTCCTCGCTTCCAGCCTATAGGAGCTGCAGATGTAGTGGGGCAGGAGTGGGGGGTCGATGGTGAGCACAAGGGACACTGCCTCTGGCATAACCTCAGTAGTGGGTATAAAAACCCTTCTTTCTGCCGCTGGAAAGATAAAGGATGCGCCGTGTATAGCTCAGCTACAGGCTGAAATGCAAACTTTTCTCATCTTCTAGAGGAAACGGGATTCCCTCCTGATAACCTTGTCAGAAATGTTTTTTTAAAGGGTATATATGGTATCTGTCACTTTCAGTGGTAATTGTGTCGTCAGTTGATGTCTCTTGACCTGAATTGAGTATTCCTATGGAAGGTCCTCTTAGCTGCCTGATATGAGCAGGAGGGGGTGTCCTAGGGCTGTAGCTATGGTTCATCTGAAGGACACCGGGGAGAAGTGATACCTGGGGCCATTGTACAGCTCATTATCCCAGCTTCTGCACGAAGTGTCCAGAAACTGGTCATCAGAGCTTTTGAGCTTATCAGATCGGTTTCTTCTTGGGATACCATCAAGATAGGACTCACTATAAATGAAGGGATCTGAGGAGAAGAGTCCAGTTTTATGTGTTTCTAGACAAAATGCTGAAGTGTTCTTATACAAGTCATGTTAGATTTATATGATATGTGAAATTTGCTTTCAAGGGAATTTTCATGGTTTGAGTTAGATTAGCATTTAATTATCTGCTTTAAAGGGTAGTTAATTTATTTCACAAATAAGGAAAAATAGATGAATATGTGAATTTTTTAAGACTGAGAGATGATGTTCCTTTACTTTTCCGGTAAAGAAGATAATTTTTAAATCTTTCATATCCTGTAGAGAAAACCAGCTTTTCCTCTGTGATACAGTACATTTTGTTTGCACTACTATCATGTCAAGACCGAAAGTATAAAAAATGTACATATAAGATTGATTTTTATATCTTTTTTTTTTTTTTTTTTAAGGGGTTTGAGGTGCCTGCCTGGCTCATTCTTCAGTAAAACATACGACTCTTGATCTTGGGGTCGTGAGTTCAAGCCCCACGTTGGGGGTAGAGTTTACTTTAAAAATAAATAAAAGGGGTTTGAGTGTATTGCACTAAGCTATACATGACTGGTTTAAAGTGGAGAGATGTTATGCTCGATTTAAAAATCACTAGTTTTCTTAGTGTGTCCTTTGTATGATCAATAGCATGCAATAAGCAATATAAAACACCAAGCCTTATACTTACAAGAAAGAAGTTTAACATATTGGTTAAAGTTCTAAACATATCAAATGTATATAAGTGACAAAGTAGGATTTTAGCGAAATGTACGGTGTATGTAGAAGCTCAGTACTGCGTTAAGAGATTTCGTTAGAACTAGGAAGGCGTTCATGTATTTGAGGAGAAAATTTAGGGGTTTGAGAAGTTATATTTTTCTATTTAAAAGGGTTAAATTATTGTATAATTGGGAAGAAGTTGCTTTGAATGTAGGACAAAACTGTTTCAAAGATTTTTGTTTGAAAAGTTGATGTATTTTTGTGCCTTAATATTTGTTCTGACTTTTAATAAAATGCTTTCTGAAATTCTGGATGATTTTCTTTTTTAAAGATTTTATTTATTTCTTTGACAGCCAGCCAGCAAGAGAGGGAACACAAGCAGGGGGAGCGGGAGAGGAAGAAGCAGGCTCCCAGCGGAGGAGCCTGATGCGGGGCTCAATCCCAGGGACCTAGGATCACGCCCTGAGCCGAAGGCAGACGCTTAACAACTGAGCCACCCAGCGCCCCCGGATTATTGATTTTAGTATCTGTTAAAGCTGGATTATGTAAAGCTGCAGGAAATGTAGACCCAAATAGATGGCGGGCTTTAAACAAGTCTTAAGACAGGAGATGCCCTGATTAACAAATATGGAAAAGTGTTCAACCTCAGCAGTGAGCAAAGAGATGCAAAATACCGGGCGCCTGGGTAGCCTCAGTCGGTGAAGCGGCCCACTCTTGGTTTCAGCTCAGGTCACGAACTCAGGGTCAAACGTCAAACTTAGGGTCGTGAGATTGAGCCCGGAATCATGCTTTGTGCTCAGCGGGGAGTCGGCTTGAGATTCTCTCTCCCTCTCCCCCTCAGTTGTGCGTGTGCACTCTCTCTCTCCCCCCCGAATAAATACATAAATAGGGGCACCTGGGTGACTCAGTTGCTTAAGCGTCTGCCTTCAGCTCAGGTCGTGATCCCAGGGTCCTGGGATTGAGTCCCACTTCGGGCTCCCTGCTGGTCCCCCTCCCCCACCCCCCCCATGCTCTCTGTCCTGCTACTTTTCTCTCTCTCTCAAATAAATAAATAAAATCTTTGAAAAATAAGTAAATACATAAATAAAATCTTTTTAATGCAAAATATAAGATGGGGGAATTTTAAAAATTAACAGGTTTATAATAATGTACTTGTAAAATTTGTTATTTAAAGTGGAGACAGAATTAGAAACAGATGTCAACAATAGAATAGTAAGTGAATTATGGTCTAGCCAGCTACTTTATGGGATACTGCAACCATTAAATTATGAAGACTTCATAATAACATAGAAAAATACTTGTAAGAAATAAGATACAAAGTTACTGTTGTGAACTCCTATCCATGAAAACACAAAGTAGAGAAAGGATTGAGTGAAAATGCACCATGATGGCATTCATGATTAATGTTTAGATTTAGTTGAGCTGTGCTCACAAAGTGATTCAACATTTCAGGTTATTTCTTGGTCATGCAACAGTTCTGGGGTGGGTATGGAGGTGGGCAAGGCAACCTTCCCCCACACATCTCTCAGGGACCCAAAGTTTCTCTCTTGTGGGCCCTCCAGCTCCTAGGGCCTGTCATCTGCATGTAGCCAACAGAAGGAGAAAGGACAGCCTGGGAAGTTTTGTGGGGCAAAACCTGGAAGGGTTGCTCATCACTTCGGAGTGTATTCCACGGGCAGTCACATGGCCACACAGACTGGCAGGCATCTGGGAGGTCAGAGCCATGCGCCTGCCAATTCTATCTATGAAGGAGAGGATGGATTTGGGTGGACAGCTAGTGACTTCTGCCACAGATTATTTGGGAGCAGTGGACAGGGGAGACAAAAACTTCTGCCTTTCTATTTTCTAAGGTAAACATATGGAGAAATAAATATCTAAAAAGTGATAGTACATAAGTAGGCTATATGATATCAGAAAATCTAGAAATGCGTGTGGTCTCAGAACACAGCTTAATCCATTAATAAATAAAATCCCACCTGCCCCACGTAAGTAGATGGAACATGAACATTCTTGGAAATTCTCCCAGCCTTGGGAGTGGCCAAGATGGGTGATCCCCGGAGGAAAAGGAGGCCTCTTGTAATAACAGTGCTGACAGTTTAGGGAGGGTTGGGAGCGCTCCTGGAGTGGCAGGCTCTGTTAACCATGGGAGTCTCCATAGCCAGTGAGTTTATAGATGAGAAAATAGACTGAGCATGGCTAAATAATTTGCCCAAAGTCACCCTCCTGGCAGTTGGAAAGCTAGTATATTACCGGTGGGAGGCACCTTTGAAGGGTTTCCAAAGTCCTGGGCAGAGGGGAGGTACATGGTTGCTTGTTATAGGATTAAGCTCACGTATCTGAAGTGCTTGGTGCTCAGGCCTTCACAGCACAGCGAAGTTATAAAAAAAATGCATCAGTGATGGTCATGGAGGCTACTGAGACCCAGCTGAAATAAAGTCCTCTTGTGTGAAATTCATAGTCTAAGACTTATTTACATGGGTTGCAATGGAAGTTTCCCAGGAAAACTGCCCCTTCACTGATGGTGGATTTACTGTTTACTCCTTTCTATTTATTATTTACTACTATTGCTAAATTCCTCTTAACATAAGCTGGTATGGGACTGAATTCAGATGTAAATGATTTTGACAGTATTTCCTTTAAATCATTGTGGAAAAGTAGTAAGAAACCGCAATGGAAGTTTATGTACAGGAAAACTTTTAAAAGCTATCCAGCAGATGGTGCCAAAGTAGCATCTCCGAAGAGTTCTAGTCTGTAATTCTCGCCTTTAAATTTTTCTTCAATTTACTTCCCAAATGCCATGAAACAAATTTAGAGATAAAATAAAAAACTTTTAAAAAGTGTACACAAAGAGTACCGCCGTCCCCGCAAAAAAAGAAATAATGAATCGTATTATAAAAGGCGTTTGTGGATTTCAAGCTCTAATAATGGAGAAGTACCTTCTATTGGACCAAACTTCCCTACAAGTAACAACTCTCGACAAAATTTAAATGACAACTACATGAACACATTGGCAACAGACACAAAGCGGGGAGGCAAAGGAAAGGACTCCACACTTGGACGAAGGGAACTGCACTGGGCGATTTCCCCATTTTTTATGGCTTTTTCACTGATTGCAGGCCACAGTTCTCACCAAGTATAGAGAAAAACTGGATATAAACCCTGATCTTTTCCTTGCTGAATTGGAAGAAGACAGAGATGAGAAATGCAGTAGCTGGAAAGTTAAAGAATTACCGAAAGAGAAACACAAAGAAGGTAAGCACCACATCTGTGTACAAAACTCCCAAATCACTGGCTCACCCTGTATGATGCGCTTATGAGACACACTCCATGCAACCCTTCCACAGCTAAGAAAGTAGAACTGAGATTTCTGCTAACATAGGAGACAAAGTTTGACTTGAGTCCAACTCAGTAAACCTTAAGGAATGATGTGGGGGTGACATCAGAGGTAATTAGGGACGAAGGACCTCTGGAAGTTTGTCCCTTCATAAAAACAATGAAAAACGCATAAAAACTTTTAGAATTAGCTTTCAGAACTCTGGAAATGAACCAGTCTTGCAGCAACCTAAGGAGTATTTACTCACAAAAAAATTCCTGAATTTCAGTAAGAACACCAAGTTTTCCTTCCATCTGTCCTACTCCCCTACTCTGTTCCCCAGCACAGTAGTGGCCTTCAAAATTAAGGGCCCACATTCCCAGTACTGTAGGGAGCAGAATGGAGCTGGAGAGCTTTCAAAATCTCATTTCCAAAGGATTGGATTCATTGACTGGTCTAGTGGTTCCTTGGAACTCACCACTAGCAAGGCTTGTCTTTATTTGACCTGGGCCAGAGCTGGGCCAGTGTTAAAGCTTCTTCTTTGGGGATGTTTGTTAAAAAACATTTGCAGTCAAGTGTTTTAATGTTGTAGCTGCCCGAGGCAATAAGTAACAATGGGAGCAAACAACAGACTAACCAAAAGCCTCAAAAAGTAAAGCTAAAAAGAAAAGCTCCAATGTGTTTCTGAGAATCTTAAAGGCCACGTGCATATGTCGGGCTTTGCACAGCAGAGTATAAGCAGGAAGTGAAGGTTAAGGCAGAGTTGTAGACCGGCTGTATGAGAGTTGAAGATGTGTCTTACCATACACACAAGCACCCTGACAAAGACTGGGTGATTTGTTGGTTCCAAGAATTTAAGGAAAATCCTGTCCAATAATTAGATGACCACCAGATAACTGAATAGAGACTTCAGTGGCCATGTATTAAAAAATAAAGATGGTACAGAATTAGTTCAGAGAAGTCACTAAACAAACATTACAAAAAGGGGCAATAACAAAAAAACCTGGGGAGAGGGAAAAATCTGACTTCCAGAATTGCCACATTATTTAAAATGTCCAGTTTTCACCAAAAAATTATGACACACACAAAGAAATAAGGGGGGAAAGGCAATCAATATAAAATTTTCTTGAGAAAGACTTACTAGATAAGTACTTTAAGTCAGCTATTTTATTTATTTTTATAAAATGTATTTATTTGAGAGGGAGAGTGAGCAAGAGAGAGAGAGAGAGCATACACAAGACAGGAAGAGGCAGAGGGAGGGAGAAGCAGACTCCCCGCTGAGCAGGGAGCCCAATGTGGGGCTCAATCCCAGGACTCTGGGATCACAACCCGAGCAGAAGAGAGACGCTTAATCAACTGAGCCACCCAGGCGCCCCTAAGTCAGCTATTTTAAATATGTTCAATGACCTAGAGGAAATGGTATCAAAAGAAATAAAGTATGAGAACAACGGCTCACCAAATAGATAATATAAGTAAAGAGATAACAATTTTAAAAGTGAGGTGAATAGAGTACCTGGGTGGCTCAGTCAGTTAAGTATCTGCCTTTGGCTCAGGTCCTGATCCTGGGGTCCTGGGATCGAGCCCTGTGTCAGGCTCCTTGCACAGTCAGGAGCCTGCTTCTCCCTCTCCCCCAGCCCCTCCCCTGCTTGTGCTCTGTCTCATATGTGCACTCTCTCTCTCTAATAAATAAATAAAATCTTAAAAAAAAAATGAGCCAAATAGAAATACTTTTCTGTTGAGAAGTACAATAACTGAAATGAAGAATTTACTAGAGGCTCAATGGCAGTTTTAATCAGGCAGAATAAACACTCAGTGAACTTGAATATACGTCAATTGAGATTAATCAGTCTGTGGAATACCAAGTAAATAGAAAAAAGAAAAACGAACAGAGCCTCCGAGGTCTGTGGATCATCACCAAACATATCAATATATGCATAATGGGAAAATCTGAGAGGAGAGTAGGAAAGAGGCAGAAAGAATATTTGACAAAATAACAGCTGAAAACTCCCCAACTTGTTGAAAAACATTAATCTACACATCCAGGAAGATCAAGAAACTCCAAGTGGTATAAACTCATAGGGATCCTGTGATGTACTGAAATACATCATAATCAACCTGGCAGAAGACAAAGACAGAATTTTGAAAGCAACAAGGGAGAAGTGACTCATCACATACAAGGGATACTCAATAGATTAAAAGCTGTTTTTTCATCAGAAAACATGGGGGCAAGAGGGCAATGGGGTAACATATCCAAAGTAATGAAAGGGGGGAAAAAAACCTGTCAACCAAGAATTCAGTATCCAGGCAAACTATCTATCAGAAATGAAGGAAATGGGGCCCCTGGGTGGCTCAGTCATTAAGTGTCTGCCTTCGGCTCAGGTCATGATCCCGGGGTCCTGGGATTGAGCCCCATATCAGGCTCCCTGCTCAGTGGGGAGTCTGCTTCTCCCTCTCCAACTCCCCCTGCTTGTGTTCGCTCTCTCACTGTCTCTGTCAAATAAATAAATAAAATCCTTTAAAAAAAAAAAAAAGAAGAAGAAGAAATGAAGGAAAAATAGAGACACTCCCAAAGAAACAAAACCAGAATTCTTTGCTAGCAGTCCTGCCCTACAAGAAATACTAAAGGGAGTCCTTCAGGCTGAAATGAAATAACACTAAACAGTAACTTGAATGAAGTCATAAGTGGTACCAGTAAAGGTAATTATGTAGATAATTACAAAAGACGGTATAAATGTATTTTTTGTTTGTAACCCCTTTCGGTGCTATGATTCCAAAGAACAAACTTCTGGCTCACTTCCTTGATGTAGTGTGAAAGTGTGCTGTAGTGCCTCACACAGGGCTGTGCCCCAAGTTGGCATGCAAAAAAATATTTATGTAATGAGTGAATTGGACCATCCCTGAACTCCTTCTAGATCACCCCCCACCCCTGTTCCTACCCGATTATCCTGGGTCAGGCTAACATGCTGGGCTTTGTTCTTCAGGCCTTTTTTAGGTGTTTGGTGGGGGCTGATGACATTTAGAATCACAGATGTGGGGTGACGGTGGGAAAGGGAGAGAAGCAGCCCCAAATGAGCCAACAGGCAAAATAAGCATAGGAACCCCTATAGAGTAAGCAACATGGTGTGGGGTACCACAAGGGACCCAGAGAACCCTATAGGCCAGCTTTGGTGTGGTTGTTTCAGGCTGGATGCTGCTTCTGTTTGGATGTTAAACAGATTTCTACAGCAAATCTTCCTGTCTTGTTTTGCATTCCCACATTACGCGGGGAACACAAGTCTATCAACAAAAGCACTGATCCCAAGAGATGGTCACTGATTCTGTCAAAAACTTTAAAAATATTTTTTTAAAGATTTTATTTATTTATTCAACAGAGATAGAGACAGCCAGCAAGAAAGGGAACACAAGCAGGGGGAGTGGAAGAGGAAGAAGCAGGCTCATAGCGGAGGAGCCTGATGTGGGGCTCGATCCCAGAACGCCGGGACCACGCCCTGAGCCGGAGGCAGACGCTTAACTGCTGTGCCACCCAGGCACCCCTAAAAATATTTTCTTTAGATGTGTAGACCGCCCCCACCCAGCCAATCCCTGACATTCTGGAATATTCTCTTGAAAACTAAATATAGAGGAAACAGAAGAAGTAATATAGAGGATAGTCCCATTTTGTTAAAATCAAATGCTTTTTGGAGCCCTGAATATAGGACACTGGGCTTATTTTCCCAGTCTGCTTTCAGACAGCCCTGACAGGTTCTGGGCTGCAGGGGTCTGCCTTGACCACTGCAGGTCAAGAGCAGTTGGGGACAGAGAGAGAAGGGGCAGTACTGCTGGGGCACTGGGACCTTAGAAGGTTACTTCAGAGCAGACACCAGAGTGCTAAATGGAAGGTGGCCATAGGACAAGGGCAACAAACAGAAATTAGTTGATAGGAAAAAAAATCCCTGCTGAGATTTAGAAATGCTTAAAAAATATAAAAAGAAAGAGGAAGGGTGGGAGGGAGGGAAAGGAAAGGAAGGAAAGGAAAACGACAAGACAAAACAAAAATTCTGTAACTGTGGCTGAAATTCCTGAAGTCCTATGCTCCTGTATTTAAGTGAAAGGTGCTGAGGCCAAAGGTAGCCTGTGCTGGAAATAGCACAGCTCCGGGAGGGGCCTGAGTCCGGGGTTTACATACCTTGGGCAAGTCACTCACCCATGCCCAGATTCAGCTTTATGAACCCACACAGAGGGCAAGAGAGGGGAAGAGAACGCTTCCTTCCATCTGCCAAAGTGTAGCTCCCGGTGCACAGCCAGAGCGGGCTGAGAAGTCTTGGTCCTCCAGGGCACGTCACTGTGTAAACGCAGGGGGGATAAAATACTTATTAAACATGGCCACACCCACCAGAACCCAATCTTTCATTAGTGGGAGGGGGAGGGAGAGAGGAGCGTAAGTGAAGGGGGCTGGGGGTGCACTGGCTTTGGCATGAAGGGCAAACACATGACAGACTGAGGCAGAAAACCGTAATTTCCACAGGCTTCCTGGGATTGGGCCACTGCTGCCTGGTCCCTCCAACTTGGACAGGGAAAAGCAACGTTTTGCTCGGTCTCCAAGAACGCAAACTAAGATTACATGGGCCCCGCTGGACTTCCTGTGACAGGAAGGTGGAGGGAGACGCACAGTAGGATTTCCTGGATAATGAATGCTCAGGTGGCCAGCCTACACCACGCCCGCGCTTTCCAGGGGACTCCAACTTTCCTTTCTGCCTTCCAGTGGAACTCTTGGTCTGAGATGACAGTCTTCTGAGCTCCATTCCTTGAGCTCTGAGCGGGCTCTGCTAAATGCGGAAAGGAAAAAGAGATTTGAGGCTTGGCCAGACTTGGTGTGCACCATGACATCTGCAGTGTTGCCTTCTGAAAACATTCTTCCAGTAAGAACTTAAATAATGTTTTCCAGGAGCTTGGGGTTGAGGCCATCTGGTTCCTCGCACAGCCCCTGGATGCAGGGGACTTCAGACCACTCCTGTCTGCCCTTCCCAGCGGGATTTCCCACCGACTTCAGCAAAGCATCCGAAAGTTCTGATAACCAGCCCTTCGTTTTAAACGGAGTTCCTCCTTCCGGTTGGGGAGGGGAGAACTATCAGCGAGGAGGGCTGTAGATGCTTGGTCCCCGTGCATGTGTGTTCTTGTTCCCCACTAGCAGGATTTAGAAAGACACTCGTCTCCTCGAGGGAGAACTCAGTCGCAGTTTACGAAGCCCATCTCCCGGCCCAGCTCGTCCCGCTCTCTGAACGCCGTGGAGGAACGTGTCCCGGTCGCGGGCTGCGAAGTAGGGCAGAGCTGCAGCGGGATCGCCGCTCCGCCGCCCGTGGCTGGCGACGCGCGCCTCGGTCTCCCCCGCGGGGCCAGGGGACGGTCACGGGGTCCCGCCCGGGGCGGGCTCGCCGCCGTGCGCGCGTGCGGGGCACTGGCCACGCGGCCTCGGCCGCCCCGGCCCGCGAGGCCCTCCGGATGCCCGCGCTCGTCCTCGGCGTCGCGCCCGGCCTCCTCGGGGAGCCGCGCGGGTTGGGCGCGCTCCCAGGCGCATTCCTGGCCGGGCGGCCCCTCCTCCTCGGCCTCGGCCCGGGGGCTGGCGCCTCCCCGCCTCGCCGGGGCTGTCTCGTGCGGGCGGCTGCGGACGCTCGTGGCCGGCGCGCGGCGCACCTGGACCCGAGACGGCGGCGGCCGCGCTCCCGGGCTCCCGCCGCCCTCCCTGCGCGAGCGGCTCCGGGGCCGCGGCGTGTGCCGGCCCGACGCGGCGTCTCCCCGTCCCCGGCCGAGCGGTTCCCACTGGCAAGATGGTGCCCAGCGCTCCCCGCGCGCTCCTGCTGCTGCTGCTGCTGCTCCTCGCCGGCTCCGCGTCGCGGGCTTCCCAGGTCAGTGCCCTCCCGCCTCTCGCCCGTGCCGCTCGCCGGGCCGGCAACGCCGAGGCCGGAGGACCCTGGGCTTGTCGCTTAGCACTGGGAGGCTTGGGTTGGGGGCGCGGAGCGGTTCTTGGGACTCCCCGTCTGTCACCCGAGCGGCAGCGCGGGCCGGGCGCCTGGGAAGCCTCGGGCTGGTCCGCGGGGGACAGGGCTCCGCGTGACGAGCGTGGTTGGAGGAAGGTTTCCCTGGGATGTCTGTGCGTTGGGCTTTGCTGGGTCTCCAGGGGGGCTCCTGGTCACCCTGAGGGTGGAGACTGTCCCCGCCCTCCAGCTCCCAACATTCAAATTTCTAACTGAAATCTCGTTCCCACCGCCGCCGACTTTTAAACGCGCGCGGACTCGGTGAGCGGCGTGTGCGCCGAGCCGGCAGAGCGGGGCCGGGAGGTCTCTGAAGCCGGCTCATCCCGCGCTCAGACGGCCTTGGGTTTGGGGCTGCGTTTTCTTTCCCACCTCGTCAGGCCCCTTGCTGCTTCGTTGTTCTCTCCTTGCCGTTGGTATTTGTTTCAGCCTCACTGGATTTATTTATTTGACCAGATGCACTTTTACATTAACCAGTAAGAATCGATGGTTGAAATTCAGCCAAGAATGCAGATAAAAATATATCTTCCGATAGGCGGAAGGTGGAACTGGAATTGCTGAATTCTGAGCCACCAACCGCCAGACGGGCTCTGGCCACGGGGGACCCCCTCCCCCTGTGGTGGGCGTGGCCCGTGGGCAGCTGGGCAGCCACCCCAACAATACCATCCACAGCAGTAACCATAACTATGGCAGAAGGAAAGCCTGCACGTGTTTACTGGAAGCCTGATGACTGCCCGCTTCTTCCCTAAGCATCTTTCACACTCTTAATTCTCCGAGCAGCCCTGTGAGGTGGGGACCATTGTCATCCCCATTTTGCAAAGGAGGGAACGGAGGCCCAAGGAGATTGTGGCTTACTGAAGGTCACGCAGCCAAGGAGTAGAGAAAATTCAGTCCCTCTCCTTGGGTTCCAAACCTTTCCCCTTCCCCACTGACACTGGTTTACTGTCTAAATTCCTGAACCAGGCGGGCAACTATAAGCTCCTGGGGTGCAGGAAGGGATTCCAGGCAGGGAGAACGCAGTTCAGACCAGAGGTGGGTGGTGTGAGTGTAGAAGTTGGGGGTAGGGGGCACCTGGGAGGTGCAGTTGGTTAAGCGTCCCACTCTTGGTTTCTGCTCAGGTAGTGATCTCAGGGTGGTGAGATCAGCCTCGTGGGGGCTCCATGCTCGGCCCTGAGTCTGCTTAAGACTCTCTCTCCCTCTCCCTCTGCCCCTCCCCTTTTGTGCATGCTTTCTCTCTCTCTCTCTCTCTCTCTCTCTCTCTCTCTCTCATAAATAAATAAATAAATCTTTTTTAAAAATTAAAAAAAAAAAGTGGTCAGCCAGAAGCCACTCAGCCACCAGGCAGCAGAGGCTAGTCTGATGCCACAGTGAACCCATCAACAGAGCCAGGGATCTCCCACCCGCTTTGCAGAATACAAAACAAAACACCAGGCCCAGAGACGAAGGCCAAAAGCACAGGGTGTTGGGGCGCCTGGGTGGCTAAGTCGTTAAGCGTCTGGGCGTGATCCTGGCGTTCTGGGATCGAGCCCCACATTGGGCTCCTCCGCTGGGAGCCTGCTTCTTCCTCTCCCACTCCCCCTGCTTGTGTTCCCTCTCTCGCTGGCTGTCTCTCTCGCTGTCAAATAAATAAATAAAATCTTTAAAAAATAACAAAAAAACAAAAACAAAAAGCACAAGGTGGGAACATCCAGTGGGAGCCCTGAGAGGGGCAGAAAGGACAGGACATGCAAACAGATGCTGGGCCACCTGCTCTGCCACTGTCTCATCTTCTGGGGCCCTATTGCTGTCTCTCCGGGTCACCTGGACGACAGGTGAGACCCTGGCAATTCTCAGATGTCTGTGGCTGCTGCAGAGGCAGAAAAGGGAGCCCCCTCAGGCTCTGGTCCTGGAAGATCTGGGTCCAATCCCCGCCTCCCTGGGCTTTGTGAGGGGGAAAGGGAGCAAAAGGTATTGTCCATAGAAGTTGGTTTAAACATTCTAGTGAAACTGTCCTTCACCCAAAGTCTTATGTGTTTGAGGGGTCTCCCCTCCCACCCCCTGCCTGGGGGAGCCTGACAGGTAAACCATAAAGAAGGCCCAGGAACACTCCTTACCCTGCTTCTTCTCATCTCTTGGGTCCTTGCTCAAATAAGCAACTCTTTGCAGAGGCCTTCCCAACCCCTCGCTAGACAGGTCTCCTCCCTGCCTTTGTGTTTCCTATTATGGTTCTATGAAGGGCTCTGGAATAGGACTGATCAAGTTTGTAATGGTTTCTTTTAGTAGATTTTGAGTTTGTCTGTCTTCTCCACTACAGGGCTCCAGGGCCAGGGACCATATCTGGGATTTTTACCCAGGGACCCCACCTAGCTGGAGTTCACGGAATGAATGGAGTGTGGTCATGCTGGTGCTGCTCTGAGCTGAACCAAGCTGGGCAGTCTCAGGGTAAACCTTGGCTGCACATCAGGTCACCTGGGAAGCTTCTAGAAATCTTGATGCCAGCCATACCCTCAGAGAATCTGATTTACCTGATCTGGGTTGGGGGTCAGGCATCAGTATTTTTTTTTTTTAATTGTCCCTAGTGATTTGAATCAAGCAGATGAGTGAGACCCAGTGGAACCCCATCTTTCAGCGTTAAAAGCTGCAGACCTAGGAAAGGGCCAAGGACAGGGGAGTTCGGAGTGGACAAAGGATTGGACTTGCGAGGACCTGAGGGGACGTGGCATAGCTGGAGTCGACCTGATCTGCACACGGTATAAGCCTAGGGCTCGTGAACCCAACCATAAGGCCTTCTGGCCGGTGGAGACTCGGCTCATGTTTGGAGAGTGACTGGCACCCATGGGACCATCTGCTGCCACAAGGAGATGGGCACGGTCCATGGCCACCGAAGGACCTCTAGCTAGAGGCAGCGAGGGCTTCTCAGCGCAGCGGAGCACAGCCCCGGCTGACCAGGAAATGTGCTCACTTTGTTCTCTCAGGTGCAAGCCCACAGGAAGCATGATGGGCATGTGTTTGTGAGTGTGTGAGCACATGTTTGTGTGCCAGTGCCCGTGAGCATGACTGTGTCTGCGTGAGTGAGTGATTGTGTCTGGTCACGCATATCTGTGGGGTATCTTCGTGTGAGTGAGTGTGTGTGTGTGTGTGTGCGTGTGTGTGTGTGTGTGTTACAGGGTAGGGGGAGGCTGCTTTCTGTAAGGGTCTGGAGCAGTGATCTCATGGGGATGGACAGTATCATCCCCTCTCCTGCAGTCCTCCATGGTGTTCCACTTCTGTCCCTCTTGTCAGCACATCTGTCCTGAGTCACTTTGCAGGGGTTTTGTGATTAGCTGGATGGGAGCAGCTGGTGGTGGGGCAGGAGGGCAGGCTGAACAACGAGGGGATCCCACAAGTGGGGGCCCTTTCTTAAAACTGCTGTCCACTCTGTGGCCTTCCCAGTGGAAGAGAAGTAGCCCTGCTGGGGAGATGAGAAAGGGAAACATGTAGCAAACCCTTGCACCTCTCCTCCCCACAGCAGCTCTAGGTGAGCAAGGAGGGCAGGGTCTCAGCATCCTCCTTGTCTGTGCGGTGGTTCAGAAGGCTTCCCCTTCCCCAAAACTTCTTGTGAACAGATGTCACAGGGTTCCAAATTCCACCGTTAGAAGTTCATTCTTTTGGTGACCTTCTCCCATTTGCTTTTTACAGTTCAGTTTAAAAAAAAAAAAAAAGTTGTTGGTACACATTTCCATGATTTTGACCATAGAACTATATTCCACAAGTGGTAACCACCACCACAGTCAGGAGACTGTCCCGTCACCCCAGAACCCATTTGTCCTTTTTTGCTATAGCTTTGTCTTCTCCACAATGTCATATAAATGGAATCGACAAATGCATAGCCTTTTGAGTCTGGCTTTTTAAAATGTAGCCTAATGCATTTAAGATTCTCTGTGTTGTTCTGGGTCCGCATAGTTGTTTTACTAATACTATGACTGAGTCATATTCTGTTGTGTGGGCGTACCACAGTCTGTGCCCTGGTCCACCCACTGAATGGAATGACACCTATGGTGTCATTTCTACTTTTTGGTGACTACGAATGGAGCTGTTATAAACATTCCCATGCAGCTTTTGTGTGTGTGTGAATAAAAATATTCACTTCTCTCGGGCAGATATCTAGGAGTGAGATTGCAGGGTCATATGGTAAATGTATACTTCACCTTGTGAGAAACTGCCAAACTGTCTTCCATCTTAGTTGTATCATTTGACTTTCCCACCAGCAGTGGATAAAACGACTCTGTTACTCTACACCCTCCCCACTTAATATTGTCAGGTTGGTTGGTTTGTTTCCAAGTCATCTGATAGGTATGCAGTGGTATCTGATTGTGGTTTTGATTTCCATTTCCCTAATGACTAATAATATTGAGAATCTTTTCATGTGCTTATTTGCCATGAGCAGTCTACTGGGTAAAGTGTCTGCCCGTTTAAAAAATGGATTAATTTCTTATTGTTCAGTTGTGAGTGTTCTTTATATATTCTCATTGCTAGTCTTTTTCAGATATGTGAACTGCAAATATTTTCTCTCAGCCTGTGGCTTGTCTTAATGTCCACCCCAGAGCAAACATTTTAAATTTTGGTGAATCTAAACTAATCATTTTTTTTTTTTATTTTTATGGATCATGCCTTTGGTGTCAAGTCTGAGAACTCTTTGCCCCACTCCAGGTCCTGAAATTTCTCTTCTGTGTTTTCTTCCAATTTGTTGTATAGTGTTGCATTTTTACATTTATATCTGATCCATTCGGAGTTAATGATTGCACAAAGTGTGAGTTTCATATTGGGTATCACTTTGTTCCAACATCATTGTTGAGAAGATGGTTGAATTGCCTTGGAATTATCACAGCAACTTTGACAAAGATGAGTTCGTCACACAGGTATGGGACTATTTCTGCCAGTAACACACTACCTTGATTACTGCAATTCTATAGTAAGATTTCAGATCAGGTAGATGTTAAGATTTTGTTATTCTTTTCCAATATTGTTTTGACTATTCTAGTTTCTTTGCCTTTCCATTAAAATTTTAGAATTAGCTTGTCTATTTCCTATAGACAAGAAACCCTACTGGAATTTTGATTGGGATTACATTAATGCTATTGATCGATTAGGGGTGAATTGGCATCTTGACAATGTTGAGTCTTCCAATCTGTGAACATAATATGTTTGTCCATTTATCTAGATCTTTGATTTCTTTCATCAGCATTTAAAAATTTTCAACATAAACATGCTTTGTTAGATTTATAGCTAAGTATTTCATTTTTGGAACTCTTTTAAATGGTATTATTTTATTAAATTTTCATTTCCACTGGTATATTCCTAGTATACGGAAATCTAATGGATTTTTCTATGTTGACCCTGTATCCTGTGACATTATGGAACTCACTTATTATGGAGGTTGGTTGTTTTGTTTTGTTTTGTTTTGTTTTTTTGTAGATTCTCTCAGATTTTTTACATAAACGATTGTGTCATCTGTGAATATGGGCAGTTTTATTTCTTCCTTTCTAATTTATGCACCATTGGTTTATTTATTTAGCCCTATTACGCTGGCTGAAACCTGCAGTGCTATGTTGAATAGGGAAGTGAGCATCCTTGCCTTGTTCTAGAACTTAGGGAGAAAGCATTCAGTTTTTTGTGTTTCTTTTTTTTAACATTAAGTGTGATGCTACCTATAGGTTTTTTGTAGATGCCATTTGTCAAGTTAAGATTTCTTTCAAATCATAGTTTGATGGAATATTATGAATGGATGTCGAATTTTGTCACTTTTTTTCTGCTTGAATTGATATGATCCAGTGGTTTTTCTTCAGTCTGTTAAAAAGGTGGATGACCTTGATTGATTTTCTATTTTGAAACCAGCCTTGAAGTCCCAGATAATCTAACTGGTTATGGTTTTATTTCTCTATTCATATATATATTTCTCTATATTTCTGGATTGCATTCGTTAATATTTTGTGAGGGTTTCTGTCTGTTTTCATGAGGGATATTGGTGTACAGTAGAGGTCAGCAAACTATGGCCCCTGGGCCACATCCAGCCCACTGCTGGTCAAATCTGGCCACATCTATTCATTTACATATTTCTGCAGCTGCTTTTTTGCCCTACAATTGCAGAGTTGAGAGGTTGCGACAGAAACCATATGGGCTTCAAAAAAGAAAGTATGTACTCCCTGGCCCTCCTCAGGTAAGGTTTGTTGACCCCTGGGCCCGTCTTTGCAGGGTCCTGTTACCAGGGTAGTGCTGGCTTCATAAAATGAGTGAAGTGTTCCCTTGTCTTCTGTTTTCTGGAAGAGACTGTGTCGGATTTGTGTCAGTTCTTGAAATGTCTGGTAGAATTTACCAAAGAAATCATGTGGGCCTGGAGGCTTCTTTTCTGGAAGGTTTTGAGTTATGAATTCAATTTCTTTGACAGATACAGAACTATTTAGGTTAGCTTTCTTCTTTGGGCGAGTTTTGGTAGTTTGTGGCTTTCAAAACATTTATCTGTAGCCTTGTCTCTCAAGGCAATTGCTTTTGAATGCCCTGGAGATTACTCCACATTTCTAAAGGATCGATTTCCTGTAATGACAGATAGACACTTTGTTCCATTGTTCACACAGAGCCGAATAGGCTACTATGATTAACTTTCTTTTTTGTGCAACTCATTGGTTGTCCTGAAGTTTTCCCCACATTGCCCTCAGTCAAATTCATAAGCACAGTGGTTTCCAGAAGCTCTTTACTATTCCATGTTCTGTCCGGGCTGCTTTCCCTTGGAGCCTGTACTCCCCAGTCCCGCTGACCCTGACTTTGGCTGCCTGCTCTTCTGAGCTGCAGTCTATGTTTTATAGATCATACCTCTTCCTCTTTCTTGGCTTACTCCCTTGTTTTTTTGAACGCATCCCCAGCAAAATGATGTTTTAATTTGCTGTCGTTAGGCATTCCCAAATCACTTTCCTACTGTAGATATTACCCTTTTTCTACACCAACCCTTTAAAGCAGTCAGCAGTAGCCCCATTATCCCCAAGCTGTGGATGGGGGGCTTGATGTGCCCGGGAAAGTGGCCGCGGAATCCTCCGGTGGGGAGCAAGGCCACAGGCAGAAGCGAGGGGAGGACGGCTGCCCCATCCACTCTCCCCTAGTGACTGAGTCAGGGGAGGGCGGGGAAGGGGGATTCGAGAAGGATTCCTTGGTCTGCGATGAATGAGATGAGGGGTGAAGGAAGGAAAACCCGAGCGAGCCTGTCCGTCGCCCGCAGATCCCCGCAGATCGGGGTCAGCTTATCCAGGTCAGCTGCGCTGCTGCTTCGGGTCCATCGCCTGGGCCTGCCCCCTGTCTAGGTTGCGATGGCTTGTTGGTCGCTTCAGAGCTCAGAGTGAAAGGACACCATGACTGATCAGGGGTGCCTGCACGAATGCATGGGGATGGGTTGAAGCGACAGGCACACGTGAAGCATCCAGATCTAAAATAGGGGTACAGGTATTCCCCACTTTTTGAGAGTTTGCATGGCGCCACTTCGCTTTTTAGGAAAGACCTACATTAGTACCTGTTTTCACTCGCCGAAGGAAATCCCAAGAGGATTTTCGCTTTTATGAAAAAAAGCGAAAAGCAAAAATACCGATCAGCGTTAGTTTTGCAGCGAGCGGGTACAGCCGCTTCGGCACCAAGAGCAGCGAGAGTGGCGCCACTCAGCGCCTTCCCCAGGAACTGCACTCAGCCTCTAAGCCTCCGCCGCCAGAGCTTTAAATTGGGTCTGGGAGCATCTGGGCTTTGTCTGGGAAAGCTCAAATTAATTTCCATATGAATTAATGGTAATTGCATCTCTGCTTTCTGCCACCTTGGCTTACAAAAAGGTTTCCTTGGAACACTCTACTTTCAGATAGCGGGGGTGGAGAGTGAGGGTGAACGGACCTGTATTTCACAAAACAAGTATTCGGTGCCTCCAGTGGCCCGGGTGCCAGGATCAAAACGGACGGGGACCCTGCTTTTGGTTTTGAAAGAGCTGCTCTGGATCTGGATTTGGCAGACCAGCGGGGCAACTGGGGCTGGGCTCAGCTGGGCTGTTCTGTTGGTCTGCTCCAGACTTGGCCCCTCTGGGCTGGGCCCCTCCTTCATCTGCGGGCAGCTGCCAGGTTAGCTGGGGCTGGTTGGTCTAGGGCGGCTCATGTGCTGTATCTCGGCTCTGCCGCACACAACCACTCTCCCTCCAGCAGGCTAGCCTGGCCTTTGCACATGCTGTGGTGGTAGAGGGCTGAAGCTGAGCACAACACGCGAGACTTCTTGAGACCCTGCTCTAAAATACGTGATCTCAGGGTCCTGGGATGGAGGCCCGCATCAGGCTCCCTGCTCAGCAGGGTGTCTGCTTCTCCCTCTGCCCTTCCTTGTGCACTCTCTCTTTCGCTGTGTCTCAAATAAATAAAATCTTTTTAAAAAATGAACCTGGAATTTGGGGGTTATCCAGGTATGGTGATGCCAGCAGGTCAGGAGACCGCCGCCATTGAAAGGATAGTTTGTTACTAAGAGCTCCCACAAGGATGGGGCATGCCAGACCTCGTGAGGCCTCAGGAGAGAACAGCAGGCAGAGACAGGGAAGGAACTTCTAGAAAGCCTTTATTGGGGTTTCTGGGGGAAGGAATGGATGAGACAGGGTAAGGGGGCTAACCAAGTTGGGATTGGCTTGACTATTTTTAGAGGGCTATGGTGTAGGGCTGCCTCTACTTGCCTGATGCCTGACCCTGGGGCTACTGGAGGAGGATGGAGGGGGAGGCTGGGGGGCTGTTAGTGCCTCGCAAGTGCTAGAGCCAGATAAAGCAGGGGGAATGGTTCTGGACTGGTTGGCTTGCATATCAAAGGTGTGCTGGGAGGTGGGTGTTGAGTCGTTTGCTACCTCTAGGAATTTGCTAGCCCTGAGAGGGGCAGTCTGTGCCAAGTCAGCAAGGCCCTAGATGGCCAAACATCAGAGACAGAAACTAGACAACATGGTTAGCCTGGATCCAGCCTTGGGGCTGGCCTATCGCTTCCACTACATTCTGTTGGCGAGAGCAAGGCACAAGCAAGTCAAGGCCAGAGTAGATCCAGGAGGTGGGAAAACAGATTTCCATCTTTTTTTTTTTTAAGATTTTTTATTTCTTTATTCGAGAGAGAGAGCGAGCATGAACAAGAGAATGAGAGAGAACACAAGCAGGGGGGAGGGACAGAGGGAGAAGCAGTCTCCCGGATCAGCAGGGAGCCTGACAAGGAGCTTGATCCCAAGACCTGGGGATCATGACCCACTCTGAAGGCAGACACTTAACCGACCGAGCCACCCAGGCGCCCACATCTCCATCTTTATGGGGAAAGCGGCACAGTCTCCTTGCAGATGCCGGGGATGGCCGGAGAGGGGGTTGGGGGCGGACTGTGACTGTTTCTGCCAACTTTCCCTCAGAGGGACCAGAGATGTACTCCACACGGGCACCTGTGTCCAGGCAAACGCGTGCAGTCAGGGTGAGGACAGGGCACACAGAGGCCTTCCTGGCACCTTGGGCCTTCTCCAGCAGTGTCCTCCTCTCCCTGGCAGCTTCAGGAATGGGGCTCAAGTCCTCTCCAGAACAGCCCTGACTACAGAGAAGGATGGAGGCCCCTTTGCTCCCTGAGGGTAGTTTCTGGCCCCCGCCTTGGGTGGTGGGTATTGACAGTGTGGACAGCGAGGACTGAGGTGTGCCTGCCAGGGAAGGACAGTGTGACCTCGCAGCACCGTGCTATCTTGGGTCGCCTGGAGTCTTTTAGCTGGGAACCGCTGCCCTGCCAGACCTGCTCACCCCGGAGGAGCAATCCTGTGTGACACCACACTTGATTCCAGGCAGACCAGACCATCTCACCCTGTGCAGCTGCTCCCCTCACCATCTGGGTGCCGGCACTACCTCCGTGGCCACCCAGCCCTGCCTCGCAGCCAGCTGCCCGTACTCCAGATGTCCCCAGAGGAGGGGTCGTTTCCAGACTGTTGACAGAAGCCTGACCGTGCCGGTCACTCTCTTGTTCTGCGGGGACAATGATGGGGCTGCTGGACTGCTGCCAACCTTCTCCAGGCTCATGCAGCCCCAAGGGCCCTGTAGACATCGGGCCAGACTCCATGGGTGGGTAGAACTTTTACATCCTTTCAAACCCTCCACCAGAGTCTTCCATTGCTTTTCAGTAACTGCCTAGGTCCCAAAATTAGGCCATTACATTTTCACAAAAGAAAAGATAAGTCCCTATACTTTGACAGGATCCAAATCTACCCATTTCAGTAGGTGAAATCTATAGTCAAGAAAGTAATCATTTATTTTCCCTGTGTGCAGAAAAACGTGTGCCCCTCTGGCAGTCTGGGCGGCTGAATCTCCCTCAGGAGGCAGCTAAATGGGAAGCAAGGCCCAAGGCGCTCATCCTGGGCTTGGGTTTCTGAGTAAGGTTGAAACCTGACAACTGTGTACATCAAAGACTGGGGAGGGCTGGGGAGAGGCTAGCGGCAGCCCTAGGCACCCCAAAGTCCCCAAGCTGCACGTTGGCCGCACTGCTGCCCTCTGGATCGGCCAGTGACTCAGACATTTCTCTTTATGCTGGAGATTAAAGTACCTCTCGACCCTCAAGAGGAGGTACCCTGCAAGCCCAGGAGGAACCCATCCCTCTGCACACCTGGGCTGTGTCCCTCATCTTTGCAGGAGGGGCTGGGGTCAGAGAGCATCAGCTGTAACTGGGCTCACTGCCCAGGGACCCAAGGGCATCGATGCTTCCCAGCTTCTCTGAAGAAAGGGAAAGCACCACAGAGTTAAAGAAACAAAGAAAAGCTGCTTCCAGAGAAGCATCAGTCATTTACACTGTAGTGAGAAAACATACAAACAAGTTAGAATCAGCTGAACATGTCCGTATGACCTCAGGGGCTCCTGTGATTTAGGCCTTTTGTCTGATTGCAGGATTCAAGATTTTACCCTCCCAGAAGGAAGCTAACAAGTAAGATAATGTGCTCATTCAACCACTGTGTCCTGAGAGCCCATCCTGCTGCGGGCCGGGTGCTGTACTAGGCCGGGGGACGCAGCAGGGCCCGAGGCAGTACAGCAAGTAGAAAAGACTGACAGTACCTGGTCGGTGTCTTGGCTCCCACTCTTCCTGGCTGAGTGCTCTGGGGCAAGGTCCTGCCTTTAATGAATCCATTTCCTCCAATGAACAGTGAGGATAAGAGACACACGCATCTCATAGGATTGTAGTAAGGAGAAAGTGAACGACATTCAGAGAACATGTTCATAGTAAGTGCTCGGTACGGGGTAGGGGAGGGGAAGCTGAGGCAGGGACAGGCCCTGCTGTCACGTAGCTTACTGAGCAAGAAGAGAAAAACAAGATAAACGTGGGAAGTATCCAAAGGCAGACAACCGAAACAGGGCGCTGTTTGGAAGGAAGGCCCCGAGGCTTCCTTCCACGAAGCAGGCAGGTACTCTCTGAGAAGGGCACTTCTCCGTGAAAGTGGAAGGACAGGACCCGACTTCTTTTTTTTTTTTTTTTTTTAAGATTTTATTTATTTGACAGTTAGAGACAGCTAGCGAGAGAGGGAACACAAGCAGGGGGAGTGGGAGAGGAAGAAGCAGGCTCATAGCAGAGGAGCCTGATGTGGGGCTCGATCCCACGCCAGGATCACGCCCTGAGCCGAAGGCAGACGCTTAACCACTGTGCCACCCAGGAGCCCCAGAACCCGACTTCTGAGGACCAGGGGCAGACTACTCTGAGCAGAGGAAACAGCCAGTGCAAAGGCCCTAGGGTGGAAACCAGCTTGCTGAGGCGTATGGAGAGACACAGAGGAGGTCCAAATACCAGAGTTCCTTGGACAGAGGAGGGCGCTCGATCTGGGCACGGCTGGCGATGGTGGGTCTTGATCACACACGGCTCTGTAGGCACAGGAACAGCCCCCAAAGACGTCTATATTCTCATCCCCGAAACCTGGGAACTGACCTTGATGTGAGCCCAGCGAGACCCATGTCGGACTTCTGACCTACGGAACTATGAGATAACAAATCCACATTGCTTTCAGCTGCCGAGTTTATGTTGATTTGTTTCACCAGCACTAGGGAAAGAACACGCTCTCTCAGCTCCCCACAGTAGGGGTTGGCCTTATTCCCATCCGTGGGGAGCCACGGGGGGCTTTAAGCAAGGAGGGGATGCAGTCTGGCCTCTGACCTCTGACCGTGGGAAGCATGGATCACAGGGGGCAGGGGAGGACACGGGGAGAGCAGGTGGGACACATGCCATGGGCCGGGCCGGGATCATGTCCATCTCACCAGTGCCTGCCCACCCAGAAACACCTGGGACGGTTCGCTGGAGAGTGTAGGAAGATCTGGAAGCATAGCACATCTTTTATTTAGCCTTCACAACCATCCAGGCTAGTCCTTACTCTAAGAATAACGACTCCCAAGACTCCGAATCTCCCATCATGCCCAAGCTCAAAGCAGACATTTTGTCGGTCCCGTTAGCTTTGCTGAGGCTTCCGGCCGGAATCAGGCCCTCCCTCCTCCCCCTCTTCAAAGTCAACCACAGCAGACACAGTTTTCCGGTAAAACCCAGATGTCAATTTTCATAAGTCACAGAACTCTCGGGTCATGTGTGAACACGCACACACGTGTGTGCCACACACCGAAGCAAACAACAGCCCAGTGTGCACATTCCTGGAAGGGTCTATGTGTGTGTCGGGGAAAGCCTGGGGGGCCGAGAGGGGCCACCAGCAGACGGGGGTGGGGGGCTTCTCTGAGACCCTCATCCCGGTTCCCATAAGCTGAAGAAAGAGGCAGAACATGCCTTCCGAATCGATGGGCTAGACGCGGCGTGGCGCGCAAGGTAGCCATGCCATCCACCAGCTGGGTGTCCCTTAGCCTCAGTTTCTCTAGCTGTAAAATGGAGATAATGGTGCCCACCTAATCGGGCTGCAAGGAGGACTAGCCGAGATAAAGAGGGTTCTGTCTCCTACAGCAGTGCCTGACCTGAAGTAGGGGATGAGGTAAGTATCTGTGGAATCGTGAATACATGAATGAATGAAAAGGTGCACTATATTAAATTTGGCATAACGTGTCCCATTTCTGAGGCTCTGAGGTCCTCAAGTTGTGGAGAGAGGTGAGAGGAGGGCCCTCGTACCAGCAGGAGACCGGGGCTGGTTGTGCAGCACAGCTCTGTGCGTGCGTGTGTGTGTGTGTGTGTGGTGTGTAGGGGGGGCATGCACATGCGTGTGTGTGAACTAAGCTCCCCGCTGGGCTGGGCACTGTGTTTGCTAAAGATAATGCCGGTGCTGGTAAGACACAACCAGGTCTGCAGGTGAAGGCGGCGACTGGGCGAAAGTTACCTGGGCAGCAAGCCTGTGAAAGATTAAGGGGGTCCTGGGTAATGAGATGAACACGACTGTCCTGGCCTCACACTTACTTCATTCCTTCACTCCTCATTTATCCATTTGTTGGTTGGTTCATCTAGTGTGAGCTCAGATCCTACGCTCAGTGATGCAGATTCCAAGTTATCTATAACTTGTGTTCTGCTCTCACACCGGCCTAGTGGCCAGGGCAGAGGTGGGCTGAGAGGGTGTCCAGAAGGTAACCAGCAGGGCCAGCAGGGGGCGCTGTAAACCAAGGGGGTCAGGAGATGGGCGCTGTAAACCAAGAGGGTCAGGAGATGGGCAGAGGTGGACCCCGTCTTTAGAGCAGACCCAGCCATCCCATCGCATCAGGGTCTGGAGATAGCATGCTGGGGGTTAAATCCTGGACGTGTCACCGTGGCCTGTGAAGTGGGCGTAATAATGTGCCCCCATCCTGGCGTTGCTGGGAGCATCTGATGAGTTCCTTGTATGAGGCGTGGTGACAGGGCTTGCTCTGGGCCCCCTCTGTTGTCATCACTCCCGTGGTCGTTGTAAAAGTTACACAAGAAAGGGGGTTGGGGTGTAAGTATAGAATTAGGGAGGGCCAGCATAAAAACCCAAGATGCCCTGAGCACCCCAGGGGTCCAGGACCCCAAAAGGAGGCTCCAGCTGGTGGACTGTGGTGGCTAATTTTATGTGTGCAACTTGGCTAGGCCATGGCACCCAAATATTTGGTCAAACACCTAGAATCTAGATGTTGCTGTAAAGTCATTTTTCTTAGATGTGATTAGCATCAAACCCATAGACTTTGAGTAAAGCAGACTGCCTTTCATAATGTGGGTGGGCCCCAGCCGAAAGACCGGGATCCCCCAAGATGGAGGGAGTTCTGCCTCCAAACTGCCTTCGGATCCACACTACGTCAGCTCTTCCCCGGGTCTTCAGCCAGCCACACGCTTTGCAGATTTTGACTTCTCAGCCCTCATAACTGCATGAGCCAGTTCCTTAAAATGAATCCGCCTCTCACCCTCTGTCTCCCTCAGTAGGATGTGCACACACACAACTGCATTCCGTTGGTTCTGTTTCTCCAGAGAACCCTGACCAATACAAGGGCCTTGGGCAAGTCCCCAAGCCAAATTCTCTCACTTCCCCTAGAAGCGTCCACTTTCTCTCCTCTTCTTGGGGGCTGGGTAGAGGTCACCGGGATGAGAGAAGTCGAAGGAGTTATAACCCGCTTCTGACTTGGTTTAAAATTAAAATAACTTCTGGAGAGAAAACATGCACGACTCCGACATGACTCAGACGTGGAGGGCTTCGAGCCTTGGCTAGCAGGCACACATTTGGCAAGGCTGCTCTGTCCTTTCCTAGACCTAAAGGCATCAAAACATCTGTGTTCCCATTAACAAAATGCTGACAGGACACATAGCTGTGGCTTAGAAGAAACCAGCTCAAGAGACGGCCCCTCTGATGCCTGAGGGGTCATCCGTGGCCACCTGGAGGGGTCTCGGGAGCTACTGTCACCGAGGTGGCTCTTGGGAATTGTCGCTGTATCGAGACTGCCATTGTAAGGAAGACCATCGAGCCAGGTCACATGAGAACAAGAGCCTTAAGCCCCCCCCCCCCCCGCCCCGCCATGCACACACTGGAGTTTCACCCATGCCCTTAGGTGCCTTGAGAGCCAGCTCTGGGTCTTGAATTGCATTTATAAATTGAACCCAAGTGGCCGGGAGGCCTGGTGTAGTGGCAGGGGTCAGGCCTACTGGGTTCTGGCATGGTGACGGGGTGAACTGGGGCAGGGGGCACATAACATCTTTGTCTGTGTCCACCCCTGGCCCGGCAGGTAGGGTCTTGAGGTATAAAATGCCTCTAGAGGCCCACATCTCCCAAGCCACTCGTTAGTCTCAGAGAAAGGGGACTGTCGTAGCTCCGAGAAGTGTCCTTTAGATCCTCTGGAGTAAATATTATGAGAGAACGAGTTGAGGGGAAGGTGGGCAAGATTTCCCTGCGGATGGCAGGATGCGTGGAGCGCAGTTCTGTGGCTGCGTTACTTCCAAGAGCCTTTGGGCCAATGCCTCCACCCTCCCAGCTCTTAACACTGGCCTGTGTGTTCCGGAACCATCTATGCCACCTCCACCCCAGCTTGGGAACAGCTAGGTGGGGTGACTTCTGTTGCTACTTCCATCACTGGCTCATATCTTCTCTGCAGATGCTGCCATCGGCCTTGAGTGACATGAAGTGTCTACCCCTTTGAAGGCTTTGATCACAGACCCCACAAATCCTGGTCTTTTCTCCTCAAAGGTGGAAGAGTTTCGCTGCATGTCTCTTCTTGGTTCCATTTCAAAGAAGGTTATTAACTCAAAGAAACAAACTATTTTGCAATATTTATTGTCAATGGCATAAGCCAGGCGTGGAGCCAGGTTTTGAAAGGATGGAAACTTACACCAGTTGAGGGGATCTCTTCAAGAAAAATATTAAAAACGAGGGCCCCTTGAGGGCCCTGGAAGAGGCCCATGAAAGTTGGGGCCCTGAGCGGCGACTTCTTCAGCCTCTGGGGTATGCCTTTCCTTCCCTGCATGGAGCCCTCCGCATGCCAGCCCTGTCTGGATTTGACCTTTGCCCAGGCATGGCTTCCATGAGCCTTCCCACCGGAATGGGAGGTTGGCTGTGAAAGGGAACATGGAGCCCATGGTGGCTTTTTATGGTTGGGGTCTGAGAGCTTGAGATGGGCAGGGGCGGGCCCAAGCCAGCTGTTGCTGTGGCAGTGCAGGTGGGTGACACGGAGTGTCGGGCCTGCTTCCTGTCCCCCAGCCCCGGAGGCCCTCGCAGCCCCCTCGGACCAACCTTGCCAAGGGCTACATGGACAAAGGAGAACTGACTTGTCTCCCATGCCACTGCTCCTCGTGGCCCGGAGCAGTAGAGGGTGGGGGGTGTGGGAGGGGAGGTGGGCTGACAAATGGAGCCCCTTCCCCAGACTGAAAAGAGCACAGAGGTCAGAAGTGAAATCGAGGTCCAGGGTCCTACGAGTGGCTATGCTGGTTGACATGGAAACGACGCCACGCCCAGGTTTGGAGAACGAAGAGCTGATCTAGAACCGGCCTTCTGTGGTCCAGGGTATGCAAGATGATGCTTGTGGGCATGTGAGTGTGTGTCTGATCCAGAAGCTAAAAACAAACAGGAAGTTAACAGTGGTTGTCTCTGATCATGGGACTTGTTCTTTGTTTTGATGTGTTTTCAGGATTTTGAGTTGTTTGGCAGGGAATGTGCTTTATTTTTACGATCAAGTAAAAGGATGAAGCTTTCGCAGTTTGGCAAGGGAAGCATGGAGCTCCTTAGTCCCCTCCAATGACGTGTTTTGCTCCCATGATACAGACGTCTTGAGCACTTGACTTGGTCTGTAAGGATGCCCGCCTCAGCACCCAGCTCTGCAGATGAACCCAGAATGCCTGGGCCGAAGTCCCACTCCAGGCGCCGGGTTCTGAGCATGGCTCTCGAGGGATCCATTTCTAGCCCTTTGGGAGCAAGGAATCCCATGTTAGTAGCAATTGCCGTACTGATCCATCAGGCCTCATATCAAAAGGCCAGAATTCTCTGCGTTCCCTGGCACCCTCCCTGGCCCTGACTCCAGCACCCTGGCTTGCCAAGAGCACAAGGATCTTTTCTTTTCTTTTTTCTTTTCTTTTCTCTTCTTTTTTCTTTTCTTTTCTAATCTTGGGAACTTTCTTTTATTTTTTTCCAGTTTTATTGAAATATAATTGACAGCTATATCAATATATGATATATTGTGAAATACTCACCACAGTACGTTTAGTTAACATCACCTTGCATAGTTACAAGTTGTTTTTCTCTTGTGATGAGAACTTTTTTTTTTTTTTTAAGATTTTACTTATTTATTTGACAGAGAGAGAGACAGCCAGCGAGAGAGGAAACACAGGCAGGGGGAGTGGGAGAGGAAGAAGCAGGCTCCCAGCGGAGGAGCCTGATGCAGGGCTCAATCCCAGGACTCTGGGATCACGCCCTGAGCCGAAGGCAGACGCTTAACGACTGAGCCACCCAGGCACCCCTGTGATGAGAACTTTTAAGACCTATTCTCTCCGCAACTTTCAAATGTACAATACAGTGCAGTTAACTGCAGTCCCTATGCTCTACAGCACATCCCCAGAACTTATTTATCTTATAACTGGAAGTTTATACCTTTTGACCTCTTTCCTACCTTTCCTCCACCCGCCAACCCCTTGACTCAGGCACCCGCCAATCTGTTTGCTGTATCTGTGGTTTGGTATTTTAGATTTCACATATAAGTGTGTTCATATCTTTGTCCAACTTATTTCACTTAGCATAATGCCCCCAAGGTCTAGCCATATCGTCTCAAATAGCAAGCGTTTCTTCTTTATGGCTGCATAATATTCCCTTCCATTGTTTATATATACCACTTTTTTTTTATCCTTTCATCCATTGTGGGGCACTGAGGTTGCTTCCATATCTTGGCTAGTGTGAAAAATGCTACAACAAACACGGAGGTGCAGATGTCTTTCCGAGAGAGTGATTTTGTTTCCTTTGAATATATCCCCAGAAGTAGAAATGCTGGATCAAATGGTAGTTCCATTTTGCGTTTTTTTGAGGAATCTCAGACACTGTTTTCCACAGTGGCTGCACCAATTTGCATTCCCACCAAGACTGAACAAGGGTTCCCTTCTCCACATCCTCACCAACACTTGTTATTTCTTGTCCTTTTGATACCAGCCATTCTGCAGGTGTGAGGTGATCTCATTGTGGGTTGTTTTTTTTTTTTTTAAGATTTTATTTATTTAGGGGCACCTGGGTGGCTCAGTCGGTTAAACGTCTGCCTTCAGCTCAGGTCCTGATCCCAGGGTCCTGGGATCGAGCCCCACGTGGGGCTCCCTGCTCAGCGGGGAGCCTGCTTCTCTCTCTCTCTCTCTCTCTCCCTTTGCCTGTCTCCCCAGCTCATGTGTGCTCTCTCTCTGAAATAAATAAGTAAAAATCTTTAAAAAAAAAAAAAAAGATTTTAGGGGCACCTGGGTAGCGCAGTGGTTAAGCATCTGCCTTCGGCTCAGGACGTGATCCCGGCGTTCTGGGATCGAGCCCCACATCAGGCTCCTCCGCTATGAGCCTGCTTCTTCCTCTCCCACTCCCCCTGCTTGTGTTCCCTCTCTCGCTGGCTGTCTCTGTCTCTGTCGAATAAATAAATAAAATCTTCAAAAAAAAAAGATTTTATTTCTTTGTACGTATTTTGGATATTAAACCATTATCAGATATGTGATTTGCAAGTATTTTCTCCAGTTTTATAGGTTGCCTTTCATGTTGTTGATGGTTTTCTTTGCTATGCTGACGCTTTTTTAGTTCGATGTAGTCCGCTTGTTTATTTTCACTTGTGTTGCCTTTGCTTTGGGTGTCAAATACAAAAAATTGTTGCCAAGAATGATGTCAAGAAGCTTATCCCCTATGTTGTCTTCTAGGAGTTTCACGGTTTCAGGTCTTATGTTCAAGTCTTTAACCCAATTTGAGTTCGTTTTTGTGGATGGTATAAGATAGAGGTCCAGTTTCATCCTTTTGCATGTGGCTGTCCCATTTTTCCAATAGCATTTATTAAGGGACTGTTCTTTCCCCATTGTGTGTTCTCACCTTTGTCATAAATTAACTGAACATAAGTGCATGAGTTTATTTCTGCGCTCACAAAGTTCTTTCTTACACTTATTTGTTCGGTTAGCTTCACCCCAGTGAGATTGGAGGCAGGGATGGGCCAGGGTTTCAAGACCTTCCCTCAGCAAGTCTGCCCGAAACCTTGCCCTCGCCCTCCCCCCCGCCCCAGGATTCAGCCCTACTGTGCTTGGTCTTTGAAGGTTTTTCCATTGTGACTGGCCAGGTGAGCACATCTCACCATAATGAGGCTTGGGAGGTTGGTGCCCATTGTCCACTGCTGGGAAGAGCTCTGGAAAATGTCACCAGAAACACAGGACAGCTGTGCCCGGGCCCAACAGCCAATTTGACGCACTTGGCTGCCCAGTGGCCAAGTGGAACCCAGGCCCCCTTTTCCTCCACATACTCTGACCTTCTTTCTCTACTTACCGGAGCCCCATGGCACCACCCCAAGGCACCTGGCAGAGGCCTTGGCACTGGTCTCCTCTCCCCCACTTCAAAATGTGGCCCTCCCATGTCCCCTGGGGCAGCTGTGACCCAGAGAACCCTCTCCCAGCTGTCAGGTCCCTGGCCACCTTGTACAAAAGGGAGGCAGTTCCTCGCCTGGCTCAGTGCAGTCAGGGATGTTTCCTGAACTCCCTCCCCATTTCCCGCCCCCACTGCCATGCTCCCTCACCTGACGCTTGCTCAGGAGTCAGAAGGCCGCTCCTGTGGGATATTTTGCTTGGGTCATAGAGTCAACAATTTCTAGTGCAAATTAATCAAGAAGACCATTCACCACACAGGGATGTGTGAAGAACAAATGAGACAGGACCTAAAACAGTCCACTGGGGCACGTACAGCCGAGGGGCTTGGGGGTTGGGGGTGGTGGCTCTGGGACGGAAGTCACTGGGGTTCCCATTTTGGCTCTATCACTCCTAAGCTGCATGGTGTGGGGAATGTCGCTAGACTTGCATCCTATATATTTTCATCTATGAAGGAGAGACCTTCCAGGCCTTCCCAGGGTTGCTCCCAGCCAGTAGTAGTCTTTGAAGCAGACTTAGCTTTGCAAACTGTGAGGAACTTCACAAATGTAAATCACACACAAGTCACGAAACCATCTGTAAAAGCGACTTCCTATCCCGTCTCGGCCTTTTGGCTGAGATCAAGTGTATAAGCAGCTGCCGCTTCTTTTTTTTCTTTAAGGGAGGGAGGGTGGGTGTAGGAAATCAGGTCTGGGTGGGGTGGCCTTGCAGTGCTGGGCAGGCAGGGGACTGATGGCAGGAGGTCACTGCCCGGTGCCCCAGAACCTGCGTGGGAAGGACCACAATGGGGGAGAAAGAAGGAAAACAAACAAAACTTCTCTTCCCAGCAACTGCGTTTGGGGCCGGGCCCAGTCAGGCCCTGGTAGGGTGGAGGCCAAGGAGCCCCCATGGATTAACGAGCTCCAGGGGCGACTGGGGATTCAGCTGTGTCAAAAGCATCCATTGAATCAGGCCAGTGAGTCATCTCTTTGGTGAAATCCCCAAGGTGCCGCGGCCTGGCCGCCTCCCTGGGAGAGCGGCCGTGGCTGTGTCTTCACCGTGGCCACAGCGCCCCACTGGCGAGCCTGGAAGCCACCCAGGCTGTGGCGGCCACGTGACTCCCAGCCGCCCTGCTGCCTTTCAGCAAAATTTTTAAAATGATAAAAACCAGTGCTCGTTGTAGAAAAAAATTAGGTATAAAAAATAAAATTAGAAATGATCCATAAGCCCGTCCCTGGAGATAACCCTCATTATCTTCTTAATGTTCTCCTTTGTTCTGTGCAGGTGATGCGAGTCAGGTTAGACAAGGCTATGCCGAGGTAACACACAGCCCGCAGGTGATGCCCCCCCCCCAAGGCCAATGGCGATCGGTGTTCACCCCCTTCTTTACTCCTTTTCATGTCCTGACTCTCAAAGGTAACAGCTGGAAAGCTTCGGATGTTTATCAATAAGTGTGATGCTTTAAGTGAGATAGTCTTTATCGTGATAAGCACCTGCCCCCTTATTCTGGTTTTAAAGTTTTTCGAGACCTTTGCAACAGGCACGGGGCGTTGATGGTCTCTGAACGCTGGTTTGACTCTACCGAGGTTCTCTGTCTTTGCCTTGTTCCATTTTTGAAAGTACAGGAAGCATGGAGCATTCCTGTTTCGCCTGTTTTCTATGTTTTATCATCCATCTGTTTTTAACAATGTTCAAGAGAGAAAGAAAGACCGAGGTCACCAAGCCCAGATTTCAGAGCATGAATTCAGAGCGAAGAACGAGGGAGTCTTTTGAAGGAACAGACGACCGACTCTAAGGCCCTTTGGGTTGAACGGACCGTTCAACCCCCCGATCGTTGAGAATCATCAATTCTGCCCTTGGCTCAGAGCAGGAGCTTTGTTTTTGTCGGGAAGCGAGCTGGCGCTGTGTTCTGTGCGCTGGGGCCCTCCGTCTGGTGACCTGACTCAGCGCCAGCTGTCGGGGCGCCTTGTGCAGCCGCTCCGTGAGCCGCGGGGGCATCGGGGGCCCAGGGGCCTGGGTGGCTTCCGGAAGCTGCGAGCGGGCGTGTGGCACCGAAGCCCCCACAGCGGTGGTGCTAGTGACTCTTTCTCCCCGCAGAACTGTCTGAACAAGCAGCAGCTCCTCACGGCCATCCGCCAGCTGCAGCAGGTGCTGAAGGGCCAGGAGACCCGCTTCGCCGAGGGCATCCGCAGCATGAAGAGCCGGCTGGCGGCGCTGCACAGCTCGGTGAACAGAGTGGGCGCAGACGCCCCCCCAGGTGGGTCCCGCATCTGCGCCGCTGGGCCCGCACGTCACGCAGGCCCTTCCCCCGTGCGTTCTCCCCGCACCCCCACCTGCCCACGCCTCCCTCTGTCCGGAGGCAGATCCCTAGGCCTTCCCCGGCCGGCAGGGAGCACGCAGTGAGGATGTCAAAGAAGCATCTGCTGCTTCTCCTCTCCCACATCTGACTGTCACCCGCTTCCTTTCAGACCTGTTCGTTCTAGGCTTGATAACTCTTGTCCACATATCATCCTTGCAGAATTGTGGAAAGGCACGGCTCTGAAAGCATGCTCTGCTTTCCCCTTCCCTGTCCCCACCCAGATAGACCCCAGTTGGTTCCTTTTTTTTTTTTAATTTTATTTTTAATTTTTTAAAAAGACTTTATTTATTTGTCAAAGAGAGAGAGAGAGAGAGGATGAGCGGGGGAAGAGGCAGAGGGAGAAGCAGACTCCTTGCTGAGCAGGGAGCCTGATGTGGAACTCGATCTCAGAACCCTGGGATCATGACCTGAGCCGAAGGCAGACACTTAACCAACTGAGCCACCCAGGCATCCTTTCTTTTCTTTTCTTTTTTTTTTTTTTTATAGACAATTTTTTTCTAGCACTTTTAAGTTCACGGCAAAACTGAATGGAAAGCACAGAGAGTTCCGCACCCCCCCCAGCCCCCACCGCCGGCCGAACACACACACAACCGCCCCTGCACCATCGTCCACACCAGTGTGTCATGCCTGCTATAGCCCATGAAACAATACTGGCGTCACTTTCTCAGGCATGACAGTTAGTCCTCTGACATGAGTCCCCCAGTGGTGGTGGGGATGGGGGTGGGGGTGCTGAGGGTAATTCCCGTTCAGTGAGGTTCCAGTGGGTCCCCCAGACTCCCTCCCCAGAGGGTGGGACTATGACAGACACCGGGCATTTTCCTGGTGGTCGCAGTCACAGCTTTCACTGTGGGGCCATTGGAAGGGTGACTGGATTTCTTCCACCTGGCCTCCAGGTGGCCTCTCCTCAGGGTGACACGGGTCAGGGAGGCCGTCACCACGTATGTGCGAAGTCATGAACCTCGGGAATATCTGACGTCATTTATTCACTTCAGACGCATTTATCGAGGGCCCTCGTTGTTGTGTGAGATGAAGTTTCCCGGGGAAGGCGCTGGTTTTCCTACCTCTTCAGAGAGTGTGGTAGCCGATCCGGAGTCCCACCAGCACCGAGTCGGCGGCTGTTCTCCTTGGCTTCACCGGAGCAGAGCTAGACCTGCCCGCCAAAGTCCTCACCCTTCCCAAGGCGCCGTGAGGCCCCAGCCTTCAGGGGGGCTCACCACAGCCAGACTCCGAGAGGCGGGCAGGGCATCCTTCCTTTGTGCCGCAGATGGGGAAACCGAGGCCAAAGAAGTGAGTTAGCAGTACTACGTATTAGGTCTGAATTTTTTTTTCCTGCTAAGAGGCTCAACTGCAGGGAGCCTTTCTGCTTTCCCACAGCTCCTATGGTCCCGGGGAGCTTCCAAGAAGAACCTGCAAGCGATTGTTCATAAAACGGAGGCCTCTGTCGGCTAGAACAGACAGACAGGTAGCTCCTGTTCCATTACTGGTCCTCTTAGTGCCAGATTCAGGGTCTTTCTTCCTTGAACCATACGGGATTTTTTAAAGTGGCCAATTCTCTTTTTAGATATTGTCACAGTGCATCTGTCTCTCCCATGTGTTGGACACAGAGGCAAGCAGCTGTCAGGATCCCCACTGCGCGGCCAGGGCTGGCGGGGGGGGCTGTACCTGGAGGAGCCAGAAGCTTGCAGGTTGTAGGGAAATGATCATTTACTATTTTTTTTTTTTTTTTAAAGGCATTTCCTGGGAGTCAGGAAGAATAATTTCTAGTCCTGGAGAATTCTTGGCCTTCCCCTTTCTGGCTTCTAGGAATCGCCCTCCTATTTTCCCAGCCTTTCTCTCTGGGGAACATCACACCCGATCGGCATCAGGGCTTACCCAGGCAGCCTCATTCCATTCATGTTCCTGAAGCTCTACAATTGCTTCACTGCTGAGCTCTTGTCTTACACGGTGATTTCATTCCCGAGGGTGCGGGGAGCTTCCCCGTGGCCCGGGCGCCTCACCACGTCGTGCTCATTGTGAACCAGCCAAGGGGCACGTCCTTCCACTGGACAGAGGCCTGTGGCTCCCGTCTGAGAAGTGGCTACAAACTGATTTGTCATTGATCTGTACCATTTCTTAATTCCACTAACACTCGCTGAGCACCTGCCGTGTGCCAGATGCTGTCATATTTACTCAAGTACGATTCGCCTGTGAGTTGCTCTAGCAGGTAGAATTTCTGCTTGGAAGATTTTAAAGATTTCTCATCCCCAAAGAAACCCTACTCCTTTCCCCCCAAAGCATCTGAAATCCCTTTCAGCACACTAAAGTAGTTGGTATTTTAAAAGAGCTATAAAGACGTTTATTTGCAGGGACTGAGGCTGCAGCCTGGGAGCGGCCACGCACGGGGATGTGCGCTCACTGTCGCTGCCATCTCACAAAGTGATTACCACTGGGCCCCACATCGAACGTTTACTAGAGGAAAAGGGCATAGCAAGGGTCCCCCGGTAACCAGAGGGCACTGCGAGTACTCAGAGGGGCCAGCTTGTGCCCGTCCTCCCAGGCCAGCCTGCCGTGGCTGCTCCGTGCAGGACGCGGGTGGGATACGTGGGCAGAGCCGCGGGGGCCTGCCTGCCGCCTGCTGGGACAGGGAGGCCCGTCAGGGTCCAGGGAGCCTCCCGATCACCATGTGCGCCGATGTTCCCGTCGTGGTAGACGCCGAGTGATTCTCTGTCACTCGCGGCAGCTGTCACAGCTGAAGCAACACCGCTTTCCCATCTGTCTAAAACCCAAAGAGCGTTTTCACAAATGACACTTGGAACTTACTTTAAAGCATTTTAGGGGCACCTGGGTGGCTCAGTCGGTTAAGCGTCTGCCTTCAGCTCAGGTCATGATCCCGGGGTCCTGGGATTGAACCCTGCATCGGGATCCCTGCTCAGAGGGGAGTCTGCTTCTCTCTCTCCCTCTGCTCCTCTCCCCCCACCCCGCCCACTCATGCTTTCTCTCTCACCTGTGCTCTCTCTCTCTCAAAAAAAAATAAAATCTTAAAAAAAAAAAAAAGCATTTTAGAAGTGCCTCTGAATTTCCAACTAAACAAAATCCAAATCCAACCTGTCCCACCTTCGGGACTTTGACTCAACTAGTGCTGGCCGTGGGAGGCAGCCAGCCGCAGGTAGAGGAGGAGTGGGGAGCCTCTCCGTCTCCCCGCAGCCCGGAGCACACCTGCAGGAAATCCTCTTGGTTCTGCCTTCATGGCACGGCCAGCGTTTAAGCCGCCCATCTCTGCTCCCAACTCCCGCCCTGGTCCACACCACATTCATCTCCGGCTTCTGCCTCCTCTCCTCCCTGCCTCACACCTGACACTTCACACTCAGGCTGCTGCCAGCTGCTGCTATCACCATGGAAGTCGGCCACTTCATGCCTCGGCGCAAACTCTCTGGCTCCCTGATGCCTCTCTAACCTCACCCCCAACTGCTTTCCCGCTAGTCCACTCTACTGCAGCCACTGTGCTCCCCTTGACATTCCTCACACCTGCCAGGCACACTCCCACCACAGGGCCTTTGCACCAGCTTGTTCCCTCTGTCCTTCCCAGATATCTGCATGCTTTGGCCTTCATTTCTTCAACTCTGCCCCCATGAGGCCTACCCTGACCACCACACTCAAAATTGGCCCCCTCCCCTGGCATCCCCTACATTACTCCCTACCTTATCTTCTGCATGACACTTCTCACTTCTTAGCACCCTCTGCCATCTGCTTGTGGATCTTGGTTATTGGTGGGTGTCCCTGTTAGAAGGGGGCTTTATACGCAACTAATGAATCATCGAACTTTACATAAAAATAAATAAATAATTAATTAATTTTAAGAAAAAGAAGGGGGCTTCCTGAGATCTGGGTTTTGTCTGTTTTGTTCACAAATTATCCTAAGTGCCTAATATAGTGCCTGATACATGGTAAGCCCCTCAATAAAAATTTTTCATTTGTTCAAGAATTATTTATTGGGCACTCACTGTGTGCCAGGCACTGGGCTGGTGCTGGGGCCACATCAGGTATGTGAGGCCAGGTGAAGCCCCTGCCCTCTCGAGCTGCATTTGGAGGGAGAACACTGACAACCGATATGGAAACAAATATCTCAAGAAGACACCTCCAATAATTACACATGCTAAGAAGAAAGCAAAGTGAGCTCAAGGGGTAGAGAGTGCCTGGGGAGGTTTGAACTAAGCGAGGTGGCAGCATTCGATTGAGACCTGTAGAGAGAAGGAGCCAGAGAGGGGATGTTCTGGGGAAAGAACATTCCAGGCCAAGAAAAGAGCAAAAGTCAAGGCCTAGAAGTGGGCCTGACTCTGGCCTGTTCAGAAGGCCTAAGAAACCCAGACAGGCTAGAGCTCCTGGGAGGTGGGAGTGGGTGGGCCAGCTGCACCTGGGGGGGTGGGTCCAGGATCTGACCCTCCCATGCTGCCACGCCTTGTGCCCTCCATGTCTCTGAGGCGCCGGCTCAGCTTTCACTAGGGGGCACGTATCCCCCATGTCCCGGAGTGCTTTGAGGATTCGATGTCCAGCCCGGTGCATGGCCTGGAGGAGGCACTCATCACAGGAGCACTTAGAGATGAGAAGTCTTGTAACAGAGAGAGATGTTAAGTGACCATGGTCCTTCGTTTTGTCCTTACAGTGTCCTGTCCTGCTCTGAGTGCCCCCCCGGACGGCAGGAAGTTTGGAAGCAAGTACTTAGTGGATCATGAAGTCCATTTTACCTGCAACCCTGGGTTCCAGCTGCTTGGACCCAGCAGCGTGGTGTGTCTTCCCAACGGCACCTGGACGGGGGAGCAGCCCTACTGTAAAGGTACAGACCCTCCTTCTCGTCTCCCTGGGCTGGACCTGTCGCAGCCCAGCAGGAGTCTGCTGGATAGAAAGGGTCATTCGCTGGACACTTTCTGTCAGATTCCTCCACCATTCCTCAGCTGCAGAATAGTGGCCACATGCCCGATGACTCACCTCCGGGCCAGGCCTGGGCTGGCCTGCAGGGGCTCTGCCAAACCCTCTCACCAATTCAGTCTTGTTTTGCGTTTGGGGAAATCGAGGCATGGAAAGATGGAGGAACTTGCCCCAGCCCACCCAGCTGGGGAGCAGGCTAAGTTGATTCACTCCCAGACACTCTGACCCCAGAGTCTGTGCTCCTCAATGCCTCACTCTGCTCCGGACACAGGTGACGGGCTCTTACCGATGTTCTGGGGCTGCAGCTTCCAAGGCTGTTGATGACCCGTAGGGTTAAGGAAATTCCCAGGCGTCTTTTGTGTCTGCTTTGGGACTTGGTGTAAACAGGGTCCAGAAGTGACCACTGGGGTAGGAAGTGGGCCTAAAAAGGTTTCTCTTCTCAGCTCGAGAGCAGTACTTTCTTGATGTAGAGGAAAATTAGACATAGCATTCTGTAGCAGAAGAGGCTTTTCAGACGTCTATGGTCAGAAAGTCGTGGGTACCAGTCATTTTTAGAGCAGGGCCCAGAGGACGTCTGCTGGGGCAGAACGTTCATGATTTTAACCCAAGAGTTGAAAGGGAAATGCAAATGTTATATAAATATGTTGCCAAGAGCAGGATTTGAATGCATAGAGAACTTGAAAACATAATGGAACATTAGAAAATATCTCATCTCGGGGCGCCTGGGTGGCTTAGTCGGTTAAGTGTCTGACTCTTGATTTCGGCTCAGGTCACGATTTCAGGGTTGTGAGATGGAGCCCTGAGTCAGGCTCTGTGCTGAGCATGGAGCCTGCTCAAGATTCTCTCTCTCCCTCTTCCTCTGCCCCTCTCCCCTCCTCTCTCTCTCTAATTAAAAAAAAAGAAAGAAAGAAAGAAAAGAAAAGGAAAAGGGAAATGTATCATCTCTAAAGACAGATTGTGTGGATTGACGTGCGGAGAGCGGGCAGCCAGAACCACATTCATGGATTTAGACTTCCATTTCCCATCTCCTAGGAGAAACAGTGGTTTGAAGGTTGATTGCAGGGACCAGCTCTCAGACCTAGCTGGGAACCAGCCTAGAAATACGAGCCAGGTAACTGGCAAACACGCCCAGGGAAATGCCAGTATCTGGATTTACCCTTGACCCTGAAAAATCTGCATCCAGGGTAAGCACCTTATAGGTAACAAACTAGGCAGCGGAGGTGGGAACACAATGGCATCTCATGGTCATTGCCTAGGGTGTCTGTATGCTTAACTTACAGGTTGAGTTATGGGCCCCGGTTGATTTCTTTCTCGCTGCCCTCAGGTGCTCCCTTGACCACATCACCCTCCATGGGGTGCCCCCTACGGCTTACCTGACCATGCCCCCGGTCATGGCCGCCCAAATGGTGGTCAACTCTCCACCATGCCGGCAAGGTCTTCTGATCCCCCCTCTTTGTCTCCGGGGCTGTCTCCCTGGGTTTGGAGTTGGGGGCAACTGGCCACAAGCGCACTCCTTTGAACCAAGCACTCCCACGCTGCTCTTCAGATGGGCTGCCCCAGCCCACTCCCTCAGCAGTACTGTGCGCAGAAGCACGTTTTGCCCATGTGCTGTTTTCTGTCTTGCTCCGGTATTGTCCAAGTATTCTGTCCTCAGTAGTGATGTGCATTTACAGTGAGCACAATGTGGTTTCAATGAAAAGATAAAATTCATCGGAGAAGACAGCTGAAAAAATGCATTTTTAGGCAAATGTGTAAGAAACATCAGAGGCTTGGGAACATAGTCACAAGGAATGGCTTGACCAAAGGAACGCATAGGGGCTTGACAAGGGTAGGAACCCAGAATGCTCCCCGCAGCCCAGCTCCATCTTAGCAGCTGACTAGGACGCCTCCCCAGAGGACCCTGGGCATGTCTGCCAGCTTCCGTCTTGAGCCTGCACGTGTTAGGTATATATCAGCGCCTTGCCGCCCCGCAGCAGGACCCCTCCGTGGAACAGAGGGTCCTACCCTATCGTGATTTGTGTGCCGTGGTTCTCAAACTTTCAGCTGCTCCGGAGTCACCGAGAAAGCTTGTGAAAGGCAGGCTCTGAGGCCTCAAAACCCCTATTGAGTTGGGTGAGATCTTTATAGATGAGACTTTGGCCATCTACATTTTCAGTGTGATTCTGATGTTAACTAAATCTTGAGAAACACCACTTTGCTGGATCTTGCCACTGCCTGAAGGAGAAGATACTGACAATTTTGAAGCAGTGATACGCTTTGGGCCCTCACCAGTCAGAATGTGGCCTGCAGCAAGCCAACAGTAGGGCCATGTCCCGACTGAGTGTGCGTCCACCCTGGCCAGGCGAGACTTACCCACACATGCTCACCGCCACCTGCATGGACATTTTGGAAAGGCCAGGCTAGCCCTTACAAAGATCAGGGCACCCAGCCCCACGGAGCAGTCTCCTTTCCTGAGATGTGGAGAGCCGCCTTTTCCTGGAGGACCAACGCCAAGCTTGGCCAGCAAGTCTCCCAGCCGTCCTCGTTGTCCGACGTGGTGCACTTCCTGACTCTCGCCCTTGAACTCACCACCTCATTCCAGATTTGCTGTGCGTTCTTTGTCTCCCCTTCCCCTCAGCCTCCTTCCTAGCCATTTGTCTTCTTCCTTGACCGCCCTGCCTGAGGACTGCTTGGCGCAGCCCACCTGGGACTTCTACTGGGGCCACATTCACTATCTAAACCCTGGAAAGATTGGCTCAGGGAACGAGGCAGTGGCCAGTCCACACGTAGATCTCAGAAGGACATTCGTCCTCTCTTTAAGTGTGAACGGGGCGTGGGAGTTCACCCTGTGGTGGTGATGGAAAAAACAAAACAAAACAACACAACTCTGATAACATCACAGCCCAGGGGCCCAGTCAGCTCCAGGCACATGACTTCTCCCTGGTTTGTGGATGGTGCCAGTGTTGACACTTCTGTCCTCAGCAGGAATTTATTTGACTAATGGATGCTGTCTCCAGTAAGAGCCTCAAAGGCATGCCACCCAAGCCTGGCAGAAGGGAGAAGGAGGGCTCCGATCTGCTGGTTGGTGACCTCTTGTAATAGTGCTAACAGTGTGAGCAGGACGTGAGCTGGGGGGTTCGACAATCCAGTGACCTCCACACCCCCCCCCCAGAGTGGCCTAGAATCTTAGCTACGCATGCATCCGCTTCATTTTCCATACCCGCAGTCTTGTGGTCCTTGTGTTGTGACCACAGAGGGAAAAGAATCTTCTTAATCACAGGGGATTCGTTTCAAGACCCAAAATGTCAGTGACAGTGAAAGATGTAGCAGCTCTTCAATAATTGCCCCTCACCCCATCCCCAGCCGGATGCTCAGAACGAAGGTGATGAACCCAACTTGGCATAAAAGGAAATGACACACAATCCTGCTATTAAAAAGCCCTGTGGGCAGAGGTAGGCTCCAGAGCTCCAAAATGGAAAGCAGCCACTTGGCTCCCTGGATTGTTTCCCTTTTCTCCTTTCTTTCTTGGAAGGGCATGTTTTTAAGATCTGAAGCTTTCTGCATTGGGAGAACCATCGCCACAGGCCTTGTTGCTTTGACAACATTGGTAACCAAAGAAAGAACTTGAGAGAAATAAATAACTTTTTCCCTTACTCCCATGCTGGGAAAAAAGAATTGTTTTTGGCAGTCACCCCCCCCCCTTTTTTAAGCCTTTATTCATTCATTCAACCAATTTTCATTGAACATCAGCTCTGATGCTAGCGACTCAGACTGAATCTTAGAGATACAGCCCAGCCTCGTGGGGGCTCACCTGCTAAAGTGGAAACTAGCAAAACAGATAGGCAAATGGAAAGGTGAAGAAATGGGGGGTTGTGGACAGTGCCTTGACGATATCTAGGAAGGGGCTGAGAATGTGTACGATGGGGGCAGGAACATGGGAGGGCCTCTCTGAGGCGGTCACGGGGATGCAGAGACATGGAAGGGTGTCGAGGGGGTCTGGTCACGTGATGAGTGGGGTGGGGTGGGGGGGCATGGGAAAGATGCTGTCCTAGGAAGAGGGAGAAACAATGCTCAGAGGCCGTAAGGACGAGAAGAATCTGGCGTGTTTGGGGAAACATAGAAAGTACAGAGCCTTGCTCCTGGAGCAGGTGTGAGCTGAGCGTGAGAGCAGGCGCGGGGGGCGGGACACCCAGGCCAGCGCGTGCAGCCTTGGAGGCCGCGCAGGAGGCAGGACTGCAGTTGCAGCACAATAAGCAAGTGTACGGAGAGAGGTGTGAATCGGACCTGTGGGTTGCTGCTGTGTGACAGGTGCACTGGGTGGGGGGGACAGGAAGGGAGCTGGGAAACCACGTGGGGGCTACTGAAGTCCAGGGGAGAGAGACGGCAGAGGAGAGTGAAAGCAAACCCAGAGACAGAACTTGCCACGACCCCATGTGGGCTGTCTGCGTGGAAGAGAAGTCAAGGCTCCCCGACTCCGCTTGAATGTTGGGGGGCACATGGTGTCATTTATAGAGATAGTGAAGACTGAGCAATGAGTGTAGGTTTGTTTTTAAGCAACCTTGTGGGGGTCATTAACCAGAACTCCATTTGGGCCACGTTAAGTTAAAACATCTGTACGACATCCTAGCGGAGAACCCTGAATTCCACCCACGGAGGGCGTCGAGCAGAACACTGTGTTACCCATCCCAGCGAGCACTCCGGGCACTACTGCCCGCGGCATCCCAGTCCTGGAGTTACCCAGGAAAACGCGGCACGGTCAGACACTGGATGGAGCACTTGGCTCACGTAGGGAAGAGACAGCAAGATCAGCCTCAGGGGTGGGGGCCGGATAGGGCGGCTAGCCACTGACACAGAGCAATTCCTGGGGGGCACGGGGGACCCCTCTCCAGCCCCTTCCCATGGAGTCTGAAAGATTGAAAGCCGAGGGCCACTGACATCCACATGTGAGCAGAGCAAAAGACCCCTCGTGAAGCATCAGGGACGAGAACCCCGCAGGAGCGGTAAGCCCTGCACGGGGGGGTTGAGTGGGCTCTTGACCTCATGTTAAGGATTCGGCCAAATGGGGCTCCACAGCCTGCAGGCCTGAGACTGCCTTTCCCAACAGGGAAGTAGGGGGACGGTGGGAGGGTGGGGCACAGATACACACTTGGGAGTTACTAGCCTAATGACAGGACTGAAATCCACGCACGGCGGTAAGAGCAGCGGGGAAGAGAGGGTAGAGACAGAACAGAAGTGGCTCCGGACCTTTGGTCAGTTGGAGAGGGAGGGTGCAGGAGACAGGAGGAGCCCAAGGAGGCTGGAAAAGCAGGGCTGTGGCACGGGATCGAGGGCTTGGAAGGGTATTTTGCAGTCAGAATAGAGCACAGCGCGCTCACCTGCGGTGTACGAGGCCTTTACTCAGAGACCTTGAAAAAAGGATTTGAGTAGAAAGAGCTTCCTCTGCTACGGGAGCCTCTTAGTAGCTACTGAGCGACTGGCTGGCTAACTCACCGAGTGATCCATGAATGCGTGAGGGATCATGTTTAAGAAACTGAATTTCCCCCCAGACTTTTATCTGGGCACGTGTACGCCAGTCTTCCATAGTCAACAGCTTCTGTGTATAGATGTTAACACCAGCAAATCTTCATTAACGCTTCCTTCTAAACATAACCTTCAATGATTATGAAACACGTCCTCCGAAGGGCTATTGTATACTCTTTTTTTAAAAAGATTTTATTTATTTATTAGAGAGAGAGAGTGAGCAAGAGAGAGAGCACAAGCCAGAGGGGAGAGGCAGAGGGAGAAGCAGACTCCCCGCTGAGCAGGGAGCCCGATGTGGGGCTCGATCCCAGTACCCCTGGGATCACGACCTGAGCCGAAGGCAGGTGCTTAACCAACTGAGCCACCCAGGTGCCCCCAGGGCTATTCTACACTTTACAGAACTATTTCTTTGTTGTGTGCAGGTTTTCATAATCATAAATAATGCCAAGAAAAACAATCTTAAAACACTGTTCAATATGGAAAATTTCAAATGCACTAAAGTAGAAAGAACAGTATAACAATCCTCACATATCCAAATACAGCAAACTCCTTATTATCTTTAAATATCTAGTCAGGGTAAAAATTCCTCCAAGTGTCTCACACGGTTTTAACACTATGGTTGAACCAGGGTCCAAGTAAGTGTCACACATTACAATTGGTTGATGTGTCTCTTACGCCTTTTTCTTTTTTTTAAGTTTGTGGGGTTTTTGAAATTTTTTGTTTTATTTTTATTAGAGATGGAGAAAGGGGGGAGGCGCAGAGAGAGAGAGAGAATCTTAAGCCGGCTCCACACCCAATACAGAGCCAGGCTTGGGGCGCCATCCCACAACCCTGAGATCATGACCTGAGCCAATCAGAGCCTTAACCACTAAGCCACCCAAGCGCCCCTCTCTTACACCTTTTTATAAAAGTCTACAGTCTCCTCCTCCTCCTCTTCTTCTTCCTTCCTCCCGCCCCCCCCCCAATCCCTTGCAGTTTGCTAACTGCTTCCCCGAGGGGTCATTTAATGTGATCTTCTGATCTCTTTCTTTCTTTTTCGTCCAGTTTTATTGACACGTAATTGACATCCAGCACTGTGTAAAGTTTAAAGTGTGCAGCATAAGGACCTGACCCCATTTATCGTGAAATGATGACCACCCCAAGTTTAGTTCACATCCATCCTCTCATACAGACATGCAAAAAGAAGAAGAAAAGAAATGGTTTTTCCCTGGTGATGAGAACTCTGAGGATCTACTCTCTTAACAACTCCCCTATACACCAGCCCGGCAGTGTTAGCCGCAGTCCCCACGCTGCACACCACGTCCCCAGGACTTACTTATCTTACAACTGGAAGTTTGCACCTTTGTGGTCTCTGAATCTCTTATAAACTGGTAGCTAACTCCAGGGGCTGGATCAGATCTAAGGAAGATTTTTGTTTTGTTTGGGCCAAACGGTGGTAGACACCGCTGCCGGGAAGCCCTCCTTGGGATGCTGTGCCTTGGGGAGCCTCACTGCTGTCCCCATCCAGCCTATTCCTCCAGAGGGACTGGGGGCAATCCCCCGAGTTCTTGCCCTTTCAGAAAGTGGGCCACTTCCCCCCCTGGACCCCAGTTTGGTTGGACACCAGCTGTCTGCCTCACCTTTCTTTCCCTGAGTATGTTAAATATGCACCCCTGTCTTCTGTGGCAGTTTTCTGCTGTTGCCATCGTCAGTATCTCGGTCTTCTTGCCTGGATGCCCAAAGGATTTTTTTTTTCTTTTTCTTTGAAAGCTAATGATCTTATTAGGACCCGCTCCAGTTCTGGCTTTCCTTGGGCTGGTTTTCGCAAGGGCGGGCTGCAGCTTTTCAACAGGAAGTCTCAGTTGCTGGAGCACGCTGCTGGCCCCTAGGTCTTCGAAACTTTCCAGGACAAAGCCCAGTATTGAGGAGCTTCTAAGGAGAGGAGGATCCAAATGGAGCCCAACGAAGAAAGTCGGTGCAAGTGGAAGAGATGGCCCAGGGAAAGCAGGAGAGGAGCACAAAAGGGGCGGAGCGGGGAAATCCTGAGCCGCACTAGAAACAGCCACGGAAGTGCCAGGCGGAAAGTCGGGAAGCTGGACCGGCCATCTAGGAAAACTCATCTCCCCCAAATGGGAGGAACAGAAAAGGATTTTTGTCAAATCCCATGCAAACTATTATAAGAGAAAAAGAGAATAAAAAGTCCCTATAGACAATGAGGAAATGCCAGAAAATGGCCATGAAACAGATGAAAACTATTACCTGATATTTCCCAACAAGCGGGAAGAAATTTGAAAAAGGTAAAAAAAAAAAAAAAAAAAAAACTATGAAAGGACAGCATAAATAAAAATTAGAAAGCCTCAGCAATGAGGTGAGCGGGGAAATGGAAAATCTGAAATGAGATGACAGAACACAGGAAAGGATTAGAAATAAAAGGGGGAAAAAAGCAGATCGTGCATATAAAACACACAGCTCAGCTCCGGGGGTTGGTAAGTGCGCACTGAACAGTAGACAGAACAGATCCGCAGCCATGCTGTTGGGTCGGCAGCCTCTCCTCAGCCTCTGCCCTCTCGACAGCTCCGAACTCACCCTGCACTCAACTCAAAGCCACAGCCTGGGACAGATGTGAAGGTGAGGACGACTGGACTTCAATCAGGACACAGATGGGGCGCCAGGACTGGGCGTTGGGCCACGGAATGCCCGAGATAAGAAAGAGTGTGGGGAGCCTGTCTAGAAACGAAAATCCTGGGCAACAAGGTCCAGACGGGGAGACGGAGCCCAGGGTCCTGGGGCACCTGTGCATTTCTCTGTTGAGCCGGTGACATCCCCCCACCGCCCCCAGGTGCAGCCAGGCCCAGTCCCTTCCCCTGGAGGCCCACAGGGGAGAGGGACGATGGTGCCGTTCCCGCTGGGGCCAGACTGAAAGCTGCTAGTGTTCATCCTGTCTGGCTCTCTGCCCACCACGTCATGGCCTCGTGGTCTCCCCACTTTCAGACTCTGCGGGTTAGCGATGTGGGGGCTGGACAACGGGCAGAAATGGGAATTCTACGCTCTGTGGCCTTTGTCTACAGTGTCATTCCAGACACATTCCTGCAAACCGGTCATCTGAGAACAGAACGGAGGAGAGAGCACAGCCAGGCTGAGGTTCCTGAGAAGCTGAAAGGGCTCCTTCCCCGGGGATTAGCAGCATTTGGGACGGTCTGGGCCCTTCCATGACTAACAGAAGCCACACAACAGTCTATATAACATCCCAGCAATGAGGAGGCAGGAGGGACACCGAAGTCCCTGCCAACCCACCCACAGCAAGGCTGCTGTTCTCATCAGGAGCAAAGCACCTTTCTTCCTCTTGATAGATACAGCAGGAAAGGATGCTCGTATGCCAGCAAGGAGAGGTTTCCAGTTTCCTTTCCCGAGATGCTGTGGTCAAGTCAGTGAACTGACAGACTTCTCTCTTGGGGAGGAAGGGCCTGTGCTCTGTGCATTAAGACTGGGCTTTAAAAAAAGAAAAGACTGGGCTTAAGGATTCGTAACAAGCAGATGTGGCCTGAGGGTTTTAAAAAAATATATTTTTTTCTAAGTAGAAAATTTATCGTGGAAAAGTTCATTGTGGAAAAACAGAAGAGTACAAAAAAGTGTAAATGAAGAAAAGTTGCCTGGAATCCTACCACACAGAAACGTATTAAATTTTTAAATATATAATCTCTTTCTATATATAGCTTTCCCACAGGACTGCTACGTGTATGAGCAAGGAATATTTTCCTTTTCCACCATTTAGGAAAAGTCGAGAGTCAAAAGAAAGTCTTCCTTGGGTGCACAGGAAATGAGCACAGGAGGGCTACTGGGTGGGAATTTGGAGAGACTTCGTTTTCCCCTTCTCTGGAAGCTATAATGGACCATCTCTCCCTCTTATAACTCCGCTGAATTGGGTTCTTATTCAAAGGGTGTTCTTCCTGGAGTGCCTGGGTGGCTCAGTCGGTTCAGCGTCCAGCTCTTGATTTCAGCTCAGGCCCTGATCTCAGGGTCAAGGGATCAAGTCCCTTGTCCTGCCCTGCGATGGGTGTGGAGTCTACTTGGGGTTCTCTCTCTCCCTCTGCCCCTCCCCCCACTTGTGCTAGAAACAAATACATAAATAAAATCTTTTTTAAAAACTGTGTTCTTCCTGGGTGCTGGCTGCTAAGGCAGAGGTGTGGGGGACAGTCTGGCTTGATTCAAAGGTAGCGTGGGCACCTGGGGCAGCCTACCCTGTAACTTAGGGAACGGAGCCTCTGGGGAGCATGGCTGGGTGACGGGTCCACTCCTCCAGGCAGGGCTCCAGGTGAGAGCACGGTGTGTGCCAATGGCTCTGTGGCTTGCTGAACGGTGGGTGGGCTGCAGCTCGGCTCCATCAGCCCCCGCCCAGCTCCTGCTGCTAGGGGCAGCGGCGAGGCCAGAGGGGGCGAGTAGAAGCCGAAGTAAAGGAAGGTAACCCAGCTTTGGTTTTGGTTCGTTTTAGAATTTGTATTTGAAAATGATTTCTTTTCCTAGACATCAGCGAATGCTCCAGCCAGCCTTGTCAGAATGGGGGGACCTGCGTGGAAGGAGTCACCCAGTACAAGTGCATCTGTCCTCCGGGGAGGACTGGGAGCCGCTGTCAGCACCAGGCCCAGACAGGTACGTACAGGCTGCCATGGGGTTGGGTGAGGACGTTCCACTGCAGAGAGGAGAGCCCCCCCCCCCCCGTCGTGGGTCACCAAATGAAGATGTGGCAGGAGCTCAGTTCCCCGCCTGGAGAGAGGGCTTTTCGACCCCTGATCCCTCTGATCCCCTGAGGTGGCTATCTGGGATGGAATTTAGCTCTTCTGTGTAACCAGGGTTTTGATCCTTTTCATGGAAGATATTGCAGGTAGAGGGACTGACCCTCAGTGTGAAAGCTCCCCAGACTGGGAATTTGGCCCGAGAAGCTTCCTTGTTCCACCTTCACTTGGTCCACACTTTCTCTGCAGATCAACAGAATGGCTCTTCCTTTCAAACGCTCCCATAACACTCTGCAAAGTCAGTACTTACTGATACAGGCCAAAGTCCCCTCAGGACTGTGTAACTAGACATTCGACTGGTGGTGAGATTTTTTTTAAAAAACGACTTTATTATTTATTGAGAGAGAGAGAGCATGAGTGGGCAGAGGGAGAGGGAGAAACAGGTTCCCACAGAGCAGGGAACCCAATGCAGGGCTCCATCCCAGGATCCTGAGATCAGGGCCTGAGCCAAAGGCAGACAGTTAACTGACTGAGCCTCCCAGGTGCCCCTGGTGGTGAGCTTATTATCCACATTTTGAGTCTCAATACATCCCTAGCCAGAAGGTCTAGAGGCCACAAAGTGGCGGTTTTCACAGAGGCCAAGATAATCTGATAAGGAATCTATGAAGGTTCCCACACTATGCTGTACCCCACATTTCCTATATAAAAGAGTCAAATCCTAAAGATGTCCTCTTTCATTGCCAGAAATCCCTGGAGTGTCCTGTCTGGTTGTCTGGATTTCTATGTGGAATCTCGGTGTAGAGAAACAGTAGTATCCAGAGAGTAGGAACTTTGTCAGTACTTGATATTCTTGCATCAGACTCAGTCCAAGGCCAGTGTTCAGTCCTGCCCCCAGAGATCTGCCGCTTAATTGTCTTGGCTCCATTCAGCTGAGTCAGCTTTGCTGGGAGCTTTCTCAGAATGCAGCTGCCCTCCCCCAGGAGCCCAACTCCTCTCCCCCTGGAGCCGCACTCTGTGGAAACAGAGGCCAGAGGCAGGGTCTCCTTGACAGCTCCACTGCCTCTCCCCCTACTTACAAACAGAAAGGAACAAGAAATGGGCCCTCTTCAACCCAAATGAGCCGGTCCTGGACCCTGAATGTTCTGAACCCTCCGTGTCAGGGTTTCTGCGGTCAGGACCTTAGGCAGCCGCTCCGCAGGTCCAGGGGGCACTTTATATATGAAGTATCCCCCATGACAAGAACCTCCGCAGGGGAGGGGAAGAGGGAGGGAGCAGTGAACCCGAAGCCAGCTTGTGACCCCGTGGTCTCCATGACTAGCCCAGCAAAGGCCGGGCTTCTTGCTTGCCTGGTCTCCCAGCCTAGAGCCTTCCTTCCCGTCAGCTCTGCCCGTGTCTGCCCAGCTCTTAGGGGGAGCCTCTCTCCGAATACTTTTTTTAATCCATTCACCATCCTCGCCACCCCCACTGTAGAATATACATAACACAATTTACCATTTTAACTATTTTAAGTGCACGGGCCAGGGGCACTAAATACATTTACACTGTTGTGCAACCATCCACCTCCACTTTTTCACCTTGCAAAACTGAAACTCTGCCCTTGAAACAGTAATTCCCCATTTCCTCTTCTCCCAGCGCCCCCCCCCCCCAGCATTCTGCTTTCCTGCTCTATGAGTTTGACTATGAGAACCCCGCTGCCGTGGAGACACCTCCTTGGGTGTCCTCTTCCGCATCATTACTCTCACCACCCATTCCTCTACCATCTCCCCTAACCATACGAGAGGCCTAAATCCTTTAAAAACTTTCAAAAACTAATTTATTTTTTTTTCTGATTAGAAAATTGATGTTCCTGGGGCGCCTGCATGGCTCAGTCCATTACCCGTCTGACTTCAGCTCAGGTCATGATCTTAGGGTCCTGGGTTCCAGCCCTGCATCCAGCTCCTTGCTCAGAGGGGGGTCTGCTTGTCCCTCTACTCCTACTCCTGTTCGTGCTCTCTCTGTGTCAAATAAATAAAATCTTAAAAAGAAAAAAAATTATGTCCCTGGTTTAAAAACCAGAAGCTTAGATAATTTAGAAAAGTATAAAATTACAACACGGGTATCGGTTAGGCATTTACCTTCTGCTCAGCTCATGATCTCCGGGTCCTGGGATTCAGCCCTGCAAGGGGCACCCTGCTCAGCGGGGAGCCTGCTTCTCCCTCTCCCTCTCCACACCGCCCCCCCCCCGTGCTCTCTTTCTCTCTCAAATAAATAAATAAAATCTTTTTCTTAAAAATTACAATAACAGAAAAGACCCCCCCACCCAAAAAAAAAGTCCTGTTTTACATTCCGTAGGTTTAAACTCCAGGGATCACTGTTAGCATTTTGGTGTTTGTAAAGCCTCTTGAAGGGAAAACGTGGATTTAACACGCCTGCCGGCCCTCTCTGTGCAGTCGCCGGCGTGCGGGTTCCTGCAAGGTGCTTTTCGGCGGCGCTCCCCGAGCTCCGGCCCCTCTGGGCGGCCCCGGGCGGCCGCGGCTTTCTGGTCACTCACTTGTCTTTCCTGTCCCTGCTCCAGAGTAAGCTCTGAGAAGGGGCCGCGCCCCGCTCTTGGTTCTCCTCCCGGCCCCTGCCCGAGGCTGGGCGCGGCAGGGGCGCCAGGGGCGCCAGGGCCCGGCACTGAGGGTGTCTTCTCCCCGCAGCGGCCCCCGACGGCAGCGAGGCCGGCGACCCCGCCTTCAGCCGCGCGCCGCGCTGTGCGCAGGTGGAGCGGACGCAGCACTGCAGCTGCGAGGCCGGCTTCCACCTGAGCGGCGCCGCCGGCGACAGCGTCTGCCAGGGTAGGCCCGGGCTCCGTCGGGGGAGGAGGGGGGGAAGCAGGGGGAGGACCCAGGAGAGAACAGGGCTCCCACCCGCCACCCCCCAGATGCGGGGCGCACCTGCAAGGCGGGGTGGGGCAAAGTCTCAGCAAGCCCGGCCCACTTTGCGTTTTAGGTACGTGTCGACCTAATGGTTGCTGAAATGTAGACATCAGAGGCGCTCATAAGAAATCAAGACTGTGGAGAAAGCAGCCGGGGGTGCCCAGGCTGGTCCCCATCTCAGAACCCAGCCACAGTGCCATCCAAACCAGCACACCCATCTAGAAGAGCCTCAAGCCCCCCTCTCCCCTCCATCCCCCCCCTCTCCCCTCCATCCCCCCCTCTCCCCTCCATCCCGGCTGCAGTCACAGGGGCGGGTGGCAGAGAGGAGCTGAGTCCTTGTGCTGGTTAGACAGGCCCCCTGCGCTGTGCAGGGCTCCAGGACTCAGTCCTCTAGCTCCCCTCTCCACTTAGGTTTATGGACCCAGGCAGGCAACTTTAGCTAACCTCTCCTGATTACCAAAGTGGCCACAGCAGCAGAAATGAGACCCTCTTCCTCCAATCCCAAAGACAAGGCCAGTTCGGGTGGGGCTGGGATGCAGGTCAGTAGTCTGGGCTGCCGGCCTGATCTGCCAGCCTCTGCAGGGTCCCCCGTTAGTTCTCAGCCTTAGACAGAGGAACCTGTCTAGGGTCCACCATGTAGGTTCCTCTCATCCCTCCGCTCAGCCCTCTGGGCCCTTGGCTGGGGAGGAAGAGGAGCATGCTTGCTCTTCTTCCGGTGCTCTGCTGGGTATAGGGTTTGGCCAGCCCCCCAGGCCCAGCCACTTAGCCACACTGGCCATCGCCACCAGGAATTGAGACACAGCCATCCTGGGTCATGGTTGGTGGCTGTCCATCACATGGCTCCTGGTCTTACTGGGCACTTCTGTCCCCAGATGTGAATGAATGCGAGCTCTACGGGCAGGAGGGACGCCCCCGGCTCTGCATGCACACCTGTGTGAACACCCCAGGTTCCTACCGCTGTGCCTGCCCCAGCGGGTACCGGACGCTGGCCGATGGGAAGAGCTGTGAGGGTGAGTGACGCTGCTGCAGAGGCAGGTGGCTGCAGGGCGCAAGAGAGAGCCTGGCTGGTCCCAGACAGCGGCTCCGAGCCACTGGGGGAGAAGGAGCAGAGGAGAAGGCAGAGGGCTCCCCCGTGAGCTCAGGTAGAATGTGAGAGAAGAGGCTGCTCCCCAGTGACGTCCTAGTGGGGCTCTGCTGCAAGGATCAGAGAAGCTGGGACTGGAAAAGAAGACACCTCCATCCATCTCTCCAACCATGCATCCCTCCCTCCCCCTCCCTCCCTTCATCCATCCATCCCTCCTTTCATCCATCCCTCCATCCAACCATCCATCCCTCCCTTCATCCATCCATCCCTCCTTTCATCCATCCCTCCATCCAACCATCCATCCCTCCCTTCATCCATCCATCCATCCCTCCCTTCATCCAACCATCCATCCATCCATCCATCCCTCCCTCCATCCAACCATCCATCCCTCCCTTCATCCATCCATCCCTCCTTTCATCCCTCCATCCAACCATCCATCCCTCCATCCATCCATCCATCCATCCATCCATCCATCCATCTACCTGTCCCTCCCTCCCTCCATCCATCCCACCAGTACTCAAGAAGGCCCAGGTAGGATTGTGCAGATTGGGAAGAAGCAGCCTCCAGGTGGGGCGAAGGCAGCAGCAGAGAACTCCCACAAAGGAGAGTGAGGACATCTGCATTTGGGGAGGGGTGAGGCTGAGGAGAAAGGCTTTCCAGAAGACTCTTACAGGGGCTGATAATAGCCACTGAGGGGAGACCCCGTAGGCTGAGGAGGAGGCAGATCTGAGAGATGCATCGTGACCCCTGACCGGTCACCCTCCTGTACTTCTGGCCCATCTGTCACCTGTCTACCCCGCGGAAGGACAGGACCCTGGGGAGGGGTGCTCCCCAGTGTGGTTCTGCAGCACTTCCACAAGGTCTGGATTTCACATAGTGCAGGATGGCAGGGTGTCCCATTTGAAAAATAAGTATTGGGTATTTAGAAACTCGCCACATTCCAGCACCTGTTGGGGTTTTTCATGGGGTCCTGCGATGGAAGGGACGCCAGGGGATCTTCACTCTTCCTGGGGGTCCCTTATTTCAGATGTCGACGAGTGTGTGAGCCCGCAGCTCGTGTGTCCGCAGGGGACCATGTGCATCAACACCGGTGGGGGCTTCCAGTGCGTCAGCCCGGAGTGCCCGGAGGGCAGCGGCAACGTGAGCTACGTGAAAACCTCCCCGTTGTGAGTACGGCCAGGGCCAGCCGCGGCTGGGCGCCTCGGTCCCCCGCCCAGGGGGGCTGGGCCAGATGCAGAGGTTCTTAAAAGATACAGTTAGATCCAAGGAAGGATGGGAGGCAGGGGGCTGGGAGTCTAGCTTTTCTGAGCTTCCTTTTCCCTTTGCTGGTTGCATTTAATGCACCGCTGCTCTGTGCAGTAATAACCCAGTTTGCCCTGGGGCGCCGGGGCGGCTCAGTCGTTAGGCGTCTGCCTTTCGCTCAGGGCGTGATCCTGGGGTCCTGGGATGGAGCCCCGCATCGGGCTCCCTGCTGAGTGGGGAACCTGCTTCTCCCTCTCTGGCTCCCCCTGCTTGTGTTCCTTCTCTTGCCCTCTCTTGCTGTCAAATAAACAAATAAAAAGTCTTTGCAAAAAAATAAATAACCATTGGGGCGCCTGGGTGGCACAGCGATTAAGCGTCTGCCTTCGGCTCAGGGCGTGATCCCGGTGTTCTGGGTTCGAGCCCCACATCAGGCTCCTCTGCTATGAGCCTGCTTCTTCCTCTCCCACTCCCCTGCTTGTGTTCCCTCTCTCACTGGCTGTCTCTATCTCTGTTAAATAAATAAATAAAATCTTTTAAAATAAATAAATAAATAAATAAATAAATAAATAAATAAATAAATAAATAACCCAGTTTGCCCTGGTAGGAGTAACGTTCCAAGAGTTCCCCTGCTGACCTGCAGGATGATGAGATTATAGCCACGCAGGTGCAGCACTGTTGGGGGTGAGGGGCCACTGGAGGGCAGACCACTGTGGTGACCTTACCGGGAGGCAGGTACATATCACACAGATTCGGGAGAGGAGCATTCTCTCTTATTCACGCGGCTAATAACTGGTCGGTTCCAGTCACACTGCATGTCCCCTACACTTTGCATCATGTCGATGGACTTTTCCACTGGTTTCGGAGGTTTGATTTCCAGGAACCTCAGCACCTAATGGTTGGTTGGTGTTTTTTCTTCAAAAGCTGGGAGACAGGCCTTTCCGGGGAATAATAGCCATCACGAAGTACATGAATTCTGAAAAAGAGGTCGCAGGCGCCCTAGCATTGTCTTTAGAGTGAATTAACCTCACAAGCTCAGACCCCTGAACTGCCGTTTGGGCTCTAGCGGAGTAGAAGCTTCAGGAAAGTCAGTGGCACTGAAGAGGGGCAGTTATTTACTGAGACTGAAGGCGCCAGGATCTTCCTCCGAAGTCACTCGGTGAAGGGACTGTACTGTTATAGCCTCTGGGGACATCCCTGATTATCAGCCGGATGCGATATTCGACCTGCATAACTGTGATTATATGAGTCACGAAATATGCTAAATCGTATCTATGTGTTGGATAAGGTGGAGAAATATCAGAAACACTTCCACAAGATCGTGGTTCCCAATGGTTAAGAAAGGCAGGGTTTCCTCTTGAAGAATAAACCCTGGGTGTTTGCAGAGTTCACCTCATGCAGAGCACCGCATTCCAGGGTGTTGCCAGCTGCGTGCTGGGGTCCCACCATTATGGAGAAAGGTCTTGGCACGGGCAGAAGGGGCACCTGGTTTATCATCCCGGCTTCACTTGTCTGTAAAAACTCTGGTAACAGCATGTATAAATATGCGTGTACGTGTGTACATATACAGGTGGGTCCGGGGAGCACCCCGCCACCCTCACCTGCCAGCAGCTCTGAGCCTCTGTGCTGAGGGACTGGTGTCTGGGAAAGGTCACTCCGGACGCCTCTGCAGGAAGGCAGTGGGGCAGACAAGCCAGGTCAGAGCAGCCCCTCCCGAAGTCTCCCCAAGGCTGACTCCCTCCGTTTTTTGCCTCTCTGTTCCAGCCAGTGTGAGCGAAACCCCTGCCCCATGGACAGCCGACCCTGCCGCCACTTGCCCAAGACCATCTCTTTCCATTACCTTTCTCTGCCCTCCAACCTGAAGACGCCCATCACGCTCTTCCGCATGGCCACAGCCTCAGCCCCCGGCCGACCTGGACCCAACAGCCTGCGCTTTGGGATCGTGGGCGGGAACAGCCGGGGCCACTTTGTGATGCAGCGCTCAGACCGGCAGACAGGGGAGCTGATCCTCGTGCAGACCCTGGAGGGGCCTCAGACGCTAGAGGTGGATGTTGACATGTCAGAATACCTGGATCGCTCCTTCCAAGCCAACCACGTGTCCAAGGTCACCATCTTTGTGTCCCCTTATGACTTCTAAGGCAGCCGGGGGGGCACTGCGGTGTGGAGATCTGGGCTCATTTCGCTTCCTCAGAGATCTGGCTGTGGGCCCAGACTGCCACGGCTCTCTCTCCCCACCCTGCCTTGCCCTGCCCACTCGCCCACCCACCCACCTGCCCGTGCCCCCAGGTTTCTAGGGCAGGGCCGCACACTCTTGCAGGGAGTGGCACGGAAGGGCAGCTACGACTGCTGCCGTCACGGTGTTCTTTTCTCTGCTTTAAGCTCTTCCCATAGATTATGCACTAACTCTCTCAAGTCTTTACAGGGAAGTGGGCAGTCTTTCAAAATGCTGGCTGAATGGCATTGTGGGTTCGAACCAGCTGGGGAGGGAAAAGCTGATGGTATGTGTCTGAGATGCCTGTCAGTCCTCTGTACGGTTATAGTCAAGCCTTGTAACGAAGCGGTTCCAGCATGCTGGGGGCCCATCGTGCCCCACTCGTGCGGCATAGGGAGCAGGCCTCCTGCCACAGCCCAGCACGGTGCTCTTGTCCGCATTCCCTTCTGTGACATGCCTGCCAGCCTTCTCATCAGAAAGCCACGGCAGGGCCTGGAACCCCCATGCAGATTCTTCTAGACCAAGGAACCAACGTTAAAGCCTAAGTTCTGCCTGAATGAATTCCCTTTTGAGACATCGTATCTCAGAACATAACCTGGTCTCGCAACTGGAGAAATAAAGTCTCTTACCCCTCGGTGCCCACCTGGCCTGTCCCTGCACATGAGTTAGGCCAGTGCCTTCTAGGAAGGGACACCTGGCTCTCTTCCAATCTAGGCTGGACCCACTGGGATAAATGCACAAGAAAAAGATGTGGAGGTGACCTTGGGATCACACCACCAATAGAAATCTGGCTTGGCCAAACAGGAGATTGGTAAGGCCACATCTGGCTGTGGCGAGCTTAAGAAAATGCTTGAAGTTACATTGATTCCAGGGCCTCCTACTCCTGAAGGAGGAGCCAAGGGGCCGTGCCCTCCAGGTGACTGAAGAAAGTGAGCACTGGCTGGGGCATGGGCTGGGGTGCGGAGCATTCGTGTTAAAACCTAAAAGCCAACTGAATTGGGAGGAGATTTCAGTATCCAAATACAAGCTAATCTAGGTGAGATTTCATCAGATGTTTTATTTTAAAATTGCTTTTATTTGCCTTGGTATGAGACGGAGCCGGAGAAGGTGTGTTGCCCGTTTAGTGATCGAGTCCTACGCCAAGATGGTTTCTAGGAAAAACCTATCCTTGTCTTATTTTGTCAAAGAGCGAGACACAGTCAAGACCTGCTTCTGACATGTTCCTTCTCCCATGGCTTGGCTGCAGTCTCTCCCAACAGCAGAACGGGGGCTGCACAGCTGCCTTGGCGGGTTGTCACAGCTTGTCTTCACACTATTAGCCACAGCCTTGTGTTTTCAAATGGTGCTATGACTCGGCTTGGAAGCCCGCATGCCATCCAGTGCCCTGTGCAGAACGCCAGGGAGGGCCATCCGAGAGCATGGCCATGACCCTGAAAGTACAGTGTCACAGCGGTGCGTTCCTCCTTCCTGCCGGGAGCAGGACTGGTTCCCAGGGGCAAGCCTCTCACCTCCCAGCAGGCAAAGAGTGATTTAGGGAGCTACAGAGCAGTGTAGCTGCCATCATACACCCGCCTAGACTGGCGTATGGTGGGGACTTGGATGTCATACAGGCCCAGTGTAAACCAGTGGTTTACATCACCAGGACCTACCATAAGCAAAGCTGCTTCCCATTTATGAAATCCCACATCCACCCCCATCCCCGCAGCACCAGTATATGAATGCCTGGCAGCTTGGGACCCCCTCTTGTGGATGGTGCCTGGGCCCTTCCTCCATGGGCAATACCTTGTCTCTGCACTGTCTCTACCACTCACTTTCCCCTGGAGAAACCAGCTTCTCCCTTGTCCTTTCCTAGCTGCAGGATGCACTAGGCCAGAGTAGTGAGGAGTTAACAGAGTAGCTAGGAGTTGCACCCCTTCCAGGTAAGAGAGCTTCCTATCATTGGCAGGGGGCTTGTAAAGCTTGTTATCATGCATAGTTGCAAACATGTACAGAAGTAGAGAGAACAGCATGGTGAACCCCACGTGCAAACCACCAGCTTCAACAATTAACCCACAGCCAACCTTCCCCCACCTCTTCTCTCACCCCACCTGATGATGATTCTGAAGCAGATCCTGGACATCATATCATTTCATCAGTAAATATTTCAACATGTACCTCCAAACCACAAGGACTTCTGAATAAGCTTAACCTCCATACCAATGACACTTTAAAAATCAGCACTATTTCCTTAATACCTTCAACTATTCAGTCATTGTTCAAACTTCTGAGTGGCTCAGGAGTTTTCATTTGTTTGAGTTAGGTCCATGCTCTGTAATCTGTGGACACGTCTCTTGAGTCTCCTTTAAATGTAGCATCGGCTCTCACCTGGTAGCACGTACTGGGATCACTGGAGGCCTGTTGGAAATCAGTACTGAATGGTGTGCCCTGTAGAATTTCTCACAGCCTGGGTCTCCCCGGGTGCGTCTCTGTAGTGTCTTTTAACATGTTCCTCTGTCCCATTTCTTATGCATCAGTAGTTGTATCTGGAGATTAAGTCAGAGTCCAGTTGTGTTTATTTGTGCAAGACGACTTTATTGGTGGTGATGGGTACTTCTGGTGGGAGCCATTTACTCTCTAGCTGCCTCTCTTTTCTGATGGGAGCAGCCGTTCATGATTATTGCATAGACTCGTAACTTCATTAGGGGCTGCAAACAATATTCTGGTGCTGTTGTTTCCTCTTTGTTTGTTAGCTGGCATACTTTATAAAGAGAAACTTAATTTCTATCAGTGATTCATTTGGTTACCCTGAGGTTTGGTTTGTAGAGGAAGGCAGCCTAAAATCTTGGCTTTTTCCCCTTCCTCAGTTTCCAAGGTGGTTTTCTGGCATCTTTCCAAGCTGTCCAGTGAGAGTTGTTTTCTTTTCTTTGAGAACATTATGAACTCCTGATTTAATCATATTTCATGTGTGTTTCAGTCCTTTGCAATTGTTATCTTTTACTGTTACTCATGTTATCCCATCTTTGGCTCTTGGGAACTGTGTTAAGTTGGCTGATTCCTTTTCACATGACCCTAGTGGTCTTTGATATTTCATAATTATCTTGTATGACAAGATGTTTGAAGCTCATCTTATGATTTTATGCCCCAGCCCCGAAGTCATCCAGTGATTCCCAGGGATCCCTGGCTCCTCTTAGTGGGGAATAATAATTAGAGACCAAAATCTGGGTGCTAGGAGTGCTCATTGGTAGTGGTTTGGTCACTGTCTCTTGGTGTCAGTGGACAGAACTAGGAAATATGTACAATGAGTTTGGGGGTGTGTGTGTGTGTGTTTTTAACTACATGATTTTATAATGGTACTTCCAATTCAACTCAGGACTACAGGGTTTTTAATGTAACCTTACTGATTTTATGTCTGTTCTTCTTTTACTCCTTCTAAAAACCTCTTTCTCAAAATCACCAAAATAATTACACATTGTTTTAAATCCTCAGAATAACAATGCCCAAACTATCATAAAAAATAATTACTGAAAACAGTTAAAATTTTGTTTTGCAATTCTTTTTGTCCTTAAGGTTTTTGCCATTAGGGATGTTCAGTCAAATTACCATTTTAAAATAACTTAGAATAGTGGCTATGTTCCAAACTTGAATCAGGGTTATGGTTCACTTTATTTTGCTTAAATTTTGAAAAATTGCTTTTTTCATTTTAATTTTTTATAATTATGTAAACTATTTACATGGCTCCAAAGTCAAATCCATGAAAGGAGCTTCATTCAGAGAAATCTGTATTCTGACCCAGTCCCCTCCACCTATTTCCTCCTTCTGCCTTAGATAAATTTTTTTACATTTCACCCTTCTATTAAATTCATAAATATATATATAAACAAATGATAAATGATAGCACAGTATTTCACACTTTCCTTGGTCTTGCTTTTTTCCCCCATAACAATATATTGAATATCATTCCATAGAACCGGATAGAATATTCTATTAAATGTTCCATTATGAGGTCATACATACGATTGTTTATTCAACCAGTCACCTGATTGACATTGGGTTGTTTCCAATCCTTTGCTATTAAAAGTATTGCAGCAATATGCATTTGTCTTCTTGTATTTTCGCCTTTGTAGCTCTGAGGTCAATTTTTTCCTCCACAAGGATTACACCGCTTTCTATCTGCGACAGTGTATGGGAATTCCTATTCCTGAATCAGAGAAGGCCCCAGTGGTGTCCGTAGTTCTCACATCTGCACACCCACCAGACCTTCCTTGGGAAGGACAGAGAGCCCCGAATGCAGGGTCGTTCCATGACTAGCCCCCCTGCCTGTCCTGGACTCCCAGCGGTCAACAGCCACCAGCAAGAGATGAGAGTCCAGCCAAGCGGATCACTGACTCATGAGAGACGGAAAGTTAGCTAAGTTTTTGGATAACTTTTAAGAGTCGTATTTTTTTAAATGTAGCATCTCCAACACTAGCGAACAAAAAGGAAAATAAGCCTAGAAGGAAATATCCCTGCAGAGTCACGCGCCCCAAGGACAGACACGAAGAAGCCAGACCGGAATGGGTCACCTGCCACCAGCCGCTGCCTCAGCTTTTCCCACGCTCACACTGCAGGGATGGAAAGGTGGACTGTCGTGACTTTTACCTGGAACACAGGAAAATCTACGGGTGTTTATGAACTGCATGAATATTCCTGAATGTCTATGCTGTTGCAGGCACTTTTTAGTTGCCGAGGACACAAAAGTTGACAAGATCGACTCTCTGAGGTCCTGGCCTCATGGAGCTTACGTTTCAGCAAGTGAGAAGATAATACACAGGAAAACAAGAAAAGTCCATGATTTCAAAGAGGGGTGAGTGCTATGAGAATAGAAGCAGCACGAGAGGGGTCAGCGTCCAGCAAATGCACAAATGCACGCAGACCATCCAGGGAGCCGAGACGCTGCCAATACTGTAATCGTGTGTGGTGACAGTGAGGTCCCCACCTCTCGGTGTTTGCAGTGATGACCCGGAATCTCGAGTGTTTGAATGAAGGAGTGATGTAAAGCAAGGCCTAGGATGACCACACTGGCTTCTGGGCTCAAAGGAAAAGCATCTACACAGAGAGAACAATGACGCCGACATGGAAAGAGAGGAAACAAGAGACCATGGGGACTTGCAGGGGAGCCTAATTTTGTGTTCTGGTTATTACTGCTGTATGAAATATCCCATTATTGTATTATGCTCATGGATTCTGTGGGTCAGGAGTTCAGAAAGAGCATAGGGGGATGGTCTGTATTTGACCCACAATATCTGCACCTGCCTCCGCTAGGAAGCCTCCAGGGCCAGGGCTGTGACAACCCGAGGGTCATTCACTCACTCGCTTGTCCGATCTGGGCTGGGAAACGTGGAGACGGGGACTGATACCAGAACAGCCACCCTTGGGCTCCTCATGTGGCTCAGCTGTCTCAGTGTGGTGGCCCCAGGATAATCAGACTTCTGACACGGTGGCTCAGGATTGCTGGGGTGCGTGTTCCAGAAAACGAGGTAGGCATGGCCTTTGTGACCCAGCCTCAGAAGTCACATGGGGTCACCTCTGCCACACTGTTGGTTGAAGTAGTCACAGGCAGCCTCTGAGTCAAGGGGAGTGGACATGGACCAGTGAGTCTTCACAGAGTCAAGCTGAGTTGAATTGAGAAGTTTTAAAGGATTTGGGGGCCATGTTTTAAAACTGCCATTTCTAGTTTCCTCTTTCGGGTTCCGATGCCTCATGAAATCTGGCTTCCAGCCTGTGAGTTTTACCCGATAGCCTTGTGTCCTTTCTATCCTCCCTTGCTCAACCTCTTTTGGGTGTCCTTTTCAAACACGTGACCCCTGCCTAAGACAGGACTTACGTTGAGAGATAAGATCTTCACTTCTATCACAAGAGGGTACCTTTGATGATGGTAGAAAGAGTTAAAGTCCAACATGCATGGTGCTGCAAGCTCGCCAAGGTCCGAGGTGGGGGGAAGGAGACCACTGGAAGGGTCGGGACCAGTTGGTGGAGAAGTAAGCCCTTCAGATGGTTCTCGGTAGAGGAACTCCAGCGGGAAGTGCAGGCCACAGCCTGCTATACTCACTCTCACAAGGAGGATCCCAGACAAAACCCAGCACTGGCACAGCCACGGAGTCTGCTAACTTACAAACGACAGTGCACGACTTGGTGAAAAGTGGGTTTGGGCTAAAAGAATTTTCTGAATCAGACCACCTCCAAATGAAAAATTAGATTTTAGCAATCTAGCTCTTTATCTCCAGGAAGCTCTCTAGATACACTTTTTAGGGGGAGAACAGGCTCTGGGGTATGTCCACCTGGCTTACGCCAGTGTTCACTACAGTCACACAGTGACACTGGTACAATGGCTCGCCTTCCTTCCCTTTCTAGTTGGCTGAGTTGTCAGACATGTTTCTGAAGACAAAGATCTCTGCTTCTTGGACGCATCCGTCCTCCCTACCGAAGGCGCCAAGTGCCATCACAGGAAGGAAGGGTTTGCTCCTCATCCCCCACCTCCTCGTCCTCCCTCTGGTTAGTAGAAGTTCCGGTCCGGGTTCCTTCATTCCCACCTTTGGCCAGCAGGGGGTGGCAGACTTGGTTGCGGGCCCAGTCTCGAATGCTGGAGATGAGACCACCGCCCTCTGGGGTGGGGGTGGGGGGCCTTTTTCCCAGCGATGCTGGTTTTAGGTAGTCGAGCCTGTCCACGGGACAGATACATCTCTGCGGTTACTCGACCAGGTGGAAATTCAACACACTCCATGTTCAGTCATAATCGCAGTGTCTCCCCAAAGGCAGCTGGATCTTAGAATGTAACCCCAAATCCCGAGAGTCCAGAGTGGTCTGGCCCCGCCCACCTCCTGGACCACTGCTCATGATGCTCCTAACGCAGGGGCCTCCTTTCTGCGCCTTGACTCTGCCAGGCTCATTCCTGCCTGGGGGCCTTTGGGTTTGCGGCTTCCTCCCCGCAGTGCTCCTTGCTCAGCCTTCCACTTGGTGTAGCTCAAACAGCCCCTCGTCAGAGAGGCCGTCCCAGCCACCCTTGCCAACGCTGCTCACCCTCGGCAGTCCCTCCTGATGGCCTTACTCTGCTGCATTTTCTTTAAAAGTATTTCTATCTGAAATCATTGTATTTGTTACCTGTTTTTTTTTTTTTTTTTTCCTGTCTCTCCCCAAGCACAGACCCTGCTGGCTGCCCAGCTAGTACCCATTTGCCATTCCTACCTTCCGAAAAGAAGCCTGTTTTGTCCAGACCACCTTCCCTCGTTGGTGGGGGCTGAACTCTGTCACCACCCCCCCAAAATGCCTATGTTGAAGTCCTCATCCCCAGTACCTCAGAATGTGACTGTATTTGGAGACAGGGTCTTTAAAGAGGTAATTCACTTAAAATGAGGTCATTGGGGGCTCCTGGGTGGCTCAGTCAGTTAAACGTCTGCCTTGGCTCAGGTCATGATCCCGGGGTCCTGGGATCAAGCCCTGCATCGGGCTCCCTGCTTGACAGGGGGCCTGCTTCTGCCCCCCCCCCCCCGAACTTGTGTACGCGCTCTCTCTCGCAAATATAAGTAAACAAATCTTTTTTAAAAAATAAAAAGTAAAAACAGATTAGGAAAGAGATACACACAGTTGGAAGACCACATGAGGACAGAGGGAGGAGAAGACAGACATCCACAAGTCAAGGAGCGAGGCCTCAGAAGAAATGAACCTTGCTGACAGCTTGATCTCAGACTTCTAGCCCCCAGACTTGTGAGGAAATGGTTTCGCTGTGACATCACCCAGTCTTTGGGACTCTGTTACGGCAGCACTAGCCAACAAATACATTCCTTACTGCAGCCTGTGTCTTAGGGGAAGGGCACCACCACACCCCCTACCCTCCAGGCTCCAAGGCAACACGGTGCGTCCTCCCTGGCTGATGAGGGTCAGAGACCCAGGCTGGACCCAGCCCTGCAGGGCCTTCCCCAGTGAGCGCTATACATCCAGGGACTGTCCCAGGCAGAGGGAAGGGAAGGACTTTCTTACAATATGGTTGGAAAGGTCTCTTTTCCACTGAGCGGGAAGAAATATGTCATCACGGTTGCTGCTGGAAGCCATTTTTTTTTTACCACAAGAGAAGAGCATGTAAGGAAAAAGCCTCCTGGCTAAAAGCAGAGCCAAGGGAAATGGAGCTGGGGTCCCAGTTAAATACACCTGGACCTTTCCCACCTCTGGACTTCCTGTTGTATGAGATAACATGGTTACGGTGTCCATGGGCTAGAGATGGAGTTCTTGCTGTTTGTAGCCCAATACAGTCTGAATCTAACCGGCCTGACTCCCAGATCCATGAGAGCTGACATCTCGTCTGCACGCCCGCTGACGTAGCCCCAGCATCTGCCTGCTCGCAGAAGGTGCTCAATACTTGTCCATCAACTGATGACTGAAGAACCTTCAATCATGAGGTCCAATGTGAATGGGTTAAGAGGGACTACCCATCGCTGCCATAAACAACCTGGTTTTAATTCAGTTTGTAAAGAGCAGGGCCCTGAGATGATAGATTGGGAAAGGGAATATTAGAGGAATAGGAAGGAAACAGGAGTGAGGGCCTCCTACAGATAGGAAACCCTTAATGGAAACCTGTGAACAAGGTGATGAACAAGCCACAAAAGAAGAGAAATGGCGTTCCTGGCAGACACTGGTGAATTTGGTGAGACCATTCCTATTCTCTCACCTCTGGGGGGGCCATGGTAGGCCTGCACTTCTGTCCCCTGTGGTTGGGGTGGGACCAGTCCTGGCTAAGAGGTAGTACACGTCTCTTCAGGGCCAAGGACTGGGCTGTGCCAGTGGAACCCCCAAGTCCTCTAGCCTCCAACATGGCGGCTGGCCCCACTCAGGTGGAGGCCGCCCTTTCAGCTCAGGTGCCTGAGTGATGCAGTGAACTGACCCACGACGTGAACAGTGAGTGTCATATCGTCCTTGTGGTTTCAAGCCCTGGAGATTTTTGGATTGTTTGTTACCCCAGCGTAACTAGCCTGACTGGTTCAGCGCAGAAAGGGAAAAAATAAAGGAGAAAGAATCCCTCCATCGTTGATGATGAGATTATGCTGTAGACGGAGGAATGGAATAAATTCAACTCCTTCTACCTGCTTTACCACAAACGAACAGTCAGGCACATGACTGATATCTTCAGTTGCAAAACTGGGCTAGAATGGTAGGTCTCAAAGTTTGAGGTGTGCTTCCCAGCACCACGGGAGAGCATTAGGAAGTTGGAAAGGCCAAACCCCAGCTCTACCCCAACCTCTCGCCTTGGAGCAGAGCAGGCTTTGTGTTGTTGGTTGAATTGTGTCCTCCTGAAAAGATATGTTCAATCCTAACCCCTGGTACCTGTGACTGTGACCTTGCTTGTAAATAGGGTTTTCACAGACGTAAGCCGTTAAATGAAAGTGACGGTGGGCCTCAATCCAACACCTAGTATCCTTATAAGAAGAGAAAACAGAGACATAGACACAACTACGGGAGAGAAGACAGAGGCTGAGGTTGGATCCACAGTCAGAGCTAGGAAATGCCAAGGATTGCCAGTTGCCACCAGAAGCTAGGAAGAAGCAAGGCAAGGTCACGCCTTAGAGCCCTGATTTCAGACTTGTAGCTTCCAGAACTGTGAGAGAATAAATTTCTGTTGTTTTAAGGCACCCAGTTTGTGGTGCCTGTTACAGCAACCCTAGGAAACATTCACACCTTGCATCCCAGGCTCGCCTCCAGAACAGCTGCTGAGGGTCCACCATCTGCCCTGCTGGGGGAGGGGTCGTCTCCAACCCGGAGAACCCCCGGGGAACACAGGCAGCCAACATCGGCCACGCACATGCCTCTCTTGGGAAGTCCACATCCCGGCCCGGCCATCCTTGTCTTTGTCAAGAAAGATGATCACTTCGTCGGTGTGACCACTGCTCGAGTCCCAGAAGGCCATTTGCAAGGAGTACAGAGTCACATTGGGGACTTTCCGGAGGCTGATTTTCAAACATTGTGTCCTTTATTTCTTTTTTTAAAAGAGAAATTGGCTCATGTTACAACTAGTAATGATATAATTCTACTTCTTTCTGCAGTACCAGCCCAAACAAAGGGCTCAATCAGCATATTTCATAAAAAGAGTCATTGACTCCAGGGATAAGGAAGGAATTTGGACGCTTAATCCTAACCCTGGATTAGCCTAGAGGACTGGAAACAAAATCAAAGCCATTCTCCCCTCGGGGTCTGCCCCTCCCTTCCCTCCCTCCACTCTACTCTCCCCCCTCCAGCAGGATTCCCACAGCAGAAGGGGTGCGGCTCCTACTCCCACAGCACCGCCATGGGAGCCCCCTCCCTCTGTGGCTTGCCACTGAACGAGCACACTCCGGGAGAGTCTCTGCTGTCATTAACATCAAGCGACGTTAGAGAGCAAGGGGAGGACTTGGTAACAGTCAACTTGTGCCCTAAGACCCAGAAAGCATGGCCTGCATTACTTTTTCCTCTTTTTTTTTTTTTAAGATTTTATTTATTTATTCAGAGAAAGAGAGAGGAGAGAGGGGCAGAGGGAGAGAGAGAATCTCAAGCAGACGCCCCGCTGAGCGCGGAGCCCAATGCAGGGCTCCGTTCCAGAACCCTGACATCATGACCTGAGCCGAACTCAAGAGTCGGATGCTTAACCGACTGAGCCACGCAGGTGCCTCCCTTTTCCTCTTAGACAAACAGAAGATACGATTTATAATCTAGATCAAAAGTGAGGCGAAACACACCCGGATGGGAATTCCAGAGAAACTCCTCCGAGGCCAGGCAGGGCCCGCCCCGAACCCGAGACACCTCCCTGGCCGGCTCCCCGGGCACCGCGGTCCCCTCACTGCTGGCGGGGGGGACACGGTGGTCAGACAGGCACTCCCCTCGTGGCTTTTGCCACACTCTCCCCTCGACACGGAGTGAGCACCTGCTCTGCGGCCAGCCGGGCTGCGGCGCAGAACCAGGGAACCGACACAGAAACCACGACTTGACACAGCGCAGCGCTCTAGGCCTCACGCACCCCGTGAACTGCCCCCTTCAGGGCGTGCACGTCACAAAGCGTCCAAGCGTAAACTCCAACACTCGCTCACTCACACGCAAGACCACCGACCCTGCCTGCAGCTCTCCAGCTGACGAAGTCTGACCCCCCCGCCGAGACCATCCCATGACGCACTCTCGGCTCGAGAACCGAATTCTCCTTCCCTAACTCCCTCCTGTTGAGATGGCCCGCAGCCCCCCGAAACGCAAACTCTCCCTCGCCACAGCAAATAATAAACCTGTCGTCGTTGACTCTAAGCGGGTCCCGGGTGGTCTCTGACTGATGGGCATCAACTCCCAGGTGAGCAACCAGCGGTCTCCACCACGGGCCCTGGATCCGCCGGTGGGCGGAGCTCAACTGCGAGTGTGTCCTAGGTAGTTGGGGACGGCGCTAAAGAGTCCTGAGTCTGGAAATGAGAAGGGAGGCCGGGTGGCTCAGGAGGAACGGCAAAGCCTCGAAGGCCCCTCCCTTGTGCACGTGAATGTCACGTACAGATCTTGCATCATGATGGGGTCATGTCCCCATAAGCCCATTATAAGTGAAAAGATGGGGAAGGGGAAAATGCATCTCACACCCTAACCTGCGGGACGTCATAGCTCAGCCCGGCCTACGTGCGCTCAGGACACGTCAGCCCCCACTTGCATGCTCTCTCTCTAAACAAATATTTTTTTTATAATGATTTAATGAATACTGAGTGAGGGTCTTCTATGTGCCTGATCCTTGCGGGGAATACAGCCTGGAACAAGACAGAGACATTGAATGCCCTTGTGTTGCTTCCAGAATATCAGGGAGGACCATTTAAGACAAGGAGTGCAGGGGCTGCTGAGCCCAGCTGAGGGTGGGGGGGATGAAGGGCGCCGTGTCCGGCGTTCACTACAGCGGTCCCCTGACCACAGAGATGGGGGCCAGGCCTCGGAGGAAAGCAGGCCAACAGGGAGAATGACCCCTGCAGGCACGACTGAGGTCCTAAACCCCTGTTTTCCAATCCCGGGATTTGACCTGGGGCCTTGCTGTTTCGAGGGTGGGCCCGGGAGGCCTGGGTCACGGTCCTTCACGCAGCTGCCACACCACGCTTGGCACAGCTACGGTATTCTCGCTGGGACTGAGCAAAACGGAGGCCACGGGCACCCATAGCGTCTCCCCATTCGTTACCGGGCACCCTCTTCTCTGTCTTGCCTTTTGGTCCCCAGATGGGGTGGGGGGCGCTGCACATCCCATTTAAAAAGTCAGGGTCATTCTTTTCTGTTTTTTTTCTCCTGGTACGGATTCAGCCGGAGGCGCATCCCGAAGAACGCAGCCCGGCAGAGCTGCCGGCAGGCTGGAGCGGCAGCGGCCAAGGGAGGCTGCGCGGGCTTCTGCTTCCCGCGGGGCCGCGCACATCGTCTCCCCAGCTCGGGGAGAACATAGAACCCTTCACAGCCGCACAAGGACGGGCATTCAGCCTCTGAGACAATCAGGAATTCACCGGGACCAGGTTTTCCCTCTTCATGGACTGAAATGACTGTTTCATGTGCATTTGGCTGAAATAAGGCGCATTTCTGTTGATTCCGGGCTCACCTAACAGAGTTCAGCTCCGCGAGGAAGTTTAAATTGGCTTGCAATCCGCGGGCATACAGAAAGCTGAAAAGAGCTGGTGTGTCAGCAGATATGGGGCTGAATCACAAATTTGTTCAGGAAGTCCAAGATTAAAGTCTAGTTTATATTATTATGTAACAAATATGCCTGCCAAGCAACACATGCAGGCAAATAAATTTGAAGTATTTTTGCATAGGACACAGCTGGGATATAAAACTTGTATTTATTTAAGACTTATGTGAATGGTAAATAAGACCACTTCTGTGGAACTCCTTAAAAAAGGTAGTTAAAAATCTGGAACAGGAGTGAAGGTCCCAAATACTCGGGAACAAAGAGCATCCTGCCAGAAAGAGGAGTCCCTGGACAGCAAGGCAGGAAAGGGGGAGTTGTGAAATGAAAGGACTAGAAGCCGGCACACATTCAGTCTTCACACCAGGCACAAATAAATATCTCTAAAGTGCAGACGGGGGGGGGGGGGGAGAAGGTATTATGATGTCAAACAATACTTAAACGTGAACCAGAGTTTCTACTTCCGGAATGGCAGACTAAGCTCTGAAAATCCACCACTCCATAAAAGGCATGAGAGAAATGGCAAAAACAGTCAAAACCAATTTTTTCAGAATTCTGGAAATTAAAGGCTTACAACAGAGAATTTACTCAAGAAAAACAGCTGAATCTTGGTGAAATGCCTTGTGGCAATGACTGGCCCTCTTCTCATTCTCCTCTCCCCAGCAGCCTTGAAGATCTACAGCCCAACTACAGTAACCGTGAAAACCAGAACCCTCACCCTAGTGGTCCCCAGAGTGCGTATGACAGAGCCGGAGCGGCTCAGAAGCCCCATTCCCCCCAGACTGTCATTTTTTGATCTGTGCTCTTGGGGCCCGTCTTCATCTGACCAAACTCAATAGCAATAAGCATATGCAGCACCGACATCTTGGATTATAAATACTCTTCTCAATTAGAAGGCATCTGAGCTCCTTAGAGAAACGGCTGGTTTGAGGGCTGGGGTGGGAATATACAAAATGAGCCCTGAACACCTGTTCCAAATTCACTCAGCTGGTTGGCAGATTTCAGTAACTCGTGGTTTCAAGACTGAGTTCTCACTTCTTCCACATCATTCCAGGGTTGTTCTCAGCTCTAGACACATGACCCTCTCACAACATGGCACCCTAGTTCTTCAAGGCCAGTGGGAGAAGCTCCGTTCTAATCTTCGGCTTTAGGAAGGACCCAGCCTCTTTTAAGTTTTCACCTGCTTGTAGCTTAGGCTCACCTGGGAACATCTCCCTTTTGATTAAATTCCAAACCAACTGATTTAAGATCTCAATTATATCAGAAGTAAAACCACTTCTTCTTTGACACATCATGTAAGATAATCACGGGAGTGAAATCCGTCACAAAGTGAAGCCCACAGAGGGAAGTCGTTAAACAGGTCGTGTGCACCAGGAGCAAAGAATCTTGGGAGCCACCTTAGAATCTGCCTACCACAAAGAGGGCAGGGGAAGTTGGGAGACAGGGAACCACTCTTCTTCACACACAAAAAACGCTTTTTTATGTTTTTATAATTTATTAATCCAAAATAAATTTCGTAAGTTTATTTCACAGTAAACTTTTGACTATATACATATACAAGTTCAATTTTAAAATTACATTCAATCAAATCTAAATGTCACTAACTTATCAGTAAGATCCATCATTTTTTATGCACCAGTAAGAAAAAATAACCTGCTGAGTGAAATACGATATTCCATCAACTATAAAATACATTCCAATTGCAGAGATGTTAACTATGAAAATAAACACGTAATCCAGAATGACATATAGCAACAAAAAATATGTGATTTTTCTTTTTTTTAAAAAAGATTTTATTTATTTATTTGACAGAGAGACAGCCCGTGAGAGAAGGAACACAGGCAGGGGGAATGGGAGAGGAAGAAGCAGGCTCCCAGCGGAGGAGCCCGACGTGGGGCTCGATCCCAGGAACCCGGGATCACGCCCTGAGCCTAAGGCAGACGCTTAACAACTGAGCCACCCACCCAGGCGCCCCTGTCTACATTTTTCTTACTTTATTTTTAAATAATGTGAAGAGTGTTGCAAATTTCACAGGAATCAACACCACTTAGAGGTGGGTTGGGCATCTTATCCTTCCAGACCCAACATGTACATTTTCTCCTTTCCCTTAAATATATCTATGCCCTCCCAGTTTCTACTCCATGCCGGAGGGAACACTGTCTTCAGGGAAGAAGGTGGTCAGGGGAGAAACGTGAACTTTGGACAGATGAAAGGAGGTCTGATTCTTGGCTCATGTTTATTAGCTTGCCTTTGGCTGCAGGTAACAGGGAACTCAAATAAAAATGGCTTAAGGAGTAAAGAAAATACGTTACTCATTGGGTATAACGCGAAACGTGAAGGCTGGTATCTTCTAAGGCTGAGGAATTCCACGGCTCAGTTGTTATCAGGGACCCAGCTTCTCCCCAGCTTCCTTCTCTGTCACCTGCGGCTGGTTAGCTAGCTCCCCTTGAGGTCGTAAGACAGCTGCGTCAGTTCCGGGTGTCATATTTAGACATGGCAATGTCTAACCTCCTTCTGTGTCTCAAGAGATGTCAACTTCCCCAGAAGTGTACCAGAGGACAGGGATTCATATTTCAAGCCTAAGCCAGCCACCGGCAAGAATGGCACTTCCATTAGTTGCTGAGACCAATGGTTTTCAACCTTGGCTATGCTTTAGAATCACCTGGAAGCTACCAAAAATCTCATGTCCACACCTCAGGCCTCCCTGCATCCTGCCCCTGCCAAAAGAAAATCAGAAGTTCTGAGAGCAGGCCCCAGGCATCACTGTTTTAAGTTTCCCTTTAAAAACATTCCAATGCCAAGCCAAGGTTGAGAACCACAACTTTAGATCTTTGTTGATACAACCCTAACGGTTGAGGCCAAAGCCCACCATCTACAAAGCACGGATGATATAATGGAGGAGGAAAGGATACCTAAGCAAAACCGCAATTCTGTTAGGAAAGGGAGAAAATATATGTGATGGTTTGCAATTAAGCATATAAGCTGTGGAGACTCAGGGCAGGTAATGCCTTCTTATAAACATAGTTTCCTTATCAGTAAATAGTAATAACAACTACTATTGCTATAATAATCCCTATTATAGGATTGTAACAGGTATTGAAAAGGATTTCATATGTATGATCCTAGCATTCAGCAGGTGCTTGACCTGAGATATTCTGATCTCCCCAAACCCCAAATGCGGCATTCGTGCTTCTAATTGGCAGTATGAGCCCCATATTCCTTAGGTCATATCACCAAATCATAGTATTTTAACTCTAACAAGCAACAGCTCAGAAGAAATCTTTGAAAGGAACCCTCCAATGGCTATGCTTAGCAAAACCAGTCAATGAACTAAGATACTTGTGCTGGAAGTCAGGAAGCCTATTAAGACAAGGGACAAGTCATTTAACATCTCTGGGTCTGAATTCCTGAAGCTCTACAACCAGATCAAGTCAAAACACCAAAAGACTACACACCCGACTTCTATCGTCTTACCAACTGAAAAAAAATTGAGTTTTACTGTCTTGGGGCTTTTAGTAACTGACCACAAAAAAAGGTTATATGAAACCTGTCACACCGAATCTTAGAAATGAACATTGTGTTCATTCTACTCGTGAAGCAGACCCACGTGAGAACTGTTTGCATGAATTATTAGGAGAGGTGAGGTTTTACATGCCACCTCCTTTCTGATAATGAGAGGTTGAACAGATAACCACTTCGTCCTTTTTGTTTCGGCTCTAAAAAAGATCAGAGATAACCGTAATGTAGCCGAGATAACCACGCCGGCACATGATGCGGAAATCCACGTACAGCCTTTCCTATCACCGTGGTCTTCCATTTCTTCTGGTCCAGATGTTTTTTGACTGATTCTGGTTTTAGTACTCATGGACCTGCCTGGAACTGCGTCCAGGGTCAGTGACATTTCCTTCACAGGACGAAACCGAGAGGGGCAGCGAGGCGCACAAGGCAGCAGGAACTGCGCGTGGTACGGCCGAGACGGCCATACTGCGGGGCGCTGGAGACCTGGCGGACAAATGGATCTCGACTCGGGTACTGCTCGGGGTGGGGGCAGGGCTCAAGCAGGACACTGGGAAATGGGCTCTAACGGGAAAAGAGAGTGAACTGGAGAGCAGAAAGTGGAAAATCGAGGCAGGAGAGTGTGCTGAAGGGTGCAATAATAACCCAGAGTAAGACACCCACAGCCTAATGGCTGCCCTAGGCATGAAGGGCACATGGGGGAGAACAGGTCTCTCCTCAACTTGATTTAACAGAAGTTCAGAGGTTTCACTGACACAAATATGTTTGCCTCTTCAAAACAGGAGTTGTAAAGTAAGATTTTTTTTTAACTTCTCTGACTTCTCAGTCCCTCAAACCTCTCCTTGGTCTTCTGAGTTTACAAGTGATATGGGTAGTGCCCCTTGGAATATAAAATTGTTTTCTTATACATGAAATTTACAGGTAAATGTTTATACCTCATCAGTATTGAACTGAACATGAGGTAACATTATAAGGTTATAAACTGTTGAACTGTCATAGAGGATCAAATATAAGTATTTTCAAGGTTCATGGAAATAGAAAAAATAGAAGGTAAATGTTTCTATTTATTCCCTTTTCTATGCCATTGATCCTATTATCTATCTCATAGAGTAATATGGCTTAAATAAGAAAGTTAAACAGTATTAAATAAAATAGCACAGTGCCCACAGCTGATAAGTGTGCACGAGTGCTAGCTTATTGCTGACCGAGGTTAGCTTACACACAGGTCTGCCATAAAATTGACCTTCTATTGTGAGCTATGAGAGGATCTGGAAATCCTTTGAATTGTATGTGATGTTTAAAAGATACAAAGTACCAATTCTACAGGTAATATAATCACTTCTTTGCATAAGTTCATTAAATTATTGAAGACTTTTGTAATGGATCCTTTTGAAGTATCAACTCAGTCTATCTCCTCGGAGTTCCTCTGGCAGCTTCTAGTGCATTGTCTTGCCCTCCTCCCCAGCCACTGCCAGGGAGTGAACCAATCACCCTGGCAGACAGCAATGGCGCATGAAAAGACAACTCACTCTTAGCTCATACGCTCCCGATGCTAAGGGCCCAGGAACTATCCTGGTTTCTTTCTTTCCTAGGTCTTTTCTGATAAACTTCTGCTTGAAGCACACACAATTCCCTTTCTTTCTTTAGCAGTATTAGGTTACAAACAAAGTAACTGACTCATATTTTCAAACAGAACTTTGCTAAGAATTTGCTACCTTTGGTATACTCTGTGTATACAGCAAGTCAGTGATGCTATCATTCTTCCCAGCAATAAAGCAATATGATGCTGACAGTTTCAGTCTCACAGTATTGTTCTAATAATAATCAGTACCACTATATAAAAGTGCATATTTGAATTTCATGATTTGTGCTTGGAGAATTCTGCCTTTGACTATTGTGTTAAAGATAGCATCACACTTCTAAAATTTACATGTTACACAAGTGTACAATCTCACTACAGTTCATGAACCAATGAGAAAGATAACCATTCTCATGTCTTAACAACAAAAAAGTTAAGAACTCCAAGTGTAGGGATGCCACAGCAAGAGACATTGTTCCATTTTATTTACAATAGTAAGAAATTGGAAAAAACAGTTAAGTGGTTTAAAAAAAAACACAAAATCATAATTTAAGTCATAAAACAAAATTGTGAGCAGCCATTAAAAATATGTTGCAAATGTATTTAATGACACGAAAAGATCTAACCATATAGTCATCATCTACCTATTATCCCAATGTCTTCTTAGAGAAACCTGAGTTTTCTCTCTTCGATCTCCTGTATCTCATCTATCCTCATTCAGCCTAACCTTGCTTCCTACTTTATTGACAAAACTGAATCAGAAAAGACTTCTGCAATTTACTACCACAACATTGACCTACCAGCCAGCATCTCTGCCATATATGCTCCTCTCTTGTTCCACTGACTGGCACATCTTGGTGAAGACTAATTCCCTCAATGGTAGACTAGATTCTGTCCCCTCCGCACCACCCATTAAAGAAGATGCACAACATCATAGTGACACAAGAGGGCGCTTTAAATGAGGACTCCTGTAAACCACTCCAAATCAACAGTCTTGAACAGGCGTAGGCATAAGTATTCTTCATCTATACAAAACTACAGGAAAAAAACAACAAAAACACATCAGCCAATGAAAATTATCAACTTAGCCACCCCTACTCCCTTCCCCCCAAAAAACCATGCAGCAGCAGCAAACTGTAACACAAAAATCCAAACTGAATTAAATATCCCTGCTTAGGAATATGAAAAAACCTGAACTGAAATTCAAAACTAAGACAAAAAATGCAAATAATGAAACAAGAGTTGATTGACCTCAGAAATGATACAAAAAAAGAGATCATGTCAAAAATGTAGACTATATTACAAAACTGGACCGATTTTAATGGAAACTTAATAAGGTTTATTGGATAAAAGTGGAAAAAGGATAAAAATGAGATGAAGAAAGCAAAATTTATAAAAGAGCAAAAAAAGAAAATGCATCATAGAGGGAAGACACACAAATGTAACATAATTTACACAGTAACTATAATACAAAATGACAGAAACCCAAATGTTCAGTAATTTTAATAAATGTGAATGGGCTTAATTCACTTATCAAAGGAAGTAAAGGATTTCATTTTGGCTCACAGAACAAAACCCAACTATATACTCCATATGAGAAAGGCTAAAACTTATTCAGAAAAGCTAAAAAAATAAAGTGGTGGGCAAATAAATACTAAAAGCAAATGCAACCAAATTTCCAGTTGCAATATAAAATCTGAAACCACAAGAAGGAACTTTTTGTACTGTTACATCAAAACCCAGTAATCTGGGGTGCCTAGGTGGTTCAGTCAGTTAGGCATCTGACTTCGGCTCAGGTCACGATCCAGAGTCCCAGGACCGAGCCCCATGTCCGGCTCCCTGCTCCGGCGGTGAGTCTGCTTCTCCCTCTGCCCCTCCCCCTGCTCACGCTGTCTCTCTCTTGCTCTCACCCTCAAATAAATAAATAAAATCTTTAAAGAAACAAAAAACAAAAAACCCCCAGGGATCTATATTGTAGGTTGGACGGATGTTTAACCCATAATTTTGTAACACCATGCACTATTTATTTGGAAATCTTAGCTTACTAATTTATGCATACCTTTCAAACGTTTCATTATACATTATACATTATTTAAAACACCACATTTTAAAATATCACCAGTCTTTAATATCACCAACCAATCTTACAAAAAGTACAGGAAAGCTATCAACCTCACAGAGACAGATCAAATGTTCCAAAATTATAATTTTTGCTCAAAAGCCAGAATTTTATCATTGATAACAAATATTTTCAGTTATTTTCTTTGAAGTAATGGAATCATTTCATTCGTTTGTGAAGAAGTACCTGCCAAGCATCCACATCTGAAAAAAAGTCTGCCCCTCAGTTGTTGAGTGTTCATGAAAAAACACAGCTAATTCAGCTTGCAATTAAGATAAAAGCACACAGATGTTTTTCCTTGAGAATACCATTGAGTATGTACAAATACTTTATACATCTTCCCATTTCGCTATGCATAATATTGACAAGACACATACTCAAGAATCGAGGTTTCACAACATTAATAATTTTTACTGTTTCATCAAGGACATTCTTAATGAAAGTGGCACCAGATACAGATGTTTTCAGAGGGGAATTCTATTCAACTTTCAGAAACTAGACAGTCCCACTGGACATAAACTCTTCTAGTGGAAATGCCTCTACTGTTTCCCCATTTAGTATGATGCTTACTTTTCTTAATAAGGTATAATATATTTTATCATGTTAAGAAAACATTCATCTATATATCTATAATCTATACGTAGAATCTATGATCTATATGTAGGAAACCTTAAAGCTTCCACAAAAATACTGTTAGAACGAATAAATGAATTCAACAAACCAGCAGGATATAAAGTCAACACATAAGAATCAGCTGCATTCCCATAAACTAATAGTAAACAATCTGAAAAGGAAGTCAAGAAGACAATTCCATTTACTATACCTCGAAAAGAATAAAATTCTTAGGAATCAATTTACCCAAAATGGTGAAAGACTTGTACAATGAAAACTACAAAACATTTCTGAAAGAAGATAAAGACATAAATAAATGGAAAGACATCCCATGTTCATGAATTGGAAGGGCTTAATATAGTTAAATTGTCAGTAGTGTCCAAAGTGATCTACAACTTCAATATATTCACTATCAAAATCACAATGACATTTTTTGCAGAAACAAAAATCCCTCCTAAAATCCATATGGAATCTCAATAGGCCCGAAAGAGCCAAAATAATCTTGAAAAAAACCAAAGCTGAGGCTTACACTTCTAAATTTCAAAACTTCCTAGAAAGCTACAGTAATCAAACAGTATGGTATTGGCATAAAGACAAACATATAAGACCAATGGAATAGAATACAGAGCCCAGAAATAAACCTTCCCATACATGGTCAAATAATTTTTGACAAGGGTGCCAAAGCCATTCAATGGGGAAAGGACAGCCTTTTCAACAAACGGGGCTGGCAAAACTGGATATCCAAATGCAAAAGAATGAAGTTAGAACCTTTCCCAAACACTTCATACAAAAATTAACTCAAAATGGATTAAAGACTTAAACTAAGAACTAGAACTATAAAACTCGTAGAAAAAAAAGACAGGATACAAGTTTGACAACACTGGATTCAGCAGTGACTTCCTGAATAGGAGACCAAAGGCACAGGAAGCACAAGAAAAAAAAAAAAAAAGAAAGACAAATTGGATTTCATGAAAATTTTAAAGTCTTGTACATCAAAGGACACTATCAACAGAGTGAAAGGGCAACCTACAGAATGGGAGAAAATATTTTCAAGTCATATATACCATAAGTGATTAAAATCCAGAATATACAGAGAATTCCCTAGAACAACAACAAAAACCCTATTCAAAATTGTGCAAAGGACTTGAATAGCCTTTGAATTTCTCCAAAGATGATATACAAATGGCCAATAAGCACATGAAAAGATGCTCAACATCACTAATCATTAGGAAAATGCAAATTACAACTACAAGGAGATGCCTACCACCTCATATCCACTAGGATGGCTACTATCAAATAAAAAAAGAAAAAGAGAGTAACAAGTGTTGGTGAGAATGTGGAGAAATTGGAATCCTGTGCACTTCTGGTGGGAATGTAAAATGGGACAGCTACCATGGAAACAGTATGGTGGTTCCTCAAAAAATTAAGAACAGAATTATCACATGGCCCAACAATTCCACTTCTGGGTACATAGCCAAAATTGAAAGGAGATTTTCAAAAAGGTATTTGTACATCATGTTCATAACAGCATTATTCACAATAGTTAAAACATGGAAGCCACCCAAGTAACCATCAACAGATGAATGGTTAAGCAAAATGTGGTAGATACATATAATGGAGTATTACTCAGCCTGAAAAAGGATGGGCATTCTGACACATGCTGTATTAATGAACCTTGAGGACATTATGTTAAGTGACATAAGCCAGTCACAAAAAGACAAATACTCTAGGATTCCACCTACGTGAGGTATCTGGAGTCATCAAAATCACAGAGACATAAAGGAGAATGGTGGTTGCCAAGGGCTTGGGCAAGGGAGGGAATAGGTAGTTACTGTTCAATGGGTTCAGAGTTTAAGTTTTGCAAGATGAAAAAGTTCTGAAGATTGGATGCAAAACAGTGTGAATATACTTAACGTAATTGAACTGTATGCTTAAATGAGTCCATTATATATAATATATACTTTAATATAGCTGTTTTGTAAAATCTTGTACTATGAGGCCTAGTCAACAAGACAAGAAAAATAAAAATAAATAACTGCAAAAGGAATAAAAATCATGATATGCAGATGATATGTCTGCAGAAAAATGCAGAAAAACTTACTCAGATTATCAAATTTACAGAAATTAGCAAAGTGGCCAATTCAATTCAGAAAAATCAACTTTAAAAAACGAGTGAGAATAACATCCAAAATTATAAAGTATTTAAGAAAAAATAATCTAACAAAAACGTGTAGGTCCACTGGGGAAAATGATAGCTTTATCAAAAAGACATTTAAAAAGACTATAGACAATATATTCATGGACTGAAGAACTCACTCTCAAAAAGCTGTTAATTGTTTCCAAACTGATGCATACAGCTAAAGAAATTCCAATAAAAAACCCCAATGCATCTGTCCTTGTTTTGCTTTGCTGGGGAAGAGGGATTTGGCAAACTGACTCTAAAATCTACATAGGAGCAAACGAAACACAAAGCAAGCAGAAGGAAGAAAATAAAGAAAAACTGAGTGGAAATCAATTAAAAAAGAAAGAGAGAGAGAGAGAGAGAATAATCGATAAAACCAAGTTGGTTCTTTGAAAGATCAACAAAACAGACATTCAGTTACAATGACCAAGAAAAAAAACAGTAGACTCAAAAGTACCAAAATGAGGAACAAAAGAGGGGACATCTTTTGATACATCTTTTGAGTTCTTGATACAGAACTCAAAACTTTTGGCAAAGAAATCTCTTCTTGATATAAAAATCTTTTTGATATAGAAATCAGAAGGATTATAAAACAGTACTATGGACAAATTTATACCAACAAAGTAGACATCTTAGGTGAAATGGTAAATTAATAGTAAGATACAAATTACCAAAACTGATTCAAGAAAAAAAACCTGAATAAACCTATAAAAAGGAAAGAAATTGAATCAGTATGTAAAATCTTCTGTTAAAGAAAAGCTCAGGCTCAGGTGTCTTCACTGGTGAATTCTACCACACATTTAAACAAGAAATAATACTAATCCTTCAAAACTCTTCTAGAAAATAAAGGAAGAAGGAACACTTCTCAATTCACTTGAGGAAGCCAATATTACTCTGATACCAAAGCTAGAAAAAGACATCATAAGAAAAGAAAGCTATATATGAATAGAATAAAAATTCTTCATAAAATATTAGCACACCAAATCCAAAAATATTCAAAACAGGTTATATACCATGATCAAGTGGGGTTATCTCAAGAATGCAAGACTGGTTTAACATCTGAATATGTCATAATGATGTACTGTATCATATTAATAGGATAAAGGGGGGAAATGATATGAGCATCTCAGTAGATACAGAAAACACATTTGACAAAATCTAATACCCACCCACGATAAAAGCTCTTGATAAAATAGGAATAGAAGGCAACTTCCTCAAACCAATGAAGAGTATCACTGAAAAATCTACAACTAAAATCATACACAATGGTGAAAGTCTGAATGATTTTTGCCTAATATCAGAAAACGTCAGTGATGTGTGCTATCCTTTCTATTTAACATTGCATAGGAGGTGTGAGCCAGTGAAATCACTCAAGAAAAAGAAACAATAGGCATCCAAATTAGAACGGAAGAAGTAAAACTGTCTCTATTCTCAGATAATATGTGGAAATTCCTAAGGAACACACCCACAAACCTATAGAGCAAATAAATGAGTTCAGAAAAGCCTCAGGAAATAAGATTGAAACGCAAAAATTAATTCTATTTCTCTATACTATGAATGTATGATCCAAAAATGAAGTTTAAAAAAATTTCATTCATCAACAGCATTAAAGAGGACAAAATATGTGTAAATAAATTTAACAAAAGAAGTGTAAAGAACACACTTGTACACTGAAAACTACAAAACTGAGAGAAATTAAAGACCTAAATAAATTGAGACACATTTCATATTCATATAACGTGGCAATTCTTCACAAATCAATGCAAACTCGGTCAAAATCCCAGCATAGGTTTTTTGCAGAAATTTACAAGCTGATCCTAAAATTTATATGGAAAAGCAAAAGACACCAAATAGCCAAAACAATCTTTGAAAAGGTGAATAAAACTGGACAGTTTATATTTCCTTATTTTAAAACTTAGTATAAAGCTATAGTAATCACAAGACACCATCACAAGACAGTGTGATAGCATTTAAGGATAAACACATAGAGCACCAAACATACAGAGCATAACATATAACATACAAGAATAAATATATAAAGCAACTGAACACAACTGAAAGTCCAGAAAGAAATTCTTACATCTATAGACAACTGATTTCTGACCAAGGTGCCAAGGCAACTCAGTGGAGAAACGGTAGTCTTTTTTTAAAATGGTGCTGGGACAACTGGATATCTATATGTAAAAAGAAAAATTTAGGTCCTTAGTTTATACTTTTCCTAAGAATTAACTCAAAAGGAATCATAGACATAAATATAAGAGCTGAAACTATAAAAAATGTTTAGACAAAAACATAAAAGCAAATCTTGTGATCTTGGGTTAGACACAGAATTTTTAGATACAACATCAAAAGCATGATCCATAAAAAAAAAAAATGATAAACTTACTACATTAAATTAAAATGTTCATGCTTCAACAGACACTATTTTAAAAAGGCAAGCACACATTAGGACAAAAAGACAAAGCCACATATTGGGACAGAGTATTTCTAAATCATATATGTGATAATGAACGTGTATTCAACAAAGAACTCTCAGAACCCAACAGTAAGATGATCCAGTTGTAGACTGGATAAAGATCTGAACTGACCAATGGCACATGAAAAAATGCTTAACACCATTAATCATTAGAAAAATGCAAATTACAGCCATAGTGAGATACCACTTCACCCCTGCCAGAAAAGCTATAATCAAAACAACGGACAATAACAAGTGTGGGTGAGGACGTGGAGAAACTAAAATCTTCTTACTTTGCTGTCTAGAATGTAAAATGATACAGCCGCTTTGGATAACAATGTTGCAGTTCTTAAAAAGTTAAACATATATTTACCACAGTACTCAGAAACCCCTAACCATACAATGGGATAATGGGGCAATTATTTAAAAAAATTAGTGGTCTATGATAAGGCATGGATGAATCTCAAAAATATTATATTATATGAAGAGCCAGAAGCAAAAGACCACATATTGAAATTTATATGAAATGCCCAGAAAAGGCAAACCTAGAGACAGCAAGGAGATCAGTGGTTGCCTATGACTGGAGGTGGGACTGGGGAGCAATGAAAATGGGTACAAAGGATCTTTTTGTGGGTGTCAAAAACATTCTAAAATTGGGTATGGTGATGTCACACAACTTTGTAAAATTTACCAAAAAGTGTCAGTTTTACACTGAAAACAAGTGAAAACTGTATCAAAGTAAAAGGGCCCAAAATAAGTGGCTCAGTTAGTAAGTGTCCGAGTTCAGCTCAGGTCATGATCTCAGGGTCTTGGGATTGAGGCCCAGGTCAGGCTCTCCGCTCAGCGGGGAGTCTGCTTGACCCCCTCCCTCTTCCTCTGCCTCTCCCCCAACCTGTGCTCTGTCTCTGTCTCAAATAAATAAATAAAATCTTACCCCCAAAAAAATTTTTTTAAAAAGGGCCCCAAATAGCCAAGGCATTTGTGAAGAACAGCATCAGATAAACTATCAAACTATATAAAATCCAGTAAAGCTCCAGTAATTGAGACAGAGTATTAGAGAAAGACAGAAATGAAGCAGAAAAGACACCCCAGAAATCAAGCTTTGTTTGAAGGAAACTTTATATATAGGAGAGGGGGCAGGCATTACAGACCAGTGGGGAAAGGACAGTCTTTTCAGTTGAATGGTACTGGAAGGTTGATTATCTGGCCAAGGAAAGAGGGGAAATTAGGTCCCTACCACATACCATTCAAAAAGAAATCAGTTAATCTTAATTCTTTTCTCCCTATAGCCACAACCATCCTCTTTTTTATGTAACTTAGCAGCTCCTCCCACGTGGAAAGTTTACTAAGTAGAGTGTACTTTCCTACTTCTTGGCTGTGTCACTTACTTAGGCCAGTAATTTGTGAGTAAATGGGATGCAAACAGCCTTGAGCTTCCGCCAAAGCCATGAGAAGAACACATCCCAGCTAGCTAGCCTGCTGGTCCCAGAGGGGACTGAGACGAACGTGGAGCAGAACCGTCCTAGTCAACCTGCTTTACGAAGCAGAGCCAACCCAGCCAAAGCCAGCCTAGACTAGCTGACGCCCAACCAACCTGCAGATGCATGGGAAAGAAATGTTTATTTTTATTTGTTAGGGAGAGGCTTTGGGTTGTTAACACCATTATGGCAGCAACTGTTAACTAATACCTTTTCCAAAGGAGTAAAAAAATAAATGTAAAAAGCAAAACTCCAAAACTCAGAAAGATTGCCAAAAGAAGTATTGTGCCCATTGAGGCACCTCAGAAAAACTGAAAAGACAGCCCACAAAATGGGAGAAGACCCGCCACACATACCTCACAAAGGATTACATCAGGAATCTATTAAATCCACTTACAAACATCAGCCCAATAGAAATACAGGAAGGATTTCACCAAAAATGAAACTCAAAATCTAGTAAGCATAAGATGCTGATTTCATGAAAATAAAGCTATGTGAAATCACTTTTATGCCCAATAAACTGAAAGTCTTGACAATACAAAGCACTGGCAAGTATAGAGCAACAGGAGTTCTCGTACACAGTCGTGGGAGTATAAACTGTTCTAACTACTTTAGAAAAGATCGGTATTATCTTTTTTTTTTTTTTTCTAAAGATTTTATTTATTTATTTGACAGAGATAGAGACAGCCAGCGAGAGAGGGAACACAAGCAGGGGGAGTGGGAGAGGAAGAAGCAGGCTCACAGCAGAGGAGCCTGATGTGGGGCTCGATCCCGTAACGCCGGGATCACGCCCTGTGCCGAAGGCAGGCGCCTAACCGCTGTGCCACCCAGGCGCCCCATCTTTTTTTTTTTTAAGATTTTTTATTTATTTATTTGACAGACATAGCCAGCCAGCGAGAGAGGGAACACAAGCAGGGGGAGTGGGAGAGGAAGAAGCAGGCTCATAGCAGAGGAGCCTGATGTGGGACTCAATCCCGGAACGCCAGGATCACGCCCTGAGCCGAAGGCAGACGCCTAACGACTGCGCTACCCAGGTGCCCCAAGATCGGTATTATCTTAAATTTTAAATTTCCCTTGGTTTATAGCCAGGATAACTCACACACATCTACATCAAAAGACATATATATATAGGGGCGCCTGGGTGGCTCAGTCGTTAAGCGTCTGCTTTCGGCTCAGGGCGTGATCCCGGAGTTCTGGGATCAAGCCCCACGTCAGGCTCTTCTGCTGGAGGCCTGCTTCTTCCTCTCCCACTCCCCCTGCTTGTGTTCCCTCTCTTGCTGGCTGTCTCTACTCTCTGTCAAATAAATAAATAAAATCTTAAAAAAAAAAAAAAAAGACATATATATAATTATTTATAATACTTTATATTAGAAAATTGAAAATAACCTGAATGTCCATCAGTAGTAGAATGACTAAACAAATTTTAACAAATTCACAGAATGAAATGCTACATAAAGTATAAGTTAGTGAATAAGAGCTATGTGCATCTACATGTATGAATCTTAGAAGCATAATGTTGAAGGGCACCTGGGTGGCTCAGTCAGTCCAGCATCTGACTCTTGATTTCACCTCAGGTCATGATCTCAGGGTCATGAGATCAAGCCCGCATCAGGCTCCACACCGGGCATGGAGCTTGCTTGAGATTCTCTCTCCCTCTCCCTCTGCCTCTCTCTCCTGCTCGCTTGCTTGTGCTCCTGCTCTCTCTCTCCACCCTCCTCCGAAAAACAAGTGTAATGTTGAGTGAAAATAGCAAGTCACCAATAAAGACACAGAATATTTATTGTTTAAATAAAATCCAAACTATTTAAATAAAATCCAAACACAAGCAAAACTAAAAATACTGTTTAGTGCATCATACACACTTGGTTAATCTACAAAGAAACAAAAGAAGAGAATAAAAATACAAAATATAGTGATAAACCAAGAAATGGAAGCAGGTCCAAGGAGACAGACATATGTATCGATATATATGTATCAAGTATTTTCTAATTTTTTAGCAGGGGAAGATAAAGGAAAATATTTCTATTTTAGAAAATGGAAAAGTCCTACATTCCCAAGCCAATTTCTAGAGATGTTTCAGTGAATAAAAAAGAAATGTGCTAAATACTAATTTTACCTTTTTTATGCCTTTTATTTTCATGATGACTTCTTTTCAGTATCCAAAACCTAATATGAAAAAAAATCACATTTTTATGCATCAATGTCTAATTCAGGTACATCATAATGCCCTTGTAATTGCTTAGTGAGTCCAATACTATTTATCCTAGTAATCATCTAATATTTACTATAAGGCCTAAAAGACGACCTTTACATCTATTTTTTTCCATATGTATTTCATACTAATAACAAAATATTTGATATGACTTTTATGCCAGGATGAGCTTTCATTTTTACAACCTAAAAATATCCAGAAATAAGCACTTCTGACTTTCTAGTATCTGCATATGCTGAAAGATGGCTTCGTTCTAGGAGAATCTCTTATTTTTACTTGTATTTCAATTTAATTTTGAAGACACTAGTTCCAACTAACATGTAAGAAACAAAAGAATATAAATGACTATTATTTTTCAATTATCTTTCCTCATGAACTGAAAGAATATTTGAAGAAAAACTTTTTTTTTTTAAAGATTTTTATTTGAGAGAGAGAGAATGACAGAGAGCACGAAGGGAGGTGAGCAGAGATAGAGGGAGAAGCAGGCTCCAGCACTGAGCAAGGGGCCCAACGTGGAGCTCGATTCCAGGACTCCGGGATCATGACAATTTGAAGGCAGATGCCTAACCAACTGCACCCTGTGAGAAAACTTCTGAAATAACTACTTGAGTATGTTTTAATGTAACTAAAAATATTTTCCACCCAGTGATTCTTAGCTTTCCTTCTAAGAGTATAACAGGAGTACTCATTCTCCCAGTTAGCTTGGCTACCAACGTTACTAACTACGTTGAGGGCTTTAAGAACATTCTAATTTATACTTATTGCTTGTGTAAGTATAAACGGGAATGTTCTCACCTGCAATAAGTATAAATTTTCCTTTAAGCTACAAAAAATATATACAAATGAATAATAATTTTCTAAACGGAACTAAATTCTAAGATTGTCAGTCCTAATATATCCCATATGGTAACCTTAAAGAACAGTGTGTTTTCAAAATTCTCACCCTTAGTTCAAACATATTCTTTAAAAAAGAAAAATAAAAATTAAAATTGTACTTACTCTGGCCAACAATTCTTGTGTTTCAGGAGTCAGTGGAGAATGTGAAAACTTGCAGTATTCACCCTGATAACATTTTGTTCCTGTATGGTAAAACTTGCAAGGATATTCATGTAATCCAAATGTTAAGGAAGAAAACAACTTTAATCCAAATAAAATAATTTGTTATTAACTTACTGACTTTATTTTCCCTATATCAAGGCCTTTCCTAATAGTAGAAACACTAAATTCTCTACTTAAGATATGAGACAAGAGATTATTAATTGAATTACATGAAACATATAATTTCAGAATAACTATGTAAATCAAGTTTAACAGCTATCACAGGATACTTTTCCTTCATATCCATTTTTTTTTTTAAAGATTTTATTTATTTATTCGACAGAGATAGAGACAGTCTGCGAGAGAGGGAACACAAGCAGGGGGAGTGGGAGAGGAAGAAGCAGACTCATAGCGGAGGAGCCTGATGTGGGGCTCGATCCCGTAACGCCGGGATCACGCCCTGAGCCAAAGGCAGAGGCTTAACCGCTGTGCCACCCAGGCGCCCCTCCTTCATATCCATTTTTATAATAAACTACAGGCATACTTCATTGATATAAAAAAGGGATGTGTATTTTAAATACTTTAAGAAATGTGATTATTCTTAAGGCATTCTTTTGGGGTGGGGGAATCAAAGTCAATAACAATGATAGGTCTTACAAATCTGAACCCTTCAGATATAAGGCTTGTTTAAAATAGGATCAATTTAAACAACTTCAACATTGTTTTCTAGGAAAAAAGTCTCAAGTTAGAATTTGAGATTCCTTCTATTGATGACTGAAGGAAAACAACTTTTGTGGTGCCCAAATGTGCTATTATCCTAAAGTGTTTATGTTCCATGTTTCTACAACATGTCTGTACCATTTGCACTAAAGAGTTAGGGTTGTTTTCCAAATTAAGGAACAATTAGCCTCTATTCAGTATAGAATATACAGAAAATAAGTACTCCCAAATTACGTAATTCCTGCCCCCCCCTTTTTTTCTTTTACAAAGTAGCTTTTATGAGGGTACCTAGCTGGCTCAATCAGTAGAGCATGCAACTCTTGACCCTGGAGTTGTAAGTTTGAGTCCCATGTTGGGTGTACAGATTACTTAAAAATAAAATCATTAAAAAAAAACCCCCAAAACAATAAAGGAGCTTATATGAATATAGACACAATTAGTTAATGTCACAGCAGAAATTCTGACAGTCTTTCTGGGGGCTGAACAGGTCTCGTGAAACTGCTGCTATACTGCCCAGGTGAAAGAATCCATCTTCTCTTTCTTGGGGAAAAAAAAAATCTGTACAATGTAACCACTTTGATACTGAGTTGGGGTTGGATAACATAATTTTACCACAGCTAAAACACGGGTTTCATTCAAAAGTATACGTATTTAAAATGTTCGTGTAAATATTTAGAAAAAGTAAAGGTATTCCACCTTGTGATAAAGGATATTATGCAAATACAGACAGTTTTCACCTCTGGTACAATATCCTTGTACATAAAACTTACACATTTCCTTCTTCTTCTCTATCTCTGCATCATGATCAAATTTACACTGGTCTCCCTGGGCCAAAAGGAACATGGAAAAGGCATTATTTCTCATAATTAAGTCATTCAACACCTACTAAGCTTAAGATAAGCACATGATTCCAGAAAGTCTTAGAAACATTAAAGTATAAAACTTTTTTTTTACTACAGTCTAATTCTTAAAGAGCTATCTTATAACCACACTACGCGCATCTGCTTAAAATCTTGTTAAGTCCTAAACATCTTCAACACAAAGCATTTTTTAAAAAGTATCTTTCTTAAACATAAAAGAATATTTCAATAAAGTTTTCTAGTTGAACCTTTTCCAGAAGGAAACATTATAAAAATGTACAGCTATGCTTTTAGAATATCCAAGGGAAAGAGGAGTTTAGTACATTTTTGCTAGACCTTACATTTTAGTATATTTTTGCTTAGTTTTTTATACCTTAATACATTTCCTTTCAAGAAAATATTTACAAACTTGCTTCCCCTTGCGTTCCACCGTATGTTGGTTGATGAATCCCTGACTCATTCTCACATGCTGCTGCTTCTCTTTAGGCTTATCGTCCTTTGAAAACAAAGACAAAGAACTAAATGTGAGAAAGAGAAATTTAAATTATTTTAACCACCTTTAAAACATTAAAAAGTGACTCTTCTAAGTTGGCCTTCATTTGTAAGATTTGAACTCTTGCACAGCAGTTAAAAAATAAATATTCTGCCAATAGTAACAGCATTCCAGCATTGAATATTAGTGTTTGTACAATGTGAATATTTTATTGTACTTTGCCCTTATTTTTAAAAATTGGATAAAAAAATTTTTTTAAATGAAAGTGCTACTACTTGTGATAAAAACCAAAGTCTAGGAATAAGGCTCCTGAGAACAATGGAGACAAAGCTGGAAACCGTAAGGTGAACCAAAAGCGGCGTGCTAATCTCAATGAGAAGCTCACCGAGTGACAGCGGGGAGTAATAACCAGCTCAAGTTAACAAACATAATTACAAATATAACCTCAAAGGTGGCAACAGAAATATATAAACAAAAGGTGACTTTTATATAAAGACAAAAGGGGAATTTCATAATACATTTTAGCTCTTTTAGGAGCATAAACCATTTTTAGCGTGTTAACTTGTGGTACAATTTATAGCTTTTGATTATCAAATTTCTGAATAGTTTTAGGAAATCAGTACGTGCAAAGAAGGGACCTGACTACATTAATGTGATCTGTTTTGTAATAATGTCAAGTTTCCACTTAACACCATCAAAACTATATGTCTAATGAAGATGCGTCAATGTAAATCTTTGGTTTTATTTGACTGTGTTATTAAATTCTAACATACATGTTTATAATCCATTCCTTATGTAGAAGGGCTGTCAGCTGAATAATCATTTAAGTCAGTGTAAACCAAATGAATCACAGGGAATACTCCCGGGGTGGGGGGAGGGTGTCAGGAAATAAAGCTCCAGCTGTGGCCTGGCCCTGTGTGACTCTGAGCAGTTACCCGAACCCCCAGGGCTTCAGAGTCCTCACCTGTAAAATAATGGAAGCAGGGCAAGATTTTATATAAATATATTTTAATTTATAATATTTGATCTTTCTAATATTTTACCACCCCTAACTCTTGTCTTCTGGACCAAGCCTAACAAAAAAAGGCTAGTTTAGAAGCCCTCAGAAAAGCAGAGTCCTTACTGTCCTATCCTGAATACATCTGCAGACCAGGGAAGAGGAACTTCTACAAAGCAAAATCAAAATACCAGGAGGGTTAGGGTGTTTCGGAAGGTCCATGCTCAGAAATATTCATTTTTAACGTCCACAGGGACCACAACAGCAGAAACTCTATAAGACTCTGTGACTTTTGAAGTGTTCTCTTGGCCACTTTATCTTCTCCCTGCTTCCCCTGCTTTTCCAGTCATCGACAGTACAACACTGCAAAAGCAAGGCACTTGTGTGCACGTGTTCAGGTAAACGGGCACGACACTAAGGCTTAGCACCGGTGCTGGCAGCTAACGAGCGGGCAGGGAAGGCAGCTGCGACAGTGACAAGGAAGAACATGGGAGCGCACTGACGGTGAGGAGGTGTTTCACCACCAGAGAGCCTTGCTCTGTGGCTCGCACAGAGGTGGGAGACAAGAATTCTGCAGCATGCAGGCGTCCCCCCGCGCGCCCACACTCTTGTACCTGTTCCCGTGAGCCGCTGTTCCGCACGGGAGCGTTTGATCCTTTCTGTCCAGCGCCAGCCCGTTTTCGCTTCATTTTCTTCTGTTTACCATTTTTCTGAACAGCTTTAAGGTTTTTAGTTTTTTGTTTAACTGCTAAAAACAAGAAAGTTCATTTTATGTGTTAAATCTTAGACACAAAGTGTTAAGATTTTAACTTTAATTTATGAGAACACGGAGGCACAGCTGACTCCACAGTATACTCTATAGGGGGCCTGGGTGGTCGGTTAGGCGTCCGACTCTTGCCTGCCCCAAGCCAGACCTCTTGAAGAGCTCGGAGCGTAATGGAGCTAATCAGCAACTGCCACAGCACTACAGCAGCCAAAGCTTCAAGTGTTTAAAATGACCTCCCATGCTACTGTCAGAGTTTTCACTGAAAACATTTTACATAGGGGAGCCCGGCCGGCTCAGTCAGTAGAACGTACACTCCTGATCCTGGGGTTGTGAGTTTGAGCCCCACATTGAGTGTACAGATCACATTAGAAAATAAGAGTATTTAAAAAAAAAAAAAGGCAGTAAAACAAGAGGATTACTTTCATCTGTAGTTGTCATTTGTCCTCATATCTACAACTAAATTTCATTTTAGTCTGACACACCACTGTATCAGACATTAAGTCAATTCCTCTCTAAACCGACAGCAATACAAACAGGCACATCTTGTCCTTCATATACGCAGAGGTCAAGAATTTAGCATTCTCCCTTTCAAAGCAGTCATGGCCTTTGATAACCCTCCTGTACTCTCCTCTTGTAACCTAAGCTTTGTATGCTGAATGACCAGGTTGGGGGGCGGTGGTGGGTGCGTCTCAGGCTGTGCAAGCTGACATCTGGTATAAAGATCCATGGAAAGCATGATCTTACTATGAGATAAAATGCAGGAGAAAATCTCCCCCTCCCCAAACCCCAGTCCATATATGGACAATTGTGACGGATTCTCTAGATAAACTTTAAATGACAAAATAGTTTCACCCTTACCTTTCTGTGTCTCCTTCACTCCCTCTTTCTTCACTGATTCTTCAGGAAATGGTGAGGACTGAGCAGCATTTGCCATTTCTTTAGCTTGTATGTACTGCTGAAGCTCTTTAGCAAAATTATCTTCTGATTCCTGACTGCAGGTATCATTATCACTATATACATCGTAGTCTTTACTTCTTGATTTTCTATATTGCAAATTCTTCGGTGATGTTGTAGAGTTCCCAAAGTGCCTAAACTAAGTAAAAATTAAATTTTCAATTTTAAAAAGCTGGCATATTCAAAATAATCTGGTTATAAAGAAGAAATAAAGACTGGCCATGAACTGATCATTGTTGAGGTTGCGTGGTGGGTATATGGGGTTTCACATAACTATTCTTTCCACTCTTATATTTTTAAAATTATCCGGAATTAAAAAAAAAACAAAACCAAAACCAAAACCAACACAACATATCCACCTCAAAAAAAAAAAAAAAAATCTGATGGAAGGTTCTGAATTTATACACCAGATGTGCTTTACTGAATTAAAAGAGTAAACCCCAAATCTTAATTATTTGATATAATTTGATTGAACTACAATATAATTCACATTTTGTTTCTCCCTTTGCATCAACTATGCTTTTAAATGGTTTAATTCAATAACTCATCATTTCATTAAAGAATAAGTAAACTGTAATGGCCCAAGCGAAAATCCACTGTACTAAGATATATCACAGCTAGCAAAGCCTATTCTTATTCTTATAACTCACAGCATTGGGGGCACACACTGATGACAAGGAACAAAGAACTGCCCAGTTCTCCGTAATCAAGTTAACTTTACTTTCAGAAACAGTTTTCTAACTCTGTTGTTGCAGCTGCCCCAAGGCACCAGAGGCAAACACAGGCACCCACTGGACAGGAAGCCAGGTATGGCAGCTGACCCTGAGTCAGCCTGAGATGATCACAGCAGACAACTTAAAGTACTTTGTGTACAAGAATTTCCAAGTATTGGCATACATGTCTACACATGGTGACACAAGGGTATCAAGCTGTATAATTACAGTTAGTATGTATGATACATTTTAATTAAAAGGTTTATATAAAAAATATCCAAGTGCCAAAAGGCTCCTATTTTGATGTCAGGAAGGGATAACACGTCTACCATTAAACTGGCCAATGATCCTTCTCCAGAGCATGCTCTGGGGTCTGGTCTCTTATCTACTTTCACATAACCGATGAAGGCAGCAGATTCAAAAACAACCAAAAGCAAACCAGAAGAACTGCTATGATAAAATATACTAGGTGGTCCAACTTAATGGTTTACTTTTGATGTTAACTTCAAAGCTAGGAGTTGTACCACCAGAGGATTGATCAGAGGCCTATAAAATGAATTTGTTCCCTGCGTGAAGAAGAGAAAGTTTCCTAACCTGACAATGGCCCCAATGTACACCTACCTCATCTTCATTACACCAGACAAGACCATCAACCAATCCGACAATATCAGGCCACCAAGTTCCCTGTCTCCAAGTTTTCAAGAAAGAGCACCTTTTAAAACTAATACCATAGAACAAACTTGTAAACATAACATCTGGTCAGGGGTCGGCGGATGTCAATCTGGCCTTCTATTTTTGTTAAACAAAGTTTTGCTGGAACGCAGTCACACACATTCATTCACTTCCGTGTTATCTACACCTGTTTAGTTGTGACAGAGTCAATATGGTTCACGAAGTCGGCAAGATGCACTACCTGGTCCTTTATGAAAAAGTTGGCCAATTCTTGTGATAATTATTATGTTCACCAGGTTTTTGGCCTTTAATTTTATTTAGAGGGGACAGGGAAAGTCATCATGCAACAGCTCCCATAAAGCTTGGCTTAGTCAAACACACAGAGATGAGATTCTATTCAGTATATCTGAATCAAAATATCACAATGATCCAAATGAGTGATTAAGTGCTCCCTTACACACAAAATATGTACCAAAGCAGACCCCCTTTAAAAGGTGATAACATGTCTGATTTGTATTAAATGAAGAGATAAGATGACATGGCAACATGAACAAAAACAGGACAATCATCAACTATGTTGTTTTATTATTCATTAGAGATCAGTATTACTAATCGATAATGATTCTTTTCAGAGGGCAATGAAATACACGAAATACAAATAATTGCTTTAATACTTTTCTTCATGCAGCTAGCTATAAACTCATTGCTTTGATATCTGTTGTTTTCTATAAAATTTAGAAAGTATACAAATATGCAACTTTTTTCCCTTTAATGAAGGAGCTTAAAGTTTTTTTCAAGCAAAAGACTTCTAACTCAGGAGGATTTACTGAACTAGTATGGCCTCCTGGGACTCCAAAGAAATAAAAGTACAGAATTGTAAACATAGGTTCATAATATTAATGGGGGGTAGGACATGAAGTACATTCATCAGTAATTGAGAAAAGTTTAACAAATTCTTGGCAAATTTTTGAAAAACAAAAAGCAAGTTATAATTGGAAGGCTGGGTTTCAGTTGGAGTGTGAGAAATGGGACTGTAAGTAAGGATGAATTAAAACTCTACATAAAAACAGACAAAGCAATTGTAACGAATTCTCTCTGCCCCGTCCCTCACCAGGATACATTCAAACAGAAATTTACCCCAGGCAAAAAAGAGAATAAAGAAATTGAATAAAATGTCTGATAAAGCCAAATCTTCTTGTGTGGGTACTAAGACCCCAGAGTGAAGTCCTCCACATTCTGGCATTTGGGAGCAACCCCCAACAGAAATATATTCCATCCACTCAACCTACAAGACCGGTTCTACCCTGCTGTCCAGAAGAGACTCCTCACAGGGGTCTACACACAGAATTCAATGAACTTGAATGGGAATACAAATCACACATTATTTACACCAACCTCTAAGCTGACATTTAGCATTTTCCTGTCCTGAACACAGGGAACAAACAGTAGTCTCAACAGTACCTGCCGCTGTCACTAGTAGAATCACAGGTACTTTCATATATCACGTTACAGTTGTTGCAAATCTCAAAATATCTTTTACATTCATCACTATGTCAAAGTTACAATAATTAGACCTACTGCTAGACCTTCTTATTACTTAGTGCATTAATGAAGAACATATTACTCTTTCCACACTTGTTTTTTGATAATCATATTTCAATTTCAAATAAATTTCAATTTCAAAATAAATTTCCTTTGTAATCCAACATATTTCATTTTATTCACTTAAAAACATTATTCTGAGAAGGGGCCCATGGGCTTCACCAGACTGCCAAGAGGAGTGCATAGCACAAACAAGGTTAAGAACGACTATGCTGGAGGAAACCCACCTACCCACACAGCCCATCCATGTACTGAACGCCCAATCAGGCTTCCCATCTGGAGGAAAAGCCTATAGAGACACAGGCCCACTAACACACCAGTGAAGGCCATCCACCAACTCTCCCAGCCTCTCTTAAATCAAGGGACAATGAAGGAACACAAAAACGCATGACAAAAATCTGGAGCAGGTGTCCTTAAACTATGACCCCAAGGCCAAATCCATCTTACCACCTATTTCTGTAATAGTCAGCAAGCTAAGAATGGTCCTTAGAATTTTTTTTTTTAATGGCTGGGGAAAAAAACACAAAAGAATAACATTTCATGACAATGAAAGTTATATAAAATTCAAATTTCAGCATCCATAAATAAAATTTAATGAAACACAGCCACACTCATTCATTTATACACTATAATAATTGCTTTCACACTACAATACCAGAGTTAAGTATTTGCAAAACAGACTATAAAGACATTCAAGACATTACATTTAAAAAAGATGCTAGAAAGCTATAACATCAAGACAAAGAGCAAGAAAGAACTCTTGAATAGCTAAATTATGAGAAACCCACAATTAGAAAATGCTGCTTTAAAAAAAGACATAATTTGGGGCGCCTGGGTGGCATAGCGGTTGGGCGTCTGCCTTCGGCTCAGGGCGTGATCCCGGCGATCTGGGATCGAGCCCCACATCAGGCTCTTCTGCTATGAGCCTGCTTCTTCCTCTCCCATTCCCCCTGCTTGTGTTCCCTGTCTCGCTGGCTGTCTCTATCTCTGTCGAATAAATAAATAAAATCTTAAAAAAAATAAAAAAATAAAAAATAAATAAAAAATAAAAAAAGACATAATTTATAATAGCCTCACCAAACACCTAGCAATTAACCTAACAAAAGGTATGGAAGATGTAAGACATCTACAAAGAAATTACAAAACACTGTTGAGAGAAATTAGAGGACCTGAAGATTAGACAATTCAATATTCTAAAGATGTCAGTTCTCTTCCAAATGATCTGTAGATTAAATGCATTCCCAATGAAAATCCCACCAGGATTTTCCAAGGAACTTGACAAACTGATTCTCAAATTTATATAGAAATGCAAAAGGTCTCTCTTCCCCTAAGTGGCCTGAGGTGACCTCTGAAAATGGTTCACTATTCGCTCGACCCAGGAAACCCTACAAAATCATGCAAATCAAGAGGTTCAAATCTTCGTGTTCACTTTAAGAACACACATGAAACTGCCCAGGCCATCAAGGGTATGCACATCCAAAAAGCCACCAAGTACCTGAAAGATGTCACTTTGCAGAAGCAGTGTGTACCATTCCGTCGCTACAATGCTGGAGTTGGTAGGTGCGCCCAGGCCAAACAGTGGCGCTGGACACAGGGTCAGCGGCCCAAGAAGAGTGTTGAATTTTTACTGCACATGCTTAAAAATGCAGAGGGTAATGCTGAACTTAAGGGTTTAGGGGCAGATTCTCTCTCTGGTCATTGAGCAAAGCCAGGTGAGCAAAGCCCCAAAGATACAGCATAGAACTTACAGGGCTCATGGTCGGATTAACTCACACATGAGCTCTCCCTGCCACATCGAGATGATCCTTATTGAAAAAGAGCACATTGTTCCTAAACAAGAAGAGGAGGTTGCACAGAAGAGAAAGATATCCCAGAAGAAACTAAAGAAACAAAAACTTATGGCTCAGGAGTAAATTCTGCATAGAATAAATGCAAATAAAAATAAAAAGAGGAAAAAAAAAAAAGAAATGCAAAGGGCTAAGAATATTCAAGACACTTAAGGAAGAAAAACAAGGTGAGAGGATTTGCTTACCTGACATCCAAGCTCATTATAAAGCTGCAGTAATTAACATGGTGAGGTCTTGGGGGAGGGCTAGACAGATAAACCAGCGGAAGAAAATGGAGTCCAGAAACAAACCCACCAAACATGAACATTTGATTTTTGACAATGGTGACACTGCAGACCAATGGGGGAAAAGACAATGCTTTTTCCCTCAGTGAATGGTGCTGGAACAATTGGGTATGATAACAGGGGAAAAAAAAAAGTAAAACAGAATTTGTCACCCCTACCTCACAGTATACAGGTACAAAAATCAATTACGGATGACTACAAACTTAAATGCGAAAAGCAAAACAATAAGCAAAACAATCTTTTAGAAGACATCATAGTAAAATATTTTTATTATCTTGGGATATTTAAATAAAACACATAAAACACTAACTATAAAGAAAATTAATAAATTTGAATACACTAAAATTATGAACTTTTAGTTAAAAAATACCATTGTGTAAAGCCACAAAATGAGCAGATATTTGCAACACATAACCCACAATGAAGGGAAAAAAACCTTTACGATCCAAAATAACTACAAGAAAAAAAAAAAATCACAGACAAACCAATAATGATAAGAAGAAGAAGTCAAAAAGACTTGAAAAGGCACCAAAAAAAGGGAAATCCAAATGGACAAACACATGAAAAGACGCTCCATCTCAATAGTAATCATTAAAATGCAAACGTAGTTACAATGACCTACTTCACCAGATGGCGAAAACTATGACGGATGACAATACCAAGTGTGGAGCAGGAGAAATACAGTCTCTCAGACACTACCTCTGGGAATAAAATTGGCAGAACCACTTTGGAGTACAGTTTGGCATTAAAGGAAAGGCAAAGATGCTTATACTCTAAGACCCAGCAGTTTTACTCCTGGGTAACTACAGAGTACATGTGCTACAGGATACAAGTGAAAGAATGTTGCAGCACTACCCATAACCCCCCAAAATGGGAATCAGACCAAACATGAAATCTAGTATATTCAATAATGGAATACTATTCAGCTCAGGAAATAGACAAGTATATGCCACAACATCTATGAATCTTATAAATACAATGTTGAAAAAACACAACAGAAAGAACACATACAATATTCTTCTATTTCTATAAAGTATAAAAACAGGCGAGGAAAATTTGTATTCTTAAGGATTACAGCATTAGTAGTAAAACTAAAACTGTAAAGAAGAGCAAGGAAGTGATTAGCATGCAAGTTAGGACTCTAGTTATCTCTAGTAGGAAATAAAGAAATATGACTGAGAAAGAAGGCATCAGAGGCTTTGCGGGTAATGCTCTTTCTTGACTTGGCAAAGTCTTTACCTGGTGTTCTCTTTTTAATCAGCTGTGATACTGTACATTAATGTTTTATGCACTTGTGAGTGAAGGGCCTGGGCTGAAGCAAGCCTGCTTAGGAATAATGCAGGTGTCCATTATTGGAATCTACTTAAAATAATTGTAGCGTGTTCTACCTGCCTATCTCCTGTATTGGGTTATACATGAATTAGGGAACTTTAAGTGGGCATGAAGGACGGGGGTCTATGTGATTAAAACAGTATAAAAAATTGGGGGGAGGGGTGCCTGTGTGGCTTAGTCGGTTGAGTGTCCAGCTCTTGGTTTCAGCTTGGCTCATGATCTCCGGGTCATGGGGTCAAGCTCTGAGTGGGGCCCCATGTTGAACGTGGAGCCTGTTTGAAGCTCCTCTGACCCTCCCCCCATTCGTGCGTGCGCATGTGCGTGTGCTCACGCTCGCTCTCTATCTTTTGTGTGCGTATGCTCTCTTTCTCTCAAAAAAATAAATAAATCTTAAAAAAAACAAAGAGAGAGATATCCAGGCCACAGTTTTTCAGTGTTAAGACCTTGGCTCTTGTCCATAACTGCCATACACGCCCCAAAAGGCGAAAGAAGTTACATACTTGGGTAGTTAAGAGGCTTGCTGAGGAGACGAAGATGCTATACCTGTTGTATTTTCTGTCCTGCATCTTTTATAAAGCTAGGTATAAGAGTATCACATTAAAGCCTATTTGTGTCTCCTGAGTCTCACTGCCAATTCAAACTCATCATTTTGTGGTGTGTTAAAATTCACAATAAAAAAAAAGTTTAAAAAGAGAAAAAGAGGCGAGAGAGGAGCAGATGTTGGCTGTTATGGGTTGACTGTGTCCTCCCCAAATTCTCCCGATGAAGTCCTAACAGCCAGTACCTTAGAATGTGGCCTTATTTGGAAATAGGGCCATTACATGTATAGTTGGTTAAGATGAGGTCATTAGGGTAGGTTCTAATCCAATATGACTGGTGTCCCTATAAAAAGGGACCCAGATATATGCACATAGGGAGAACAGAATTCAAATATGAAGGTAAAGATCAGGGTGATGCTTCTGGAAGCCTTGCCAAGGAACACCAAAATTGCCAGCAAACCACCAGAAACTACACGAGGAGCATGGAACAGATTCTCCCTCACAGCCCTCAGAAGGAACAAACCCTGCCAACAGCTTGATAACAGACATCTAGTCTCCAGAAACACAAGACAAGAACCTTCTGTTGCATAAGTCAACGTTTGTGGTACTTTGTTAGGGCAGTCCTAGCAAAGTAACACAAGCTGTAAGCTGTAAATCACTAAGGTTAGTTAAGCTGGCAAATAAATCAAACGCTTAAAAATTGTGGCCTAATTTGAAATGAGAAGTTTTTGAAATGGTTTACAACCCATTTCAGAAACAGGGAAAACCAAAATAAAGGTAATACACTAAAAAAGTTCATGTTAAAAGACTAAAGTTTCTGAATGATGAATTTTCTGAAGTGTTATCAGGTTTCCTTGATATAAGCCAACTAGGTCTCCAATGCTGACTAAACTGGGACAAACAGGACCCCTAACAAATTTCTCATACCCACCCCTGTCTGTTTTTTCAATATGCCAACTTAATCTTACTTTTTTAGGTATTTGCTCACATTCCAGTTTTACTTCCCATTTTCTTTTCTCTCCTTGTGTTTCTTCAACTTCTGTATCATCTATTCCATCATCGATTCTGCAGCAAAAATATCAAATAACACAAGAGTTTTTTCAATCTGAAAATGGTTCATACCATAGCATTAAAATTCACAGCTTTGGCTTCTCTTCTACTTGCTCTCAAAGAAATTCCAAATTCAAAGTCTACTCCAAACACTCCAAGGAATAATGTACAAATTTATGATGAACAGTACACGTCAACATGTGTTTGTAAGTAAATCGTAAAGCTGAAATTTTAGATTACATAACCTTCACGTCCTAGTAACAGAAGCTATATAAACCACCCATTCATTCATCACTCCATTCATTCAACAAATACTGAGTATCCACCATATACTAGGCTGTCGGCTTTAAATCCTGGGATACAACAATGAAAAAGACCTTGTCCCTACCTTCTGAGAACTTTCTATGTGCTTGGGAGGGAAAAAAAAAGCAGTTTTAATATAGTATGATAAGCACAGGTCCATACATGAGGAACACTTAACCTAGATTTGGGGCCCAAAGGTCTTCTAAGCTTAAAAGATATGTAAGAGTTAGCAAACAGGGGTGCCTGGCTGGCTCAGTCAGTACAGTGCATGACTCTTGATCTCCAGGTTGTGAGTTTGAGCCCCAAAACGAGTGCAGAGATTACTCAAAATTAATAAATAAATAAACTTTTTTAAAAAGTTAGCGGGGCACCTGGGTGGCTCAGCTGGTTAAGCGTCTGCCTTCCATTCAAGTCGTGATACCAGGGTCCTGGGATCGAGCCCGGAGTTGGGCTCCCTGCTCAGCGGGGAGCCTGCTTGTCTCTGTCCCTCTGCCCCCCCGCCATGCAATCTCTCTCTCAAATAAATAAATAAAATCTTTTAAAAAAGAAAAAAGAAAAATTAGCAAATAAAGAGGAACATAAGGGAGAATAGTATTTCAGGTAGAATGCAAGGTGCCTTTCAAGGTCAGGAGAGTGGGAAGATGAAAAAGAAAAGTTGTTTTCAGACTCGCAAGGACTGAGAAGTTGAATATGCAGAGAGACATTGTCTGAAACAATGACTTGATGATATTCTACCAAAACTAAGAATGAACCCAAGAAAGATGAAGATGGGAAGCTGGTGAACAAAGATGTCACTGAAATCTACAGGTAAATCTAAATGACGGCTTACACCATAAATACAGGGGGCTGAAAGCAATTGTGTCTGGACGAGTCGTGGCTATTGAATAAAAGCTTAAGACAGGAGTTACGTGCCAGATCAAGGCGAGGAGGAGGCAATGTGTACATTCGCAAAAAACATGTTACAAACGGAATATACTACTAGCACAAAAACGTGAATAGACGCTCTGAGCTTCTTGCAAAGTTACAGGAGGAGCTCGGGCTTCAGACCTTCACCCAATCCAACAGCGTACGGCTCATCTGTCCCTAGTCAGAGCCTCAGAGCTTCGTCTATCAGATAAGGTACCAGGTTGTGAACCTCCACAGAAGCCATCGCTACAAGAGCCAATAAGCCGAATACTGTGAAGCTTCACTGCTCCGGTTATCATAGGAAGCGGGCTCTCCTGAGGCAACGCAGTAGTGACAATAATGCCTACGAGAGCGGCACCAGCGGCAGCTGGCACTTGCGTTATGCTCACCCTGCGCCAGAAGCCAGTCCATGCCTATCACCCACATCACAACAGCCCAAAGGCATACGCACTGCACTGGTGGTTAAAAGCCCATTTTACAGATGAGAAAACGGAATTACAGAAAGCTTGTAAAACTTGCCACACACCTGCTTAACTGGTAGGGCTCAGATTTGAGCCCAGGCAGGCAAAGCCACCTTCCTCGTCAACACATCCACCCGGATAGCTACTTGACATATTTTTAATAGAGCCCAAACTGAACCCTTGACCTAATCCTCCTGTTATATTTTTTTAAGATTTTATTTATTTATTTGAGAGAGAGCGAGAGGGAGAGAGAGCACACGTGTGCGTGAGCATGAATGGCAAGAAAGGAAGAGGGAAAGGGAGAAGCAGACTCCCTGCCGAGCAGGAGCCCAATGCGGGACTCAATCCCAGGACCCTGGGATCATGACCGGAGCCAAAGGCAGACACTCAACCGACTGAGCCACCCGGGTGCCCCTCTCCTGTTACTTTAAACAGCAAATCCATCCTTCTAATGATACTGACCCAAAACCTTGAAGTAACTTATACTCCTTTCATATCCCCCACGCAATCTGTGAGAAAATCCAGTTTATCTTCAAAATATCTCTCTACTTGGGCACTTCTTGATCCAAGCTCCTCTTGCTCTGTTACATTCTACTCTCAACACAACCAGAATGACCCTGCTCAAATGTCACTCTCTGTTGAAAACCTTCCACTAGCTTTTCATCTCATTCAGCATAAAAGCCGAAGTCCTTCTTATGGCATCTACAAGTCCCTACATGATCTGCCTCCCTGACCCTACCCCCAAGTACCTCTCAAGTCCCACTTCTCTTCAAGTCCTGCTATTGTAACTCCACTCCAGCTGCCATTCTGGCAACTTTGTTCCCATCACTAATCATACCACGCTCACTCCACCTCAAGACCTTGATATTCTCTCTGCTAGAAGTCAATCTTCCTCACCTCACCTCCCTACTCAAATACTACTTATCAGTGATATTACTGAGGCTTTAACTACTTTCTTTAAAATATCTACATTCTCCCTACCATCCCATTTTCCCTTCCTAACCCCCTATCCAGCTTTCATTTTCTCCATGGCATTTATCATCACCCAAAACACTATATATATTATGCATTGTCTGTGGGGCTGGAGGGGAGGATAAATCTTATTAATATAGAGATTTTTATCTTTTCTTTATTTATTGCTATAGCCCCAAGGCCTAGGATAATGGTAGGTGCTCAAGAAATGAGTAATCCCATCATAAAATTACTAGGAAAAAACCCAGAAACCAAAAAAGGTTGATTCCTGCGACCTTATTTAAAACAAACAAACAAAAAAACCCTTTATGCAATGAAAATAATGCCATAAGCAGAGTCAAAAGACAAATAACAAATTGGAAGTAAAATATCTGCAGATTAGAGATCCTAAAATTTTAAAGAGAAGGACCAAAGAAAAGAAAAACAGGCAAAGGATATGAACAAGGAAGAGTTCACAGATGCTTTCCATACTTAAATAGCATTCTACACCTAACATTTGGGCAAAAATCGAGAAGCGTCTTTGATGTATTTTAGTAAAGTTTTTGTGAAGAATCTTCTGTCCAACACATTTTCAAATTGATAAATGCTATTGTTTTCTAACATGCAGCTATTGTCTCATGATGATTCACCTTGCTGAATTCTCTTATGGATTTTAATAGTTTATTAACATTCCTCTTGTTTTCCTTTGTAGGTGGATCATATCATCTGCAAGTAATTAACGTCTTTGTCTCTTTTCAGTATTTATAGATCTTATGTTAGTTATTTTGCCTTAGAAACACAGAAATCAAATCATGGGTAACTTAGTCCTAGTTTTGCCACTTACACTGCAATCTTGGAAAGTTATTTATCCTCTCTGTGCCTCAATTTTCTCATATGCAAAAACAAGGGCAGTATCTTTTCTTCAAGGTTAAGGTTAAATGACATATTTCACGTAAAGCACTTAGTAAAAACTCTTGATGGTAGCCCGAATTAAGGTAACAGTTTTAATTAAGTTATTTGAGACAGAAGTGAACAGATCTGAGTGATATCGGTAAGTAAAAATCAACCAAAATAAGAGATATACTGAGAATGAGAGAAATAAAGGAACAAAAAGGCTGTGTGTCTCGGTTTCAGCTTAAGGAAATTGGGGAAAACATACAGGTTTAGAAGTTGGTCTTTAGCACTTCAAACAAAAAAATGTAAATGAATATCTGGGTGTTAACAAACTACACTATACACGTCTCTAAAAATGAGATCAATAAATTAGCATCATTTGGCCAGCGGTGTCAGTTCCTTTCGCTACCTAATGGAAACGTTACATCCAAATGGTGTTTGCTGCTTTATTATGGTCTTTAGGGTCTTCTGATGCAAATCAATGAACTAAAGGCAAACTATTCACTATTTACCCTCATTGTTTAATGAACCTAGGGTTTCGGTTTAAAAAAAAAAAAGTGTTTAGCATGTGTCAGTGAGAAATGACAAATGATCTGTCCCCTTGGAGCTGACGGTCCGGTGGAAGGACGAGTAGTGTGGAAACACATGGAGGTTTCTAACCGGGTCTAGAGGGTCAGGAGCGCCGAGAAAGGGAAGAGATCGTCGCCTGGACCCCGCTGCTTCCCTCAAGCAGGGTCCCGGCCGCGGCGGCTTACAAACGGAGCCCCATTGCCGGCTTCCATCCCCGCGGCCCCAGAGCGACCGCTCCACGTCCGACCCCCGCACCTGCCAGGCGGACCCCACGCACTCCCCGCGCGACCCAGCGGCGTGGCCCACACGCGGCCCCGGCGACCTCCGAATGGAACCAAAAGGCGGAACCCGGCTGGGGCCCTGCGATCAAAGCATAAAAAGATGGGGAATCACCTTTCATCAAAGTCCGTGGTCGGTTTTTTACCCAGGGCCGGGTTCGGGGGTTTGGAGAAAAGATTCTCAAAATCCATCACCCTCGCGAGGGCCCGGCAGCTAGAGTAACAACAACCGCGTGAGGAGGAGGAGGGACCCAGAGCGTCGCACCGGCCCCAGGTCGCCCCGCGCATGCGCCGCCCCGCCCCGCCCCGCCCCGCGCACGCCCGCTGGCTCCTTCCCCGCGACTGTGCGCAGGCGCCACTCTAAGTGCGTTCTTTTCAGTGCGCTTTTTGATCTGTTATCTAACATATTTTTAGAATTTTTATCCTAAGTCTTTGGGAGTCTCCTTTCTTTCACTTTCATTAGGGGTAAGTGGGCATCCCAAGTGGAGAGAATTGTATCAAGGCACAAAAATAGAACACACATTTGGGAAACGGGAACTGTTGAGTTTTGCTTACTCTAATGCCTGTGGAAAAGTGGAAGTTGTGGAAATAATGAAAAGGTAGGACGGTGACATTGATCCTGACAGGCTCCTACTAGTGAGGGAGTGTTTGATTCCCGGCACGAATCAGGGTCCACTTCCCAGACAAACAAATGGAAGCTGTACTTTCTCCTGTTGTTTATATTATAGGCAATCCCTTTTTGTACCTGAATCATTACTAAAAAATTGAGAGGAAAATTGAAATGAATTAAGGTATTACCCCATTTGGAGGAAAGTACTATATTACAAAACTCAATTTATTGACACATACATTTTCATATAAAAAGTCCAGTATACAGCAAAAGTTAACCAGGCCAGAGAAGGAGATTAAAATGATAGGTAAAAATCAGCAAACATAGCAAGAAAAACTGACCTGCAAAAGCATCACATACTACCTTTTCAGATAAAGACTATAAAAGGCAAAGTATGTTTGTGGTAGATTTATTACAGGACAGGTATCACTGGCCTTTGGGAGTGAGGGCCAAACTTTCCCTGAAGATAAAGCCCGACTACACTTGAAAACAGCTGCTGCTGATGCCAGCAAGTCTCTTCAGGGTCATTTTAACATATGACTAAGCATCTGGTCACCTGCTTCTGCACTTAGCCCTCTCTCTTTTAAAACCCTCCAGCTTCACCTGGACAGGGAAGATGGTCTCTGAAACATCTGTCAAACGTCTGCAAATTTCAAGGAAAGTAGCCTGGTTCTCCTATAGACCAAGGGACTTTGGTCAGCAAGCAAGGAGTGCATAAGCTTGAAGAAAGTTAACTTTTTTTTTTAAGATTTTATTTATTTATTTATTTGTTTGTTTGTTTGTTTATTTATTTATTTATTTGACAGAGAGACAGCCAGCAAGAGAGGGAACACAAGCAGGAGGAGTGGGAGAGGAAGAAGGAGGCTCCTAGCAGAGCAGGGAGCCCGATGCGGGGCTCGATCCCAGGACCCTGAGATCACAACCAGAGCCGAAGGCAGACGCTTAACCGACTGAGCCACCCAGGTGCCCCGATTTGGTACTTTTAAAATGTGTTCACAAATTCTTTAACAATTCTCCCTTCAAAAGCTGGAGCCTAGTCCCCTCTCCTTAAATGTAGACTAGATCCAGTGACCTAACAGATACTGTGTTAGATGGTGCCTGACTTCTGAGGCTACGTGGTAAAAAGCACAGCAGTTTCTGCCTTCCTCCCTTGAGTCGCCTACCTGAAGAGAAGTCAGTCACTATGTCAGAAAACACTCCCGCAGCCTGTGAAAAGCCAACCATGTGAGTGAGCCACCTTGGAAGCTGATCTGCCCATGCCACTCCAACCTCATAAGAGACTTGGACAGAGCCACACAGCTGAGTAGCTCCTGCATTCCTGATCCACAGAAAATATAGGAAGATAAATGTTTATGTTACTGGACTCAGGTCTTTGGACTCAGCAACAGCAGAAATGAGGCTGGAGCCAAAATTTAAAAACACAGGCAAGGCTTTGATATAGGGGCAGCAGCTGCAGCTGAAGGGAGACGCAGTCGTGACCAAGGGGTCAGACTGGCTCTCTGAACAATAACCAGGGAAACTTTTAAAGAGGTTGAGGTGGGAAAGGAGTGATATTTAAGCTTGTAGGGGCAGGGAATTCCAGGAAATTGGGGGCACAGGCCCAGTTGACAAAGCATGCTTCTTCGTATGTCTGTTTCATTTGCATGTTGTCTCCACCTCTAGGTGTGTGTTTTAGCATAATAATAAGGGAAAAAGTCAGTGAAAGGTAAATTTGCTGCCCATTTTATCTGAGACTAGTCTGAACCTGGTCTAGGCTTGTTCCTTGGCTAGTGCTATGCTCTGCAAGAATAGGCAGTTACAGCCTACAGGTCGCTCTGCAAGACAAGTAATGACAGCCACCCAGGAGAGTCCCAGGTGCATGGGGGCCTGTTCCCAAGGTCCCTGTCTCATTTATGTGTGTGTGTGTTTTTAAGATTTTATTAATTTGAGAGAGAGACTGAGCACAGAGGGAGAGAGAGACAGGGAGAAGCAGACTCCCCTGTCGAGCAGAGAACCCAACGCAGGGCTTGATCCCAAGACCCTGAGATCATGACCTGAGCCAAAGGCAGACGCTTAACTGCCTAAACCACCCAGGCGCCGCTCATTTATGTTTTAAACCACAAAGTTTTGGGATAATTTGCTGTGCAGCAATAGATAAGTGATGCCCCTAGCATTATAAAGCAGCTGGCCTAAACATAGAACTATCATATGACCCAGCAATTCTACTCCTAGGTATATACCCCAAAAAATAGAAAACTGGGACTGAAATCAGAGAGACAGATAATAGATTAGAGGCTTTCAGTGCTGGGAGAGGGAGAAATGGGTTATAGCTCGACGGTTACAGTTTCTATTAGGGGTGATGGAAAAGTTTGGAAGCAGACAGTGATAGTTGCACAGCAGTGTGAAGGTAGTTAATGCCACTGAACTGTCACTTCAAAATGGTTAAAATGGCAAATTTTGTATCATATATATTTTACCACATACAAAAAAGCAACTGACATAATAAGATGGCGGAATGGTCTCTTGAGTACTAGTTTCAGTACTAGCTAGATGCAGAGTATATGTTTTGTAAACATATGGTATAAATCAACAATCAATAATATGGTGCTGTTTCTCCCATACTCAGGATTCATGGGCCTGGGAAACAAACCATGGAAATGGGAGTCGACCCTTCCTTTATTAACCCTGGAGACCGTAGTAAAAGTCTTGCTTTTTTTTTTTTTTTTTTTTAATTTTTGCTTCTAATCCCCAAAACTTTGAGTTCTGCTTGTCAAGAGCAGAGCTTTTCAACCTGAGCATTTTGACATTTTGGGCTGAGTGACAGTCCTATGCATGATAGGATGTTTAGCAGCACCCCTGGCCTCTCCCCACTAGATGCCAGTAGCACTCCTTCCCCTGTTGGCACCTTTATAGTGATTACAGTATTTGTGTGCGTTAAGGGTGGGGATGATTGTCAAAGATAAACAAAGCCAGACATTAAAGTAGCAAAAACAGATTTTATTCAGAAACTATTGACTGTAGCTAAAGGGCTGAACTCCATTCAGATTGTGTAGAGGTGACTGGGTGTTTTAAAGGGAGAATGAGGGGCGCCTGGGTGGCTCAGTCATTAAGCGTCTGCCTTGGGCTCAGGTCATGATCCCAGGGCCCGGGATCCAGCCCTGAGTTGGGCTCCCTGCTCAGCAGGAAGCCTGCTTCTTCCTCTCCCATTCCCCCTGCTTGTGTTCCCTTTCTTGCTGTGTTTCTCTCTGTCAAATAAATAATAATAAAATCTTTAAAAAAATAAAAATAAAAAATAAAGAGAGAATGAAATAACATATTCAATCTACATGAAATGTTCAAAAAGGCAAATCTATAGAGACAGAAAGTAGATTTTCAGTTGCCTGAGGCAGGGGTGGCAAGACAGGATTAATTGTAAATAGGCACTTGCGGGAATGGAATGTTCTGAAACTGAACGTCGGTGATGGCTGCATTACTTGGCAAATTTACTAAAAGTCATTAAATTGTACACTTAAAATGGGTAAAATTTCAGGTATATGCTTTTATATCAATAAAGCTATTTAAAAATAATAATAAAGGGAGAGGGCACCTGGGTGGCTCAGTCGTTAAGTGTGGGAGCATGAGAAGTCGGCTATCTGAATTAGTTACAGTAAAACCTAAATTAAGATAGTTATAATAGACAAAGACCTAGAGATTCTAATCTAACTCCAAATGCTAATTACTGTTACTCCAGACAAAATAGACCTGCTTTTTGAGTGTCCTAGGAATGTATTATGTTGAAATGCGGCAAGTGCCTGTGGAATTATCTATCAGTGTGCAGGTCTTGTCAATGGCTGCATTCAACTTAACAACAACAAAAATTGCGATTTCTTTTCTTTTTTTCAATGTACATATCTAATTTTTTTATTTTAAAATTTATTAATTGCGATTGCTTCTGAATGCACTGCATTTATGCACTAGTCAAATGCATTCACTACCACGAAGTCAGTATCTGAGAGGATTTACCATGAAGTTCATCTTTTCATTACAAAACAAGGAACTTTCCTTCAGAAGGAAATTAATTTATTAAATAGGCCAAAACATTGACTTGTTTTTAAAAAAATTATTGCTAAAGGTCACGTTCATAAGTATAAAGACGTGTGACTTATTTAGAAAATATTTGTGTATATTTTACATATGGAATATTAATGTTTTTAAATAACAAATCTGATTTACTTTTAACTTTTATTAATAATTTATTATTATTTAATAATTGGGTAGGTAAATTTATTATTAACTATGAGAAAAAGTCACATGCCAAGCTACTTTCTTCAAAACGCGATTATGAGCACTAGGCATTACAAAAAGAGGCGCTACCTTGTAGGAGGAAGCACATTTTCCCATTATTTAAGCGACCGAGGTGATTTTTTAAAAGACCCAACACCCGCCTGTTCTTTATCACCCCACCCCTAACCCGGCCGCAGAATGGCTTTGGGGGCCCGTTTGTTAGGGTGCGTCTTGAACCCCTCCGCCCGTTTCCCAGCCCGCCAGATGCGCCCGAAAGCGCGGATCAACAGCACGGGGCTCGCAGGCCTCCTCCCCCGCCCAGTGCCACCCGAGGCGCCGCCCGTCTACGCTAGCTGGCTGCCGCCTCCGCCGCTTCACAGAGAAGGAAGGGGACCCGCCCCTGGGGGTGATTGACGGGCTGCCTCCTCCAATGGCCAACGCGCTCGGCCCCTGCGGGCCGGGCAAGGGCCGCGGCACGCGGAGGAATCTCTCCTGCCCTTTAGTCCCGGGCTAGGTGTTGCGGCAGGCGCCATTTTATCGAGCCGCCTGTCTCGGGTGCCGCCATGTTGGTGAGGAGAAATCACCGTTACGGCCAGTGTCCAAATCCCCGCGTCGCTGCACGCCGCCCGCCCGCCCGCTCCCAAGCCTCAGCCACCGGCGGCGAATAGAGACTAAAGCGGCAGCGCCGGCAGCGCGGGGCCGTTGCCCAGTGTTTGCAGTTAGAGCCCCATCTCTCTGGCGTGGTTGTTAATAGACTGGAAAGTCTGTGTCTGTGTCGCTCACTAGTAACCGTGAGTTTTTACCACTTCGTCACCTCTCGGCGGCGGCCGGGAGCAGGTACCCGCAGGCGGCGCAGGGGTCCTCCCAGCGCCCCGCCGCCGCCGGCCTCGCAGACCTGTCCTCCAGCCCCGCCCCGTTCTTGACCAAACATGACAGACTCTGAACATGCAGGGCACGACAGGTCGGGAACCCTTCTTGTCTGTCTTTCTGTCGGATGAGAGGAGGGGTCTGGGGCGGCGGGAGCGGGCCGGGGCCGCGCGCCTCCTGCATGACTTAGACGTCTCTGTGTGGCTCCATCAGTTCCATGACGTGCGCCCTTATGTAAAGCCCAGGCTGGCGGCCGCGGGGGAGGTCGGCCCGGCCGCGCCCGCCTCCCCGCGCCGGGGTCCTTTCCGGCCGGCCCCGCCCCCGGCCGGCACGTGCGAGCCCCCCGCCCCCGGGCGGCTCCGTCTGCCGCTCGGTCTGCGCCCGGCGCCTCCCGCGTGCTGGCTCGGTGCTGCGGTCCAGCCTGGGCTGAAACGAAGCCTCTCCCAGCCCAGGGTCCGCCGTTCACTTCCAGATGGGACCAGCCAGGAATTTGTAATAGCTGGTGTTCTATTTGACTACTGCCCTAGCACACTCCTAAAAATAAACTTTTTTTTTTTTAGGAAAAATTTTAAACAACCCTCAAAGGCCATGTATTTATAGTCTTACTCAGAATTTGAAAGAGTTTCAAATTAAAAATGTTAACACAAAATACTGAGGCTTTGCAAACCTTAGTGTAGCACAGCTTTCTCCTGAAGTTAAGAACTCCAAGGATTATCCCCTGTAGCTGCATTTTCTAAGTACTGTATATAATTTGAACATTTAACGGAGATTCTGATATTTTGTTTTTGCTTTAAGGGCACATTCTTGGTTCCTTTTAGTGGTTTGGGGGTATTTTCATATTTTAAAAAGCGCAAATAGTATACTGAAGTTTTGGTTAGGTTTTTAGTTTACATTGCTATCTACCTTGATTGCAAAAACAAGAAGAGAGGGCTTTAGTTCATTAAATTACTGGAATAAAATCTGTTGCATCTGATTCTTATTTAGAATATTTAAAAATATGGAACCTGGCAATTTCTCCTTTGTAAATAGAAGTAATCAAAAGTATACATTGTACTCTAGTCTAAACTAGATACAAATTGCCTAAGTTTTACCTGTGGAGTAATGTGATATGCTTTTGGCGAAGCATTCCACACACTTTTTTTTCTAACTCCACAAGTAGAAATAACAAACATACTGAAATTTGAAATATCTAAACATTTGGCAACCTTGAGAGTGATAAAAATATTTCAACAACTTTGATATCCTAGTAATGCAAGTAGATCACCAGAAGACAAGTCAATTAAACATACAGTAATTTTTAGAAAGTAAAAAAACACTCTTAAAAATTATGGCAATATAAGCTTGCACTTGACATATCTTTCATGATTATTTTACATTATTTTGTCACTAAAATGACAGAATTCTTGGAATGGGTTAACAATATTTTGAGAAATTTCCCATTCTGAATTTCCCACTCTGAATATCTGTGGAATTATTTTGTATAGAAAAAGGAAATGTGTTGGTCTGTTCACAAAGCAGCTTCAATATGTAGAATTACGTATTCTATGTAATGAAGAAACCTTGTCACCAAATTCAGGTATGGAAATAACTTTGCCAGTAAGGAACTGTGATGCCAGACATCAAAAAGAATTTGGAATTTTAAAATATTGAATTAGAAGTTAAAAAATTTTTAAAGAAGTTTTTGTAAGATTTATTAACAGCTTAGTACTAAGAACTAAAGATTAAATAGTGATATTTAGTCTTTTTTGTTTTATATTAGCATTGAGAAAATATTTACTAGTGATATTGAAACAAAAAAGTAAGTTTCATTTTAACTTACTCAGTTGTTAAATGACAGTATTATTTTGAGGCAAGAAGAGATGGTTTAACTTTTTCACACTTTTTTTTTTTGTCGACCTATATGGAAAACAATTACATCAAAAAATGAAGTGTATTGGGAGTCAGGAAATGGTCTAGCTCCAGCTTTGCTACCACTTAGTTTTGTGAACTTCAGCAAGCCTAGTTTCTTTATTGATGAGAGGGTTCTACAGGATTTTTTCAAGTTTTTACCGGGTCAGTGTTTTTCAGCCTCCTCTGGGAAGCCTTTTAAAAAAGTGTTGTTATCATTTCTATTGGTCTGAGCTTCAGCCTGGGTTTAAAAATTTTTTAAAGCTCCTCAGGCAATTCTAACATGTGCCAAATTGAGAATCACTGTACTAGATTAATGTTTTACAATCTTAGCTAACCATCAAAATCACTTTAAGGAATAAAGATTTTTGTCTTGCCCAGAGCAACTGAATGACAATCTCCAGGGGAGGATTGTGTTCATCTATTTTTAATAGCCTGCCCAGGTGATTCTTAAGAAATGTGGGGAAAAATGGACTAGTCTGTGGAATCCCGAAATGTTTGGTGCTTCCATGTTATAGCTATTCTATACTGTAATACAAGTCTCTGTGAATTATTGGAGAAGATATATGAATTCCAGTATTTGGAGCTAGGCATTATTTCAAGGATATCCTTTTTCTGATATTTTCTTAAAGTTAAGTCATATTGTGAGTACAAGGGAAAAAGTTGCATATATGATCTTTATTTACAACTGCTTTATACAAATTAAAATATTACTATTATAATTTACATCAGAATGAGATTTTAAATGGAAATGGAAATTCACAGAAGATGCAGGTTTTTTTCTTTTAAAAAATGGTAGTTTTCTTGCACATGTTTTATATGGTGACCATTTTACACAAGATTTGTTTGCCAGATGAGGTTGCTTTTTTAAAAAATACTGATTCGGTGTACTTTTCTTTAAATATTTTCATGCCTGGAGTGAAAACATGGTATTTTTATATGTGTTACTAAATGTAACAATATACATAAATGAACTTGTGGATATATAGAATATTAGTAGAGGACTTCTGCGTGGTATCTGAGAAATCAAGAACAGAGGTGGAGAAGGAATTGGGGGAAGCCAAAGGGAGATAGATAAAATTCTTGTCTCTCTTTTCATTCAATTCTTCCCTTTCATCCAGTTGTCTGAGGCACAGCTTCAGCCATCTAGCTTTATATTTCACTGGATGTTGACCCAGTTAAAACAATACACAACTTTTAAAGGCTAAATACTATGAGTCCCTGTTTGGACACATGTACAGTAGAGTAGGAAAGATAAATATATACCTAAGTAACTATTACATAATTTTCTGAAATATGCTAAAAGTAAAAAGTTTTACAGAGTCTAGACTGGGAAAAATGATAATTTTAACATGAGTAATGTAAGAGCTTGTGATTCTGAGTCTTTAATTGATAAGAGCTATTTATAATACTTTCCTTTGGGAAGAGGTTATTCTTTGCCCATTATAAACAACCTTCTATGTTCTTTCCCTCTTCTCCCCCACTCTCCTTCCTCATGTAAAACAAGAACCAAACTCCAAGTAGTCAGAATTATAATAGTTTATATTTTTCTCCCTGCTCTGTCTCCCCCACATAATTATTAAAACATTACTAAGAGACTACCCTGGAGAATCTGAAAGGATGATGATAGAGACGATGATACACTCTCCATTTGTAACAGGGTTTTCATTTGATTCTCACATTAATCCCATGAGGTAGTATAGTATTACAATGCTCAGTAACTTGTTCACGAGATAACCATAGATAGAGGCTAGATAGAGCCTAGGTATGCAAACTCCTACCTGAAGTATTACTTTCACTCTTCATTATGTTTGCATGTGGATGGAATACAATAAGTTCTAGCCTCTACTTTCTAAATTGTTAGGGATTGTCATGTGGTGCAATTAAGAGAGCCCTGCATTCTTAGTAAAACCTGGGTTTTAATCCTGGTTTTTCCTCTTAGTTAATATTTTCCTGTTTTCCATGATTATTTTTCTTATTTGTGAAATGAGGTAGTTGAACTAGGTGATATCCAATCTCCCTTCCTACTTTAATAAGTCAGTAATTTTAATTTAAAAAATTACATTAGAGTTCACTTGATGTTCTATACCTGGTTTATAAATTAATATGTATACTTGAGCAAATGCCCCCCCTCACTAGGCTACTAATTAATTTATTTTTAATTGTGGTGAAATACACGTGTAAAATTTACATCTTAACCATTTCTAAGTGGCCAGTTCAGTAGTGTTAAGTACCTTCACATCGTTGTACAACCAATCTTCAGAACACTTTTCATCTTGAAAAACTTAAATTTTATCATTAGTTTATTATTTACTCCTGAATCTACTAATTTATTGTTAAAACTATCAAAATGAGCTTTTCTTTAGCAAATGTAAAAAACTCAAGTTATACATCACGTTCAGGTTTGATGTAGGAAAGCACTTTGACTCTTAGACATTTTTCTTTTCCTAGCCCTTCATAAACAAACTGTTCCATTTACTTTTAAATTTTCATTGATTAAATTTTCATTCAACAGATTTCTGTGCCACGTATATAGTATTAAGCACTGGGGAAACAAATCTGAATACAATATCACTGCACTTGCTCTCTTGATCTTTTAATGTAGTAGGAGAAACAGACTGGTAATGCATAGTTATAGCACTAGTCCTATAACAAAGGTATAAATTGAGTGCCATGGTGGCATAGATGGGAGCTTCAGGGAGGCATCATGGAATTAGCTACATTTGGAGGATGAGTAAAAGTTTGGCCAAGCAGAGTCAAATATATGAAAAGCACGAAGAAGTGAACTGGCATGGTGGGTTCAGAGATGCTAAAATTGTTAGTATGTGAAACATGTGCAACATATTTTGGGGAATGAGGAAAAGCTTCAGTGAACTAGGGATCTGACCCTGGATGATGTAAAGATCTCATCAAAGTTTGTTCTTCTTTTTAAAGATTTTATTTATTTATTTGACAGAGAGAGAGACAGCCAGTGAGAGAGGGAACACAAGCAGGGGGAGTGGGAGTGGGAGAAGCAGGCTCCCAGTGGAGGAGCCCGATGTGGGGCTCGATCCCAGGACTCCGGGATCACGCCCTGAGCCGAAGGCAGATGCTTAACGACTGAGGCGCCCCAAAGTTTTTTATTTTTTTAAAGTTTATTTATTTATTTACTCGAGTAATCTCTATACCCAGCGTGAGGCTCAAACTTGCGATCCCAAGATCAAGAGTCATGTGTTCTTCTGACTGAGCCCACGGGGCAGGCACTCCTGTCATCAAGGTTTTTTAAGCGGTAGAATGTTCAGATGCCTTTTTTGGCATGATACCTAGGGGCTAGGAGGAGACAGACTACCGAAAGGGAGATCAGTAGACGGAAGACAATTTAGGGAACTTTAAATAATTTTCATTAAGTATCTGATATTTAATATATATTGTTTTGGACTTGGGGAACACAGCAGTAAAGACAAAAATCATTTGCCTAATGGAGCTTACATGTTCTTTGGAGAAAGCGATGCTAAACATGAAAAACAAATGTGTTCAATGCTGATAAAGTAGAAAGGGAGGCGGGGTATCGTAATGGGTGTAGGGAGGGTATTTCCATTTTAAATAGGTTTTAGGGAAATATTCAACGGAAAAAGTAACATTTGAGTAAAGCCCTGGAATAAGAGAGCAGTTCAGGCCCAGTATGTCTGGGGGGAAAGGATTTTAGATAAAGGGAACAGAAGGTGAAAAAAGCCTAGAACCCGGATTGAGCCTAGTGTAGTTAAGGAAAGAGCAAGGGGGAGAGAAGTAAGAGATGAAGTTAGGTGGGCAACAGGGGCAGTTGCGTAGGGCCGTGTAAAGCCATTTTCAGGAGCTTGGATTTCACTCCGAGTGGTAAGGAGCCACTGGAGGATTTGAGCAGAGGAGGAGCACGGTCACGCCGTGGTAAAGGAATGGTAAAAAGGAAGTTGCTTATGGTAATATCAGTGACAAGTGATGATGGTTTTAGGCCAGTGAGGAGAAAATGGTTGGATTTTGGATGTGGTTTGGAGATAGAACCAATAGGATCTGCTGATCGATGTGGCGTATTAAAGAAAGTAATGAGTCAAAGCTACTGTAAAATTGTAGAAATTGAGTAATGAGCACCAGATCAAAAGCATTGGCAATGAGAAAGCAGATAAAAGGCAAAATTCATGAGATATTTCTTAGAGTTGATAGAACTGGAGATAAAGATCTCAGAGTTTTTAGCAAAGATGTTAGTCAAAATGATGAGATCACCCAGGTATGTGTGGTAGACCATAAAGAAGACAAGTTTTCTGGAAGCCAAGGGAGGAGAACGTTTCAAGGAAGGGATGATCATAGAGCAGATAAAGGAAAGGGTTGGAAATTGGCCACAGGATATCCTAAATTAGGACCTTGAAAAGCATGAATGAAAGAGTGCTTCAGGGCTTGCAAGCACCTGGCCTTCACACATAAAATGTCCACATGGTTGTTTGCCTGACACGATGTTTAAAAATATTTGTGTTTGAATGCCATTAGACTTGACCTGTGTTCACTGATACTTTCTTTGCAAACTCAGCACCCGAGGTCTACTCATTGGGTGACTTGCCTGACCACGTAGTCATTTGAGTTTGTGACCCTTCATTATGCAATGAAGGCGGGTTTTCACCTGGACAGACAGGTGATCTGGTTTCCAAAAAAATCTCAGAGATGGGTGGCCTTGAATTCACCGGGTCAAGCTTCCAGTCAGTCTCGGACTGTCACAGTATTCTGTTGTGCATCGATGCCCCCAGTGGCCTTGCCTCAGTTTTCCAGATTCAGAAAAGGATCAGTGTCAGAGCTGATCAGACTTGGAGATGTTAATTCATGCTAAAAAGTAATAAAAGTGGCTAACATTTACGTGGTGCTTACTATATGCCAGGTTCTGTTTTAAGTGATTTACTTGAATTACTGCATGTAATCTTCATGACAACCCTACACAGCAACCTTCATTTTACAAATAAGGAAATAGACACTAAGAGATTGATGAATTTCCCAAGGTCACAGAGTACATCAGTGGGTACTCAAATAATCTGATGCTAGAGCCTGCATTTTTATTCGAGGATAGACATCCCTATCACAAGAGAACGTGTGTGTGTGTGTGTGTGTGTGTGTGTGTGTGTGTGTGTGTATCAGAATACCAATTCCGTCATGTAAAATGAGGATTAGATATTTAGATATTTGCATCAGGGAGGGTATTCTCTCCATGTAGAATGCTATATGGAAAACCAAATTACCAAAAATTGCCTGATGAACAGAAGCATGGGATTAGAATGAGGGCGTTGATTGTAAGTGACTGGAATTTTAAATGGCATCAAGCCCTGATAAAGTGATATTTCCATCTTCATAATGTATCTTCCAAGCAGTTACTTGAATCTGTCAGCCTTACAGGATATCCCCTCTCCTGGGCAGTGCTTAAATGGGCACTGGCCACATTTGTCTCTCTACCTTTCTTTTTTCATCATTTCTATTGCTAACCAGCCCTCCTTTCTGATAGGTACATTTCTTTTCATTGCATGTTAATATATTAAATTTAATTAGTCATCTTTTACTTGGTCCTGTGTGTCTGACTTCCTCATCTCTGTTTTGGTTCATCTTACTTTGATTTTATGGTTGAACTTTCTGAGGTGATGATACTGTTATGAGGAGATACTATTTCTAATATCTTTTTCGAGGTGTTTGGGTCCTGGGGGCTGTTGTTGCTTGAGTGCTGATGCCATGTACCAACCCAAATAGCAGTCATTGGATGACCTTTGCAAAAGCAGTTTCAGCAGATTATTATTACTCTTGGCAAAGAGCAACCTTTCTCTAATGTAAAATAGCTTTATATTTATTTTATCTTGCCTTTTCTTTCTTTCTTTCTTTCTTTCTTTCTTTCTTTCTTTGAGTAGGCTCCAGAGCCCAGTGCAGGGCTTGAACTCATAATCTGACACCAAGACCTGAGCTGAGATGGAGTCAGACATTTAACTGACTAAGCCACCCAGGCACCCCATGCTTTGCTTTGTTTTTTTATGTGAGTTCATGGCTTAACATTACTACTTCAAATGAACTCTTATAATACTCCAACTTTCATAAAACCCACATTTTTGAGTGGCAAATAACCAAAGGAAATCCCAAGGAGTGTATAAAGGGAATCCTAAGTTAATTATCATTAAAATTATAAAACCATGTAAAAATCATTAACTATATATAAAAGTGACAGAAAAAAAGAACCTAGGTTTAGAACTCATGATACTCTATATTTTACATATATTGCTATTTATAGTTCACATACTTTAATTCATTTGATTCATGTAGACAGGACAGATATCAATATCTTCATTTTATAGTTTAGGAAACAGATTTAGAGGGTAAATAACTACTTACCACAGTCTGTGTCTCATAGCATTTGATTTTGTACTCTTTTCCTTGCCACCATTGCCTCATGATGGTAGTAAATCTGACACCAGATGCTGGACTGGGATATTGGATTCCTAAAAGGATTTGGGTTTTTTTTTTTTCCTGTTAGATATTACTTGATCCCAGGCAATTTCAGCCTACTTTATTATAAATTCATCTTATATGACAAAGTTTTTCTAAATCCTAAAATATTAAAAATTGAATGTATAAAGAATATTAATTTTCACATACTTTTAAGAGTATGAAATCAGTTAAATCTAGTTACATCTGCACATTTTTAGCTATGGAAGACAAGAATTCTTCCATTGTATACTGGTCTTAACCTATTAAGAGAATTTATTGAAAATGCATAGAGATCAGAAGAGCCAACACCTCTTTTGCTTGGATTTTTCTTGATGACTGGTAGTTGACAATAAAACATTAGATCACTGGTTCTTGTGTGTGGGGTTTGAGTTCTTTATAAAGGCTACTCTTTGGCCCATAAAGGAGCTTGTGGGTTGATTTCTTTTCTACATCCTTGGCATATATAGGAGTCTATTTTAAAATTATGTTTTATGTAAGCAAACAAAAATGGAAGTGAATAATGCATTTATGTAAGAAATACCTACATATTTTGGCTGTATATACATATCGTACCAAACATACGTTTTTAAAAAAATTACAGATATCCAAGTGTGAAAACCAACATTTGACCAAACCTTAGACTAAAGTTAATATCATCATCATAGATTAAATTTCTGGAATACATGAATAAAACTGAAATATCCTCCAATTATTATAATTTATTATTAGAAATTTTAGTGGTCTATTTTTAAAAATAGGAAATTCCAGTGAAGTAATAATTTCTCAATACTGCCTATTGCTAAATTACTGCTGTAATTGCTGTAATGCACATTATGGGTACTGAATACAGGGTCACTTTCAACTGAGATTAGTGGAATACAAGATAGTTGGGGGAACTTTTTTTTCCTCTAACATTTTCCTTTTTACATATTTTTTTTAATATCTGGAGCAAAGATGATTGATTATGTGACACATAACTTTAAAGTTTTCTTTTTTTTTTTTTAAGATTTTATTTGTCTATTTGACAGAGAGAGAGAGAGACAGTGAGAGAGGGAACACAAGCAGGGGGAGTGGGGGAGGGAGAAGCAGGCTTCCCGCTGAGCAGGGAGCCTGACACGGGGCTCAATCCCGGCACCCTGGGATCACGACCTGAGCTGAAGGCACAGACGATTAATGACTGAGCCACCCAGGCACCCCTAGAGTTTTTTTCTCATGAAATTTTGAGGTAGCAAAGTTAACATTCTGTTTTTAATCCATCCACAAAAGATGTGAATTCTCAAATAGGATTTTTTCTTGAAAGATTCGTGGGATTAAATAATTAAAAATATTCTTTAGAAGTTATTCTGTTTAATGTTATGAATGTTAGAATGCCAAATAAATGGATAAAAATAGAATTATGACATAATTTCTATTCTGTTTTGTATTTTTCTTTTTTTTTTTTTTAATTCATTTGACAGAGTGAGAGAGCACAAGCAGGGGGAGCAGTAGAAGGAGAGGGAGAAGCCGGCTCCCCACTGAGCAGGGAGCCCAATGTGGGGTTTGATCCCAGGACCCCGGGATCATGACTTGAGCCGAAGGCAGACGCTTAACCATCTGAGCCATTCAGGCACCCCTGTTTTGTATTTTTCATTTAAATTTTTATAATCATTTGTCAGCTCAAACAGTGTATAATATTCTTAAAATCAATACCTAAATTACTCTCTCAATATCATTACTCCAGTTTTCTACTTGGCTATTTGAAGAGTGTTAGTTTCTTTTGTACACAAAATGGTTTTCATAATCATTAATTACACGTTTTTCTCTTATATTAATGTACGGTTGTACTTCATCTGATTGATAAAATTTCAATATATAAAGCACACAGGGAGATTCTTTTTTTTTTTAAAGATTTTATTTATTCGACAGAGAAAGACAGCCAGTGAGAGAGGGAACACAAGCAGGGGGAGTGGGAGAGGAAGAAGCAGACTCATAGCGGAAGAGCCTGATGTGGGACTCGATCCCGTAATGCCGGGATCACGCCCTGAGCCGAAGGCAGACGATTAACCGCTGTGCCACCCAGGCGCCCCACACAGGGAGATTCTTATTGTAAGTTATATCTAAAATACCATCTTAACCTGGAAAATGGATATTCAGATACTAATAGTAAATCCAGATGACATGGCTTTTTTAATATATATGCTCTATTACGCTGATTAGATATAATAGTAACTAACCTAAGGATCATGTAATTTCCAGTCATGTCATATTCAGGGATCCAGAAATGACTTGAAGCAGGCCAAGGCAGAATGGAGAAACATGCTGTGGCTGGATACTTAGGCCAAAGCCTAATTTTTGCATGTCTTTTAAAAAAAATTTACTCCAACAACACTCCCCAAAACCTGGAGCCCCAGTACCTCATATCATAGGTAATATGATATCAAATACTTTGGCACATTGGGAACTTTAACAGACCAAGTGGCATTTTTTTAATATTACTGGGTCATAGGCAGTTTTACCCAGTTCACTGTAGATTCATCCAACAAAACTTTTTCGACTTTTGTTCTGATGTCATGACACCTAGAACATTATTTTCTAGCTTTCAAACTCTGTGTATTTTATTTGCTGTGATTTGTTTCTGTTGAATTTCTGGTTTCTCCAGTTTATACTGGACAGCCTAAGTCAAGAGGATAAATTGGAGGGACGCCTGGGTGGCTCAGTCGTTAATTAAGCATCTGCCTTCGGCTCAGGGTGTGATCCCAGCGTTCTGTCGAGCCCCACATCAGGCTCCTCCACTGGAAGCCTGCTTCTTCCTCTCCCACTCCCCCTGCTTCTGTTCCCTCTCTTCCTGGCTATCTCTATCTCTGTCAAATAAATAAAAATCTTAAAAAAAAAAAAAAAAAGGATAAATTGGAATGAAAGTAAATGAATTTTAGCTTAGTGAGATAACCAAGATAGTACATGAAATATAAAAAATAATTTTTAAAATGTAGTCTCAAAAAAACCTATGGCAAATTAATACACAATGTTGTTTTATTCCTGTAATAGTCTGTCTCTGCTTATGGCATAAAGGATGTTTGAGAAGTAATATGGTTTTCCTTCACGATGTCAAACATACAAGCTCAAGGATATATTTAAAAATTCTTCATTTCTCTAGATTAATATACAGTAATTCCTCTTCTGTCTGGCACTGAGCAGGGAATTTAGCATCAACAGATATTTTATTATCAGAAACTAATTTTATTACAAATATTTTCAAAGGATCTCTTTGTAAATAAAATATGTGGCATGCTTTCCTCTCTTACTAACTAGACAATTACTGATTTATCTTTTTCTTAATTACTTTGGATCATCATGAACATCTATTGTCATCATAATCAGTATAAACCCTAGGTATTATACTCCATCTTGTGTTTTCCCAGGAGACTTTGGAAATATGGGAGGCTTTCACACAGACTGTTGCTAAGTATTGCATAATGATAGGATAAAGGAGAAACAGCCTTAGCAACAGACTCCAGATTTGGTCTACCAGTTTCTTTTCTGCTTGTACTTGTTTGAAATAATTTTTCATTGTTATTCTCTGAAGGAAAATAAATTTCCCCCTTGGAATCCATGCTTTTGGGATTTGTAACCTTTCCCAGTTTCTATGAAAGTGTCTGTCATCTTCCCTCCCATTCTATTAAAATGCATGTATTTCAGGTAAATCTCAAGAGAAAAGGAAACTTCAGTTGAGGGCTGTCTCTTATGAACAGTGAAAGTAATTACTTAACTTTATCTCACTTAGTCTTTAAACAACTTTGTGATGGTAGATTGATGAATCCTATCTGTAGATAAGGAAACTGAATAGTAGGGGGCAAGATAATTGGTTCAAGTTAGTATAGGTAGTATATGACTGGGAAGCAGAATCTGAACCCAGATTTTTCTGGCTGTAAAGCTTTTGTGCTTCCACCTTACTACAATGCTTTTTTAAGTAATCCGTTTTAACATGCCACAAGTTTGGTTATTGTTCTTGTTTAACACTCCTCCTTTAATTTCCAGGTTCCGGTGAGCTCACTTTGCCAGAATCCTGGGTCCTCATTAAATAAGGTGTTTGTTTGATTTCGGTTTGGGTCCTCTAACTTTAGGTGAAAATTGCTATTCTGGCAGCCAACTACCTCATTAGTATTCTACTCTGTTTTCTGGATATTGGTGCTTAGCCCCTTTTTGTTTTTATTGAATGGCAAACCTTAGTGATAACATAGCAGTTTTCATTACTTCCAGCATTCCTCTCTTTTCTTTCCTTCTTCTGACTTTGATGTGGAGGCTTTCATCTTACAAAAGCTGTTAACATAAACTGCACCACTTTTTTTTTTCCCCAAGTCACATAAGTGATTTTTAAATAGAATTAAACAGTACTTCTCATCAGAAATCCTGGAGGCCAGAAGGCAGTGAATTAATATATATATATTTAAAATTTTTTTATTGAAGTACAGTTGACATACAATGTTAGATTAGTGTACAACATAGTGATTCAACAATTCCATATATTACTCAGTGCTCATCACAAGAAGCGTAGTCCCCATCTGTCACCATAGAATGTTATTACACAACATTATTAACTATATTCTCTGTGCTGTACTTTTCATCCCCATGACTTATTTATTTTATAACTGGAAGTTTATACCTTTTAATCCCCTTCACTTGTTTTGCCCTTTCCTCTAACCCCCTCCACTCTGGCATTCACCAGTTTGTTCTCTGTATTTATAAATCTGTTTCTGTTTTTTTGTTTGTTTGCTTGCTTCCTTGTTTTATTTTTTAGATTCCACATGTAAGTGAAATCATACAGTATTTGTTTTTTGTCTGACTTATTTCACTTAGCATAATACCCTCTATGCCCAACCCTGTTGTCACAAATGGCAAGATCTCATTCTCTTTAGGGCTGAGTAATATTCCACTGTGTGTGTGTATGTATATATATATACACACACACATATATATGTATACATATACATGTATATATATATACACCACATCATCTTTATCCATTCGTCTAGTGATGGACACTTAGGTTGCTTCCATATCTTGTCTATTTAAATAATGCTGCAATAAACATAGGGGTGCATATATCTTTTCAAGTTACTGTTTTCATTTTCTTTGAGTAAAAACCCAGTAGTGGAATTACTGGATTGCAGTTCTATATTCAGTTTTTTGAGGCCCCTAAATACTGTTTTCCACAGTGGATACACCAATTTATATTCCGACTAAACTACACCACTACTTTATCAACTTGTGTGGGACCCTGAAATGAACAGGGAAACCCATTTTTCAGCTCTATGTGATTTGATTATTTTACTTTTTAAAAAGTCTATACAGGGGCGCCTGGGTGGCACAGCGGTTAGGCGTCTGCCTTGGGCTCAGGGCGTGATCCCGGCGTTCTGGGATTGAGCCCCACGTCAGGCTCCTCCGCTATGAGCCTGCTTCTTCCTCTCCCACTCCCTCTGCTTGTGTTCCCTCTCTCGCTGGCTGTCTCTATCTCTGTCGAATAAATAAATAAAATCTTTAAAAAAAATTAAAATAAAAAGTAAAAAATCTATACAATAAAAATTTTTGACTAATTTCCTTTGAGCCCCTAAAAAAATATTGTTGAGTAAAAAGAAAACCCTATAGCACCTTATAACTCCACGTCCCATATTAGCAGTCCAACTGATCTAACCTGGTAGTTGCCATCTGCCATTTCCTTACAAACATTAAGATAACTTCGGTGTGTGTGGGGGTGGCTCAGTCGGTTAAACATCTGCCTTCGGCTCTGTTCGTGATCCTGGGGTTCTGGGATGGAGCCCCACGTTGGGCTCTCTGCTTGGTGGGGAGCCTGCTTCTCCCTCTTCCTCTGCCTGCCGCTCTGCCTGCTTATGCTCTCCTCCTCTCTGTCTCTATCAAATAAGTAAAATCTTTTAGAAAATAAAATAAAATAAAATAACTTCTGTGGAATTGACGTAACTCATATTTACTTTTGCATGGGAGAAATTTAGACCTTAACAGCTTCTCTGTATCATCTCTTAAAATACTACTTAAATGTGTGTTGATGACATTTCTTTTTCTCAACATTTTATTACGAAAAGTTTCAAATATGCAAAGATGTTGAAAAAAGTTTACAGTAAACACCCCCATATCCTACCCACCAGTTGGTGAGCTTCTTAAATAATCTTCTTCACATTAGCTGCTATTAAGTGTTTTGGCTATATGCAGTTTCCTCCTAACACCAAATATGTATAGCTATTATAGCAACATGGTGAAGAATTATGGATCTTAGAATCAGACTGAGTTTGGGCTCTAGCTCTGTCATCTGCTAGCAGAATCAGTTAAGCTCTTTGTTCCCTTTCTTCACCTGTTTAATGAGGATAACAACATATTTCATAGTTAACATGAAAATGAAGTAAACTGATTTAACATATCTGCAGCACAGTAATTATTCAGTAATGTTAGCTAACATACTGGGTTTTTTTACTATAAATTTTATTTAAGATGTTATTTTACTTCAGAATTACTGTTATTTGTTCATAAACACATTTGCTGGAATTGAAGATAATCTTAAATAGTGAAAGAATTAGATAATGAAAAGTGTAGACTAAAAATTGCTGAGAATTAAATTTTAAAGTATTTGTTAAAGTCATATATCCATAATCCTCTGATGGCCCCCAGCTTTTTAAAGGTTCTGTTCCAGGCAGTATTTTGGACTTTATGGAGAAAATAACAAAGTTAACTTACCCTTTTTTAGAAAAGAAACAGCTAAAATGGAATCATTCGCATTTTTTATTTGTTAATGTCTAGATTTGAGAGATTGCAGGACGAAGACAAACTGGCACTATAGTGAATGATCAATGTTAATACTTTCTTTAAAGAAGAGCCATTAGTTTTATTTATGTTCTCTTTTGTTTTCTGTATTTTGTTGATTTCTGTCCTTGTATTTGTTATTCTCATTTTTCTCCTGGGTTTACCCATTTCTAAGTTCTTTAGTTGAGTGTATAGCTCATTTGTTTTTAACTTTTTTATTTCCTGAAAAGTGTGTTTAAATAAAAGCATAGATCTCCTTCTAAGGGCTCCTTTTCTTTGTTTAGGTCTTTTGATCAATAACTTCCTGGTGTATTCTGCACCAAATTTATAGTGGGAGGTTCACCAGGAAGTTACATTGCTTGAATTTAGATGTTTCATTATTCTGTTACTGATATATTCATTACCTGCATCAGATCATTATAATGCCTGCTTTGAACATTTTGAGGCTGAAATGATAGGGATTATGTGCTCCTGTGATATAGAAGTTTAACACATTATTTATTCAGATCCTTACTTATTTTAAGAAAAATGTTGACCCTAGTCAAAGGAATGACCTCAGGAATAAGGAAGTGACCTTTAAAAGGTATAAATCATGGGAATGTTTGTAATATTCATGGAGGATTGCCCAAAGGATAATATTCTACTAATTTCTCGATATTAGTTTTCAGCTTTTTTTTTTTTTGCCTCAACACTGTTGTAGAAAAAACATTCCCATCATGATAAAGTGTGCGTATTTGAGTGAGGAGTGTCAAGTTATCAGGTTCTCCAAATATATTCCATTCTTCTTTTGTATTCTTGCTTGGTTATTGCAGTGGCGTCCTAACTGCTTTCCTGTGTCTGTTTTATTTCCCCTTTAGGTCTGTTTTTTACTGTTAAAGTTTTATCTTTCAGAATGGAGATCTAATTACATCACCTCGTTTCCTGGAACCACTTCTGTGGCTTTCTCATTTGTATTAGAATAAACCCCAAACATGGTCAAAGCTAGGCATGATCTAGAACCACCCATCACTCCAGCATAATTTTATTTTTTTTTAATTTTTGTTCTTTTAAAGATTTTATTTATTTAGTTGACAGAGACAGCCAGCGAGAGAGGGAACACAAGCAGGGGGAGTGGGAGAGGAAGAAGCAGGTTCCCAGCAGAGGAGCCTGATGTGGGGCTCGATCCCATAACACCGGGATCACGCCCTGAGCCGAAGGCAGACGCTTAACGACTGCGCCACCCAGGCGCCCCTCCAGCATAATTTTAAACGAGCTTTCCCTTTTTCTTTATAATCCAGTGACGTTGGCATTGTCTCAGTTTCTGTCTCAATTCTTCTACAAAAAATTTTGCTTATCCTATTATCTCTGCCTGCCAGAGATCCCTCCGCAACCCTTTATCTCTTAGGTTAGAACTCCTCATCTCAGTTTACTCATGACTTCCTCAGGGAAAGCCTTCCAGACTTCTCTGACAGATGAATTCCTCCTATTGGGTGCTCCCATAGCACTATTTACCTCCTACATTTACCTGTATGGTTGTTACTTTATATTTATTTATGTGATTCTTTCATTGATGTCTGTCTCCCCCATCACTAGATTAAAAACTTCTTGAGAGAAGAAACCATGTCTTTCTTTTTTATCATTGTATGCCCATTGAAAAAGTGGTGAATAAATACATGTTAAATGAATGAATGCCTCCCCTTTTTTGTTGGGAGGACAGAAAATTCTAATATACATCTAGTTTTTGAGAATCCCTGCTCTAGATGTTGTAGATTTCATCCCCAGATTAAATCAGAATATCAGAGGAGTACCTGGCTAGCTGGCTTACTCAGTTGAGCATGCTACTCTTGGTCTCAGGGTTGTGAGTTCGAGCCCCAAAGAGATTACTTAAAAAAATAGAATCTTAAAAAAAATCAGAACATCAGATAATTGCGTACTTGAACAATATTTGTTTCCTTATATAATTGCTTTTTCACAATTGGATTTTGGCAGCAAGCCCTTGGTTCAAAGTGGGGCATGCTGTAGGTGATAAACTATTGCATTGGTTGTATGGACACTATTGAAGGTAGTGTCCATTGTGTCAAGTACTGACCATTGTATCAGATAATATTGTCTTTATGAGGACTCAAGGGAGAAATTTCTTTCTAATCTCACTGCTAGAAAAAACTATGCCTCTCTTGAGCAACTGGTCTGTTTCTGTCTTGGAAGCACTGTTGTCTTATACCTAATCCTTGTTTCCTGAAACTCAGAGCCAAATTTGCATCTCACATATAAAAATTAGTCAAGAATTTCTGGCATACCCCTGTGTAAATTAATCTTAGTCTTACTTTCACCTTAATCTTTCGAATTTTAAAGTATTAAATAGCATTAAGGAGTAATAAAATTCACCCAAGATTTTTTTTTTTTTTTTTGAAGCCAAATTAATCCACTTGCTGGGTAAGAAATGAGTTCACTTTGTCTTTCCATGCTGAAAGTGGAAAAGACAGAGAAGAAAATAAAAGGTTTATTATATATTAGGAATTCTAGGTTTTATGTTCTGATTGGGTCATTTGGGAACTAGAAATTCTCTCCTTTGATTTTGTTCTGCTGTCATAAAAGCGTAGAGATTGCTTTATAAAGAGGTCTGAGGTGGGATATGAAAAGTATCTGTTAGATTCAGAGATACAAGATCAGCAATTTGTTTTTTTCTTTTTAGATCAGCACTTTTATACACACATGCTGGGAACTTGGTAGAGTTTTAACACTACCGCCTTAGTCCTGCCATTATAGAACAGCATGCTACATATTCACTGCTGTATGGGCTATGATCTTTGTATGAATTGTGATCAAAGGCCTTAGTATTTAGCCTGACTGGGTATCAGAGTCCTTTTGTTTTCCTTCTGTTACAAAATGAATTTTTGTACCATCTGATGAAATAACAGCTATGCAGAAGCATATGTGACTCTGGAGACCAGGCATTGGAAGACTTTGACAAGTAAGAATAGCCATGACTAAATTAGAAGAAGAGACTAGAAAGCACTTTAGAGTGATGACCAAAGTAAGGGAATCTTACTTTTGAGTCCACTTTTTTTTTTTTAAAGATTTTATTTATTTATTTGAGAGAGAAAGAGCAAGCAAGAGAGAGAGCATGAGCAGGAGGGAGGGGCAGAGGCAGAGAGACAAGCAAGGACCCTGAGATCACGATCTGAGCCAAAGGCAAACGCTTAACTGACTGAGCCACCCAGGCGCCCCCTGAGTCCACTTCTGATAACCAAGTTGTCTTGTCTTTTGTTTGAATATAGATTGATCAACTTTCCCTGTGATAGTACTTCATGGGCAGCAGGAAGTATTAGCAGTAATTCGTATTTTTTTTTTCTTGGCTTGCCAGCAAGAAATCTAGAGCTTATGCTAGTATCCACAACCACTTAGATCAATGACTTTAGTTTGTCGTAACTCTGGGGCTTTGCAGTATTATTTATCTTTTCAGTCAATGTTAGTAACAAATTTTGGATAACATTTTCAAGTTATGTGACCTCTCTAGTTGAAAATAGAGCCCCAGTGATTTTAGCATAAAGGAAGTATCTGGTTTTCTCCAGGGAGATCAGTGTCCCTTCAGACACTCCCACAGAAGCATAATCTGCTGAAGGACATGGGAAGGAAATATCTAAAATTGTCTATTATATTTTTATGTATAGTTATCTGTATATGCAAGTTAGGTTTTGATGAGGCAAATATGAATAAGTATGTTGTTGATTCAGGAAATAAAGATTAGAAAGGCCACATATGTAAAAACAGAAGTAGAATTACTTGTAAAAAAAAAAAAAGTGAGTGAGAAAGGAATTCTTAGTTATCTCTGGGATACAGATAACTTACATAGAGTTAAGCAAAATTTGGAAGGGTTGTCATAAGACTATGGAGGATGTTAGTCTAATTAGAATTTATAATTTTGCCCATAAATTTGTACCAAGTCTCATTCTTGAAGGATTTTGTATTTGGGTTGAGGCTTTCACAAATTCTGAGGTTGGCTTGAGGAGTGAAACTTGCTGTGGCTGTAGATAGTCAAAAAGGGATAAGCTGAATTTCTGCAAACCAAATACATTCCAAAAGGTGTTAAGAATGTATTTGATAAAGGATGAAGATAAAAACACTTTGAAAGTTGCAGAAATCTATCAGATTTTACCACTGGTAATTTGTAAAGAGAAACTTTTGCTGAAACAAGTAAGATGAGCCATCTAGCATGTAAATGTTCAAGGTCCAGTTTGGGGATAAACATAAAATCATAAGATTTTAGCTCTTCCATGGCCCTGATATGACAGAGAGTGTTTTCCTTGAGAAGAAATAACTAGTTTGGGAGGTATAAGGTAGGGAGTTAGGACAAGGTTTTGTCAAGAGGATCATACATAAGCTATAAAGGTTGAGGGAAAAGATCAGAGTAGGCATGGGCAAGCCTAGACCCAAGTAAGATTTCCATTAAGCATGCTGACAGATTTAGCCAGTAAAATTCAGTTTATTACTTACATAGATGACAAATGTAGGATCACCATGGTGTCAGCTCCTCATGTCCATTGTCTCACTGGGTAACACCGAAACCAAAGAGGCCAGATAATCACAGGCAGCATGAGTGGTAGGGTACCCTGTGGCTGAGGAACAGTGGCCATATGAGGAGAGTACATGGAGGTGGGTTAAAAATAGCTTCGTAGCAGCACCTCCCAAGACTGCCTATATTTCCGTATTCTGGAGGATCATGAGGCATTCTGCCAGGGCTCAGGTGAGCCTGCGGTTGAGCCTTACCTGTGTGAGCTAGGTGGAGACATGTAAGGTTGCCAGGGCATCAGTACAGAGCAGTTCTTCTATGGTAAAGAAGAAATGACAGGGTGAATTAGAACAAACGCATGGAAAAAAAAGTGTTACAACCAATAGTTACAAGTATCTAGGAAATTTGTGTTCTATTGGTCTTAGGATAAGCAGCCTACTTCTATATAGTCGTCTGCTCCTGGAATGTAAAGACATCTTTGACATCCTCACAGTCATTTGGTACCTTCTGAGAAATGTCTTTTTTCTGGTGATCGTATCAGCTTATCCTAGGACACTTGCATTTATGAGTAATATCTTTGTAATATCATCTACCAGGAGTACTTGTATAGTCTTTTATTGAGGCTTTTGTGTTTCTTCCAGAAGACTCAGTTTCTGATCTGTAGCTTGTAACAGGAGCCTTTAGGCAAGCATAAAGAAAAAGCAGAAACTACCTATGGAGGTAAGACTGAATGGTTTAGGTTAAGTTGTTTTAATAGCAGCAATATCAGAATGGGAAAAGTATAATCCTTTACGAAGCAAATCAATTTATAAGGATTTAGCGAGACTTACCTCAGAATAAGAGCATATCATGGACAGTGAGGGCATTGACCAATTTCAGAGTTTTTAATTTATTCCACTGTGTGTTACAATTTTCTCCAGTTGTCTGCAATGTAGATATTTAAACCTAGAGATATAGTCTTTTAAAACTTAATCATTTTTTAAAATAATAGCTTTATAGAGATAAAATTCACCTTTTTAAAGTATACAATTCACTGTTTTTTTAGGATATTCAGAGTTGTGCAGTCATTACCACTATCTAATTTTAGAACATTTTTAAAAAAAATTTTAGAACATTTTCATCACTCCAAAAAGAAAAACCCCAAGACCATTGACAGTCACTCCTCATTCCTCCTTCTGATCTACCTGGAAATCCCTAATCTACTTTCTGTCTTTATGGATTTGCCTAAGAGCTATATATTATTTTAAAAATAATTTTGTTGGTTAACTGAACAGTTATTTACATGTCCATAAACATGAATATGCCTTTTCCTAAAAAGGACATAATCACTCTACATTAATGAAAAGTCATCCATATTGAATTGAACTGGGAGCTTCTCTTTTTGACTTATTAAATTTTAAAAAGTATCTTGGGTTTAGTAAACAAAACAGTTTTCATGATGGTGTTGAGCTAATTCAAAATCTAGAGAATGCTAAGCACTCTTAATTATATTATCTCTTCTGTTTTTTATTTTTCACAGAGGTGGATTAGTATCTGATACATTCATAGGTGCTCAATCAAGATAGCTTTATTTTGTTTTGGTGACAGAACTAGAATTAGAATCCAGCTGTCCTCCCTGGAAGTTTCCTGTTTCCATTATGCCACACATGCTTTCCGTTTGTGCCCAAAGCTGATTTTGTAGAGCATTTGTAAACAGTTCATGGAAATGGGGATCAATGCTCTTTATTTCCTTTTTTCTATCCTATTTCTTATAACCATACATAAGTTCACAAGTTTAAATTTGTTATTGTGTGAATGCTGAAATGGTAAATAGGCTAAGGGAGAAGAAAGAAAAGCAAAATACCTTTCAGCGCTTTTTGTCTAATGACAAATATGAACACCCCATATTTCACAGTTAAAGAATTTATGTAAAGCAGGACATAAATTCATATGCAGCATTTTTAGCTTGAATACTTAGGTATTTAAATAGCTCCAGTCAAAATGTTAAGTATGAATTAGTGATTTTAAGATATAAAAAGATTTATCTTTAAGGAGCTCAAGTTGGAGAAGGGTGGTAAAAGAAAGAATGAATGCCTGTAGGTTTTTTTGGTGCTGTTTAAATTTTGTTATGGTGTAAGTATAGGCAGTAAAGTACACAATTCATAAATGTACAACTTGATGAATTTTTACACATAAATATGTATGTATATGTAATGGTCACCACACAGATCAATATACAGAATATTTCAGCACCTCAGAAGGTTCCTAAGTACCTCTTTTTTGTCAGTTACAACCCTCTAAGAGGTAATCACTATTTTGACTTCTGTCACCATAGGTTAGTTTTGCCTCTTCTTGAAATGCATATAAATGGAATCAAACAGTACTGTCTTGCGTCTAGCTTCTTTTACTCATAATTGTGTCTGTAAGATTCATCCATATTGTGTGTAGCAGTAGCTAATTTTTTTTTTTTTTTTTTGCTTTATAGTATTTCATTATATAAATAAAGCACAATTTATCCATTCACCTCTTGATGGGGATTTGGGTGGTTAACAGTTTTTTACTATTGTGACTAACACCGTGAAGAACATTCTTGTGCTTATCTTTTGGTGAATATATGCACTCATTTTTCTTGGGACTTAAGGTTTTATAGTGTTATAAAAGTTCAGAACGTTTTTTGTTAAAACACCAGAATGTCAATCCTGCCTCACAAGAAATTTTCAAGACTGCCTAAATGGATATACATCTCTTTGATTTTATAATAGAAACTGGGGGAAAGTAACAGTGACTTCACAGCCAGTTTTGGATGTTATGTGCCTGTTCAATAATGCAAGGGTTATGGATACTGTATATTCATTCATTCAGTGAACAGCAGGGAACCATCCTAGGGGTTAGAGATACGGCTATGAAAGACACAATCACATCCTACTTTCCTCAACCAATATGTTCTGGTTATTTGAACATAATGCGTAGAGTGCAGTGATAAAGAAATGAGAATTATTAGGGAAGTACTTAGGGTGAAGCATCTCACCTAAACCTGGGTAGTCAGTGGAAGCATCTTAGAGGAAATGACATCTGAACTGGGTCCAGTAGAATGAACTGCAATCAGCCAGGTGAAGGAAGTGGAGGGTGGGTGTTGAGAAGAGCGGGGCAATGAGAGTTTTTAAGGCAATGTTTAAAGCTTGGAGATGTGAGAAATAGAAAGTAGCTGGGTAAGCAGGGACTCAATTATAAAGGGCCTTTTGGTAATATGGAGTTCTGATGTCATCCTCAGCTCAGAAGGGAATCACTGGTACTGTCCTTTTTATTATGGAAAACTTCAAACACCTACACATTCCACAATTTGAGCAATATTACCAACTCATGACCAATCTTTTTGATACCACTTCCTCCCATGGATAGCTGTGAAGCAAATTTGAGATATATCATCATTGAAGATTTTGAGCAGGAGAGTGACATGATCAGTTTTTTGCATTTCAGAAATCACAGAAATTGTGTCTATATTTTAGCTTGTAACTTTAAAGTATCCCTTGTAACTTTAAAGTATCTGTACAATGCACATATCATAGTTTGGTTGCTTCTCATTTGCTTCCGGTCCTACAGACATTTGTCTTTCTGTATTATAGCAGTTAGCATTTTTTCAAACTGTATGGAAACATGATTAAATGCTAAACTTATTTTATATACTTATCTTATGTAGATAGATCATTGTTTAATTTGCCTTGAAAATACTATTAATGAATATTTTGCCTTTATAAGTATAAAAAGGTCATAAACAATATAAAAGTTTGCTTCTAGTTTAGTCTCCATTATAGGAAACATATAGTATTTGGAAAGTTTGGAATTCAGTTAACGATTTTACTATGAATATTTTTTGCAGATTCAAGTTTAATTTATGATTCTTCTGTAGCTCAGGTTTTGCTCCTTATCTACGTATTGAAATCTGTTTTCTTATTGAAGTTTACTTTGATGGTGAGAATTAATATAGATTACTTTTATTTTAAAGCTAATTATAGTTGTTTACATGACACTAAGTTAAAAATTCCTTCCTGTAGTAAGAATGTTTACTTACTAAAATGTTTTAACCTTTTCTTAAAAGGTGGTTTAGTAGATGGTAACTATTGTAATACCGTGGAATAGCACTGCATTCATGTGTGCATTCATTCATTTGGTGAGAGTCAGTGATCTTAATCCAAATCAGAGGTTGGCAAATTTTTGCTGCTGAGACTGGTTCTTACATTTTTGAAGGATTGTTCCTCAAAAAGGGAGAAGAATTTGCAAAGGAAACCATATGTGGCCTGTAAATATACTACCTGGCCCTTTAAAGGAAAAGTTTGCCATCCCTGATCTAAATGAATGTAACTTGAATCCTTGGCATGTGCTTGTTTTTCTTTTGGAAATATTTCTATAAGATTCATTTTTGAATAACATTTGAAAATAAAAATGTCATCATTTTCTACAGAGAAGATGGCGAATTAGAAGATGGTGAAATAGATGATGCAGGACTTGAAGAAACACAAGAACAGGAAGCAAAAGAGGATAAAAAACAGAAAAATGAAAAAGCCTATAGAAAATCAAGGAAGAAGCACAAGAAGGAAAGAGAGAAGAAAAAATCCAAAAGGAGAAAACGTGAAAAACATAAGGTTAGTTAGAATCTACTTTTAATTCTTTTAGTAAATTTGTATGAAATATAAAATACTGAAAATTAGAAAGTATAAATCAGGGGCGCCTGGGTGGCACAGCGGTTAAGCGTCTGCCTTCGGCTCAGGGCATGATCCCGGCGTTCTGGGATTGAGCCCCACATCAGGCTCCTCCACTATGAGCCTGCTTCTTCCTCTCTCACTCCCCCTGCTTGAGTTCCCTCTCTCGCTGGTTGTCTCTATCTCTGTCAAATAAATAAATAAATAAGATCTTTAAAAAAAAAGAAAGTATAAATCATTGCTTATTTTATTATAAAACTTATTGATTAGAGGGGTGCCTGGGTGGCTCAGTCAGCTAAGTGTCTGACTCTGGATTTCAGCTCAGGTCATGACCTTGGGGCATGAGACTGAGCCCTGTGTCAGGCTCCTCACTGGGCATGGAGCCTGCTTAAGATTCTCTCTCTCCCTCTGCCCCTCCACCCCCCCCCCGAAAACAACTTGTTGATTAGATATTTTTATTTGTGTGATTAATAAATTTTCTGAACGTGAAGATTTTATGAATTATCTCAAAGATTAAAAAATTAATCAAGGTAACTTTTAATGCAAGTTAAAATAAATCTTTTCTTTTTTTTTAAGATTTTATTTATTTGTCAGAGAGAGGGAGAGAGCACAAGCAGGAAGACCTGCAGGCCGAGGGAGAAGGAGGCTCCCTGCTGAGCAAGGAGCCCAACACGGACTGGAGCCCAGACCTGAGCCCAAGGCAGATGTTTAACCAACTGAGCCACCCAGGCATCCCTAAAATAAATCTTTTTAATTAATAGAATTATATGCAAGGATGATAAAAGGTTATGGAAAGTTTTATTCTCTACAAATATAGATTAGCAGCATTGGCATTGTCTGTCCACTTATTTATTTATTCATTCATATGTATGTTCGTGTGCTTGCTGTGGAAATCTCTGTGCTCTATGCTAAGGTTATAGTAATGAGTGAAACAGTCTCTAACAGAGATTACATTGAAATGGGAAAGAGAAAGCAATAAACAAATGAAAAACAAATGTGATCAAGAAAAAAGAGTAGGGTTCTGCATAGAGAATCATGTAGTTTGTATAGGGAAGAAGGGACATCTGTGCTGACAGAGAACTCAGGGAAAAGTTGGCATCTGTGGTGGGGTAGTTTTTCAAACTCCCTGGAACTCACCCATAAAAACAGAGCAATAAGGATAGCAAAATCAAAAACTCATTGGCAACATCCACAAAAGAGTGAAGTAACAAGTTATCACCACAAACCTTAAAAATACAAATGGAAAAGGCCAAACCACAGACAGCACCAAGACCTGTATAGCATCAGCAACTGTGCATACTGAGGCAGAGGGAAGGTAATGGGCGTTCCAGAAAACAGATTGCCAACAGGTACTCCTCTCAAATGGAGGAGTCCTCACTCCGTGTGGAAAGTCCATGGGCCAAACTGAGAACAGTAGCAGAAAGTGAGAGGGGACTTTACTAGTTTCAATTCACATGTGAGTGTAAGGTGACCACGTGAATTTGGATGGTGCTTGAATGGTCTGGGCCTGAAGAACTCCTAATACTAATCAACCAAATCCCTCTTCTCAGACAGAGTCCTACACTGAGAATATAACTGCTGTCATTAGGATTTAAACTGAAAGGACAGGCATACTAGGGCTGGGCAAGGAAAGAAATAGATTTTAAAAAAGAGGGAAGGGAAAAAGCAAGGCATATCTCAGAAGATACATAGCCATATTTATTAATACTTCATGCAAACAACAGAAGAAATAACCCTAGAAAACAAGATAGGACTATGATACACTCCATGTAAATTATTATTAAAAAAAAAAAAAAAGAGGGACGCCTGGGTGGCTCAGTCAGTTAAGCATCTGCCTTCAGCTCGGGTCATGATCTCCAGGTCCTGGGATCGAGCCCCACATCAGGCTCTCTGCTCAGTGGGGAGCCTGCTTCTCCCTCTCCCTCTGCCCCTCCACCCTGCTTGTGCTTTCTCTCTTGCTCTATCTCAAATAAATTAAAAAATAAAATAAAATAATTTAAGAAAAGAATAATAGAATAATATTCTTTCAGAAGAGAAAGAATTCCCACAAAACATATAAAATATCTAACCTAATATTTCAAAATGATAAAAAAATTTAATAAAGTAATATAAGCTATGATCAAACAGCATAAACACAATTTTGGGGAAATATCCTTTGGTCATCAAGGCAAAAAGACCAAGTCCCTTATTAGGAAAAGAGAATCAGGTTTATATAAAAATTTTTGATATAAATATTTTATGCCAAGAGATAATGATTCCATATGTCATTCCATGACATTTTTTTTAAAGATTTTATTAAACAGAGAGGAGAGCAAGAGAGAGAGCACAAGTAGAGGGAGGAGCAGAGGGAGAGGGAGAAGCAGACTCTCCCATTGAGCCAGGAGCCTGACACAGGGCTCAATCCCAGGACCCTGGGATCATGACCTGAGCCAAAGGCAGACAGTTAACGAACTGAGCCACCCCTGGAATGACATATTTAAATAAGATACGGGCCAAGAATTTTATATCCAGCTAAATACTGACCTTCAGATATAAAGTTGTCAAAACCATATATATATGGGAGAACTCTGGAAATATTGTTATCATGAGCCTTCCTGTAGACTCCACCATAGAACAAGTTTAGATAACCAAAATGACTAGTTGAGAGAGAGGATCTACATACAGGTATATATTTCCTTGTAAAACTAAGACTAAATGATGAACATAAGAGCAGTGTATTATGTATCTGAATATTACAACTATAAAAATTATCAGGAAAACAGAAGAGTATATGGCAAGCAGGATAAGCTTACTGATTGCCTTACGTTTATTAGCTCACAGTAAAAGGATGTTGCTTCACATTGTCATCCTGGGAATGAAAAAGGAAGGAGAAGAGGTTAGTGCTGAACTTTACTATTGGTCCTGTTAGTAAAGAAAGAGTATGCAAAGAAGGGACAGGGACTAAAGTTATTAGAAAAAGGTTGTGTGAAAGAAATAATTGAGGGACACTTGGGTGGCTCAGTTGGTTGAGCGTCAGACTCTTGATTCAGCCCAGGTCTTGATCTCAGGGTTGTGAGTTCAAGCCCCGCATTGGGTTCCATTCCGGGCATGGAGCCTACTTATAAATGAATGAATGAATGAATGATAAAATAATTTAAACAAAAACACAAACCTTTCTAAATACCAAAATGTATACTCCCCAATGATGCAAAATCCAACTCTAAGCTGTGTATAAGAGAAGGGTTTAAAAAATGGGTAAAGCTATGCCAGGCAAATGCAAAGAAGGAAAAGGCAGGAGTCATATTGTTGTGGGGTGCCTGGGTGGCTGAGTTGATTAAGTGTCTGCCTTCGGCTCAGGTCATGATCTTGGGGTCCTGGGATCAAGCCCTGAGTCAGGCTCCCTGCTCAGCGGGGAGTTTACTTGTCCCTCTCCCTCTGCCCCTCCCCCCTGCTCATGCTCTGACTCTGTCTCTCTCTCTCAAATAAATAAAATCTTAAGAAAAAAAAGTCATAACGTTGATATCTGAAAAAGTGAAAATTAGTTCAAAAAGGCATTGAAAGAAACAAGAAGGACATTTTATGATGTTAAAGGCTATAATTCACGATGAAGTATAAGTTGGTAATATTTTATATGCCCCCAAACAGCAACTTTTGTAAAGCAAGAACTATAGGAACTGTAAGAAGAAATAAGAATGCACTAATGACAGGAGATATACCAGTATGCCTCTCTTAACCCAAAGAGATCAATCAAGTGGATGAAAAGGTGGTGAGAATATTAAAGAGAGATTATATAGTGAGCTCTGAATCCTGAGAATACATCTGTGTCTCATCTTTATGGCCATGCAGTAGGCTTTATAAGCTCCAATTACTTTGATACAGAGTGGAAGTGTTACAAAGAGCAATGTCAAACACAATACACTAAAATTAGATATTACTAATAAAGTCAAAAAACAAAATGTCTTTTTGCTTTGTAATCCAAATACCTGCTATAAATAGCCTGTGGAACACAGGGGAAACAGATAAAAACTTCAGAATTTCGTGAAAATAATGATAAAATCTTGATGTGTAAGTACCAACAGGACATAGCTAAAGCAATTATCAGGAGAAAAATTAAGAGTATTACAGTAATAAATGCTAGAAAGTAGCAAATCAAAACAAAAACAAACAGGAAGGACTTCTAATTAAATTACAAGCAGAACTTAATGAATTAAAATGAAAAACCACTAGTTAGTAAAAAAAAGATCAATAATATATATAAATCATTGGCCAGACTAATCAAGAAAAAGGGGCACCTGGCTGGCTCAGTCAGTGGAACATGGGACTCTTCATCCTGGGGTGTGAGTTTGAGCTCCATGTTGGGTGAGCTTAAGAAAAAAAGAAAAGAAAAAAGGGAAAAGCAAAAATAAAGTTCAGTATGTTGAAGCTAAGAACTTTCAAAACCATCAAGTCCCATCTTCTTTTTAACAGCCTTTCCTTTGTGTATCTTCTTTGGCAGATATATACTTTCAGCATTTTTCCTGATAATCTTAACTAGATCACTAGACACAATTTCTACTTATCATATTACTGAATGTAGCTGTGTCGTGCAACTTTCTGCCACTGCATAATGAGATTTCCGTTTTTCTGGTTTTAATAAGATATCCCACTTTCCTTTAAGTTGCTTCAAAGGTCAGAATTTTACTAACAATCATTCAAGGTAGTTTATTTATTTATTTATTTAAAGATTTATGTATTTGAGAGAGAGAGCGCACACATGTGCACGAGTTGGGGGAGGGGAAGAGGCAGAGAGAGAATCCCAAGCAGACTGCCTGATGAGCATGGAGCCTGACACGGGGCTCGATCTCATGACCTATGAAATCATGACCCGGGAGGAAACCAAGAGTTGGTTGCCTAACCCACTTTTTAAATTATTATTATTATTATTATTTTTTGTATCTGTACACCCAATGTGGGGCTTGAACTCATGACCTGAAGATTAAGAGTTGCGTATTCCACCCACTGAGCTAGCCCGGCGCCCCTCATTTGAGGCAGTTTAGACTTTCACTAATACTCTCCTCAAAGTCCTTCCAGTTTCTATCCACTGCCTGTTTCCAAAAGCCCTCCTACCTTTTAGATATTTCTTATGGAAGCACAGCGTTTCCAGACACCAAAATCTTATTAGTTAATTATTGCTGCACAACATTACCCCAAACTTAGAAGCTTAAAAAAACAGAAATTTATTTCCAGTTTTTGTGGGTCAGGAATCTGGGTGCAGCATAACCAGGTGATTCTGGCTCAGCTTTTCTCATGGGGTTGCAATCCTCTCAAGGCTTGACTGAGGGAGGATCCTTTTCCATGTTCACTCACATGGCTCTTGGCAGACCTCAGTTCCTAACCGTGTGGACCTCTCTACAGACTGCCTCAGTGTCCTCATGATGTTATCTGGCTTCGCCCAAAACAGGTGAACCATAAGTGAGAGAGAACAAGAGAGAGCACCCAAGATGAAAGCTATAGTCTTTTTTATAACCTAATCTCAGCAGTGATATACCATCTCTCCTGACCTATTCTATTTACTAGCTATTTTTAATGCAGTCCAGTGGCTAATTCAGGTTAATAATTACTCAACTTCTTTTTTTAAGATATTTATTTATTTATTTATTTATTTATTTATTTATTTATTTAAGAGAGAGAGAGAGAGCCTGTGTGAGAGCAGGGGGTGGGGCAGAAGGTGAAGGAGAGGCAATCTCGAGTAGACTTCTCGCTGAGCAAGGAACCCCATGTGGGGCTCAATCTCACAACCCTGAGGTCATGACCGGAGCCAAAACCAAGAGTCGGACACTTAACCCTGACTGAGCCACCCAGGCACCCTGTCACATATATATATTTTTTGATAATAGTCTTCTTAATGGCTTCTTAAAGTCCGTATGTTTTCTTAGCCTCACTGTTTTGGAATAATCTTAAGAAACTTCTACCTTAAGCAGAACCTTCTCTTCTCTGGTGGTTTTTCAGTACAGTGTCTTCGTTTGAGCTTCTTAATCAAGTCTTATTCCTTTAGTGATCTTCAAGTGAAAATTTTCCTTTGAGCTGGAGCCGACTTCTGCTATTGACTCAGTAAACTTGGCTTTTAAATGGACAATGCTTTGAGGCGCCTGACCAGCTCAGTCCACAGAGCACATCTCTTGATCTCGGGGTCATGAGTTCAAGCCCTGCATTGGGCATGGAGCCTACTTAAAAAAAGAGAGAGAGAGAGAGAGAGAAATGGACAATATTTATTTCAAACCCTGACCAACAAATATTAGATAAGCTTGAAGCATTTCATAGCATAATTATAAAAAGATTTCTTCATATCACCTATCAAATCAGCAAAAACAGAAATAATACCACCAAAAAACTAAACCTGAGAACATTTAAGAACAAATGGAAGAAAAGTTTGTCTTTCTTAAAAGAGCCTGTAGGAATGGAGTAGAGGAAGACATCCTTCTACTGTGAAAATATCAGAGTTCAATTTAGTTCAGCAAATTTTTACTGAGTCAGTATCTTCACTGATAAGAACTTAAGAATTCTTTAAAGAGAGTGCTTACCCTGAGAAGGTAATTATTTTGACTCAATGGAGATACGGTGACTTTTTTGGGGAAGTGCCTTCATACTTTAAATAGCTTACTCTTGATATTTACTAATCATTATTAGTTACTTGTGGTTTCCATTTCACTTTTGTTCGATTTTGTGGGTTGGATTTATATCACATTTATAATTTGGTGTGTTTGGGTATCTTTTAGCTTTAGGGTACTTATGCAAAAGAATAAGAATTCTAAAGCCATGTTAGGTAAAAGTAATTAATTCATACTCTACTTATGTTCTATGATCCTCTTTGAAGATCTAATTTTATTCTTTTAAGATTAACTTTAAGATCACTTTTGAGCATAGAGGGGCACAAGTCCTTGGACCACAGGGATGATGAAGAGAATGCTGCCATGAGGAAAAGATATAATTTTCCTCAGAAAATTTTAGAGAAGTTGTAGTGGTGGCTTTTGGAGCAACTATTTTTTGGTTAATACTTCAGAACCTACTAGCATATTACAGTCTATTGGTTGGCACTTCTGGCTGAAACAAGCCTATCTAGTTACTAAAGTTTCTTCCTTTTGCAAATATAACTATTTGTTTTTTCCTTTCTTTTAGCATAATTCTCCATCTAGTGATGATAGTTCAGACTACAGCCTTGATTCAGATGTCGAACATACAGAAAGTTCCCACAAAAAAAGAGCTGGTTTCTACAGGGATTATGACATTCCATTTTCTCAGGTATTGCCTTTTTTAAAAAAATGTGATCAAATATACATTAATATAAAATTTACCATTTTAACCATTTTTCAACATACAATTCAGTGGCATTAAGTATATTCACAATGTTGTGCACCCATCACCACTATCCATTTCTAGAACTTTTTCATCATCCCAAACAGAATCTGCGTACCCATCAAATGATAACACCCCACTTCTCCCTCCCCACCAGCCCCCGGTAACTGCTATTCTACTTTGTCTCTATGAATTTGCCTACTCTATAGGCATATAGGTGGAATCATACTATATTTGTCTTTTTCTGTCTGGCTTATTTCATTTATCATAATTTTTGAAGGTTCATCTGGCATGTATCAGAATTTCATTCCTTTTTAAGGCTGGATAATATTCCATCGTATGTGTGCACCATATTTTGTTTGTGTGGTCCTCTGTTGTTGGACGCATGGATTGCTTCCACCTTTTGACTATTGTGAATAATGCTGCTTATGTACATGGGTGGATGACATCTCTTCAAGACCCTGCTTTCAGTTCCTTGGAACATATACCTAAGACTGGAATTGCTGGGTCATATAGTAATCCTGTGTTTAATTTTCTGAGGAACTGCCAAGATGTTTCCCATAATGGCTACAATTTTACATTCCCACCACAATACATGAGGTTTTCCGGTTTCTCCATATCCTTGCCAAACTTGTTATTTTCTGAGGGGGTTTTTTGCTTTGTTTTGCTTTGGGTTTTATTTTATTTATTTATTTTATAATAGTCTTCCTAAAGGGTGTGAAATGACATTTCATTGTGGTTTTGAGGTATTGCCTTTTATTTATTGATTTTTAAGATTTTATTTATTTGAGAGAGAGAGAAAGTGAGAGAGCACAAGCAGGGGAAGGGTAGGGGTAGAAGCAGACTCCCCGTTGAGCAGGGAGCCCAACGTGGGACTCCATCCCACGACCTGTGCTGAAGGCAAATGCTTAACTGACTAAGCCACTCAGGTACCTCTTTTAAGGGTAAAATAAAATTTTCAGTTTTATTCTTTGCCTTCTGATATTTTGAAAAAACGTTTTATATTTTTCAGTATAGAAAAAGAGACTTATATAGATGCATGCTATAAATTTTACTTTGAAAATCATACATCATATATTAGATTGCTAGGGTCGTAACAAAATACTGCAGACTAGTGGTTTAAACAACAAAAGTTTATTTTCTAGTAGTCTGGTGGCTAGAAGTGCCAGATCAAGATGCCAACAGGGTTGGTATCCTTTGAGGACCATAAGGGAAAGATCTGTTTAGCCTTTTCTCCCAGGCTTGTAGATGGCTAGCGTCTTGCTGCTTTGTCCTCCAACGGTCATTCTGCTGTGCATGCACACCCCTGGTGTCTCTCTGTGTGTCCGATGCCCTCTTATAAGGACATCGGTCAGATTAGATCAGAGCCCACCCCAGCAACCTCATTTTAACTTCATCACCTCTTTAAAGGCCTATCTCCAAATGCAGTTACATTCTGATCCCCCTATTGGGGGTTAGGGCTTTCACATATGAACTTTGTGACATCTACCTTTTTAAGTGCAGAAATTATTTGAAGTGTTTTAAATAGAAAAGAATTAAAACCACATGATATACTTTATATCTTTCTCAGACATGTTGTACTGTATAAACGGTCTTCAGTATAAATAGTATTTTGTGCTAGAAAAATCATGATGCTCTCAGGAACACTGGGGAATATTCAGATCAACCTGCACCTATCTGAAAAACCGCAAACTTTCTGAGTTCTGGTTTCTGCCAATCTGTCAATATGCTTGTGTACAGAGTTCCATTCGTTTTCCTAATTTGGTGTTCCTAATCTCTTGTGAGCTTAGAAAACAAAATACTGTGTGTGTTCGAGTTCTTTCATTGCCGTCTGTTTTTCTATTGCCTTCTTTATAGTTGAGGTTGCTCAGTAAGTAACTATTGAATAAATGAAGTTTATTATCATATCTTCTTTTAAAATTTGAAAAGAATTATACTCTAGTTAATAATTTTATTGAGTTAGGTGAATGTATTTGTATATTCAGTGTGTCTGCTGACTTTGGAGTAAATGGAGCTGCCATTTCTCAGAACATTGTAACAGCTATTCATTAGAATTATTTTTACTAATGACAAAATTTTTAAATATATCAAACACTGATGTGGTACCTAAATTTCATCATTTGCAGGTAGATTTATTTTTTAGAAATAATCAAAAGTGGGGCGCCTGGGTGGCTCAGTCGTTAAGCATCTGTCTTCGGCTCAGGTCATGATCCCAGCCCTCTGGGATTGAGCCCTGCATCGGGCTCCCTGCTCAGCAGGAAGCCTGCTTCTCCCTCTCCCACTCCCCCTGCTTGTGTTCCCTCTCTCGCTGCCTCTCTCTCTGTCAAATAAATAAATAAAATCTTAAAAAAAAAAAAGAAATAATCAAAAGTTGTTTAGAGACTATTTCAAACAATCAAAAAATGCTCAGAATGATCATCACTATTTCAGATAGCAAAGCAGTTGAAAATACCAAATAATGAGATTTATAAGCTCTTGATTCATAAGCTGCCATAAAAGTTGTTCCAGAAGAGGAGGTATAGAATATTTTAAAACAGTGGCAGAAGTATTTTAATAAATATATAGCCTTATATGGGGGCTACTCTGAAGGACAAAATCAGTTGTATGTATACACATTACATTTGTTTTAACTGACTCATATTTTCTTAAACATTCTAGTTATTTATTGTCATTATACTATTATATATCGCTACAAATACAATGTAATTATTTTTGTTTCAAAAATTCAGTTAAAGAAATTAAGAAAAGAAAAGGGATGGTATTTTATATTTACCCACATTTCACTTCCAGTGCTCTTTGTTCCTTTGTGTAGATCTGAATTTCCATCTGGTATCATTTTTTTAAACCTAAAGTACTTAGTCTTTATTTAGCATTGTTTGTGGTGCAGTTTCACTGTCAATAAAATCTCTTAGCTTTTATATATTGGGAAACTGTTTGTTATTTTTAATAACTTTTAATTTTGTCGTAATGACTTGTAGAAAAGTTCCAAAAATGGTGCAAAGAATTCCTGTATATCTTTCACCCAGATTCCCAGAATGTTAACATTTTACTGCATATGCTTTGTTTTATCCTTTACCTTTCTTTTCTCCTCTTCTCTTTAGAGGACCTAATTTGCCGTTAAATCCATCTATTAAGTTCTTTTTTTTTTTTTTTAAAGAATTTATTTATTTATTTGACAGAGAGAGAGACAGCCAGCGAGAGAGGGAACACAAGCAGGGGGAGTAGGAGAGGAAGAAGCAGGCTCCCAGCGGAGGAGCCTGATACGGGGCTCGATCCCATAACGCCGGGATCACGCCCTGAGCCGAAGGCAGACGCTTACCCGCTGTGCCACCCAGGCGCCCCCATCTATTAAGTTCTTAATTCCCATGTTTGTATTTTTCAAACCTAGAAATTTAATTTTTTTTCAAATCTTCAGAGTAATTTTATAGTTCCCAGTTTGCTGCTAAAATTCTCATGTCATTTACTTGAAAATAACAAGCGCAGATATTTTAAAATCTGTGTCACGTGAATTTCAATAGCTGGAGTCTGTTTCTTTTTCTTTTCTTTTAAGATTTTATTTATTTATTTGACAGAGACAGCCAATGAGAGAGGGAGGGAACACAAGCAGGGGGAGTGGGAGAGGAAGAGGAAGAAGCAGGCTCATAGCGAGGAGCCTGACGTGGGGCTCGATCCCATAACCCTGGGGTCACGCCCTCCTGAGCTGAAGGCAGACGCTTAACTGCTGTGCCACCCAGGCGCCCCTGGAGTCTCTTTCTATTACTGGTTGCTTTTAGCTGGTCCTCTTTCTGATCTTGTCTCCTCATATGACTAGGTTTTTTTGTTTGCTTTTTGTATTGTGTGCTGAGCATTGTGTTTGCAAAATATGGTGCATTTTGTAAAAATTATATGAGGCCTGGGATGATATTAATTTCCTCCAGAGAGGATTTTTACTTGCTCCTGACAAATTTTTAGTGACCTTTACAAACTTTATTCCAACTTCAGGGTTTGAAACTCTTCTTGGCCACCCAGATGATAGATTGGACTGTAGTCTCTGATCCATGTTTTGAGATTGACCCAAAATTGATGGGTGGGGGTTACTAAGGCTTCTACTTTTTCTAGACTCTGGATTTCTCCTTTTGTTCCCATAGATTAAAGGGGTAGTCAGAAGTGCTTTTGAACCTTTCATTTGATTTTTCATGTCAGGCTGATGCTTTCAGAGCAAAAACCGCTCCAGATGCTGCTCATTTCTCACGATTTTCATCTCCTCCATGGATATTAATGGTCCAGTAATCCCTCACACATTTGATAGCTCTCTGATGTTTACAGTGGATTTAAAAAAATATTGTGTCTATCTTTTGTACATTTTTTAGGAGGAGAACTGATTGGAATTATTTAGTCTGCTAGGAGAAAAGAAATTTCAGTACCATTTCCTCCACATATGTTTTAGAGTTGACTCACTGAGATTAGAAAATACCCTAAGTACATCCTAAAAATCCTGTTTTCCTAGATAACAAATGTCTGCTGTATAACTTCTATAATTTAGGCCAAAAAGAGACGATAGTATTAACATCTAGCTACTAAATTTGAGGAGTTAGTATATCTTCCCTTTTCTTCATCCTTATTCAAAGGCTCCCATTCCCTTATTTCATGTTTATAGTGATCATTGTGGGACCAGTTTCCATTTTACAGAAACCAGTCTGTCCTGTAGGCCCTCTGGCCAGGAATCTAGCCTGATAATCAGTCAGCAAAGTGATTGGAGAAACTGTATCCTTTGGTAGAACTTACAGGCTTTTTCATTTCTGTTATATTCTTGCAGGAAGGCTTTAAAAAATACTTGCTAGATCCTTGCTGATGAATGCATTTTGTTCATTCCAAATGATGGACATGTGAAGCATGAGATATTCTCCTAGAAAACTGGGGCTGCTCCTGTAATGTCATCCATTTAGTGCTTCGTGAAACTAGCACTGCATGGGTGATGCCCAGACCCAAATATTAGAGTCTCTGACTGCAGAAGGAGCCCTGGGAGGAGGGGAGGTTTGCATCATTAGGGGGCTATTAGGAATATCCGCAGTTGGGAAAACTAGCTAGGGGAATAAATAGAAAGTTTAGGGGTAATTCTATTTTAAAAAGTAGGAATATGGAGATTATTTTTGTAAAAGCTATGAAAAATCAGAGAATTAAATTATTAAGAATTAAAAGGTTTGGGGGCACCTGGGTGACTCAATTGGTTAAGCGTCTGCCTTCGGCTCAGGTCATGATCCGGGATCCTGTGATCGAGCCCTTCGTTGGGCTCTCTGCTTGGCTGGGAGCCCGCTTCTCCCTCTCCTTCTGCCTGCCGCTCTGCCTGCTTATGCTCTCTCTCTCTCTGTCAAATAAATAAATAAAATCTTTAAAAAAAAAAGAATTAAAAGTTTTGGGGGTGTATGGGTGTTTCAGTCAGTTAAGCATCCGACTCTTAATCTTAGCTCAGATCTTGATCCTCAGGGTTGTGAATTTAAGCCCCCCATTGGGCTCTATGCTGGGCATGGAGTCTGCTTAAAAAAAAAAAAAAGAATTAAAAGTTATAACAAGCATCTAATCTGCAGAGAAAAGTTCATACTCATTAAAGAGTGCTCTTTAGTCCTAGATTATTGAAATATATCCTTGAAGCATTAATAGAATCACATTTTTGGGGATTATTTGTTTTTTGGTGTTGAGTTGATTAAGTTCTTTACATATTTTGGATGCTGACCCTTTATCAAATATGTCATTTGCAGATATATTCTCCCATTCAGTAGATTGGCTTTTAGTTTTGCTAGTTGTTTCCTTTGCTGAGCAGAAGCTTTTTATTTTGAGGTAGTCCCAATAGTTTATTTTTGCTTTTGTTTCCCCTGTCTCAAGAGACACATCTAGAAAGATGTACAGCCAATGTTGGGGAAATTACTACCTGTGGCCTCTTCTAGGATTTTTATGGTTTCAGGTCTCACATTTAGGTCCTTAATCCGTTTTGAGTTTGTTTTTGTGTATGGTGTAAGAAAGTGGTACAATTTCATTCTTTTGCATGTATCTGTCCAATTTTCCCAACACCATTTGTTGAAAAGACTTTTTCTTTTTTCTCTTTTAAAAAGATTATTTATTTATTTATTTGTTTGTTTATTTGAGAGAGAGAAAAAGCAGAATAAGCAGGAGAGAACACAGTGGGGGAGGAGGGTAGAGGGAGAGGGAGAAGTAGACTCCACACTGAGCAGGGAGCCCCAACATGGGGCTCAATCCGAGGACCCTGGGATCATGACCCGAGTCAAAGGCAGACACTTAACTGACTGAGCCACCCAGGTGCCCTGAGACTGTCTTTTTCCCATTACATATTCTTGCCTCCTTTGTCAAAGATTGATTGACCATATAATTGTGGGGCTATTTCTGGGCTTTCTATTCTGTCCCATTGATCTATGTGTCTGTTTTTGTGCTAGTACCATACTGTTTTGATTACTGCAGCTTTGTAATATAACTTGAAGTCTGGAATTGTGATACCTCCAGTTTTGTTTTTCTTTTTCAAGATTGTTTTGGCCCATTCGAAGTCTTTTGTGGGTCCATACAAATTTTAGGATTGTTTATTCTAGTTCTGTAAAAAATGCTGTTGGTATTTTGATAGGGATTGCATTAAATCTGTAGATTGCTTTGGGTAGTATAGACATTTTAACAATATTTGTTCTTCCAGTCTATGAGCATGGAATGTCTTTCCATTTGTTTGTGTCATCTTCAATTTTTTTTTTAAGATTTTATTTATATATTTCAGAGAGGGAAAGAGAGAGAAAGAGAGTACAAGCATGAGTGGGAGGAGAGGGGAAAACTGACTCCTTGCTGAGCAGAGAGCCCAATGTAGGGTTGATCCCAGAATGCTGGGATCATGACCTGAGCCCAAGGCAGACCCTTAACCATCTGAGTCACCCAGGCACCCCTCCTCTTCCATTTCTTTCATCAATGTTTTATAGTTTTCATAGTACAGATTTTCACCTCTTTGGTTAAGTTTATTCCTAGGTATTTTATTATTTTTGGTGCAACTGTAAATGGGATTGTTTTCTTAATTTCTCTTTCTGCTGCTTCATTATTAGTGTATAAAAATCCAGCAAATTTCTGTATACTGATTTTGTAGGCTCTGTGACCTTACTGAATACATTTATCAATTCTAGTAGTTTTTTGTGGAGTCATTAGGGCTTTCTCTGTATAGTATCATGTCATCTGCAAATGGTGAAAATTTTACTTCTTCCTTAACCAATTTGGATGCCTTTTATTCCTTTCTCTTGTCTGATTGCTGTGGCTAGGACTTCCAGTACTATGTTGAATAAAAGAGGTGAGAGTTGACATCCTTGTCTTGATCCTGACCTTAGGGGGAAGCTCTCAGTTTTTCCCCATAGAGTATGATGTTAGCTATGGGTTTTTCATATAAGGCCTTTATTATGTTGAGGTATGTTCCTTCTAAACCTACTTTGCTGAGGATTTTTTTTTTTAAGATTTTATTTATTTATTTGACAGAGACAGCCAGCAAGAGAGGGAACACAAGCAGGGGGAGTGGGAGAGGAAGAAGCAGGCTCCCAGCAGAGGAGCCTGATGTGAGGCTCGATCCCAGAACGCTGCCCTGAGCTGAAGGCAGACGCTTAACAACTGCGCCACCCAGGCACCCCTTTGCTGAGGATTTTTATCACAAATGGATGTTATACTCTGTTAAATGTTTTTTCTTTAACTATTGAAATGATCATATGGTTTTTATCCTTTCTCTTATTGATGTGATGTATCACATTGATTGATTTGTGAATATTGAACCACCTTTGCAGCCTAAGAATAAATCCCACTTGAACATCATGAATGATATTTTTAATGTATTGTTGGATTTGGTTTGCTAATATTTTGTTGAGGATTTTTGCATATATGTTAATCAGAGATATTGGCCTATAGTTTTCTGTTTTGGTGGTGTCTTTATCTGATTTTGGAATCAGGGTAATGCTGGCCTCATAGAATGAATTTGCAAGTTTTTCTTCCTCTCCTATTTTTTGGAAAAGTTGGAGGAGAATAGGTATTAACTCTTCTTTAAATGTTTGGTAGAATTCACCTGTGAAACCATTTGGGTCCTGAGCTTTTGTTTTTGGGAGTTTTTTGATTACTGAATCAATTTCATTGCTAGTAATCAGTCTGTTCAAATTTTCTATTTCTTCCTGATCAGTTTTGGTAGGTTTGTGTTTCTAGGAGTTTATCCATTTCTTCTAGGCTGTCCAGTTATTGGCATATTTTTCATAATATTCTCTTACAGTCTGTTGTGTTTCTGTGGTATTGGTTGTTATTTCGCCTCTTTTGTTTCTGATTTTGTTTGAGTCCTCTTTTTTTTTTTTTTTTTATGAGTTTGACTAGAGATTTAGTCAATTTTGTTGTCTTTTCAAAGAACCAGTTCCTGGTTTCATTGATCTGTTCTATTGCTTTTTTAGTTTCCCATATCATTTATTTCTCCTCTAATCTTTATTATTTCCTTCCTTCTGCTGATTTTTGGTTTTGTTTGTTCTTTTTCTGACTCCTTTAGGTATAAGGTTAGGTTATTGAGATTTTTTTTCTTCTTGAGGTAGGCTTGTATTGCTTTAAATTTCCCTTTTAGAACTGCTTTTGCTGCATCCCAAAGATTTTGGACTGTTGTGTTTTTATTTTCACTTGTCTCCATGTATTTTTTTAATTTCTTCTTTGATTTCTTCATTGACCCACTCATTGTTTAGTAGCACGTTACTTAACCTCCATGTATTTGTGCTCTTTCCAGATTTTTTTCTTGTGATTAATTTCTAGTTTCATTGTGTTGTGGTCAGAAGAGATGCATGGTATAACTTCAGTCTTTTTTAATTTGTTGAGACTTGTTTTGTGATCTAATATGTGATCTATTCTGGAGAGTGTACCATGTGCACTTGAAAAGAATGTGTATTCTGTTTTAGGATGGAATGTTCTGAGTATATCTATTAAATCCATCTGGTCTAGTGTATCATGGAATCACATTTTTTTTAAAAGATTTTATTTATTTATTTGAGAGAGAAAGAGCACATGCAGGGGAAGCAGCAGGCAGAGGGAGAGGGAGAAGCAGGCTCCCTACTGAGCAGGGAGCGTGATGAGGGACTTGATCCGAGGACTCCAGGATTATGACTGGGCTGAAGACAGACGTTTAACAGACTGAGCCACCCAGGCGCCCCTGGAATCACATTTTTTAATAAAAAGAAAAGTTGGTACCATCCAGCTAATTAATAAATCTTCGCCTTAGTCTAAGCAATTACCTTTTATTTTATTTTCATAGTGTTTTTATTAAAAATGTCAGAAACACTGCCTTTTGCCTACAATTATAAATCCCCTTCTGAATTTCTGAAGTGCTAGATGAGAACAGTTGATTTTAGAAAAAACAAACAACAAAAAAAAAAAATCTCTAAAACACTGCTTAAAACAAGTCAGAAATCTAATACAATGTCTTTAAAATTTAAAATTGATGAGCTAACTGATTTTCTTGATATATTTAGTTAAGTACTTTTTTCTCTGTTTTATAATTTCAGAAAAGATCCTAACATTTCCCTGCAATTTATTAAAAACACATAGTCTCATGTTGGTAATCTACCACGGCAGACAGTATTTTTATATTGTATTTAAAATGTACTAAGCTAAAGATGAATCATGGTCTGGGTTTTTCTAGATTTTCAAATTGTAATTAGGTGCATTTTTTCTTCCTTTCTTTTAAAAACAATTGACAGAAGAGATGACTGAACTAATATAAATATTTTAGTGACTAGAGATAGAATTGAATACTATCATTAAATAAAATTGTAGGACTAGGGGTGCCTGGGTGTCTCAGTTGGTTAAGTGTCCGGGTCTTGACCTCAGGATTGTAAGTTCAAGCCCCGCATTAGGCTTCATGCTGCTTTAAAAAAAATTGTAGGACTAAAGTCTATTCTTAGTTTTCATATGCTTTAGTAAAATAAATTATTAATAAAATTAATAATGTATATTATAAGTATTTCCTAATGAGCAATTTTTTCACTAGATGTTTTTAACTTTTAGGGAAATCCTTGTTAGACCTCAGATATAAACATTTCCTTTTTCTGAAATTTCCACACATTTTTTTATTAAGTATAATATGCTTAAACTTGTCATTTGGGACAGTATTAGGAGAATATATATTTTCTTCCACCTCAAACTATTTTACTATATTTTCCATATTTTCAAAAATACTTTAAAGTTTTTGGAAAAGGAATACATGTATAATGGTGTGGATTTTTAAGTATACTTTTGTGTACAAATATTGAGACATGGGAGATGGAAAACAAAAACTGAACAAAACACACTCACCAGCAAGATCTATGAACTTTATAATGTTTAATAAATACCAGAGTAGCACTTAGCTTTTTGAACTTAGTTTAAAATACTGTCATAGATAAGTACTAACCAAGAGTCAGAACTACAACTATCTTTTCCCCTTCTTTCTCTAAATTTCTGAGGGAAAAAGGATGTCCTGTGTTACTATCAATTCATCTATTTAACTGAAAAATCCTGATAACAATTGTCCATTTTCACTTAGCATGGACATTTATCAGGAAGCTACATGACATCAAAGAAGAGTCAACATAACAAAAAATTTAAAAGTAAAGAATATGATGAGTACAGTACGTACAGTGATGACAACTTCGGTACCTACAGTCAGGAAACAGAGGAAGATTTTGCCAGTCAGCTGAAACAATACAGACAAGCTAAAGAAACTTCAACTACTGCTTTAGGATCATCATTTTCTAAAGAACCAGGGAAAAAACAAAGAATGAAAGTTCAGCAAGGTAAGTGTGAAATTGTCAGTCTGTCTTTGAGTATGAGAACCTTATTACAACAGGTAGCTATGGAGTAACAACCTAAATTTCTCAGTCCTTTCTCAAGATCAGCTTATTCCCATGGTTCCTGAATTTGTTTTTATTTTATAGACTTTGAGAACAAATATATTTTATATAAATATATATATATTTATATAAATATATATATTTATTTTATAGACTTTGAGACTGCAAATATTTCAGTCTCCATGGTATCTTAATATTTGAATTAGAAAGATATGTTAATATTTTTAAAGCATATAAAAATGTAAAACAACTTTCCCATTATGTTTTTTCCCTTTCCTTGTATAATGATATCAGTATACTGAAAAAATGGCTTACCTTTTTCAGTTGTTTCTGTTACTCTATGCATTGCTTTATATTTTAGACATGTAAAGACAGAATTCTGAGGAGTTATTCTTTTATTAGACTTTAAAAGATGGTGATCATCTTTGCTGTGCAAATGTACTTATATTTAGGATTATGGGTATCCTTCAAGATTGGAAATAAAAACATAAACTAAAGAAATTTCTGGAGTGATCATCACTTCATCTGCTGTATCGAGGCACATGATCCCTGGAGAGGCCAGGGCAAGTTGCCATAGAAACTGTGGGTCACATAAAAGTCAAATCAACCTTATGAATTGTCCCCTCAATGTCTGCTTCAAGAAAACTGGAGCAAGATGAGGCTGAGATGAAGAAATTAGCCCCAAACCCAATGTTGCTATACTTTCTATATTGTTGAAAAAAGGAATCAGTTATGAGCAAATGTGATTATTTTTGTGACTTTATTTTTTTCTTGATTTCTTAGCAAAATTCCTTTGAAAAATATGAACCCAGGCTTTGCTGACCTAAAAAGGAAAGGCATTTGTCTGTGCATATGCTATTGTAATTAGTAAGTTTGTTCCTGAAGTCTAGACATAGTGGTGTCAGGAATCATTCCACTTGGGGAATAAGGGAACATAGAGAGGTTTTGCTCATCCATTCCCACCTGGGGTTTTCCCTTTCAAGCTCTTCCTGTTTGTTCTGTTAAAGAATTGAGTATTCTTTTATTTTTGGTATTCATTTTCCCCCCTTAGTTATGAAAGTAATATATGGTCAAATGCAGAAAACTTTTTCTATGTGTGGAAACAATAACCCAACAAAGATCAAAGATAAAACAAAAGTAATTTGGATCCTTACACGCAGAAATAATTACTATAAATAGTTTTGGTGTACATTCTTCCAGAATTTTTCTGACAATTATTTTTAGCAAAGAACTATGCGTACTGTTTAACTTGTTTTTTCCCTTAACTATGAATTGTATCTCAGTCATTCTTATGTTAATGAGTAGCTTTTAATGCCAACATTGTATTCAATTAAATAGATATACCATAATTTGTCAACAGATTCTTAGGTTTGTGTAATCACTTGAGATTTAAGTTGCACCCAGTTTTTTCTTTTAATTCTGTGATTAACCCTGTGTATTTATACCTGTGTCAAAGAACATCTTCACAGTATTTTTTTCTCAAGAATAAATTCTGAAATGCAGAATTAAATCAAAAGATATAGCCACACATTTGAAGATTTTTGATCCACATACCAGGTTGATTTCCAAAAAGTTGGTAGACCAATTTATAACACCCCACCAGTATGTGGAAATGCCAATTTCTCCAAATCCCTACCAATACTATTCTTTGAGGTAAAAATTGATATGTTATTTTAAAATTTTTAATTTCTCTGATTTCTTTTAATAAAGTAAAACATTTTTTCATATATTTATCTGCTGTTTTGTAGATTTAAGATCACTTAATATGTAAGAAAATGTATTAGTTGAATGTGACTTTGGTAAAATGAGAAATGACTCTGTATAGTAACTTACTATCCTAATACATAATTTTTGCAATTGCAGATACTTTTAAATGCCAAGTTTTTTAAAAGTAAAAGACAGGTATAAATTTTACTTGAAAATACATGTGATACCTACTCAGAATTATCACTAGAAACTCAGTTTGGTCAAATTAACCACTAATACCTACAATGTCTTCCTTAAGGATGAATATAATATTTAATTCTCTTAAAAACAGAAAGGATTGTTATTTCTTATTCTGAGGAAAATTGAAAAGAACAAAACTAGCTTTGACTTCTGTAGCCATGTGTATTCTTGTGCCCTGCCCTCCCAATAGCCCTTAAAAAAAAAAAAAAAAAAAAGAATGAGAAGCACTACCTGGAAAGTAAAATGTAAAGCTATAATTAATTTTTTTCATTGACTCTAGAAAGGAAGAAAAAGAATGCACTGTATATTATAGACTATTTGAAATATGCTGTTCCCTATAAACTAATAGATTGAGGGGTGTGTTGTTTTTCTATGATATTTGAAGTACATTTTAACTCTTTTAGGTATTGAACAGAGGGTTAAAAGTTTTAATGTTGGTCGTGGACGTGGTTTGCCGAAGAAAATCAAACGCAAAGACCGTGGGGGAAGAACCAATAAAGGGCCTAATATTTTTTCAGGAATGGATGACTATCAAGAGGTACTGAGAATTTATAGATAATGAGGAGAGCTTTTCCATCTTTTAACCTGTTTGGCCGCAGAGAAGGCATCGTGATTTTAATGCTACTTTCCTAGTAAATGAAAATTTTCCAGCTAAGATCAAAAGAGTATAAATAGATTCTAAAAAAAAAAAGAATTGTTTTAATTAGTCAAGAAACTGTATAGAGATGCAAATTTAGGTGACCTTGAAATAAAATTAATGTGTTCGAAAGCACCTCAAAATAAAAGTGGTATGTCAGAAAGCAGAAATGTGACTCTAGTAGTTCTCTGTTGTACTTTTTGTTCCTAGGAGTCATCTTCCCCAGATGCAAAGGGCAGTGTAATGCTAGTAGCTCAATATGAAGCATCACTAATAAGGGACATACTATAGTAGTAAATGAACTTATTAGAACTGAAAGCATTGAAAGAGAAGAAAAGGCAATATAAATGGTTGGAAAGATGAACTTGTGTACCTTGTGTATAGTAGATATTGAATAAATATATGTTAATTGAATTTTGAACATGTACATTGCAGCCTTGTTGCCACTCTTGGGATTAAAGTGGTCCAAATCCAGTTTTCTGCCACTGTTCCAGTAAGACTGATTGAATTATATAGAGCAAGGGTAGGTTATTAAAAGCTACAACCTTGAGTGAGAGCAAAGGGATAGCAATATATTGTAATTTGAAAATGCTTGGTTTTCTCATGTCTGGGTTTAAAGATAAGGGGCAAAGATTTCTTAATATGTACTCCTTAGTTAGTATACTGTTTAGGGAGATGTTAATAAGTATGACCTAAAAAAAGAAGTTCAGGCCCAAATAAATTTGTGAAACCCAGCACATTCCAGTCTACTCTTGGGGATTCTCAGTTGACATTAATGTATTAAAGACTTCTTGCAACTTAGGTATAAAAAGTCTGTTTTACTTTGTTCAATCCATTGTTTTCATATTTTACTTGACCCGGAACATCCCCCCCCCACCCCTTCCCAATTTATTAACATTCATTGAGCCACTCACTGTTCCACTCAATAGCAGCTATGGAAACAAGCTTAGAATTTCTGAGTGATTGTAACCTGCCTGTTCATTTTCCTACACTCCTCTAGAATGTGCTGCTTTCCATAGACCAAGTTAATATGAATGCTGTCTGAAAGTAAGCTTTCTCCTATATCCAATAGGTACACACTATGCTTGGAAAAAAAATTAGCTTCCAAGAAAGTGTGGCTTTGAACAAGTTACTACCTATCTCTGAGCTTCGGTTTGCTTAATTTGTAAAATGAAAGTATGGTATTAAATTAACTCTAAGGAGATCTTCAAGCACTAACATGTTTACAGATCTGGATTGCAACTAAAAGATTCCTCATCATGTTGTAGAAAATCAGAATAAATTATTTCTTTTGCGTTCATCAGATTTAGAATATTTTTCCTTTTGTTTATTAAGATTAAAATGTTATCAGCTGTGTCAGTTTATTGGCTGTCAAGAGAGATTTCTTGTTATGATTCCAGAAACAACCAGGAGAGTGCCAGAGCCCAAGCAAGTAGCTCATATTCGGGAGTGGTCTGGGGGAAACCTATCCAGGTTAGAGTGAACATGCCAGAGTGGCCAACATAGATCCATTTCCATCCTTTCCAGGGAGTGTGAGATCCTCCAAAAGCCAGATAAATTCACAGATACTTGTATGTCCACAAGAACTGTCTTGAACACTCAAGGGTGGTCATAGGACAAGCAAATTTTTGATAGATTTGAAGGACTTATTTATTCTATCGGCCATTAAACTGCTTAATTTTTTTTGTATTTGTAACAGCTGCTACATTTTCTGTATAAATACATACTATTTTGCTGGCAGATCTTTTCATTCCCTCTTCCTTATATATTTTTAAAAATATTTTATGCTCTTGTTCCTTATGCCAATATAATACATCTTCTAGAGTAAATACATTTTAAAATAACCAAGTAGGTAGTTTAGTTTTCCCTCTCTCCATCTTTCCTTTCTCTCCCTCTTTTTTTTTCCTCCCTCTTTCTTGAATTGAAGTGTTTTCTTAGAGGTAGTGTGATACAGTGCAAAGAGTTCTACCCTGACTCGCCATATGACTCTTGGCAAGTCACTAATTTCTCTAATCTTCACTTTTCACATTTGTCTAGTGAGGGTGATGAACTTTATAAATGACTTCTGTGGTTCTTCCAACTCTTATATTACAAGAGATCTTAAAGATAGAGGACATTTGCTTCTATAGGCTTAGACTTAAAAGATCAGATCTTCTAGGCATGTTATTTTGTCCTAAAATTTTGTTAAAGTTGCTTTAGATTTTCTAGAGTATCTTGATTATAATTAAGTTTCTCATGGTTATGGATACTGATATACTTTCTACTCATTTAAACTAAACTAAACTAAAAAACAAATCAGAAAAACCCGCTATCCTCTATTAAAACAATGAGGCACATCATTAGAAAGTAACATAGAATGAGTTACTGATGAAATAAAGGTACAACTTGGTGCATTTTTCAGAGTGGTTTTGGGTTTTTCTGGTGATTACCTAATATTTTACTTTTTAATTTCAGTTACATTCTTCAAGTTGGCCTGTTGATTTTGTATAATGCATTCTCCTTGGCTTCCTATTTTATTATAGCCATCATTCTTTGTACAGAAGGCATATGTGAGCTGGTCATTTATATCTACTTGTTCTAAATGAGCCTGGAAATAGAAAATATTTGTGAGTCAAACTCACATAAATTTAAGACATTTTAAAGGATCCTATCAGAGAATAGTATAAGCAATTTCACTGCGTTTTTCCTGGGGCAATTCCGTATACTTATATTTTTAAAAAGAACTTATAGGATTATCTGTTTTCTTGGTATTTTTGTACCTTTTTTCTCAGAATTCTTGCAGTAAAATGTGTATTTCAAACGCAAGCACTGAGGATCAGATTTAAGAGTAGCCATCTCTTGCCTCCGGTGTTTACTGTGAGGCAGTTTCCTATTTTCAGTAGGTTGTGTTTTGTTCTCCATCTCCTAGCAAATTGAAGGAAGGGAAACAAATCAAATTAGAAAAGCAAATAGTTATTGTGAGCTCCTGCTGTATACAAAGCATGGTGCATACCAGGTTTTTGAAAAGCAGTGCTGTTTTATAGAACTTACGAATGTAAGTCCTGAGCATGGCTAAGCGTCATTCGCTTCTTACTCAATCTTCTAGTACTCAGCAAAAGTTGGATAGGGGTCTAAGGAGAAAGGAAGGAAAACAGGTAGGGCTGTGAGATTTTCTACCATATACTTCTTTTTGTTATTCTTTAAAAGTTAAAGGAAATACATCCTCCCTTTTTTTTTTCCCCAAAGGAAGTACGGAATAACCACACATGCAAAAAATCTCTATTTTGGGGGAGATCCATCTAGAGACATACACTCTTAAACATGGGCGTATATTCTTTTAGTCTTTTCTCTTTGTCTTTATTATTATAAAATTCAGATCAATTTTCTACTTAGTAAACATTTTCTTATATCCCTAAATTGTCTTTCCATCTCATCCGTTTGTATTGATTACATACTAATCTACCACTGATCGGCATCATAATGTATTTGACTGGTCTCATTGTTTGGGATGTGTGGAGTAGTTCTAGGTGTCTGTCTGTCGTTTTATCATGTAAAGTAATTCTGCAGTAGTTATTTTTGTGAATAAATGTGTGTGTGCCTCCCTGATAATTCCTTCAGAATACTTCTGAAAAGTACAAATTTTTTGTTAAACAGTATGGATATCGTAAATCTTTTATAACATAGCTATCAACAATCACAAGAATGCACATTTAACATCTTTGCCAACAGAATATTATTGTTAATTTTCAAGCTTTTCATAATTTTATTTTTAAAAAGTAGTTGTACATCCTCTTTAAAATAGAAATAGGGTTCTTTGCGACCACTAGTAGCAATGAGCAGTGTATTATAAGCCTATCTCTCTAAATAAATGAATAGCATCTGAATGTCCCCTCTTGACCACTTTAAATAGTAATTTGTACTGCTTTCCCAATCCATTTGACTATCCATTTTAGTACATATTTAATATTTCATATGTTGTATTCAAATTAATTTTTCTTTCTTACAGTATAGTAAACCAGGGAAAAAATGGAAGGTTATGACTCAGGAATTCATTAATCAGCACACAGTGGAACACAAAGGAAAACAAATCTGTAAATACTTTCTGGAAGGGAGATGTATTAAGGTAAATTTTCGGGGGGGCTATCATAAATCATTTTAACTTCCAAAATAGTCTTTAAAATGTAGAGTCTTTTGAGGGGGTGGTTAGTTTTTTTCATTTCTCATACAGTTGTAATAATAAAGCTGGTTCTTCAAAGTGTATCTTTATATCTTCATAAATAATAAAGCTGGTTCTTCAAAGTGTATCCTCAAAGTGTATCTATGGAAATACTGTATATCAGAGCTCATTTAATTATATTCTGGGACAGTAATATAATTTGTTGAAATCAGATTTTTTTAACAAACACATAACGCTGACTGTGTGGCAAGTACTGTTCAAAGTGGATTACAATATTAAATGTTTTAATCTTTACAGCAAGCCTATTAAGTAGTTACTGTTATTATCCCCATTTTAAACACGGCCAGACCGGGAGGTCAAATAAGTGCCCACAGTAGCTCAGCTAGAAATGGTGAGTGCTGGTGTAATCCAGGCAGCAGCTGCTGGGGCCATGCTCACTGCGCTGCCCCTGTACATAGCCACATCCGCTGTCTTGGGCAAGACTTCCAAGGGGGTGGTTTGAATTATTAGTAGATCATTATTTAAACACTGAAGATATGGCCATAGTTCCACCATGACACACCATAGAGAATACTCAATTGTTTCTTTTTTTTCTCTTTCTTTTTTTCTTTTGTGACAGGGAGATCAGTGTAAATTTGATCATGATGCAGAGCTGGAGAAGAGAAAGGAGATCTGCAAATTTTATTTACAAGGATATTGTACCAAAGGAGAGAACTGCATTTATATGCACAATATCCTTTATTAAAAAGATGTTAACCAAAATATTGAGGTTGTAAAACATTACTGAGGTTTTTCAAAATCTCTAGAAAACCTACTTTGGTTTTAAATTTAAAATAGAATCTTCTATGGTCATATTTTTTTCTCTTGATCCTGTCAAAGTGCTGATTACAGTAATAAATTTTCTAAAACCCCTCAGGAATTCCCTGAATGTAAACCACCTGAAAATGGCATAATTTTCAATAAACTTCTGAATTTAATATTTTCTTTAGAAGTTTAAAATTTGTTTCCAAAATCACAAGATAGCTTAGCTTGTAGTTTTCATGTTGGGATATTTGACTTTAACATGACCTATTGAGCCCTTTTGTTTTCTTCATAGATAGAAGCTCTTGCTACAAAATTTATTTGCTCTGTCTACAATTTTTATTGTGTAAAGTAACAGAACTTACATAATTGACATACTATAGTATTTGCTGTAACAATTATATTTTTTCTTTAAAAAATTTTCTAGCTTAATATAGTGAGGAAGATTAAAATCTTTGACTGTTTTGCTGCATAATTGAAATATTTCATCTTAAAAATTAAATTGTCTACTCTGACATGATTGTAAAAAATTCAGTACAATATATAGTAATACAGTCTTATTGACTCAGCACAGTTATGTTTTTGGGTTTAAAAATATTAGAGTTTGATTTCACTTGGTCTATTCCTTAATATTTTTATTTACATGAATTTCCATGTAAGTTCTATCATAGTGGAGCAAAATGTTACCAAGGAGACAATTGTAAATTTTCACATGATGATCTGACTAAAGAGACAAAGAAACTTTTGGATAAAGTAAGTAATATTTTTGCACTTCAATTATTTGTTAGGTCTCACCACGGATTCATTTGACTTGAATCATGATTTGTAAATCGTATTTCATAAAAGTCTGAGAAATCAAGGATTTGTTATTTTATGTTTTAATCTATGAATGTAGTGTGTTAGAAGAGCAGACATATTGGACTAGGAATTAAGAATCTTTCATTCTTACCCTTGTTCTGCCTTTAAAAAGCTAATGTACTTTGAGAAATATCCTTTACCATTTTGAACCTCATTATCAAAAATGAGTTAGCTCTCTCTGACCCATTTTAACTTCAAAATGATATTTTTCTAATAACAAAACTGGTTTATTGACATCTTCACAGTTTTTAAATGTAAGGAAGAAAGCTTGTTTTGGAATAGTAATCTTTGCCAATCATTCTTAGGTGTTGAACACGGAAGAAGAAGCCACAAATGAAGACGAACGAGAATTAGAAGAACTGAGAAAACGGGGCATAACTCCTCTTCCCAAACCACCTCCAGGAGTTGGGCTTCTGCCAACCCCACCAGAGCATTTTCCCTTTTCTGATCCTGAGGACGATTTTCAGACAGATCTTTCTGATGATTTCAAGAAAATCCCATCTCTTTTTGAAATAGTTGTAAAACCTACTGTTGATTTAGCACATAAGATTGGGAAGAAGTAAGTTAAAATTTTCAAAAATGGCATCATTTTTCCCCTTAGAGTTCTTATTAAGAAACTAACTTGAATTCCATGTTAATCATATAATTAAACTTAGGTAGAGATAGCAGATACCTGGCATTCACCCCGATTGCTCTTCCTGCTTCCTCTTTGTCTCTGCTCTCTGCTGCATGCCATCAGTGCTTCTCTCTATGGAATCCTTAACAGCTTCAGAAACCTTTCCACATAGTAACCCTGAACGACACTGCCCGGTGGATGGAGTTGGTATTTCTCCCAATTCGTTATGAAGCTACATTTGACATTGATAACGTCTTCAAATAATGGCATTAGCATGTCTCCAGAATATTTGATTCTTTTAGAGAAATATTTCCTTGGGCTGTTAGAGGAAAACCCTTGGGTAAGCTGGATCCAGATTCGCATTTGCTAACAACACCATTCCAGTCCTGCTGTCCTTTCCCAGGGTCTGTGCACCTGGGCCTTAAGTCCCATTGTCGATTATTTTAACCCTGAACACTCAGGAAAGCAATGAGATCTCAGCCAAATGAGGAACAAGAAATCTACAGGAAATGTCACAGTTAATGTGAACCATTAAAATTATTTCTATTAAGGTCAAGAAGACAGGTATGTCCACTGTTTGGCTAATATTGTAGATCAGATCCTAGCCAATGGAAAAAGAGACAGATATAATAGATATAAAGATTAGCAATGGAGAGGCAGCTCATTATTTGAGTGGTTTCCCTCAGTAAACCTGAAGGAATCAACTGACAAAACTATTAGAAATAGTAATTAAATTATAAAATGTCCAGAAAGAAGAAGAATCAAAACCTAAAGGTCTTTTTATATGCCAGCAGCAATCGATTAGAAATTGGGAAGTTGTATGTTTATATAGTGTAATTCCTAATTTTGTTATATTTAAAAAAAGGTCTGTGTATGCCTAGAAAAAGTCTAGGAGAGAACAAATCAAAAAATGTATCTTTGGGTGGCAGGATTAGAGGTGATTCTTATCTTTGTACTTTTCTGTATTTTTCAAAATATCTGTAAGGTTTAGAATAGCTGATAGTGTCAATTAAGACTGTGGGCTAAAATGAAGGCAAGATGCAGATATTGGTGTTTTCATTTGGAGATAATGTAGAATAAAGGGCTTCTTAAAAACACGTTCTGATAGTGGGAAAAAACATGTAACCAATACATATTTAAAAATATTAACATTCTTGTTTGCCTCTTTTCTTTGAACTAAGAAATATTATTCTTTCTGTCTACAGGCCACCAGCATTTTATAACAGTGCCTCACCACCAGGACCACAGTTTCAGGAAAGCAGCCCACATCCTCAACATATTTACAGTTCTGGATCAAGTCCAGGTCCTGGACCTAATATGTCTCAGGGACACAGCAGTCCTGTGATGCACCCGGGCTCCCCGGGACATCATCCTTGCGCAGCAGTGCCACACAGCCCACCTTTGCCACCTGCTCCACCTGGAATTTTAGGTCCTCACGGTCAAGCTGGAGTGCTCATTCAGCCAGATGCACCTTTGACACCACCGAGCATGAGTGGTGCTTACCATTGCTCGGGCTTTCCAGAACACATGATGAAAGTACCTAGAGAGAACCACTGTTCTCCAGGTTCCTCATACCTGCAAAGTACTGGGGAAATGCAGCTCAATACCGATTATGAGTCCCTACAAAACCCAGCTGAATTTTATGATAATTACTATTCACAGCATGCTGTACATAATTTTCAGCCACCCAATAACCCTGGTGGTAAGTTTACCTTCTCAGATAACTCTTTTTTTTTTTTTTTTTAAGATTTTATTTATTTATTTGACAGAGATAGAGACAGCCAGCAAGAGAGGGAACACAGGCAGGGGGAGTGGGAGAGGAAGAAGCAGGCTCATAGCAGAGGAGCCTGATGTGGGGCTCGATCCCAGAATGCCGGGATCACGTCCTGAGCCGAAGGCAGACGCTTAACCGCTGTGCCACCCAGGCGCCCCTCAGATAACTCATTTTTAACTTAAAATCTTTGGAGTTCTCTATTTTTTGTTAAAAAAATGGTAAGAATGTATGTTTTTAATAAAGCTTAGTAAAATGTAATGAAATTTAAGCCATAAGATAGATTTTAAATTTAGCCAAACATTTGCTACACCAGAACTTTAGATAGTTTTAAAAAAAAATATTTACAATTGGGCACCTGGGTGGCTCGGTTAAGCATCCACATCTTGGTTTCAGCTCAGGTCATGATCTCCGGGTCATGAGATCAAGCCCCGCATCTAGCTCCACGCTCAGCATGGAGTCTGCTTGCCTCTGCCTTTCCCTTCCATGCTCACTCTCTCTAAAATAAATAAAATAAAATCTTTTTTTTTTAAGATTTTATTTATTTATGTGACAGAGGGAGAGACACAGTGAGAGAGGGAACACAAGCAGGGGGAGTGGGAGAGGAAGAAGCAGGCTTCCCACCCAGCAGGGAGCCCGATGCGGGGCTCGATCCCAGGACCCTGGGATCGTGACCTGAGCTGAAGGCAGACGCTTAACGACTGAGCCACCCAGGTTCCCCAATAAAATAAAATCTTTAAAAAATATTTACAATCACATAATAATTTGATAATTGAATGTAGTTATTATTAAAGCTTCAGTTTCTTATAACTGACCGTGGTACTCTCTAGTGGAGTTCTGTGCTAAATCGGTGTCTGTGTCTTCCTGTGTTATGTGTATAGATGGGATGTGGCATGTTGACTTTGCCCAGCATCAGGCTCCCATTGTTCAAGACTCCCCTAACCGTGGGAGTGGATCTGATGGCAGCAGCAACACGACAGGCCACAGCTCCCTGCCTGCACCGGGCCTCCTCCCTGCAGTGCAGAGAGCTCTTTTTCTCAGACTTACTCAGAAGTACCAAGAAGAAGATGAACCAAGCAGCACCCAACCTCAGAGGGCACCAAGCAAGGAAGAAGGTGTGTCAGGTGTTATGATGATAGCATCTTACTTTGGATTACTCAGTTCCTAAAATGCTCTTGAATAGGTTAAAATTTGAAAAATGAGTTCCTCTGAACTCTGTTCTATTTCCGGTTTACCTTGTAGCTCCTGTCTGCTTGGAATTGATTGTGGTTTCCAGTGCCATTAATGCTTTAGTAATTAATTGCGAAGAGTTTAACCTGAAGCAGTGAGTAGATCTGAAGCTATAGTGCGAGGCCTGGCTGAAGCCCTTTATATGGAAGAAGGAAATAGAACAGGAACTGACATCTTCCAGTTCAGGAATTTTGACTTCTAGCCCAAGTTTAAAATGCTTCAGGTATTAGAGAAGTTTTTATGGGCATAGGCTGTATACTTAAGATTCTACTATATTATGAAGGAATATTATTTTTAATATAAAAGATAATGTGGAAACCTCAAGTTTACCTTAGTGTTTTTGATATTGATAAGTATACAGCAGTTAGTTAATTCAGTTAAGGAGAGAAAGCTTAATGCATCCAGTTCTTCTTACAAATTACAAAATTAGTATGTTTGCCCATTCTCTTTTATGTATATATATTTTTTATTAAGTAAATTGCACGGCCAACATGGGGCTCAAATCCATGACTCCAAGACCAAGAGTCTCATGCTTCACCAACTAAGGCAGCCAGGTGCCCGTTTGCCCACTCTTAAGCATAAAATTTATAAATTTGTAAAACTAGATAACATTAGATAGCTACAAGTTATGATATAAACATTATCTGTTACCTTTTCAAAGAAGGTAGCATTAACCCTTCATTTATTTAACATCACAGGGAAAAGAAGGATTCCCAATAAGTTAATTTCCTGTACAATTTATGTTTGTTCCTTAAAGTGCTAAAACTTAATTTTAAGAAAAAACAATTTTAATGATAATCTTTCTATAAAGTCTTGCAAAGATTTACGTTTTCATAAACAAGAAAATTACAATTTTTCTGGATATAAAATTTTGTACTATAATAATATAATTGGTGATGTTTTATGAAGGTTTTTTCTCTGTGTCCAGAAAAAATTAAATTCAATTAACGTATAGTGTATTACTAGTTTCAGAGGTAAAGTTCGGTGATTCATCAGTTGTATGTAATACCCAGTGCTCATTATATCATGTGCCCTCCTTAATGCCCGTTACCCAGTTATCCCATCCCCCAACTCCCCTCCCCTCTGGCAGCCCTCAGTTTGTTTCCTACGATTAAGAGTCTCTTATGGTTTGTCTCCCCCTCTGATTTCATCTTGTTTTATTTTTCCCTCCCTTCCCCTATGCTCCTCTGTTTCGTTTCTTAAATTCCACGTATGAGTGAGATCATATGATCATTGTCTTTCTCTGACTTATTTCACTTAGCATACCCTATAGTTCCATCCATGTCATTGCAAATGGTAAGATTTCATTCTTTTTGATGGCTGAGTAAAATTCCTTGGTGTGTATGTGTATGTGTATGTATGTATGTATATATATATATGTGTGTGTGTGTGTGTGTGTGTGTGTGTGTATACACACACACATATATACCATTATCTTCTTTATCCATTCATCTGTCAGTGGACATCTGGGCTCTTTCCACAGTTTGGCTATTGTGGACACTGCTGCTATAAACATTGGGGTGCAGGTGCCCCTTTGGATCACTACATTTGTATCTTTGGGGTAAATACCTAGTAGTGAACAGCTAGGGGGTTTTTTTGTATGTTTGTGTTCATTTTTATTAATTTTAATGCCCTTATAGTTTTAATCTATCCTTTGATAAAAAGCTGATACAAAGCTTTTAACTGTCATTTCTTATCTAATATCTCCTTTCCATTGGCCTATCTCTACTGGTATGTTTTCCTTCTGTTCTATATTCATTCTCATTCCAAAAAGGATTTAAGATTGCTTATGAAATATATTGATATGGGGGCGCCTGGGTGGCTCAGCTGTTAAGCGTTTGCCTTTGGCTCAGGGCATGATCCCAGCGTTCTGGGATCGAGCCCCACATCAGGCTCCTCCGCTGGGAGCCTGCTTCTTCCTCTCCCACTCCCCCTGCTTGTGTTCCCTCTCTCGCTGGCTGTCTCTCTCTCTGTCAAATAAATAAATAAAATCTTTTAATATATATATATATATTGATATGAGAGAATAAAATAGCATTTCCTTTTGTGGGTCCAATTTTTTTTTTAAAGAGAATCTTTTTTTTTAAGATTAAGGCCCAAAGTGTTCCCATAAAGTTAAAGTATATAAATTTCAGGATGTCAGTTTTGTTATTTTTACTTTTAAATGTTTAAATAGCTAATATATTCACATATGTCAAACATCTAAAAATATAATAAGCTATAAATGACAAATCTCTACATCATCCCTCATTTGCTTGGTTCCCATTGCTTCCTTAACCAGTACTGTTAGTGTTTTGTTTTCTTTCCAGAATTTTTTTTCTTTTTTTTTTCCTTTCTCCAGATTTTTTAAAAAAATATTTCATCCTCGTTATCTTGATAAATCCAGAGCTATGAAGCCTAAGTATTACTTGAATTAAAGAGATCCAAAACATTTTAGTATTCTTTTCCAAGAGTATTTTCTCTTCTTCCCCCACTCTATCATACTACATACACTTTTGGCCAGTCCGAATGAAAGGTCCTGACTTCTTCCTGAATGGAAGGACTTTACACATACTCTAATATCATACCTCTTTCTTAATAGGGCACAATGACTAATTTGATCATTGTCATTCCATATCTAATTTTATTCCAGTGTTGAAACTCTGGCATTTCTATGATGCATTTTCTTGAAGTTAGACTGCACTAATTCCGGAAATTTTAAGTGTTTTTTTTAATTATCTTAATTAAGGTCAAATATGAATGCTTCATTCTTTACAGTAAGTTTTTGTCTGTATTTAGATGATACTGTTAACTGGTATTCCAGTAGTGAAGAGGAAGAAGGAAGCAGTGTGAAGTCAATCCTGAAAACATTACAGAAACAAACAGAAACTTTCAGGAATCAGCAACAGCCTTCCACAGAGCTCAGCACTCCTACTGACCCAAGACTGGCTAAAGAGAAAAGCAAAGGAAACCAAGTTGTTGACCCTCGACTTAGGACTATCCCAAGGCAAGACATGAGAAAATCTTCTGAATCTACCCCACTGGATCTTAGGCTTGCGTGGGATCCCAGGAAATTGAGAGGGAACGGAAGCGGTCATGTAGGATCTTCTGTTGGCGGAACAAAGTTTGATTCACATCACGCAAATGCTGGCTCTGTCAAACACAAGAGAGGAGATGATGATGATGAAGACGCAGAAAGAGAATTGAGAGAAAAAGCTTTCTTAATACCTTTGGATTCTTCCCCTGGCATAACGCTCCAGGATCCAAGGTCACAGCTGAGGCAGTTCAGTCACATTAAAATGGATATTATCCTAACCAAACCCAACTTTGCAAAACACATCGTGTGGGCTCCAGAAGACTTACTTCCAGTCCCTTTACCTAAACCTGACCCAGTATCTTCAATCAATTTACCTCTGCCCCCTCTTATCGCTGACCAGAGGCTCAATAGGTTATGGAGTACAAAAAGTGATCTTCATCGGAACACGGTGCCCATTGATTCAAAATCAGCAGCCAAAGCCAAAGTGAACACCACAAACAGAGAAGGCTACCTAGAACAATTTGGAGACTTACACAGTTCAGGAAGTAAATTAGGAGATCCTAGGCTGCAAAAAAATTTTGATCCTAGACTTCATAGACTGCACAGTACAGAGTCCCACGCAGCGGTTATGAAGGACTCACATACATTAAAGGGCACCCCTCACTTAGCCAGATCTAACCCTGCCTCATCCCAGCCCTCAGGGGCAGCGACTAGTAGTTCTGGGCCGGGGGCTTTGCCTCCATATGCCCCTAAACTCTCCTCTTCAGCTGGCCTTCCCCTGGGAACTCCAAGTTCAGTTCTTAGTGGCATTAGTTTGTATGACCCTAGGGAGCATGCTTCACCGTCTGCATCAGAGCTAGCAACAGAAAATCCAGAGAACCAGAAAAAAAGTGGTGGTTTAAAGAGTAGTGAGAAAAATGAGCCTTCTGGAGAAGCAGTCCTGCCACAGAAAACCAGTGCGAACGTGGAAGTCGCCGCGGATGGGCCGGCTGACCCACAGGCTGATAGTCTCAGGAGTCCTGGTGTGGTTCAGGTCCCAGCAGTGCACAGTCTTCCTATTCAGGCATTAACAGGCTTAATTAGACCCCAGTACAGCGATCCAAGGCAGTCCAGGCAGCCAGGACAGATGAGCCCCACCCCAGAAAGTGATCTCAGTAAAGAACCAGATGACAAATCTCTGAAAGAGGTTTTTAAAACTTTTGATCCAACTGCTTCACCATTTTGTTAGCTATCGTGTAATTAAGCAATTCTTTTCACTCTGTGACTGTTGCAGTCCTCTGCTGTTTTGTAACTGGTTTACCTCTATAGTTTATTTATTTTTAAATTATAAATACTTTTCAGCTGCTAGTATCAGAACCACATGAAGTTATATCCTCTAAAGCCTGTGGTATTTTATATAATATTTTTATAACTTTAAGAGACTGTAGTAATTGACATAGAAACCTATATATCATGTTAGCTTCGGTAAAAGTACTTTTATCGTAAATAAACCATCATGAACTCGACACTCTGCCCAAGTGTATGCCAGTCGTCTTTCATAATCCATGTTTAGATAAATGATTACCACTTTTATATGGTTGTTAGTTTCAAGCAATATGATGTACATTACTTTTGAGCAACAACAGTATTTTGACTAGGGTCTTCTCTATTTGTCAACACAGAATTGATTAATATGTAATGCTAACTGCTAACTAAAATGTAAAATGAAGTAAAGAAAACTTTTTAAAATCACAATCAGCAGAGCAGTTCGTGTTTAAGGGCATCACTTTTATTAGTATTGGCAATATTATTTGTGTAAATGAAGCATTTGAATGTCATATCTTTTAAAAGTATTTTATTGCATACTGTATCATAGCAGTTGGAGATACATAGATTGTTTTTGCTAACGTGAAAAATCCCCCAAGTTCTCTAACATAACTTTTTAAATTTGATTTTTCATATTAAATAGTTCTGAGTTCTTGCTGTGTTACATCGTGAGGTTTATGTGTTTCAATGTTTTTTGTCTTTAGCAGCATAATTTATATTACTTTTTCAAATGATGTAGCTGCAATAATTGTATTCATCATGACTTTGGTAATTTTTAACAAAATTTTAAAAGATCCAGTGACAGTCTGTAGTGATTATTGCATTGATAATGTTTTAAATGTCCAGGTTCTATATTTTAAATAGCAAGAAAACACAGAGATGGCATAATCAACTGTATACAGCTACCAATAAAGAAGCTCTTTCAGATCTCTCCTGACTGGCATTCTGTAACAGAAGAGACTGCCTGGTGTTTTAAATGTTTTCATAGTTTGGAAATCCCCGAAATTGATTAGAAATTGTATTTTTATGAAAAATAATTTGTATTCATTCTTGTGTCTTTTGTGCAGTATATAAATAATGGCAGCCCTATTTGTTTTATACATATATTATTTATAACAGAAACTGAGTATTACACTGATATCCATATCTTGAACTGGACGCGTTGACTGCATTTGCTGGTAACAGCTCCAATAAGGAACTTGAGACGGAGCATTTCACTCTAAAAGATAATGCAAGTGAAGAAAGTTGGTCCTTGGATGAAAATAACTACGCTTGAGAAGTAATCTCAAAAATATACAGCAAAATATTTCTGTGGGAACCTAACACTCAGCTAGCATATGGTTTAATATCAATGCATATTTTTTCTATTCACTTCATTTTTTTTTTTTTTTTTTTGCTTTGATTCCATGCTTAAATGGGGTTGCAGCTAAGTGAATAGGAACTCTGCTTATCTAAGAAGTTCACGGTGCTCTAAGTGGAAGGACAGTTGTTCAAGGGGATGTGAATTTTTACTATTTATACTTTGGTTACATTGTTGCCTAAAATGGCTCTGGATAACATTTTTTGGTTAAAAAATGCACTTTAAAGCCACCATAGAAAGTATTTTCTGATTTACTGCCCACATGAACTTCTATTGTTAATTGAAAAGTCAATAAGTGGTTAAAACTGACAGAAAAAAGTATGTGTGTATGTATACACACATACACTTATATACGTACATATATATAATACTACTTTATCAGGAAAAGATCAGTAAAATTGCTGAGTTTTAGTAATTAAACTGAAATTTTTAGCAAACCTTTAATTCCCTCTTGTACTTTATAATTACATTAAGTAATGATGTTCATATTTTAAATATTATACAAAAAAGATAATTTGGCTTGTTAAAGATCCAAATAGAATCCAAATTCTTAACAGAAGATCCTTTTTACTTAAGAGAGGTGTTAAAAGATTAATTAAAAAGTAAGGTTTAAAAATCATTAATGCAAATTATCATGTCTATTTGCTCAATATTCTTGAGTCCCTATTATGTCAGCTAGTGTACTAGACGCTATTTTATAAGAAAGCGTGGGCATAGTTTCAAATTTAACAATGTATTTTATATGAAAATGTTTTATTTATGTTTAAATTATAATTTTAATTTTTGGTCTTTTTTAATCAAGATAACTTTAGCTTAGGGGTAGTCTATCATATCCTGTCAATTGAGATTATTTTAATCTTCCTTTTTCCTTTTTCTCACCAAAATTTAATAAGTAGCCATTTTCCCTGATGAATAAGGTCTTCTTTAAGATGAATTAGTGTTTGTTAGAATCCATGTAAAGTTGATTTACACTAGCACACTGGAAAATACTTTATGTCCCTATTCTCATAAGCCAAACATTTACAGGTAACAGAAATAATTGTGTCCTAAAAGAGTCTGGATGAGACTTATTGATTGAGGTGTAACTTAACTATTCCTGCTGGTTTGTGACAGAAGGTTTATACCTGGTTACTGTGATGTCGAGTAGAATGGGGTATACATCAGAGTGTTGAACTGGAATACCCAGGTGACCATAATTTAGTTTGGACAGCTACTTTCCCACAGTTTAATGTTTAGTTTTTGCTCCAGACTCCTGTCTCGGGAGCTTTCCCAGTTAGGACTTCATTCTGAACCTGAAAGTAAACCAAATACTGGAGTGATTTCAAATTCTGCTTCAGCAATTACATCTGCTTCTGTAGGGACCCTCTGTGTTACCCAGCTGCATGTGCCAAACCCCAGAATTAGGTTGCAACTGAAACAGCCTAATTATAGGATGATGTTTGCTTAGGTTTCTGTTTGTCTTTTAACTTGCCATAAGGACTAGTTTTCCTTGCTTGTCCTACTTATATTAAGAGTGGAAGAATAGTTGATTAGTAAAGAAATCCTGTATGAGTGTACATATAAGCCACTTTGCTGAATTAATTAGAAAAAGAGAAGGAAAAGGAGAACTCAGGAGGGCTGGGGGCTTAAAGACAATGAATTCATATTCTTGTTCTGAATTGATTTGTAGGTGTCGTTTCTCAATGTCCAGTTCCTTATCTGTGAAATGGGTATAATTTTGACTGCTCACAGATTTGAGGTAAGGAGTGAATGAATTCTTAAAGTATTTTTAAATGTAAAATTGGTTTATAACTTTCACAGACGTAATCATTACACTTCCACCAGGGTACATCAAGCTGTACAAATTCCAAAATAACATCATTTGTGCGGTTCACCAATTTTATGTTGTTTCAGATGATATATATTAAAGACACAATAGAATTGCGTGAGAGGTTGTTTTAGAGAATATTAACCCATCAAGTTAGCAACTCCCTTTAACATTTTGTGTGTTGGTAAGACACAGGACTTTTGTAATTTAGAGCTGTGTGGACTAGTAGCATCTATTCAAGATCTGACCACTCTGCCCATTTTATACAAGTTGGATATTGATGGAGGGTTAAAAATGCTACGACAGTCCATGTTGCATGGTGTATTTGCTTCGATTATAACATGTGTGGTGTGGGCAAAGTGGCCAGTTTATTCATTATAAAAGCCATTGGCTCTTAGAAACGATGGAGATGTTTACTCCCACTTCTTAGTATGTATTTCTGCAAGCACATGACAATTAGTTCTTTCTGAGTGACCACTTGCTTGATAAAGGTTTCATTTTCCTTTGGTTCATGGTAACTTAAAGTTTGGAGGTTCCTAGGAACCTAAATGTGAGGTCTTGTCAAAATCCTTCCAGTTGCACAATGCAAAGTCAAGGTAGAGATGTTCTCCCTGATTTTATCCTTCTGGGCTTGGGCCTACACCTCAGAGAGGTGGTCTGTGCCAAAGGCACAGACTTGCAGGTGTGGTCTGCGGTCAAGTGGTCCACTGATAGGGCCCCTGCAAACTTTGGTAACTGGGCTTTTGTGAATATCTAAAATGAAGAGTTGTAATTATCTTTTCAGAAATGGGTTGCAACACTTGATCATATTTATGGTCAAAATTAAGTCTAGTAGGATATATAAGTCATTAGTGAGCAATTAGTTTAAATAAGGCTTAGTTTAGGAATGTAAGCTTTAACAAAATGTAACTGAACAGGGCTTGAGTGTTTAAAGCTGTTTTCCTCACGTATGCATTATGATTTAGCCTTTATGTAATGCCTTTCCTCTACGGAGTTTACTGTGATCTACAGAACCGGTTTCAGTGGCTCCCCATCACCAAGTTGCAGGGGTTTTGTTTTTGAGTATTTTATCAGCAGTGTCTGCCAGTTGTAATAGAGCCCAAATTAACCTGCTTTTCTTGGAAAGGACTAAGGACCTAAGAAAGGACTTTAGGTTAACATCAACATAATATTTAGAATTTCTAATTCTTAAATAAGAAATAAAAAGCACATTTTAAGTGGTATTATATGCTTTTGGAGGCAGGACCGGTATGTGCCTCCTTGCTTTGCTGTTTCCCCACAGCAACAAGCCTGGTTCTAGGCACAGGGTGGCTTCTTTGTTAATTGCTTGTTAACTGCTTCCCGACATCCATCCAAGTTTAGATTTCGATGTGGCAGAGCCATTCCATGATTGTACCCAAGAGTACAATTCATAAAGTATACCTCCTTCAGTAGACACAAGGCACCTACCTTCTCTCTCCTTTTTTTTCTTGCCTCCCCTCTCCCTCTCTCAACCAAACAATGTGAAGGTAGGGTTACGGCAGCTTTACTTATTAGAAGTTAAATGTTTCTACAATAATTCAGTACTCTAAGAGCCCTCCAGATTTACAAGATTACTACTTCATGATGGAAGTTTGAATTGATCAATAATTTATTCCTGTAGATCTATGCAGGATTCTTTCTATAGCCAGAAAGAACTGCATAGTCAGAGCCGTATTTTTACCTTAAAATATGTTTCTTTAATTTCTCTCTTGCCCTTCTCAAAATATCAACCACAATTCTGAAGGTATGCCTAACCTAGTGAATTTCCAGTAACATTTAATTTTTTATTTTTATCCCAACACCTTGAACGGTAATTTACTCTTTAAAGTCATGACTTGGACTCTACATTGGGTCTTGTGTGTTCCTTAATACCCTTCATTCGCCTTTGGAATAGAACAGTCATATGTTACAGTGGGCAAAATCATTGTGGGCATAGAGAAAATCTATTTCTTCAAACAAGATTGTGAGTTCTTAGACTAGTATTCTATAGTCTTGTATATCCTTGAATCTCTTGTTTTTAAAACTTTGAATTTGTCAGAAAAAGTTAACATATAGCTAACTATAGCATTTTAGAAAAATATTAGCTCTCTGAATTACCAGTCCCCACACTTCCTGGCTCATTACTGATTTTCATACTTCTGTGAGGGTATTAAGGTTAAGAGGAGCAGTAGAATTTGCATTAGCTAATATTATTTTGTCAGAGGTCTGATATATAGTTTATTGTAAAAGAATTAAATATATAGAGCCCGCCCCCAAAAAACTAGCCATGTTATTCCCAAACCTCCATTATGAGCAATATTTTAGTGTTAGTTGTCAGTGATAGACTATACATTTTATAGGCTTTTTAAATAGAGAAAGTGAAAAATTATAAACTAATCATTATTACAAGAGGTTTTTGTCCACCTCCGTTTTACAGACATTTGCCCTCCAGTTGTTTGAGAGGGAAGTCAAATAAGAGAGGAAAATATCTTTTCAAGAGGTGGAATGATATTTCCTTATAAAAGTGACAATCAAGAAGTAGTCATTTGTATACTTACTTGCCAAAGTTTTAAAAAGAATTTTACATTCCTGACCCTAAATCCCCTGCTCCCCGACCCAAGATTCAGAAAGGGCTCAGCAGAGACCCAGGTTTCCAGGGCCCAGGTCATTTTGGTTTTAGTCCAGGGCTTCTATGCCTGCACATGACAAAGGCATTGATGGCGCTGTGTCCTAGGACGCAATGTGTGTCCAGGGTGGGGGTGGGGGGGAACTGGAGGGGGACGTTCTGTGTCCAGACTTACGATCATCCATTTTCTATCAGACCCACAAGCACCATCTGTGGGCTAAAATGCAGGTCAGACCTATTCAGAATGAGGCGGGATTTTAAAACAGAGCAAAAATTTCTAGTGTTATTATTTCAATTCCCCAAGTCATATCTCAAACGTTGGGGAAATGCTGCCTTGACTGTTTCACTTTGCAAGGTTTTTGAGATCCCCATCTAGTAAGTTAACGGAACTGTTAATCTACTCTCTGTTCAAAAGTTACCAGCAGGGTGTATTTTGCCGAATTGATAAATTATTCTACTTAAGGACTAACAAATCATTTGAGAAAATCAGGAATATTATTTCTTCTCATTTACTAATAACTTTCCAAGTTACGTTCTGTTGTTGCGAGTTTCTGTAATTTTTTTCTGTGACACCTTTCTATCGTCTGACTTTAAATAAAAAGTTTTCTGATAATATCTGTCTGACACCGTGTTGCTTTTCTTTAACAAATCTTTATCATTTAAAGACAGAATACAGGGGCGCCTGGGTGGCTCAGTCGATTGAGCATTTGGTTCTTTTTTTTATTTTATTTTTTAAAGATTCTATTTATTCATTCGACAGAGAAAGAGACAGCCAGCAAGAGAGGGAACACAAGCAGGGGGAGTGGGAGAGGAAGAAGCAGGCTCCCAGCGGAGGAGCCCGATGTGGGGCTCGATCCCAGAATGTCGGGGTCATGCCCTGAGCCGAAGGCAGACACTCAACGACTGAGCCACCCAGGCGCCCCTGAGCATTTGGTTCTTAATTTTGGCTCAAGTCACGCTCCTCAGGGTCCTGAGATCAAGCCCCATGTTGGCTCTGTCTCTGTGACCAGCTGGGAGTCTGCTTGAGATTCTCTCTCTCCCTCTCCCTCTGCCCCTGCCCCTGCTCATGCATGCTCTCTCTCTCTCTCTCTTGTTCTCTCTCTAAATAAGTCTTTAAAAAATCATAAAGACAGACTACAGGGGATCATGTACTCATGTAAGAATGTACAACTGGAGCCCATCGCAGGCCTTCCTGAAAGCGAGGGATGGCAGTCCTTCAATGGCCCTTTAGTACACAGAGATTGTGCTTTACTTAGCCACACAGCTCCGTAGCATCTGAAGTCCTATTTCCTGATATTGCCTTTGTTCTGGATATGTAAGCATCTCTTACATTAGCTTACATTAATTTTTGATTAAATGATCTGAATCTGAGAGGTTGCTAGCAAATGCTCTGCTCTGCTCTTCAAGACCAGAGTAGAACACACCTCACTGCAGAGGAAGGGCTCCCAGCAATGGGGTAGGCACTTCCCTTCGAGATCGGGAGCAACAAAGAAGTGACGAATCTTGCATCCCTCAAAGGTCCGGAAGCCTCATCAAAAGATGTTTTCTGGTTTCTGTTCTAGTATGTTCAGTGGCCAAGACACACTGTCTTGAATAAGGGGGCCTAGCAGATTCCCGGATTTAATTATTGAGCAACTCTATAGAAAGGTCTTTTTTGAGAACTGGCTGTCTTGTCCTGGTGCACAGTATCCTGAGCAGTGGGACCCTGGGCAAGTCAGGACTTCCCTGAGCCTCACTCTCCTCATGGACAAAATCAGGATCCATCACTCCTTTAAGAAAGATTGTTTGAACGTTCAGCATAGGCTATTGGGTGCTGGGTTACAGCGAGGGCTAAGATGGGCTGCTTTCATAGTCTGCATTTCCCCCAATGAAACATGTATGTGAAACCCGGTCTGCAAAATGGGTAAAAGTGGAGACATTCTGGCTGAAGTTGGGGTGGGGTGCTGAATCCCACACCTACATCACCTCAAAAGAACAGGAATGCCTGTGAGAGCCCTAATCTAAGTCCCCCCACCCCCCATCCCCCACGGCAACCGGCTCATTGTAGAATGCAGCTCTAGCTATCACGGCTGCCTCTCACTGCCTTTAAAGCCCTCCGTGATTTCCCTTATCTGCCCAAAAAGTCCGAACTCTGCGGCGTAGCAGTAGTCCAGGCTCTTTTCCCCGTGCCTTCCCCCCTCTGGCTGTCAACCGCTGGGTCGGCAGAGAACAAATTGTTCTCTCTGTGGATGAGCTGAAGTTTGTCCTCTGTTGCACCTTGAGCTCTTTTCCTATTTGCCTCAATCTCCCCCGGGGACAAGGGAGGACACACAGGCTCTGTTCCTCAGCAGGGGCTCCGTCAGTAGTGACTAGGGGGAGGCAGACCGGGATCCCAAATCCGAGGCCTTCCTCCATACAGGTGGCACACTTCCAGGTCCCACAGCCTTTTCAAAAGTCTACAAAAATGTTTGAGACTTGAAAAAGAATTTCGATTTAAAAATGTTATAAGAAATCGTAAATGTGAAATGTTTAATTTTGGAAGCAAAGTTATTAAGTATTTTCATACTGTTTATAATGAATAATTATATAAGTATATATTTTACACATACATATAAGCACATCCATAAATAAATGTACACAGACACGCTTAGTGTAAAGGATGGGTGCATTTATGATGCTGGAGTGAGATCTTTAGAAATGAGAGTACTTAGGGCCTATGGAGGTCAACACAGGCTCCTGCTTCCAACCCAGAATCTAAAACCAAGAAATATCCTGGAATAGAGGAAATGGAGTTTATTCTATAAACCTGGAGCTTCACTCTTGTTAATTATGTTTCTATATCTATATCTATATATGCAAGAAAAATGGGGAGTCCATCTGCATAGTTGTCTGTGCTTTGTGAAAGATGTTTAACAGGAAGGTATTTTAGCTAGTTGTGAATAACTCCTGTGCTTTATGTATTAGTTCAGCAAATATTAAGCGTCTATTCTCTGTCAGGCTCAGCAATAGGCCCTGGGGATTCAAACGCAAAGGGGACAGATGGGCTTGGAGTTTACAGCTGAATGGAGGAGCCTAACATGCCGTGAGCATGTAATTCCAGGGGGCCAAGTGCCATTTCTCAGGGCTGCTGAGTCGCAGGGCGCTTGGAGAAGGACGCGGCTGCAACTGTCCTTCTCTTCCCGGGAGGAACTTGTGTCAGCCCCTTACGGGCAGGACCGCTGAGTCTGATCGCCCTCTGGAGGCCGTGTGGAATAACGGCTCACAGAGGGAGCACCAGGTCCATCCCGCACACATCTTCCGCGAACACGGAAGGCTTGGCGCTCTGTCCTTGGCTTTAGGGGTGAACTGATTAGACACACACACACGCGCACGCACGCACGAGACAGATCCCATCCTGCGGCAAGATTCAACCCGGCTTCACCCCACCCCCGAGTTGGTACCTGTCTCCCTCACACGCCTTTCCAAAAGCCTCCCCTCCCAAATGTCTGGAGTCCTGCGAAGGGCTCTCTCGGCCTCCTCACTGCGACACTGGGGAAGAGTCTGGTGCCTGAGGAGACAAGCCCGTCCTTAAAGTGCTTCGCTCTGACAGCACAGTGGATCTTCAGTAGGGGCTGAAGGCTGGCTCCTCATTCCTGCTCTGCCTTGTGCTTGGGGTGAAGGATATGAAGCCAGAAAGCGACGTGAAGTTGCAAATTAGAAGGGTGAAATGGCAACAACGGGGAGCCTGGGTGCTCAGTCCGTGGAGCGTGGAGTGTCTGAACTCGTGGTCTCAGCTCAGGCCTTCATCTCAGGGTTATGAGTTCAAGCCCTGTTTTGAGCTCCACACTGGGTGTGGAGCCTACTTAAAATAAAATGAAATAAAATAAATAAAATGGCAACGGTGTGGAGGAGAGAATAGGTGGAGGTGGGATGGAATAAAGGTCCTTAAAAAAAACCCAGCCAGCAAAGGGGAAGACTGCAGAAAGGAGGCCGACAGAGGAGAGAATGTCAAGGAGGAAGAAGTCCCTGGAGTTGGCTGAGTCGAGAACTCAGGGAGACTGAGTTCTGGGAAGAGCCCATTGCATCTGACACATTGGAAAAAAATGAAAAACTAAGCCAGATTTTTGAAGAATTGGTGGATGGTAAAGAAACAAAACAGCAGTGGTAGACTAATATTTATAGGAACTTGGTCCTGAATAGTAGGAGATCATCCAGCGAATGTTTCTGAAAAAGGGAGACTCAAACATGAGCCAGAGAAAAGGGAGTTCAAAAGATGGCCGAGAGAGAGTAACAGACCAGTTCTGTGCACACACACCCGGCCCGAAGGCACGAAAACACCGGATGAAACGTACAAAACAAGAGTCCTCAGTCTTGGACTCCGGGCAGCACGGGATAGTCGTCCTTAAGAGACATTAAACCCAACGGGCAAATTCACACTCCTAGTTGCAGATTTCAATACCCCGCCATCCAAGTGGGTAGAAAAAGTAGAATGAACATCAGGGAGGATATTCTTACCCAGGACATGTGGAACATTGATCAAGATAAGACTATAACCCAGGCCACAAAACAAAGCTCAAAAGATTTAAAAGGATTCAGATAATACAAAGAATGTTTTCTAACCACAAAGGAATCAAATGAGAAATTAAAACAAAAAAATCTGAAAATTCTCCCCAAATACTTTGAAACTAAATAACACCATTGCAAATAATCCATAGGTCAACAAAGAATTCAAAAAGGAAATTAGAATGCATAACGAGAAAGAAAACAATAAAAATTGGAGGATAATCCTGAAGTCGTGCTTAGAAATTAGAGCAGGAAAAGCCTGTATTAGAAAAGAACAGGGGCACCTGGGTGGCGCAGTTGGTTAGGCGTCCAACTCTTGATTTCTACTCAGATCAGGATCTCGGGGTCTTGGGATCAAGCCCCTCATCAGTCTCCGAGCTCAAGCAAGGAGTCTGCTCGTCCCTCTCCCTCTGCCCCCGCCCTCAGCTCGTGCTCTCTCTCTCAAATAATTAAATAAATAAAATCTTTAAAAAGAAAAGAAATGAACACTACAGAACAATGATCTCCCCTCCTACATTCAGAAACTTGAGAGCAAGTTAAGCCCAAAGTCATGAAAAGAAAAATATTAAAGAGAAGGAATCCACGAAGTAGAAAACCGACATCTTAGAAAGTCAATAAAACCAAAAGTTGGTTACTTAAAAAGATACGTAACATGGAGAAATGTCTACATCAATCTTTCCGACGACAACATCGGAGGAAATCTTGTGACCTAAGTGAGGCAAAGAGTCCTTGGGAGCTGGGAAGGGACCTCACAGTCACCTTGCTGGAGGAAAGAAGCCAGAGGGGAAAGAGAGAGTGCTACCACAAGATCCCAGGTTTGTAAAAATCCTAGAGAACGCAAACTAATCTTTACGCAGCAACAGCAACGCAAGCAGCCCTGGTAGGGACCCCATCCCAGGCTAACACCACCTCGGCTTCCCCATACCCAGAACTCAACCGACCTCCCCAATTCAACCTACAAACCTTCCAGTACCTGGCTTCCTGTACCCCTGGGACTGTGCTCCCTTTGCAATGCCGTAATAAAGGCTTCAGCTGACGGGGCTTGGATGTTTTTCTCCCTCCTTCCACAGTCTATATGTGATGTTCCTTCTAAGCCCAGAAACAGAAGCATCCTTTCCAGGAGGAGATCAGCCTCACCAGGGGCTCAGGGACAGTCTCCCGGAACCTGGAACACGGCCAGGGCAGCTCTCTGTGAGGCCCAGCCCCGGCCACCTCACCCCTGCCTGACCCACTACATCACCCTGTGTCCCCACAGGCTGATTCCGCCTAAAAGGCCCTCCCCACCCTGGGGAGCCCATCTCACAACAACAGAGAGTCTGACTCGGGGAATACTTCTCAGCCTTTATAAGGCTTCTTCAACCAGGGCTGCTACTGTTGGAGGCCCTTTCGTGCTGGTTTTTCGCAGGCCCAGCTCATCACAGTCCAGGTCTGAAGTTTCTCGAAGTCTGTGCCTTAGCAGTTTTCTTCTCCACTGCACGCAGAAGGCGGCAACTTCCAATTCTTCTGGGTCTGAGGAAGGTTGTCTCAAGCCCTGGAGGAGAGAGAGGTAATTTTGGGTACTGGGGGACACTGTGCACACTCATTGGAGCTCTTGATCTGTTAGGGGACTCCGCCGAGTGAGGCTGGAGCTGATTTTCTGACATTCGGACCCTAATTTTTTAAAGTTAATTTACTTATTTATTTATTTATTAAACTGTACTCCCAATATGGAGTTCGACTCCAAGAGTCACGTGCTCTTCTGACTGAGCCAGGCCAGGCACCACAGTCCCTATTTTAAAAGAGATCAAGGAACTGTGTTTGAAGAGGTCCTCTGACTTAAAGCCCACTCATTCACTCACTCACGAAAAAAGCATAACTGAACAAACGTCGCCATCGAATGTTCTGAGAATGTAGCCAATTAAAGATTCTCTCTCTGCCCCCAAATTCTGCCTCCTTTTGGATCTCGCTTTGCTTTGCTTTATGCAAACTACCCGTGGGTCTTTGACCCGTGGCCTAAGTGGAACCGGGACACCGGTGCACGCTGCCAGGACCCAGCCCCACTCTCGGGTTCTCCGGCACTCAAGCAGCCTGGAGACTGGGCTGTGGGGACCGGCCCCCCCCTCGAGTGGTGCTGCGGGGTCCGTGGCGGGCTGGGACGGTGGCCAAGCCAGCAGGGAGGGAGAGACACTGCTCCCGAGGGGCCAGGCCTGAGCTTTTCTCTGAGCCTTCTTCATATCCAAGAGACTGGAACCTATAGCTAAAATCTGCACATGTTTCAAATGCTTTCCACTGGGTGTGTCCATTCTATGGACTCTTCGAGCTAACTGGTACCAGGTGTCCTTCAGCCTGACATGAACATTCCCTTTCGATTTACTTAGCACCGCCATGAAGCAGCCCGCAATTCTAGGTGTGCGGCTTCACGGAGCCGACTTTTTAAAAGGTGAATTCCAGTGCAGTTCACACCCAGGGTCTGTTAGTCTCAGGGGACCATCCGGTGCTTCGACACTTCCATACGGCACCCGGGGCTCATCACAGCTGCGCGGGGAGTTTACAGTTCAATAAACGTTCCTCTCAGCCCGTGACCCCGAGCCCCGGTCCTGGGCGCGTGTGGTCTCCGCCAGGATGCCGGCTGCCGGCGTCGCACTCACCCGGACACTTGCGGCTTCCGTGGTCCTCGCCGTCTTGCAGACGGCCCGGAGGAGCTGCCGCGCGCTTTCCAGAAGGAGCTCTTCGGAGGACCGGCTTCTTGCCAGAGACGCCTTTACGCTTGAGCGTTTGCGGGAGGGAAGCAGACAACATCACACCAGGTAAGGCCCGCAATCTCAAATAAATCAGTACCAGAAGGTTCTAAAACGGGCGCCTCTTTTTGTCGGGACGATAAAGGCAAAATTTCACGTGTTAAAATAAAACGTCTATTTTAACCCTAAGAAAGCATGACTCGTACAGTATCTACAAATTAACAAGGAGTGTGGTTTTAAAGAAAATAACGGAAGAGAAGAGCAGAGCGCATGGCAACATCCACACGTGTTGAAGGGAGCGAGGGATTTCGCACGGATTGCATTCAGGACTTCAACGTTCTGCTCAAAGATCAGACTGGCACATCCTGTGACTTTTTTTTTTAAGATTTTATTTATTTATTTGACAGAGATAGAGACAGCCAGCGAGAGAGGGAACACAAGCAGGGGGAGTGGGAGAGGAAGAAGCAGGCTCATAGCGGAGGAGCCTGATGTGGGGCTCGATCCCATAACGCTGGGATCACACCCTGAGCCGAAGGCAGACGCTTAACCACTGTGCCACCCAGGCGCCCCACATCCTGTGACTTTTGCTTTAAATGGAATGTTACTGGATTTAGTTAGACAAGCCGTTTTCCACAAAGGCAAATAAAGATGTGAAATTTAAGTTCCTTTAACTTTGGTAAAATCTCAGGACTTCCACGGGCTGTCGAAGATTGAGAGCTTGATGACCATACCTGTATTCATCATGCCTGTTTTCCTTCTGTATTTCAGATGCACTGACATCTTAGAGCGCTGCTGACGTTGGAAGGACTGTCCCTCCCGGGGTGTGCCACGGCCCAGAGAGAGTAAATGACCTGCTGGCCCGGACGCAGGCAAACCAGCCCATGCCCCGAACACCTCCTTTGTGGGTGGCGCTCACCCTGGGGCCACAGCCCTCATCGCCCCAGGGCCAGGTACCAATTAGAGATCATCTCTACCCTCCACGGCCCCTTGAAAATACTCACTCTAGCCTCTCCTAACCCTGTTTGCCTCCTTCCCCTGCCTTGCCCATTCCTGCCCACAAAAACCCCAATAAGGCTTTCGTCACGTTTCTCCCTTGCTCCCTCTGCCTTTTGACCAACCCTGCTGCTTCCCTGTGCGGCCCTGCGTGGCCTGCCATGCCCCCTGTTCCTAGGGACTTCTTCCTCCACATCAGTCTTTCCCACATTTCCACGTCTTGCCGTACCTGATGGAAACAAATCCCAAGTACCCGTACCGCAGTACCCAGAACTGAAATGCTAAAATTAATTGCAGTTCCTGTATCCTAAGCGGAAAGGGTTGAGTAGCTATCCTTGAGGTGATCATGTGCCTGAAATATTATTTCCCAGAGAACAGTAGCCACATTTTATTTTTAAAGAATTGTTTTAAAAAATTCGCATACCCTGATCTTGGCCATGTTATCTTTATGGCTCCCAGCAACTGATCATAGTTTTAACCATCATGCTTTCCCATAATATAAGAATATTATGAATACGGGTTTGCTACTGACAAATGAGCCAGTGCGGGTGTTGGGAGACTCGGGTTGAAATGAAACCATCCCATGCCTGCATTAGGATGTTATCCCACGAAAGCTGCCATAAGGAGACAATGAACAAAAACTGCTTAACTCCAGAGTCTGCATATTAAATGAATAAACCTATTTTTTTAAGGTTTATATATTTGTTTTTAAAAAGGGGGGGGGCGATGGGGCAGAGGGAGAGGGAGAGACAGCCTCAAGCAGACTCCCCTCTGACCCTCTATCTCACCACCCTGAGACTACGACCTGAGCCGAAACCAAAAGTCGGACGCTTAGCCAACTGTGCCACCCAGGCACCCCAATAAATCTTTTTTTTAATAATTGTTTAAGTTTTGTTTATTTAAGTAACCTCTACACTCACCGTGGGGCTCAAACTCGGGACCCCAAGATCAAGAGTCGCGTGCTCTTCCGACTGAGCCAGCCAGGCGCCCTAAACGAGTAAATCTTAACATAAGCTTTGTACTGGTAGGGTTTCCCTTAGGCCGATGACGTTCACGGTGATCTCACGGAATTCATGTATTTCTAGACAACTGATTTTGGGTTAGATAGGATTAATATGAAAACAAACAGAGAACTAATGCTCAAAATTTAAACATGATTACAAAGTCTAGCTCAGTCATTTCTGTTTCTGGATGAGCTCTGATGTGAAGTGAGCACGGGAGGCCCCCTGGAGCGGGTGCACGGTGCCGTGAAGGGAGGGGGAGTCTTGCGGGGGAACAGAAGTTCTGATGTTTTTGATTTTTATTTATTTTTTATTGTTTTATTTTTATTTATTTTTTTTTATTTGATTTTTAAGCATTCCTTATGGTTAATTTTTGTTCACACCTCCTCCGGAACTAGTTTGGCATGTCACATCTCTTTGTTTCTTATGTATATTGCCAGATACACTATTTTGGGGATAAAAGGAGACATGACAGTGACTGAAAATGTGGGGTTTTTTGTCCTCTGTAATAATTCTCTATATTTTCAACATCTGTTTCATATTCTCAACATAAATGTAGACTCTTGGAGGAAACATTTTAAAAAGTATACCAAAAAAATAAAATAAGAAAACATCTGCCCCGTCCGGAGCCCTCCCTCTGGTTCCTGGGAAAGCGGAGCACAGCAGTTGCCACCGACGCCGTGTCCTACCTGGAGATGATGCGGAGCTGGTTGCTCATGGTTTGAATCTGCTCTACCACAGACAATAGCTCCTGGGAACATCTTTGATCTACGCAGTTCTTAGCAATGATGCGGATAAGTCTGGCGAAGTTTTGTCCAGAAGTCGCAATGTTCCTAGCAGAGGTAATGAGTTGATCTTTGGTCTGTATCATAGAAAAGAAAGAGCTAGAAGTCGATAAACAGTGTCCCCCCAGGTTTTCCCTAAGAAATCAGTGGCAAACTGTAAAGCATCCAATGGAGGTGCCTGGGTGGCTCAGTCGATTAAGCGGCTGACTCTTGGTTTCAGCTCAAGTCATGATCTCAGGGTTGTGAGATTGAGCCCCACGTCAGGCTCCACGCTCAGCTTGGGGTCTGCTTGGGATTCTCTCCCCCTCTCTCTCTACCTCTTCCCCTGCTCACACTCACTTGCACCCTCTCTCTCTCTCTAAATAAAAATAAATAAAAATCTTTTTTAAGAACCTATAAAACATCTGAAACTTGTTTGGCACAAAGTGCGTCAGCCCCAGAATGAACAAATTTTTGCTTAGTCTAAAACCGTGATCTCCCGAACCTCCTCCAAAGGCTTCAGGACCAGCCACGCAGAGGCTCACTCTCCCGAAAACCAGCAGAATGCAGCAGTCCGCACCCAGGCTTCTGCGGGGCGACTGCTGAAGGGAAGGCAGCCCAGCCTCCTGATCGTGCTCTAGCCCTTTTCCCACAGGAGCCGTGGCCTGCACTGGCTCGGGGTGAGTTTTCAGCAGACCCAGGGCAGAGATGAGGCCCCTAAGAAGGGCCAGGTATGGGGAACATCCAGGCTGAAAGGGATGTCGTCTGGAGCAAAGGTGCAAAGGACTACAGTGCCATGCAGAGCTTCCTAGCTGGGAAACGATCATTAGCGGGCTGGAGAGAGAAACCGAACTTTTACACAAAATCTTAAACACAATGGTGAACGTTGAAGCAACTAGTACGGATAAAAGACGGACAAGCTCTTTGTCTCTGCCAGCTCTCTCGATGCACGAAATGTGGGTTTGATGACCTGATTTCAGAATCAATGGTCTTTAGGACAAGAATGAAGAATACTAAGAGAATAGGGAAGAGGAGAGTGAGAGACTCCTCACATTTTCCTGTGGGTACAAAATATGGTACACATTGCTGTCACAGTTCTCTAATCCGGATCATGACTAGGGAACGGCTATGGTTCTCTGCGGGCCCATAGACGGTGTTTGACAAATATCTGTTGAGCAAACAAAGATCTGAGATGCCATGATGCTGTGAAAAGTCTACAGTAAGATCACCTCCGTGTGTGAAGGGGAAGGGCTCCACTGAAGAGGTCTCATGGGTGCCAGAGAAAACTCAAACCCCATGAGAATAATCTTGTGTAGACCTCCACCACGAAAGGAAGTGGTTACGTTTTCTGTCTCTCCAAGGGACACCTTCTTTCAATCTTCCCACCTTCCTCCTTGTTTCCTCCAGCTCTCCCCAGCCTCTGGGCTGAAACGTGGCTCACGTGGCTGGTTCTAGATTAATGTCATGGGATCTGACGTTCTGCTTCAGGAAACCCTAGGTCTCCCACTCCTGGGCTGCCAGTTTCCCCCTCACCAGCTATTTTAAACTCTCTGATTGACTTTGGTGGTTAAAATCTGGAAGGTATTAACAGTGAGATTTGGGAGGTTTATGGGAGAATTCCTCAGAGGCACTCCATCTTCCCAGGCACTAGCCTCACTAGCAAAGATTATCATTTGACTGTTCTTTTGCCATTTTCCCTTATGCGTACACTTCCCCAGCGGGCTCCACGGGGTGGAGGGTTAGCATACTCCTGGGCCCTCAGCCACATGGCACTGCCAGCACCCAAGTCCCATATAAATGAGAATATCTGAGATGTCTGGAAAGAAAATGGGAGTCAGCAAGAAGGTACCACTCCCCCTTCTGAGGTAACAACGCCTGGGGTAGTCAGTGAGAAAGTGGCTGGTTGAACTGGGCAGGGCAATGAAAGGTCTGAGTCTGGGGTGTGGTGGGGGCTGCTGGGTTTGAATCTAGAAGAGGGCTAAAGAGAATTAGAACGGCCATACACGACTGAAGTTGGCCTCCAGAAGCCAGTGGAAAGCAGCCCCCTTCCCCTCAGGCTGTGCCGGCCCCGAATGGCTGTCCATCAGGAGGTTGCTGCTCTGTTACTTCTATTTGGGGGCATTTAAAAAAAATATTTATTTGAGAGAGAAAGAGCAAGAGAGCATGAGCAGGGGGAACAGCCGAGAGAGAGGGAGAAGCAGACTCCCTCCCTGAGCAGGGAGCCCGACATGGGACTCAATCCCAGGACCCTGAGATCATGACCTGAGTGGAAGGCAGACACTTAACCGACTGAGCCACCCAGGCGCCCCTACTTGGGGGAACTTTTAAAGATGTAAATAGCCCTCTTCAGTTCTGATCCTTTCAGGATATGAAGGAGTCCTTGATTTCAGTGAGTTGCAGTTTCTGACAAATTACATTCCTAGTGTAATAAGAGCAAAACTTCATGACTGAGCCCAAAAGAGGAGGGGCAGAGGGAAGCGAACTCTAGGGTGCACCGGATAGAGAAAGAAGAGAGCACATTAAAACCCTGTGTGCCCATCAGCCCGGAGCATGGCCCTTGCTTTCTGGGAGCTGCCCTGTCTGGTCTGTCCCAGCTCCCGCAGGCAGCCGTAGGGGGCTGACTGCCCCCAGGGCGCCCAGCCCTTCCACCACCACGGAAGGCCAAGTTACCAAGATGCATCCTCCCCTCCTCAGACTCTGGGCCATCAGGAGCACCTCTGTGGCCATCTCCCGGGTCATCTGGATGATTCTGCTCCCGCCGTCTGCGCCGCCGTCCTCCAGGACCCGCTGGTCCGGCTCAGGGCCCAGCCAGGCCAGGGGACCCGGGGAGCTGGATGCCGGGCTGCTAGGCTGGTCCTGCAAGAGCACAGGGAACAGCTAATGAGACTCCAGATCTCAGGCCTTCCCACTGCTGTGTGGATGGCAAGGGCCCCCTCACCACTTTTTAAAGAAGAATGGGAGTCAAGAGGCCTTCCTGATTCCCCACGTGCCCGCAGCCCGAGGCCGTTTTCTCCAAGTACGCAGGGAAACGGTGAATCCCTATTACTCGGTGCTTTGTTCATCCAGAACTTGAATAAACTGGAACCTGGCATCCTCAGATCCCAGTACGGTTCCAACATCCCCTTCTCTCCCTCTGTCAAGTGTCAGGCCTTACACAGGAGAGGGGAGACTCTCAGCATCTCGAGGAAATTTGGGAAGCCTTGAATGTTCTAACTCCGGGGCCCCAGACACTTTCTCACCAATCATTCCATGTGAAAGGACTTTACAGTTCTGATAAGAATGATTAGGAAGATTCTCCCATGAATGTGTAATTTTCAAGTAAGAAAAAAGAGCTACCACGGGCACCCAGAAGTGAGTGGGGCACTCACAGCTAGGCCAGGTTGTTTTTTTTTTTTTTTAATTGGACCCTTCGTGGAACCTCCCCTCAGCCTTTTCCAGACTCTGGGATTGAGACAAATTGTTCTGGCTTAGAGCCAAATCCAATAACAGAGGATCAAGACTGGCCTGGATGTCCCTCCACCCCACCTACCAGATCCTGAGCTCCTGAGGGCAGGGGTGTAGGTGGGCAGGGAAGAGGGTGGGAGGGACCTCCGGGTCTGCCCCCAGCACTCCTTCTTCCCCAGTACCCCAGGGATAGAACTGATAGATGTCATGGTTGGAAAAGTATGAGGTCGTGAACATGATAATAAATTCTATCTAAATTGGAAGATATAAGTTCCGGATTCTATTTGGTCCGAGGTTGTAAATGTAGCAAATATTTGAGCAAAGGAGGAATGGAAATCAAAGTGTAAATGTTCCAGGCCTGTGGAGAGACCTGCCCGTGTCCCTCGCACCCCCACCTTGGTAGGTGGCTGGGTTCCGTCTTTGCCACGCTCCCCGCTGCCAAGCACACAGGAAGGGGTCTAGAGCTAGTGGTGTGGAACCAGGAGACCGGCCATCCGAGGAAGGGCTGGGTGAATCGTATGCTTCTGGCTGTTGCTGTAGAGCTCAGGCGGGTGTGGAAGTAAGATATTTCCACGGGGCAGACGAGGGGCGTGAGTCTGCGGCCAGGAGACCACAGAGGACAAGATCCAGGTGACCTGCCCTGGGGCCTGGGGGCTCCAGAGCCAAGCACTTGGCCCCAAGCTTGGCCCAGGAGGAAGCAGAAGTAACAGCTGCCAAGGCTGTGGGAAGCGTCCTGATGCCTCATGCTCGACTCGGAAGCTGTCGAGCTGTGGAAAACAGCAACCGGCCGGCGGCGGGGGCGGGGGGGGGGGGGGCGGACGAGGTACAGAGGTCCACAGTGAAGGCTTAGGCTCTGGCTGCTTTCCTCTCCAACCATAAAGTGTTCACTTTCACACTAGGGGCAGATCTCAGCACAGGCACGGGGAGGCCCTCTGGGCCCGAACCCACCTCAGAGCTTTTACTGCCTGGAGAGCCCTTCCCATCCTCAGGGACAAGACAGATCCCCTGCTTCCTTTGAAACGCAACTCAAGACTGCCCTCCTCTTAGGAGACATCTAGAACATCGGTTTCATCCCTTCCACGACCACTTTGCCCCACACGGGGACCGCTTCTGCCCTTGTAGGCTGTCTCTAGCACCGTCGCAAGCGTTCGAAACCGCTTACCGTGCACTGCGATGGCCCAGAGACTGTGCTCGGTTTGAAGGATCGAAAGACAAGTACGACTGAGTCCCTGAACGCTAGTAACGGAGCGTGAGGCCTTCTGTGCTCGTGTGTACTGAGGAATCACCTCACTTTGCCGTCGTTCCGCGTGGCTTCTTCAATTAAAGAATTCCCTGCCCTCTGAAAACTGTTCGTCAGCCTTCTTTTGGACAGGCTGGGGTGTCCCCTGAATGCTGGAAGGGGCAGGCTTTTCTGAAGAGGGACCAAATTACACCGAGGCCCTCGGGTTGCCCAGAGGGGCCTTGGAGTAGGTGAGAAGAAGGGAAAGAATCCACCTGAGACTGCGACTCAACCACAGTGACTGCAAACAAGGGCAAAAACGGCAAATGTGCGATTCGGGGTCCTTGAGTCAAGGGTTAAGAAAGGAGGAAATATTCTTTTCAACTCATGTCCCACATTCAACTGTCAGGGACTTCAAGCATCCAAAGCCAGATGTGTCTCCAGGCTCTTCGGTGAGGGAAAAGGCCTAGCACTGTGTGTGGAGATCCCCTTACCGGGAATAAAGAACTTCCACTTGTGACTTCCCAGTGCCTGGAAGACGCATGAGCCCCTTCCCAAACCCACGTCCTCCCTCAGCAGGTGCTGGCAGGGGCTCACTGTTCGAGGTGCTGTTCTGAGCTGGACGGAAGGTGTGTCTCCGTCCCCCAGGAGCCCCAGGGAGTGGGACAGTGGAGCAGGTACCATGGATGGGGGTTCTCCCTTTTCTGCAGTCCCTCACATCGGGGGGTGGGCCCTCGAGGCAGAGCCACTGTCCCTATTGGGATGATGTGGCTAGGACAGTGCTTCCTCCAGGATAGGAACCGCGGAACGTGAGGCCTGGCCCTTCACCCAGGGGAAACCAGCCTCCAACTGGAGAGATGATGCCCCTTCATGGACAGGAGTGGCGATGAAGGCTGAACGGGCTTGCTGTTCTCGCCATCCCGGGCGTCAGACCTGGGCGGCCAGCCTCCCCGCCCTGGCACAGTTGTGCGAAATGCTTCTGACAGGAGGTTTTGACGAGAAGGGGCTGCATCAGGGGAACTAATAGAAAGAGAATGTCAGGAGGTGGCATCAAGTAAGTGTCAGAAAGACCGTACAGAGAAACAGATAAGGAGGAGCCTGCACGATATCGACTTCGTGAGACCGACAGCCACGGAGCAAGGTGAGCCTAGAGGACAGCTGGAATCTGAGGCAAGAGGCCTTACGCTTTGGGGGAAAGGCACTGTGCCTGTTCTCCTCCCAGCCACTTTGGGAAGAGGGTCCCCTACCATCGTTATGACCTTTTGGGGAGAAAAAGGAAATAGAGTAAGGGGTTGGAGGCACACGGTCTGGTCAGCTTTGCCTTGGGAGAAGGCCCAGGGAAGGGTTTGGGAAGCCAAGCATAAGGTCATGAACGGGATAGACAAAGTTGTGCATAAAACTCTGAGCTGAGCACGCCTGCTGGGGAATTTCTTGGGCACTGCCAACCTACTGTACCTCCCACTGACTTTGGTCACGGCTGGTGTAAGTAAATCAAATGTTTGGGCGCCCCCATGGCTGACTGTCCTGTCTGGTGCCCCGGAAGGAAAGGACTATGGGTGGAAGGTGTTCAACACACCCAGGACCCTTCCAATAAATCTTCCTTTTTGCCTAGGCTGCTTCCAGTTGGATCCCTGCCATTTGCCGACAAAAGAATCTTGATCGGGGCAGGGAGGTAACATCACAGAGGTCGAGGTGGCATGAGGCAGCCTCACCCACAGGAGGGGTGCTGTCGGTCACAGCAAGGGGAACCACTTCCTGCCGGGGCAACGGGAAAACCTTCGCAGATGTCAATAATGACAGCCACCACTTAGAGGACACGTTCCATGTACGTCCAGGCAAGTGTGAGTACTTTACACGGAAGCTTTCATTACCCTCTGCCAGAAGAGTATCCATGTTCCCATTTCCTAGACTAGAATCTTGAAGCCCAACATAGCTCAGAAGTGTCACTGAGATCTCAGAGCTAGGGCATGCTAGAGGCAGGCACAGCCCCGAGCAGTGTGATTCCTGATCTCAGACTCCCAAAGGCTTCACTGTGCTGCCGGCCAGATGTGAATTACACACATGGGCACCAAGACAGCTTTTTCTGGAACTTGGCAATGGCCTTTGGTTACTAGAAAGAGGGCTGTGGTGGGGGAGGAGTAAAGATGCTGACTGCCCTACTGTGTCCAGGTCTGCCGTGATTGTCCCAAAAATGGCTGGGTCAGCCGCACAGGTCCCTACTGAGCTCCCTGGGCTGTTCTGGGGGGCAGCACCCTGAGAATCCACACTGCTCCCTGCAACAGCTTCTGATGCATGCTCCTCACAGTGGAGCCGGGCCCGGGCAGGGTTCTGTTCATCCCTGGGTTTCATCACCGCTGTCTCCTCACTGGGCTTCAGGCACTGGGCCAGGAGTCTCCAGGCCTTGGTGTGACCACCCTTCCAGGCCTGGAGCTGGGCCATGGCATGATGAGCCTTGGCTGCCCACTCCCACTGAAGCCAGTCCAGGGTGTGCATTCTCCACTCCTCTGGGTGTTCTTGGAGCACTGGGACCCTCTGGGCCACCTCCTTGGTGAGGACGAGAATGCTCTCCAGAGCCATAAAAAGGTCTTTCTGGCAGGGCCCAGACTCCTGACTTCCTGCCACGATTCCCTGTGCAGCTTGGATACCAGACACCATTCTTTCCAGGGAGCTTTCTGGCCTGGTCTGAGGTTCTTTACAGACAGGGAGCCTTGGACAGAAGGCATCTTGGAAGGCACGTTCATAGTCAGCATTGATGATGCTGAGGTGGCCAGTCAGGGCCTTGGCTCGAAAGGAGAGCTCCAAGCAGAGAAGTTCAAAGCGTGTGGACAGGCTGGGAGATGGTTTGGGGGAGGAGGCCAGGATTTCTGCCACATCCAGCAGAGCATCTGTGAGCACGTGCATTTCCCTGCACAAAAAGGAGACCTCACCTTTTACCTGCACATCCCCGCACAGGAGGCTAGAGAGCCTGGCAGCCTCTTGTAGCCTCTGAGAACCATCTGCTGCCTGGGCCAACCCTTCCTGCAGTCCCTGCTGGTCCTTCATGGCCTGTTGCAGGGGCAGTAAGAACAGGCTTTGTTTCCTGCTGAGTCCCTTCATGCACTGAAGTAGGCCTTGGACAGCCACTGACCATAGAAGGCACCCACCCTCAATGCTCTCCTCCCATGACTCAGGGGCTTGGAGGCCTTCAGAAGCCAGAATCTTGTCCAACAGCTGTTTAGAATGGGTCTCCACCTCCTCCAATCTGCCTTGCATTTGTAAAAGTGCTTCTGGATGCCCAGTGGAGGCAGGGTCCTGCTTATCCCAATCCACAGGCCCACTTTTGGCTGCTAGTTGAACCACTGAGGCTAAGTTCTGCTGCAGCTCCATGAACGCTGCCATGTTCCCTGGAAGATCCACTGCTGGGCTGTGACAAAACAGCTGCTGACACAGAGGGTACCAGTCACCAGCCCTGGCCACCAAACCCTGGCCGGTTTCCCTGAGTCTCCCAGACAGCTGGAGAGTCACTTCCAGAAGCCCATTGCTTCTAGCAGTTGTGCAGTGTGCTATCTCCCTCGCTAGGTCAATAACAGAAGGTGCTAGTGTTGGGATTTCTTGGAGTCCAAGCATCCTCTCTGACCCCAGCGGCCCCTCCCCAGCCAGGGCCTCCTGAGGTCCATCCACGGCTGCATCCTGCTCCTGCAAGTTGGTGTTAGCTGAGGTCACTGCCTGGTGGCTCTGGCTCTCTGCAGCAAGGATGAGTTGGCTGGTGGCTGGCGGTGGAGAGTCCCTCCTCTGTGGATGGATGTCAGGAATCAAGGGGCAGGAAAGATTGTCCCTCAGTGGAGAGGAGGTACCCGACTTGCTTTTCTCCACCCCAGCTTCCCCTTGGTGTTTCAGTGCAGGAGCTGTAGAGTCCTGAAGGCTGGGGAGAAAAAAATTAGGTCGTCCCTTAGCAGTGTCAACCCTTTGGACCTGGTCCCGAAGAGGGCTGAGGATATCTGGGTGGTTAGTCCCATCCAGCCCCTCTTGGATGCTCTGGGCTGAGGAGATCAGATGTTTTGCCATGGTTAGAAATGCATCTGTGTCCTGAGTGCTGTGCCCACCTGAACAGCACTCAGCAGCTGCAGTCAAGAACAGTGAAGACTGCTCCAGCTGCTGGATCAGGACTCTCAGGCCATTCCGGAAAACGGGATCTCGATGTTGGTCCACATACCTGCTCATCACCTGCGCTATGTGTGTGGCTCGACCCTGTAAATATGCCACGAGTCGGGGAAGCTCTCCAGAATCTCCACTCCTCAAAGCCCATGTAAAGAAGTCCACGTGGTTGATCATTTCCTGAATGGACACACTCAGGAACTCAGGAATATCGAGAACGTCATCGAAACATGCCAACAGGCCTTCAGATGCCCTGGTCCATGCCTGAAGCAGGGCCTGCAAGGCGGCAGGGCTCCAGTCCAGATCAGACCCTTGAGGGCTTTGTGAAAAAAGTTGTTGCACTCTGACCACAAGCGCCCAAAGGCCTGCCATGGTGACCTCCATGTCTTCGCCAGTTTGTTGTCGGGGGCAGCAAACCAAGACCAAGTGAGCCACTCTCAGCATCTGCTTGGCCTGGTCACGGAAAGCAGCAAGGAAAAGCTGGAGTTTCTCTGACAAGGCCTCGCCATTGCACGGGGAGCCGACTGGGCGAGTGGCCAAGGCGGCCTGGACCAGTCTTTGAAGGGGACTTTGCGTGTCGGTGAACGTGTCCAGGATCTGGCGCAGCAGCCCGGCCCGGACTCCCTGGGCGAGGGCGTCGGTGGCGGCCTGCAGCGCCGCGCACTCCTGCCCCGGCTCCAGGCTCCCGGCCGGAGGTCCGTTGATGCGACGCAGGCGCCGGGCGCCCCGCAGCTGCAGCAACCGGCCGCAGCGGGCCACCAGGCGCAGCCTGTCGAGCGGCGCGGAGCAGACGGCCAGGCGCATGCAGTGCCACACCACGGCGGCCAGCAGCGCGTCCAGAGCGCCGTCGCGCAGGCGCTCGGGCTCGGGCGCCGCCAGCAGCGCGCGCAGCCGCCGCAGGCGCCAGGTGAGCGCGCCCGCCCGGGAGCGGACGGCAGGGGCCGCGGCGCTGGGCTCCAGCTGCGCCAGCACCTCGCCCAGGCTCTTCCTGGTCTGGGCCAAAGTGTGGCGCCGGGAAGCGGCCAGCTGCGGGTCGCGCGGACGCTGCAGGTGGCCGCGGGCGGCCTCGAGCAGGGCGGGCAGACAGCCTCGCAGCAGGCGCCGGGCGTGGCCCAGGCGCTCCCCGGGCCCGCGCGCGATCAGGCCGCCCAGGCGGAGCAGCGCCGAGGCCAGGTCCGCGAAGGGGCCGCGCAGCGAGGCCGCGTCTTCCGTGGCTTCCAGCGCATCCAGGCAGGTCAGGCACCACCCCGCCGCCCGCGCCGTCTTCCTCGCCGTCGCCGCGTCTTCAAAGAGCAGGACCTGTTCGGACAGCCAGAGGGGGAGAAGCTTGAAAATGCTGGCACGTTCCAAGAGCGATAGCAAACAACGGCACCTGCTTCCCTCCCCCAGTTTTAGGAATAGACGTTCCCGCCAACATCCCAAGGCTAAAGAGTATAGAATCTCAGGTCCCAAACAAAACAAAACAAGTTATGTAGGAGTGACCTTTAAAGTAAACATTTGGCTTGACTGAAAATGTGAGGCTTCCTAAATTTGAGCTACATTTAATGTGAGGTCCTACTTGGGTTTGGAGTGGACATCTCCAGGTTAGAAGAGGAGCAGTCAACTCTCTATCTGGTAAAGGACACATAACTAAGGAAAAAGTGATTAGGAGGGACTTACTATTTGGATGAGGATGATGGGGGCTGGCGAGATGGCCTGTCCAGGAAGTGTCTTTATCTTTCCTCGCCCGATTCTGCCCATCCTGGATGGCTTTATCCATCCCCTGCCACAGAGCTGGTACCCAAACACTTCCAAGAGCCTGCCCTTCTTCCCCTCTTCTCCTTTCATCAGCAGGTGCCCAAAACCCTCTGGCTTTGTCTCTCACGTCTCCCCATTTCCAGTCTCACTTTAATGAGGATCTGTTAAGTTGCCAACACCATCCTCCCACAATAACCCACACTGTTAAAGTTTAATGAGGAACGTTAATAATATTGTAATATTTAATACATATAGATCCTATTAGGGAGCAATGCCCCAACCGACAAAAGTTGTGCCATTGGGCGGAATGTCAGGAAAATGGGGAGTATTTGGAGGCCAAGAGGGTCTGCCTCGCCCCCCCACCCCACCCCCACCCCCCTGGAGATCCTTCCAGCAGAGCTTTCATTTTGGAGCCAGATTTGCCAAATAAGCTAAGGCTTGCAGGCGTTTCAGCAGACTCTCCCCAACAGCTCCTGGCCATGAGCCAGATGAACAATGAACCCCTCGGTGACACCTTTTTATTGGGCGTTGATAAGCCAGGTGTGGGGGATGAGGGGGGCACATACGGGTTTAAGACCATAGACCCTAATTTAGTAGGTCTACCGGCTCCCTATGGCATCTTCCACATTTAGTATTTATTAAATTGGTAATGAAGTCTGTGCTGTGCTCTTGCTGGGAGCTTGGGCAGGGGATCTCTCTGCAAAGGGCATCCACTCTAGGAATGACCTGCCCAGTTCATGCTTCCTTGCAATGAGCTATGTCCTACTAACCAGCTAACCAGGTCTAATATCAGCCTCACCTTTGTGGTATCCACCAGGATCTGCTGAGCTGTAGTTACTAGCTCCTCCTGGTGTCTTTGACATTCTGGCTGAAGATGGAGCTTCTGAGCTGCCAGCATGATGTTCCTCCCAGACAGGATCAGAGACTCAGCAGTAGGCCCCATTTCCTCCCAGAGCCACTCCTCCTCAGAGTCTCTTGCCAGCCTGGACAGACACATTTTCATTCAGCATTACCAACACATCCATGAATGGAACGATACAAAAAAGAAACATCCCATAAGGAAATTATGATACATTGAATTTACAGAGAACTATGAAGTCCTTAAAATGGCAAGGTAGGGGCGCCTGGGTGGCTCAGTTGTTAAGCGTCTGCCTTCAGCTCAGGGTGTGATCCCAGAGTCCTGGGATCAAGCCCCACATGAGGCTTCTTTGCTGGGAGCCTGCTTCTTCCTCTCCCACTCCCCCTGCTTGTGTTCCCTCTCTCGCTGGCTGTCTCTCTCTCTGTCAAATAAATACATAAATAAAATCTTTAAAAATTAAAAATAAAAATAATAAAATGGCAAGGTAGGTCTGTATTTATGGTGATAAAAGCCTCTCCAAGACGTAATGTAAGTAAATAAAACCAAATTATAAAGTAGCATGTATGGCAAGATCTTTCGTTTTCACTTACGTACATATCTACATAGAGAACTATCTAGATGAATAATCATTAAACTGTGGTTATAGCTTGGCATTTAAAAATATGCTTCATTGGGACGCCTGGGTGGCTCAGTCAGTTAAGTTCCTGCCTTCGGCTCAGGTCATGATCCCAGGGTCCTGGGATCGAGTCCCACATTGGGCTCCCTGCTCAGTGGGGAGCCTGCTTCTCCCTCTCCCTCTGCTTGCCACTTCCCCTGCTTATGCTCTCTTTCTCTGACAAATAAACAAATAAAACCTTTAAAAATAAAAATATGCTTCATTCCTTTTTGAATTCCTCTCATTTTCTCTGCAATGAACATGTATAATTACTACAAAAAACAAAAAGCCTGTTTTTGTAAGAAAGAAATACCTAGAATCTCATTTCAATCCATGTTATCAAGAGGAGAGGTTTTGCGTAACAAAAATCCATTTCCATGAACACAGCTGTCCACAGCAACTGTTTTCATGTGATGCAAACATTCCCCTTTCAACAGTAATTCCTAATTACACAAAACAGAACAAGAAAAGTCCCAAGTCCTCCGGCCCCCTTACGATTATTCTTTGCAAATGAAGCTGAGCTCTGTGCCTTCGGAATTGTAGGCTGAGAGGACACAGGAGTGCCAGCTGGAGTAATCACTGAGACTCTCCTCTCAGCTTTTGGTCCCTTACGTAGTGGCAGCCAATTTCAAAGCCCCTCATCTCAGCTTGCTCCAAACATCCCAGATATTTCTTGTCAGAAATATCCCTAGAGTTCCCCCTTGTGCAGAACGACAGAAACCAAACAACCCAGCATGGCGAAATGCTGAAACATGAGGGGTGAGGAATGTGTGACAGCTGTCTCCTTCCCTCACTTCACTTTTAACTCCTTGCGGTAAATGTGCTCATCAGCCGAGGTTGACATGCAGTCCGCTCAGCCCATAGATAGGACTCGCCACATCCTGTCAGCTGTTCAGTTGCAGAGCTGGGACCTTCCCCAATGCAGCCTGGCCTCTTGGGATTTCCATTTCTTCATGTTAAAAGGAGGGAAGAGAAACAAATCTGTCACACACCAGGGCTGTCTATGTGAAATGAGGCTGTGGAGCGCTGTGTTAAGGCGATTTAAATGGCTACATCCCAATACCAGCTTGAGTCCAAGGTGCTTCACACAGAGAAGGTCAGTAGGCACCCTGTCATGACCTGCTGGGCTTCCCCACGCTCCTCCCTCTTCCTTGAGACCTGAGGACCATGTTCCTGTCTTCCCCTCACCCCCCACTCCCATCCCTGCTTTCAGAGTCGGCTGACATAGTCTAACGTTATTCATTTGAAGCTGCAGTTGGAATTTCCCTTAGCATTGCATTTTCTCTTCCAAGAATTGTACCATCAAGCATTCCAAGATGCGATACTATTGTCCTGTACAAAGTTCTTTGCTTCTTCATCTTCCCTTACCTTGAGGTCTCTGGTTTCTGTTTGTGGGTTAGTGTTGTTAATCTTTTTTTTTTTTAATTTTCTTGGTTTCTGGAATTGGGGTACAGTGGTAACAGTCACCACATCCTTGCACATCTGCACTGTTATGTCCTTCCTGTGCTGGCGGGGGGCACTATAATGGCATGTGGCCATTCTTTGTGGCGTTCCTTTTCTCTCAGCTGCCCATAGACCCAATTCCAGCACCTTCTGGACTCCACAGGTACAGGTGAGAACTCCAAGGCCGGTCTATTTGTTACCAGTCTAACTGATTTTTCTTTTGTGAGTAACTCGTTTTTCCTCTGTCTGAAAGCACTTAGAATTCAGGAATTTTACCAGCAGAGGCTTTAGGTGTCTCTTTTCTCCACAGTCTCCTCGAGAACTGAGGGAGCAGCTTTTATGTACAGATTTGGGTCATTTGGGTCATTAACAGGCTTTCTCCTATTATTGGTTTAAAAGTTTTCCTTCTCCTCGATCTTCATTTTTCTCCTTCTAGAAGCCCCATTATTTGCAAACTGGGTCTCCTGGACCTGTCCTCCAATTCTACTGTTTCTTCATGCCTGGTTTCTATCTTTCTGCTTTTACTCTCTGGTTTGAATGATATTATTGACGATCTTTCAGATCATGATCGGAGTCATAACTGTAAACATTCTCAAACTTCTGCTTCAAACTGCAAGTGTATCAGACTAAACTGGTCACTAAGAACAGTTTAAAAGATGGATAAAATAGTTTATTAAACCCAGAGAACAGCCACGACAGCCAGGACTTATCCCTGAGGAACACAGGACAAAAGGTGGAAAAGCCATGTACAAAATGGCAGCTATAACACGATTTCTGAGAAAACAAAAATTAGAGTTTGGGTCTTGTCGATGTGAGGGGAACCTGATGAACACCCCAGGATTTCAGCAGAGAGCCCAAAAGACTACACCCGGGAGCAAGAACAAGCCGGAAATAAGTATCTTCTTACAAAGAGTGAAATTAGTCTTGAATCATCTCAAGGCTTTGATTGGATAAGCATGACCTTTCCCTACATTAATTGCCCACCAGAACAAATTAAACTTTCTCTAGAAGACAATACTACATAGAAACACTAAAATTTTTCATTCATAACGTACTGTAGTTAATTTTTAAAAATTATCCCCCACATAAAAAAATTAAAGGTGGCTCAAATTATTTGGATAAAGATAGAGTTTATAATAAATAGTGCTGGGACAACTGAATAGCCATATGGAAAAATATAGTTAGATTGCTATTTCAAGATACATACAAGATTGAACTCTGAATGGATTACGGAATCTAATGTGAAGTCAAACCATATAAGTATTAGAAGAAAACACCAATGAATGCCTCTTAATTTTGGTATAGGGAAACCTTTGTAACTATGATTCAAATTTCAAAGGCAATAAAAAAAATAGGTCGATAAATGTAACTACATAAAAAAATTTTTAATTTGCATGGGAAAATAAATTTTTTTAAGTCAAATGGCATGGCAAACTGGGAGAAGATATTTTCAATATATATGACAAAAAGCTAATAACTTTAGGATATATAATATACTAAATGTTTATAAACCTGATAATATAACTTTGCATTGTACACTTTGCTGTTACCTACTTAACAATGTATGTGAATATTGGGTTAATGATAGAGCCCAAAATATATTACAAAGGTTAAAAACCTATTATATAGGGATGCCTGGGTGGCTCAGTCAGTTAAGCGTCTGCCTTTGGCTCAGGTCATGATCCCAGGGTCCTGGAATCGAGTCCCAGATCTGGCTCCTTGCTCAGCGGGGAGCCTGCTTCTCCCTCTGCCTGTTGTTCCCCCTGCTTGTGTTCTCTCTCTCTCTTTCTCTGGCAAATAAATGAAATCTTTTTTAAAAACCTATTATATTTTTCAATATATTTACTATATAATATGTAATATATTTTAACCCAGCAATGTCACTATCAGGAAACTACCACCTCCAACAATATGAAAGTAAACATGCACAAAGTTATTCATTGCCAGATTGTTTGTAATTTCAAATATTGAGAACAACCTAAATCCCCACTCATAGGAAAGTGGTTAAATAAATGATGATATACTCATACACACAATGGAGTGTTATGCAATTATATAAAAAAGCAAAGAAAATTTCTATGAAGTGGTATGTGTGATCTCCACGATATACTGTTAGTAAAGTAATCAGAGTACAAACAATGTCTACGGTGTGCTACCCCTTGTGCCCAGTGTGGAGCCCAACATGGGGCTTGAACTCACAACCCTGAGATCAAGACCTGAGCTGTGATCAAAAGTTAGATGCTTAACTGACTGAGAAAATACCTGTGTTAAAATCAACTGGCATGTGGGGGAGAACCCCAAAATGAAATATGAAAAGGAACAAATGAATCTAACTATTAATAAAGTTGTCAGAATTCTAAGATGGCCCCAAAATTCTCATCTGGTGGTGCACACACCTGTATAATGGCCTCCCCTTGCATGTGGGTGGGACCTACAAATAGGATGGGATGTTATTCTGTGATCAAGTTATGATATATGGAAAAGGAGATTTTTTTCAGATGTAATTAGGGTCTCTAATCAGTTGGCTTGAGTTAATCAAAAGAGGGATATCTTGGGTGGGCCTGACCAAACCAGGTGAGCCTTCAAAAGAGGGTGTGCGGGTCCTTCTTGAAGAGACAGATTTGAAGCCGCAAGGACACTCTCTGGTTGGCCTTGAAGAAACAAACTGCCACATTGTGGAGAGGACCACATGTCAGGGTCTCAGTTCTGCAGCCCTAAGGAACAATTCTACCAACAACCAGTGAGCTTGGATAAGGGACTCAAGCCCCAGATATTGCAGCCCCAGCTGTCATCTGCACCACACAGCTCACCCGGTCTGCTGAGACCAAAGCAATGGAGCAGCTCCTGACCCACAGACACTGTGAGATAATAAATCTGTGCTGTTTCAGACCGTGGCAATTTGTAATGCAACAGTACAAAACTAGTATGACTACAAGTGGGTAACCAACAACTCTGAAAGGGATGGGGAAGAAAAGAGCTAACCTAAGTAACTTTGGAGAACAGTATTTTTCCTGGATAGGGTCAGGTTAAAAACAGAACTACACGCAAATACTGCTCTCTAGTTAGTCAATTTGTTTCGCCTATGGTTACAGGTTAAGTTTGCAACTCTTTTATGTGTACTCCAGGGTTGAACAGGTAAGTGGACATACTGTGGATAGTGGAGCCAGGATTCTCACGGCTGGAGAAGGAAGCTACAAATAAGGAAAGGGGAAGGTAAGGAAGGACCTTGTGTTAGTTTGGAACTGGAGATACCAGTATGAGATCGATAGATGATAGATGATAGATAGATAGACAGATAGACAGACTTACACAGGATAAGGGAGGGATGGGGAAAGGAAATAGGATGGGAAGAGGGAATGCGAAGGAGAGGGAGAAAGGGAAACTACCCGTCATCAGTATGTACCACGATGTTCACAGTAGTTATCTTTGGGCAGTAGGCTTGTGGGCAGTTATTTTCTTCCTCATCACACTCATATTTTCTAAATTTTGTCATAAGATACATTTTTAAGCAAAAGGAAACATATACTTGCATTGACCTCTTCTTGTGGGGTCTTCTCTGAAGCCCTGTCTCGCTGCCAACACTAGTCCGCTGATGCGGCAAGTTCCTTCAGGCTTCCTGAGAGCTTACCCAGCAGAGAGAGACAGGGGAACTTGCCAGCCAAACACTTACACGTTTTGTGCTGATTGCCTCCATTTGGCCTATCTTGAGACGTGCTCAGGGAGCTGCCCTGAAAGCCAATGGAGCCAAACCCAAGTCAGAATATGAATTACTTGCAGTATTGTCCTGATTGGCGAGCTGGACCATTTCCCATGGTCATGAGCATCGTTAATTCTCTTTATAAATAGTTTATATGCCCGGAACAGACAATACAACAAAGGCATTCACATTGTAACAGATAAAAAAGACGTTTACCTACTCTCAAAATTTTGTGTGCTTTTTCTGTGGGTACAAATGCATTGCGTTAAAAAGCTTAGAATGTACAAAAGAGTATTAAATTACTATAAAACACTTAAGTACGTTGTTACAAATATTCTGGCAAGTTTCTTTCTGTCAATTTTTTTCTTTTTACATAATTGGAATCACATCACATACAGTCCCTGGCTCCATATTTTTTATATGTGTGTGTTAAAATATATGCAACAAATGTATATATTTGAAATATACATAACAAATGTATACAAATATATAACAAATATAACAAAATTTACCAGCTTACCCATTTTTAAGTGTACCGTTATAGTGGCATTAAGTACACTCACACTGTTGTGCAAACATCCCCACCATCCATCTCCAGAACTTTTTCATCTCCCCAAACTGAAACTCTGTACCCATTCAGCACTGACTCCCCATCTCTCCTTATTCCTGCTTATTCCCTGGGCAACCGTCATTCTTTCTGTCTCTGTGAATGTGACTACTCTAAGTAGCTCATCTTAGTGGAATCACACAGTATTTGACTTTTTGTGACTAACTTATGTCGCTTAACGTAATGTCCTCAAGATTCATCAATATTCTGCTGGATAGGTACACCACGTTTTTGTTTATGCGTTCATCCATGGATGGACCCATGGGTTACTTCTACATTTTGGCTACTGAAAATATTGCCAGTATGAACACAAGTGTACAAATATCTGTTAGAGTCTAGGCTTTCAATTCTTTTGGGTATATACCCAGGAGAGGAATTGCGAGATCACATGGTAATTCCATTTTTCATTTTTTGAGGGCTCATGTACAGTTTTGGATCCTCTTTGTTTCTAATTCACTTAACTTTTGAGCATGGGTGTTTTTTTAACAATATTTTTGTAATTTTTCATTTTCGTATAATTGCAAACTTGCCAAAAAGTTGCAAAAATTATACGACAAACTCCAATATATCCTTCCACCAGAGTCACTCACTGTTCTCATTTTGCCACATTTGTTTTATCTTCTCTTTTTCTCTTTGTGTATGTGTGCACGCGTGATGTATGTAGAGAAAGTTCCGGATACCATGCTCCTTTAGCCCAAAATGATTCAATGTGTGTTCCCTAAGAACAAGGACATTAACTTTCAAACCTCCAGGACAATCATCAAAATCAGGGAATTAAACCTTGATACCATGTTCTTATCTAATCCAAAGTCAATATTCAAATTTTGCTAGTTGTCCCCCGTCTGAGAAGACGCCTTAAATTTAACTGTCAGGTCCTGTGGTGGGCAATTCTAAACGCACCCCCCCGCCCCCAAATTCCCTATCCCCTGGCTAGTCAATCAAATGTTAATCTGGTACTACTGTGAAGGGGCTTTGCGGAAGGAACTAAGGTTAATAATCCGCTGATCTCAAAACTGGGAGAGTATCCTGAGCTACCCAGGTGGGTCCAGGGCACCCACATGAGCCTTTAAAAATAGAAGAAGGCAGATGGAGAAGTCAGAGAAGTGTGAAGTATGAGAGCAACTTGACCTGCCATGGCTGGAGGGACCACATGGAAGGCAGGCAGCCCTGAAGGGCAGACACCAGCTTCTGGCTGAGAGCCAGCGAGGAAATGGATTCCTCAGTCCCATCAGCACAAGGAACTGGATTTGGCCAATGCCCTGAATAGTCTGGAAGTGGATTCTTCCCAGAGCCTCTGCATAAGACCCCGGTCCACAGACACCTCAATTTGGGCTTGTGAGACCCAAAACAGAGGAACCAGCCAAGCCCACCAACTTCCAACCTGCAAGGCTGTGAGACAATACATTTGTGTTGTTTTAGGTCCCTAAGCTGGTGATACCTCTGAGAGCCCCCGCAGGAAACGAATCCAGGTCCCCTCAGTCTCTTTTACTCTGGAACAGTTCCTGAGACTTTCTGTCTTGACTCTTGACATTTTATGAAGAGTACAAGCCAGTTATTCGTAGAAAGTCCCTCAGCTTGGGTTTGTCTGTTTTATTAATAGATTCTCATTATACATTTTGGGAAGTAATTCCACTGCAATGATGCTGTGAGCTCAGTGCATCACATCAGCGGGGACATCGTGTTTTTCTCCCAGTAATAATGATGTTAACTCTGATTACTCGGCCAGGGTGACATCTGCCAGGCTTCTCTTCCTTAAAACTACTACTTTCCCCTTTGTAGTTAACAAAAACTCTGCCAGAAAATGCCTGGAGGCAACAGAAATATCTTGCTCCTGGTAAAACTTTGCCCACCAATTTTAGCATCCACTCATGAGCCTTGCCTGGAACGGTTGTTATGACAGTTGCATGCTCTGTCTGTATCAATTCTAGCTCTATACCAGCTTAAAATTTTGGTTTGGTAGCCTGCTTCTCCACGTAAAACAATGCTACAAACTTCCCCTAATTAACAAATGTTTATCAACATTTTCAGCATCTATTTTGTATTTTACATTTCACCATAAAGTTATATCATGCTTTACTGGACTAGTACATTTAGCTTGTTTCGACTTGGTCACAATTTTTAATTACGTGGGGCCGGAAAAATAGTATCTTACCATTGTAATTTGGATTTTGTTTGCTAAATTGTTTGGTAAAAGAATTACTGGGTCTAGGGGCACATGGGTGGCTCCGTTGGTTAAATGTCTGACTCTTGGTTTCAGCTCAGGTCATGATCTCAGGGTTATGGGATTGAGCCCCGTGTTGGGTTCTGTGCTGAACATGGAGCCTACTTAAGATTCTCTCTCTCTCTCTCTCTCATAAATAAATAAATAAATAAATAAATAAATAAATAGAATTACTGAGTCTAAGATTTAATATATTTTTCATTTTTTAAAATTCATTTAAATTTCTTCTTCAGGGAAATATCTGTACTTTTCCCACTTTCCTATTTACATATTTGTTTTTTCCTTGTTGATGTAGTTATATGTTTTTCTTTTCTGTTGGCTCCACTGCTCCTGAAGGCAGGAACTGTGAACATCTTACTCACTGCTCTACTTCAGCACTTAGAATAGTACCTGACAGCTCACTACGTGGTCAAGAAATACTTGCTGGCTGAAAGAGAGGAATATTGGGGCACCTGAGTGGCTTAGTCGGTTAAGCGTCCAATTCTTGGCTTCTGCTCAGGTCATGATCTCGGGGTTGTGAGATCCAGCCCTGGGCCGAGGAGTCTGCTTGGGATTCTCTCCCTTTCTTACCCACCCTCTCTCCCTCTCAAATAAATAAATAAAATCTTTTTTTAAAAAAGAGGAATACTTATGAGACCTTTTCTTATTTTAAAGATCTGAAGCAATCATTTATTAGCTATCATATGCTAGGCACTGGGCTCAGTGACTTATGCAGATTATTCTCGTACACTGATGACAGTCCTATGAGGGAGGTTTGGTTATTACCTCTACCTTCACAGATGAGGCACCCAGGGATTTCAGAAGTTAGCCATGGCCAGACAACCAGCAAGTGGCTGGGGCTGCCTTTCAAACACAGGCAGTCTAGCTGCTGTGCTTATGTTAAGTTTGGGGCAGTGAAAATGTAAAACTTTGTTGTAGTATTCAACTCTGTTTCATTCACAGAGTTCAGTTTTGTTGTTCCGACTGGGCCTTTTTATACGGTCCCTGGAACTAAATTTAATGTGGAAATAATCTGCATGCAGGCTTGCTAATAGTCAGGACCAGTGCAGATAAGGAATGACAGATAATGAAAATCATGTTTAGACAACTCTGAAAATTCTTATCTCTGCCATGCACGATAATCTGCGAAAGAAGAAGGAATCTAGAAACCTTCTGATGGGACATATAATTGCTTCTTAGTGGGAAACCAAACTCATCCTGAAATGTGTGTATATTGAAAGTACTCCCCAGAGTGCCTGGGTGGCTCAGTCAGTTAAGTGTCTGACTCTCGGTTTTGGCTCAGGTCATGATCTCAGGGTCATAAGATCGAGCCCCGCATTGGGCTCCATGCTGAGATTCTCTCTCTCCCTCTCCGTCTGCCCCTCCCCTCTTTCTCTCTCTCTCAAATGAATAAATCTTAAAAAAAAAAAAAAAAAGAAAGTACATGCCAAATAATAAGTAACAATATATGAAGTAGGTTTGCTTTATGTTATACCAATTTATTTTCCCACCTGACTTCTTTCCAAAGCATTTAAGGAGACTAGAACAAGGCTCCAGTTCACACTCTCCTGCTGCTGCAATCTTGTCTGGGAAAGGAGCCGGAATTCTTTGAAATTATTACCTTTTGGCAACTTGCACAAAGTCTTCGCTAGCTTGAGCCAATTCTTCTGCCATCTTCTCCAAAGAGGCAAAGACTTCATTTTCCATGTCTTTCCTCTCCATCGAAATGATCAGATGGCAAAGCTGAACAGTCATTAGGGAGATGATTCTCTCAATGGCCTTGTTCTGTATCATGGAGCCAATGTCTTCCGAGAGGAAAGATTCCATCTCTTCCAGTCTGTGAACAGAAGCATAACGTGGTCTGAGCCCATGCCGACTGACATGTATAAATATTTCTCTGACTTGATGTTCATCTAATTTTACCTCTACAATGGGAAAGAAATCTACAAAGTATTAAAGAGCTAAATGGGGGTAATTTTCAGGACGCTACAAGTATACAATATATTGTGGCTTAGCAGCAACATGCAAAAAAAGTACAAGAAGGACACATGAGACACGTTCAGAGAAGGCAAATAGGATGGAAAACAGACTCACTCATGCAAACCGTGTGCCCTAAAGACCAGTTTAAGTGATGGTTAATCTAATTACGAAGACATGACTGAGGTCTTCATTATTTGTAGAATACATACAGGAGAAGAATGAAATTTTGCCTGACTTTTACTCTATGGAGCTTCTCAGAACAAAGGGTGAAAGCCATGGGGCAAGAGCAAGTTCTCTCTTAGGCTGAATGGGCATCTCAAATCAAAATTCTCAAAGATCCTAGGAGTACTATTCCTTGGGGGTTAGTCAACTTCCTTCCCCTGGCAGTATGCAAGGCTGAATGACAACTTGATGATAGTACATAGAAATGTCAAGCATTGTGTGGGCAAATGGACAAAAGTCCAATACTGAAATGTTGGATCAATGATTACAAGAGTGTAGCCACGGGGCGCCTGGGTGGCACAGCGGTTAAGCGTCTGCCTTCAGCTCAGGGCATGATCCTGGCGTTCTGGGATCGAGCCCCACATCAGGCTCCTCCGCTACGAGCCTGCTTCTTTCTCTCCCACTCCCCCTGCTTGTGCTCCCTCTCTCGCTGGCTGTCTCTCTCTCTGTCAAATAAATAAATAAAACCTTAAAAAAAAAAAAAGAGTGTAGCCACACATGGGGAGCCAACAACGGGGGAAAACATGGACATTTTTGCTTACCTCGATGGAAGATACTTTCCACTCTCCAAGCCCACGAGCAGTCTCCTGAATTCACTCTAAATGTAAGAAACCCAGTTTGGGTTTGTTTGGTTTTTTTTATTTCAGCAACAGGAATGTATTTACATCCACACTACAGTTCAAGACTGTGGCATCGCCCAGCAACTGTTAGCTGACTCTGCTACTGACGTCACAGACAGGACTGCTAACAAGCAAACACCATAATTTATGCATGGAGTGCTGGAAGGTCTGTTGTTTCTGCAGTATTATTCACAAGAATAAGAACGAGATTCAAGTATGAGAAAAAAGCTAACTTGTTTTAGTCAATCCAGTCATAAAAATAAAACTCGACTATAAGTCTTCGGACAGTTTTGTTGTGGGGACGAAAAGGAAATTTGGCACTAAGACTAATAAAAGGCAGATAATGAATCACTGAGCAGTTTAATTAACTTGGCTTCTTTCTAGTTCCCTCCTGTGGATTTTCACAAGAATTTGTTGAGGGAATATTCTGGCTATTTCTTGGAACAATAAAAGGAATTGGGCCTTAACCTAAAGGAAAAATAGATTTTAATTTGTATTAATTTGTATTGTGTCCCAGATGTTTTCCACACATCAGCTCACTGATGCCATAGAACGATTTAATTGGGTAAGTGTTATTACGTTCACTTTACGAGTGAAGAAATTGAAGACTGGGGCATATGAATGGTACCAAATCTCTGAGAATGATTTCCTATTCAAATTACTGGACTTTCAGTAAGTTCCTAAAGATCAGAGTGTTTGAGTTGTGTCTGGTCAGGAAAACAGAAACCACTCTAGGTATTTAAAACGGAGGGAATGTGGTTCAAGGAATTAATTACAACATCGTTGGGAGGGATAGTGATTGAGGCAGGACTTCTGGTAATGGCTGAGTGAGGAGACTGTCAAATCCTTTTCCCCAGAAGCAGCTATAAAGATGGACAAAATTGCCCTAAAACACCCATTTCAGCACTTTGGAAACTGACCAAAGGCATACAACAATCAGAGTAGCGTTCGTGCTTGAGCACTCGCTGGGCTTCATGGCGCTCTATGACATTCTAGTCTGGAGCTGATTCCATCTACGCCATCAACATGGGGTTCTGCCAGGGAGGGAGGTCCAGAAGAACCAGTAGCTTTCTCTATTGCCATTGAAAGCGGCTCACAAAGTTTGGAGCAGTGGATGAGAACACCCAGGATCACTGTCAGTGAAAGTGATTTCCCGGAGGCAGGAGAGTCTATGTCTATTACAAGACATACTATCCCGCAGCCTACAGGGCAGTGGCACTGGATGGTAATTCAAACCAACAGAGAGCAATGAAGAATTCCTATAAAGTTACTTACATAAGTAATTATCAAAACCATACACACATTTTTCTCTTTTCTCCTAACAGATTTAAAAATATAAGATTATGTAAAATAACAGTTATAACACTGTATTGTTGAATTTGCAAGAATAAAAGCATGAAGGAGGGGAGAAGAGAACTACATTAAAGCAAATTTTCATTATTTTACCAGAATCAAAATAGTATTAAGTTGCGACAAATTTTTTTTTTAAAGTTAAGACGCACATTATAATCCCAAAAGCAAAGGCCAAGAAAATAACCTAAAAAAAAATACTAAAAGGGGCACCTGGCTGGCTCACTTGGGGGAGCATGTAACTTTTGATCTTGGGGTTGTAGGTTCAAGCCCCACATTGGGTGTAGAGATTAAGATTATATTTATTTATTTGAAAGAGAAAGAGCAAGAGCACAGGCCCATGAGCTGGGGGGAAGGGGTGGGTGGGGGCAGGGCTGACTGCAGAGCCTGACTCGGGGCTCAATCTCACTACCCTGAGATCATGACCTGAGCCAAAACCAAGAGTCGGACACTTAACCAACTGAGCCGCCCAGGCACCCCCCCCAAAATAAAATATTTTTAAAAAATACTAAAGGTAACCAACTATTAACTAAAATTGCAAACTAGGGGCACCTGACTGGCTCAGTCAGTAGAGCATGTGACTTGATTTCTAGGCAATGAGTTCAAGCCCCATGTTGAGTCTGGAGCTTACTTAAAAAAAAAATAAATAAATAAAATAGTGTACTAAGAACATTTATTTAACATAAAAGGAGACAATCAAGAAGGAGAAGATAGAAAACAAATAGCAAAATGACAAATGTATAACTAATATCAATAATTAAATTAAATCTGAATTCACTAAACATCCTAATCAAAACATAGCGATTGACAGCATAAAAACGCAAGACCCAGGGGCACCTCGGTGGCTCGGTCAGTTGAGTGACGGACTCTTGATTTGGCCTCAGGTCATGATCTCAGGGTCATGAGAACCAGCCCTACCTCGGGCTCTGCACTCAGGGGAAAGTCTGCTTGAGATTCTCTCTCCCTCTCCCTCTGCCCCTCACACTCATGCTCTCTCTCTCTGAAATAAATAAATAAATCTTAAAAAAAAAAAAAAAAAAAAAAAGCAAAGACCTACTTCTATCTACAAGAGACACAACCGTGATTCAAAAACACAAATGGGTGGGAAGCAAATTGATGGGTAGGAGCTATTCCTTGCAAATAGCAACCAAAAGAGAGTGAGCGAGCTCTACTGGGTTGTGTCCTTTCAAATTTCATCTCTACCCAGAACCTATGAAAGCAACTTTATTTAAAAATAAGGTCTTTGAAAGATGTCATCAAGTTAAGATAAGGTCATACAAGATTAGAGTAGGCCCTAACTCAGTGACTGATGTCCTTGTAAGAGGAGGGAAATTTGGACAGAGCGACAGAATGCCGTGTGATGGTGGAGGCAGAAATTGGAGTGATATAAGCCAAGAGCACCATGGACTGCTGATGACTACCAGATGCTAGGACAAGGCAGGGAAGGATTCTTTCCTAGAGTCTTGAGAGAAAGCATGGGCTGATGACACCTTAATTTCAGGCTTCAAGCTGCAGAACTGTGAGGGAAGAAATTTCTGTTGTTTTAAGCCACCCAGTTTGTTGGCAGCCCTAAAAAAAAAAAATGAATACACATACCTCTGTTATTATAAAATAGTCTTTAAGACAATAAGTATTGTTAGAGACAAAAAGGACATTTCATAATGATAAAAAGGGTCCATATGTCATAAAATATAACAACTGTAAGTGTAAATACACCTTGCAATAGAGCTCCAAAATACATGACACTAAAACTGACAGAATTAGAAGGAGAAAGATACATTTATAGTTGTAGATTTCAAGACCCAATTTTAGGGGTGCGTAGATGGCTCAGTCAGTAGAGCATATAACGCTTAATCTTGGGGTTGTGAGTCCAAGCCCTACATTAAGGGTAGAGTTTACTTAAAAAAATACAAAATCTAATTTTAAATAATTAACAGACAACTAGTCAGAAAATTAGCAAAACTTGAACAGTACTATCAACCAAGGCACCCTAATCAGCATATACAGAACACTCCAGACAATGGCTGGAGAAGACACATTCTCTTCAAGCCCGTGTGGAACATTTCCAAGATAGACCACATGCTATGCTATAAAAGTCTCAATAAATAAAAAGGATTAGAATTATGCAAAGTATATTCTCTGACCACTGTAGACTTAAATTAGAAATCAACAACAGAGGGGCACCCGGCTTCCTCAGTCGGTTAAGCGTCTTTCTCTCAGTTCATGATCCCGGGATCCTGAGATCGAGTCCTGCGTCGAGATCCCTGCTCAGTGGGGAGCCCTGCTTCTCCCTCTCCCTCTGCCTGCTGCTCCCCCTGCTTGTGCTCTCTCTCTCTCTCTCTCTGTTAAATAAATAAATAAATAAATAAATAAATAAATAAATAAATAATTTTTTAAAGAAATCAATGACAGAAGGAAATTTGGGAAATCCTTGAATATTTAAAAATTGAACAACACATTAATAAATAGCCTATAGATCAAAGAAGAAATCACAAGGGAACTTAGAAAATTTTTTGAATTGAATGAGCATGAAAGCACAACAGATCAAAATACATTGGGCCATAGTTAGAGGGACATGTATAGCTCTAAAATCCATAAAGGGAAAAAAGTCAGTAAATTAGAATTCATTGAAATTTAAAACTTTTACACTACAAAAGACATCATTAAAAATGAAAAGGTAAACCACAAACTAGGAGAAATATTTACCAATCACATATCTGATACGATGGGACTCAGATTCCTTCCATTCTAGATTGGTTTCTAAACTGATTTCTTCTAAGAAATTTTTCCTGATGATTCTCCCCTCTCAAATGCCTCTTGTATTCCTGTCTCCTTAGCACCACTAGTTATTTATGGGATGGGGAAAATTATCTTTATTAATATTTTTATTCGTTTGAAAAGATGTCACCCGGGCGCCTGGGTGGTTCAGCCGGTTAAGCATCTGCCTTCAGCTCGGGTCATGATCTCAGGGCTCCCTCCTCAGCGGAGTCTGCTTCTCCTTCTCCCACTGCCCCGCCCCCACCCATGTGTGCAGGTGCACGTGCGCTCTCTCTCTCATATAAATAAAGTCTTTAAAAAAAAAAGATGCCACCAATACCTAATTAAGTTGGTCATTCACAGGCCTGTTACCCTGTGTGCAAACTCTTGGCATGCGTCATGCTGTGGGGACATGCCCCAGGCAAAAAGAGACTATGGGCTCCATTGGAAGTCTCTGGATAGGAGGCATGGGCATCACCTCACAGTCACTGACACCTTATAACTCTAGGTTTCACAGTGTTCTTTGAGTGCAACTCACTGAGTTATTTTTCTATTTTTTCTATTTTCCTTCATCTCTGTGTGGGAGCTATTGCATCTAGGAAGAACAGGAAATAGAGGAGAAGAGGAGAAAATGACTCAGGTGCCATATGGACTCAAGCAGCTTCATCCTACATGTTACGATGTGAGTGTCTCTAGAAGGTATTCCTGTCCTCACAACTGTCACTCCAACCCAGAATTCCAGCAGCAGCAACTGTAGGGATATTTGCTCCTCCAGTTAAATTCCTCTAGATAGCATCCAGAAAAATGTAAGTTTCCCCAGGAACAGAGCTCTGTGAGGACAGGGACTTCGTCTTGTGTCCTCTATGCCTTGAACACTGTCTGCAGCAAGGACTTGTTAAACGCAGGTTTTCCAGGGTAGAAGAGTATGAGTGGCATTCTTCTTCAGGGAGGGGTGTCAAAAGGCTCTGTTGAAGGGGGAGGCAGTCCTACCTCCAAAGTGCTAAAGAGCAACCAAGACCTTGGTCTAAAGAAATAGTAAGTCTTATTTTATTCAGCACAATTGTGAGATAGAAAATGTTAATTAAAGGTTTTGATTAATGGGGACTTTATGATCCATCTGGTATGTGGTTCATCAGTTTTGGAAGGGTTACTATACTCAGCATTAAAACTCCATCTAGCACACTTTCATTTGACCTTGACGACGATCGGGGCACTTCAAAGACTTCAGCTGAAGGAGTGTGGTAAATGTGGCAAGAAAGTTCCAATGGGAAGACTTGATAAAAGGCTAGGACTTTGAAATTGAGGATGCTGGCTTCAGTGAGCCATGGCAGTCTTTGATGTATGGGTAGATGTGAGGAATGCTGTGTTTTAGAAAGATTAATTTGGTAATGATGTGCAGGGAAGACTGGAGAGGTAAAGGGACTAAAGCAAGAAGAGCAGCTAGAAGACAGGTGCGAAACCCAAAGCCTAAAGTGATTGTGGTAACGTTAGAGATGATGAGAGAAAAACAATGTTGAGTCGTTTTGGTGTCCAAGTGTAGAACACAAAGAGCTGAGAGAGGGGAAAGGGTAGTGGAGGATTCTGAAGCTTATTTCTTAGGAATATGACCCTTAGGTCCATGTAAGAAAGGTCCTTGCTTTAGAGGCTCCCAGTCTGACCCTACTCTAGCCATGTCCTTCCCTATAGGTGAGAAGTTTGTGAGGGCAAGGGGACATGGCCCCTCCCCCTTTCTAGACTATGCTAGATACCTGAAAACCAGAATTCATGGTCCAAATAGCCCAGCTCTTGTCCTGAGCCTGCACTAGATTCTTCCCAGGGTCTATTCTCCCAAGGGTCAGGGACATTGCTGGTGTGCACACCCCTAGGGCTGGGCAGTCACCATCGCAGCTGTTTGTGGGAGGTGCTGGGTGAGAAGATGGAGCTTGAACCTCCTGGCTGTAGTGTCCCCATACATATATGCATGGCCCCTCATGGTGCAAGGTGGAGTCGAGGAAGGGAGGAAACAGGGGCAGGCCATGGGGCGGAGGCCAGGGCCATCTCTTCCAGTATTTCCAACTTCTGGCATTGAACTTCTATGAATCTGGGAATTCTAAAAACCTTGCCTTCCAGGTCATCCTTATCATTACATATTTGTAAGGCCGGAAGATAGACATTTTTATCTAGCACCTTATGGGTATGGTTTATAACTTTAAAATATTTTTACATATAGTAGACTTTTAGACATATGGTTTCCATTTGTACTCTTGTCCTGAAACTATTAGACGTGGCCTTGCTTTTCAGCCCAACATATTCCTTATTTAGTGTCTTCCTATGACTCTTCTCCAAATCTTCTCTTGTGCTGAGACTTGACCTATTGGACTGTCCCTTAAAATATCCAGCTCAGTTCTTTTGTTAATTGGCTTGCCAATTTTTTAAGTTATTCATTTGTAATTCCTCATGTATCCTAAATAGGTCTCTATCAGATATGTATGTACACACACACACACACACACACACACACACACACACCAGGCCTCATATCCTATTCTATGGCTTTCCTTTTCATTCTCTGGATGGTGTCTTTTGATAAATAGACGTTCTTATTTTTAAGGCTGCTAATTCACCAGTTTTTTTCTCTATTCCTAGAGATTTTTGTGTCCTCTTTAAGATCTTTACCTAATGCAAGATCATAAAGATTTTCTTTCGTGTTTTCTGTTAAAAGCTTCATTGCTCTACTTTCATATTTAGATGCATCAGCTCACACTGAATCTGCAACTGATTCTGTGTGTGATAAAGGTCAAGATTAATTTTGTTTTCCAAATGTATATCCACTGACCCAACTTCACTTACTGAGAAGTCCGTCTTTTTCCCCACTGTTCTGCAATGTCACCTTTGTTATGAATCAACGGACTACATCAATCGATAGATAGATACCTTTACTTTGGTCTACTTGTCTCTCCTGTGCCCAAACCATACTTTTTAAATTACTGTAGCTTTGTACTTAAATACTATAACTTTTATAGGTCTTGATATCTGGTGTTAAGTCTTCCAACTTTCTTCTTCAAGATTGCTTTTGGTATTCTTCGACTTTTGCATTTCTGCATGAATTTTAGAATTGCCTTGTCAATTTCCATTCCGCAGACATAGGATTGTGCCTTGGAACGTTTCATTTTTATCCATAAATCGTCCCTTTGGAACAGTGGGGGTGGAAACGCCGCAGCGAGCGGCGCAGAACGGGGATCCTCCGCTGGCACCGCCCCCTAGCCGGGACACGGGGACGCGCCCAGTCTCCGGTCTCCCTCGGTCGCACATTCCCAACGCTGCGCCAAAGCTGCGCTCGCCCCGGCCAGCCGCCAGCCCCCCGGGAGCCCCCACCCGGACCCAAGACGCGCTGCGGAGCCGCAGCAAACACCCCCCAGCCCCGCCCGGGCGGGGGCGGCCGCGCGGCATCACGGGGCGGAGGCGGGGCCGCGCCGGGAGCCGAAGGAGGGGGAGGGGGCGCGGCCTCCGGGCTGACGCGCGGGCGCCCGGGCGCGGCGCCACCGGGACCCTAGTGGCTCGGGGAGCCGGCGTGGCGGCGGGCGCTCGGGCGGGTTCCGAGCTGAGCCGCCACCTCGGCCGGCAGGTCCCTGCGGCGGCTGCCCGGGCGGCCCGGGCGCACGGCCCTTCGCCATGTACACCTTCGTGGTGCGCGACGAGAACAGCAGCGTCTACGCCGAGGTCTCGCGGCTGCTGCTCGCCACCGGCCACTGGAAGAGGCTGAGGCGCGACAACCCCAGGTTCAACCTGATGCTGGGCGAGAGGAACCGGCTGCCCTTCGGGAGACTGGGTGAGCGCTTCCTCGTCCGCGCCCTCCCGCTCCTCCCACGGCCCGTTATTACCAGCGCTTTTGTCTTAAGGTCATAAATCTTCCTCTCCGTCGTTCCTCGGGCAGAGAGAATACCGCTTTGCATGCCTCCTCATCTCATAAATCGGACTCCGGGCCGCGGCTGTCCCCGGACAATGGCGGGTCCCTGCAGCCCGGGGGGCGTCGGCCGCGTGCTCCCGCACTGCCCCGGCCCGACGCCCCCAAATCGCGCGGGGCCGAGCTGGGGCGGGGCCAGGCCCCGCCGAGCCGCCGCACGAGCTCAGGCTGGAGTCCTCTTGCGAATTTCTGCACTGAGGATTCCACCCTGCCCGATGTTGGCGCGGGAGGGATCCTTGCGTGTGTTGAAAACCCTGAGGATTCAGCTGCCCGAAGGCTCAGATAAACTGGGGATTTGGAAAAGACCTCTGGATTCCAAAAGCAGGAGCTTCAGAAGTGAGCGGAGCCAGGGAAGAGCCGAAGGGTGTCTGATTTGGGCCTTTCCTTGGTGTTTCCACAGTGGTGGGTTGAAGGTAGATTGTACAGGACACCGGCTTCACCCTGCGTCCCGCTTCTCTGCCCTGTTCATCCCGAGGGAGTTACCTTCACTCACGTGGTTGATGCTGGCTTGGCATTACATCCACGTCCATATCCACATCCCCGCGTGTAGGGAAGGGCAGGGGGAAGGAGAGGACCCGCAGCTCCTTTCTAGATGACGTAATCCAGAAGTTGTGCAGATCACCTCAACTTACATCCCATTGACCTGAACAGTCTCGTGGCTTCTCACTGCGCAGTCATCCCGGAGATGCAGCCTCTCTCACAGTAGCCATGTTCCCTGCCAAAAGTCTTCTGGGTGGGGGGCTAAATCGAATTGCCAAAGACAGAAGGGGAGAATCAATAATGAAGAAAAGTCATCTCTGCTTTGGAGGACAACCCGGAGATAGCGGTGCTTAATGTCCAGCAGAGGACACAGTTTTTAGAAATAGGTGTGGTCAGGGGGTGGAGAGATTGAATGGGCAGATTGAAAACAGGCCATTTGGAACTGACTGGCCACTGGTGAGGTTCCACAGAGCCCCGGGGGGGGGGGGGGGCTTGTACAGTTGTAGTGATTTCGGGAATGAAGGGTGTTTAGCATAGCCTATGGAAAGTTTTTCTTTGGAATGGTACCATGGACAACTTTCTGGTGTTCTGCAGATTTAGGATGTATGTATGATGGGGACTCCACGGAAGGGCTGATTCCAACCCCCGGAAATCTGGGACTGCAGGGAATGTGCCTGGAGAGTCCCTCTGGTTAACCCGTCTCTCCAGGAAGCCCTCAGCAAAGGGAATACCTTTCCCTGAAAGAACTACTTATAGTTGAGACACATATCTCCTTCTTGCTCTGTCCACTTCCCTGCCTGCCTGACTGACTTTCCTCTGTGGAAAGTCTCTGCCCGGGCTGAAGCAGGGGTGGTTGGCATTGCTATGCTGCTCAGGACTAGGGGGGAAGGAGCAGAAACTTACAGGGTCCAAATCCTAAACAGGTACCACAGAGGCAACAGATGATAAGTAAGTATTTGTATTTTATGGAAAAGAAAACAGCATCCCACAGCCATGTGGTTATATGTCTTCACTGTTAGGGATATTTAGTTTTTGCTTAAAGTGTGAAACGCAAGGAGATGACTTATAGAGCCAGGTAAAGTCTCGGGAATGCTGCTGCCGTGGAGATGAGAAGGTAAGCAGTTGAGGTGTGAGCCAGGTTCATCTGCCCCAGGGAGACAATGAGAGCTAGTTAGTGCCTAAATATTTTTATTTAATTATATGCTGTTCTCAGATGTATTCTTCTTACCTCTGGCATCTTCTACTCAAACTCCCTTTCTTTGGTTTTACTTTTATTTTTGTTGCTGGAAATTCAATGCATTTTGTTTGGATTTTAAACAAAAATGGAGACTTTTGTTTTTTGTTTGTATCCTTTCTGCTCTATGTTATAGAGCAGGGGCCATGCAATAAGATTTACTGAAGTTGAGTTTCCCTGTGGAGGATACACAGAAGAAAGTCCCCAGGGCTTCTGATTTTATAGACATGGCTTCTCTACTACCTTCGTTCATCTCTTGTGACTCTCCTGGAAGCTCACGGAGGTAGACATGCTTGAGAACAGCAGTAGCATAGTTCTCCTGCCTTCCTTGATGGCTGTAGAAAAGCAAGGTTAGGGGTGTCAAAGCACAGCTGTTAAAGTGGTATCGTACAGAGATTATTAAATGCCTCTGTGTTAAGCCAAGAGCAGGGTGTGGTGGGGAACAAAGAGAGGTGAAAGAGAAAATACCCTTCCACCCTAAGAAGAAAAAACCAAGGCAGCAGCGGTCTTTGGCAGACCTAAGAGCTGATACCTTAACACCCACGATGGGGTGGGGGAGGGTTTTCAGTGCCATGCTGTGGAAGGGGAGTGCCGGTGCGGGGCAACGGAATTGTTCCATTTCTGCCAACCAGCCCTGAAGTGAGAGAAAGAAACCTGGGCATGACACAGCTGTTCTTTCTCCTACATGCTGGTGCTGACATTGTCGTTTCCCACCTGTCCTCTTTCCCTTCTGAGCCTCCTCTTTCCTTTATAGGTCACGAGCCTGGGCTGATGCAGTTGGTGAATTACTACAGAGGGGCTGACAAACTGTGTCGCAAGGCTTCTTTAGTGAAGTAAGTGTTTAAGATCCTTTCCATGTATTACATAAATGTTTTCACTTTCCTCCTGAAGCAAATATGTGGGATTTTTTTTTTAAGGGTAAAAATACTTTTATCTGAAAAGCCAACAATATTAGTTCTGGAGCTTCGTCTGTGCCGCTTTGATTGCAGTCTAAGACTGCTGTTTGTGCTTGATAAAGCCTTTCTGTCTCCTAGGTGAGGCTCCCTAGAAGCAGAACGGGAAACTAGGTTTCTTGTGTGGGTGATTGACTGGGGGGAAGAGGTAGAGGCTCTTGGGAGAAACTCACTTGGAAGCAAGGGGGGGCCAGACAGCAGAGGAAGCCAAGCAAAGGTGTGGTTTCAGCTGAAGTCTCTCCTCAGCCTGACTCCATGGAACTCAGGAGTTAATGGTACCTCAGAGTTGAGACAAGAGGACCTGGCTTCTGTCCTCCAGTATCAGGCAGCCAGTGGCGGTGGGGGGAAGTGGAAAATGTAGCTCCCCCCACATGTCTGGGCAGGGCCTAGACCCTGGAGAAAGGCACACTTAAGCTCTTAGCAGCCACCTTACAGCAGCCAGGGGTCCCCTCAGAAAGGCCCCCCGGACAGGGTATAACGGTATCTGCTGCACTGCCCGTCTCTGAGCGGTGCGGTTATGGCGAGGTGTCAGAGGAACGGTACCGTAAGGTACAGGGAAGCAGAATTATACGGTGGTAAAGATCTAGGATCAGCAGCTTGGGTTTTAATCCGAGCTCTTCCTCTTCTTAGCTGGGGCAAATTTCCTCATCCCTCCAGCCATGGAATCTACGTTGTACGGTGGCTGCAAGGATTAAATAGGGTGACGATGTAAAGTATATAGCACAGTGGTAAAGAGTATTTGACTCTGTGCCTTAGTTTCCTTTTCTGTAAATAAACCTCAGGTGCTTGTAAGAATTAATTGAGTTAATTTGTATACTGATTTTGAGTAATGTCTGTCTCATAGTTCGCACTGTGTAAGTAAAGGCTCGTCTTTTTCCTATTATTATGGCTATCACTGCTATTATTGTTTTCATTTGAGTAGGGAAAAACTGGGTGGTGCCCCTAAAATTGGGGCCAATACAGGTCTCCAGTATTCTTTCCATAATGACCAGTGAACATATGTGTGTAGCCAAACAAATCACTTAAGGAAGCAGACACTGGAAGATATGACTCAGTATAAATGCTCTTTTCCCCACTCACATTTCTCTCTGGGCTCCAACTATTTACTAGGTTGGGTGTTCATAGCCTTATTTTCCCCTTTTTGTTCACACTCACGGCCCCAGTAACTTATGTATCCACTTCTGTCTGTGATGGATTTTTGTGATTCACCAGCTACCCCTGAAGGTGAGCAAGGCTTTGTAAAGTCTTGTTATTACATTTTTTAAAAAGATTTTATTTATTTATTTATTTGACAGAGGGAGAGAGAGGGAGAGTGCTTGTGCAAGCAGGGGGAGGGGCAGAAGGAGAGGGAGAAACAGACTCCCCGCTGAGCAGGGAGCCCCATGTGGGGCTCTGTCCCAGGATCCTGAGATCATGACCTGAGCCGAAGGCAGACGATTTAACTGCCTGAACCACCCAGGCGCCCCTAACTTTGGGTAGTTAGTGCCATCCAGATGCCCCTTGTTATTACATATTCACATATTACATATTCACATAAGGAGTTTCTCTCCCTTGTGTATATATAAATAAGCCTCCATTTGTGATTTCTTTCCAAATGGGCTTATGAGCAAATGCAACAATTGCAAAGGATGCTGTCCAGCAGAAATAGGATGCTAGCCACATGTGTAATTTTAAATTTCCTAGTAGCCACATTAAAATAAATACAAAGAAACAGGTGCAGCTTATTTCACTAATATATTTTATTTGACCATAAAAATCCAAAATCATCAGTTTGACATGTTATTAATATAAAAAACAATTAATGAGATATTTCATATATTTTATTTTCATCCTGAGTCTTCAAAATCTGGTGTGCATTTTATATTTTTGGAACATCTTAATCCAGACACTAAATTTTTATCTGAAATCCTTGCCCTGTATTTAGATTTCATAAAAAGTTATGGTTGTAAAAGTAGATTTACATACTTAAGTTGTTCCTACATAAACTTACGGGAAAGTAACTGAATGAAAAATCGTTTTCCTGTAATAGTTGCATGCACATTGACAAAACTGGTTTGTATTTTTAGAAGAATTGACTTGACTTTTTAAAACTATGTCCAAGTTAAGTAAGTTTGCTGACTCTTGGTTTAGCACAGTATTAATATCAGATTCAAAAGAAATATTGAATAAGTTGAAAAGAAATTCTAAATTTCGCAATATCAACAAAGTGTTCTTCAAACTTTTCTTTAGTTTTTGCAGCCAATTTACATAACGCTATGTCAAGTTAAATCTACGTGTTGAGTCATGTTATAAAAATATGTAAATTCAGGGGCTCCTGGGTGGCTCAGTCGTTAAGTGTCTGCCTTCGCCTCAGGTCCTGATCCCAGCGTTCTGGGATCGAGCCCCGCATCGGGCTCCCTGCTCGGCGGGAAGCCTGCTTCTCCCTCTCCCACTCCCCTGCTTGTGTTCCCTCTCTTGCTCCCTCTCTGTCAAATAAATAAATAAAATCTTAAAAAAATATATGTAAAATCATTACTGTTCACTTGTATTCTGAAGTTGAAACAAAAATTTTCACGCTTGTCTGGCTAGGTCATAAATTAGATCTTCTTTTCCCTTCCTTGGAGCTTTAAATTTAGCTTGGTCATATGCAGTGTGGATATTGGTGAGAAAATGTCAATCCCACTGCCATTTTTTAATATTTGATTATCGAGTGAAATAATTAATTCTTGGTTTGGGAAGCATTTTCTTTTATTTCAAGGAAATCTGATTTGGAGTTGACAATACAGTGAATCTTTGTAGAACTCCCGTATCTCTCAATCAGCGAACGCTGGCAGAGAACACAGTATCATTAAATCCATTGTCTTCTGTTTCTTTCAACAGTTCCATACTGGGGAATCATTGTAGCACTTGCAAGTATGTACTAAAGCATTTCAACAACTGTATCCATGATAGTTTTCATAGAGCGAGCTTCAGAAAACTGAGTGCAAGTGTTTCCAATATGTAACATACAGTACAATGAAACAATAAAGAAAGCATCAGTCTGTTAAAATCCCAGTTAGTCAGATTTCAACACATCCTAGCTGAAGTACTGTCATGATAGAAATTTTCTCATATAGGTGAAATTCTTTGACGGGTGTAAAAGATTAAAAAATATCTATACCACAAGGTTGATAGTTTTAAGGCTGCAATTCGATAATATTTTTTCATGTATTTGAAAATTCTTCGAGACAGAACATACCCAAAGTATTAATTGGACACGTCTCGTGTCACAGAACTCAACTAAAACTGAAGAAAAATATTTAAGATTATTTTACTTTTGAATCAGTCTTTGATGTTATTAGAAAGGTTTTGTACTCCTTGGGCAATGTTCATGACTTAGCTAAAGATTGTTCACTTTTTGTAAAATATCTTTTTTACTCTTTTCCTCAGAATATTTCCTCTAACTGTATTTCTATCTAAAATGGTTTTTTCTTTTTTTTTTTTTTAAGATTTTACTTATTTATTTGAGAGAGAAAGAGCGCCTGAGAGCTTGAGGGGGGGGGGGTCGAGGGGTAAGGAGAAGCAGACCCTGCTTTGAGCAGGAAGCCCAATGCAGGGCTCGATTCCAGGATCCGGAGATCATGACTTGAGCTGAAGGCAGATGCTTAACTGACTGAGCCACACAGGTGCCCCTAAAATGGTTTTCTTTTGGGGCATCTGAGTGGCTCAGTCAGCCGAGTGTGTCCGACTCTTGGTTTTGGCTCAGGTCATGATCTCAGGGTTATGAGATCAAGCTCCGAGTTGGTTCTGTGCTTAGTGGGAAGTCCGCTTGAGATTCCCTCCCTGCTCCCGTGTGTTCTCACACTTGCACTCTCTCTCTAAAAATAAATAAAACTTTAAAAAAAAATTGTTTTCCTTTTTGTGCAAGAATCCATGCCATTTTATAACTGACCAAAGTTACAAGCTCAGAGCCTGTTAAAATTTTGTTTAAACATTTTCTGTTAGATATTTAATTTTGATTTTAGCCACAAATTTCACTGATTATTTTTTTAAGTTTTTATGTAAATTCCAGTTGGTTAACATTGGTGTAATATTAGTTTCAAGGTGTATAAGTTAGCAATTCAACACTTACATACAACCCTTGGTGCTCATCCCAGCAAGTGCCCTCCTTAATCCCCATCACCTACTTAACCCATCCCCCCTTCCTCCCCTGGGGTAACCATCAGTTTGTTCTCTATAGTTAAGAGTTTGTTTCTTGGTTTGTCTCTCTCATTTTTTTGTTTTTGTTTTTGTTTTGTTTTGTTTGCTGGTTGAAAGGAAACTGCTTATGAAATTCATTATGTGTTTGCTGAAAATGCCTCCTTTGTACAGCAAACAAACTTTTTTTCATTTTACTCTGCTATAGCAAGTTGCAGTTGCCATTCATTATGAAATTTCTGACATACTTTCTGCCAGTTCTTTTTTTCTCCCCCCTTTTACCGTTCTGGTCCTAGTTCTAGCTTTGGCATCCTTACTCAATTCTGCATCAATTTTTGTTTAAAAAATAATAAGAAGAACCAAAAACTAAGAGAAGAAATGTCTTACACTAGCTAACAAAGCCGTGCTAAATGCATGTGTGCTCTACACCAGAAATATGCTGGAGGATGTGTTCATGAAGTTGGTGGTATATATAAGAGCTATAATATATAAGAGCTGATAAGGGAATTCTAGCAATGAAGATGTGAATAATATACAAACTCAAAGGGAATAAAGCTATCCAAGTAACTTGACAAAAAAAAAAAAAATTGGCCTCAGTAGTATTCCTTTATTTTAAATTTAAAAATTTGTCCATACTGATTTTAACTGGACACCTAGTTACATTTCACATTAGTTACCAATTATGATTTACATAGCTATCATTGTAGCTCGTGCTGTCTGCGTAATAAGCACAATGTAATGTTTCATCAGCGCATGGGAGGTAAAGTCACTTGAGCTGAATCAAGCTATTGTCGCTGAGTAGAACAGTGATGTGTTTATGTGTACTACTAGAAACACATGTGCATGACATGCACGCTGCAGTACCACAAAAATATCTTAGGTCATGCAGTGGTTAATGTCATCCTACCAAAAGAGTACAATTGTGATGAATGGGAAAATATTTTACAATCCTTTAGTTTTTACATTAAAACTAAACAAAGTTTTAAAAGTCAGTTCCTGTGTCACATTGGCCATATTTGAAATACTCAGAAGCCACGTGTGGGTAGTGGCCACCTTATTGGCCAGTGTAGATAGAGTGGATATTTAGTGAGTTAGAAATGTATTGATTTTTGTTCCTTTGAATTCAAGTAACTGTCACATTCTATTTCCTTTGGTTTAAAAATAACTTTATTTTAAATCTCAGTTAAAAAATTATTTTCGGGGGGCGCTTGGGTGGCACAGCGGTTAAGCGTCTGCCTTCGGCTCAGGGCGTGATCCCGGCAATCTGGGATCGAGCCCCACATCAGGCTCTTCCGCTATGAGCCTGCTTCTTCCTCTCCCACTCCCCCTGCTTGTGTTCCCTCTCTCGCTGGCTGTCTCTATCTCTGTTGAATAAATAAATAAAATCTTTAAAAAAAAATTATTTTCGGGATGCCTGGGTGGCTCAGTCAGTTAAGCAACTGCCTTTGGCTCAGGTCATGATCCCCGCACTGGGCTCCTTGTTCAACAGTAGCCTGCTTTTCCCTCTGCCTGTCACTCCTCCTGCTTGTGCTCTCTCTCTGTTTCTCTCTGTCAAATAAATAAATAAAATCTTAAAAAATTTTCTTTTCATTATTTCTGCCATTTGCTCATAGACTGGTTTTTGCAAGTGGGTCTTAAACACAGGCTTAACATTAATAGTTCTGTTCTAGAGAGAAGTTGGAATGCAGCTTAGGGAGGTCTGCAGATTTCTTTGGGTGAGTTCCCTCCTGCCTCTGATTCCTGGGGACTAGGAGTAAGTTTTGAGTGAGGACTGGGAGTTTGGGGGTTGCATAATGGCTGTTTCTTACTACCTTTATGATTGTGGGAAATTTACTTATCTGTGACCTGGTAGCTATTGTGTGAAATGGGATGCTAGTGTCGCCCCCACTGGGGGTCTGATAGGAGAGTAAATGCAATGGGAAGCCCTTCATAGGCCCTTGTGTTTATTAATTGCCTTGCTCAGGGCCTGACTTTATCTTCCGTCATGTTATGTTATTTTGGGGGCCATAGGTATGTTTAGTTATGACCACTGTAGTCATGTGCCCCATGAGAAAGATTCCTCCTTCATGTGTCATTGAAGCCAGGCTGAGCTAAAAGCAAGAAATGAAAAACTAAAATAAGGTGGTTTTTTTTGTTTTTTGGTTTTTGGTTTTTTTGCATGGGTCTAGCTCAATCACAACATGTATATTGAAAAAGTGTTGTCTCAGAATTATTTCAAGTTAATTTTCCTTAGAGATGCACTTTAAAAGAAGCTAAAGTCCTGGATATTAAGCTCCTTTTTAACTCCTTGGAGCATGCCTTAAGGGTTGCATGTAATAGCTGGTTGCTGCCCAGTAGTGCATTACAGGTCAGCTCAAGGAGGCCAAGAACAAAGAGTGGGATAAAAAGACCAGCTCCTGGCCCTGGTATTGCCCTGCCTCCTTGACGAGCTGTGGGGGAAAGCACTGGCTTTTCTGAATGGAGTGGCAGGGTGTACTAAGAAGGGAAACTGACCTGTCATCTGTCAGGCTGATCAAGACAAGCCCAGACCTGGCTGAATCCTGCACATGGTTTCCAGAGTCCTATGTGATTTATCCGACTAATCTCAAGACCCCAGTTGCTCCAGCACAAAATGGAATTCACCCACCGATCCATAACTCAAGGACAGATGAAAGGGAATTCTTCCTGGCTTCTTATAACAGAAAGAAAGAAGATGGAGAGGGCAATGTTTGGATTGCAAAGTCATCAGCTGGTGCCAAAGGTGAGTTGGCATTGCTGTCCCCTTCTTCCTTTCCGGTAGGTTCTCGTGTATTTTGTTCAATGGTATGTTAGAATTCAATGAGACCTTTAGATGAGTGACTATTCTAATCTGAATCCTCAAGGGTAGAGACCATGTCTAGTTACTTAGTTTTAAATATTTATCTGGGTACTGATGACTTCTAAATGTATATCTCCAGCCAAAGTATTTCCCCTTAAGCTCTAGATCCAGTATGGCAGGCATTTCAAATGTAACATATCTGATATAGAACGCTTCATTTCCTGCCCAATTTAACCCACCCCAGCCTACCCCTCTTTCAGTCTTCCCACACAGTATGTGATCCCAGCCTCTGAAGCCCAAAACCTAGGCTTCATCCTTGACTGCTCTTTTCTTTACAGTCCATACCTAATGCATCAGCAAGTCGTGCTAGCTCTACCTTCAAAATATATTCTGAATTAAACTTTTTCTTGCCATTTCTGCTGCTATCACTTGAAGTCAAAGCTACTATTCTCTCTAGTCTGTATAATTGCCGTGCCTGCTCACAGCCAGTTCTCCTCTAAGACAGAGCAATGTCTAAAAACGTAAATCTGATCATGTTACTCCCTGCTCAGGACTGACCAGCTGGCTTCCCAGTGCAGTTCAAATAAACTCCAGATTGCTGATGGGAGCCTACACTATTTAACATTTGCTCCTATCTCTGATCCCATCTACTATTCTTGGCCTTGTTCACTGTTCTAAAGCCACACCTGCTTAGAGTTCTATGAATATTCTAACTTTGTCTGTATATCTCAAATGTTCTTATGGATTATTTTCTGTTTCTTTCAGCTCAAATATTGCCTTGTTAGAAAAGCCTTTTCTTTTCTAAAATAGCCTTTATGCCCATTGCTCTCTGTCTTTTGCCCTGCTTTATGTTTCCTCCTTGCACTAACCTCTTCCTAGCACTTCTGTTACATATCTGTTATCTGCCTGTCTCCTCTCTCATACCATAAGCTCCATGTAAACACAGACTTTCTGTCTTGTTCATCTCTACCCTCTCCAGAGGCACTCAGTAGATGTGTGTTGAATGAATGCATAGAAAGAATGAGGTTTATGATATTGACTCAAGCTCAAAATAAAGGCAGTTCACAATGTAATGAACACATAAACATGGTCTATCTCTATAGCTACCATCATATGCTCCTTTTAAAACCATTCTATTTTGAACTTACTTCTTCTTTTATTGCCTTGGAAGACCATCTGGCCATTGGTACTCATTTCTATCCCCGGTCCAGTGGACCTCACCTTCTTTTCCACCAACCATGAGACAGGAGGGCATCACCTGGAATCTCCTGAAAGGGGGAGAGTTGGACTCTTGCCACAAGCCAGGTACCTCACCTACTTCTCTCTCCCCTCTTGTGACCTCTTCTCAAGTACTGTCCCCTAGTTTGGTTCTAATGATAAATGGGGGAATTGGAAGAGGAAATAGACATTTACAGTATTCCATATTCCTTCTATGGATTTGGGCTCTAGTCAGGATGGCCATTGTAAGGACATCTTGTATCATGGAGCCTTAACTGGAGTGAGAATCAGGAGTGAGGCAAGGCCCTTGGCAAGGGCATGTCAAGTCATGACAGTGATCCCACCTGGGTGGTGTCTGAACCCTCACCAAGACAAGTCATAGATTGATGGTCAGCATCAAGGAGAGGTAAAGAGAGAATAAAATGCCAAACAAAGAAGAAATTTTGCTTTAGGGAGTTGAGATAAGTGGTATGCATTTGTTTTGTTTGGAAACTACAAAATGAAACCAATAGGATGAATGAATGACTTCCATTCTTGTTAAAGAAGTATTTAGTACGTACCACATGCTGGGAATAGTTGGCTCAACCTTCACACTATATCCAGTGTAAAGACCCCCTGTTCACCACCTCCACTGCCGATCTTGGACCTGAACCACCTTCACCTCTCACCTGGAGCGTTGCTCCTTGTCCTGCCCTTGGCCATTCTCCACAGTCTACACACAGTACAGCAGACAGAGATCCTATTAAATCACAGTCAGACCTTGTCACATCTGTGTTCAGTGCTGTCTCCCTGGTGCCAGGGCAGCACATGGAACCCAGCAAAAGTTCAATATATGTATTGAGTGATGAATGAATGAATGAATGAATGAATGAATGAATGAAGTAATAAGTGTTTGGAGAGACAGGGATAAATAAAATAGATATGACCTCTTGCCCTTATGGACCCAGTCTAGTCAGAAAGAAGGCTAGTGATGCATCTATTTCCAGATAAATAGTTGAGATGAGAACAAAGAACAAAAAAGACTATCACCTTGAAACTACTTAAAGAATTCCAGGGTTTCTTCATAATTTCTCCAGGTTTAGTTAGTGAGGACAAAGAAATAATATTAGAAATACAGTTGATGAGCACATGGAAACATGCTACATTGGTATACAAAGCTTACAAAATAAATGTAGATTTTATGTATCATTTTTTACCTACAAAATAAGAGAGACCTTCAGTGATACTGTTGCTGAAAGTTTGTTATGAACTGCTTCCTCTTAGGTGTGATACACTGTCTTTGCAAAAGCAATAGGATAATACAAAGGAAGAGCCATAGAGAGTGTATAGGCTTTGGCTCACTAATCTCATTCCTGAAAACTTAACTCCAGGGAAATTTTAAAAGAAACTAGAGTGATCTATAGCAAAGACATTTACGACTATGTGATCTGTAACAGCAACATTTTATTTGGAAACAACCCCACTGTCCAGCAATCAGTAAACAAATGTGTACTTTTCTTCAGCTGCTAACATAATTGTAATGTTAATGTAGAAACAGTGAAAATACTGACAATATAAAGTGAAAAAAATTGACAATATAAGGTGAGTTCACTATGACTGTGCCAGTCTTTGCCTTTATGGAAAAGAGGGTGATATTAAAAGACAAAAATAATTATATTACAAAATAAGACTATAGGTAACTTTTCTATTTCACTTGAATGCCTTGGTGTTTTTTTTTTTTGAATAATGATAGTTTTGTATTTTTTTAAATTTTTTTAATTTGTTTTTTTAAAAGATTTTATTTATTTATTTGACAGAGAGACAGCCAGTGAGAGAGGGAACACAGGCAGGGGGAGTGGGAGAGGAAGAAGCAGGCTCCCAGCGGAGGAGCCTGATGCGGGGCTCGATCCCAGAACGCTGAAATCATGCCCTGAGCCAAAGGCAGACGCTTAACTACTGAGCCACCCAGGCGCTCCAATGATAGTTTTTTAGAGTTATCAAAATGTATCTTTCTACCTTCTTCCATTATTTTTCCCATCTATCAGCATTAGGTATATTTTCAATAAGAAATAGTTTACATAAGGAAATAGCATAAGGGAAACAAAGTTGAAGCAAATAGGAGGGAATGTGAGCAGATTATGGAGAGGAAGGCATCAAAGGTGGTATGGTTCCAGCGCATTAATAGGAAGGGATTTTTTAGTATAACTATTCTATTTATTTTTTTAAAGATTTTATTTATTCATTTGACAGAGAGAGAGCACAAACAGGGGGAGTGGCAGGCTGAGGGAGAGGGAGAAGCAGGAAGCCTGATGTGGGGCTCGATCCCAGAATCCTGGGATCAAGACCTGAGCTGAAGGCAGACACTTAACTGACTGAGCCACCCAGGCGCCCCATAGGATAACTATTTTAGAAAAAGTGAAAAGGAAGAGAGACTAAGGTCTATATAAAAAAAAATGGACAAATGGAAATAAAGAGAAACCAGGATATCTGAGTGTGGTTCCTGAGGGAGATGAAACAGAAAGAATCCTGTTCCTACAAAAAGAGAGGAAGGAGTTTCTCCATGTCGATTTGCAGTTTCTTGTTTAAGAGCTAACCACATGGTTGAGCAAGTGACAGAAATGAGATAGTTGAAAAAGGGGTTGGGTTTTAGGAAAGTTGAATCTTTAAATTAATTAACAAAATTAAATTAATTTGTACTGAAAGCATGAGACGCATGTAGAGATGAGCTATAAATGAAAGTATAGGTCAGAGGTCCTAGAACTAAAAAACTGAGTTCAGCAAGGTTGCAGGTTATCGGATCACACAAAAAGCAGTTGCATTTGTGTATATTAACAATGAATATACTGAAACTAAAATTAAAACCAATACTTTTTAATAGTCACCCCAAGGAAAATGAGATTCTTAGGTATAAACTTAGCAAAACATGTACAGGATCTTAATGCTGAAAATTACAAAACAACTGAAGGTCAAAAAGGATCTAAGTAAATGCACAGACATACCATGTTCATGGATTGCAAGACCCAACATTGTAAAGATGTCAGTTCACGTCAAATTAGTCTGTAGGCTTAATGCAATTGCTGTCAAGACCTCAACCAGATTTTTGTGCGGACATAAAGCTTCTTGTAAAATTCATATGGAAAGGCACAAGCTCTAGAATAGCTTAAACAATTTTGAAAAAAGAAGAATCAAGTGGAAGTAATCACTGTACCTGATATTCAAGCATACTACATAGCTACAATAATCACTACACTACAGTATTGGTTGGGGGCCAGAAACATAAATCTGTGGAAGAGAGAACTCAGAAATAGACCCCACATATATACCCACCTGATTTTTGACAAAGGTGCAAAAGCAATTCAATAGAAGGACAGACTTTTTGGGATGCCTGGGTGGCTTAGTCAGTTAAGCATCTGCCTTTAGCTCAGGTCATGAAACCAGGGTCCCTGCTCAGTGGGGAGTCTGCTTCTCCCTCTCCTTCTGCCCTTGCTTGTGCTCTCTCACTCACTCACTCCCTCTCAAGTAAATCTTAAAAAAAAAAGAAAAGAAAGAAAGGCTCTACAGATAAAAAATAAGCAAATGAAAAGATTTCAATTCCATTAGGGAAATGCAAATTAAAACCACAACACTCCTATAAAAATGGCTAAAATAAGAAATGATAATGACAGCAAATGCTGCAAGGGTCAGGAGAAACTAGATCAATCACACGGTGTTGGTGGGAATGTAAAATGGTACAGCCGCTCTGGAAAAAAGTGTGGTAATTTCTTGTAACACTAAACCTGTAACTACCATATAACCCAGTAATTGCACACACTTGGGCATTTGTCCCGGGAAAATGAAAACTTATGTCTGTGCAAAAACCTGCACATGATTGTTCATAGCAGCTTTATTTGTAATAGCCCCAAACTGGAAACAACCCAGATTCCTTCAGAAGCTGAGTGATTAAGCCAACTGTGGTGAATCAATACCATGGAATTCTCCTTAGCAATAAAAGGGATTGAACTATTGATACATGCAACAACTTGGATGAATCTCCAGGGAGTCAGTGGAAGAAACCAATCCCCAAAAATCCCATATTGTATAATTCTATGTATATAAAACTCCTGAAGTGACAAAATTATGGAAATGGAGAATAGATTAGTAGTGTCAGGAGGGTGTTAGGAGAAGGGGGGTAGTTGTGGCTTTAAAAGAGCAACACTGAGGGATCCATGATAATGGAACTGTTCAAAACTGGAGAATATATTGCAAATCATAGGTCTTATAAGATCTGTATCCGGAATGTGTAAAGAACTCAGATAACTCAATAATGAAAGGACAACCTAATTAAGAAAAGAACAAAGAACCTAAATAGATATTTCTCCAAAGAAGATATACATATAGCCAATAAGCACATGAAAACATGCTCAACATTGTTAGTTATTAGGGAAATGCAAATCAAAACCACAATGAGATAACCACTTCACACCCACTAGGATGGCTATAATCAAGAGGACAGCAAGTTGGCAAGAATGTGACAAAATTGGAACACATATACTGCTGTTGAGGATGTAAAATGGCGTGGACATTTTGGAAATTAGTTTGACAGTTTCTCAAAAAGTTAGAGTAACTGTATGACCGAACTATTCCACTCCTAGGTATATTCACTAAAGAATTGAAAACATGTCCACACAAAAACTTCTATGCAGATTTTCATAGTAGCATTATTCATAAGAGCCAAGCAACAGTGGCAAAAAACTCAAATGTCTATCAGTTGATGAATGGATGAACAAAAATGTTATATCCACACAGTGGAATATTATCTAGCCATGGAAAGAAAGAATGAAGTAGTGGTACATGCCACAACATGGACGAACCTTGAGAACATTATGCTAAAGGAAGAAGCCAGACACAAAGGCCACGTACTGTATGATTCCATTTATAGGAGTCATTTAGACTAAGCAAATCCAGAGACAGAAAATAGATTAGTGGATGTCCGAATAGGGTAAGGAAGGAATGGGGAGTGTACTGCTAATGGATATGAGTTTGTGCAGGGAGGTAATGAAAATGTTCTGAAATTGTTAGTGATGATTGCAAATCTCTGCATTTATAATCTTACCCTTAAAAGGAAAATATTTCGGGATATATGAAAAACCATTGATTGTATACTTTAAAAGGGGAAATCTTATAATATGTAACATATCTCAATAAAGCTGTTGAGAAGGATATTGTATCATTTATTTAAAGTTGATGGACGCTTTACATGTATCAAATTTTTCCTATTACAATGCTGTAGGGAATTGACTTCCACAGCTGTGTTTATACCCTAACTTTCTGGATGTTTCTATAATCTATAGTATGAGAACTGGGTTCCTTAATGTCTTTATCAGGTAGCCAAGTGGCCAACAGTAAAGTGGCATTTACTTAGGATGCTTGGCTATTTTGAATGTCTGTAAAAATGAAATTTCATGTTTGGAGCCTGTCAAGGTAGTGTTTACAGTCCTCTGTGAAGAAAGAGTTAGATGGCCCTGGTGCTCTTGTGGGCAGAAGGGAGAATGTGAGAGATTGGGGAAGTGACGGGATGGAGGAAGAAGGGTGAGCAGGCCAATAGAAGCCTCCTCTCAGTTTTCTCCTGCTGTCAGTACTTCCCTTCTTGCTTTGTAGGGACCTTTTCCTCTTGGGAAGAACTGGACTCATTTCTGTTACAATTTTGCCCTGTTAGGTGAAGGCATCCTCATCTCCTCGGAGGCTACAGAGCTTCTGGACTTCATTGACAACCAGGGTCAGGTGCACGTGATCCAGAAATACCTTGAGCACCCTCTGCTTCTGGAACCAGGTCACCGCAAGTTTGACATTCGGTAATGCATCGTTTTCCAGAGTTTTTGTTACTAATCTGAGAAAAATACAGTGGTGGGTGATAAGGGTAACATGGAATGTGAGGAGGTATTTGACCATGTTTAATATGTAGCCAAAATTGAGCACAGCTGAAGAGAACTGAGCTTCTGTACCTAATTTTCTATTTTTCCTTCAGTATTTCTCTTTTCTTTCTAGAAAACGATATTAAAATTATGGGTTTTCCTTTTTTTAATATATTCTCTTTAATCAAAATGACTTGTGGCTCCAAAGAGGAGAGTATAAATGTATGAGGCTCGTTTATAGACACATCTGAGAGATGAACATAAAACACGTACTTCAGACACAGTTAATATGTCCTTGCTTCATTATTTGTGTCCTCTATTTTTTAAGGATTGCGTAAACACACCTCAATACCTTTTTGGATTTTAACTTTCTGAGCAAAGGGCCTGGCATAGAATAAGAGGTTGTATCGTGCCTTCCAAAGCTAAACAGCCCTCTCCCCAGCTTTCCTGTGGCTTGCTGATGTCTCGTTGAGGATTCTGTATTCTTGTTGTCTTCATAATGACTTGCTGCTTCTTGAACACCAGTCCTCTGTCAGATCAGCTTCAGGATGAGCAAATGGAAAGTTAATGGATACACCTTAGACCCAACCCACCCAGATCTCTTCAAAATGCTGGCTTTTGAACAGATCAAAGGCTCCTTGTCATTTTTGGTAAAATGTTTTAATTGCCTCATTACAGTGATAATCCACTATCTTGGCTAATTGCCATGGCTTGCCTCATAGAATTTTAGAACCTATCTCCTTCCTCTCCTTCCCTCCAAAAATGTTAAGGTGTGGTGATGATGTATGTACTATGGAGAAACTTTGGATGACTTGAGTGAAACTGTGTTTTGTTGACTTGCAGAAGCTGGGTCTTGGTGGATCATCAGTATAATATCTACCTCTATAAAGAGGGTGTGCTTCGGACTGCTTCAGAACCATATCATGTTGATAATTTCCAAGACAAAACCTGCCATTTGACCAATCACTGCATTCAAAAGGAGTACTCAAAGAATTATGGAAAGTATGAAGAAGGGAACGAAATGTTCTTTGAGGAGTTCAATCAGTACCTAATAAGTGCTTTGAACATTACCCTGGAAAGTAGTATCTTACTACAAATTAAACATATAATAAGGTAACTTAATTGTATCTTTTTTTGGTTATGTGTCTCGAAGAAGCTTTGGGAGTTTGTGCCTTTCAAGGAATTATTCTATTTAAGCTGTCTGTAATATTCCTTTATTATCCTTTCAATATCTATAGGATCTGTAATGATGTCACTGCTTGCATTCCTTATATTGGTAATTTATATCTTCTCTCTATTTTACCAGGACAGTTTGGCTATTATTAATCTTTTCAATATTACTTATCTTTTCAAAAGGTTACTTTTTGGTTTTATTGATTTTCTCTGTTGTTTTTATTTCTTTGGTTTATGTTCCTTATTATTTCCTTCCTGCTTTTTTGAGGGATTTGTTTTCTAGTTTCCTTAAGGCAAAAAGTTAGATCTCTGATTTGAAAGAGTTCATTTTTTAAATGCATTTAATGCTGTCCGTTTCCCTCAGAAAACTCATTAGCTACATCCCACAGGTTTTGTTATGTTATGTTTTTGTTTTTACTTCAATTTTATTAAAATATTTTCTAGTTTTCCTTGTTATTTCATCTTTGACTTGTGTTATTTAGAAATTCTTCTTAATTTCCCAATATCTGGGAATTTTCCAGATATTTTTCTATTACTGATTTTTACTTCAATTCCGTTATAGCCAGAGAACATACTTGAAAATTTGCTAAAGCTTGTTTCGTGGCCCAGAATATGGTCCAATTTTAGTGAATGTTCCATGTGCACTAAAAATAATGTTTATTTTGCTGTAGTTGGGCTGCGTGTCCTATAAATGTGAATTAGGTGAAGGTGGTTAGTAGTGTTGTTCAAGTCTTTTATATCCTTGCTGCATTTCTGTTCTACTTGTTCTGTCCATGATTGAGAGGAAAAACATTGAAGTCTCCAAGTATAATTATGGATTTGTCTATGTCTTCTTTAGACTTATCTATTTTGCTTCATATATTTGGAGATGCTTTAGGTGCATATACATTAGAATTATTACCTCTTTTTGGCAACTGACCACTTTAACCTTACATAATTTCTGTCTTTACCTCTGGTAATATTTCTTATTTTGAAAGTAGATTTTGTCTGATATTCATATAGCCACTCCAGCTTTATTTGATTACTGATATGTTTCTGTCCCTTTAATTCTATCCTACCCTATTCCATTCTGTATTTAAAGTGAGCTTCTGGTGGACAGCATATAGTTAGGTTTCATTTTTGTTTTGCTTTACAAAACATCCAATATGGTAATCTCTACCTTTCTAAATAGTGTGTTTTTATCATTTAAATTTAATGTAATTATTGGTTTGGTTGGATTTACACATACTATTTTATTCTTTGCTATCTACCCCCTTTTGGTTTTGTTTCTCATTTTCCTATTTCCTGCCTTTTATTTTTTATTTTTATTTTTTTTAATATTTTATTTATTTGTCAGAGAGAGAGAGAGAGTGCACACGTGTGCGCACAAGCAGGGGGAGCGGCAGGCAGAAGGAGAAGCAGCCTCCTCATTGAGCAAGGAGCCTGATGCAGAACTCGATCCCAGGACCCTGGGATCATGACCTGAGCCAAAGGCAGATGTTTAGCCGACTGAGCCACCCAGGCATCCCCATTTCCTGCCTTTTAAAAATTATTTAAATTTATTTAGAGTTCCATTTTAATTTTTCTGTTGAGTATTTGGCGCTCTCTCTCTCTCTTTTTAGTGGTTACTCTAGGGATTATGATTTATATACCTAATATTTATTTCACAGCCTTCTTAGAATTAATAATTTACCACTTCAGATAAAATACAGAAAACTTATAACCTTATAGTTCCTTTAACTCTCCCCCTCTATAGTTGTGGTGTGTATTACATTTACGTACACTGAAATCTCTACTGCATAATGTTAATATTCTTGCTATCAAGAGTCATATATTTTTATTTGTATGTTAGATTGTCAGGTTAGATTAAAAAAAAAAATACAAGACCGAATGGTATGCTGTCTACAAGAAACCCACTTTAAATATAAAAAGAGAAAAATATTCTTTTTTATTTACCCGGATATTTGCCTTTTTTATTCTCTTCCTTCAGTCCTAAAGTTCCAAGTTTCTCTCTGGCATTATTTCCCTTCAGACATTAGCATTTCTTTTAGAGAAGTTCTTTAGGTAATAACTCATCTGAGAATGTCTTTATGTCACCTTATTCCTGAAGGATATTTTCACTGGTGTTACCTAAACATAATGTCAAGCAAAAATTGCAAAATATATAAGCTGTATACAGGATGTATACGGATTGATTCTGTTCATATAAATTGAAAAACAAAACTAAGTTATTTAGAAGAATGTTCATGTATGGTAAAAATAGAGAACTGAAGGTATGAAAAACACAAAATTCAAAATAGTGGTTATCTCTGAAGTAGAAGCAGGAGGGACCCAAGAAAGGCTTAAAGGAGTTGGACTGTGGGTACATGGGTGGTCATTAATGCTACCTATATTGTAAACTCACAAAACATTATCATCGTTATTATGATTTAGTTAATATTCATTCAGATTTCCCCGTACGTTTTTACCTTTTATGTTGTTTCTCTTTCTTTCATGCGTTTTCTTAATTTTGTCTAGGATCAGTTTCCTTGTTCTTTTTTTCCTTTTTTTTTTTTTGGAGAGAGAGAGAGCATGTTGCAAGGGGTGGGCAAGGAGGGGGAGGGAGAGAGAGAGAATCTCAGGCAGACTCCCCGCTGAGGGCAGAGCCTGATGCAGGGCTTAATCTCTGACCCTGAGACCTTTAAGATACTTACAGCAAGTGTCTTTAAAAAAATAAAGAAGGGGGGCGCCTGGCTGTCTCTCAGTTGGTTAAATGTCTGTCTTCAGGGGCGCCTGGGTGGCACAGCGGTTAAGCGTCTGCCTTCGGCTCAGGGCGTGATCCCGGCGTTATGGGATCGAGCCTCACATCAGGCTCTTCCGCTATGAGCCTGCTTCTTCCTCTCCCACTCCCCCTGCTTGTGTTCCCTCTCTCGCTGGCTGTTTCTATCTCTGTCGAATAAATAATAAATAAAATCTTTAAAAAAAAAAAATGTCTGTCTTCAGCTCAGGTCATGATCTCAGGGTTGTGAGATCAAGGCCCATGTTGGGCTCCCCGCTCAATGGGGAGTCTGCTTGAGTGTCTCTCTCTCTCTCCCCCCGCCCTGCTCTCTTTCTCTCTCTCTCTCTCTCAAATAAGTAAATAAAATCTTTTAAAAAAAAAAGACACTTGCTTTGGAAACAGATTTCTAGATCAGCAGAATCTTTTTTTTTTTTTCCTTTTTTTTAAGCACTTTGAAGATGGCTAACCATTATCTTCTGGCTTCCATTACATAGGTGTTAGAGTGCTTCTTGAATCTGTGGCTTCAGGTCTTTTATTTGTTTGGGAATTCACAGCCCCTTTCTTTTCATTATGGCTTTTGTCCCATTCTTCTCTCCTCTGGGATTCTAATTACATGAATGCCAATCCTTTTCACTGTCTCCCATTTCTGCTATGTGTATCATTTGATCTCTCTCTTCAGCAGTTAAAACCTGTTTAAAAAGGAAAAAGCCATTAAAATTTGTTGTTGAACTCATCTGTTGAGTTCTTGATATCAGGTATTATACTTTAAGTTCTAGAATTTCCATTTGACTCTTTTTAGATTGTAATTCTTTTGTGAAATCTCCCACTTGTCTTACAATATCTTGAACATGTTAATGGTAATTCTTTAACATCTCTATTTGATTAGTCTGAAATCTGAATTGCCTGTGGTAGAGGTTAGCAAACGATGTTCTCTGGGCCAATCCAACCTAAAGCTTGTTTTCATATATGCCACAAGCTAAAAATAGTTTCTACATTTTTAAAAGGTTTTTTAGAAATAGAAGAATATGTAACAGAGACCATATGTAGCCTTCAAAACCTAAAATAGTTACTGTCTGGTCCTTTGTAGAAAAAGTTAGCCAACCCCTGACTTTTATAGGTCTTGTTTCTGTCGTCTGTTTCTTTTTCTTTTGATCCTGTTTCTTAATATGCCTGAAAATATTTTTTTAGTGTTATTCATTAGTATAGTTTGCTAAATCCAATAGAGATTTTTTTTTAATTGAGGTGTAACATGCATATGGTAAAGTCCACAAATTGTAAGTGTACGGTGTAGCGAACTTTTAATTATGCATACACTCAGCTGATCATAACACGAATCAGGATATAAAACATTTACAGCACCCCCAAATACTCCCTTGGACTTCCTCAAAATATATACTTCATGCCACAGATAGCCACTCTTCTGAATTTTATCATCATAGATTCCTTTTGCTTATTCTTACATTTTATGTAAATGGAATTATACTCTATTTCCTATTTCATGTTCAACTTTTTTCACAATTGTAGCTATGCTATGTTGCATATAGCAGTAATTTACCTTTTATACTGCTGTGTAATATTTCATTGTGTGATTATTACAGGGTTTATCCCTTCTATAGTTGATGGATGGACATCTTGGTCTTTATCTTTTACATTTTAGACCTGTAATCTACCTGAATTGTTATGTGTCAAGTTTCATGTTTTTCTATGGGGTATCCCATTGACCCAGGACCATTTGTGCATAAGACTGGCCTTTTCCCACTGCATTTTGGTGAGCTTTTGTTATAAATCAGGTGGCCATTTATGTTAGGGATCTCCATCCTGTTCTGTTGGTCTGTTATCTGTTCTGTTATTACCACCTTATCACAATGACTGAGACTTTTTCCTTAATGTATTCTGACATTAAGAATAATTAGAGTCTCGGGGCGCCTGGGTGGCACAGCGGTTAAGCGCCTGCCTTCGGCTCAGGGCGTAATCCCAGCGTTATGGGATCGAGCCCCGCATCAGGCTCCTCCGCTATGAGCCTGCTTCTTCCTCTCCCACTCCCCTGCTTGTGTTCCCTCTCTCGCTGGCTGTCTCTATCTCTGTCGAATAAATAAATAAAATCTTAAAAAAATAATAATAATTAGAGTCCCGTTTCTTCACGGATTGTAGGTGCTTAGAATTCTGACACCAGAGAAGTCAAGTATGCTGAAGAAAGATTTCCTGTTTTAGGCAAAGATTTATTGATATTTGTTACCTTGCCCCTCCCCCCGTGTTCTGTACAGTTCAGAGAGTGTTGCTACTTTGGTGCTATAAGTGCTTCTAAGGGTTCTCATGGTTCTTCCCCTGCAGTTAGCCTCCCCCTACCTTCCCACTCCTGCTGAAAAAAGATATGCTGTATAAAGTCTCTGGTGATGAGAAACAATTCTTTAAAGTGAATTATTAATCTTGAGCTTCTAGCAGATAAAAAAATAATATTTAATTTTGGTTTGCTTCTGCCTCTCAGTTTTTCCTTTATGTGTTTCTTTCATTTTGTTGGGGCTTTCTCTTCTTTTTTTAACCATGAGCCTCTATTAAATGTAAAAGTTTTCTTAATTATAATATTGAAGAAGGTATGGAGTAGAGATAAAGCTATAGGGAAAAAAAGTAATATGTGGCTTACCAGGGCAGGTTAAAGATGAAAGAGAGAAGAAATTTTCATTCCAGTTGATTCTTAAATGGCTAACTGCCCAAAATTACTTTTAAAGGTTTAAACATATACATAGAAATATTTTCCTTTTTTTGGGGGGGGGGAAGTAAGTTGGTGCTTGGGCTGGGGTGGGGGAATGTAGTGGTGGAGGGAGGTTGAGGGAGCAAGACTCTGGCTCCAAGTTCAGAGAGGTCTCAGTTCTTTAAAGTCATGAGTGAAAACGTACCTGTGTGGATACATCTTGGAGTTAGTCATATGAAAGCCAGTTCCTTCATTTTTCCTTCTAAACATACAGTTGTGTAGGAGGAAAGCTATTTCTGGTAATCTTAGAGTCATCATAACATATTACTAAAATAGATATTTTGCCCCAACATTAAGTTGAGGGAAAAAGTCAGGGAAGATCTGCATAAAACACAAATGACATAGGTTTTCTGGGATGGTTATTCTAGAAAACAGTGATTTATTATTAGTAAGATTTTTATTTATTTTTTTTAGAGAGATTTTATTTATTTATTTGACAGGGAGAGAGCATAAGGGGGAGCGGGGCGGTGAGGGGCAGAAGGAGAGGAAGAAGCTGACTCCTCACTGGGCAGGGAGCCCGGCACGGGGCTCAATCCCAGGACCCTGGGATCACGACCTAAGTGGAAGGCAGACGCTTAACCTACTGAGCCACCCAGGCGCCCTTGTAAGTTCTTTACGTAATTATCTCATTGAACCATCCCAGCACTAGGACTAGGTATTATTTTTACCTCTTCCTTTATGGATAAAGAAATCAAAGCTTGGCTAAGAGAGGTTAAAAAACTTGTCCAAGATTCTGGCCTTAGGCCCTGACCTTAGATCTCATGTATTAACTCAGTATGTTTCTGAGGTTCATGTTCAACTTTTTTGTGTTTTTTTTTCCCAATTTTTTTGAACAATAGTTGATGTTAATACTAATTCTGTTTTGTATTTTAATATGTAAATCTTTTAATTAGTAATAATTTGGCATTAGAACTGGAGCTAATGAAAGTAATGAATAAGGCCAACTTCACTGCAAATTCTCTTTACCACCAAATGGTAGTCCATTTCTTTTACACGGCAACAATGCATGGGAGTGTTTTATTCATTACAAACAAACATGGCGGCAGTCTCCTGTTGGAGGAATCCACCTTTCCAGGGGCTGTGGTGACTTAGTGCTGTGCTAGCAAAGCAGCCCCTACCTGTAGGAAGATGAGTATTTGCAGAGTTTTCTAACAAATAGCTTGATAAGTAGTAGTGTCTTGAATAATTTGTTGGTAATTAAAAGAGAATTGTGGCACCTGGCTGGCTCAGTTGGTGGAGCACGCAACTCTTGACCTCTGGGTTGTGAGTTTGAGCCCTATGTTGGTCGTAGAGATTACTTCAAAATAAAATCTTTAAAAAATAAAGTGAAATAAAATCAATAAAAGAGAGAATTAAGTCCAAGTGGATTTTTTATCATCACTTTTGATATAAAATCATCCAAGCACATCTTCCATGTTCCTTCTTCCTCAGCCAACCCATTCTCAGTGAGCTCTCCCTCTTTGCCCCGCAGAAGCTGCCTCATGAGCGTGGAGCCTGCCATCAGCACCAAGCACCTCCCTTACCAGAGCTTCCAGCTCTTTGGCTTTGACTTCATGGTGGACGAGGAGCTGAAGGTCTGGCTCATTGAGGTCAACGGCGCCCCGGCTTGTGCTCAGTAAGCCTGAACACCACTGTGTTTTAAGAAATGGGAAGTTGGTTCCACAGTTGGAATAGCCTGTCTTGGCAAGGTGGTGAGTCTCCTCACCGGAGTGTTCAGGCATAGACCATTTAACTGCTGTTAGGGAGGATGTCCTTTGGCTGGCCCCTGGCTAGCAGGGGGTCTGCTGAGTCAGTCCTACCCAGTTCTGCCATGTGTGTTGAGCAGTAGTCTGTGCTCAGGTGGGTGGTGGTTGCTATGGGAGTTTCAAACAAAGCTAACAACTGTCAGAGGAGACCGTCTTGTGTGACCAGTTCAGGGAATGGGGTCCTGTGTTCTGAGAAGGCCCGGTAGACAGTGGAGCTAGACGGGGGGTGTAAGAGAAGAGTGTCACACATACCATGGAGAGGAGGAGAGAGCCTTCAGAAGGGGGACATAGCATCCAGTGGGACCATGGCCCATGCCAGGTTCTGTGGGAGATGCACAGATGAGCAGAATGTGCCCCCGGAAGCCTCATGGAGGCCTTAGAAGTAAGGGGAAGTCAGCGGGACATGATCCTCAAATGCTGCTGGTTCTTCTAAAGATACAGTTTCATCGGGTCAAGACCCGTCTGTGGTTCCCCATGTCTGCGTCTTGGAGGAACTGAGGTGATCTTCCACAGGTTCAGGAGAAAGTCCTGGACCTACATGGGGCAGCATTAACACGCAAGTAGCAGCCAGGCCTTTGCCACTTGCTCAATGGCTGTGACATGGCCGGTGTGATTCGTCTCATTCGGCAGTCCCTTCAGCTAACCAGTACTCGTTCGTACCCCCAACCGCCACGCCCCGGTATGGGGGTCACAGTCACGAGCAGAGACACGGCCCTGTCCTTAGGGAGACTGTGGGTATGACAGAGGACCAGACAAATATAGATTACAAACTGGGACATGCTTTATCCTTGATAAAGGGTGTTAAAGGTAGTATCACTGAGCAAAGGGCTGCAGTTGAGAGGCACTGTTTGGAGCTGAGCTGGAAGGGGGAAGGAGGGGTGAGCAGGATGGCTCACGTCTTCCCTTCACCAGACCCACAGTAGCGTGCCTGTTTTCCCCGTCCTTCCAATAAAGGTTCAGTCCTCCCTTGTGCTCTGTGCCCTATCCACCCCCGTCCTGTCCCCTGTCCCCTTGCCTTCCTCAGTCGCGGTGTCACCCTCTCTCACCTCTCTCCCTCTTTGGGATATGGTTCCCATCAGCATGTGCACATGCAGCAGATTTCCCCAGCTGTTGAAAAAGAGCCCTCCCTTGAGGCCACATCCTGCTCCGGTGACTCCCCCTCCCTGCTCCTGTCACAGCCAAACCTCTGGAAAGCAGTGTCTGCTCAAGCTGTCTCCTCTTTCTCCATCCTCATCCATGCTGTAGTCCATTCTGGGCTAGATGCCACCCCCTCCATCCCATAGAAATTGTTCTTTGAGGGTCCCCAGCCAAATCCATATTGCCAGGTCCAGTGGCCCCTTCCTGTGCGGACATCCCTGGACCTCCCAGCAGCATTTGAGGCAGCTGCTCACACCTTGCTGAGATGCTCTTCTGTTGTGGCTTCAGGCACACTCCGTACTGGGAAGGTTTGGCTGAGGAGGTGTGGGCAAGATTGGCCTCTCGCTTCTCATCAGCGGACCCCGTCAGTGCCTCAGCCCTGGGTGTTTGTCTTCTCTCTCCGCTACGCTTTTTCTGAACATGATCTTATTCAACAGCCCCGAGTTCCAGACCAGCGTCTGCACCTGCCTGCCCAGCGTCCTGCAGGGATGTCTGTGGATGTCTGAGAGGCACCCCTGCCCCAGACTCGCTCATCTCCATGAACGTCCACCTCCCCTCCCCACAGAATCTAAGCTGGAATCCTGACCGAGATCCAGCCTCCTTCTTTCCTTTACCCTCAGGTTCTGCACGTTGGGACCTCGTCAGCTCAGTCTCCAGCCTTGGCAGTCCTCTGCTGTCCCCCCGCCCACTGCCCTCGCTCTCCCACAGGTCGCCCTCCATCACCGTGGAGGCTTTTGCAGAGAGCCTTCTAACGGGGTTCTCGTCTTCTGCTCTTGCCCCAGTAAAATCCACTCTCAGTGTGCACTACTCCTTCCATTGGCACAGCCCCTCTTCCCCTCTCCCCCAACACACACTCTCTCTCCTCCTCCCTTCCCTCTTCCCCACTCCTTCTATCTCTCTATGTCTCTCTCTCCTCTCCGTCCTCTTTTCTGTCCTGTCATCCACTGTCTGACTTCAGTCATTCCCCAGGTCTCAGCTTATTTGTCACCCCTGGAGAGCCTTTCCCAAAGTCTCCTCAGCCACACTGAGAAGGTGCTTTCCCTCCAGGTATACCCACCACGGACAGGCAAGGTGGCTCTTACACTCTATTGAAATTGCCCGTCTTCCCTGCCCGTAAGAGCAGGAGTTATTTGTCTATTCACCTGAGACCTTCCAGAAATATTTGTGAAGGGGATGCTACATCTTTGTGCAGCATTTGTATGTACCATGGAAACCAGTTTTATAAATTCGGTCATGAGATGGGACATCTAGGGCAGGTCCCGGTGAAAAAAACATTGACCTTCACGTGCACTTTGACGAACATCTTCAATGATATTCTTTAAAACACCTTTCAGGAAGCTTTATGCAGAACTGTGCCAGGGCATCGTGGACTTAGCCATATCCAGCGTCTTCCCGCCGCCCGACGTGGAGCCGCAGCACATCCAGCCGGCTGCCTTCGTCAAGCTGTGACCGGGGGAGGTGCTCAGAGCGGCCTCGGAGGAAGCGCGAGCTCCTGCTCCAGGGGACGGGGAAATGTCAGGACTGCTGTGTACCAAGCCGGAACTGGAGAAGGACAGGCAACCGGCAAAGCCGTGATGGAAGGGAGAGCACAAGAAGAAAAGGCAACTTCCCCAAAGAGTGGTGGCTCAGGGGTTCCCAGGTGGCGCTCTCAGCACTGCTATTGAGACGTGAAAACTGAAGCAAATTTCTCTGAGGGGAGAGCGAAATATTCTTCTAAGGGAAAAAGACAGGGATTTGATTATTTTATGTTCTCATCCTTTAAAAAAATCCAGTGTTTATCCTAAGGCAGCATTAGGAGCAGCGCCTCTCCTCCCTGGGGTTGAGACTGTTGGCCCGTTGGTTGGTGTCTTTCCACCTGCTGCAGCCTTAGTGCCTTAGCTCTATGCCCAGCTGCAACCCTTCTGTCTGGGACAGGGATTGGGTGTTATAGCATCTCGAGGTTGCCAGTGTGTTCCCTGCCCATCCCTCCACAACACCCTGCCCATGAAAGTCTGGACGAGCCTGCACCAACAGTCCTTGGTTTCGTGCTGGGCGTCACCTCACAGCGAAGGGGGCTTTCCTCATCATGTTCCTGATGGCGTTTGGTCAGTCGACTACCTGTCAGGGTTGGTGTGGGCTGGGCACCAAAACAGCAAATGCTGCTCTCGATCTGCTCTGTGCATGTTTTAGAAACCAAGCAGCAAGTTTGCCGCAAACCCGTAAGCATCAAATAAGCATGAGAGAGAAAAAAAACACGATGTCTTGCTTTACTTAGTAGTTGGGTGTGTGGGTCTTTGAAATATGATGAGTCTCAGTTACCTTTGTTTTAACCAGAATTCTACGTGCACTTTTGCAAAGTTCCCTTTTGCTCGTTTTTTTGTTGTTTTAACTTTTGTAAAAACCCCTCTAGGGGGCAGAAGTAGAATTCCACGTACACACACCCCACCACCACCACCAGGTGGCACTGCCCCAGACACAGGTAGCTCTCCTCCATTTTCTTGCCCTCCAAGCACCTTCTGCAGGAGCTGGAAGGGCGGGTTTTGTTCCAGGGAGGATTCTCTGCCTGCTTGTGCCTCTTTACACCAGGGCGTGGGGCTAAAATGAGTGTATGTCTGGCCTGAATGGGGGAGTCTCCTAAAATGGGAAAGACGTGGTTTCAGAGCTCCACACAGCATTGTATAAGTCAACAAATATGTCCTGTTAGGTGTAGTTTTCCACTTACTGGCTCAAATATTCTTTAGATTTTTCAGGAGGCTACATCACTGGCAGTGGGAAGAACAAGATGCTGCTTGTGTTCCAACGTGAGCTGAATGAACAGGTCCTTCTTAGAATGTACTGGGAACCACAGCAGGCCTCCTGTCCAGTATGTGCTGTGTTCTTCCTTTGTGTATATGTGTGCTCCGTTACTCTTTCTATGTGGCACCAGACAACAGTTCTGCAGTCGGGGAGACTTTTCTAAAAAGAGAAAAGAGCAATGCCTCCTGAAGCATGATGAGATGTGGGAGCTTATGGTGAAGAAAGGAATAAGGAGTATTTGATAGATGCAGCAGTGGGTGTAGGATGTGGTGGCATTATGTCGGGGTGGAGGAGAAAGACCCAACTGGTTTGGCTCTTCTGTGAATTTGGAATTACAAAATATTCTGGTTACCCAGAATACAGATAATGAAGTTTGCATCCAGAGCAAAATAAAACAGTCAGCAGTGAAAGTCAATCGTGGAAGCCCAGCACTGTTGGATTAGCGCTTGGGGACTTTGAGCAGATCATGACAAGGTGCACACCCATCTAGAAAGTGCGAGGTACTGAGTCCTTGGGAAGTCTCTGTGGACTGGTGACAGGGAAAGCATGGAGGTTTTTGTCATGCTACCACACGTGAACGTAGATTTGTAATGATCTTTTCGACCTAAATTAAAGGGACATTTGAGAGTTTTCCAGCTCTTACAGTGACAGAGCTAAGAATTTAGATGTTGCAAGTCCATGGATTTTGATGGATCTTCTAAGAAACCTAAATCATTGGCATATATGTGAGGGAAGTAAGGCTTTAAAAAGAAAGTTCTGCTTCACTCCTCACATGGTTTCAAATACGTATCTATTTTATACATTTATTTTTGATCGGGTGGGATGGTTGGCTCAGAACTATTCCATACCCTTCCATGATACCCTTGGCACAGATGGTCATGCCTTGCTCCTCAGTTAGTCTTTATACGTGCAGTATGCGTACGTGTCGCCAGTAGCTGGGGGAGAAGGTGTTCTTTATTTGGAGATGTTAATTCCAGTCTTGGCAGTGTCTTTTGGCCGCACAGTGTGAGATGAACCTATGATCGTCTCTGTGCCTTAGTGTCTTATCTCATGGAACAGATAGTTGCCTGACCCGGGGACTACCTCAAGGACTTTTAGTGAGGACAGGTGAGATTAGGAAGACTCAAGAACCTGTGGGACCAAGGTCCTCAGTGCTGACTATATGCTGGAATCACTTGGGAAGCTTTTTAAAAATGTTGGTTTCTACAGCCTTCCTTTCTCTCCCACCTCTGACCAATTAAATCAGAACCTCAGGCATCAGTGTGCTTTGAGATGCCTTGAACCACTGCTTGAGAAGGAAGGACAAACACATTGTTACCTTAGAATAATCAAATAAGGCCTAGGACTTTTTTAAAAAGTTCCTTTTGGAAGGACAGGCATTTCTTTAAGAATGACCATGTTTTTGGTCAGTATGTTGACCTACGTAGTCAGGATACAAACAACTGCTGTTGAAGCATGTTCTCTTTTTGCTTCTTGTCCCAGCATTTGTGAACTCAGACGTGCTTTCCTTTCCTTAAACAGTTTGTGAAGCTGTGACAACAAATGTAAACAGACAGGAATTTATAAATCGGCTAAATATGTGTTAAGGGTATTAATTATTGAGAGAAAAGCCCCTTCCCTTCCTCTTAACGCCTGTGGTAATTATAAACTCGATTTTACCCAGAACATTGAAGTGCCTCAGTGTCTGTATGATGCAATGGAGCAGGTGCTGGCACGCTTACCGGCTGACCTGCTGTTTCACTAGCGCCTCAGGATAGTTATCCCAGACTTGGAATATCTGGTAGTGTCGGAAATGTATGGGATCCGCAGAATCTGCAAGCAGCAGCAAAGCTACGCAGTGTGTTTTCATTGACAACCAAGGTTGTGTCAAGCAGGTGTGGATCCAGCCCTGTTGTGGGTGTGGGGGGGGGACTCTGCTGGAGAAGACCAGGGGCCAGAGTAGGTCCCCTGCAGCACGTGGGTGCTGTGGAGAAAATTCAGTGATACACTTGTCTCTGACCCGGACACAGAATCTGTACCTAAGAGAAAATGACTTCTGAAATAAGGTGATTTTATGAATGTTTAAAATGCCCAGAGCATTAAAGTAATATTTCAAGTGTTTTTGTGCCCTTTGGTTCTCTCATCTTATCATGGTGGTTGACTGTCCTGGCATATCACTGGTTATTTGGATCCATGATTGTTACTCAGGTAGGCAGACTTTTTCTGGAAAGGGTCAGATTCGTAAATATTCTAGGCTTTGCAAACCAAACAGGTTCTTTGTTGCATGTTCTTCTTCTTTTTAACCAACTCCTAAAACAGCAACAACAACAAACAAACTTAGTTCATAAGCCATATAAACACAAGCCAGATGTGGCTATTGTTTGCTGACGTAGCATGTTACTCAATACGTAAGCCAACAGATTGTCCTTTGAGACTATAAAGAGCTCCTCTAAGGTGAAGCATTGAAATAATTTCAGCTGCCAAAATCCAGTCCCTCTCTTACATGTCTTGTGTATTTTCTGAATCATGATACAGATAGATGGTCAGGTGGGACCCATGGTTATGAGAAAGCATTATGTGTGCTTCAAACATGGGGAGGAGGGGCGCCTGGGTGGCACAGCGGTTAAGCGTCTGTCTTCGGCTCAGGGCGTGATCCTGGTGTTATGGGATCGAGCCCCACATCGGGCTCTTCTGCTATGAGCCTGCTTCTTCCTCTCTCACTCCCCCTGCTCGTGTTCCCTCTCTCACTGGCTGTCTCTATCTCTGTTGAATAAATAAAATCTTAAAAAAAAAAACAAAAAAAAAAAACATGGGGAGGAGGTTGAGGAGCTTCTGAAATGATTCTACAATCACCCCGAAGGCCATGAAGTCCTAAGAGTTCACTAAGGCCACGTATATAAGTACCTATAAGTCTCACACACCTCAGGCATTTAATATCATTTATGTAAATTGCAGTTAACTTGTAACTTCCTGTGTGATGAGGCTGAATGCTTTGGACTTCTTTCCCATGTATGGCTGCTTTCGCTCCATAAACATACTTCTGGCACAGAGATGAGGCCTTCCACAAATGGAAACCCTGGCTTAAGCGCTCCAGACAGGTTTCTGATATGATATGGCGCACACCTACCAGACTCAGTGTAGATTGCATGGGCAGGGTGCAGGGAGAAGCAGACATGGACGAAGCAGGAAACTACTTAGGATCCTGAGAGTGGACAGGTTCAAAGCCTTTGGAGGACTTCTCTTAGAGGCTGGTCCCCTTTCTGGTCCTGCTTGCTGTCAGTAGCTACCCCTTCTTAAAGAACCTGAAGTTATCCCATAGCCGCAGAGGCTCAGTGGTATTTTAAAGATGTATCCCCCAAAGCAGCCCTAAGGGCAAAGGAAAATGAGCCCCTGTCCCAGGGGACACTTGGCACTGCTTGATTGCTGCAAGCAAAATTCCTTTTCAAAATTCACAAGAGAGGACATCAGTGAGAATAGCAGGGTAAAACCTCTGAAAATCCTCTCTCCATGGAAGTGATGGGGACACTGGCAAAAACTGTCTAGAAGTTAACCAAAGGCTTGCCACCATCCAGAAACGTTTATTAAAGAAAAAATGGTTCCACCTGGGTAAGAACAGCAAGTTTTGTGATGTTTTAATTCACACTATTTTCATCCCCCTTTTTCTAGCTCCATGATAGCCTTGGAAATGAAAAGCCCCACAATCCTGGTGAAACCCAGGAGTCTAGCAACAATTGGAGGGTACAGAGTGGAGTTGGAGCTCCTCCAAAAAGCCCCATTCCCAGTGAATTGTCACTTGACCTGTCTGGCAGTTGCATGTAAGTCCTCATCTCAGGGCTTGTCTTTGATATTTCTCAAAGTGTGCACAGTGTGAACAACCTTTTCCCTAGGTGAGTTTGTTAAAAATAATCAGCAGCAATTATTTAACACCTCAAGTTCCTGAAATGGCTATGAGTTGGAACAAACAAACTGACCAAAAAACTTAGGAAAAGATGGGACATGAGATATCCATTGGAAGTTTTGAAAAGTTTCTGAAGAACATAGAAGGCCACACACATGTATAGGGCTGTGTGCATGCCTGCGGAGATGTGAATTCCCTCAGCTTTTTTTTTTTTTTTTTTTTTTTTTTCTTTTTAAGTAGGCTCCATGCCCAGCATGGAGCCCAGCACAGGGCTTGAACTCACAACCCTGAGATCAAGACCTGAACTGAGAACAAGAGTCAGATACTTAACAGACTGAGCCACCCAGGCACCCTGAATTCCCTGTTTTTACCTCTATGACCAGGAGGATCTACACAAGCCTTCCTGGCATGCCCAATGCACACACAAACACACGCACACACAGCCCCTTGGAAAAAACGGGGGGACTTACTGGTCCAAGTGTTTAAGGAAATCTGTTCAATCATTAGTTGACCACTAAGCTAACAGCAGAGACTTCAGTGGCCACACACATCAAAGAATATAGGCTTTACAGAATTATTTCAGGAAACTAAATCATCATCAACAACAATAAACCCTGGAGAAGACAGAGTATCTGGTTTCCAAAGTTGCCCCATGTATTATTAAATGTTTCCAATTTTCAACACAAATTATGAGATATGCAAAGAAAAAAGAAAGTATGGCCCATGAAGGGAAAAGGCAATCAGTAGAAACCATCCCTGAGGAAGTCCAGGCATTGGTCTTACTACACAAAGACTTTAATTCAGCTATTTAAAATGTTTAAAGAACTAAAAGAATGATGAGAACGATGTGTCCCCAGAGAGAGAATATCATTAAAGAGATATAAATTGTTTTAAAAATAGAACCAAGTAGGAATTTTGGCTTTAAAAAGTATAATAATGCAAATGAAAAATTCAGTAGAGGTGTTCGAAAGCAGTTTCAAGCTGGCAAAAGGAGGAATCAAATCTGAAATCAATTGAGATCATCCAGAAAATAAAAAAGAATGAAGAGGGGTGCCTGGGTGGCTCAGTCAGTTAGGTGTTTGCCTTTGGCTCAGGTCATGATCTCTGGGTCTTGGGATCAAGCGCCATGTCAGGCTCCCTGCTCAGTGGGGAATTGGCTTCTCCTTCTCCCTCTGCCGCACTCCACCGCCCCCCCGCCCCGCCCCTGCTCATGCTCTCTCTCTCTCTCTCAAATAAAATCTTAAAAAAGAAAGAAAAAAAAAAAAGAATGAAGAAAAATGAACAGTGCTCCAGAAATATATATGTATGCCAACATATACACAACAGGAGTCCTAGAAGAGAGGAGAGAAAGAGGCAGCAATTATATTGGAAGAAATTGTGGCCAAAATCTTTCCCACTTTGATGAATAACATTAAAATGCATCTAAGAAATCCAATGAACTCTAAGTGGGATAAACTCAAAGAGACCCACACTAAGATAATAACTTTAAATACATAGTAAAAGAGACAAGGAAACTAAAATGTTACAGTAGAATATATCTTTAACAAAAAACAGGGTAGGAATTTAAAAAACTGGAGAAGATAGAAAGCATATAGAAAACAAATAGCAAAATGACAGACATAAATCCTACCTTATCAGTAATTTCATTAAATATAAATGAATTAAATACTACAACCAAAAAAAGCAGAGACTGGCAAAAAAATAACAAAAACAAATCAACCATAACCCAAATTTATGCCATCTACAAAGGACATACGTTAGATCCAAAGACACAAATAGGTAAAAGTAAAAATATGGAAAATATGTATCATGGAAATAGTAGCTCAGAGACCTTGAGTGGTCATACTAATATTAGACAAAATAAGCTTTAAGAGAAAAAAAAATGGGGGGCACCTGAGTGGTTCAGTCAGTTAAGTGTCTAATTCTTGATTTCAGCTCAGGTCATGATCTCGGGGTTGTGATATCGAGCCCCACATCGGGCTTTGTGCTGGGTGTGGAACCTGCCTAAGATTCTCTCTTTCTCCTTTCGACTCCCCCTTGCCCCCGGCTCACACGTGTACTCTCTCTCTCTAAAAAAAAGAAGAAGAAGAAGAAGAAGAAGAAGAAGAAGAAGAAGAAGAAGAAGAAGAAGAAGAAGAATGGGGAGAAGGGGAAGAAGAAGAAGAGGAGGAGGAAGAAAAATGTTACTATAGGCAATGAAGGACATAATGGTAAAAAGTTCAATCCATCAGGCAGATATAACAGTTATAAACATATGCACCTAGCAACAGAACCCAAGGTACATGAAGAACTGAAGAGAGAAATAGACAATTAAACAATAGTTGGAATTTTTGGTCCCATCTTCACTAACTGAACAACTAGTCAGAAGATCACCAAGGACATAGAAAACACTGTAAACTGGGGCGCCTGGGTGGCTCAGTGGTTAAGCGTCTGCCTTTGGCTCGGGGCGTGATCCCGGCGTTCTGGGATTGAGCCCCACATCAGGCTCTTCCGCTATGAGCCTGCTTCTTCCTCTCCCACTCCCCCTGCTTGTGTTCCCTCTCTCGCTGTCTCTCTCTGTCGAATAAAATAAATAAAATCTTTAAAAAAAAAAAAAAAAGATCAACAAAATTGACAAAACTTTAGCTAGACTGACCAAGAAAAAAAATAAAGAACTGAAATTACTAAAATAAGGAACAAAAGAGGAGACATTACTACAAATAAAAAGGATTCTGGGGAATCCTATGAATAATTTTATGCCAACAAATTAGATAACCTACATGAAATGGGCACATCCCTAGAAAGACACAAAACTGACCAACCTGACTCAAGAAGACACAGAAAATCTGAACAGACGTAAAAAGTAGATTGAATTAATAATTAAAAATCTTTTCATAGAAAAAAGCCCAGGATCAAATACCTTCACTGGTAAATTCTACCAAATGTTAAAAATGTAATGTATCCACACAATGCATTCTTATTCATCCATGAAAGATGTACTGAAAGTTGCTGTAACATGATGACCCTTGAAAGCAGTGGAGAGATAGGATGATCAACCTTTTTAAAACTTGTGTTGTAGGGGCGCCTGGGTGGCTCAGTCCATTAAGCATGTGCCTTCAGCTCAGGTCATTATCCCAAACTCCTGGGATCAAGTCCCACGTGGGGCTCCCTGCTTAGTGGGGAGTCTGCTTCTCCCTCTGCCCCTCACCCTGCTCTCGTGCTCTCTCTCACTCTCCTTCTCTCAAATAAAAAAATAAAATCTTTAAAAAAAAAAAAAAACAACAGGGGTGCCTGGGTGGCTCAGTCATTAAGCATCTGCTTTTGGCTCAGATCATGATCCCAGCGTTCTGGGGTCAAGCCCTCCACATCCGGCTCCTGGCTCAGCAGGAAGCCTGCTTCTCCCTCTCCCACTCCCCCTGTTTGTGTTCCCTCTCTTGCTGTCTCTCTCTGTCAAATAAATAAAAATCTGAAAAGCAAGCAAGCAAACAAACAAAAACAACCAAACACTTGAGTTCTGAAGAGAAAACTTGGTAGTTGAAGAGGGACAAGGGATCAGTGAGTTGTTTTTTGTATTGTTTTGTTCAGCAGCTTTTGCACCAAATTTATATGCCGATGGAAGTGGTTGCTCCAGCAATAATCCCCTCAATCTCTTGCCTTCTAGGAGTCCTTAACTAGGGGACAGGAAATGAACGAAGAATTCTCCTTGAAAGGAGCAGAGACATGATAAAACTGGAAGAGGCCAAACTTAGGTTACAGCTGCGTACGTCTTGGTAGGTTTAATGGTGTCAGCATAGGATAGAAACAGAAGATAACTTTTAAGTGATACAGGAATGAAAACTATCAACTGACCTAGGTAAAGGTAAAATTGACAGGCGGAATGGATTCCCGAGGGGCAGGAGGACACGCTCAGGAGTGGTAGATTAATTAATTATCTTAATTGTGGTGATGGCTCCATGGGCGTATACATAGGTCAAAACCTATCAACGTGCACACTTTAAACGTGCGGTTTATTTTATGTCAGTTATAACGCAATACAGAATACAACTGTTACACACAAGATGAAGTTGAAAAACATCTGCAGGCATTCCTTGATAAACCCATATTCTGGGTGGACAAGTGATTCATAGGACTCATAGAAACTCAAAGGATCTTAAGGCTCGAAGTCTCCTTGGATGTCCGGGCCTCCCGCCACGCCTCAGGGATCCGGTCTAGATGTGGGGAGGCGGGTAGCGAGGACAGACCATTCCTTCCCCATCGCAGTGGAGTCTTCGCGACTTCAGAGTTGGGTGGAGAGAGCAGTCGATCTGGTGCCCAACATCTGCTTTTTTTCCAGAAGCCAGGGTCAGCATCAGGCATCAGCGTCGGAAAACAAGGGGAACAGGAGGGGAAGGAATCTCTGAAGACCGCTCTCCTCCAGGCCTAATCGGCTCGCTAATAAACGCTGAACAGATCACACGCAGCCCTGGGCGTGGAGATGACGTGAAGCTGGTTTCTGCCTTCCTACCGCGGAGGGGGAAATGGGTGAGGCGGCCGCCCTCTGGCTCTGTTTAGTTTTAGACCGGCCCATTCACTCCACGGTTTAGGTTTCAAGTCGACCCTATAAAATCGAAGGGCCAAGGTCCGGCAGAACCAGAGGAACTACATTTCCCAGCAGGCCGTGGGCGCCGGGGTGCCGGTTCTTCTTCCCGGCGCGTGCGGAGCAGTCGCTGGTTCTCGGTGTGCAAGCGGACGCATGGATCCCGCCGGCCGGTGGCAGAATCTGCCCAGCGGGCCTAGCCTAAAGCACTTAACTGACCCGTCTTACGGGATCCCACGGGAGCAGCAAAAGCCAGCGTTGCAGGAACTGACGCGGGCGCATGTCGAGTCCTTCAACTACGCTGTGCGCGAAGGGCTCAGCCACGCGGTGCAGGTGAGCGCGGCGTCCCTCGGCGCCGCTTACCCCTGCGCTCCCCGCGACGTGGCGAAGCTCCAGGCGGGCAGAGGAGAGGGGCCCCGCGGGGCTGGAGCAGGGAGGTGGGCGGGAGGATGCGTGTGTGGCTCTGGGGGAGAGGGAGATCCAGGCGGCGGGGGTGAGTGGGACCTGGGTGGAGTGGGGCACTGGCCTCGGGTTGGGGTCCCAGAAAGATGCCTGGGAGGTCCCAGTATAATCCCAAATAGTTGTACCCCTTGATCGCGCCAGACTCCTCGCGGGGCCTGGCAGTTGTAGTCTGAGTCGACTAGGGGAATACTAGATGTGGTTGTGATTGCTGGATTTTTTTGTGATTGCAATCATAGTATCTTGTAGGACAGTTTCAGTTTCTGATACTTGAACTGTCCAAATAATATGTGAGCCATTGAGGTTTCTCTGAAGATTAATTAATACTCCTTCACCATGTGGCAAAAGATAAGGCTGATGGGAAATATTTGTATCGTATCTGTGAGAAAACCCGTAACTAATTAAAGGTTAATTGGCACTGGGGTTTATTAAAACTGAAAAAAAAGAGTCCGGGATTGAGATGATCAAGGAAGGCTTGCTCTAAAATAAAAAAGCACATGTACGTAAGAATTTTTATGAGGAGTAACATATAGACTGGTAGTTCTCAAACTTTTTGGTCCCAGGACCCCTCTCCCACTCCTAAAATTCTTGAGGGATCCTAAAGAGCTTTTGTTATCAGTATTTAGTCTATTAGAAATTAAAATTGAGAAATTTTTAAAACACTAATTCATTTAAAAGATAAATCAATTATATATTAACAGTTTTAATAAAAATATTTTTGGGAAGGAAGATGAAAATGGCGGTAGCCACGGTCTAGGTCCCAGGAGTCTGATGGCTTTAAAGGGCAGCTGGGACCATGGTGCTGTTGGGTACATAGACAGCCTCCCACATTACCAAGGACGTGCTCCTGGGGCCCTATCCCAAAACTCCAGGAGAACGGACCGCCACTGCTAGGAAGTATAACATGGGGATGGAAGACTACCGGCCATACTCAGATGACAGCATGGGGGTATGTCAACTGCCGGAAGCTCCCTGACCTCTCATAGAAGGAGAGGGATCCATGTTATGACTGGGACCACCCAGACCTGAGGTTGAACTGGGGTGAACCGATGCAGTGGAACCTTGACATGTATATCAGGAACCTTGTAGACACATCCCTCATGTCTGTTTCCTGAAATCTCATGTGTAAGTACCTCTTGGGCTTCGTGGTCTTCATGGTGTTCGTGTTTTGGGCTGGGGAAACTTAACCTTACCTACCAGCCCCTGGGGACAAAGTGGCATCCTTATAATAATCCGTACCTGGAACGAGGCAGCGGTCCCACCAAAGAGCCCAAACTGGTGGTTCTTTATGAGATCTAAGGAGGTTTCATCAGCTTTGTGCTCCCTAGCGGACTCCCTTCTTTCTAGAGATTTAACCTTAATGAAATCCCATAAAACTTAGTGCTGTGGTTTAAATTTTTTTTTTCTAAAGCAGAAAAAATTAAAGGTAAATGATGTTTTTGCATATCTTTTAAATGTCTAAGGGCTTATGAGAAGACAGCTGGATTGCCATTTCTGCTTCTGTATTCGATGGCTTGCGATATGTTGTTTTGATTGAAGTATATGTAGAAAGTGTAGCCTGCACAGATAATGGTAACTGCGGCTTATCTGGTACCATAAGACTAGGTGAAAATGTTGTTACATAAAACAAAGTAAAGTAAATGACTAACATTTATAAAGGGAAGAATAGCCTTTGTCATATTTTTGTTTATTTAGAGTTTTGCCCAATTCCGAGTGGGGGAGATGGATTCCTTCATTCTGTGAGTCCAAATTAATGCCTCACAGGCATCTTTTCAGAATACATTCGATTCTCATTCTTCAGGAATTTGTATTTGTGAATTGCCTACTCACTAAAATGTATTTGTAATCCCCAAATCAATATTCACCAACATGTGCAGAGTGGTGACAAATTTGAATCGCCCCATGTGCATCGTGCCAACTGAGGTCCAAGAAGGTGATGCTCTGCTTTCTTGTTTCAGGCTCTCATACTATAAATAAGTATCCTTTTAACAGTCTGTCCACTTTTTCCCATTCTGGTGCTTTTTCTTCGTGATTTTGCTGTTTAAGGTGGCCCTCAAGCCCAGTGGTAAAGTGCTGTCTAATGTTCCAACCGCAGAAAGTCTGTGACGTACCCCTTAAGAGAAAATCTGTGTTAAATAACCTTCGTTCAGTCGTGAGTTAGCGCTGTTGACTGTGAGTTCAGTGTTAATGAATCAACAATATGTATTTAATAAGGTGTCCTTAAAACAAGGTTATGTATTGATCAGTTGACGAAGTGTGATCAGAGACTCAGAACCTAACTTTGTATTTCCCCAAGAACAGTGGTTCAGTACTCACTAATTCAGTGTCTGTGGCAACTTGATAGACCATGACTATCTCAAGTAATGAGATTGTATTGAGATATAGATGGTGCAGCTGTGACTTGAAAAAGTGACTCTTCTCCCTTTTAAAAATTAATGCTTCATCCTTAAATAGGACAGGTTAAAATTTCGTTTTAGGATAAAATATTAAATTCTAAAGCAATGCCAGCTTTAGATAAAATTTTAAAATTTAGAAAAGGTCAACTGAACTGACATGAGGAGGAGAACCTTCTTTATATTCTTGGCTCCATTTTCGGCATTCTTGTTCTAACAGGAAGGCTAGGAGGTATTCCCAGTTGATATGTCGGAGAGCTCAGTGATGCCCTTTCCTCAGAACAGCAGAGCTCCCCCCAGGGAGTGGTGCAGAGAAACAGCTCTTGTGGAATGGGAGGAACCGCCAGGGCCACCAGCTATGTGGCTCTGGCTTCAGTGCGAGGCCATCAGGGAATGAAATGTACAAATATCAAAGAAGGGCATTAGACTGTCCGGTCCTAAATCAGGAGGATGCTTGCATATCCTTGCCCGTTAGCCGCAGTCCCATTTGTCTTGCCACGTACTTAGCAGACACCAGGTATAATAGAGAACGCAGGCACTTGGTTCAGAGAACAGCTTTGTTCTGTGCACAACTGTACCCTGAGCCTGCTACGAATTCAACACATAGTGGACGCTCACGATCTGAAGCAGCGCGTCATCTGTCGTTTTAGGGACTTGGAGTATGAGGAGAATGGTTGTAGCTTTAACCATCTTCTTAGATAGGCCACCTTTGGCATGATGGACATCGGTGCTGGTAGAACGTGTGGGGTTTGGAAGCATCTTAGAGAAAGAGGGCCTTGGAAACACAAGCAGCTCATCATGTGACTTGTATTTCAGGCTATCCCTCCCTTTGAATTTGCTTTCAAAGATGAGCGGATCTCTCTTACTATTGTGGATGCTGTCATCAGTCCACCCATGGTTCCAAAAGGGAATATCTGCAAAGAGCTCAACATTTATCCAGCCGAATGCCGGGGCCGGAGGAGCACGTATCGGGGCAAGCTGACAGTGAGTACCAGTGACAGCGTGTGACTCTCACTGTACGTTTGTGAGAATAAGGCTGATGCCTAGTACAACGTATACCCCAGTTCTGCTTTCTTAGTACTGTCGTCTAAGAGATCCCGTCTTCTAGATCTAAAGCATAAAAGCATTGACTTTACGGCCTTCCTCCTTAGTCTTCTAAAACACTTATTCTTGTAGATCCACATTCTTAAGTATTTTCTTCCTCTCCTTTTCCTTCAGGCTGATATCAGCTGGGCAGTGAATGGCATCTCAAGAGGAATCATTAAACAGTTTCTTGGCTACGTTCCCATCATGGTGAAGTCGAAGCTTTGCAACTTACACAGCCTTCCCCCCAAAGCCCTCATTGAGCACCATGAAGAAGCAGAGGTACCTGCGGGCGGCCAGTGGGCGGCAGGGCTAGGTGGCTGCAAGGCCAGGTGACGCTAGAGAAGGCCTGCGGTGGGGGTGAGCAGATGCGGCACTTGTCAGGGGGAGTCAGGTTTTCTTCTGGATGGGTAAAATGGGGCTGGCTGCCTTGGGTGCATCCTGTGGAGGGCTCAGAATGAGTCTCAAACGAGACAGTCTATGAAAAGTGGCCGTACAGTTAAGAGAATATTATTATTATGGGGGAAGAGTTGATAGGTTTCTCCCGAGTTTTCTGTAGGATACACATGTAGAGATGTCTGCTTTACCATCAGAAAGAGTCTGTGAGCATATTAAATGCTTCCCCTACCTTCCCTTCAGCATTTCAGCTGCGGTCAGTGGTTTTGCAGTATTGAGCTGAAGTGAGCGAGAACAGACTCTGCGTGCAATGGGGAGACTGGGTTACGGGGCAGGATGAGGGTGATGGTGTCAGATCTGGGTTTGACACCCAGCGGCTCCACGTACCAGCTTTGGGCACATTCCATCTTTCTGAGCCTCCGTTTCCTCTGCTGGGCATCACAACTGTGCCTCTCATTATTATGAGGATTAAATGGGATGGTAACATAGAGCACCTAGCATGCTTACAGCTGCTTCATAGTGAGGCAGTCGGTATGTAGTAGCTTTTTATTTATTACAGAAATAGGATACCAGAGCTGTAAAAAATATTTTCCTCTTTAGCTAATCTGAATTTCTGGTTTCCAGAGTTGTTGTACAAAGTTTTTTAACCAGGGGCGCCTGGGTGGCTCAGTGGGTTAAGCGTCTGCCTTCAGCTCAGGTCATGATCCCGGGGTCCTGGGATCGAGCCCCACATGGGGCTCCCTGCTCTGCAGAGAGCCTGCTTCTTCCTCTGCCTGCCGCTCCCCCTGCTTGTGCTCACTCTCTCTCTCTATGTCAAATGGATAAATAAAATCTTTAAAAGAAACAACACAAAATTTTTTAACTAATTTGGGAAACCTTATTTGCCTGGAAGTAAAATGTTTATTGTATTCATCTCTTCAGAGTAAGTTTGTTTTGTTTTGTTTTTTAAGTATCATTTCAAAACAAATCATTTTAGGGGACAAAAGGGCAAGTTAGGTCAGTCCTGTCCAGTGGAGGAAAGTACCCTGGTTTTCTTCCATACTTTTCTCCCAAGTCCCTAGAACCTTTTTAATGCCCTTGAGAAGACTGTTAATCCACACGAGGACAGTGTCCGTACAGTTTCCGAGGGATCTGTAGACCCTTTCGCCTCCGTGTGCCTCTCGGCAGGTTGCACTACATCTGGCAGTTAGGTTCGTGTTTACAAGTAACGTATCATTGTTTAACAAATTAGAATTCATCTCTTTGGCAGGAAATGGGAGGCTATTTTATAATCAATGGCATTGAAAAAGTCATCCGAATGTTGATTATGCCTCGGAGGAATTTCCCCATTGCAATGATAAGACCAAAATGGAAAACCAGAGGGCCTGGCTATACTCAGTATGGTAAGTGGTAGTGACTTTTGGAATGTTCTCTTAAAAAAGTTTTGTGTTTCTAGTAAGCATTTCGGTGTTAAGATTTTATAGTGGGAAACCCTACTTTTTATTATGTATCATTTTTTTTCACATTGAAAGAACGCATGTATTTATGGTATTACTTACGGAGATGGAGGTTGGCCTGACTTAACCAGAGGTAAGTATGGGCCTCAGAAGTCTTCTGGTGCAGGCTTCCGTGGCATTCCTCCTGGGGTCCCTGGCTGACAGCCACCTGGCCTCCAAGCACTCTCTATGACAGTGCCTGGCTTCATAAGACAACATCTTAGAGTCTTGGGCAACCCTGCAATTAAATAATTTATTCCAATAATTGAGCTAAAAAGCAGCCTTTATGATAGCTGTACATACTGTATCTAGAATAATAGCGTCTCAGCAAGTCAGAATGCCTAGTCATTCTTCTGCATCACTGATGCAGAATGTCTTAGCAATCTTTGTTTAACGCTGAAACAAAATCTATAAAATTCCGCTTTTCTCCATTTGAATCTTGGGTCAAGCCATCATCTCTTGACCAGATTCCACAGGGTATGGGGAATATAAAGTGCAATATGATCAGACTCTGCAGGGTGCTAGTGATATAATGTGTTATAAGACATGGACCCTGCTCCGGAAGGAAACTTTGAAGTCCTATTACATTTGGCACTTTAGTTACTTTGGGTAGTTTTCAACCCGGGAGATTTTGCACCCTAGAGGACATTTGGCAAGGTCTGGTGACATTTTTAGTTGCCAGTCTTGGCTAACCTTGGTGATATGGCTCAGTTTTTAAGAGGGTAAAATAATTCAGAAAAAAAAAATGATGAAAGCAATTATGGTATTACTGAGTTTTTGACTTCTTGCTTTGTTTCAATAGGAGTGTCAATGCACTGTGTGAGGGAGGAACATTCTGCGGTCAATATGAACCTTCACTACTTGGAAAATGGCACAGTTATGTTGAACTTCATTTATCGGAAAGAACTGTTTTTTCTTCCTTTGGGATTTGCACTTAAGGTATGACTTCATGAATACATTTCTTTTGTTACGAAGAGCTTCACGGGGCGGGGTCACATTCTTCGCAGAACGGATGGATGGGGTCTCCTCAGCGGAGTTCCTGCTATACCAGCTGTGCACTGCTCCATCACAATTGCCCAAAATTCAGCGGCTTAAACCATCAGTAAACATTTCCCTCTTATTGTTTCTGTGGCCGGGAATCTGGGAGTGGCTCGGGCTGGGGGCACGTCTGCCTCAGGGTCTCAGGAGTTGCAGTGAGATGTCAGTAGGGGCTGCTTGACCAGGGCCGGAGGGTCCACTTCTAAGGTGGTCACTCACGGCTGGCACATCAGTGTGGGCTGTTGGCAGGAGGTCCCAGTTCTTCTCCATGTGAGCCTTTCTGCAGGCTACTTGAGGTAGCTGTCTTCCCCAGGAGAGCAAGGCTGAACCCACAGTCCCCTCTATGATCTGTCCTTGAGAGTCACACATCCACTTTTTCACCATATTGTCTCGGTCACACGGGCCGGCACTGACTTAGTGTGGGAGGAGGCTGTGTAAGGCTGGGAGTACCAGAAGGCGAGGATCACTGGAGCCATCTTGCCGTCTTCTTATCATACAAGCCAGGCCTTATCTCGGAGAGTTCATTTCGATTCACCAATAGTGGAGTGCTAATTTTTCTCGGGTATTAGAAAAATACAGAATTGTTACCGAACGGGTGAAATGGTTTAGTTATTACGGGCAATTCAAAAGAAAACCTTTTTTTCTGTTCTAGGCACTTGTCAGCTTCTCTGATTATCAGATTTTTCAGGAGCTCATCAAAGGCAAAGAGGAGGACTCTTTCTTTAGGAACTCTGTTTCTCAGATGTTGAGGATCGTGATGGAAGAGGGCTGTTCTACACAAAAACAGGTCCTTAACTACCTAGGGGAACGCTTCAGAGTGAAGCTCAGTCTTCCTGACTGGTACCCGAATGAGCAAGCTGCCGAGTTTCTGTTTAAGTATGTGTGCTTTTGCTTACACTGCTTTTTGTGGCGCGGAAGCCGTCAGTGGTTCTCTGTATTGATTGTAGTTACAGGGCTGGTGGGTCGTCTGGGACTCAGAACAGCCCTGCGGGTAGGATTGTGGCCTAAGGAAGGAGGGGCCAGCTCTGTTTCTCTGGCCATCCTCACCTTTTCTTTTTATGGTAGTTTCATTTTATTGTATTGTACTTTTACACTTAGTTTTGACACAACTTCAAGCTTCCAGAACTGCTGCAAAAATAGTACAGTGGACACTTCGTTCACCAGTTGTTATCATTTTTACTATATTTGCTTTCTTAATTTCTCTGCACGTGGATAAACGGTTTTCTTTCTGCAACATCTGAAAGTTGTGGGCACCATGGCCCTTTCTTTCCCCAAGGCAAGGACTCCGTGTTCTGTAACCACCGTATAGTTCTTAGCACCATCCCTTTATGTAGCCACAGGTCCCAGCTTGAGCCCTGGAATGGCCAGTGCAACTGAGAAACTGAGTTCTGAAGTTTTGTTTTTGTTTTTTAAATTTTATTTATTTATTAGACAGCACAAGCAGGGGGAGCAGCAGGCAGAGGGAGAAGCAGGCTCCCCGCTGAGCAGGGAGCCCGAGGCGGGGCTCGATCCCAGGACCCTGAGATCATGACCTGAGCTGAAGGCAGATGCTTAACTGACTGAGCCACCCAAGTGCCCCTGAATTCTGAAGTTTATTTAATTTTAATGAATTTAAATGTAAATGGCCACATGGTGCTTGTCACGCCATGTTGCCAGGGAAGGTGAAAAGCAGTTCTTTGACGATGAGTAGGCGCTTCTAGGTAAACGGGACTTGGGCGCCTTGGTCAGTAGACCATCAGGTTCTAGTAGCAGCCGGATGGTTTTAAGCTTTGCTTTCTCTTTTGACAGCCAGTGCATCTGTATCCACTTGAAATCCAATACTGAAAAGTTCTATATGCTTTGTCTCATGACCCGGAAGCTCTTTGCCTTAGCCAAAGGAGAGTGCATGGAGGACAATCCTGATAGTTTAGTGAATCAAGAAGTCCTGACGCCCGGTCAGCTCTTCCTTATGTTTCTGAAGGTAAGCACCTGCTGCTGTCATCCTGGGCGGCTGTCCCTCTCGTGGAATGGTGTGGCACTTTCCGGCAGTATTGTTCCTGTGTGTTTATGATTTGCGGTCTGGGCGTTTTACATAGTCTGCCTTTTCTTTTTGTCTGTTTGCTGAGCAGTAAGGGACTTTATCAAAGATCTTCATTTATACCAAATTCGGAAATTTCCTTCATGGTTCTTAGAGGCTAAGTGAAGACAGCATCACATCTTAGTCATCACGTTAATGATAACACGTGACTGGCCTAACGTGTGTGATTTCCTTGCTTTTGCACCGGCTTTGTTTTAAGCTTCTGAACCTCTGAGTGTGCGACATGGTAAGAATCTTCAGGAAGGTACACGACAGTGACATCATCTGAATTGCAGATTTCATGAGCCATCTCACTGAGTGCTGCCACAGGGATTGATGTGTCCTGTGATTTCTGTGCTTGGTTCTGAGGGCTTCTTAATGGCGAGGGAGTGAGAGAGCTCGCAAGGCTTCCCTTGCTGAACTTGACAACAGATCGGGTGGGCGCCATTCTTCATCTTCTGTGGTGTCTGCCTGCCGTGTCTCCCCTCCCTGCCCTAGCCACTGTCTGCTCCGCTTTATACGCCTCAACCTTGCACCGGAGGGGCTGGTGAACCTCCCAGGAAGCTTCTGAGATGCCTCTCCGGCTTCTCTTGCTTTGTCGGGTGCAGCCCTGACATCCAAGTCCCCAGTCACTCGACTGCATTTCTAAGTCCAAAAAGTGCTAGCACCTAGAAAACACGAGTGGGCAGGAGAACCTGACCTGCACTGTCGGAGGCCATTTATAATTTTTATTGTTCTACTTAGTGTGACAGTTGTGCGTTCCACTGTAGATATGTGTTTGATTACACGCCACTGCCTCAGTCTTCAGAATAAGTGTTGGGTTTATGCACCTGCCCAAAGTCTGTCTTTCTAAAGTCTAGAAAATTCTACTGAAATGCATTTGGCCCAAGTGGTCCGTAAGGTACTGCTTCTTGAGGAAAAGTTTGTTGTGAGGCTTAAATACGCAAAGTGCCAGCATACAGAACCTGCCCAAGAAATGCTAGCTGCTCACCTTAGCAAGTTAACGACAAAGGGACAGTAGGCAGTTGTGTGACTAGGGAGAGAGGTTAGCTCCTCATTCCCCCCCGTCTCCTCCTGTCTTGGGTTACAGAGCTGCTGCCGGTGTCTCCGATGCTCACTTGTGTCTTTCTTTCCTCTTTTCTGTCTCTTCTGTCTTATTTTCCATTGTGTTCACATTTCTAGGAGAAGAAAGAGTCAGTCTTTCCTACTAGTTTGTCAGCTCTCTTATATGCTGGGTGTCATTTGGAGACTTCAACCTCTTCTTAGTTGTTTTTATCGTTAGGACAATGGGCTGCTGCTTGGTCTCGAAGCTTTGTTTTTGTTGCCTGTTTCTGCCTGTTGATGCTGTTCTGACTGCTTGATAAGAGCATTTTCATGAAAAACTTTTCTAAAGCCAGAGCAAACCCTTAGTGTCAATAATCTTGACTGGGAGCAGTTTTGCCCCACTCCAAGGGACATTTGACGGTGCCTGGAGACAGTGTGGGTTGTCACAGCCTCAGGGTGCTACTGGCGTCCAGTGGGTAAGGGCCAGGGACACTGCTGGACCTCTGTGCGGGTGCACGGCCCTCACCGTGAAGAACTCTCCAGCCAAACTGTCAGTAGTGCCGAGGTGGAGAAACGCTGATGTACGGGAGTTTGCAGCTTCTGTCTTAAGAATGCCTGACCTACACTAGTGCATTGAAAGGCTGGTTTTCAGGTTTATAGGCCAGACGTTTTCCATGTCAAATGTATAAATCAGTGGGCCTTTGTTGCAGACGTACAGATTATGTGGGAGTAAATACGAAACATGAATAATTTGAATGTAATGGCTTCAATTTTATTTCAGGAAAAAATGGAATCTTGGTTAGTGTCTATTAAAATAGCTCTAGACAAGAGGGCTCAGAAAACGAATGTGTCCATAAACACTGAAAATTTGATGAAGATTTTCAATCTGGGAACAGACCTTACAAAGCCATTTGAATATCTTCTTGCCACTGGGAATCTGCGTTCTAAAACAGGTAAAATTAAATCGATTGGCTTCATTTTGGTTACATTTTATTTGCTCAGTGGAGATTTATGTATTGCTGAGAGAGGTCCTCTTTGAAAGTGAACTTGTCCCTTTCAGTACAGACCGATTTCATGTTGTAGATTTGACAAGTGTGTATCAGTCTGAAGGGCCTGAGACAAGGCATCTGTAGACCGTAAATCCACTCCTCGTTGTCACATGCATCTCTGTGCTCCTGCCGGAATACTAAAGACAGCGTAGAGCTGTGAGGAACGCTTACCAGCACAGGTAGTCTGGGAGGGCTGTCGATACGTGCCCGTCCCTAAACCAGGTGCATCACCAGGGCCTGAAAAACGTACATGGTCATTGAGGGCCCAGAAATCTTTTTTTCTAAAACAGATGGTACTGATGCAATTTATTTTTTTAGGACTAAAAACTTCTTACATATTCTCCAGCCTATCTGATGAATCCCATTTAGTTACTTGCTATTTCTTAGTCATTTAATATTTCCCACAAAGGAGGTAGTAGTAGAGGAGAGAGGGAACACGGGGGGCTAATATAATTTGGGAAATCGGGATTTTTACTGCCTTTTTACTACTAGTTTCGTAAACTCTTCCCACACTCATCAGAGCTAATAAACTTTGTGATAGTTCACTCTGCGATTTATAGTATGCCCTGAGGTGTTTGTCCTCAGAGCCTCAAATTAAAATAGACTTGTGTTTTTAAGTTGAGCCTGTTTCTGAACGATTTTTGTTTTATGAAGGTCTTGGCTTCCTGCAAGATTCTGGCCTTTGTGTTGTGGCTGATAAGCTGAACTTCATACGCTATCTCTCCCATTTCCGCTGTGTGCACAGAGGGGCCGATTTTGCCAAGATGAGGACCACCACGGTACGCAGGCTGCTGCCGGAGTCCTGGGGCTTCCTGTGTCCCGTACACACCCCAGACGGGGAGCCCTGTGGCCTCATGAACCACTTGACTGCTGTGTGCGAGGTCGTCACACAGTTTGTATACACGGCGTCTGTTCCCGCTTTGCTGTGCAGCTTGGGTATGTGGGGTGCAGCCAGAAGCCGTCTTGTTTGGGGGTGTGGGTTTTAACAGGTGCGAACTATTAAGGTTTGCTTCTTTGGGGGCTGAACGGAGAATTCCTGCAAGAATTCTGTTTCTTCTTCTGGGCAGGAGTTGGGCTGGTCTCTTGGCTCTAATATAGGTCAGGTGGTGGTGTTTTTTTTTTTTGTTTTTTTTTTTTTGTTTTTTTTTTGTTTGTTTGTTTGTTTTTTTTGAGAATGAGTGAAGGAGAAATTAAATATTGTAGTTTTGTTCTTTCACCACCACCATCTCCCCAAAAGATGTCAAAGCATTTGAAATAAAGCAGCATTCAGCATTTAATATCAGAAATAACATTTTGGGTCACTCTCCCTGCATCTGGTGGCTCGACCGCTGCATCTCCAAGTAGGAAAACCAGTGTCATTTTTCAGGAAGACAGTTAAAAAGGAGTTGTCTAGTCTGTACCCTGATGTCATCAGAGACATAGCCTTTGTTCCTGGGGACCTTCTAGCTGCTCTCTCTGCCTTGGTAGAATGTCCTGGAATGACCACAAAAGCAAATACATTTTAGCAAGTAGGCAAACTCACAGGTGTGGAATCCACAAATAATGAGGATCAAATCTAGTTAGGTTTTGGGGGGAAGGTTAATCCGTTGACATGGTTCAGATCAAAATGTAGAAGGTAGAGAAGGGAAAGCCTCTCTTACATCCCTGTCCCCCAGCTGCTCTTCCCCCCCACCCCCCTGACAGAGTCACTAGTTGCTCCGTGTGTTCTTGCTGAAGTGATTTAGAAACACTCAAGTGATACAGAAATGTTCTGGCTTAGAGACGAGCACTAGAGGTCTAGAATGACGAAGCGGTTGCTGAGCCCCTCTGGAGGGAATGCTGGCGGTAGGGAAAAGCATCGCGACGTGAGCGTTCTGTTTGTTCACTTCGCCAGGCGTCACTCCGGTTGACGGAGCTCCACATCGACCCTACGGCGAGTGCTACCCCGTCCTGCTGGATGGCGTCATGGTTGGCTGGGTGGATAAGGAGCTCGCGCCTAGCATTGCAGATTCTCTCCGACGTTTTAAGGTGATTTGGGGTCTTTGTGAATTGTCCTATGCCTTGATCTTAGTTTGTCAGTCGTTTTCTCATTGTTGAGGTAGCCCCAGGGCCGTCTAGAGTGGTCAGGGGGTCTGGAGGTCAGAAGCTAATTCCAAAAGTGCCCGGGGGCACCTGGGTGGCTCAGTCAGTTAAGCATCTGCCTTTGGCTCAGGTCATGAATGGGATCGAGTCCCGAGTCAGGCTCCCTGCTCAGCAGGAGCCTGCTTCTCCTTCTGCTGCCAGTCCCCCTGCTTGTGCGCTCTCTCTGTCAAATAAATAAATCTTTAAAAAAAAAATTATACAGAAGTGCCCGTGCTTCCCCTACAGTGGTAGAGTCTTGTCTTGTGCTGGCCTCGTAGGTCGGCATCGCGACAGATCCTTTAACCCGAAGGCATTTTTTTGGGTAGTTTCCTTGAGGCCCCAGTCTAACAAATTTTAACTTTTTTTGTTTTGTAAATACTAGTGGCATATAGGGGGCCTCAAAATATCTTTTTTATGTTTCAAGTAATATTAAAGATAGGCAAGATATAAGTCATAAGATATAAGTTCACTCTTGAAAGTTTATTTTATTTATTTTTTAAAAAGATTTTATTTATTTGACAGAGAGAGAGACAGCGAGAGAGGGAACATAAGCAGGGGGAGTGGGAGAGGGAGAAGCAGGCTTCCCGCTGAGCAGGAAGCCCGATGCAGGGCTCTATCCCAGGCCTCTGGGATCATGACCTGAGCAGAAGGCAGACACTTAACGACTGAGCCACCCAGGCGCCGCTTGAAAGTTTATTTTTAAAAAGTCAAATAGAATGACCCTATCCATCTCCTGAAGTTTTTCATCATCCCAGACTGAAACTGTGTACTCATTCAGCAGGAGCTCCCCGTTTCCCCCTTCCCTAATTCCTGGTAACCACTGTTCTGCTTTTCTTCGTGAACTCTGACTTTGCTAGGTACCTCATGTCAGTGGAATCATACAACAATGTTTGTCCCTTTGTGTCTGGCTTCTTTCACTCAGCATATTTTCCAAGTTCATCCATGTTGCAGCATGGGTCAGAATTGCATTCCTTTTTAAGACTGAGGAGTATCCCGTGGTATACACCAGCACATTTTGTTTAGCCATTCATTCACTGGTGGACACCTGGGTTGCTTCTGCTGTCTGGCTATCATGCATAATGCTGCTATGAACCTGGGTGTACAAGTACCTGTTCGAGTCCCTGCTTTCAGGTTTTGGGTGTCTACCTAGAATTGGAACTGCTGGATCATACGGTAATTCCGTGTTTCATTCTTGGGTGTGTTTGGGGGAAAATCTGTAATAAATTCCCTTAGATGTATACTGAGTGTATTATATTAGTTTATTCCCTAATAGTCATCGTTCTCTAATAACAGTGATGAATAATGAATCCTAATTTCCTGGAATAAATCCCACTTGGTCATGGTGTATTTTTTTAATTGACCTAAGTATCTGCTTTATAAAAAGAATTAGGACGTTTTCCCTTCTTTTCAATGCCCTGGAACAGTTTATGGATCATTGGGTTATCTGGTCCTAAGTCTGCTAGAATTCCCCTGTGAAACCATCTGGCTCTAGTACTTTTTTGGGTGTAGTTTCTGGATGTCTTTCTTTCTTTCTTTTTTCTTTTTTTCCCCTAAGACTTTATTTATTTATTTGAGAGAAAGAGAAACAGAGCACAAGCAGGTGGAAGGGCAGAGGGAGAGAGAGAAGCAGACTCCCCATTGAGCAAGGACCCCGATGTGGGGCTCGATCCCAGGACTCTGGGATCAGGACGTGAACTGAAGGCAGATGCTTAACTGACTGAGCCACCCAGGTGCCCCTGGATACCTTTATTTCTAATATGGAAATTGATCATCTTTTAAAAGGCTTTCTACCTCTATTGAGGTCTGTTTTAGTAAACTGCATTTTATCCATTTCATCTTGATTTCTTAGAGGTATGCAGAGTATACCCCTGATTTTAAAATTTAGTTTCATTGGATTTTTTCCGGTTGTCATTTCTTCGTACATTTGTGTGTGTCCCCCCTTTTTCCCCTTGATTAGGTTAAGCAAGGGGTGTTTGTTGATTTTTTTTTTTCCTTTTTTAAGAACCAAGAATTTTGATTTGTGCTTTGAACCTTTTTCAGTACTTATACCTCATTAATTTCAAGTTTTATCTTTGTTAACTTGGGGTTTTGTGTGTATGTGTGTCTGTTTTTTGGTGGTTTTTTTTTTTAGCTTTTGCATTAAGATTTTAATCCATCTAGTTTTCTTGAAGACTCGATTATGTGACTCCCCTTAAGTTCTGATATATAGGTTTCATTATTTTTTCACAGGACTGTAATATGGGTTTGTATTTTACCCAGAAGTTGATTAATAGAAGTTTTGTTGTTTTGTTTTTTAAATTCCAGGTGGAAGGGCCTTTTCATTGAACACAGTTTAAAATAAAACCAGTACTATATTCTAGACATATTCTGTATATAGTACTATGTTCTATTCACATACTATATTCTAGACATCGGAGGACAAAGTTTCACTTAGTGTGTTCACACGCACCTTCTCGGTTTACCTTTCCCCCATCCTCCCCTGTTACCATTTTGCCGCATAATGGGGCTGAGCCCCCCAGAAGGCAGGGCTTTTGCCAACTGTGGATACTGGGTGAGTGGCATTCTGTGTGGTGATGAGACTGGCAGGGCACTAGGTTGTTACTGGCATAACTAATTTCCTGATACTGCTTTTTATATTTGACCTCCTTTCCCATTCTGCCCACCTCCTGGGTGGCAGGGGATAGATGAAAAACACATCATTCCTTCTTAATTGAACTCTCTTTTTGTTGAAAACAGGTGTTGAGAGAAAAAAGAATTCCTCCCTGGATGGAAGTGGCCCTTATCCCCATGACAGGAAAACCAAGTCTGTACCCAGGATTGTTCCTCTTTACCACTCCTTGTAGACTGGTGCGGCCTGTGCACAACTTGGAATTCGGCAAAGAAGAACTAATTGGAACCATGGAGCAGGTCCGTAGAGCATCGTGATTGGTGCCTGTGTGTGCTCGTGTAGTGTACAACTTGCGGAGACTTAGTAACCACTGTATTTTACAAGTGTTATCGGGGCGCCTGGGTGGCTCAGTCAGTTAAGCAGCCAACTCTTGATTTCGGTTAAGCTCGCGATCTCAGGGTTGTGGGATCGAGCCCCACATCGGGCTCCCTGCTCAGTGGGGAGTCCGCTTCAGATTCTCTCTCCCTCTCTATCTGCCCCTCCCCCTGCTGTCTGCTTTCTCTCTCTCAAAAAAAAAAATCTTTTTATAAAGAAAGTGTTGTCATTGTTTAATAACAATTGGGCATTTGAAAGAAAATCAGAACTCACTTTCTGCTTTCTCTGTGACCAGCACAGAGCTGTTTTCGCATGGCCCCTCACTCCGCTCACACATTGAGGGAGAGGGTGGGTGGTCACATTACCTGCCTTCCCATCCTGCCCAACTCCTTTGCATCTGGCTCTGCCTCGGGTGGTGAGGTGGGAACATTCGGTGAGACTTACAATATTTGCCTACGTCTTTGCAGTTGCGAAACTGTGGGCTTTGTGCTACCTTAAAATGTCTTTCTTCCTGTGCTTCACCATTGGACCGGAGTGGATTTAGGATGAAATGTGTCAGGCAAACAGTAGTTCTGACTGGAAGCCTCCCTGTGCTTCCCAATGGATCCTATCAGTGCTCATGATGCTGAGTGGGGAAGGTTTTCGTTCGTCTTTGAGCCTTAAACTCTGAGAGAGAAAGAGTCAGTATGTTAGCAGTCGTTCTGTGCCGTGAACTTCCTCGTCCTTCCTCTTTTCCAGATCTTCCTGAACGTTGCCATCTTTGAGGATGAGGTTTCGGCTGGAGTTACCACTCACCAGGAGCTCTTCCCTCACAGCCTGCTGAGTGTGATCGCCAACTTCATCCCTTTCTCCGATCACAACCAGAGTCCTCGCAACATGTACCAGTGCCAGATGGGTAAGGGGGGGGGGGTGGTATCCACACAAGAAAGGCGCTTGTAACTTTTTTATTGTGAAATCATTTCAAACTCAGAGAAATGTCGTGAGCATGGCACAAAGAACTCCCGTAAGCCCTTTATGTGGATTCTGTTAACATTTTGTCCCACGTGTACTGTTTTTCATTTGGAGGTAAGTTGCAGACCCGATGCCCCTCTAGCCCTAAATATTTCATTTGCGTTTCCTGACAGTAAGGGTGTTTTCCTGCATATAACAAGGGCAAGTGTTAACATCAGGCAGTTTAACATCGATGTCATTATACTGCTTCGTAGTCCTTACTCGGATTTTGACCCAAAAATACCGGTTATGGCACATTTTTTTCTGTGTAGCACCCAGTCCAGGATCACATGTCGCATTTAGTTGTCGCATCTCTTTAGTCTTTTAAATTAGATCCTTGGCCTTTGTCTTTCTTGACAATGACATTTTTGAATAAAAGGGTAATTTATTTCGTGGAACGTTCATCGATTTGGATTTGTCTGAGATCTTGTGAATTGATTTTTGAAGAACACAAGCTGTTGTCACCCACGCCTCACCACTTCCGGTGCTCTGCCTGCCTCCTGAGGATTCCGGTTTCCATTAAGTGTCGTATCCCTTGAGCCTGAAAACCTTCCTTTAGCACTTTTTTTATAGTTCAGGTTGCTGGCTACAAATCCTCTTGGTTTGTATTTCTCTAAAAATGTCTCTGTTTGTCTTCGCTTGGAACTGGATGTACGATTCTGATTTGACAGTTATAATTTTTCCACACTTAAGAGATACTCCTGGGTCTCTTCTTGGTCTCTGTCATTTGTGCTGGAAGTCAGTGGGTATGTGTCGTCATTTGCTTGTATATAGTGGTTATTTTCCCGTCCCTGAGATTTTCTCATTGTGTCTGGTTTGTAGCCGATTGAGTATGATATGCTAGATATGATGTTCTTTGTGCTTGGGCTTTACTGGTCTTCTAAAATCTGTTTTAAAAGGTTTCAGGGGCGCCTGGGTGGCGCAGTCGTTAAGCGTCTGCCTTCAGCTCAGGGCGTGATCCCAGCGTTCTGGGGTCGAGCCCCACATCAGGCTCCTCCACTATGAGCCTGCTTCTTCCTCTTCCGCTCCCTCTGCTTGTGTTCCCTCTCTCACTGGCTGTCTCTCTGTCGAATGAATAAATAGAATCTTTAAAAGAATAAAAAAATAAAATAAAAGATTTCATCAAATTTGTAGTTTTCTGCCATTATTTCTAGAAACACTGCTTCTGCCCCATTCTCTCATACCTCTGAGATTTCCGTATGTGTCATCCATGTTAAACCTTTTGATATTGCCCTGTAAACCGTGGGGTTTCTGTTCCCTTCTTTTCTTTTTTTTCTCTCTCTTCAGACTGGATCATTTTTATTGATCTATCATTACCCTCACTTTTCATTCTATTTCAGATACTTAATTTTTCTGCCTAGATTTTCCGTTTGTTTCTTTTTTATGCTTTGTTTTCTCAGAGATTGCTGTCTTCTTTGGGAACATATTTTCCTTTATCTTTTTGAGCATAGTTGTAACAGGTTTTTAAAAACCATTGTCTGGGGCGCCTGGGTAGCGCAGTCGTTAAAGCGTCTGCCTTCGGCTCAGGGCGTGATCCCGGCGTACCGGAATCGAGTCCCACATCGGGCTCCTCCGCTATGAGCCTGCTTCTTCCTCTCCCACTCCCCCTGCTGTGTTCCCTCTCTCGCTGGCTGTCTCTCTGTCACATAAATAAATAAAATCTTAAAAAAAAAAAAACAAAACCATTGTCTGCTAATTCTAACACCTTTTTTTTGAGATTTATTTATTCATTTATTAGAGAGAGAGTGCTCTCGTACCCAGAGGGAGAGGGAGAAGCAGAAGCAGACTCCCTGCTGAGCAGAGAGCCCAACGTGGGGCTCGACCTGAGCCACCCAGGTACCCCGCTAATTCCAACATCTTGGTCATCTCAGGATTAATCTCCATTGATTACATTATTTCTTGCGTATGGGTTGTGTTTTCCTGTTTCTTTGTATTTCTAGTACTGTTGGATCATATCAGGAACATTGTGAGTGATAGGTTTTAAGACTCTGGGTTCTGTTATGTTCCTTTGAAGAGGACTGGTTTTTAGATTCAACTGATAGGTAGCTGAACACAGGGGTTAAAGTATGTTCTTTTAGCCTTAGGTGGGCTGCTTAGATCTGTCCCATGCATACATAGTTCAGTCCACCAAAGATTTGGACTCAGTTTATATGTAGAATGTAAGGGTCTCCCTTTATGGTTTTTCGTTTCTAAAACTTCCCCTCTTACTATCCAGTTGCTGTTGTGTTCTGAACTCTATTCCTTGGCTCTTCAAGCTAGTAAAACTGTAGGTTTCTATCTAGGTTGTAGCCACTGTAGTGACTGCACCATCAGGCCAAAACAAAGAAAAACATTAAAAACTGAAAAAGCTAGTAGTTCACTGTGTTCCGTTTCTTTTGTCCAAGTGTAAATGACTCTCCAGTTCTCACTGCTTTTGGTTACTCTCCAGTGCTTTCAGACTCTGGGTGTGGGTGGGCGTGGGCGTGGGCGTGGGCGTGGGCATGCGCGCACGCCCTGTGGTGGTTTTTTGTTTTGTATTGTTCTGGGTCTTATGTGCTGAATGTGGTCTTGTAGGAGTAGCCTTCTGTTACTGGAAGCTGGAAGTCTCCTTTTCTATATTTTAAAATTCCACTATGTATGTATGTGTGTGTATATACACACACACACACACACACACACACATATAGTCTTAAAAATCATTTTGTTTCAGATTGATTCTCTATAATGTAAAGTAGTAGAAAGAAGTCTTAAACTTCCCTACCCTGTGTACCCCACACCCAGAATTAACAAATATTGACATTTTGCACTGTGTGTTTAAGAAAGTAATCTGATAATGGTTACTGTCCCCTTTTCACCCCTTCTCTTCCTCCACTAGTAATACCCTGTAGTTTATATATATCCTGTATTATCCCCTTTTTATGTTTTTCTTACGTTGTACACATGTCCACAAACTAGTATGGCATTGTCTGGGATGTGTTACAAATGTACATAGATCGTATAACGTTAATGTCCTCCTGTGCTTTCTCAGCATTGTTTTCATGGTCTGCGTACATGGATACGTGTGGTTCTGCTTCATTCAGGCCGTGTATTAGTCTGCAGTGAGCAGAACCACCACGATGGATTTAATCATTCCCCTATGGTGAATGTTTTATTGTTTCCAATTTAATATATGACCTTTATAATCAAGGGGAAAAAACAAGATGCTAAGGGTTTTTTTCCCTTTGTAGGGAAGCAAACCATGGGCTTTCCACTTCTTACTTACCAAGCTCGATCAGATAATAAACTGTATCGTCTTCAGACTCCACAAAGCCCCTTAGTGAGACCATACATGTATGATTACTATGACATGGATAACTATCCAATTGGGACAAATGCCATCGTTGCTGTTATTTCTTACACTGGCTACGATATGGAAGATGCCATGGTAAGTTCTACCAAGAGATGTACATTCCTTTTAATTTTCAACTTTCTGTTTACTGTTTTTCTATGTCCTGGCATGTGAGCACTCTGTCAAATGATTAATTGCTCGTCTCCATTGAAACTGGCAAGCCCTGAGGGATAGTCACTAAATATTCAGATATGCATATATTGTGCGTATTTGAGTGCATAGTATGAGTAGATATTGAATGAATATAGTCTTGGATAAATCTACCTTTTATATTTATGCATGATTAGGTTGTAAGCCATGTATAAGTGGGTTTTAATAGTGAGGTGGCTTGGAAAATGTGGAGTGTTTTGTTTAAGATTTTACTTATTATTTCTTTGAGAGAGAGAGAGCATAAGCAGTGGGGAGGGGAGAGGGAGAGGGAAAAGCAGACTCCCCACTGAGCAGGGAGCCTGCCACGGGGCTCGATCCAAGGGTCCTGGGATCAGGACCTAGGCCAAAGGCAGATGCTTAACTGACTAAGCATGCAGGCGCTCCTGAAAATTTGGAGTTTTTAGAGTAGAATGCCAGTTATCCTAAACCAAGTATTTTAATTCTAACCATTTTTATTGTGAAAATCCCCATTTGGCCGCAGTCTCTTAAATGAATGATTCTTTGACCTTGTAGATTGTGAATAAGGCCTCCTGGGAACGAGGCTTTGCCCATGGAAGTGTCTACAAGTCTGAGTTCATAGATCTTTCTGAAAAAATTAAACAAGGAGATGATAGTCTGGTGTTTGGAGTCAAACCTGGTGACCCGCGGGTTTTGCAGAAGTTGGACGATGACGGATTGCCGTTTATCGGGGCACAGCTACAGTACGGAGAGCCGTATTACAGCTACCTGAACCTCAACACCGGGGAAAGCTTCGTGACGTACTATAAGTAAGTTCGGGTACCCAGTGCTCTTTATTTTTTTTTTAATTTTTTTTTTAAAGATTTTATTTATTTATTTGACAGAGATAGAGACAGCCAGCGAGAGAGGGAACACAAGCAGGGGGAGTGGGAGAGGAAGAAGCAGGCTCATAGCAGAGGAGCCTGATGTGGGGCTCGATCCCATAACGCCGGGATCACGCCCTGAGCCGAAGGCAGACGCTTAACCGCTATGCCACCCAGGCGCCCCCCAGTGCTCTTTTTTAAAGGCTGTTTCTCACTGAAATTGCGGAGGTCAGTGAAAGTTATCTTGTAACAGGAGAATTTTGGAGAAGATATAAGTGGTAGCTCAGTTAGTAACTCAGTCATAACTGAATCGGCGTCTCTTATATGAGACAAGGTTCTGTGTCTGCTGGACGGCCTTTGTTTTTCTACTTCTCTTGTCTGTTATGATTTGACAGGCTGCCTGTGACTTTTAAAACTAGGCCATTCAGACTTGATCATCTCTCTCATGCATATTGTTAGGGATTTCCCTAGCTAAAAAAGTCAAGTTCATGATGCCTCTTGTTCGAAGTAAAAAATGTGTAGCTTATTTGACATCTATGAAATGGTTTCAGCAGGAGGTCTTCGTAATCGTGTTCTGGTGGTCTCTGTTGCTGTCCTTTCAGATGAGCAGAGTTAGGTCGCGAACAGAATGGTAGCCCTGTTTGTAAACACTCTGAGGGATACCAACTCTATTTGGACTGGAGAATAGATGTGAGAGTAAGTTTTACAAATATCCCTTACGAAGATGAAGCACTAATTATGTCAATAAAACTTAGGTGTCTTTGTCATTTTAAAGAAAACAGTTTGACCTTCCGTCTGCTTTTTTTCCCCCAGGAGTAAAGAAAATTGCATTGTGGATAACATCAAAGTGTGCAGTAATGACACCGGCAGTGGGAAGTTCAAGTGTATTTGCATCACGATGAGAGTCCCCCGGAACCCAACTATCGGAGATAAATTCGCTAGTCGCCACGGGCAGAAGGGCATCTTGAGCAGGTTGTGGCCAGCGGAGGACATGCCGTTCACCGAGAGCGGGATGGTCCCCGACATCCTGTTCAATCCTCACGGCTTCCCCTCGCGCATGACCATCGGGATGTTAATTGAAAGCATGGCAGGGAAGTCTGCTGCTCTGCACGGTCTGTGCCACGATGCGACACCCTTCACGTTTTCAGAGGGGCACTCGGCCTTAGAGTACTTCGGCGAGCTGTTAAAAGCCGCTGGCTACAACTTCTACGGCACCGAGAGGCTGTACAGCGGCATCAGCGGGATAGAACTGGAAGCAGACATTTTCATAGGCGTGGTTTATTATCAGCGTCTACGCCACATGGTCTCGGACAAATTCCAGGTTAGAACCACGGGAGCCAGAGACAAAGTCACGAACCAGCCTATTGGAGGAAGAAATGTCCAGGGTGGCATCCGTTTTGGGGAGATGGAGCGGGATGCTCTTTTAGCTCATGGTACCTCTTTTCTCCTCCATGACCGCCTCTTCAACTGTTCGGATCGCTCGGTAGCCCACGTGTGCGTGAAGTGTGGTAGTTTACTCTCTCCGCTGTTGGAGAAGCCACCCCCTTCTTGGTCGGCCATGCGCAACAGGAAATACAGCTGTACTTTGTGTGATCGCAGCGACACTATCGACACCGTTTCTGTGCCTTACGTCTTCCGGTATTTCGTAGCTGAACTGGCCGCTATGAACATCAAGGTGAAACTGGATGTCATTTAACTCCATGTGGCCTTTTGGGTTAGGAGAACTACCAGATTAAAACAAAATACACCTTGAGCTCAGTGACGATGTGACTTGGTTACTCTGGAGTTTTTTCAAGGGTATTTGAGTTTTCCACCAGCCAAGAATCTGGCAACTAAGAATTCAGGATTTCTGAGTCTGACCAGTATAATAACTGCTGAAGTTGATTTTCAGTAAATTTGTTCAAAAATTCCACAAGTATCTTAAAAAATGATACACCGATAAGTAGAAGGATATATAGGGAAGTCTTTCCAGCCCCAGGGTCTTTGTGCCCTGCTTTCAGTACATCTCTGTCTAGCACAGAGGAATCCAGTACAAATACGACGCAAGCCGCATATGTAATTCTATACTTGCTTCTGTCCACATTAAAGTAAAAGCCAAGGGTAGCTCTACTGAAGTGTAATTGTTACATAAAACTGCGCGTAGCTAACGTGTACAATTTGATGGGTTTGAGCATACGTATACCTGTGAAATGATCACCACAATCGAGGTAATAAACATCACCTCCAAAAGACTCCTTGTGCCCTTTGGGGTGGTGTGTGTGTTTTTTTGGTAAAAACACTGAATTTGACGTCTACCCTTTTTTTTTTTTTAAAGATTTTATTTATTTATGTGACAGAGAGACAGCCAGCGAGAGAGGGAACACAGCAGGGGGAGTGGGAGAGGAAGAAGCAGGCTCCCAGCGGAGGAGCCTGTTGTGGGACTTGATCCCGGAACACCAGGATCACGCCCTGAGCCGAAGGCAGATGCTTAATGACTGCACTACCCAGGCGCCCCTGACATCTACCCTTTTAACACACGTTTAGGTGTACGATAGAGCATGGTTAACTACAGGGAGAACTGACTCATCTTGTATCCGTGGAACTTCACGCCTGTTCAGCAGCAACTCCCCATTTCCCTCCAGCTCCTGGTAGCCATCGTTCTAGGCTGTGAGTTCGACCCTTTAGATACAAGTGAGATCATGCAGTATTTGTGCTTCTGTGACAGGCTTATTTCACTTAGCATAATGTCCTTCAGTTTTAGCCATGTTGTTGCATATGGCAAGGTTTCCTTATTTTTTTAAGGCTGAACAATATTCCACTGGATGTGTAGAGCACATTTTCTTTACCTGTTCATCTTTTTTTCTTTTTTTTTTTTAGATTTTATTTATTAGAGAGAGAAAGCACCAGCAGTGAGGGGGTTGGAGTGGAAGAGGGGAGAAGCAGGCTCCCTGGAGCCCAATGTGGGGTTCAATCCCAGGACCCCGGGATCATGACCTTAGCCGAAGGCAGATGTTTAACCACCTGAGCCGCCCAGGCGCCCCTGTTGTTCATCTCCTGATAGATATTTAGGTTGCTTCCATACCTTAGAAATACAGTGTTCATATGCTATATTTTATTTAATGTAATACAGTCAAAATGCCATTTCCACATGTAATAAATATAATCTATGGAGATATCTTACATTCTTTTTTCACACTAATCTCTCAAATCCAGGGGCCGTTTTTTCTGTGTACAGTATTTCGTTGTATGGATGTACTGTCCGTTGGTACGTATTTGGGCCGCTCCATTCTTTGGCTACTCTAAACGGTGCTGGCAGTAGATAACCTTGTATCCACTTGTGAATACATGCTCTTTGAGCTTAAACTTTACTAAGATAGTTCTTGAGTCTGGCTTTAGGTGTCTGTTACTAACTGTAAGGCAGATAGGGCTAGACTGGGAAAAATAGTATATTCTGGCTTTGCTTCATGAAACTGTTGGGAAAAAAAATAAGGAAAAATGCCCTCAATCGATTGGCTGATACTCCCACCTACTGTTAGTAGAATCCCAGCTGAACTTTACCACCCCATTCCAGTCTCTGTGTATCTCACGATCCCATGGCTGACGTATGTTGTTCCAAGTCTCCCAATTTTTTTAGGAGCACTAAAAATGGTAATAAATAAAATTTGTTTCAAGTTTTTATTTAAATTCCAGTTAATATATAGTATAATATTAGTTTCAGGAGTGGAATTTAGAGATGTGTCACTTACATATAACACCCAGTTCTCATCGCAAGTGCCCTCCTTAATTCCCATCACCCATTTACCCCATCCCCCTGCCCACCTCCCCTCCAGCAGCCCTCAGTTGGTTCTCTAGAATTGAGAGTCTTTTATAGTTTGCCTCTCTTCCTCCCACCCCTCACTACATTCATCTCTTTTATTTCTTAAATTCCACATACGAGTGAAATCATGTCTTTATCTCTTGACTTATTTGCTTAGCTTTTTGAAATTCACACAATTGACATTGGGACAATTCACAGAGTCCTAGTTCACCAGTTTTACATGCAGTCCTTTATATGTGTGTATAGTTCTCATCAATCTTACCATGTGTAGACTGATGTAACCAACATAATCAAGACACACGACTACAAACCGTAAGTGGCTCAATCATGGGAAACAAACTGAGGGCTGCTGGAGGGGAGCAGGGTGAGGGGGATGGGGTAACTGGGTGATGGACATTAAGGAGGAAAAGTGATGAACACTGGGTGTTATGTAAGACTGATGAATCACTGACCTCTACCTCTGAAACTAATACATTGTATGTAAATTAATCGAATTTAAATTTAGAGAGACGCACAACTATTACCCACCATCAGGCTCTGTGCCATGTTTTCCCTTTATAGCTGTCCCTAACCCTATCCCCCACCTTTAACCCCTGGCAACCACTAATCTATTCTCTTAGTCCCCTCTAATTTTGTTATGTCAAGAATATTATATAAATGAAATCATATAGCGTGTGACCTTTTGAAATTGGCCTTTTCCACTCAATGCGATTCCCCTGAGATCCAGTCAAGTTCTTGCACGTGTCAGTAATTTATTCCTTCTTAATGCTACTTAGCCCTCCATGATACGGAGCAGTAAACTGTAAATGATAAAGTAAACATCATCATTTGGGCCTGGTTTTTGGTAGATGATGTTTTGGTGTCCTGTCTTAAGAACTCTTCAAGCCCAAAGATTTTATCATATGTTATCTTCTAAATGTTTATAATTTTATGCTGTACATTTAAATCTATATCCCTTTTGAGTTGTTGTTTTTTTTTTTAAGAGTTACCCATTAGAGTGTGCGAGTGGAGGTGCAGGCGGGGAGAGGCAGACAGTCTTAAGCAGACTCCGTGCTGAGCGGGGAGCCCGACGCAGGGATCCATCGCAGAACCCTGAAGTCACCACCTGAGCCGAAATCAAGAGTCGGCTGCCCAACTGACTGAACCACCCAGGTGCCCCTCGAGATTTTGTGTGTGTGTGTGTAAGGTATGAGGTTCAGATAAAGTTCTTTTTTTTTTTCCTGCCAGAGGATTGGGTGATATATTATGTATCTATTTGAATGTTGTGTTGGTATAACAAATCCGTGTATGCGGTGAAGGGATACAGGTATAGACAAGATACATATTTATACAAATGGAATGTTGTTACAAAACAAATGTCTTCAAAGGAAGGATGGAGCTGTATGTAAAACTGGATGTTACTCATATCTATGAATGGAATATTGCCTAACAATATTTTAAAGAAGTAAATACAAAATTGAATGATAGGTTAATTATCTGAATAGTACATGGATAGATTAAAAGCTGCAATAACATAGGGCTGTATTTTCTATCTCTAAGTGAGTTTCCTAACGAAAGAACAGAACTGTACACAAGATGGAATGAATCACTTGTCTCTGTTAAGAATGTTGATACAACAGGGTGCCTAAGTGGCTCAGTCGGTTAAGCAGCTGCCTTCAGCTCAGGTCATGATCCCAGGGTCCTGGGAGTGAGCCCCTCATCAGCCTCTCTGCTCTGCAGAGAGCCTGTTTCTCCCTCTCCCTCTGCTGCTCCCCCTGCTTGTGCGCACGCTCTGTCAAATAAATAAAATCTTAAAAAAAAAAAAAAAAAGTTGATACAACAAAAATGAATTGCCCCACTGTGGTCCTTGAAACTAACCTGTTTTATTTAATGGACATTCCATACACCCAAGTGGTTGTAACAGGTACTGCAATTATTATTCGTATTACACGAATAGATGTTTCAAGTATGTGTGGTACTTCTTTTGATGGTAAGAAGTGTTCCTGTTGGGCAGATCTACAGTGAGGACAGTGCCAGTGGGTTGAGTGTCCATGTGGGACCCGGCAGGCACCCCAGCCCGGCCCTGCGGTGTGGGGGAAGCAGTACAGGATGGGGGAAGAGCACTGATGGAAGAGCCGGTACAGGCAGGAACGCTTCAGACCCCCTTCCCGCAGGCTGTCCACACTGCCTCCCCCTCTTACCACCAGTCCTGGTGAGCCTTTTCAACTGCAGGCGTTCCTGACAATGATACAGGGGGCAGCCTGTGGCAAAGGGATGTAGGCGAAGGCTACTCCTGGGGTTTTGGCCTTGGTGTCCCTGGAAGAGGAGAGCACACAGAGAAGCTGATGGGAGTGGAGGCAGAGATGGGAGTAATGTGTCTACCGGCCAAGGAATGCCAAGGACCATGTGTAACCACCAGAAGCTGGGACACAGGCATGGCCCAGATTCTCCGGCAGAGCCTCCAGCAGGAATCTACTGCCAGCACCTTGAGTTTGGACTTCTGGCTTCCTGAACTGTGAAAATGCACGTCTGTTCTATGCTACCCAGTTTGTGGCAGCTTTTACAGCGACCTCAGGAAGCCAAGCGCACTGAGGCTCAGCTCCTTATAGAGCACATACTAACCAGCATGGGTTCTAAGTGTTTGAGGCCCCCACATGGATAGAAGGTAATACTGAGATTGGTGAGGAGGCCTAGATTGGCTGTAAGGGAAACAAACCACTTAATTAACCCTTCCCCACACTCCCTTTTCCTTCCCACGTGGTGCAGTGTTCTATCTGAAACATCAAATACCACTTCTTGAAGGCAAAGGCGAGAAGTGAGGGCGCGTCCTCTACCTGGGACTAGTTTCTGCGCACGTCCCTTTCAGCCTGTGGCCCACAGCTCCCGAGGACCTCGAAGAGATCAGCACTGGGACCCACTCATCAGCTGCAGCTTCTGAATCCGCATCTCCTACACCTCAAACCCCACGAACTTGCGGCGGATGAGGAAGGCACGGGCAGTGCTGAGGAGGTGGCCAGGCCACTGTAACCCCGGCCCCACGCAGCCGCCCAGTGCAGGAGGAAAGGAATTGCCCGGGGTGAGCGGTCAAGGTCTTGCTTAAGACCAGTCCTCAGGAGGCCGAACAGAGCCGAGCAGACCTCACCACACCCTCTGTTCTGCGGCCTCACACCCATCATCACGTACGAAGGTTGTTAAGCTGGCGTTTTTCAGTTTCTCTAAGACAGAGCCGTGGCTTTCACCTCTTCCCAAGCCCTCCCCTCCCCCAGCACCAGAGGGAAGGCAGCACCCTTAATACAGGCCTGTGTGGACAGCATGACAGGACGCAACAAGTGGCTTTTCCAATCCTCACCGGCCCCAGCCTAGACTACCAAATGGCTGGAATCCAGAAGCGGGAGGCAGGGATGGGATTCATTGCAGTTCTCAGGAATCCTAAGGCTTTGGGGCTCTGGAAGAATAGATCTGGGAGGCATAGGCTCCAGGAGACACTCAGTGAGAAAGTGGAAGGTAAGCTTCAAGCAAAGTGTTCATTTTTCTCAGTCTTTTTTTTTTAAACTAAGGAGCTTAATAAGGAGAAAAAAGAAGTCAAGAGCTGGGAAACTCCCTGAGTCTGGGTTATGTGGTTTACTCTAACAATTTTCTGTGCCACCATTTCCAGAGGAGGGTGGTTCTGAAGCTCTAGGTCACTAGCCACATGGCTAGTGAGAAAAGATGTAATGGGGCTGGAAAAGCGCGCTCGCTGCTGTTCTCAGCTTGGAGATTTTACGCATATTGGGCTCATCAGGATTTGCCTCCCACCCCTCATATCCTATAAACTTAAGATCAAGAGGGAGAGCTTCTAGAAAAGAAAAACCCAGGTGAAGGTGGCACTGAAGGCACCGGAGGAGAGAGAAGGAGTCCTCAGGAGTCCTGGAGACCCTCTCCCAGAACAGTGCTCTTCTCTTAACACCATCAGGAAATTGCTGACACACCCAGGCACCATCCCTTCCTGCCACATGGCCCCTTCAGGGGATCAAGGGTCAGGACTCATGCTGCTGCCGGCTCACAGATCACCTGGTCAAAGTTGTTTCTGTGCTGCCATTCTTGGCGGCTCACAGTCTGGCCAGGGATCAAAGCACTGGACAACTCCCTCCAGGTCACATTCTACAAGTGCACCCTCCCACCCACCACCCTGTACCCACCCATCACACTCCCTGCCCTTCATCAAATCTGACGTGCCCTACCTGCAGGACTACATGCTCAGTGAAATACAGAGACAAATATCACATGCTCTCACTTATATGTGGAATATAAAGTTGAACTCAAGGAAAAAGAATGGTAGTTGGCCAGCCTGGGGTGTGGGGGAAATGAGGAGATGTTGGTCAAAGGGTATAAACTCTTATTAAGATGAGAAAGTTCTGAAGACCTAATGTATAGTATTAGTTAATAGTAACATACTGAATACTTGAAATTTACCAAGAGATTAGATCTCAAATGTCCTTATCGTACATAAAAAATGTTAACTATGTGAAGTGATGGGTATTACTGTGGTAATCATTTCACAACGCCTATGTATACCAAAATGCACTGCATACATTTTATAGCGGTATGAATTTTGGTCTTTTACTTGCTGCTGTTTCCCCAGCAGCTAAAACAGTTCCTGGCACATATATCGCACTTAATAAGTATCATACGAGTCAATGAGTGGATCTCATTTTATTCTCACGCAATCCTGTGAGCAGATGGCTTCATTCATTCCATTATTACTCTGCCAGACCCCATGCTATGGAGGGGATCCAGCAGCGACCATGAGACCGATACAAGGCCCCTTCCCTCGTGGGTCTTGAAGTAGGCAGAAAATACGCAAAGAAATACAGTAATAACAAATTCTAGAAAGGGGCAGTACAAAGTGCTCCACGCCGTGTGCTGTGCAGCTGTCATTTCAGTCTCTGCTCACAACGGCATCCTTCAGCAGCTGTTATGGAGGAAACTGAAACCCAGAGAGCAGATTCTGTCCAAGATCTCCAATTCAAACCCAGGTCTGCTTCACTCCACAGGTCTGCCTTGCATTTGATCCCTAGAGAGGAAATTAGTCACACTCCTGAGTTACAGGCCAAAAACAACTTAGAAGCTTGGAGACACAGGTGTCACACTCCCCAGAGGGGATGTCTCCCCTTGGGGTCTTCATAGTGCCTACTAATGAGCCCACACGTCTGAATCCCTTCCCTCGAGGAAGCACATTACAGGGACTTTGAGATAAGACTCAGGAAGTGGCAAGGGACAGGTTAAGATTTCACTTTCCCAGGAGAGAAAAATATAAGAATTCAGTCCACATTTGAAGCCAAAGTGTTCTCTGTCATTGTGGATTTTCCCTTCCCCGCTCTCCCACCAAAACACTTGGAAGTTTTTGCAAGAAGGAAGAATAGGAGGGTGAAAAGCTTTCTTTCGGTGCCCATGGCTCCAAACCTCTTGTCATCCGAGGCAGGTTCGGATGGTCAGTGGGGCAATCGTATGTCCAGGGCCAACCAGAGCAGCTCACGGTAACAGCCTCTGTCACAGCTCTCACCTATCCAGAACTCCTGAGGGTCCAGGTTCTGCTCTAACCTGTTCACATGAACTATGCCCTATGTAAAGGATCTCACTATCATCATCCCCATTTACAGATGAGCACACCGATACTCCAAGTGGCTGTCACTTGCTCACAAATAGCTCTTGTTCCTCAACACTATGGTGAAGAGCATTTTATGTTCGTTTTGGCTGGAGTCTGGGAAGACATCCACATACTAGGTGGCTGGGCTGATGCTTAGTCTCTGTCTGAGCATGGGATACTCGCACCCAACCTCACAGATGGGAAAACGTACCCCCAGGCCTCACACTGGAGGACAGATCAAGAGGTGGAAAGGGTACCCCACCAAGAGGAATTAGAATTACACATGCCCATAATCCCGTGAAGCCAATATTAACACTCAAGTCTAGCCTGGCCCCAGGGCTTATGCCAAGGAGCGGGCCTGGTCTGGGTAGCCCAGACTGAGCCGATGGGACGTCCAGGCCGGCTGGTCCCACTCTCGCGGGGACCCCCTTCCCGCGGCTCCGCGCGCGAACCAAACAGCAGCCCGAGAGGACGGAGAACGCCTGCGCAAGACAGAAGGTGACACCGCGGCGCTAGGTGTCAGGCTCCCAGTCCCAGCACCCTGCAGCCCGCAGCCACGGCGCCCAAACTGGGCCACCCCAACGGCGACACGCTGAGGGACCACAACAGCCGCCCGCCACCAGCTCCGGGCGGGTGGCTACGAGCGCGCGCGGCTTCCTCCTCCCCTTATTTCCGGCGCGGCCACAGCAAGCCGGATGTAGAAAGGTGTAGAGCAACCGAGCCGTGGGGGGGGGGGGGGGTCAGCAATGGCTGCGCAGGCGCCGTCAATACAGGCGGGCCGGAAGGAGAGACAGGGCGCCGCCATGACAGGTTGGGCCTAAAGGGAATGGAGCTTTTCGGCTCTGAGACCGAAAAAACGAGGCAAGGACAGCCGAGCTGGGCGCCGCCATGACAACCTGTACCGGAAAGGGCGGGGCTGTCCTCCCCGACTGATCCCTACCGTGCACCGGCCTCGATATGTGAGTAGCGGGAGCGCCTACCCCGGATATGCCGCCGCACCCCCTCTCTTCCCGTGACCTGGACCTAGGCCAGCACTCTGGGAGAAGGGATTGGCTTCTTTGTACCTCGGAGATCCGACCCTTGGGATTCAGTGCAGTCCATTACAAGTCTCATCCTTCCGCTTGTCTAGGCCCCGCCCCCTGCGCGTTTAGACCCCGCCCCTCTTCCTCTTGGTAACTGGGAACTTGTCAGGTCCACTCTTAACACCCACGCACTCCCTGTCCCTAGGACCCCAGGCACGGTCCACCACCTCGCACCCCTAGGACTCCAGAATTGTCGCGGGACCTCTATGATTCTTAGACCCGTTCTTAGAGCTCCAAGTTCATCCCCCTAGATCACCTAACCATACCTTTTGAACCTTCGGATCTGCGCGGTATCTCAGACCTCACCTGTAGCGCCCACAGACTTGTTCCTAGACCACTGGCCCCGCTCTAGATTTCCAGATCTTGTTCCCAAGAGCTTACTTGTAGGTACCTCCAGATCTACCCCAGAGCCCTAACCTCATCCACATCATACCCCTAGAACTCTGAGACTCACCCCGGGACTCCCAAACCCACCCCAGGGCTTCAAGTCTCACCTCCAGTACCCCTGTCCTCAGGCCTAACCTTTAAGACTCTGGTCACTAGACCCTTCCCCAGGACCCAAGACCTTACGACTTGGCGTTCTAAACCTCTTTTTAGGATTTCCAAACCCCTTTGGGTCTCCCAGGTTTTTCCTTAGAACTCAAGATTTTACTTCTTTTTTTTTTTTTTTAAGATTTTATTTATTTATTCAACAGAGATAGAGACAGCCAGTGAGAGAGGGAACACAAGCAGGGGGAGTGGGAGAGGAAGAAGCAGGCTCATAGCGGAGGAGCCTGATGTGGGGCTCGATCCCACAATGCCGGGATCACGCCCTGAGCCGAAGGCAGACGCTTAACCGCTGTGCCACCCAGGCGCCCCTCAAGATCTTATTTCTAAGGCCCTATCGAGGGATGCCTGGACTCCAAGACACTTCTCCCAGGACCTCAAAGCTTGCCTTTGAATGATTAGACTTTTTTGGGGAAAGATCTCCACCAATTTCCCAGAAGCCCCCAGCCTGTTCCACAATCCCCGGGACTCATGCCTTACCTCCCCCTCCGTCTCCCTGGCCGTGTCCCAGGATTCTTCAGACTCCCGGATCTGCCCAAGATCCCTAGTGTTGTTCCCCGCTCCACCCTCCTACTGAGATCAGAACTCCCTTTCTTGTCTGTTGCCTGGAATTATCCTCAGCCCACCATATCCCACAGGCAGGCGGCCCTGGAGGTCACTGCTCGCTACTGTGGCCGGGAGCTGGAACAATATGGCCAGTGTGTGGCGGCCAAGCCTGAGTCATGGCAGCGGGACTGTCACCACCTTAAGATGAGTATTGCTCAATGCACGTCCTCCCAGTGAGTGTGGGCAAGAATGGTACGGGGGTGGGGGGTGGGGTGGAGTGGAAGTCTGAATGCCTGAAATGCCCTTCCTCCACAGCCCAATCATCCGTCAGATCCGCCAGGCCTGTGCTGAGCCTTTTGAGGCCTTCGAGGAGTGTCTTCGACAGAATGAGGCAGCCGTGGGCAACTGTGCAGAGCATGTGCGCCGCTTCCTGCAGTGTGCCGAGCAGGTGCAGCCAACTGTGGAGGTGAGGCGGGGGGGGGCTCATCAGTCCTCACCCCCTTCATCCCTGTAGCTGCTCAGAATAAAGGCCTGGGAGTTAGCCTCAGCCCCCCTACCCCCACACAGACCTGCACCGTGTATCGGGATCCAGAACGTGACCACCTCTTGCCCCTTGCCATACCCCCTGCTGAGTCCAGATACCTCCCCGACCTGTTCACCTCCAGGATACCCACCCCAGCCTTTTCCCTGACTCTCTGAATCCGCTCTTACTTGCCCTCCACACAGTGGCCAGAGAGAACATCGAGGAACTGAAAACTAGTCACATTACATATTTGCTTAGAGCTCTTCAATAGCTTCCCATTCACATTGAGAACAAAATCCCAGGTCCTTGGTGGGTTCTCTGTGTTCTTCCCTAGGCCTCCTTCTATCCGCCTCCTTCCTTACCTGCTCTCTTGTCCCCTTCCTCACTGCTCCTCAGCTGTACTGGGGGAGGGGGTGAGGAGGGGCAAGCGAGTCGCACTGTCTCTAATGTGTACAATACGTAAACAGATACGCAGTATAACTATGGTATTAAGATTTCAGGGACGGCTGCAATTTTTAAAGCTGTCTTAAAAGACCCCTTGGGGGGCAATAATAAAAACAAAGTTGAGAAGTGCTACTTGAGATGTTTACTGCACCCCCTAAGGCAAAAGTCCCATCTCGACCACCTCCCTCTTAACACTCTCTCCTTTGAGTCTCTTGCTCTGTAGTATCGCTTTCAACCCATTCTCCGTGATGGTCCCAGAGCCATCCCAGGGGAAGTCTGACCGTGTTCTGCTTCACTTAGTTATTTTATTTATTTCATTTTTTTGAGAGAGAAAGAGAGTACGAGTGGAGAGAGGGAGAAAGGGACTCCTAAGCAGGCTCCACACTGACTCGGGGCTCAATCTCACAACCCTGAGGTCATGACCTGAGCCAGAATCAAGAGTCGGACACTTAATCAACTGAGCCACCCAGGCACCCCATGTTGTTTCACTTAAAAACCTTTTGGTTGATTGTCTGCCTTCAGCTCAGGTCATGACCCCAGGGCCCTGGGATAGAGCCCCGAGTCAGGCTCCCTGCGGGGAGGGGAGTCTGCTTCTCCCTCTCCCTCTGCCACTCCCCGTGCTTGTGCGCTCTCTCTCTCTGTCTCTCTGTGTCAAATTAATAAGGTCTTTAAAAAAAACAATAAACAAAAACAAAAAAAGCTTTCCATGGCTCCTTACTTCCATCAGGCCAAATCTAAATTCCAGCAGCCTATAGGACCCTGCATGGTGTGGGCTCTGCCCCCCCATCCCCCACTCCACCCCCTGCTCCCCACTTTCTACCTCAAGCTCTGTGTTCCAGCCCCAGTGAACGTGCAGTTACTCAAGTGCATGTCTCTCCCACCGGCAGGCTTTTATCCGTTTCCTTCTGCTTGGACTGCCTCCCTAGGCCACCTGGCTACTTGCTATCCTGGCTTAGGTATCATTCCCTCCGAAAGCCTCCCTGCTGGCCCATCCTCGTCCCCAGGCCCCCATGGTCTCTGAGCTCCCTTCATCATGGCTTATATTTTACTGCCTTGTAACTGCTTCATTCCCATTGCCTGTCTCAGAGGAGTTCTTTGCTAAAGATGGGGGAGATACCCTTCTACCAGGCGCTATAGTCCTTGTTTTGTTTTAATAAGGTAGTAATAAGTGAAAGGTTCAGGCCCTAGGAGCAGACACCAGCAGGAAGGACTTTTAATTCTTAGAAATGATTTAGTAACGATTGCATACTGTTCACATTAGTTTCTTGATCTGTATATTGGCTCTATGTTAGTCATATATTCTTTCTTTCAAGTTTTTTGGGCATCTGAACAGTAACGACCTCACCTTCCCATCTCAGGGCTCGTTGTTCCCACCCTGGTTAAGCAGCCAGCCTCTCCCTGGTCTTCCTGTGGCCATCCTGCACCCAAATCTGCTCTCCCCTGGCAGCCAGAGGACCTCGTAAAAATGGAAATGAGGTCACATCTCTCCCCTTTACGGCCTCGTCGTGGCTCCTGAGTGCACTCAGAGTAATCACCACCACACCTGGCCCTCCTCGCCGTCCTCCTCCTCCCAGGTGATGGCATCCCAGCTGCAGTGTACCCCCACTGATTGCAGGAGGGGAGATTCGGGCCGCCTCTGTGCTCTGCTCTGCACAGTGGCAGACACACAACAGTCTCATTGCACAGAACATGATACAAGGACATCTTATGTTCATGTTGCTGACGATCTGAGATGCTACTTTTACCTCCCCCTCCACACCTTGCTCTTTATCCTGATTTACTTTTCTTTGTAGAAATTTTCCAGTTGACATCTTTTCATTTGTTTATTTGTTGTCTGTCTCTTCCTAGGGTGAGAGGTTTGTGCCTGCTTCATCCATTGCCCTGTAACAATGCCAGGCACACAGCAGGTGCTCAGTAAATATAGCACGTGGTGCCTTCGCCGCGCCCAGTGACAGTTCACTGTCAGACGTGTTCACATGGCAGACGGCCAAGGTCATCACCTGATACCCTCTCCCTCCAGACTCTGGACTTGGCAAGGGTAGCCTCTGCTGTGTCCACATAATCTCCCCAGCGGTGGCCCCAAGGCCAGGCACAAAATAGGTGCTAGTAGATGTTCCTGTGTTTTTTCCACAGGCAAAGCCACTTCCTGCCTCCTGAGGACTCTGTGAACCACAGGAAAACTGGACACGAGTGACTGGCCACTTGATGTCCCCAGCCCTGAAGAGTGGTCAGGTGGAGTCATGAGGGGCCTGCACGTGAGTCTGGCTTCTCTGGACAGCAGGACTCACAATAAATAAAGACTCTGTGTACCAGGCTTTGACTTCTGCTTCAGAAGCTGAGGGGGCCCTGGAGAGCTGGCTGGGCGGAAACCCTGTTCCTCTGTTCCCCAGCTTCACGCAGTGTGCCGAGGAAGGGCCTGCTCGCTGGGGTTAGGATGACCCCTCTTCCCTCGTTATCGCTGCCAACAGCCGCTTCCTGTCTCCTGCTGCCCAGACATGGGGAAAGGCTCTTTCTCCCTTCCACTCGGTGTTTCCCGAGTCTCCGAGTCTTTATTGAGTGTTTCCTTGAGGTCAGGGGGCAATAATATCACACTTCTTTTCCTCCTGGGTTTTGAGCCAGTTGCGTGATAGACACGGGCACTAGGCAACGGGGGTGAAAATACCGGCTTCATTACTGAGAATCGCTGCCTCGAGGGCTGTGGCTTAGAGTCTGCTGTCCTGGACTTCTGTTCTGTTTTGGTTTGTGTTCTTTCAGAATCCAGCCCTGAGAATTGGAGTGCAGATAGTGAGTCCAGAAACGTTTGGATGGGAGTGGAGAGGTGAGACAGAGAGAAAGGCAGCCAATAAAGGGCGCATTATCAAGCCGGTTACCACGGTGGGCAGTGGGCTCGATCCAAGGGACAAGGAGGTTGGGGTCTAGGTCACCAGCTGCCTGTCTGTCACTGGCGCAGTTTTCGTGGGCACTGACTGTGTAGCACTCCTGCCTGCCCCGTGTGTGGTCACGTGCCCTGCCATCAAATGAGTCCTGAGCGGAGAGCATCGAAGAATCAAGTAAGCAATGTTCAGCGCCCAGACGAGTGCTGAGTGGACCTGGGCGGGGACCAGCAGTGGCTGCTGCAGCTTCTCTTGGTTTCTTCTCAGCGGTACATGTTCTGTGGGCCCTGCTGGTTGATCACGAGCTCCCCAGCAGGGGAAGTTTCTAAAGGGCAGAGGGCAGACAGGCATGGATGTGGGAGAGTGATCCCAGAGTGCCCAGCTGAGTGTGCCCAACGGCTGCACCCAGATTCACTGTTCAGACAAGCCACTTGCCCCTGGAGGTGACCCCAGACTTCCAGAAATTAGAAGGGACTGGCCAGTGCTGACTAGACTGGCCATTGGAAACCTAAGACTTGTGCTCTGGCTTGGAAAAATGAGCCAGAGTGTCTCCTGGAGATGTGATCTTCAAGATGAAGTTGCCAGTTGGCTCGGGAGCTAAGGTGGAATCCTGCAGTCGGGGTTGCTGGAGCCATCAGAAGCCACGTGGCACAAACCAGAGAAAACCCAGGTTGAGAAAGGAATGTGATCGTTCTTGTGGTTCCTGAAAGGGCTGCTTGGGTCCTGATGGCTTTCTGTCCCCAGCTTCAGTTTCCTTGGGCTGTGGATTGAGTCCTCAGATTTCTTTGTATGTTTTCAGCCAACCCCACTTCACTTGGGTAAGCTTGAGTGGGGTTCTGCTCCATGTAATTAAAGGAGGGTAACGGGGGCACCTGGGTGGCTTCATCAGTTAAGCGCCCGACTCCTGATTTTGGCTCATGTCATGATCCTCAGGGTCATGGGATCAAGCCCCGTGCCGGTCTCCAAGCTCAGTGGGGAGTCTGCTTGAGATTCTCCCTCTCCTTCTGCCCCTCCCCCTTCTCTCTCAAATAAAAAAATAAGGTGATAAGAACAAACGAAACAGGTCAAGACTACATTTTAGAATTTCTAAGTGGCCTCTCTTCCAGTAGGCTAGATCAGCTTCCTTAACTCGTGGTACCTCAGGGGTCCAAGAGAACAAAAATGGAAACCTCAAAGTCTTCATTTTTATCACATTCTATTGGTCAATGCAAGTCACAGGGCCAACCCAGATGACAGGGGTGGGGAGACCACCTCTCAATAGCATTTGGCTGAAAGGAATTTTGCCCACGTTTAAACTACCATAAAAACTTAATAGTTTGGGGGCGCCTGCATAGTGCAGTCTGTTCAGCGTTGGACTCTTGGTTTTGGCTCAGGTCATGGTCTCAGGGTCGTGGGATTGAGCCTGGCATCGTGTCTGTGCTCAGCACGGAGGCCGCTTGGGATTCTCTCCCTCTGCCCCTCACACGTGCTCTCTCCTCTCAAAATAGATAAATCTTAGGGCGCCTGGGTGGCTCAGGTCATGATGTCAGAGTCCTAGGATTGAGTCCTGCATCAGGCTCCCTGCTCCTTGGGGAAGCCTGCTTCTCCCTCTGCCTCTGCCTCTCTGTCTCTCATGAATAAATAAATAAATAAATCTTAAAAATAAGTAAACCTTAAAAAAAAAAAAAAGCTTAATAGTTTCTATTCCTGTGTCTATTTTGGTGAATTGTGTTTATCTAGGAATTTTTCACATAATCTGAATTTTCAAATTGCCATAAATCTGTTTATAATATCCTCATATAATCTTTTTAAGACTGCAGAATCTGTAGTGAAAGCCCCTTTCTCACTTCTGGCGTTATTTGTGCCCTCTTCCTTTTTTTCTTACTCCATCTTGATGGTTTACCAATTTATTAACTTTTTCGCAGAATTCACTTTTGGCTTTGCTGGTGTTCTTTATGTATTTGTTTTTAATTTAATTATCTTCTTTATAGTTACCTTTTTTGGATTTAATTTTGTTTTCTATCTTTTTGAAATGAATGTTTAGCTCACTGATTTTTAGCCTTTTTTCTTTTCTAATGTACACAAATTTCCCACAAACAAGCCTTTCTATTTTGCATTTTTCATTGATCCCAGATTATTTAGAAGTTTAAAACCGTATTTTTAAATTTCTGAACATATGGGGATTTTTCTCGTTATCTTGCCTAATTGCAATTGGATTGGGAACACATTTTATATGGTTTCAATCTTTAGAAATATGTTGAGACTTCACAGCTTGGCATAGGGTTGGCTTTTGTTAATGTGCCATCTGTGCTTGAATCATAATCCTTGGTTCATGCTGCACTATCTTAGGTTGGGTTCCCCCAGAAACAGATTTTGAGGCAACACTTTGGGAGATGACCCCAGAAAGCACTGGTAGGGCAGAGGGAAGTGAGACAGGAAGGGAAAGCAGCACTTTAAGGCTGCATTATCAAGTAAGTTATCCCTGGGCAACAGCTTAACTCTCTGGGGAACTCTGGGAAACAGTGGAGAACATACACTTCCCACTCAAGGGATGAGGGTATTTATACATTAACCCCCATCAGTCATTTTGTTCAGGGTCACTTAGCGGGCTGGGATTTAAATTTCCCTGCTGCTTCCTGTTTGCCAGACACACAGGCAGAGCGGCCTTTGGGGGAGAGAAAAGTCCAGCAAAGAGCAGCTGCTTCAGTGCGGTTCACACAGCGGTAGGCACCCTGTGGCCATTCATTGCAGTGTGACTCATGGCCACAGCCACCATTGCCGAAGCCTGTCATGGCTGCCTCCGCAGGGGCCACCATCATCTCAACTCCCTTTGCTGCCCGTCACTGCCGCCTCCCATGACTGCACCCCACCACAACTACCATTGGTGGAGGTTTTGCAATAACACGAATGCTTTCAGAATGCTTGGCTCTGTTCACAAAGGACGGCCAGCGAGAAGTGGGCATGAAGGCTAGGGGCGTATTGAGAACAGTGTGGGGAGGGGACAGGTGGCAGTGTAGGGACACTTGTGCAGATGTTGAAGTGGTCAAGGGAGCCAATGACCCTCAGGATTCTGAGGAGGCAGACTGTGCCAGTCAAAGGCTGCACAAGTAAGGGGGTAGGGTGTGCTCTTTGAGAGGCTCCATTTCACCTTCGGTGCTTGAACTGAGGATCTGTGCTTGCCACTGAACATACTGACTTTGTGGATCAAGATAATGAGAATAAGAATGATAATATTTCAGTCAGCTCTCCCTTCAGTCGGTAAGCACCTGGTTTATGCTGTAAAAAACTTTTGAGCAGAATCTGTATAAATAGAAGCCAGATTCTCTAAGGAAATTCATAATCCTGAAAGAAAAGAAGCTGGCAGGGCTCCTGGCTGTCTCGGTGGGTAGAGCATGTGACTCTTGATCTCAGGGCTGTGAGTTTGAGCCCGATGTTGGGTGTAGAGCTTACTTAAAAATAAAAATCTTAAAAAATATATATATATGTAAATACATATATAAATGTATATATATATATATGCATACATATGCATAAATATATATGTACATATATTCAGCTTGATTTTAAAATCTATTTCAATATGCAGGCCAGGCTGAGAACCACTGCTCTAGTGGAATTCCTCAATTTTGGTTGACTGTCTTTTATAGTATTAACATGCTTGGAATTAGGGTTTGAAAGTTGTCAAACCTATTTTGAAGCCCCTGATGTTCCAGAAGTTTCAGAGTCCAGGGAGTCGATGTGTGTCACAACAGTATTTCTTTTTTTAACTCAATAAATATTTATCAGTGAGGTGGTGACATGTGAGACAAGGTCAGACCCAAATAATTCGAATCCTTTCCTTCTTCTCCGATGGGCCAGAAATTATGGGATGCATAGTGTGTTGGGTCAGCTGGACAGAGGAAAACATGTCCCTCTGAAAAGCATTAAGAAGCAGCAAAAATGCCAAGGACACGGACAAGTTTGTGTAACGAAGGGACCTGTCCTCCCGAGGCTCTCAAGGGCAGATGGTGGACACTGTCCCCGGAGCTGCCTTTGCCGCAGAGCAGGGGCAGATGGGCAAATCTCATACTTCCCAGGATGAGCCACCGGGGTTAACACCATGACCGTGCTCCAGCGGCACAAGGGGCTGGTGAAGAAAAGGGGGAAGTGCAGACGAGAAAAAGGAAGAACCAGAATGACCCCAAGACATCTAGCCCCAGCAGAGCGCCAGCCTCAGGGAACTGGGCCCAGACAAGTATGTATATTCTAAAGATACATAAGCGCAAGACTTTTAAAACACAGAATGTAAACCCACTAGTGCTAATTAAAAAGCAAATTATCTCTATTGAATCAAGAACAACTACATATTTCTTCCTGTCTGATACAGTAAGACTTTCTTTTTCTTTCTTTTTTAAAAAATATTTATTTATTTGTCAGGGCGCACACAAGCAGAGGGAGCAGCAGGCAGAGGGAGAAGCAGGCAGAGGGAGAAGCAGGCAGAGGGAGAAGCAGGTTCCCTGCTGAGCAAGGGGCAGGACACCGGACTGGATCCCAGCACCCTGGGACCATGACCTGAGCCAAAGGCAGACGCTTAACCAACAAGCCACCCAGGCGTCCTGCGTTTTGACTTCTCTATTTGTTTTTCCAGTAGTAAGTCTCTAAACTGCCCGCATTCTTGAGGATGCCCTTCTCTTCTCTTATGTGGTGATAAAACTGAAAATCCTAATTCTTCCATGGTCTGTGCTTTTGTCGAGAGGACAGTGAGCTTGATGGCATCACATCGGACTGACACCAAGAATCAGTGGGATGTGGGCTTGCTGAGCTGCAAGTCAAAGCAAATTTTATGTAATGAAGTAAAAGAGATCAAGTGAAAAAATTTCATTAAATGCTTCTGTACATTTTGAGGAAATGGAAATGAAACCAAAACGCACATTACAAACACCTCAGTATCACAGGTAAGTAAATCACATCTCTGTTTTAGCAACGTTGGACGTAAGATGTCCAGGACACCTAACAAGTAGGATCTTTTCATTTTCCTTGGTAAGAGACAGACTGAATGGGATGGGCCGAAATTTACATTTGCACTGCTTGCCAAATGTGCAAATAAATTAGAAAAGCCTAGTTTGTCTTTGGATAAAAGATCAGCAATCTTTTATGTTTTCTGCGATTTCATCACAGTAATCATAAAAATTAAGAAGACGATTGGAACTCCATTTTTCAAATCAAAGGACCTAAGAGCTAGGGGGCACATTTCTCGTTACTGCCCCGCTGCCACTGACTAATACAGGGTGAAGAACTATAGCATGAATAACTATAGGAAGACCTGAGAGACTTGGTTTTGCACCCTAAGGGGCCAACGCTTCTGTTACCAGGACTTCCCCTTTAGTTAGCCCGCAGGACGTTTAAGGTGCAATATCCGAATCAGGAGGTGGAAGGGCGCTCAGTTCCACAGAGCATTTAAGGGAACGGTACAGTACGATAGTGTCTGCTTGTTCGTGCGGTCTGCCCAAGGCAACTGAGTGGCTGTAGTTTCTACCGAGCATTAAATAAACCTTTTTTTTTTTAATTAGACTAGTATTGTCTCCCTACAGAGCACAACAGTTAATCCACAAAGACAGACTGTTAACACACAACTACAATGTCCTTAAGCCGCACACATAAGTCACATCATTCAGAGTGATGCGGCCAGGTACGAATCATCATTCTGAGTCACATGCTACAGTCCAGGGGGGTGGGGGTGGGGGAGGGGGGCAGCAGCATCAACTACGGGAGAGAGTCAACTTCTGAAGTAAGTTAGTTATTTATGTATTTATGTATGTATGTATTTATTTATTTATTTCAGAGAGAACGCTCGAGCAAGCATGGGGGGAAGGGGCAGAGGGAGAAGCAGACTCCCTGCTGAAGAGGGAGCCCGATGCAGGGAAGTATGAACTGCCTGCCCAGCATCTCTATTTTGATGTCTTAAAATGTCTCAGACTCCCCAAGCTCAGACCCGAGCCCCTGATTCTGCTCCCAGAACCGCTCCCTCCATCATCAGTCTTTCCCTAACTCAGGCGGTTCCATTCTTCCAGCTATTCCGCCCAAAGACCTCAGAGCCTCCTTGACCCTTGTTTTCTCAGGAGCTGGTGCATTAGGAGATCCTGTTGGCTCCATCTTTAAAACAGATCCACACCTCCCGTTACCAAATCCAACACAAGCCAATGTCACTCCCCCAGGGTCTCTGCGGCAGCCTCCTCCCTGCTCTCCCGGTTTCCATTTCACTCCCACCCCTGGGTGGGTTCTCAGTACAACAGCCAGAGGGATCCCTTTTAATACATAAGTCAAAACAGATGTCACTTCTCTGTCTAAAACTGTGCACGGGCACATCACCTCAGAGCAAAAGTCAAAGTCCTTATAGTCACTTCCAAAGCCCTGTGGCACCCTCCTCATCATTACTTCTCTGACCTCATTTCCTTCCACGTTCCCAGCCACACAGCCTTCCTCCTGCTCTCTGGACACTCTAGGCTTGGCTCTGCCACAGGGCCTTTGCATAATCGTTTTGCTAGAAAATGTCTTCTCCCAGATAAAGCGGGACTGTCACCTTTAGGTCTTCTCTCAAATGCCACCTTCTTTCGGCCCTACTTAGCACAGACACCTACACCCTGCCCTGCACTCCTGATGACCTGTTCTTTACCCCATCACCTCTTTTCATGTAAGGCACTTAATGTCAAGCTTGTTGTTTCTTGTCTGTCTTGCCCACCAGAATGGGGCAAGGATTTTGTTTCATTTGTTCCCTGGCGTATTCAACGCATTGAGAATAGTGTCTAGTACATAGTAGGTACTCAATAAATAGTTCAGAAGGAGTGAAGGACCTGGTCACCATGCTGTGTTCAGGTTATAGCCTGGGAAGTGTGGCTGTAGTTGTCTTGAGGTAGGGGTCCCCAGAATGCTGGTGAGGGGTGGGCTGAGAACAGAGGCCTAGTGGTCAGCTGCTGCTTCCTCTCGCCTCCCACCCTCAGAGGCTCTAGCCAGGTCGATGACGGTGGCAGCACTGTCTCGGGAGGGAGGTTCATGGGGAACACAAGTATCCCTCAAAACTGCTGGTATACAGCCCTGCTGCCATCAGCCAGAACTCAGCCCTACCTTGGCGCAAGGGATGCCGGGAAATGTGGCCGAGCTGAGTGCTCCAGAGGACGAGTAAGTGAGAACTCAGCATTGTCTCCGCCACACTAGGGACCTTGCACGATTTGGGGTGAATACTCAGTAAAAAATACATGGCGCAACAGACAGACTGTGGTGGGTGGAGGAGATGTGTGGCCTGGAACAGCCTTTCCGGGAGGCAGTATGAACTATCCCGTTCCCTCTGTTGGAATTTATGCCAAGAAACAGGAGTCCAAAATGAATGGACAGGATACACCCTGCCGTAGAGTTTAGAATAATGAATACTTGGAAATGACGGTTTGTCTATAAAATGGGATGCATATAATAATTTGAAAATAAAGATCTCCTTATATTGTCCTATATGTCTAACAAAATGCAAATTATAATATCATCTCAGAAAGAATATTCATATACTAATTTCTTTAAAAAAAAGAAACTGACAAGATGCTAAATTATTCAGCATCCTGTCTTCCTCCCATGATAAATATATATTTACATTAACAAAATCAAAAAACATGTATAAAGCTATGGCTATAGATGATAAAAATTGACCACATTTTTTAAATTTATTTTTTTAAACATTTTATTTACTTATTTGAGAGAGAGAGCGAGCACGAGCAGCAGGGAGGGACAGAGGGAAAGGGAGAAGCAGATTCCCCGCTGAGCAGGGAGACTGATATGGGGCTGGATCCTAGGACCCTGGGGTCATGACCTGAGCCAAAGGCAGATGCTTAACTGACTGAGCCACCCAGGTACTTGAAGGTTGACAACAATTTAAAAGCAGCTACATTTAATATTTATTGCTCATGTCCAGGTAATTGATGATGGTTGGGTGGGCAATAAAATAAAAACAAGTAAATTCAGAATTATTAAATATTTATTACATTAAATTATATTTTGCCTTCATTTCAGCAAAATCACTTGTTAAAAATTAAGATTTTTACTTAATTTGAGAAGAGGCAAGAAAGTGGGTGCCCAGTGGGTGCTTTTCACTACTGTGAAATATGAAATTTGTCATTATGCAAGAACCCATGGTATTCATGATATCATACTTTCTGGTAAGATGGTGCCACTTCTTTGGGAAACAGTCTGGCAGTTCCTCAACCAGTTAAACATGGACTTACCATACGACCCAGTCATTCCCCTCCTAGGTGTATGCCACCCAAGAGAGTTGAAAATACATATTCATATAAAAATTTGTGCAAGAATGTTCATAGCAACATTATTCATAATAGCCCAACAGCAGGAAAAACCCCCACATGTTTATCAACTGAGGAATAAACAGAATGTGTTCTCTCCATACAATGGAATATTATTCAGCTATAAGAAGGGGTGAAGTACTGATTTATGCTACAACATGGATGCCCCAGACATTGTCACGTGTCCCCTGGACAAAAATCAGCCTTGCTTAAGAACTGTTGCTTCATTTTTTAAATTAATTTATAATTTTTTAAATTGAAGTATAGTTGACACACAGTGTTATGTTAGTTTCAGGTGTATAACATAGTGATTCAATAATCTGATACATTATGCTCTGTTCACTACAAGTGTAGCTCCCATCTGTCCCCCTGCAATGCTATTACAACCATTGACTATGCTTCCTGTGCTGTACCTTCCCTCCCCCTGACTTATTCATCCCATAACTGGAAGCCCGTACCTCCCACTCCCCTTCCTCCATTTTGCCCATCCCCCAACCCGCTCAGCTCTGGCAACCACCAATTTGTTCTCTGTATTTATGAGTTTGTTTCTGCTTTGTTTGTTTTATTTTTTTGATTCCACCTATAAGTGAAATCATACGGTATTTACCTTTCTCCATTTGACTTATTTTATTCAGCATAATACCCCCTACATCCATCCACGTTGTCGCAGATAGCAAGACCTCATTCTTTTTTTATGGCTGAGTAAAATTCCATTATGTATATAGACCACATCTTCTTTATTCATTCGTCTCTCAATGGACACTTCGATTCCATCCATATCTTTGCTATTGTAAATAATGCTACGATAAACAGGGTGCATATCTCTCTTCTAATCAGTGTTTTCTTTTTCTTTGGGTAAATACCCAGTAGTGGAATTACTGGATCATATAGTATTTCTAATTATTTGGTGAGGCTCCATACTGTTTTCCACAGTGGAACAGCCATTTAGATTCCCACCCACAGCGCACAAGGGAAGATCCATTGCTTTAGATGATACTCTAGGAACCAGTCATATTTTTACTGACTCTTGGATCATCACTAGTGGACTAGCCGTCTGCTCTGTTACTTAAAACTGCGGGCTGACAAAGACGCCCCTCTTCGGACTGCAAACTGAGAAAAAGTTGTGGCTGGTGACCCAGCATCCTGGGTCCATGGTAGGGGCCCTTTCTCTGAGGAGACTGACTGGAGTCAAGGTGCTGGTCAAGCCCGTGTGGTCCAGTTTGCCTCCTGGACCCACAATCATATTGAACATGGCACTACACCCACCATCATACACCGGACACTAAGTCGAGGACCCTGTTTCTGATGTGGAAGCCTCACTGCATGCCAGACCTGTGACTTCTGCCCAAAGTTGGCCCCTTTATCTCACAGTGAAGGACGCCACAGGACAGGGGATGTTGGCTCTACCCGCTCTCGATGGATTGACTCCATTAGACCTTTGGCTCTCCTCTTTTGGCTTCCAACAGTGCCTCACCATTGTTTACACTTTTTAAGGTTATGATGTTGCTCTTCCAGTCTGATTAGCGGACTCTGGGCCTACCATCACGGCCTTTGAAAACAAACTATCCTGTATTTGGCTTTCTGGATCATTTACAGTTCGACAGTGGTGCACCTTTTGTAGCAAAGCCCGCAAAGCCACCCAACAATGGACCGAGAGTCCAAGTAGTCAATGAATCTCTATGCTCTCTATCATCCACAGGCTTCTGGTATTGTCAAGCTTTGAAACATCCTCCTCAAAAATCAACTCTCTCATCTCCTCCTTATCCAAACACCTGGGTAAGGCAGTTTGGTCACTGTGACGGCTTTGTAGTGTGTCAACTTGGCTAGAGTGAACCATATTTCCAAATTCCCGTAGCACAGTGTTGGCCTCCCCTGACGGCAGATTGGACATTCATCAATGTCATAGCCATGGCAGCCTTCGTGAGAAAAGAGCCATTCTGTTGAACCCGTGCATGGACTCCATTACTCGCTATGGCCAAGCCACATCATCCAAGAACCATTCCATGTGTACTGTTCCCACTTGTACATGGGCCTACTGAGCATTGGCATCTCCACCTGATAAAATTTGTGAAAACCTATCATCTGGATTTTGTCAGGTCAAACATGTAAGTTAAATGAAGATATTTTGGGGATCACCACCTCTGCATCTTTTGAGCTCTGGATGGTGGTAGTTCTGGATGGTGCTAGCAGGAGCTAGGGGTCCCCTCAGGGATAGGGCATTGATTTTTTTAAAATATTTTATGTATTTATTTGACAGAGAGAGACAGCCAGCAAGAGAGGGAACACAAGCAGGGGGAGTGGGAGAGGAAGAAGCAGGCTTCCAGCAGAGCAGGGAGCCTGATGCGGGGCTTGATCCCAGGACCCTGGGATCAGGCCCTGAGCTGAAGGCAGATGCTTAATGACTGAGCCACCCAGGTGCCCCAGGGCATTGATTTTTGGTTGAGTATCTAAGGTGGAGGTGGGGAGGGAGCAGTTCTAGAAGCTTTCACTTGACCTGTCCCATCATAATAGGTTTTATTCTTTGGGTGAGGAGAGAAATGTGGGGATTTCACTAGTTGGGAAGTATATCTGATGTGATTGGAGAAATAACCGTAAGATTAGCTCACGGTCTCACCGGACCCACTGTGAGATGGACTACTAGCCAAAACTCTGTAACTACTCACCTCCATACGTTCTTCCCTCTCCAATGGACGATGGGGCACTTTGGCTTTCCAGAGATTAGGTTCAGATACAAGCCAATATCCGCATCTAGTGGAATGAGCACAGGCTTTAAAAACGACCGGAATCTGATTCTTGTCCTCACTTTTCCCCAGTTCTTTTTCAGGGGAAAGAGGAGGAGAGGCAAGTGTTTTAAGCTCTCTGAGCCTGTTTGCTTATCAGTAAGATGGAGCTAAAAATACTCACCTGATTATTGTGAGGATATGGTAAGACTACTTTCCGTAAATGTTTCAAATGTTGCCTGGAACACAGTCTAATGACCATGAATACCACTTACTTCTGTAGGAAAGAGAGTACAAACCTGAGTCACTATCGTTCCTTCATCAATATTTTGATAACTTACATCCCATTTTGATTTTTTAAATTTCAAATGTTTTACATCATTTAATTATTCATAATATTTCTTGAAAGTAGTTTGAGCTGTTATAAATCCCTCCGGAGATTTTAGATACCGAGACCAAGAGAACACAGATGACTTGTCCCTTTTTTTCAAATAACGAGCTATACAATTTAACTTGCATTTAAAAAAATACATTTGTACTCCCTATCTTAGAACTTAATTTAGCAAATTTCTTCTTTTAAATGTTGGTGAGGGTGTAAGAAATTGTGCTCCAACCATAGCTACTAGCAGTATAAATGGAAGAAGCATGTCTGTGAGACTTAATAAGACCAAGAAAAATATCAATAACTTTTAGGCAACAATTCACTGTCTAGACATTCCTTATTTTGTCTTTTTACGACTTCTTAAGTTAAATTACTTACATGGATCTTTAATTTTTAGCCTTTAGTTTTCGCTAACACGAGCATTTAAGGCTGGAATATCTAGACAGTGTGTGGTACGGTAGTGTTGTCACTGTTTTTCATTTCTGCATCCTAAGTGATTTGCATTATGGTTTCTTCTTTGACACATGAATTATTTAGAAGTTGTTACATGAGGGGGCGCCTGCTGCCTCAGTAGGTTGATCTCAGCTTGTGGGCTCAAACCCCATGTTGGGTGTGGAGCCTACTTAAGAAGAAAAAATTAAAAAAGAATAGAAGTTATTTCATGAATTTCCAAATATGATGTTTTTCTAATTTTCTGTTTTGGTTAATACTTTCTAATTTAGGGGCGCCTGGGTGGCGCAGTCGTTAAGCGTCTGCCTTCGGCTCAGGGCGTGATCCCAGCGTTCTGGGATCGAGCCCCACATCAGGCTCTTCCGCTGGGAGCCTGCTTCTTCCTCTCCCACTCCCCCTGCTTGTGTTCCCTCTCTCTGGCTGTCTCTGTCAACTAAATAAATACAATCTTAAAAAAAAAAAAAACTTTCTAATTTAACTGAATTATGGTCAGGGAGTGACATCAATCCTTTGAGATCTGGCGAAAAATATTATGTGGGGTCCTTTTTCATAAAAGTTTGATGTAAGATTCATTTTTTTTAAGTTTTTTATTTATTTATTTATTTGACAGAGAGAGGAAAGCAGGAGTAGTGGGAGAGGGAGAAGGAGGATTCCTGCTGAGCAGGGAGCCTGATGCAGGGCTCGATCCCAGGACCCTGGGACTATGACCTGAGCCGAAGGCAGATGCTTAATGACTGAGCCACCCAGGCGCCCCTAAAGTGAGATCCAAAACAATGTGTCCTCCACAACTGTGGTTCCATTTCTACCTAAAGATATGCCTTTGGCTACTGAGTGTAGTCAATATAGTAACATCTTGGTCAAAGTATTACAGGAAGCGCTGTGTAAAATATCCCATGGATAGTAGCATCGTGAATTTCTCCTTGTAGTTCTGCCCATTTTTTATTTACATACAGTATTTTATGCTATTTAGTTAGGTTCGCACAAGTTTGTATTTGTTTCATGTTCCAGTGAATTAAACCTTTTATCATAATGGAGTGATCCTCTTTATCTCTAGTAATGCTTTTTGCCTTAAATCCTATTTGGTCTGATAATAACATAGCCTCATCTGCTTTCTTTCCCTTAGTTTGTCTAAATACATCCTTTGGCATCCTTTACTGTAAATCTTTTGAGTGAAAATTTTCAGGTATTCGTATGATATATATTCTATCACAACTTCCATGACAATCAGCAACCTGTTTGGAATATTTCGGCTATCTCATTTTGTACTTTAGATTCGCCTTTCCTTCTAGTTCTATTTGTCTCGGCTTCTTTTGTATTGATTAAATATTTTTCTATAATTCCTTTTTTTTCCTTCGGACAAGTGCGGGATTTCTATTTCTAACCTAATGATTTTTACGCTAGATATTTTGACATTCACAATTAACTGATTGAAGTCTAAAATTAATGAATACTTTTACTATCCTTCACATCATACAAGGATATTTGAATACATTACCCTCACACCCTTTGTCCCTTACTTTGTTTCTCATCTTGTTATTTTAAGCCTGGCAGACGTTTTTATCCTGTTTTGCACCATAAGTGTTCTTCTTTCTTTCCTTCAGTCTTTTTTCTGGAATATTCTCCTTCTGTCTAAAGTACATCCTTCAGAATTCACTGCAGCTCTGTTGGCGCACCCCCTCTACTTTGTTAGCTTGAAAATGTCTTCATTTTGCTTTCATTCTTCAAGAGTATTTTTACTGATTGCAAAATTCCAAGTCGACAGTCGTTGAAAAAAAAGTTAACATAACAGGCCCAAGACTGCTATCTTTAGAAAGGACTGCTTACAAGGATGGCCCTTGGCTGGCATCCGGACTCTTGGATGTCAGAAGGGTTCCCATCATTCCCTAACTGACAAGAATGGCTTACTCTGTTGAAACCGTAGCATATGGTCTATGCTGAACATCTGCTCTCCAACTGGGCGTCTGGAATTTTGATATGTGCTAGACAGGGGTGCCCACGTTACCAGTTCCCAGTACAAATCTTACACACTGAGCCCCTAATGAGCTTCCCTGGTGGACAACATTTCACACGTGTTGTCACAACTCTGCTGGAAGAATTAAGCATGTCCTGTGTGACTCCATTGGGAGAGGACTCTTGGAAGCTTGCATCTGGTTTCCTTTGGATTGCGCCCCATGCACCATTTCCTCTTTTTTTTCTTTGTATCTTTTTACTGTAATCAGTCATAGCATGAGTCTGACTATATGCTGAGTCTTGTGAGCCCTCCTGGTGACTTGTTGAACCTGAATCTGACAGAGCCCTAACACATAGTCATTTCATCTCAGAACACTGGATAGATTCCATCATTTTCTGGCTTCCAATCTTGCTGGCGAGAAGTTAGCTGCAAGTCTAGATGTCATCCTTATATTCTCAGCTCAAGCACAGTGATTGTCATATGGTAGGAACTCAAATACTTGCCTAAAAATTGTGGAGAAAGGGATTCTACAGGAAGAAGGGGCATTAGGTCATTAAATACCCAGAGGCTTTCCTGCTCATCATAACTTGTGACCCAGGCCTGGAAATGAGCAAGAAGCTGTCTCCAGGATGAAAGATTAAAATATTCTTTTAGAGGAAAGGGGGCAACCGTGAGGCACCTGTGTCTGCTGGACTCACGGGTCAAATATGGGAGGCACAGGCTGCGAATCGTAGAGGCTAAGGGCCAAGGATTCCTGATACTGGTGATGCAGGGAGGGGAGTTGAAAGGCCAACAGGTAGGAAGATGGGAAGAGGCTGGAGGTCCCCGCTTCGTTTTAGGTGAGAAGGAGCAGGTCTCCTGTTCAGAGTTGCTGGGGAGGGAGATACCACAAACGCGGAATTTGCAGGATGGGGTCAAGCCCCAGGCAGAGGAGACAGTGGGGAAAGTTGGTCTTGGGAAAGAGGCTGCAGGGCTTGTAGAACTAACCCCTTTCCTTGCTTCCAGTGTCTCTTGCCCCAGTCCATCCTAAAGGAGGAGAGCTGGTACTAGAAGTGAATACGAATCCCCAGAGCTTGTGTTCCAAACGGGAGTTCTGGGCTCAATATGTTGCATAGGACTGCAGTTATCCAGGAACACTTTTAGTTGGTCCACTCCCACTTGTGACCCTGCAAGAACTTTTTTTAAAACCTAACCCAGACTTGTTCTCAGGGGGTCCCAATTCCGCCCCAAATCACCTTTGATCACAGCCAGAGGGTGGGAGAGTTATACCCTGGGGCAAGACAGTAAATGGTCGTGGACAGGGGTACAAAAGAGCCATTTGCCAGATCACCGACTGCCTGCTGCACCTGGACACCTTCTCAGGTGAGGCAGTGATGACCACTGGGGCCACGCCCTGGCTGTGTGTGTACAGCTGTCTACTTGCCTTCTGCCAGGACGCATCTGGTTGGTGGAGGAACCAGATGTGATTTAAAGGGATAGGCATCCTTTGATAGGCACCTCTGCCTGCTCGTTCTTTCATCTTTATGGGTGGCGCTGCTCTGGGCCACCACCCACCCCCCCCGGGATGAGTGTTGGTTTTGATGGATTATTTTGGTCAGGGGAAACAGTTTCAGAGGCTTTCCAGCTACAGTGGTTCCTCCCCACAGGTTAAGGACCACGGGGGTTATTCCGACGGGCAAGCACGTCCGTTCCAACGATCTATGTGTGGATCAGGGACATGCGCATCAGGTGGCCCTCCGGACATGGTGGAGCCACTATGACCTGGCCTGGCCCGGGTCTCCACGTATGACCTTGCCTCTGTAATGATGATACTTCAGCTCTCTACTTTTCAGGGTTAACTCGGGTCCTGTGTCCAACAGTCCTTGAAATATCTGGTTATTCCCCTTTCTTTGGAGGTCCTTTCAGAGGTCCATCTGGAGAACGACTGGAGGCATCATTACCATGTATGTTTGCCATGACATCGTGGGATCCTTATGCAGCCTGGCCTCCCTTTCAGTCAGAGGTCTAATGGGCGAGGGAGCATACATTTTTTTAAAAAAGATTTTATTTATTTATTTATTTGAGAAATAGAGAAAAAGCACGAGGGAGAGGAGTGGCAGAGGGAGAGGGAGAAGCAGACTCCCCGCTGAGCAGGGAGCCCGATGCCGGACTCCATCCCAGGACCCTGGGATCATGACCTGAGCCGAAGGCAGACGCTGAACCAACTGAGTCATCCAGAGGCCTCAGGATCATAATTTTTTATTGAGATAGCTGCCTCGAGCCTTTACCATCCATCCTGATTCCCTGTAGTTGTATGAATTAAGCTATGTCTTGCCCCCCAGGAATACTGTATTTTAATACCCCCTCTATAGTTCTCTGTGAGAACAGACTCCTGCGGCCGCCATGAACTACTACTGTTCTTGTCATGTGTCACCGCGATGTCACCCGCCCTGCTGCTGGCAGCGGCCTCGTCACTGCAGTGCAGCGTGTAGAGGACTCCGCTCCGCGGCTCCTGCATCTTGGAGGAACAGCGTACAGCCCCCTGGACTGCGGAAAGATCGGAGTCTTCTGAGGAGCTGTCCGGAGCCAGTGTATGGTCCGCCTGCCTGGTTCCGGAGCGGCGCGGGGCTCTAGGCCTCGCCCTCCTGGGAGGGCCACCCCAGGCTGTAAAACGCTGGCTGTCACTTAGAGTTGGCACCCACGCTCGCGGGGTGACGGTTAGACAGGACATTACAGCAGGGCGTGGGAATCTGGGGGGCCACCTTCGAATTCTGCCTACCGCCCCTCCTGGCCCACACAGCACGGGTGCCTGCTATCAGCCGCTTAGCCGCCGCCTGACACGGGGGCCATTCGTCAGCCACGTTGCTGTCGTTCGGCCCCTTTCGTTTTGGTGTCACCCTGCATGAGGGCCCCAGGGATCTGGCACCTCTGACTACTCACACTTTTACTTTCTACATCAGTAATAAAGCGTCCAGTCTGAAAAAGGGCTCCCTGTTTCTTCGACCACATGTCAGCCGGGCTTCCAAGATATGCATCAGGCTTCAGTTTAGCCTAGACTACATGGCCTCGGTGGGGGCCAGGGCACTATGGTGGAGTTGTTTTATCTCACCACCTCTGGACCTCCATATATCCTGCTGAGAAATCTTTTTAGGGCTCTCTACCTGGCTTAGTTGGTAGAGTATGCAACTCTTGAGCTCAGGGTTGTGAGTTCAAGCCCCATGTTGGGTGGAGAGCCCAAACGTTGAGAGCTCCACGTTGTTTACTTAAAAACAAATTAAAAAAAAAAGAGAGAGAGAGAGGAAGAAAGAAAGAAAGAAAGAAAGAAAGAAAGAAAGAAAGAAAGAAAGAAAGAAAGAAAGAAAGAAAGAGAAGAAAAGCCATTCTCGTCAAATACAATAGTTAGTTTTACTGATAGGGGCTTCGACCGAACCCTTTTCCTTTCTTTAGGCAACATTGAATGAGAGTGGCCACAACCATGATTCCTCTTAGGACAACCAGGCCAACTTGGAAGAAGATGGATTGCAACCAGGCTTCCCATCCAGGGCCAGGCCAATTTACTATGTCATTAATTTAGGTGCCAGAAGAGGTGTTGGTTGTTAGACACACCCTGCCTTGACTGGTCAGCAGAAAATCCAGGCAACGTGATCACCCATCGCCACTCACACTAGACAGTTGAGGCTGTTTATGACGGCAGGCATTATATACCTGATGTATATAAACAGTAAACAGTACTGTTCCCTTGGGGCAAAGGTATACTCGAAGTGTGATATCCAGCTATCACAGCCCAGCCCAACCTCAACACTGTGTCCCGAGATGACTTGGATTCTGCTAATAGGTTTGAGTCATCTCAACAGCAGCAGTATTTTTTGATGTGAAGTCAAGGTCCAATGCTTGCAAGACTGGGGGTTGGGATTAACCATGTCAAGGAAATTTAAGTTCCAGAAAGAACCTCTAAGAAAGAATACTTTCTAGAAGAATACTTCCAAAGTATTCAAAGGAGGAACTCTTGAGGGTTAGTCAGCAGGGTCAAGAGGTAAGACAGATTCAGCAATCCAAGGGAATTTTGTGTGGGTTTTTTGGGGGGTCGAAGGGGGAGATCGGGCTAAGTAGAATTGTAAGTGTCCTGAAAATGATTTTTTTTGACGTGTTGGGCCGAGATTCTCTACTTTTAAAGTCCTTCATTTAAGGTCTCCACAAGAGTGGGTGTCCTGTAGTTAGGTTGAGGGCAGTGGTGATGGTGTGGGACCAGGTTACCAAAGTACTGCGAGATGACAGGCCCCGCCAGGTGTCCTGCAGGCCAGAGCCAAGACAGGTCCAAGGTATTCCTTCACCACGAACCTGCAAGGTTGCTCTCCTGTCATGGTCACGTGATTGGTATATACAGTCCCTGCGATCCATTGGCTACTGTCCATGAATCAGTGAAACTATAGCGAGGTCCATTTTGGAGGGCTTATTCAGGACAAGCATAACTAACTCCGCTTCTGTCCACTGGGAAGAGTTTTCTTCTTCATGTGAAGTTTTAGACACTTGTTTTCTGTGGCTGCACGGCTGCAGGGGCCAAGTGCATTCTACTGGCCTTTCCCTTGGCTGATCCGTCTATGAACCAAGGCCCAGGCATCCTCAGAGACCTTGGTGATGCACTAGTGCCCCCCAGAAGCTGGAGGCGCTGGCACAAACTTTTCCTCTGGGGTTGCTGCATCCGGGGATGTCTGGCCACGTTTTTATGTGGCAACATGACTCCTTTGATGCCTGGAGGCTCTGGCCTGCGGAGCAGCCAGTCACTGGCTTCTGCAGTTGAAAAGGCTTACGGGGACTAGTGGTCAGAGGGGGAGGCAGTGTGGACAGCCTGCGGGAAGGGGGTCTGAAGCGCTCCTGCCATCAGTGTGATAGGCTCTTCTCCCCATCCTGTACTGCCTGCCGCACGCTGCAGGGCCGAGCTGGGGCGCCTGCCGGGTCCCACATGGATACTCAACCCATGGGCACTGTCCTTGTTGTAACATCTGCCCCACGGGGTCTCTTACCATCAAAAGAAGTACCATATATGCTTGAAACAACTGTGTGGCCCCACATTGTGGAAGGCGCATGAGCTTGGGTGCAATTGCTCCTGTGGGCCAAGGTCATTCTTGGAAGGGGACTCAGCTGTGAGTCACTAACAGTTAATACCCGGCAGCTTGAGGAATGAGTCCTGATGGGGATTCAGGGAGGTGCCCTCAGGTCAACTACACACCCTAAAGTCATTGTGTTCACATGGCCACCACAACCAAGATTCCAGCAGGCCATCACAGCATTCTGGGAGATACCGCGTGCGGTAACGTCAGGGAATTCCATGATTTGGACACACTGCCCACATTTTTTTGTCATAAAACAGCATCTCGTGGCCAAATGATTTGTGGGACACCATTGTAATTGAACGAGCATTTGTAAATCTATGGACGGCGATGTTGGCAGAAGTGCCGTGGGCAGGTAAGCGAATCCATACGCACGAGATGGTTGTGTTCACTCGCCGGCATTCCCCGCCAGCGGCAGCCTTCCACTCCGACCACACGGGGGAGGCAAATGCAGACGTGGTAAAAATCATTAGCCCCGAGTCTTTCAAATCTTTATGGAACTAATTTCTGCAATGTCCCGGAAGCACAGAATTTTGGGGTATTATCTTGGCTGTGGGAGGCCCGTTCAAGGACTTCATTTGGCCATTCTTACCATAATAGATCTATTCCTCTGGTAAGGGAAGCAAGCCTGGCAAACTAGCCCCCACAGTGTATCTGGGATCCCACCTGACCTTCTGTGAGATGGACTCTGGCCAACACTTATCCTCCTCCTGACCTTCCTAATCCTCTCTCCAATGAGTCGCTGTGCTTCGGGGATTAGGCTCAGATAAGCACCAGTATCTACAAATGTGGCTTTCAGTAAAATGAGCACAGACTGCGATTAAAGCACCTGATTCCCGATCCTCTCTTTTGCTAGGCGTGTTATCAGGCAAAATCCTTAAACTCTCTGAGCCTGTTTGCTCCTTCGTAAATTAAAGCCAAAAATATTCTTCTGATCGTTTCTTGTTTGTGCTGATATGATAAGATTACACACCGAGTGCTTTACACACTGCCTAGCACACAGCCTAACACCCATCAGCTTCTTCTTCTGGAAAGTGCAAAGAAGAATAGAAATATAAATTACTATCTATCAGTATTTTAATGGCTCCCTTTATGCATTTTTAATTATTTCTCATTTATTTCCAATTTTTTATTACTTCTTAATAACATAGAATTTAGGGGTAGGAACTTAGGTCTAGGTCATCAGGTTGAATGAATAGTGTTACCTGACAGATTGGAGAGTAAGGCCCAGAGAATCAAATGACTTGATCCTTATTTTTAAAGAATGAAGCCATAAGATTAATCTTTTCCTTTTCTTTTTAAATGAAGATTTTTATTTATTTATTTGAGAGAGAAAGAGCAAGAGGGTGGAGCAGAGAGACAGGGAGAAGCAGGCTCCCCACTGAGCAGGGAGCCCAATGCAGGGCTCGATCCCAGGACTCTGGGATCATGACCTGAGCCAAAGGCAGACGCTTAACTGACTGAGCCACCCAGGCGCCCCTTATCTTTTACTTCTTAACATTAATCTGCACCCCTAGTCTAGGACTTAATTTGGGAAGGATTTTTTTTTTTTTAATTCATAAGATTATCTGTAGAAAATGTGTTCTCTAACCATAGCATGTAGCGGTGTGAATTGGTAAAGCATTTCTGTAGAGCAGATATCAAGACTAGTTAAAACTGGTTTCTGGGGGTGCCTGGGTGGTGCAGTGGTTAAGCGTCTGCCTTCGGCTCAGGGCGTGATCCCAGCGTTCTGGGATTGAGCCCCACATCAGGCTTCGCTAGGAGCTGCTTCTTCCTCTCCCACTCCCCCTGCTTGTGTTCCCTCTCTCGCTGGCTGTCTAAATAAATAAAATCTTAAAAAAAAACAAACAAACACTGGTTTCTGGATTCAAGCCTTAATTTCTGATCCAATAGGACTGGGGTGGGGCCAGAGAATTTGCATTTCTGACAAGCTCCCCGATGATGCTGATCCCAATACTGCTGGCCCGCAGACCATACTTTGAGAACTACGGATGGAGAGGAGAGTATTCGGAGTACTCTGGTAACCCTTTTTTTTGTTTAAGAGAGAGGGCGTGGGGGAGGAGCAAAGGGCAAGGGAGGGAGAGAATCTTAAGCAAGCTCTACACCCAGTGCAGGACCTGACTTGGGGAGTCGATCTCACAGACATGGGGCTCAATCTCATGACCCTGAGATCATGACCTGAGCTGAAATCAAGAGTCGGACACTTAACTGACTGAGCCACCCAGGCGTCCCATATTCTGGTAACGTTTAATTAAGCCCGAGGTGCCTGGGTGGCTCAGTCAGTTAAGCGTCTGCCTTCGGCTCAGGTCATGATCTCAGAGCCCTGGGATTGAGCCCCATGTCAGGCTCCCTGCTCAATGGGCAGCCTGCTTCTCCCTTTCTACCACTTGTGCTCTCTAGCGTGCTCTCTCTCTCAAATAAATAAAATCTCAAAAAAAAAAAATTAAAGCCAGAAAAATATTCACGAACTTTGACCCGGGATAAATGAAGATGAGCAGCCCCCACCCCAAGACCTGCTTTGGATGTTCCCCAACTGACCCCCCAGGGCCTGCCACAGCCCCTCCTGGTCACATGGGGTAAGCCCTCCTTTGCAACAGGAAGCACAGAGGAGGCATGACTCACGGGGGCAGGGGGCAGCCCCAGGTTCTCTGGGTGTGGCTGAGGCAGCGGACAATAAGGGCATTTGGGACCGTGCCCCAGCCCCCCACCCTACTTAAGTGCTTCCCATTGCCGTTATCAGCATTTAACACATCGCAGATTTGACTGATTTATCTCATTTACCGCCCTACTCCCTTGCCCCTCTGCAGAGTGCAAGTTCTCTAGAGCAAGAATTTTTGTGTGTTTGGGGCAAGAACAGTCCCTGGATCAGAGCAGGCGCTCGGTAAGTACTGATTGAATGAATGACTACACTCGTGCGTCTGTGTGTTCATGACACTGTTTCTATGAGGGTCCACAAGGAAATGGCAGCAGAACCCCTGTGGGTAAGGGCAATGGGAGAGAGAGTGGGAGTGAGCGTAATTTTCACGGCCTCTGTTCGGCCTCTGAATTTTTCCTACCAATTGTTAAAAACAAGACAACAGGCCCCAAATAAGTTGTTCATGCTGAGCCCCACGTCACCAAAGCAAGACTTCGGTCCACTGTCACGTCTCCCAGAAAGGGAGTACTAAACCGCTCAGGAGCCACTTGATCAGCACTGGCTCCAACCTGCCTGGGCGACCCCTGCCGGCCCCTAAAAGAAAGTAACCTCGCAATACCCTACCGCTCTTTTGCCTAGTGTGACCTTCTTCCTTGTTCCTGCTCCCATCTGGCTATGAAAGGCTTTCGTTTGGTAGAGCTCGCCAGAGCTCCTTTCTGCGCGCTACATTGGAAGCTGCCAGATTCAAACTGATTTTTGCTCAAACACTTAATTTTCAATGTGCCTCAGTTTATCTTTTCTTAAGATTTATTTTAGAGAGAGAGAGAGAGTGTGTGTGCATGGGCGGGGGAGGGGCAGACGGAGAGGGTGAGAATCCTTAAGCGGACTTCCTCCTGAGCACGGAGCCCCACTCAGGGCTCAATCCCAGGACCCTGAGATCATGACCTGAGCTGAAATCAAGAGTCTGGACGCTCAACCGACTGAGCCACCCAGTCGCCCTATCTTTTAACATGATATATTTTACCTAGCTAATAAAAAATAAGTTAGATCCCTAGTCTTCTTATTATTACTTTAAGTAAGCTCTGCATCCAACGTGGGGTTTGAACTCATGACCCCAAGATCAAGAGTCCCATGCTCTACTGACTGAGCCAGCTGGGTGCCCCTAGATCCCTCTTATAAGTTGTAAGAGAAATAAGCAGAATGGGGGGACAGCATAAGGTCCACACACACAGTAAGTATGGTGAGATGGTTGCATGGTGCTGTGTGAGAACACCCCAGACAGGCTTGAAGGAAAGCTCAGTGCTTGCGGGGTATCCTGCCACGTGGCCTGGACCTGACACCCCACCTCAACCCCTCCCTGAGTCTGGCCTTGCCCCAGACTAACCCCGGGCAGTTCCCAGAGGTCCCTCCTGGAAACCACAAGTTTCCAGCCCTTTCACCCACTCATCTTAGTTACAAGTGTCAAGTAACAACAGCAGTTAATGGAGGAGAGACTTGCCTGCAGCTGCTCCAGGAAGGAGAGAATCTCTCTAAGTCCCATGAACTATAAGGCCAAATGAGAATCCAGGGGTCCAGAAGGGAGACAGAGGAACATACGTGGAGAGAAAGGGGTGCATCAGGTCTCCTGTGATTAGCAAGCATCTCGGGGTGGGAGTGGGGGAGGGGACTGGGAGCGGGATTAAGGAGTTAGCCGGCCCTGAGACCAAAGGAGGAAGCCCGGGTAGGATCCCCAAAACAAGCAGCTTGGAACTGGGAGAACCAGACAAGAGGTCTGTTAGAGGAATTCAGAAAGAGAGACAATACACTGGAAATGCTCCGGGCGCGTGGGTGGCAGTCAGTGAAGCGTCTGCCTTCGGGTCCGGTCGTGATCCCAGGGTCCTGGGATGGAGCCCTGCACTGGGCTCCCTGCTCAGTGCCGCTTATGCTCTCTCTCTCTCTCTCTCTGTGTCAAATGAATAAATAAAATCTTAAAAAAACAAAACATACTGTAAATGCTCTCCTGAACAAAGCCAGGAGCAGTTTCCACCCGAGATGACTGCCGACCTAATTACTGATTCAGTGAACATTTCTCATTGGGCCGGACCCTATGTCAGAAGGCTCATTTTGATTAACTGCAGACTTATGTGACCTGAGACGGTCTTACTAGAGGACTTTTAAGGGGCGCTGATAGCCAAGGAGACCAAGCCTTCCTGGGAAAGCGGCAGTGCCGTGGAAGACCTCATCCATGCCTATCGCCCTTCTCGCCCTTCTCGCCCTCGACAGACGCAGAGACTCTAGGAGAGGGGTGCCTCTTTCCCCTCTGGATCTCTCTGTTGCCTCTGACCCCACGGCGGCGTCTGTGCTTGCCCAGCAGAGGGCAGCCAGAGCCTGGGCACCGCTTTCCTAGCCACCTGCTTAGGAAACTGGACAGATGGGTACCTAGCCCCCTCACTGCCCACTGAAGCTTGGGCATGGTGCCCACTTGCTGGCGGCAGCAGCCCGACAGAAACAGGATGCACCAGGAGGCTGTGAAAAAAAAAAAAAAGGCTGTTTTGAATTCTAAGCTGCGGCGGTTCTGCCTGGCAGATGCTCGGCCCTGGCACTCTGCCACATTCTGCCTCTCTAAGGTCCTGGGACGCAGGATCATTCCCTTCTCATCCCAGGGCAGGCTGCCGGCCCTGTGTCTACTCACTGCTCAGAATCGGTTTTTCCGGAGGCCTGGAATCCTGGAGCCCCAGAGCTGGAAGGGACTCAGGAGCGGCTGGGCCCGGAGTCGCCATTTCACATAACTTCAAAGGCAGGCAAGGAGCCTAAATTTGTCGCACTGACTCAGGGTGAGACGGTGGGGAGTGACAGTGGCTGTGGGAGCTGGAGACGAGCCCGCACCAAGGCACCTACATTCCCGGCTTCTCACGGAGAGGAGAAGAAGACATGACCATAGGCTGAGCTGGGAGGTCTCCCTTTCACCCTATGCTGAGAAACTGAGGTCCGGGAAGGGAGAAGGACTTGCCCGAGATCGGGCCCGGTTCCCCTTCTCACCAGTGCGGTCCCTTCGGTATCATTCCCCCCTTGTGCTGGGTGAATATTAAACTCAGTAGCTGGCAGGGTTTGGGCTTCCAGCTCTGCCTGCCCTGCGGGCAGCTTCGTCTCGGATTACTTCATTTCCTCCCTTGGCCACCGACCCCTGCTTTGGAGAAAGTAGCCTCCCCCAGGATACAGGGCCCTCCTTTTCCCTCGCAGTGAGTCACAGCCTCTGAGCTGACTTGCGGACAGCTTGACTCCAACACAGAATCCTTCCCTCCCACTGCTTTTTCCAATGAATACCTCCAGCTGTGGCACTCCACTTCCTCCGGCCACCTCCCTAGGCTAGAAACTTCTATTTACTCGGGTCTTTTCCTTCTCAAAACGAGGTCCTATGGAGAAGGGCCCAGGGGACTTTCAACCCAGATTCCCCAGAACTCACCAAGAAGTGATGACTGTGAGGCATGAAGTGCTGTTTCCCCATATTGTGTGAAGAAGGTCACAAGGGTGCAGACTGTGAAGAAGGTCACAAGGGTGCAGACTGTGCGGTCTTGCAAGTATTGAGCGTGGTTTTTTAAAAAATCCAGCGTTATATAATCATACACTCCCCTCGGACAAGCGGGCATGGTCACCCTGTCCAGGAGAATCAGCAAGCTTGGTGGGGATGCTTCGTGAGGTCTCAGCCTCGGAATAGGGCTGTGGCCTTGTGATGGGTCATAGGGACACCTTTGGGACCTGCGGCAAGTACTTGATGGAGCCAGTCCTGTGAGGAGTGTCAGTCGTTCTCACCATGAGGAATCCGGGTAAAGATTAGCAACAACCATGCCTGCCGCCAGCGGGCTCCTGATCGAGGCCCTACCACGAGGCGGTGCAAGAGGTGACTAGGGTCCCATCTGAAGAATATCATTTGGGGGGAGGAAATAAGGACATTTACCTACTTACTCAAGGGAAAAGAAACAGAAAAAGTGGAAAACAGACTAATGAGATTACTTAGCTGCAGAGCACAGTGGGAAGAGGATGGAAAGGCCAGAGGGAACAAGGGACACTTCTCTGAAATACCTTCTTGTTCTGACTTGGCTTCTGGAACCATTTGAATGTTTCTTGTTTCAAAAATAAATAAAAATAAAATAAAACCCTCAAGGATGGGGAAAACCCTAAGATGGAATATACTTAGAAATAAGCAAGTAATAAAGAATGCCCTTTGCCTTCTTACATTCTAGTAAAAATAGTTGATCCCGTACTATGTGTTAAACATTACCCTGCAGTTCACTCAATCTGTGCAACTTCTCTTCAATGCTGGGTACTATTCCTACTCTAGTTTTACAAGACAGGAAATCATGCCCCAGTGGGATTCAGGAAGCTGCCAAGGTCCTAGGGACTTGAACTCAGATTTTGCATCAGATTTGTATGAGGTCTCAGTTCTGAGACCATATGATACACTCAGCTCTGGGCCAGGCATAGATGTAGGAGTTAGTCCCCCCAGGGTTCCAAGAATCTACAACCTTAGTGATTAACATTTAACACTGTGAGGCTATAAAAGTAGGGAAATGAGTGAGTCCCTTATCATTCATTAAGATTTAAAGGCCATAAACGTTTCAGGAATTCTGAGCATTCCTTGCTGGAGGATATGGGATTTGAGCGAAACCAAAATGTCCTAGGTAGGATTCAGGTAGGTATGGGAAAGGGGCAAAGGAATTCCAGGCAGCCAGACCCGCTGGGAGCAGAGGTGCAGGAAGGGGCTTGGTGCTCGGGAGCCAAGGAGAAGACCAGCCTTCGCAGAAGGACGGACAACACAGAAGGGCGTATACATAACCTTCTTGGAGATCTGTTGGAGTTCGAAGTCAAGGTGAACATCATGGGAGGAAGGTGTCCACAGGAGGCTGGGATGAGGTCAGTGAATTCCCAGGCCCTAAACGTTAGCCCTTTCGTAGCTGCATATTGACATTTGATATCTGTCTAGTCCCTTTCCAGTTACTGGGCTCCATGAGCTTACGAGGAAAAAGTGGACACTATATTCTGGACCGACAGGTTAAAAACTCTTTTTGCATAAAGGGGAAATAAAACGGGAGCTCCTGTGGTCGCTTTTGCTCTTCTCTTCCAGCTCTTTCTCAGCGGAGATTTACAAGCAGAAAGAGAAGCCACTCCCAGTTTGTTTGCTGAGCTGAAAGGCCAAACGTTAGACTTGCACCTGTCTAAAGCCAGTCTGCGGGCAGCCCCCAGGCTATGCAGGGAGAGGTGTTAGGGGAAAGCACTTCCTCTTCTCATCTCCTCCCCAGCTGGAGGGTTTGGTGCTCAGCAGGGATAATGAGAGGAAATGCGAAGAGAAAGCCAGGAGGCTGTGTGGCTGGAGGGAAGGGAAGCCGGCGGGGCCTGGTGGGCAGACACCAGTGCTGGTCCTGGCGAAGCAGCAAGGCGGGAACATGAAGAAAATCACAATATGGACATTTTTATCAGACTCCTGGTTAACTGTATCCTAGGTTTTTATCAGAACCCATATGGAGATAAACCTGAAAACTACCTTGAACCAGGGACCATCGCAACGGTTTTCAAATTGCCTCCATGGGGTGTGGGGTCGTCCCCTTGTGAAACAATGGAACGAATCTCACTTTGCTTAGAGGGCAAAGTCATCATCTCGCCCCTTCTGATCTTTTCATTGCTGTCTGACACGACGGCCCCTGTTCCCTTCCCCAGCACCTACCCCCAAGCCTTGCCTTCGGCCAGCGCACTGCCCCCCCCCCCCGCTGCTCTGTGTTCACCCCACCCCCCATTGGGAACACCACTTCCCTTTTCCGCCCCCCCCCCCCCCCCGGGGAGCCACTCTTCAGGACTAGCCACACACCACCTCCTAGGGGAGCCGTGGGACTCTGGGGCAAGGCGGTGGCTCCCTCCTCCGAACTGGGAGCGGGGGTGCACACCCCTCTGTCAGTGTGGTTTCCACATCCTGTCCTGGTGACATGTTTGTCTTCCCGCCCCCAGGCTTAGCCCTCTTATGAGCAGGGGCCAAGTCTTGCATTTTTCTGTACCAGACCAAGATACCGTTTTTGGTAATATTTGTTTAATATTTGAGGAATGGATATTGCCCTTTAAAACAATGTTTCTTAAACTTTTTAAACCACAGCTCTCAGTAAGAAATACTTTTTACACCATGACCCAGTTTACAAAGACTCCTACACACACACCTAACTGAAACAAAAGTTTCAAGAAATAATACTTACCAGGTCGCCTGCACCCTGATGTTTTCTCTATTTCTCTGTCTCTGCCTCTGTTTTTCAAGTGCTTATTGGGACTTGCAGGTGGAAAGCCAGAGTCCTGAAGTATAAAGAGAAGCTGTCATAGCTAAAATGAGAAGAGCTTCCCTTCCAAACCAGGATCAGATTAGGATTACGCTGTGGACAAAGGAGGGCCTCCGGCAGACGTGCAGACCATAGGGGGCTTGGTCTTATTATGAAGCAGAGGACTCGGTGGGCTTTATCGACCACGAGATGGACCTCAGCTTGGGGCAACAAAGGCCCTTGGCAGCTCTCCTGTTCGGTCCCTCATAGCGTTCCTTCATTCCTTTACACGGCCATCGCCCCCCACCCACATACACACAGAGTTCCTCCCATTGCACTCTCTGCCCCAGCTGTATTTTGTGCAGCCCTCCATGATTGCTCTTATCATGCCGGACTGTGATGCAAGTCTTTTTCTTACATGGCTGGCTGCTCAACGGAATTCCTGGAGGGAGCCTGGCATGGGAAAGGCTGTCAAGAAGGGCTCGGTGTGTGGCTGAGAAGATATGAATGGCTGCGCTCTTGGGGTCTGCAGGCGCCCATCTCTTCCTGATTGTGGCCTGGTAGGGGGTTGCCATGGGCTCAAGGGCGTGAGAGCAGGGAGAAGCAGGCCAGGTCCAGCTGCTTGGGAGTAGGGAGGGCAGGTGCTGCCCAGAGACAGGAAGCAGTGGCTGGAATTCAACAGGGAATTTACAAAACCCGCTATCACTTCCCTTTGTGTAGAAACCTCACAATTTAAGAAAGGAAGGTGATAAACCTGAGCTTCGAGGTAAACTTTGACACTCAAAAGCAGGCTCTTGGGACTGGAGTTGCTGAAGAACTAATTAGAATGGCAGGTGGCAGCCAACTCAGGGCCCAGCCCTGAGAGCGCGAAGGTGACCTGAGTCCCTAGCCGGCTAGTTAACCCAACCCCAGAGCCTTCGGAGCTCCCACCCCTTCTCTTCTCCGCTGTGCCTCGCCCTGAGCAAGGAAGTGGAATACAGGGAGGGAGGGTGGTGAATGCTGCACCCCCCACCTCTCAATCCAACATGCTAATAGTCCTGGTAGAAAATGTCCGTGTAACTGTCGGAAATGACACACATCATGAAACATCAGTAGCACGTAAATCATCACAACATATACATCGGGAAACGTAAGTTAGCTTCTGCTTGTCCTGAGAGCAGTAACCACACTTTCACAAAGCAAGAAATAGGGCGCCTGAGTGGCTCAGCCAGTTAAGCGTCAGTCTTTGCCTCAGGTCATGATCCCGGGGTCCTGGGATCGAGCCCCGCATCGGGCCCCCTGCTCAGTGGAGAGCCTGCTCATGCTCCCTCTCATGCGTTCTCTCTCTCTCCAAAATAAATAAATAAAATCTTCAAAAAACCCCCAAACAAACAAAAACAAAGCAAGAGACAACAAACATCGCCCCCTCCATTTGGTACAGGGCCTAACACCTCAGAAGGGAAGCTGGAATCTGATTCCAGAACATTCCAGCTGGTTTCTGCCTGCCTCTGGGCCCCACTCCCTTTGTGTTTTTGTTCTTTCAGCCTTGCTGAATGCCTTCTAGCAGGATAGCATTGTGGTGTCTCCCACAGGGGAGGAAATTTAACTTGTAGAAGGATTTGAGCAAGCAACTCTGTAGGTTAAAAATAAACAAAAACGAATTCCTCTTAGCTGTTTACCTAGTTCTGCTTTCTGTTACACACCCAAGTTACAACCCACGGGAAGCATTCTTTGTCACACGGGAAAGAGAACCTGGCCCTTGTTCCCCTGACCTGACCTCTTGCACGTAACTAAGGTAAACTGAGAAGGCCGTGGACTGCAGAGGACAAAGGTCTGAGCTGAGACCTTGGCTCTGCCACTCACAAGCCCTGTGGTCTTGGGAAGGGACTGACTCCTTCTAAACCCAGTTTCTTCTCATCTGTAGAGTGAGGACAACGACACTGCTCCCCAGGCCTCTGCGAGGAGGGGAATGAGGGGATACATGTGGGAACAGCTAACGTTCGCGAAGCTGCTAACTTTCCAAGGTGACCACGCAAGTCCACTGGCTTCAGGGCACAGAAGCGGCACAGAGGTGACTAGCCAGCCTGCGCAGAGTAGGTTTTTCCTGTTGTGAATCAGTGGAAAACAAAGCTGGATGGTCAGAGGGCCCTGCCACGGAAAACCGCCGTCAGACGGAGCCGGCTGCCTTTGGTCCTGTAGGCAATGGTAGCCGGTGAAAGACTTCATGAAAGCAGTGGTTTGGCGGATTAGTCCGGCCTACAGTCTGGCTGGAAGTGGAGTGAGGCTGGAGGCTGGGGATGGGGGAGAGGCGCTGGACTTGGAAGGCTGAGGGGGGAGAGAAGGGGCAGGTGTGAGAGGCAGACCCCCGGAGGAGTCCAGATCGGGTTTCCAGTTGCTCTGTATGTTTCCCCCACTGCTTCTTTCCTCCACTGCTTCTTTCCTCCCCGTCTTTGCTGTTCTGCTCCTTGTCCTTCTGTCTCCACCCCTACCCCCACCTCCATTATCAGCCCTGCGTCCTCCTACCACCGATGGAGGCACGCAAAGGCGGCTCAGCAAATGCTACAGATGATAAAGACTGCCCAGTGGGCCTCCCTGGGTAAAGCTGGTCTGGCCGGCATTGATTGGGTCACGAGCGGGGAGGGCAGGCCCACGTTTCCTTTAGTATCTGAGTGAGAAAAGCCGCTGCAGGTTAGACCTCACAGGAAGCTAGAGCCAAGAGAGAGCACCTGACATCAAGTGCAGTACAGCTGTGTGGGTGAGAAGAGAGGTGACAGCTCTGGGCTGCGGAGGCCCGTTGCTCCTTCTACTCCAGGCCAAGGAAATCAGGTCACCTGCTTCACTAGCCAGACACCGAGGGATGGACTGCTGCCTCTGGAAAATCGGCCAGAAAGAAACAGTCATGGAAGCGTGGCCAGGGCGTGGCACCTGGGTGAGGATCTCAAACTGGTGGCCCACAGGTCCGTTCACCCTGCAGGTGGATTTTGTTTGGCCAACTCAGGCCCTCGCACCCTCTATTATGTTACATATCGCCCTTGCTCCCTCTCTGCCTCATATATTTGCCTTCCTAATCTCACCCCTGAGCTTATGAATTTACCAATCCCATCCTAGAAGGCACAGAGAAATACAAAGATGTTCCAGAAACTTCCAACGTTGCTGGGAAGACAAAACAAAGACACAGGCCAAGAGGCTAGGCACGCTAGACCCAATGTGTGGGGCAGACACTTGCATTCTGGAGTTGAGTTTACGCAGGAGATCTTCTCCTACTAAGGTCATGAGAAAAGGGTGTGTAGAAGTCAGGGGCAACTTGCTGGAAGAGACAGGTCTCAGTAGAGACGAGGTAGGGATGCTCTTGGATGGGGACAGGCAGGGGGAGCCAGCCTGGAGAAGGCACACACGCAGCACGGGACCTCTGAGGTGTTTGCACAGGGCAATGATGATAAAGGCACAAAACAACCCAGGAAAGGTAGTGGGTGGGTGGGAGCTGAATTGAGGAGAAAAAAAAATTTTTTTTTAAGATTTTATTTTTATTTTTTATTTTTTTTAATTTATTTTTTATTTATTTATTTGGCCCAGTCAGTTAAGCATCTGCCTTCAGCTTAGGTCATGGTGCGAGGGTCCTAGGCTGGAGCCCTGCATCAGGCTCTCTGCTCAGTGGGGAGCCTGCTTCTTTCTCCCCTGCTTCTGCCCCTCCCCCTGCTTATGCTCTCTTGCTCTCTCTCTGTCAAATAAATAAATAAAATCTTAAAAAAAATTTTTTTATCCGTTTATTGGAGCGAGAGAGAGAGAGTGTGCATGCAAGAAAGCACAAATGGGTGGGGAAGGGGCAGAGGAAGAGGGAGAAGCAGACTCCCCACTGAGCAGGGAGCCCCATGCAGGGCTCTATTCCAGGACCTCGAGATCACGACCTGAGCCAAAGGCAGACGCTGAACTGACTGAGCCACCCAGGTGCCCCAAGATTTTATTTTTTTAAGCAATCTCTACACCCAATGTGGGGCTTGAACCTACAACCCCGAGATCAAGAGTCGCGTGCTCTACCGACTGAGCTAGCCAGGTGCCCCAGAAATTTTGGAGAATAAAGACTGGTGCAGAGTGGAAGTCGAAGGATCCAAAGGGTACCAGGGAAGCTTCAGAGCATCTCAGAGATGCTGTGCCTTCACTGTGACAGGGAAGTCGGAAGAAGGCAGCTGCTTGGGGTGGGGTGTGAGAAGTTGAGAGAAATTTTGATTTAAAATGTGTTAACATTTGATGGAAGAAATCTGCAGCTGGCATTTAGGACGGAGACGGAGGTGGTGATGTAAGGCTGCAGTGGATTAAATGGGACTCCCAAGGGAGCTCAGGTGGGACAAGGTGGGGAGAGGGAGACTCGGGAAGGGAAAGGTGGAAGAGAAACCAGGGAAAGCGACTAACATGGAATTGGAGAGTTGGAGAGCAAACAGATGGTCAGCAGAAAAGAAAGAGGTCTGTTAGCGTTGTTAACTACAGGAGCTTCCAGAAGAACAGAGCCGAGAGAAGCCCGGGGTTTGAAGCTAGGAGGTGATGGATTTCTGCTGGTGTGGAGAAGGGACAGCATGTTTCAGAGTCAAGGAGAGCAGGTGGGGGGCAAGGTAACAGGAGTAGGCCATCATCTCAAGGAGCGCTCAGCAGATAGAAGCCGCAGTGGGAACCAAAGGAAACCCACGAACGTTTGAAGGTAGAAGGAAGGCTACAGAGGTGAGAGAAGAACTGAATCCGCTCAGGAGAAAGGATAGGATGAAAAAGACAGGACCCAGAGGACGTAAATGGAGATACTCATCTTGGATTTCACAACTTCGCATCTCCTTGTCCCTCAGGGTTGGGCCGGGTCCTGGGTCCCCCTGCTGATCATGGCCCTCATTCGGTGGCTTAGGCAGCAGAATGAAGTCGGCGGGGCCAGACTGGGCACTGTCTGCGAATGTGGGGGGGGGGGTACTTCCCTGGGGACGGGGACCCAGCGCACCAGCAGTTACCCCTTTTCCCCTTTGCCACGGATTCCCTCTCTTTCCTCTGTCAGACCTGGTCGGTGCTGGTGGCTAGATCCCGTCCCAGGGCTGTGCACAGTTGTGAAGCCTCTGGCCTCTGCTTTAGGTGTGCAGACACAAGCAGGCAGACAGGAAGTGAAAGTGGGGTAACCGCGAGGAAGGGCGGGGGGACTGGGTTCATCATCTGAATTCTCAGCTGCAAGCTCCCAGCCAGCCTTTGCTGAGATGGTGAGTAAGTTACTGCAGACGGAGAATTCTTAGTGGCAAAGTGGGTGTCTCTTCAGGGTCCGGTCACCTATGCTGAGCACAGAACAACCGCCACCCCAACAGGCCCGGGGGAGGTGGGAGCATGAAGAAGCAAGGAGGGGGCTGTGAGGCTGACCTCATCCGACAAGCAAACACTCCCCAGAGGGGAAGGGCTTGCTCCCTGCTGGGCTGGGGGACGCTGTTCTGCGGAGCAGGGGTGGGGAGACAGATCTAAGCTGGGAGGGACAGTGTGAAGGGAAAAGGCTGGAGCAGGGATGACGAGGGCTAAAGGGGGAAAGCCCATTGCTGGGGCTGAGTCAGAAGGTTTCGTTCTGACTGAGCGTGAAGACGCTCCGAAGAGGTAGGTTTTGTGGCTGGAGGGCTGGGTGGGCCATTAGGCCCTGAGCACGTGTCACCTGTAGGAGAGCGAAAACATCCCGAGCCTCGAAACTGGCATTTTCCCTTATATGCTGGGTGGGTGTTGATATCATAGAAAACGAAAGCATTCACATAGCCTATGGCCCAGCGACTCTACTGGGGCGCACGCGCGCGCGCGCACACACACACACACACACACTTTATAATGGACTACTATTCAGATATTAAAAGCAAACGATCAAAGAGCTCCATCTGTAATGACATGCAAAGGTATCTAAGACAACGGTAAGTAAAAACAAGCTGTATATATAATGGTGCATGGCAGTATTTTATTTGATTAAAAAAAGAAAAGTGATGTATATCATATTTGTAGAAAATATGAGTATCTTATATGTTTTTGTGTGTGTATCTCAAGGAATTTAAAAAAAAAACCACTTTATTCCGTGTGATTGACATACAAAAAGCTGTATATATTTATGTCTACAACCTGAACTGTTAGTAGTTATTTGGGGGGTTATATTAGAAAATTAGGGTTCTACGGAGGGACATTTTTAACTAGAGAGTCTCCTGTGTTAATAAACAAAATTCTGGGGTTCCTGGGTGGCTCAGTTGGTTAAGCATCTGCCTTCAGCTCAGCTCATGATCCCGGGGTCCTGGGACAGAGCTCCGCATGGGCTCCCTGCTCAGCGGGGAGTCGGCTTCTTCTCCCTCTGACGCTCCCTGTGCTTGTGCTCTCTCGCTTTCTCTGTCAAATACATAAATAAAATCTTTAAAAAAATTCATACGCCCCCCCCAAATTTGGGGTGCCTGGCTGGCTCAGTCAGAAGAGAGTGAGGCTCTTGATCTTGGGGTTGTGAGTTTAAGCCCCACGTCGGGTATGAGATTACTAAAGAAAAAGAAATTAACTTAGAAAAATTCAAGATCAAATCGGCTCTGTTCAACAATTCATGAATCAGGCAGAATCCCGTCTAGCAAATAGAAAGGAGCTCCAAGCAGCTACACAAAATAGAAGGATTTTATAGGCAGAAACAGAGGCCGTAGGGGGTGAGGGGGTGGGAGGGTGGAACAATTAGCAAAAGAAAAGAAAGGATATTTTCAGGAAAGGTCTTCTTCCCTTAGGGGGAAGAGCAAGGGTCTTATTAGGTGGATTACCTCATCTTCCTTTGGGGGATGGAGAGGGCCTCTGTGACAGATGACCTCACTGGTGTTTACCAGAAAATTCCTGGCTAACCAGTTAAGACCACATTTCTGGGGAAAGTTGGAACTGCCTTAAGGTTAAGAACTAAGCCCCAGTTTGGTGACTTGGCCTAGCATAAGTGACTCCATTTAGGACCTGGATTTTCTTTTTAATACCTGCCCGGTGTGGTTTTTAATAGGAGTGCATATTATTTAGCTTGCTAGTTTCAGTGACCACATTTTGTGAACTAGATAGGCAGAACACAAGGCCGATAAATACGAATTTTTATGGGAACAATGGAACAGAATATTCGCAACTGAGGTCATGCTAGAAAATGAAGTACGTTCTCCCTTCCTTTTCTCTCCTTTATCTGACCTGAAAGCCTCACTCCTGTGAACAGCTTCTCTGATTTAAGTCTGGAGTGAAGAACATGGGCCTTTGAGTTATTCATTCACTGAACTCCTGCCAGGGCCCGCTGTGCCAGTGTTCCAGGCCCTACTCCCCTACTTACTGTCTGGCTGTGGGCTCTTGGACTTTCATATCCCCGTGAGATGGGGTAATAATACCGGCTCTGCCTATGAAACCACTTAAATGCATAAAGCTGAACAACAATCAAAATGGCTACACTAATGCGTTAGCGAAGCTTGATTTTAAAGTAACCCTTTTTCTCTCTTCTGCAAACCTCCCCTCTTCCCTTCTTAGTCTTTCATTTCAGGAACTTGGTACCACCCTGAAAATGCCTAAGGATGCTGGCAGCATATACAGAAATGTTCCCTATAAAACCCCCCAACCCCTTCCTCCGGGTAGGCTTGCAGGCTTTGAAGGCCATAGCCTGCTGCTGGGCAAAGCAATGAAGCTATTATTCCTCTTTATCCCGACCTCTATCTTTGCATTATATTTTGGCTCCAAAGCATGAAGCTTGGTTTTCAACAACATCTATATCACACAGATGTAAAGATGAAATGAAAAAGCTTTTGGAGGTATCTAGAACCAGGAGGATAAGAGCTCTATGTACAGATTTAAGGTTTTTATAAATCATCATCAGGGGTATTATCCAAGGTCACAGTTAAAAAAGTTAATTCCTGGGGCGCCTGGGTGGCACAGCGGTTAAGCGGCTGCCTTCGGCTCAGGGCGTGATCCCGGCGTTATGGGATCGAGCCCCACATCGGGCTCCTCCGCTATGAGCCTGCTTCTTCCTCTCCCACTCCCCCTGCTTGTGTTCCCTCTCTCGCTGGCTGTCTCTCTCTCTGTCGAATAAATAAATAAAATCTTTAAAAAAAAAAAAAAGTTAATTCCTGCGGTGTCTGACTAGCTTAACTGGGGGAGTGCGCAACTCTTGATCTCAGGGTTGTGAGTTTGAGCCCCACGTTGCATGTAGTGAATACTTAAAAATAAAATCTGAAAAAAAACCAAAAAACTTCAATTCCCTGCAGCAGCTAGTGTCCAAAATCTGTACTTATACAACTCAGCACGCAAAAACCAGATAATCTAATCAAAATGGGCAGAAGACATGAACAGACATACCGATGGCCAACAGACACATGAAAAGATGTTCACATCACTCATGATCGGGGGAATGCAAATCAAAACTGCAATGAGATATCACCTCATACCCGTCAGGATGGCTAAAATCAACAACACACACAAAAAAAAGTGTTGCCGAGGATGCAGAGAAAAAGGAGCCCTCCTGCACTTTGGGGGGAATGCAAACTGGTGCAGCCACCCTGGAAAACAGTATGGAGGTTCCTCAGAAAATTAAAAATAGAATTATGGAGGTGGGTGGGGCGATGGCTGAAATAGGTGAAGGGGATGAAGAGTACACTCATCTTGAGCACTGAGGAATATATGGAACTGTTGAATCATGACATTCTACATCCGAAATATGACATTGTCTGTTAACTACACTGGAATTAAAATAGAACTAAATAAATAAATAAAACAGAATCACCATATGATCTAGTAATTCCACGGGTGGGTATTTATGCAAAGAATATAAAGACACTAATTTGAAAAGATATGTGCACCTATATGCTTATTGCGGCATTATTTATGATGGTCAAGATACGGAAGCAACCCAAGTGTCCATCCACAGATGAATGGATAAAGAAGGTGTGATACACACACACACACACACACACACACACACACACACACAGGAATATTACTCAGCCATAAAAAAGATTGCCATTTGCAATAACATGGACGGATCCAGACATTATAATACTGAGTGAAATCAAATCAGAGTAAGACAAATACCCCATGATTTCACTCATAGGAAGAATTTAAGAAACAAAACAAATGAATGAAGAAAAAAACGGAGATAAAAAAAAAAAAGACTCTTTTTTTTTAAAGATTTTATTTATTTATTTATTTATTTGAGAGAGACCAAGATAGCGAGAGAGGGCACAAGTTGGGAGGAGAGCGACAAGCAGGCTCCCCATTGAGCAGGAAGCCTAACTTGGGGGCTTGATCCCAGGACCCTGAGATCACGACGTGAGCTGAAGGCAGACACTTGACTGACTGAACTACCCAGGCGTCCCCTAAAAACCAGGCTCTTAACTGGAGAGAACAAACTGGTGGCTACCAGAGGGGAGACTAACATAACGCTGTGTGTGAACTATACTGGAATTTAAAAAAGAAGATGGAGAGGAAGGTTCAACTCCCTACAGATGGCAGGTATGGAATAAATTAAAGGGACAGTCCTGAAATGGATGTATTTTGGAGTGACACTAAGTTGCCCCCAGGAAATAAAGTCACCTTTGGAAAATAAAACTGGGGAGAATCTGTGCATAATAGAGGAGACCATCAACCGCAGAAGCATGTCAGCCTAAAAGATGGTCCACGTAGCGCGTAGGAAATTTGGGGACACCCAAATCCAATTAGTATCCAAATGTATTGCATGCTTGCTAAATGCCAGGTGCAGGGCAAGCACTTGAGTCCTCGTAACAACCCTATTATCTCCACTTTATGGAGGAAGAGCGTGAGGCACAGAGAAGTGAAGCGATTTGCCTGTGGTCCTAGCAGGGAACTGGTAGAGCCAGGATTCTAATTCCAGCTCGTCTGACTCCAGAGCCTGTGCGCTGAAAGATTTCTCAGCGAAAAAACGGTAGGAGTACTTGCTCAGGAAACTGGGACTTAATACAGAAAAAAAGGGATGGCTTTTCAACATCCAGCTGAAAAGTGTTAACATAATGTTTCTAAACTTACCAGGTAACGAGAATCATTATTCTTCCAGTAATTGCTTCTCAAGCTGTCCTGTTCAGATGAATCACATGGTGACCTTGCTACAATGTGGATTCTGATTCAGGTGGTCCAGGTGGGGCCTGAGCCTCTGCAAACTGCCCTGTTGAGGGTCTGCAGACCGCACTTTAGGGAGCAAGGCTCTAGGCAGTGGGCAGGAAGGTCCCCATCATTGGAAAGGGATTTGCCCACTGAAAATGAAGAAACTGGGTTCTGCTCGGATCCTCCGTCTCCCACGAGGCAGCTTCCACCAGCTGAAGCCCCTCTTTGAGTCCCCAAGCACCTGAATTTCTGGACCTCCCTAGGCTCTGATCTCTCCCCCAAGACAGACAGCTTTTTCTTCAGCTTTACCCACAGGGTCCCGTGGGGTTCTTCTTGGCCAGCTTTCTCTTGGTGAGGCCCTGTGAAGACTGAGGGGCCCTGAGCCAGCTGAGGGGGGAGCCTGTGGAGAGCAGGAGGCGGGGCCGTGCCGGGTAGACTCTGGGATGAGAGGCCTGGCACCCTCTTGAGCCCTGGAAATGTTCACTGAGAGAACAATAATAAGGGTGGACTGGAAAAGGAGCCCTGCAAGCTGGGTACAGGAGTGCGAGGTCTGGCGGGGAGGGGCGGGTAGAAGGTTGACTTTGCCTCCCTGGCCGTTGCGTCCGTGGCCAGTTCTCAGTGTGAAGTTCTGGATGTAAGAAGGAGTTTGTGTTTTGGGAGGGCATGGGCTGGTCAATCTTGATGATTTGCCAGATCCGTAGCCGACCGTGTGTTGAATGAATGAGCCCATGAAGAGCGAGGGTTAGCGACGCAGTGCCTGGAGCCCTTACCCTCTACCTCGTCCTTGGAATGGCTGTGTGGATGACTCACGTCCTGCTGCCCACTCACTTTCTCAGCCTAAAACCACATGTCCTGGGGTGTGGTGGCAGTGAGCTGACCTCTTCCCCCCACTTCTGCCACAGGATCTTCATGACGCACAATTCCTGAGTTTCCACCAAGTTGCCTTTCCTCCCTGCTTTCCCGGTAAGAGCTGAGAAATGTGGGCCTTGGAGAAAATGGAGTCCCAGTTTAGGTGTCCAGGGAGAGGTGTTTCTGAAGTGTTCGAAAACACAGGGCTGTCCTGAAAGCTGGCTCGAAGGGGAGCCAGAGACTTCAGGACCATTTCAAGCTCTAGGAACTGTCCTTCTGGCCCCTCTGTCTGGGTCCTAGGCCACATCACACCCAAATGTATGAACTCAAAACCAAAGGAAAGAGACCAGGCGATGAGCAATCAGGAGGCAGCACTTAAAGTCTGGAGGGGGTGGCCCTGTCCCCCACTCCTTGGGTGGGCAGACGAATGGACCAACCCATTTGCCTGATGCAACCAAAATCTGGCTCTTTATTGCTGTGGGACACTAGCCTGAGACCAGTCTCAACCAATGTCTCCACATCAGAGCTTGGCTGTCTGGGTGCTTGAAAGTGCCCTCCTCCCTCTCCTCCATCTCTGTCTGGAACTTTCCCTGGACCTGGTGAGGGCAGAGCCATGGATATCGGGTGGCCAGTCCTATTTGATGGGGAATGAGGAAACGTTTGAAGGCAGGGGCCAGCCATATCCACAGCAGGTGGGAAAGTGCTGGTGGTGATGGTGATGCGTGGTCCTTACTTTATTATTATTTATTATTCATTCATTCATTAATATTTATTTATTCATTCTGAACCTATTGCCGGCAGGAATTGACTATAGGTGGGTGCAAGACAGATTTCCTTTCTTGAGAAGTCTCAAGAGAACGGAGTTTTCAGTAACTCTGAAACATGGTCAGGCTACTGCAGCGACTTTATTTCTGGAGAGAACCTGTGCCCCTGGCTTCCTGCCTCTACTTACTCTGGAGAAACTGGGGACAGTCTTGGAGTCAGGTCTACTAGAAGTGCCCTTTCTATTCCAACAGGACTTGAGGAGGCTTAAAACGCAGGCAGTAAAAGCAAAAGAGTTAATAAAAATAAGGAGGAGGAACGCCTGGGTGGCTTAGTCGGTTGAATGTCTGCCTTCAGCTCAGGTCATGATCCCAGGGTCCTGGGATTGTCCTGCGTGGGGCTTCCCGCTCAGCGGGGAGTCTGCTTCTCCCTCTGCCTGCCACTGTCCCTGCTTGTGCGCTGTCTTTCTCTCTGACAAATAAATAAATAAAATCTTTAAAAAAAATAAATAAAGAGGAAAGAAGGGGGAAGTAAACGTGTTAACTTAAGCGCAAATAAGAGTTCAACACCTAAGGGCATCATATTTGCCTCTGCACTTACCGTCAGCCAGGGAAGAAGCACCCACAAACTCGTAGTTTGTTAGGATCTTCACTGGTTTACCTGTTGCTTCATTCTCTGTGCCTCGGTTTATCTCTGTGCCATCAACTAGAGGTTTATGGAGAGCGTCAGATGAGATGATACACACAGACCGCCTGAAACAATGCTTGGCACATCGTAAACATTTAACCGCAACCCTAGATATTACTACCTCATTCATTTGTGACTGTAGCCAAGTGGAAGGGAGTGGTGGGTAGAAGGGAGGTGGTTTTCCTTTGTTCAAAAGTTCCTGCCTTCTCTTCCCTGCTTCATCCAAGTCCTAATGGACAGCTTCTGAAACTGCCTTTGATCCTAGTCTAGCTGCACAATGTTCCCATTCCCACTGCAGTTCTGCCCCTCCGAGTAGATTATTTCCAGGAGGCCTACTTCCTGCTCATTGAACAGTGACCTCAGATGCATTTCCTTGACTGCAAGCCTCTTGGGCTCAGGAAGTGCAGAAGTCGTGTTGCCTCCTCCTTTTGTCCCACTTCTGCAGGTCTGGAGGGACTGGTGGGTCTGCTTTCCCAGCTCTCAGAAGCTTAACTCCATCAAGTTAGCGAGAGATGGAAACATCTCCAAGAAAACTCGAAGCCCGCAGTGCCCAGGAGGATGTTTAACAGCATGTAGTAGGTTGTCTTTCTCTGACCCTTTGAGGATGAGGATGGGTGAGGGACCCTTGGGCTGGTGAGCTCAGTAGCAGTGACTCTGATCTACCAAAGATTCTGTGGGCAGTCAGGCGCCTGGGCCAGGGCCAGGCCTCCCACTCCCAGGCCAGTGAGCCCACCATGTGTCCTCTGCCACACACCATCCCTCCCCTTCTGACAGCAGGTCCCAGTTTTGTGTGGCCCCTCATTTTCTATGAGCAGTGAGAGAAGTCTGAAAGAGCTTGGCCCGGATGGCAGCTCTGATAACTGACATACACATAGTAGGCCTTCAGCAGTTGAATAAGGACTTTAGAAGAGTTTTATATACATAGTCCTCACAATGGCCCTACACAATAGGGGCCCTCAACATCTCCCCTTTACAGATGAGCAAAATTAGGCAGAGAATGTATTTGCCCTTGGTCACATGACTAGTGAATAACTGAATAGGTTGTTTGTCTTTACAGTCTGTGTGTTTAACCACTAGACCAAATGGCCTAAGATCCTAGCGAGCGCACCAACACCTCTAACAGAAACGTATACTTAGGATCTCTGCCCTCTGCCCCAAGTTCAGTGATAAAGTCAGAACCAGTACCATTTGTGTATGACTTGGTGGTCTTCCTACCTCCTCTTTCCATTTTCAGTGCACTGTAACTTCTCTTACAGGCAGAGTCCTACCTCTCCTCCCCTATGGGAGGATGAAGGTGTCAGGACCAAGGCAACTCCAGGTCTCGAAGGGCTGTACCCCACTGCCGCTCTCTCCTCTGGTGAGGTGGTCAGGACCCACCCCAATTCCCAGCTTCTCCCTCCTTGTAGCCTGGTTGGCAGAGGCACTCTATTGCCCTAAGGGGAAGGACAGGACCAGCCTCAAGATGTTGACGGATTTCACCTGTAATGCAAGGGGAAGTCTCTTTGAATCTCTGCCCCAGGGCTCTCCAACTCCCTGCAAACCTGTCCCAAGGGGCCTGGACTGTGCTCTCTCACCGTGATGGCTAATCACTGTGGCTGCCCACCCCCTCACACAGAGGTTGTCCAGCAAGTATCTGTGAACTTGAAGGGCTAATACCACAGATCAGAAAAAGTACGCCCATGGAAAAATGGAAAAAAAAAAAAAAAAAAAAAAACAACCAAAAAAAAAAAAAAAAAAAACAAAAACCAAAACCCCACATGCTGTGAAAAGTTCTAAGCAATTCCCTTACAAACAACTTTGTAAACTTGAAAAAAAAAATTTTTTTTTAAAGATTTTATTTATTTATTTGACAGAGATAGAGACAGCCAGCGAGAGAGGGAACACAAGCAGGGGGAGTGGGAGAGGAAGAAGCAGGCCCATAGCAGAGGAGCCTGATGTGGGGCTTGATCCCACAACGCCAGGATCACGCCCTGAGCCGAAGGCAGACACTTAACCGCTGTGCCACCCAGGCGCCCCAAAAATTTTTGTTTTTTAAACTTTATTATTTTTTAAAATTCAAGTATAATTAACATAGTGTTATATTCGTTTTAGGTGTAAAATGATTCAACAATTTGTTACTCAGTACTCCTCACAGTAAGTGTACTCTTAATCCCCTTCACCTATTTCACACACACCTCCCTCAACCCAAAATCATCATTTTAAATGGCAGAACACTAAGGACCTTTAAGAGATCAGTCCTTTTTATTCAATTTTTTCATAACCTTGGAATGAACTGAAGGTGGAGGGAGGAGTACATTTTAAGGGGCCAGAATTACATCAGAATTGCATTCTAGGGTCATTGCTCCCAGACATGCACTTTCTGCTTCAGACATGACCTTGGGACCCAGAGCTTTGTAAGTTACTCATGGAACTCCATTAGATGTTCTAGATAGGTCAGAGAATACTCATGTGCAGTTTAAGCCTCCACAGATGTCCCAGACAGAGCTATGATTTACAGCATCTTCGCTTCTGCTATTCAGTGCCCTGCTACTAGAGACGGCAAAAAGGTGGGGAGGGCTCCAGAACATTCTAAGCCTGGTAAGTATTTGTGGTTGAAATTCTTCAATCTCACTACAACCCTGACAAGAAAGCACGACTTTAATCTCCCGGCATGATTAGTTTTGATCTTAAGCTGCACAATAGAATAAATACCCGAAATGTGCAAAGCAAATCTTATTAACGTCGAAACCACATTATATACCCTGTAGGAGACTAGAAATCAATTTTTACATCAAAAGAATAGGAAAACTTTTGGGAAGCAGAGAACGTCCCCTTACAGCCTACCCTACATCCTAAAACAGGCATTTTTACATTAAGAGCAAACCGGAAATTAGCATTCTGTGCCTACTGAGTGCTGGTCACATTCGCGTACGTTAACTCATTTAAGTCCTGCCACAAAGTAGGTACGGACTGTTAACATTTTACATTCCTGACAATGCAGTCCGAGAGATCTGGAATTTGCTCAAGGTGACACACTGCAGCAAGTAGGAGTCAGGATTTGAATCCGAAGCAGTGTCCTCCCCCTCAACCCCCGCGCCCCAGCCACGACGCAGAAAACACAGGTCTGCAGGAAATTAATGACCCACAGCCTTCCCGAGGCTCTGCGCCATAAACGGGGAGACAACCTGGTTCTCGTGACTCTTCAGTCTTTCTGTTTTCACCGAAAAGCATGACTGCGGGAGCAAAGCGACCACGTGAGCCTTCTCCCTCCCCCGCGAGGGCCAGTGCCTGTCTGGCCAAGGGCAAGTCACAGGTGCGACAACGTGCCAGGACTGGATCCGGAGCCCGAGGGCTCGAGCTCCCCCGCAGCGTCACTGGACTGACGGGAGGGGAACTTGGCCAGGTGTGGCCTGTGGACGCGGCAGGTCACTAGTGCGTTCAAAGGAAGGCTGGAGAAGCGGTCAGCACTGTGAAACGGGGCCCGTGAGATGGGGTGACTAGGAATGACCTTGGTCGCGGCCTCTATAACTCCGCATGACGACCTCCGGCGGCAGCGCTAGGGTCCCCCACAGCCTCCAACAAATAACTAACTGGTGCGGCGAGACTCCACACAGACGCCAGGGCGAGGCTGCAGAGAGGGGGCTGGCCCTCCCCACGTGGACAAGCTCCCCGCTGGGGGCGTGGCCGCCGGCGCGGGTCCGGCCAATGAGCGCCGCCGTCGGGCTCACCCGGTTGGGCACGCCGGCCGGTGGGGGCTGCGCCATCCCGGGGGCGGGGCTCCGGAGCCGGGGCGAGGCGCGGCGGGTCACGCGGGTCGCGGCGCCGGGCTATAAGTAGCGGCCGGCGGCGTGTGCCGCCAGAGTGATGGCTGCCGGCGCGCGCTGCGTGCTTGCTCTTCTCGGCCGCTGAGGCGCCAGCGGGTGCTTCCAGGGTGGGTCGCCAAGCCCCGCCGAATCATTCCCGGAGCCTTCGCCCCGGGCTGTCTCCTTGTCGACCACAGGTGCGTGCGTCCGTGGCTCCAGCCAACCGCTGCAGCCTGCACCTCTCGTCTCCCTCTCGGCCCTTCGTTTTCTCTGGTGAGTGGTGGCGCCACCTTGGATAAGGCTTTCTTCTCCCCGGGGCCAGGTGCCGACGCCGTGGCGGGGGAGGCGGCCGGGTGGGCCGGTGCGGGCTGTGCGGTGAGATTCTGGCTTCGTTTCTATTCGTCTCCCTCCCCCACCCCGCCCGCCCGCGGGCCTTTTTGGCGGTCCCCGGGCGGCGCGCGCGGGAACGGCCCTTTTCCGGTTTTCGTGGGGAGGGCGCGCGCGGGCTGGCGGAGGCGGCGGTGGGGAGGCTGGCGCGCGCCGGCCGAGGAGGTCTCCGGCGCCACGTGCCCACCGCCTCGCTAGCCCTGCTCGGGGCCGGGGACGGTGGGCTGCGGGCGGAGGACAAGGCCGGGCTCCCCAGCGGCGTGGGCCAGCGCGGGGTGCCGCACGGGCCCCCCAAGGGCGCGCTGCTATTGTTATTTTCTTTCCCCTCCCTCCCCCCCCCCAGGATGAACTTGCGTCCTTTCTCTTCTCCGCCATGGAATTCTCCTTGCTTTTAGCCCTCCAGAGCCAAAGAAACCCCAGACAACAGATGCCCATACGCAGCGTATAGCAGTAACTCCCCAGCTCGGTTTCTGTGCCGTAGTTTACAGTATTTAATTTTATATAATATATATTATTTATTATAGCATTTTTGATACCTCATATTCTGTTTACACATCTTGAAAGCCGCTCAGTAATTCTCTTATAATTAAAAAAAAACCACTAGTCTAGAGAATGGCATCTACCGTGACAACGCTGACTACCAGTACTATTGCTGCTACTGCTGCTTCTGGTCCATTGGTGGACTACCTATGGATGCTGATCCTGGGCTTCGTTATTGCATTTGTCTTGGCATTCTCCGTGGGAGCCAATGATGTAGCAAATTCGTTTGGTACAGCTGTGGGCTCAGGTGTAGTGACCCTCAAGCAAGCTTGCATCCTAGCTAGTATCTTTGAAACCGTGGGCTCCGTCCTACTTGGGGCCAAAGTGAGCGAAACAATCAGGAAGGGCTTGATCGATGTGGAGATGTACAACTCAACCCAACAGCTGTTGATGGCCGGCTCCGTCAGTGCGATGTTTGGTAAGTTCTTTTTTTATGTGTGCCCCTTAGTGGCGGGTGAGCAAATGGGTAGTTCCGTTCCTGTGCTTTCCCTTTCAGATTTTCTTCAGAAAGCAGTGCATTCCTAAGAATTTTGCCATTTAATAAAACTTGCCTGTGTTTCAGGTTCTGCTGTGTGGCAACTAGTGGCTTCGTTTTTGAAGCTTCCCATTTCTGGAACCCATTGTATTGTTGGTGCAACCATTGGTTTCTCCCTTGTGGCAAAGGGGCAGGAGGGTGTCAAGTGGTCTGAACTGATAAAAATTGGTATGTTTAATTCTAAATGGTTTTTTAATTTTTATTCTTGTCGTGTGCTACCATGGCATTATACGAAATACATGGTGTAAAACAAAAAGTTTTGAAGATAGAATATTAAAATTTATTTTTTTTATTTTTTATTTTTTTAAATATTTTATTTATTTATTCGACAGAGATAGAGACAGCCAGCGAGAGAGGGAACACAAGCAGGGGGAGTGGGAGAGGAAGAAGCAGGCTCATAGTGGAAGAGCCTGATGTGGGGCTCGATCCCAGAACGCCGGGATCACGCCCTGAACCGAAGGCAGACGCTTAACCGCTGTGCCACCCAGGCGCCCCAGAATATTAAAATTTAAAGTGTTTTTTTGGTTTCTGATTATCATTTGTTGACTTTCTTTTTTCTTTTTTTTATTGTGTTCTGTTCCAGTGATGTCTTGGTTCATCTCTCCACTGCTTTCTGGCATTATGTCTGGAATTTTATTCTTCCTTGTTCGTGCATTCATCCTCCGTAAGGTAATCTTTCTCTCCCCTCTCTTATGACCTTTGATGGGTCATACTCAGTGGTATTCAGACTGCCAGCATTCTTCCAGATGTGGTTGGTGTGGCCTTAGAAAGTTAAAAAATTCATGTTTGATCTATTTCTTGTATGTTGCTGAGTTCTCTGAAGGAAACAAGTTTTCAATAACTAAGAATGCATTCAGGAAGGAAAAATTGAGTACTGTGATGTGCCAAGAAATAGGTGAGGCTGGGAATGAAAAAATAAGGAAATTTATTCAGGGTGGCTTTGTTACAGGTGCTTGCAGATTACTGCTTTACCTAAACCATCATATGCAGACCAATTTGACTTACAAGTTTGGGGTTCAATAAATCACAATGTCTCTTGTGGCTTTTTTTTTAGCTGATAGTTAAATTGAGTAGTTTGGGTCTCCACGTACTTAACTTCCATAGTGTTGATTATCATAACCAGTTTATAAGCTTCTAGTGGGGACTCTATCTCTCACATGACTTGACTCTAATTTCTTAGACTAGGTAAAAAGAGCCAGTAAAGGTAGTTTTTGTTTTGTTTTGTTTTTCTTGGCCAAAAAAGAAGTTTCCAGACAGTCACTTAATTTCCTCTCCCATTTGAAAATCCCTTTTGAGTGACCCAATAGCATTTCTTTTATCAAGAAGCCTGATGCTGGCTCCAAAATAAATGTAGACGACAAGGGATGTTGTCATTGGACTGAGTTACTTACTGAATAAGAATAAATGCATTTTTCTCAGGAAACAAAGTTGTCCTTTTTCTAAGGTGAGTGGCTCTTAACGGTCCATTGTAAGTTCTTAAAAATGCTCCTAAATGGTAGAAATCTGAGTGAAAGGAGATAGGTAGCTTAATCCCAAAGGGTAAGAATATCTTCAGACCCACTTATTTGGTCTAGTTGTAAGCTTCCGTAGGGAAGGATTTGTACTTCTGTAGAAATACCATGATTCATTAATGACTTTTCCTGTGGCCTTAGTCTGGCAGAATATAGCAGTTGTAAAGACTTGGAAAATTTGAAACATCTATATGTTGGTTATAATTTGAGAGTAAATAGTTAATTGTTACTACTAATGGCCTTGAAGTTTGGTATTGTTTTATTTAGCAAACAGAATGATGAGCACCTCCCCTCCAAATCCCCAGAACTGCCGTAGCATATGATAACATGATGCTTAGATTTGAGGTGTACCGGTAGTTACAGATCAGATTTTTCAGTCTTATTAGAACCATATAGCTTCCTCCAACTAGAGAACCAGGAGAATTAATAGGATCCCCCTGTTAGGGATTCCTGCTTTATAAAAGTTTACATTGGGTCTTAGTTGATATATTGGGAACCAGATTGTTCCGATTCTGGAGAGGCTTTGTGTGTCTCAAGACAAAACAAACTTTTCTTCTTTCTTGGAGGGTGAATGGTGTTGGTTTGAGGTGTGAAGAGGGATTTTTAGTGCCCAGACTCTCTGATTTGAGAAATGCATGGCAGGTACTTTTTACCCACAGTTGAGAGCTTAAGTTAAATATATTAACTTCTTAACTATATATTCTTTATGTGGGAATGAGGATGGACATGATCAAGAATGATTGGAATAGTGTTTAAAACAATACTGACTGACTTTGGGGACCTTCTTGACCTCCAAACCCCCCTTTCCTCCCCATGGCCCACATATATATATCCCTTGTGTCCAATCTATCAATGAGTCTTTTTTTTTTTTTAAAGGTTTTATTTATATATTTGAGAGAGACAGAGAGCACGAGCGGATACAGGGGCAGAGGAAAAGGGAGAAGCAGGCTCCCCACTGAGCAGGGAGCCCGATGTGGGGCTTGATCCCAGGACCCTGAGGTCATGACCCGAGCCAAAGGCAGACGCCCAACCGACTGAGCCATCCAGGCGCCCCATATCAATGAGTCTTTCGGTGATGAATATGAATAGTTCTGGTTACATTAGGTTTTAAATATCAAGAAAACATCCTTATGCTGGTAATCTTTGGGGGTCCTGGCTATTAAAGTCTGAATATTTGACCATTAGGATGTTTTCCAATTTAAGATTCTGTTTTGGAAATTAACATTAAAATTGCTTTTTAAAAATTTTGTTTTCTCAATGTCTGTTTCAAGGGTATTGGGTAGTCTAGTAGGAAAAACCAGAATGAAGGTGGGGTACGTCCCCTTAAGGACTGGGGGCAATAAACGAGGAATAGGGGTAAAGGGAAAGTTTTCCTGTTGAGTATTTAAATGCTAGTCAGAGAAAACGGGTCATTCAGCATTCTCCCTCTTGTTAGGAATCACATTAAATCTAGGACATCTTTTCAAACTCAGAGGAGCCTTTTTCTTTAGACAAAGGCTTATAGGAGCATCCAGTATGTAAACAGTGGACTGTTCTGGTTAAAGATGGGGAATTATGAAGACCCCCCCCCTTCACATCTTACATAACTGGATGGTGAGATATTTACATTATTTCCAGGTAAAGATGGTAAAGATTCAAGTGTGTGTTAGATGGGTCATACAGTAATAAAAATTTTATGAAGTTGTTAGACTTGGTTACCTCTTGTGAGTGACCAAGAGGAGTCTGGAGGGAGTAAAAGGGAGAACATGGTTTATGCTTTATTCCCATTCCCTACCCCCCCCCCCCCGGCCGATTTACAAACTATGAGCCTGTATTTCATTTCATTCCATTCCTTTTCTTTTCTCTTCTCTTCTTTTTTTTTTTTTTTTTTTAAGATTTTGTTTGAGAGAGTGCCCGTCAGCTGGGGGGGAGTGAGAGGCAGACTCCCCGCTGAGCAGGGAGGCCTACATAGGGCTTGATCCCAGGACCCTGAGATCATGACCTGAGCTGAAGGCAGATGCTTAACTGACTAAGCCACCCTGGCATCCCATTTTTTATTTCATTTTTTTAAAAAGATTTTATTTTTAAGTAATCTCTATGCCCAATGTGGGGCTCGAATTCACAACTGACATCAAGAGTCATTTGCTCCACTGATTGAGCCAGCCATGCACCCCTAGTCAGAAGCTTTATTTTATTTTTTAAAAAGATTATTTATTCATTTATTTGACAGAGAGACAGCCAGTGAGAGAGGAAACACAAGCAGGGTGAGTGGGAGAGTAAGAAGCAGGCTCCCAGCGGAGCAGGGAGCCTGATGTGGGGCTCTATCCCAGGACCCTGGGACCACGCCCTGAGCTGAAGGCAGACGCTTAACGACTGAGCCACCCAGGTGCCCCTAGTCAGAAGCTTTAGAATCACTTTGGGTCTTTCTCTTCTTTCTCAAGATTTTCTTTTGGATTGTGATCAAGACAGCATTAAACTTTGAGGGTAATATCTTCAAAGTTTAGTCTTCTCCATATATTCAAATCTGTGTTCTCTTTGACTTCAGTGTTTTCCTGTAGAATTAATACACATTTGTTGTAAGTGCAACTCTTATTTCCAGTCACACTGGCCTTGCAGTTCCTTAAACATTTGGAGTTTTTGCCTCAGGGCTTTTACACTTGCTGATATCTCTGTCTGGAATAACCCTCCCCTCAACATGCCTTGCTTTTTTTCTGCACCCTTAGGTATGTACGTGGCTTGTCGACTTACCACGTTTGTCTTTTGTTCCACTGATACTCCCCAATGTGCCCCTCCTTCCATCGCTGCCCCTTATACCCTTCTTTATTTTCTTCATAGTATTTATTGCTACTTTTTTCTGTACTAGAATGTAAATGTCAGTTCTCTGAGGGCAGGGACTTTTTCTCATTCATTCCCATATTTTAGTGCCCAGAATAGTGTTTAGCGCAGTCTGTTGAATGAGGAAGTGACTTTAGTGTACCATTGATTTTTATCTTAGCCCTTTGGTAAATCGTTAATAGTGGCATATTTATTGATATCTAGAAAAGATGGTTGTTGCAGGTAAATTCTGCATGTTTTGATTTTAAGAAATCTTTGCAGGCATGGTGAGAAATGTCCTAACATCTCATAGTCTATTTCTTGACATCTTTTACAAATGTATAGTACATCTCAGATGTATGCTCAGATTTCCATCTGGACATCAGGTACTTTAGAACACTGGGTGATGAAACTGATTATTTGGGACATTACCGGTCACTGGTGTAGGTAGCCTTGTTAGAAATAGCATCCCCCCCACCCCCCCCCCAGTAATAAAAAACCAAACACAAACTTAAATTCAGGTAGATGTAAAAGATGAGATCAGCCTTGGTAGGGAGACTTCCAGGCACAAGGCCAACTGGGCTTTTCCTGTTACTATGGAGACCATTAACCGGCACTGTAATTCCTGAACCTGCCCTTTTACAAGGTTCTATGGAAATGAATTAACTTTAACACCTTTTAAGGTATTGATCTTAATGATCTTTTACAGGCAGATCCAGTTCCTAATGGTTTGCGAGCTTTGCCAGTTTTCTATGCCTGCACAGTTGGAATAAACCTTTTTTCCATCATGTATACTGGAGCACCTTGTAAGTACATATCAAAATATTTAAATGTGAATTTAAAGTTGTTTATAAAACTTGCATTAAATGCCCAATTTACCCCTTTTTGCTTTACAGGGCTGAAATCTCCTAGAAGGTGGCTGGCCTGCGCCCATTTCAGAAGGCTGCAGGCTAGTGTATGCTGAGTTAACCTAGATAGTTTTTCAACCAAAGAGACCTGCTCAGATTCTAAATCACTACAGACCTTTACTCTTTAGTCTTCACAGGATCCACCGATAATATGACCTTCTCCTTCCCTTTCTCCTATCTATGCTAAAAATACTGGAAGTGATATTGACCTCAACTACTGACTACTGAAGAGTAATTAGTTATATTTGGTCTTCAATAATCAGTCATTTAGGACTGGTTTGCTGGATATTCTCATTTTTCTCTCCCAAATGGAGCTACCTTTGTTTTTAAGCACTAAATTTACTTCCCTGAATCTGCTTGAATGAGAAGAGTTGGGATGTTTAACAACTGGCCTAAGTGCACTTGGAAGAAGAATTCATGCAGCTAAGAGGAAAAATAATTTGTGAGGATATAAAGATTGAAATGATTGCTTTTATTTTGAGACTAAGGCAAAGCATGGATTAAATTATGATACGTGTTTAATTTAGCAACTGAAAAAGATCAATCACTTGTAACTTAAAGGACAGTACATGCTTTGATCAGTTCAGTTTTGCTAGTATCTAGGGTCATTTGACTTGATGGTCAACTCAGTGGCTCTTGAGCTTTTGACTGTGATCCACTGGAAAAAATACATTGTACATTGCTGCCCAAGACTCCCATGTAGAGAGAGAGGAAGGAAAACCAGAATAGTATTTTGAAGCTACTTATGTTACTATGTGCTGTGCACTCATTTTCAGATAATTCTCTAGCTTTTTTTAATGCTCATTGGGGCCCACTAAATTGATTACTTTTCTGACTAATGGACTGTAACTTGCTTCTTAAACTTCACTGAAGTAATAAGTCACTGACCAAAAATGGAATTAGCTAAGTATTTTTAACCTTGTCTTTATTCCTGGAATAATTAGGAAAGAGAATGGACAACTTTATGAGAATATTGATCTTACTTAGGGGATCATAGACTCCTTACCAAATGGTACAGGCAAAGAAAAGCTTGCATGCTACATTTTTGTTCTGTTTTAAATTGAGTTTTTTCTTTGTGCTAAACCAAAGTGTCCCATGAGGCTCTAAGCACTGATGTTTTATCTGGTAGCAGTAAAGCTCATAGTTCAGTGAAATTAGAAACTTAAACTTTCATTTTTGAAAAAGGAACTTGGGATAGTTTTGTTCTGTTCTTTGTGGATCATTTATAAGAAAAATTTCCCCTTCTCGTTTCCCCTTTTTGACTTGGAACACAGGCAAATTTAAATTGTGATAGTGATTCATTAAATTTCATGTATATTTGAGTTTGTGTGACTAAATACATGGTTAGAATTGATAGGAATTAAAATGGAAAGATTTATAGTCACTATAGAACTTTAGTTTTGAAGGGACTACAATTTATATCTTATTTTTAAATATTAATCATTGGGGGGCAATAGATTTTCCATTTTATAAGTACTTTAATTCCTAATCAGAATAAAGCAAAAGAACTGCAGGTAGTTGCGCTATTCTTGGATGAATTATAGAGCATTATAACATCTTTTAGTCTTAAATAGAATTCTGTAGTGCTTTGCTTCCGTCATTAGTCTAGGCTAGTGGCTTGGAGCCTGTTGGCACTTAAGTGATAAGCAGATGAGGACTGATATTAATGATCCCAAAGCCAGGTGAAAAGTAGGCAAGTCTCTAAGATACGGCTTGTTAATGAAATTACCACTAAACTGTTTTCTTCTTGTGAAAGATAGCCCTTTGAACTATTCTTATCTTTTGATAGATAATATTCTGATTTTCTATATCTTAGTTTGATAATGTCTCCTAAGAGATAATCTTGTTAAAGGATTTTACTGGAGGGTAATACAAGGGATTTGATAACTTCCACAGAGAATTCTGTCAGAATGACAAATATGACTCTTGGGGCCCCTTTCTTTTTTAACATCAAAATCTGTATGTGCAAACATAATGTGTGGCAGCTACCATCTGGAGTCTGGGGAGTGGAGCGCTTCCATTTTTTTCGTAGCTAGTTGCAGATCCTCAGATTATAGTGATCCTTATTACCTTCTAAGTAAGAAAGGAAAAAAGCTAGTTTTTGAAGGAGTTTGGGAGACTTGAATCTAATCTAGCAGGTGTGGAGAGTGGGCCAGAGGTGAAGGTGTGGGTTTCAGATGACCATGGGATTTTTCTCCCCTCCTGAATTTGTGTAGTCATGAGCACAATAAAAACCCTGTGGACCTGAGGCTGGCAGCAGTTATAAAGGGTGATGGGCTGGCTTGGGGAACCCCAGAGTCCCCAGAGGAGGGTTTACACATTGTTGCAGGGGGCTGTTGCCCTGGGGTTTTCAAGATGCACCATTTTATCTCCTAGTGCTGGGCTTTGACAAACTTCCTCTGTGGGGCACCATCCTCATCTCGGTGGGATGTGCAGTTTTCTGTGCCCTTATCGTCTGGTTCTTTGTATGTCCCAGGATGAAGAGAAAAATCGAACGTAAGTAACAAATTGTAGCAGAACATTTTAACTAGCAATGTGCTTGTTTCTTGTGTGATCACTTAATAAAAGTCCGCTATTTGGATAAATTGGCAAAGTCAAAAATTTAAATGAGATTTCAGGAGATGGGTTTATTGTCCAAACTATGGTTTTATTGACTTGAAATGACCTGAGGCCTACTCATAAGGAATAATTGACATATGTTGGGGACAAACTGGTCATTTAATCTACCTTGACATCAGTTGCTGGTGACAGAAATACACAGAGAAGTAGCTTAACATTACTTGGGAACTGTGAGGTTATCTTAATGTGTAATAAGGGGTAGGTACAAAATATTTTCAAGGAGAGAGAACTTTCTCCTTAACTACGTATATGTGTAACTTCAGATTTAGACCGGCAAAGCTAAGTCACATATTTATATCTAACTTTAGATTTGGTTAATTCTCAGAATTGTCGCACAAATTCTAGAGGTAGATATTTTCCAGTGTTAATGTGAAGGAATCATTTAGACCATTACTACATACGGTAGTGGAGTGTCATTAAATATGGAGTAAATTTTGTTAGTGTCAGTCTCATTTAAATCTTGTATTCGTTCCCTTACTGGCTGAGATCTGTTAAAGTAATCTTTTTCTGCCCTTTTCATCTGCAAATGCTTGGTTAGTGATTTCATTTGCCACTGGGAAGTGGAGGGATGCACACACTGCAGGGCCACTAGGAAGAGAGCTGCGTCATGCAACTGCGCTGAGGCGCCTCTGAGAGGCTCTGGTCTGTGCTAGTCTGCTTGTGCCGTGCACACAGTCGGAATAAGGCTTGCATGACTTCCTGACCTCATTTTTCCCCCAGTCTGGGAGAAGAGAAGACAAGTCTTGCTAACGTTTTATAGTCTATAGCGTGGTTGTGCTGCCTGAATGAACGTGTAAACGTACTGGGCATTGGTAGACTGGGCGGAAGATATTCCTGCCTAGTCATGGCATTTAGAACCATAAGGCGGAACATTAAAGCGCATGTCTGTTTTACAGAGATGGGAATTCAAGTTGTCATCTTTAGTTGCCTGTATTGAGCTGTGTTCCTTTGCTTGAACTTCTGGACTGAAATTTGGGGGCATTCCTTTTTTAAAAAGAACATGAATTAGGGGCGCCTGGGTAGCGCAGTCGTTAAGGCGTCTGCCTTTGGCTCAGGGCGTGATCCCGGCGTTCCGGGATCGAGTCCCACATCGGGCTCCTCCGCTGGGAGCCTGCTTCTTCCTCTCTCACTCCCCTGCTGTGTTCCCGCTCTCGCTGGCTGTCTCTCTGTCACATAAATAAATAAAATCTTAAAAAAAAAAAAAGAACATGAATTAGATGCATTGTAAATTTTCAATCTGTCCACCTCATGCTTGAGGTACCTTTTACCTCAGAATGGGTCAGCACGGAGCTAGGAATAGTTCTTATTCTTGTAAAATCAGAACCTTTGTTTTATGAAGGAGAAGAATACACAACAGAGCCCATAAAGCCTTAAACATTTTACTGTCTCGCCCTTTACTGAAAAAGTTTGTGGCGTCTGAAACATTGCTGATTTCTTCCCAAAGGAAAGATATGGCAAGTGAAGCAGACAGGGAAAAATCATCCTGAACTTTCACTGAAATATATTACTTTGAGATGGATTTTTTTGAGGTGGGGGAGAGGGAAGATGTGGAACGAGTTAGTTTGGTCAAAACCAAACCAAAAAAAACCCCTTTTTTCTAGGAGAAATAAAGTCTAGTCCTTCTGAAAGCCCTTTAATGGAAAAAAAGAATAGCTTGAAAGAAGATCACGAAGAAACAAAGTTGTCTCTCAGTGATATTGAAACCAGGAATCCTGTTTCTGAGGTAGGATCTGCCACTGTGCCCCTCCGAGCTGTGGTGGAGGAGAGAACAGTCTCATTCAAACTTGGAGACTTAGAGGAAGCTCCAGAGCGCGAGAGGCTTCCCAGCGTGGATCTGAAAGAGGAAACCAGCATAGACAGCACCATGAATGGTGAGTGGAGTTTTTTCAGTGGGCAAAATAAGAGTTTTACTTTGTTACCTGTGTTGGGGAGGAGGCTCACTCTTTGGACCTGATGCTGTTTTTAATGTTACTGTTTTGGTCTTGGCCAGGGGCGGTACAGTTGCCTAATGGGAACCTTGTTCAGTTCAATCAAGCCGTCAGTAACCAGATAAACTCCAGTGGGCACTATCAGTATCACACCGTGCATAAAGATTCTGGCTTATACAAAGAGCTGCTCCATAAATTACATCTTGCCAAGGTGGGCGACTGCATGGGAGACTCTGGCGACAAACCCTTGAGGCGCAATAATAGCTATACTTCCTACACGATGGCAATCTGTGGCATGCCCCTGGATTCATTCCGTGCCAAAGAAGGTGAACAGAAAGGTGAAGAAATGGAGAAGCTGACATGGCCTAATGCAGACAGCAAGAAGCGAATTCGAATGGACAGTTACACCAGTTACTGCAATGCTGTGTCTGACATGCACTCGGCATCCGAGATGGACATGAGTGTCAAGGCAGAGATGGGTCTGGGTGACAGAAAAGGAAGTAGCGGCTCTCTAGAAGAATGGTATGACCAGGATAAACCAGAGGTGTCTCTCCTCTTCCAGTTCCTGCAGATCCTTACAGCCTGCTTTGGGTCATTCGCCCATGGTGGAAATGACGTCAGGTCAGTTGACTTGGAATCTCAGCATCACGCTTTCTGTTTTTGTATCACCTTATCCCTTTTATAAGGCTATGCTTGTGGCTTTGGTGCCATACCCCCCGTGGGACACGAATAAGCTGGAGAGGATGAGGTAATAGCAGTTATTGACTTAATAGGCAATAAAATTTTTCTTAGAGGGGTGCCTGACTGGCTCACAGTAGAGCATGCAACTCTTGATCTCAGTTGTAAGTTCGAGCCCCGAGTTGGGTGTAGAGATTACTTAAAATCTTAAAAAAAATTTTTTTTTTGTTTTTCCTTTAGAGATAGATTACAAAGAATGTTTAAAAAAATTTTTTTTTTCTCTCGAGAAAGTACAAAGAATGTTTCCGTAGATGATAAACACAGATATTCTTCATGGAGAGGTCTTGTCTATCAAGATAGGATCCAGTTCTGTGATAGTAAATTCTGTGAATACTGAGATGGAAAGCTTAAAAATCAATGCCCTAGGGAATGCATTTGGAGGTTGTCGGCCTTAGTTCTGTGGTTCGTAAACAGGTCATTGGAACCTGAGTTGTTCTAGGCTACCTGTTGGAAGATAGGCCACCAAATGCATGGGATTCTTCTCTTAGAATAGCTTTCATTTTCTTCTATGTATGTTGGGGTTCCATTTATTTCTGTTGAAAGGATTGCTAAATGAGCTTGACAGCTTTGTTTTAAATTATCTAGTAGGTCATTTAGCAAATGATCTTGCCAAGTTCTAGTTCTGCCTGAAAAATCATCTTTGTCCTCTTTTTTCTTTCAGCAATGCCATCGGACCTCTTGTTGCCTTGTATCTGGTTTATGACACAGGAGATGTTTCTTCAAAAGTAGCAACACCAATATGGCTTCTGCTCTACGGTGGAGTTGGTATTTGTATTGGTCTGTGGGTTTGGGGAAGGAGAGTTATCCAGACCATGGGGAAAGATCTCACACCAATCACACCTTCTAGGTAAGTTGGCAAAGCAAGTCTTAGGCTAATGCTCATTTTCTTAGGACACATAATACTGTGTAGTGTTACCACAAAAATTTTCAGCTAATATACCCCGAGCTTGTATAAGTTCCTGACGTTACTCTCATTGTTGTGAACTTTTTCAATTTTACATGTTGTCTGGCCCTTAAACATAATTTTGGTCAAATATTCATCTCCAGTGGTCTCTTAATAATACAACTTTTCTGAGAAAGGTGTGTGTGTTTGTGGAGCGAATAGCTCTGTATACTTGTCCTTTGTTTGTTTTTACTTGATAGCTAAGACTGATGTTTATTAAATTCTTCAAAATAGAAGTGTAAACTTTATTAATGGGCTTCTAGAAACCCTTAAAACCCCAAAATGTTAGAGAAGATGGAAGAGGGCCTGATTTAAAGTAGATTTCAGGGGTGCCTGGGTGGCTCAGATGGTTAAGCGTCTGCCTTCTGCTCAGGTCATGATCCAGCCCCACATCGGGCTCCCGGCTCAGTGGGGAGTCTGCTTCTCCCTCTCCCACTTCCTCTTCCCACCCCTCCACTTGTGCTTTCTCTCTCTCAAATGAGTAATGAATAAATGAAATCTTAAAAAAAACAGATTTCAGGAGCTATAGCCAATTAAAGATGTTAGTGAAGGTTTTGTCACTGAATAGAGCACAGTAAGATTGTGTTAACTTTGGAGTAATGTTAGCTTATAAAAAAATGAGCTTCCATTCTTGACAAGTAATGTTCTTATGTCTACAGTGGCTTCAGTATTGAACTGGCATCTGCCCTCACGGTGGTAATTGCATCAAATATTGGTCTTCCCATCAGTACAACACATTGTAAAGTAAGTGTAATGTATAAGTACTGTGTCTATTGAATGATTCTAGTAATATGGAGAGGTTTGTTTGTTTTTAAGTGTGATACTGTGTTTTAGAAAGTTTTATGCAGTTGGGAGTCTTGAAGAGTTCACAGATTTAGGACAAATAACTGCAATAATGTGAAGGCTTACGGTTTACAATTCCTTGGGTCTAGTACTCTTAAGCCAATAATGTATGTTCTCACCAAATGATGGCAAAGGTCCTTTTACATATAGTTAGCCCGTCTGTGAGGCATGTTGGGCTGTTGAAGGGCAATGTTATTTATAGAAGGTACATATTCATAGCCTCAGAATTGAAGTACTGAGAATCTCACTGAATTCTGAAGTTGTCTGATGGCTATGTAATAACTATAGAAAAAGGAAGAAACTGGCTCCCTTAAGGCGATTTAAGTTGGTTCATCATGGAGCCTGTGAGTCATCCTTTTTCTTCTAGGTATCTCCAGGTGATTGGCTGTGATGTCTAATATCTGTCCTCCTCTAAAATGATGTTTGGAAAACCTGAAACTTAATGTATTAAAACAGTTAATTTTTAAAGCAGTTGGTCAGAATGCTAGTAGCTCAGGGGCACCTGGGTGGCTCAGTCGTTACGCGTCTGCCTTTGGCTCAGGGCGTGATCCCGGCGTTATGGGATCGAGCCCTGCATCAGGCTCCTCCACTGGGAGCCTGCTTCTTCCTCTCCCACTCCCCCTGCTTGTGTTCCCTCTCTCTCTGGCTGTGTCTCTCTCTGTCAAATAAATAAATAAAATCTTAAAAAAAAAAAAATGCCAGTAGCTCAGGAGAGAGAAAGGAAGTGTTCTCATTCTTGTATTTTACCCCAATTACCACAGATGTAGTGATTGGACTTTTATATTGCCTTCATCTTCCCACGAGTAATCTGCTTCTTACCCTGTTAGAAACGTTCTTTCATGGAATCAGTCTCATCAGCAATTTGGGGCTCCTTACCTATGTAAGATCATGTGTCTGTTACCAAAATACCATTGGCTTTTATTAACCAGTTTCCTTGATCCTTTGCTCTGCTAGGTGGGCTCTGTTGTATCTGTTGGCTGGCTCCGATCCAAAAAGGCTGTTGACTGGCGACTCTTCCGCAACATATTTATGGCCTGGTTTGTTACCGTCCCCATCTCTGGCGTTATCAGTGCTGCTATTATGGCAGTCTTCAAATATGTCATCCTCAGACCGTGAAGCTGTTTGAGATTAAAATTCGCGTTGATGTTTGGGGCCACCTTACACATTCCTGCTCCTTTGAAGAAGGATCACAGTGTTACAGAAGACCGACAAGAGTCTTTTTAAAGTTTGGGAGCTGTGGGAGGGAAGTGTTACTTGTGCTATAATTGCTTTTGTGCTAAATATGACTTGTCTCAAAATTAGCTATGTAAAATAGCCAGGTTTCCACTGGTTCCTATTGAGGTCCCTTTTCCTTTTGGGCTGTGAATTCCTGTACATAATTCTCTACTTTTTGTATCAGGCTTCAATTCCATTATGTTTTAATGTTGTCTCTGAAGATAACTTGTGATTTTTTTTTTTTTTTTTAAACCATTCAGAGCCATTTGACGCAGTGCTCTGCTTTGGTGGTTTCACCAGCTTCTGCCCTAACGTGCACAGGGACTTAACAACAAGCATAACTGAAGCTTCCCTTGTAGTCTCTTAGAGAAATAGAGCCATTTGTACTCTGCCCTCCTGTCGGTAGTGGCAGGTTCCATTGGCATATGTGGGAACTTCTTATAGGGACGAGGTTCTTTGGACACAGTGAAATTTAAGTTAGTAGTAACTTCTTTGCAAGCAATTTATTGACTGTTATTGCTAAAAAGAAGTAGGAAGAAAAAGCCTTCTGGCAGTCTTGGTTATTTCTTTATGATTTCTGGCAGTGTGGGATGGATGAATGGAGTGGAATATGAACTTTGGGCAAGTTAAATGGGACAGCCTTCCATGTTCATCTGTCTACCTCTTAACTGAATAAAAAAGCCTACAGTTTTTAGAAAATTTTGTTCTCATGGTTTTTGTTCATACTTGTGGCATCTGGGCTTCAAATCAGTTAGCCCTATGCATTCTTAGGAGAGTGTGAGTATCTTAAATGAGAACTAAATTTCCACTTAAATTTCCCCACTCCTCCCTGTTAAGTTTCTTGTGATCCCAGAATATACATGACTTAACTCCATAGGTACAAAGCTGTTTGACATTTTTCCTTGTAATAGCACAGCCTAGACACTTTCACGTTAGCGTGTATAAATGTACTCATTGACAGCCACAAAGTTCCTGTTTGGACTATTTTACCATATCCTTATTTAGAATGTTACTAGCTTTGCTATTATGAAGGATGTTAAGATGGGTGGGGTGTGTATGTGTGTGTGTAGCTCAGCTTATTTAAAAATTCTCAGTGTTGGGTTCTTCAGTCTTGACCCATTACCTCTTTTACCTTTGATCAGAACAGTTAATGAAAAGTACATTGCTTTGCAAACTAGGTTGATGGTTCTTGTCCTGAGAGTTGTGTTTTAGGAAGATGCTTTTGAGAAGCCACACTGTACCACATAAAGCTAAGCTTGCCTGACCTATGCCTGAGAGAGATTAGATCACTGGTTGGGTACGTGCTGTAGACTTGCTTAGTCAGTGTTCACCATTTAAGGTCAGGCACTGTGCTAAGCTTTTTACATACATTTAATCCTCAAGACCTCTTTGAATAGGTCTTCATCCCTCTCTTACGGGTGGTAGAACCGGCCTGGGGAGCTGCGTCTTTCCCAGTATTACATGTTAGCAGAGAACGGTCATCAGTTGTAGCCTTTGGGGCTGGCTGAAAGTAGCCTTTTGATTTTTTTTTTTTAATTTTAAATTTTTATTTATTTTTTATTTGAGGAAGGAGGGAGGGGGCTCTGTACGGTAAAGGAGAACTTAGCATTAATCCCTGAACTGAAGGTTTTGAAGGAGACGCTCCTGAATTTTGGTATTGGTTTCCTTTCCTGATGGTAAATGACCTCACACAAGCCTCGATCCTGTCTTCCCTGTGATTAAATGAATAGTAACCCTCCTCAACATTTTCCCCTTGGCTTGGGAGAAAACAGTTGAGAAAATACTTGAATCAAGGATGTGTTTCTCTTCCTAGAGCGGCTAGGTGTGGGTAAGAGGAACCCGAGGGGCTAAGAAGAGACCAGAGGGAGTTTGTATTTCCATATATAGTAATACCTACCGTGGGCGGGGGATATGTGCTCCGGAGAGCCTTGGTCTATGTTTCTTGGGCATAGAGGTTGCCTTTTTTTAAATAGAAAGGTTTTAAAATCAAGGTTATACGTGTGCATGTTAAGGAGTCATGTGATTCAACAAGGCTTAAAACAAAAATGGGTCTCCCACCACCATTTCTGTCTTTCCTGATGCTGCGACACTCAGTCCCTTTTGGTATTTATCTCAGCGTCGCCGAATGCCATACGTTTGTATAACTACTTGGCCCTTCCAGCTTTTGGCTCTTGACTTCCCATAGTGGTAAGTGATGTGTAGTTTTAGTCATCTTCAACTTTTGCCATACGCAGACCCTATTTCACTTTCACTGTATAACTGGGTCTTAACTTCGCTAAGGTAGTGTAGTATTTATAAGCTGTTACTGAGTTGCTGAGTCTTAATATATTGTAATCACTTTTCTTGTACAACTTTTTGTTTTTCCCTGGAGTAGTCTTTCTAGGTTCTTGTCATTAATCAGTCCAGTACCAGTTGTCTTTTTTTTTCTTTTTAAAGATTTTATTTGGGAGAGAGAAGGGGAGGGAGAAGCACACTCCCCGCTGAGCAGGGAGTCTGACACAGGGCTCTATCCCAGGACTCCAGGATCATGACCTGAGCTGAAGGCAGATGCTTAACTGACTGAGCCACCCAGGTGCCCCTCTGGGAGTTTCTTTTATCTCCTTTGTTAGGCTTCCTGTTTACTGAGGTCCTGTGTTTGTTTTTTTGGTTTATTCCCTTGTTTTCCTTTCCTTTTCCTTTTCCCTTTCCTTTCCTTTCTTTTCTTTTTTCTTTTCTTTCCCTCCCTCCCTTTTCTTTCTTCTTTTTATTTATTTGAGAGAGCACAAGCCAGGTGAGGGGCAGAGGGAGAAGCAGACTCCTCCCCACTGAACAGGGAGCCCAATACGGGGCTTGATCCTGGGACACTGGGATCATGACCTGAGGTGAAGGCAGATGCTTTAACCGATTGAGCAACCCAGGCGCCCCTATTTCCTTGTTTTCATGGACAACACCTTATAGCAATTTCCTGGGAAGAGTGTTGGGGAGGATTTTTGGGGGGACCTTGCACATCTGGACATGGTTTTATTATATGTTCACATTTAGTTGAAAATTTGAGTATAGGATCTAGGTTTGAAATGATTTCTTTTGAATATTGAAGGCATTGCTTTTAGTGCTGCTGTGGAAGAAGTCTGAAACCTATTTTATGTGTACATGACCCATCTTTCTGGAAGCTTGTTAGGAATTTTAGTCCTTAGTGTTGGAAAACTGACAGTGAAGAGTTGGTTTACTTTCTAGTTGACTGAGTACTTCACTGAGTCTAGAAAACAACATTTTTCAATTCTAGCAACTTCCTGAATTAATTTGATACCTTTTTTTTTTTTTTTTTGGAACTTTTTAAGCTACCCAGCTGGTCCTAATTTCTGACTGTTTTGTTTAGTACATTTTTCTGTTTCTCTGACCTTGTCTTTTTTTTTTTGAGAGAGATGCCCTTAACTCTCCTGTCTAATCCTATTAAAATTCCTGTTTCTTTCTGATTTCCAAAACCTTAAAAAAATAGCATCTTATTAATGGATGCAATCAGTATCTCTTCTTTGAGGATAGTAGTGGTAATTAAAATTAAAATGTTTTTCTTCCTGTTTTTCACTCTGGCTTTTCACTCTAGTCTCTAATGCCAGTGGTTTTCCTTAGTGGCCTGGTGATCTCTGTTCATTTCCTATTTATAAGAGTGCAGCACTAAAATGCTGGCGGAAGCTCTGCGTGTGTGGGTGGGGCTGTGGGACCTCTGTCTTGGGCAGCTGCGTTCTTTGTTGTCACAGCAGGGGGAGCTGCTGCTGGCCAGGGATGTTGCTGTGAACACTATGGTACACAGGGCAGCCCCTGACAGCACAGAATTACCCGATCTAAAATGTCAAGTCTGAGGCTGAGAAACCCGGGTTTAGGGTGGTCCGGTTAGACTTTTTCCTTGGGAGAATCCCAGAGAAGAATCAGAAGGGTAAAAGGCCTGACTGCTCAAAGTTCTGGCGCTCAGTGAGGGAAGAGGTCACTATGTACTTTCATCTCCCTGTGTCCAATACAGGCAGTCCTTGCTTTGTGTGGCTCCAGTGTGCATGAAAATCGGTTACTGCAGTTTAGGTAAATAATAGCAGTCCCCCAACAACATGGTTCAGATTTCAGTTGCCCTGGTATATTCACTCTGAGAAACTGCATCAAGTACAAACTCGAATGCTGGCCCTTTAGTCCACAGATCACATTTACAAAAGAACAGACGTCCAGCGCCATCAATGGCTTATCAGATCACTTCCTTCAAAGTCTGCTGGTGACTGCTTGCGGCTCATCTGTTGGTCAGTTTACTCACTGAGGACAGAGCTTTTGATGGTGTTGCCTCTTTCTCTCCTAGTGGGAGAGAGACATTGTAAGCTTTTAGCACTCCTGTTGGGTTATGCCCCAGATTCTCTTGGGCTTTTGAATGAAAATGTGAAAACTTGTGTTTTTACCATCAAACACAACTTCATTGATCAGCCAGTGGACAGGTTTATTTCAGCTTTTAATGGACTTTTGGATGGCTACTAATGCTACGATTGGAGATTTCGCAGTTTCTGTAGCTGAGTTTGGAAGAAATGGGAAGCATCATGGCAGAAAGCAGTAATATGCAGTGTGGCAGAAGCGTACTACACTGCAAATAGCCACGGGATTCAAATCGAACATGAGTTGTATTTGACCATGGGAAGGTTGCTGCTGCTGTTGGAGAGATTCTGGACAGGCAGCTAGGGGAACTTCGTGAAGGTGAGCTTCTTGGTATAAATGAGCAAGTGATGAAAACGGTATGGATGTCCCAGAAGTGATGGTGGCCACAACTTCACAATAAGGAAATTCTTGGAGATACTCCAAAACATTTGATAAAGGCAAAATGTTGGAAGTTGATCCAAAACGTCGAATCCCAATATTTCTAATGTTTTAAATTAGTGGGCTAAATAAATAGTAGTTTTACTACTCTTTTCATTTCTGTACACATTTATAACTCAGTTTTTAATGTTTTGACAAATTTTTAGAATTCACAGGACAACCATCATTTTTCCTGTTGATTATGAGGGGGTTTTGCATGGTTTCAGCTTGCATTGTGTTTTATGGACCCACTCCTGTGCATAGTGAAGGCTGCCTGTATATTCCTTGCGTATAACTCTTGTTTGCAATTTCCCAATCCGTGGACCCTCTCGTACCCTTTATAAAATAAACTTCCAGTCTAATGCCACCTGGGAGACAGATGCCCGACCACAGTGTGGGGTAAACGATCTGGGGGCTTAACTGCTGCTGTTGAGAGAAAAAAGTTTAATTATGGAGATCTTTCAATGTACATGAAAACAAGAGTGTAATGAACCCTGTGTACGCTCTACCCATCATCCAGCTCCCAAGAACACTCAGTATTCTGCTATTGTTTCACCCCTTCTTTCTCGATTATTTATTGGAGTATTTTAAAGCAAATCCCAACCATAGCTTCTTACCTGTGAATTACTTTGGGATATGTCTAAACGATAGCGGGTGTTTGTTGGTGTTAAATGTTACCGCAGTGTGCCTTAACAGCTGCTTAGGCTTAGTCTTTCTGGTGTTAACCCCTCTTTCATGTTGTCTTCTGGTGGTACCATTTTCTCAGATTTCTGAGCCTTTTAGTGGCCAGCTTAGCTTCAGCCTCATCGGGTCTGACACATCTGCTTACCTTGCCTAGCTTCTGTAGTTTGGTGGTTTTGAATTTATTTATTTAGTTTTTAAAGATTTATTTATTTATTTGACGGAGAGTGCGCGCTCGTGTGCGTGCAAGCCGGCAGAGCAGCAGGTGAAGGGAGAGGGAGAAGCAGGCTCCGCTGAGCAGAGAGCCCTGCTGTGGGCGGATGCTTAACCTTAACCCACTGAGCCACCCAGGCGCCCCAGTTTCGTGGCTTTGTATCCACGCCTGTTATCTGTCTCTACAGTAGTCCCTTACTACTAGCATTTTGGTGGTGTTTCAGAGGGAGTGAAAGTTAATATTTTAATCTTTGTTTACTTAGGAATTCTTGACTGATCTTTTAATAACTTTTTTAAAGTGAAAAATTTATTGGGATGTTTACATTGAAAAAGTTTTTGAACATTTAAGCATAGAAGGTAGAGAATGAAAAGAACCTCACTTACTTTCCTCTTTCCCGACCCCAGTCCCCAAAAGTAGCTGTCAGTAGCTTGCCTGTCAGTAATTTGTCATTGCTGTCAAAAGCTGGCGTATCTTAGGCACTTGGCCTATGCGTGTGCGCACAGGTGTGCATGTACACACACGCTTGAAGAATCTTCTTTGTGAGAGATGAAGCTGTTCACTCCTGTAAAGCCCCCTGGATGTCTAGAAGTTAAATGGTGTCATTTACAGAATAAATAGGTCAACGTTGAGTCACCGGTTAACCTACCATTGTACCGAGCACTAGATAAATGTTACACAATTGTGCTTGTGTTTACTTGCAAGTTGCCAGGTCCTTTGCAAGCTGGTCTAAGCTTTAGGCAAAGCTAGTGCTTTCTACAGTGCATTTCCTGACTGGCAGGAAATGAAAGGATTTGTTCTCACCCTCTTTCACTCTTTCCCCTTCAGGCTATATAAAGCTGCTTAGAGACAAAAGGTGACAAAGTTAAGATTGTTGCTCAGTAAAAGCTGGGTTGTGTTCCCTATAAAATCTAGTGCTGTGAGAGGATGCCTGGTCTATTAAAACCCTTTACAGTGCAGTATGTAAGATTTTCTTTCTTTCTCTTCTTTCTTTTCTTTCTTTTCCTTCCTTCCTCCCTCCCTCCCTTTTCTTTTCTTTTTTCTTTTCATTTTTTATTTTTTAAGTAGGCTTTACACCTAGCATGGAGCCCAATGCAGGGCTTGAACTCACGACCCTGAGATTCAGACACTTAACCGACTGAGCCACCACGTGCCCTGATTTTCATATGTCTTAATTGCCAATGGTTTTCTCTTGCCTCATGTCAAAATTTTCTTCAGTGCTCCAAATTTTGGTAAGGTTGTTGATCTCCTACCTGTGGTGTGAAACTTGTTTCTCTGTAATACTGTTCTCTGCCTTTCTTTTCACCTCTACTTGAGAGATCTAAATCCCATCTGTTGGGATATTTGAAAAGCTGAGAGGGGTCGGCTGGCTGTAGATTGCTGAGGTGTTTATACCAAACTCTTCCTTTTGTGACAGATGGAGACTTCTGAGAGTTTATGAATAGATTTTTTAAAATAACTACTAAAAGAAAACACTGGAGCTGCTCATTGGCAGTAGTCCTTGCCTTTCTAATGATTGGGCTTTAGTGTAAACCCTTTTTGTTACATTCAGAGATGATGTTGGATTTCTCTCATCTGAACATTCTGTGGTGCAGTGCGGAATGCTACTTATTAAAAGGACAAGATGGTTATTTTCTGGGGACTGCTGATAGAGCAAGGTCTCTCCTCCCAGAGTATTATTGCTAAAGACCTAGATAGCAGGTTTCTACTTCCCATTCATTCTATTTCTAGAAGCAAGCAAATGTTCTCTAATTGCAGGCTTGGGCTGAATGCCTCAACAGTGTTTCCCACTGTGCTAATTGGAAAAATATAATTCTCAACTAACTGTGTCCTGCTTTGCAAAATAATAGTTGGCAGCTGAGTTGCCAGTTTGGTTCTTAAAGTGAAGTGGTGCTTTTTAGGTTAGCTCTAAGGATAATGGACCTTTGGAAATTCCAGGGAGAGCTTATGCTGCGTACAAGGATCATTAGAGATCAAGCTTCAGCCCATAAGCACTCAGTGCCTATTGATTTGATATCTTTTCCTAGGAGCCATTATTAAATTTAATTTCAATTAAGTTTTTTTGGGGGGGCTAGGTTCTGGGAATGTTAGTCAATATTTCCCATTCGTTGAACAGTCCTATGAGGGGCCTTGTGTGTACCTTATTGATTTGGAAGGGAGATAATTTTCTTTTAGCTAAGGCCTTGGCTTCTGGCACACTCTGCATCCATATCAAATATGGTTGGCCTTGCCAGCTTTTTGGGAATACTGCCAGCTTGTGCGTATAGAGTTAATGTGACACTTCTGTTTAGAATCTTTGGTTTTTCTCAGCGTTCCCCATAGAATCACTGTCTAGTATAGAGAAAGGCTTTAAATTCAACTCTTAAAGGTAGTTGATTACCTCATATGGACAGTATAGTGTAGTGGTGAGGAACGTGAGATCTGGAGCCACATTTATCTCGTTCGAATCCCAGCTTTAGCGCTTGCTAGTTGTGTATCTTGGAGGCTGTTTAATCTTTCTAGGCCTCAGTTCCCTTGTCTAAAGATGGTGATAATAATGGTACAGGATTTTCGTGAGGTTTATATGAAATAGTGCATGTGAAGTCTGTGATGCCTGACACTTCATAAGCACTTTGTAAATAGTGTTTATTAACTGGATCTCAGCCTCCAAGTATATGTAATTTTCTTGATATGGTCATGTTCAACTTGACATTGATACTTTTCCTTGGCTGGTGGGACAAACAATTTTCCTTAACTAAACCTTTATTTCTTAAGTCTGAAATAAAGGACCTAACTTTGGTGGCGTGTCTTTGAAGAAAAGTGTATAGGGCTCTGTATAAATTGGGATTAGGTTAAACTGAGTGACAGGAGGGGTGCCTGGGTGACTCAGGAGGTTAAGCATCTGCCTTTGGCTCAGGTCGTGATCTCTGGGTCCTGGGATCGAGCCCAACATCGGGCTCCCTGCTCAGTGGGGAATCTGCTTCTCCCTCTCCCTCTGCCTCTCCCCCTGCTCATGCTCTCTCTCTCTCTTTGTGTCAAATGAATAAATAAAATTTAAAAAAAAATCTAAAAAACACCCAAACAAACCTCAGGGACAGGAAATCCCAAGAACAGAGAAGAAAGTTTATTTTTTCACCAAGTGAAAGAGGCCCAAGGGCTGTTTACAGTGGCATCATAATCATCAGAGTAGAAAGACAGACTCTATCTTGCCCCATCTTCAGCATGTGATCTCTACCTCAAGACTTAAAGACCCAGACATGCCAGTTTTCTCATTCTTGGTAGTATTAAGTTTGATCACTCAATCCCGATGAGCAGGAAGTGCAAGTAGTTTAGATGTCTTAGTAAGATATGTGTACGTGGTGGGGGTGGGATATAAACCCCACTCTTGGTACTAATTTCTGCCTCTGAATCCAGTCAGAAGACAGAAATCATAGGGGTTTTGACAGAGAATTTAATAGAAGAGCTAACGAGGCATGAAGTGTTAACCTGCAGCTGAAATGGCAAAAAGACACAGCAGTGTCCTAGACAGAGCAGCTACTGAAGCTGGGGAAACAAAGATGAGATGTTGGAAATACTAAAACTTTAGAAGTAGAAGAGCCCTGGTGAAGCTGAAAACTCAGACCTCTGAGGAAGGGTTGCTGTTGGCTGCTGCGGGTCCCCAGCCATTGAGGAGGACATGCTGGCGGCTGGTGACTAAGGTCTGTGAAGAGGCTGATTCTGTGAGGGCTGCTGTATAGGAGGGGACAGCTGCTGTCCTAGTGAAGAAATGTCAGAGTGACCTTCACAAGAACAGGAAGCAAGCAAGTTCCTGCCCCTGCGGTCTCCTCGTAACTCCCCCTAGTGGCAGACCGTAGTAGGGAAGCCCCTGTAAGCCTGGTTGGGCGTGTCCCCAGCCCCAGCGTCACCACAAAGCTTAGAGGCTGAGATATGAGAGCTTAACCAACACGGGGGAACCTGCCAGATGTCGCCATTTTATTTTATAAAAAAATTTCTTTTTCAGATTTTATTTTTAAGTAATCTATACCCAATGTGGGGCTCGAATTTACAACCCCAAGATCAATAGCTGTGTGCTCTACCGACTGAGCCAGCCAGGTGCCCCAGAGTTCTCCATTTAGGAAGAATCTTTGGAATTAATACCTGCTCGGTGGAGTGAAAGCGAGATTGTGTGAACATCCTATGCTTTAGCAGTCTTTCACCCAATTGCTTCAGTATCCACTGGTGAATCTGGCCTGAATCCATTATCACTAGGATGGTTGTAAAATGGTGATTTTTGGGGCACCTGGGAGCCTGGATTAGTTAAGTATCCAACTCTTTTTTTTTTTTTTTTTAAAGATTTTATTTATTTATTCGACAGAGATAGAGACAGCCAGCGAGAGAGGGAACACAAGCAGGGGGAGTGGGAGAGGAAGAAGCAGGCTCACAGCAGAGGAGCTTGATGTGGGGCTCGATCCCAGAACGCCAGGATCACGCCCTGAGCCGAAGGCAGACGCTTAACCGCTGTGCCACCCAGGCGCCCCTAAGTATCCAACTCTTGATTTCAGCTCAGGTCTTGATCTCAGGGTCGTGAGTTCAAACCCCACAGGCTCCACGCTGGCGTGGAGCCTACTTAAAGAAAAAAAATAATAAAATGGTGATTTTTCTATTTTTCTCATTCCTTGTATGTTTATTAATTGTCATTCTTTGGTAAAGAAGAGCTTTCTCTTCTCCCTCATCCTTTGCCCTGGGAAATACGGTTTTCACTTGGGCAGCCACATACCCAGCTTGGAATTGGAGTTGTAATACTAGGAGCTGGGAAGGAACAGACGCTGGTGTAGGCAGCCAGCACTCCGTCCCAGTTCCTGGCCTAAGCAGTCTTATTGCTGCCATTGGATCTATAATTGACTTGAATTGTAAAATCATTAGAAAGAATAAGAAGGAATTAATTCGTGTTTTATATATGGAAGGATGAGTGAAAACAGCCGGAACCCACAGGTGGGGTGTCTGCTGTTTCACGGTCCTCGTTCTCCTGAGAGGACTACATAGGCCAGTGGTTCTCCACCATGGCTGCACCCTGGACTCACCTGGAGAGACGAGGCCTGGGTTCCAGCTTGGGGCATTGGGATTTCCTAGGTGTAAGTGCGACCTGGGCATCGGGATTTTTAAAAGGCCTCCTGTGGATTTCAGTGTGCTTCTGGAGTTGAGGACTCTGAAACAGGCCGCCTAAATTGGTCACATGGGGTAAAACAGAGAACACAGGGGTTGTTCTCTGTTCCATTCCGTTCGATGGGAATGAAGGAACTGAACTAGGTCTATTGGCGTGCCTTGCTTTCAAATCTGCACTTCCCAAAACCTACTCACTGTTAGTGTTCGACCACATGGCATGTTTATAAATTTGACTTCTCCCGTTCAAAAAAAAATTGTTCTCAAAATCCAATCTGACCCACCTAGTCCAGATCCAGGCAACCAGATTTAGAGTGATTCTCATGACTTTAGTCATAAATTCATTTGAGCCATAAACATGGAAACACCTTTTTGTATCTTATGCTGGAGTAAAGGAGAGAATCCTGAAGGTGAGTAAACACGAGGGGTGGAATGTCTGATTAAAAAGGACAGAAGTTTTACTGTATATGGAGCCTTTGCCACATCCCCAGCATCTTGCTACGTACTTAAGATAAAGTAGGTCTTTAAAACTTTTAAAATTTGATGGGAATTGTTTATGACATGGGAAAGGCTATATAAAGGATAAAATAGTGAACACTTTTGTACCCACAATGGAGCTTAAGTTTCCAGGGCCTGGATTGTTTTCCCTTTGTCCCATTTAGGGCTATCCACTACTTGTGTTCATTATTCATTATGTAATAATAGATAACCAGACCTGCAGCCATGATAGAAACTGAAGGGAAGATGTTTCTTATCCTTCACGGATATGGAAAACTAAGTGTATTTAACGCATGTCAAAATTTGAAATCCACCCAATATGACTATTTGGGGTTTACTTTTCCCATGTTCTATGAATAGCACATTTATAAAATCACCTACCCATGACTCCCAATCTACTATCTCCATTTTTCCATGTTCTGTTCTAGTCTTTGCTTTGATGAAATATTTAATTTCTAATTAAATATGCAATTATGACATAGGTGCAATTTAGATTTCCCGTATCCTGATCCTTAGACGGATTTGGTCAAGGGGAAATCACTATTAGGTTGGTACAAAATTAGTTGTAGTTCACATTAATTTAGCCCACACTTTGCTTTAACTCATTTACCACAGTAACTCAGGAAGTTACACACCACAGATGAGAAGACTAAGGCTTTCTTAGGAAACAATGCAAGATCACATAACGAGCACACTAGGGAATGTGACATTACAGTAATGGAGAAAATTAAAGTACAGGCACAGTTCATCTGGGGCCCGTACAGAGAGAACACATCCATCATGTGAGGCAGGAGCGTTTCCAGATCGGAGATAAATGGACTGCTAGATGCCAGCTGGACTGCTCCTCCTGCAGTGAGTGCTAGGAAGATGAGTTAAGGAGCACGGAAACGACGTTGGCTGTATGCTCTGGCAATAGCTCCTTCAGAAAACTGGGGCCAGTAGAAGAGCTGGAGACCATCAAGGGGACCCACTGAGACTTGTGCGTGCACTTGGAGAAAAGAGTCTTTACTAAGAAACCATGACCTGTGCTTTTAGGGTCCCCAAAGCCCATAAAAATAATTAGGTAATTGAAAGAAGGAAACTAGGGGCACCTGGGTGGCTCAGTCAGTTAACCATCCGACTCTTGATTTCAGCTCAGGTCATGATCTCGGGGTTGAGCCCCACGTTGGGCTCTGCTCAGCAGGGATCTGCTTGAGATTCTCTCCATCTCTCTGTCCCTCCCACCCTGCATGCGTGCGCGCACAGTCTGTCTCAAATATATCAATCTTAAAAAAGAAGGAAACCGCGGGAGGTGGTTGGATTAGTAGATGGTAGAGATGCCTCTATTCCCCAACTCTGGGATTTTGGTGCTGGGATCTTGTACTCTTGGTAAGGTCTACCATACCAGTGACCCAAGGGGAGTGTTGGATTCAAAACAGTCTGATGTGCAAGCATGATTACAATGATACTGCTGCTGCTGCCATTTTCTGCATGCCTGGCCTGCACCTCTGCATTCCCAGTGCAGACCTGTGGCCGGTGGCGGCTTGGTCTACCCTGACCACAGCTGGAAGCTCGAGACATGATGGTGCCCTAACGGACTGAGCCTCATCTGCCCCCACCCTCACCTCATAGTACTTCGGGTCACATGGCAGAGTTCATGGGTGGGAGACACTCATCTATTTGATGACCCCAAACTCCTGGGCAAAACAGATGAGAAACCTGCTTTGGAAAGAGGCTGTTCTTGGAATTGCCTTCATAGAGCTGCTGGGCTAACACCAGGCGGGGGCTGCCTTCCTTGCTTGGTTTCTCCTGAGCAGCCCTCTTGGCACCAAGGAATAGCCTAGTATCTCAGGATAGACGGTGGCAGTGGCAGGAGAGCTTGCCTCCCCAGGGCCTTTTTGCTATGATAGTTGCAACTTGTTTCCCACACAAAACACTGTGACCCAGCCCCCGTCACTTAGAGCTTGTGTGCGCCCTTTATTGAGGGGCTGGCAGAAATAGGCAGCAAGAACCGGCTTTGCCTGCTATTGGGGTTCTAGTTCCTGATTTAGGTCACGTGCATTTCCTGGGCCTTTGTTTCCTTAGCCTTACAGTGGGACTGACAGGGCTTTTGAATCCTGAGCTTCGGAAGAAATTAGAAGGATGTTATAAAGATAAGTGATGTTTTGAGTCCACCTAAGATTTAGGAGACCAGTTTCCTCCAATGACACAAGTATTTCTCTATAGATTGCAAGATCCAGGCTGCAGACTGCTTCCCTTCCAGTTCCTTTAGGAAGCAGGTGCCGTGGATACTCATGGACATCTCAGCAGCCACTCCCTCCTCCCTTTACCCCTTCCCAGCAGCTCCAGATTCCTGGTGGAGGACTAAGTGGTTCCAGCTCTAAGCCAATCAAGACAAGCCAATTCTGTCTTCCTCTGGGATGGACATGTGAACAAGTATGTTCTAATCAGAGTGCATCTCAGGATTGCTGGGAATTTCTGCTGTGTGATTATCACCGCAATCCAAAGGGAAGCATGCAGCAGCCCCAGGTATCCAACTAAAGATGCCCCCAGCAACGAGAACGTGCAGAGCCAAGTATAGAAACAGACAACACTGACCTACTGGAGGAAGCCTCCCGGGGGCTCTTCCGCTCTCTGCGTCTGTACATTTCCAGTATTGTTTAAACCAGGTTTTCTGCTTCTTACAACTAAAACCATCCTAACTGGCACCTGTGGGATGCCAGTTACTACTTTGATCTGAGGTAGAGGAGGGAGAACTTGGGGGTCATGGCCTAGGCCATTCTGAGAATTCTAGAACCCCAGGGCTGTAGACTCATGGGGGAAGGCAGCCCTGACTTGTTCATCCCAATAGTCCTAGCAGAGGTGGAGCCCTCCTTCCCGGAGGTGAGGAGGACCTAAGTGCCTGGTCCTGAGGGAGTTTACCATAGAGCAGTCCTGCCCATGTGAATATGGTTTGCCCACTGGGCTTAAAGGGCTAATTCCCTATAGGACTGTATTCAGTTTCTCTGGAAGAGGAAGTCTAGATACCCTGTAAATAATCACAAGTGTCCCGCTCTCCGTCCTTCCCCATCCTCACAATAATGCCAGCAGCTTGGGACGCCTGGGTGGCTCAGTTGGTTAAGCATCTGACTTTCTTTCTTTCTTTCCTTCTCCCTCCCTCCCTCCCTCCCTCCCTCCCTCCCCTCCTTCCTTCCTTCTGTCTTTCTTTCCTTTCCCTTCCCTTCCCTTCCCTCCCCTCCCCTCCCCTCCCTTCCCCATCCCTTCCCTTCCCTTCCTCTCCCCTCCCGTCCCCTCCCTCCCTCCCTCCTTCTTTTTTCTTTTCTTTTCTTTTCTTTTCTTTTCTTTTCTTTTCTTTTCTTTTCTTTTCTTTTCTTTTCTTTTCCTTCCCTTTCCTTTCCTTTCCTTTCCTTTCCTTTCCTTTCTTTTCTTTTCTTTTCTTTTCTTTTCTTTTCTTTTCTTTTCTTTTCTTTTCTCAGACAGAGAGCACACATGGTGAGGAGGGGCCGAGGGAGAGAGAATCTCAAGCAGACTCCTTACTGAACGCAGAGCCCAGTGTGGGTCTCCATCTCACAACCCTGAGACCACGACCTGAGCCAAAATTGAGAGTTGGACACTCAACCGACTGAGCCACCCTGGTGCCCCAAGTGTCTGACTCTTGATCTCAGCTCAGGTCTTGATCTCAGGGCTGTGAGTTCAAGTCCTGCGTTGGGCTCCATGCTGGGCCTGGAGCCTACTTAAAAACAATGAATAAAAAACAAAGGCAATTCAAAACACTGTCTCCTCTTCTGTTTTTGTTTTCTGTCCCTCTTTCCTTTTGGGTCTCACCAGATGATCCTGGGGTTGTGGCTTCCAGGTGCTATCAGATGCCTTTTCTCCTATCAGCCTAGGCAGCCCTGTGCCTGCTGCCCCACCTAGTCTGGGAGTCCTTGACAGGAAGGCAGGGCCTCCTTTGCCCCAGATTCTGCTTGGGTCTCTTGTTCCTTTCCCACCTAGCTGATCAATAAGATAAAGTATCCTCTAGGAAGGATTTAAAGAGATTGGGAGAGGGAGAGCCTAATTGGTTAAAAATTAATACAAAACCACAATAATGGAAACAGGTTAGTGCTGTTTTCCATGTGGTCCAAGAATAGACATCAAATCATTGGAAAGTCCTGGAATAGATCCAAGTGTATCTGATATATAAGAATTTACTGCATGATAAAAAGAGTGTTTCAAATCACTGGGAACAGTGGTTCTTAACTGGGGGGTGATTTGTCTCCTAGGGGACACTTGGAGTGTCTGGAGACAATTTTGTTTGTCATACCTGGAGAAATGATCCTGGAATTTGGCAGAGGTCAGGAATGCTGCTAAATATTTTACAGTGTGCAGGCAACCCCTGCATGAAAGAAGTATGTGGTCTCGAATACCAGGAGTGCCACTTTTACGAAACCTCGGGGTAAGTGAGATAACTGGAAGAACTGGCCAGCTGTTCAGGAAAAGGAAATGGAGTTAGATTCTGAATCACATCCCAGTAGAAACAATTTCAAGTTAGATAAGAAATACATTTTAATAAGTAGAATCTTTAATAAGACCTTTAATAAAACTTAAGAAGACACAGATGAGTTTGTTCTCTATAGTTAAGAGTCTGTTTCTTTTTCTTTTTTTTTAAGATTTTATTTGTTTGTCAGAGAGAGTGAGCAAGCACAAGTGGGGGAGCTGCAGGCAGAAGGAGAAGCAGGCTCCCCGCTGAGCAAGAGCCCAATGGGGGACTCCATCCCGGGACCCTGGGATCATGACTTGAGCTGAAGGCAGGCACTTAACTGACTGGCCCACCCAGGTGCCCCAATATATCATACTGTTTTGATTACTTTAGCTTCGTAATACAGAGTGAAATCAGGAAGTGCGATGCCTCTAGCTTTGTTCTTCTTTCTCAAGATTGCTTTGCCTATTTGGGGTCTTTTCTGGTTCCATACAAATTTTGGGATTGGTTTTTATTTTTTTATTTTTTGTAAAAAATGCCATTGGAATTTTGATAGGGATTGCATTGAATCTGTAAATAATTTTGGGTAGTATGGACATTTTAACAATATTAATTCTTCCAATCTGTGAACACAGAGTATCTTTCCATTTATTTGTTTCTTCTTCAATTTCTTTCATCAGTGTTTTTTAGTTTTCAGTGTATGGACCTTTCACCTTCGTGGTGAAATTTATTACTAAGTATTTTATTCTTTTTGATGCTATTGTAAATGGAATTATTTTCTTAATTTCTCTTTCAGAGAATTCATTGTTAGCGTATAGAAACACGACTGACTTTTGTATGTTGATTTTGTATCCCACAACTTTACTGAATTCATTTATTTGCTCTAAATATTTTGGTGGAATTGTTAGAGTTTTTTATATATAATATATCATGTCATCTACAAACAAACAATTTTACTTCTTCCTTTCCAATTTGGATGCTTTTGTTTCCTTTCCTTGCCTAATGCTGGCTAGGATTTTCAGTACTATGTTGAATACAAGTGAGCACCCTTGTCTTGTTCCTCATCTTAAGGAAAATTTTTCAGCTTTTCGCCATCTAGTATGATCTTAGCTGTGGTTTAGCATATAGGGCCTTTATTGTGTTGGGGTACATTCTTCTATACCCAGTTTGAGACCTTTTCTCATGACAATACATTCAGTTTTGTCAAGAGCTTTTTCTGCACCTACTGAGATGATTGCATGTTTTTTTATCCTTCATTCTGTTAATGTGGTGTATCATGTTTATTGATTTGCATATGTTGAACCATATTTGCATCCCAGGGATAAATATACTTGATCATGGTGTATGACCCCCACCCCAAGCTTTATTGAGATATAATTGACATATATGTTCGATCTTTTTTTTTTATGATTTTTTATTATATTATGTTAGTCACCATACAGTACATCCCCGTTTTCCGATGTAAAGCTTGATGATTCATTCGTTGCGTATAACACCCAGTGCACCATGCAATACGTGCCCTTCTTACTACCCATCACCAGTCTATCCCATTCCCCCACCCCTTCCCCTCTGAGGCCCTCAGTTTGTTTCTCATAGTCCATAGTCTCTCATGTTTCATTCCCCCTTCTGATTACCCCCCCTTTCTTTATCCCTTTCTTCCCCTACCGATCTTCCTAGTTCTTATGTTCCATGGATGAGAGAAATTGTATGATAATTGTCTTTCTCTGCTTGACTTATTTCACTTAGTATTATCTCCTCCAGTGCCGTCCATGTTGCAGCAAATGTTGAGAATTCGTTCTTTCTGATAGCTGAGTAATATTCCATTGTATATATGGACCACAACTTCTTAATCCAGTCATCTGTTGAAGGGCATCTCGGCTCCTTCCACGATTTAGCCACTGTGGACATTGCTGCTATGAACATTGGGGTGCATATGGCCCTTCACTTCACTACGTCTGTATCTTTGGGGTAAATACCCAGTAGTGCAATGGCTGGATCATAGGGTAGCTCAATTTTTAACTTTTTAAGGGACTTCCACACTGTTTTCCAGAGTGGCTGTACCAGCTTGCATTCCCACCAACAATGTAGGAGGGATCCCCTTTCTCCACATCCTCTCCAGCAATTGTTGCTTCTTGCCTTGTCTATTTTTGCCATTTTAACTGGCATAAGGTGGTATCTCAGCGTGGTTTTGATTTGAATTTCCCTGATGGCTAATGATTTTGAACATTTTTTCATGTGTCTGTTAGCCATTTGTATGTCTTCATTGGAAAAGTGTCTGTTCATATCTTCTGCCCATTTTTTGATTTGTTTATTTGTTTCTCATGTATTGAGTTTGAGCAGTTCTTTGTAGATCTTGGATACCAGTCTTTTATCTGTAGTGTCATTTGCAAATATATTCTCCCATTCCGTGGGCTGCCTCTTAGTTTTTTTGACTGTTTCCTTGGCTGTGCAGAAGCTTTTTATCTTCATGAAAGTCCCATAAGTTCATTTTATCTTTTGTTTCTCTTGCCTTTGGGGATGTGTCATGGAAAAGGTTGCTTTGGCCAATGTCGTAGAGGTTGCTGCCTATGTTCTCCTCTAGGATTTTGATGGATTCCTATCTCACATCGAGGTCTTTCATCCATTTGGAGTTTATCTTTGTGTATGGTGTGAGAGAGTGGTCAAGTTTCATTCTTTTTCATGTAGCTGTCCAATTTTCCCAGCACCATTTATTGAAGAGACTGTCTTTTTTCCACCGGATGTTTTTTCCTGCTTTATCAAATATTAGTTGCCCAAAGAGCCGAGGGTCCATTTCTGGGTTCTCTATTCTGTTCCAATATGTATGATCTTTTTAATATGCTTTGTGGAATTTGGTTTGCTAGTATTTTTTTTCTTGTGTTAAGAAATTTTAAGATTTACTCTCTTAGCAACTTTCATATATGCAATACAGTAATATTAACTACAGTTGCCATCCTGTACATTACATCACCATGACTTATTTATTTTATAACTGTAGGTTTGTACTTTTTGACTCCCTTCACCCACTCCACCCACTCCCTAATTTGTTCTCTGTATCTATGAGCTTGGCTTTTTTTTTTTTTTTTTTTTTTAGTTTCCACATATAAATGAGATCATACATTATTTGTCTTTCTCTGTCTGACTTATTTCACTTAGCATGATACCCTCAAGGTCCACCCATGTTGTTGCAAATGGCAGCATTTCACTCTTTTTCTTGGCTGACTAATACTGGATATTGGTCTGTTATTTTCTTTTCTTATAGTGTCCTTGTCTGGTTTTGGTATTAGTATTAACATATAAGGAACTGGGGCGCCTGGGTGGCTTGGTCGTTAAGCATCTGCCTTCGGCCCAGGGCGTGATCCCAGCGTTCTGGGATCGAGCCCTGCATCAGGCTCCATGCTCCCCTGGGAGCCTGCTTCTCCCTCTCCCACTCCCCCTGTTTGTGTTCCCTCTCTCACTGGCTGTCTCTCTCTGTCAAATAAATAAATAAAATCTTAAAAAAAAATTTAACATATAAGGAACTATTAGAAATAATGAAGAAAGGGGAGCCCGGGTGTCTTAGTTGGTAGAGAGTCTGACTCTTGATCTCAGGTCCTTTGATCTCAGGATTGTGAGTTCAAGCCCTGCCCTGGGCATGGAGCCTACTTACAAAAAAAATAATGAAGAAAATACTAACAGCCTACAATAGAAAAATGAGTAATGGAAATGGATGACTAGGAAGGTTATTAAGACAAGAAATCCATATGGTCAATAAACCCATGAACAGTGTTTAATTTCAGCAATAGGTGGAGAAACACAAATTTAAGCATAGGTACTTAGTTTACCTAGGAAACTGGAAAAGAGGAAAAACTGATAACCCCCTATTTTCCCATTGATAAGGGTTAGAGAAATGGGTACATTCATGTATTGTTGAAGAAATGTAAAGTTACATCTTTTGGGGGGCAGTTGTCAATACTATAAAAAACCTTAAAAAGAGAATGAAAATGAAAGTATGCAAAAAAAGAAAAAAACCTTGCAAGTCTTCTCATTGTAGCACTGTTATAATAGATAAAAACTGGAGAAAAAGTCAATGCCCAATAATCAAGAGACAGTTAAACATCCATTCAAGGGAATACCATGGAGTCATCAATGGTAATGTAATAATTGTGTAGAGGGTATTTCACTTGGAAGAATGTTTACTATTTATTCAGAGGGAGAAAAAAAATCACAAAGTTTGTAGTAGTGCCACATTTTTGTAAAAGAAAGAAAAAACACACGTATGTTCCTGTGAGTAGAAAAAAACATGTAAAGACAGCAAGCAGTTGATGGGATTATCTCTGGTTGAGGGGACTGGATTATGGACTATTTTTTTTCTGTGTATTTTCAGAAATTTCTGAAAGGCGCTATTTTGTGATAAGAAATGAATGTTATTTGAAAATTTTAAGCAAAGTGGTTGTAGAGTCCTAACCAGGTGCTCTGCCAGGGGTTTGCAGTCTTGGCTTCTGGTCTTTGGGCCAGACCCCTCCCTCCTCGTCTGGGGCCTTGGTCTTCTCATTTTTAAAATGTGGGCGGGCTGTTGTAGAGACTCAGTGCCTACCGTGGCCAGCTGCTGCTGTCCAAGGCTGACGATCCTGTGAGGATTTTGTGCCCAAACATTCCCTGATTCTTATTCATTAAGAGTTAGGTGTGTGCCTTCAGTGCGGGTCGTGATCCTGAGGTCCTGGGATCGAGCCCCGCATCTGACTCCTTGCTCGGTGGGGATCCTGCTTCTCCCTCTGCCTGCCGCTCCCCCTGCTTGAGCTCTCTCTCTGTCAAATAAATAAATAAATAAAATATTTTAAAAAAAAGGTAGCAGTGTGGGCCTTGCAAGTTTATGACAGATAATTTGTCTACAAAAGACTTACGAATATGTTTCTTCCATCACTGGAATTTTGGCCAGATACAAGGTAGAGAGGTGACAGGGCCCATTTTAGAGCTTAGCAAGCTGAAGTCCAGAGAAGGGGACATCACTTAGATTTAATGCTTTCCTGTCCAAGAACATTACCTGGACTCTACTAACCTCAGGACCTTTGCACGTCCAGAGAGCGCAGAGCTCCTTTATTATTAAGTCACTAAGGAAAGCTGGGCAGAGTATGAAGGGGAGAAGGAATCCGTGAACTGGCGGAACAAAAGCAGTGTTATCAATGTAAAAGCTAATGGAGAAAAGACGGTCAGGAGAGGCCACTGGAAGAGAAGTCCGGAACTCCTGGGGAGAGGATTATCTGGTCTTTCCGGTGGATCATCAGGGGATAATTTGCTTCAGATTTCAGTGTCTTCATCCTCCTCGCTGGGGGAGGGAAGGTGGGTTTGGACAACCTGACACTTTTAGCTGAAATATTCCAACATTTTATGTCTGCAGGACTTTCTGAGCCTTCCTGGGTGTGCCCGTGTGCTGCGAGGTGCAGGAGAAGAAGGAAACAGAAGAAATCGCGTTGTAATGACGGTCGGTCTGAGTAGCTCTTTACGCACCATCTTGGTTTTCTGAACTAGCCCTGCCCCATAGAAATATAATGCGGGCCTGGGGGTCATTGTAGCATTTCTAGTCGCCGCATTTGGAAAAGTAGAAAGGGGCTCTTGGGTGGCTCTGTCGGTTAAACCTCTGACTCTTGATCTCAGCTCTGGTCTTGATTTCAGGGTTGTGAGTTCGAGCCCCACATTGAGCTCCTTGCTGGGTGTGGAGCCTACTTAAAAAAAAAAAGTAAAAAAAAACAGGTGACATTAATTTGAATAATATATTGGATTTAAGCCAATATCAAAAATAGCATTTTAACATGTAACCAATAGAAAATTATTGAGATTTACGTTTATTTTTTGGTACAGAGTCTTTGCTGTCTGGTGTGTATTTTATACTTAGAACACCGCTCAGATCAGACCAGCCACACCTCAAGTTCTCGGTAGCCCCACATGGCTAGTGGCTACCGTCCTGGACAGCACAGCTCTAAGCTCTAAGCTCTACGTAGGCAGGACTTATTTCCCTTCCTTTAAAGCTGGGAAAAGAGAGGTGTGGAGGGCCCACAGGTGTGCCCAGCAGAGCAGGGACACACCCAGCCTTCCGTCTCCTCCTTCGCTGCCTCTCCCATGATGCCCGCTCTCCTCCACAGCCCGTGGCACAGTCCGGGCCTCTTTGGAGCCCACAGGCAAGCAGGGGAGACAAAACCAATCCAGTTCTAGCGATAAGCCAGATAGTGCAGTGGGGTTCAGAGGAGGGGAGGGCCCCTGGAGGCTGGAGGGGACAGGTCAGGTTATCTCCCAGCAGCAGGACGGCCTGGGCTCTTGGTCTCTGGTGAGCAGGTCTCCCTGATAAGTGGCCGGGATAACAGATTCCCGGAGGCCTTCTCGAGGACCCACCTGCCAGTCTTCATGTTTATCTATGCACAGCATTTTGCATTTCTATGAGGCTTGGCCCCTCCACAGAGACCTACAATGCCCAGTAGAAAGACGAGAAGGCATCCATAGCAATAATGATGATAATATTAGTATTATAGGATGATCATACGTGTGCATTTATGATATGCTGATACGTTCATGTTATCATACGATGAGAGCTACCAGGGTACTCTGTCCCCACCATTCCTGGGAGGCACGTTGAATACATACTATTCCCTGTATTGGAGGACTTCCCCTACTGTTCCCAGGCCCTGTGCTGACCTTCAGGGGGACCGTCCCCATGGCGGGGTCCTGCTGTCCAACTGTGGTCTATAGGCTGGTTTTCCCTGGGCGTGGCCAACCAAGAGATTATTTGATGTGATCTATGAATTTTGGTGATTTTTCTAAAGGATACTTGATTACAATAAAAGCAACTACCTACCAGACATGAACTCTTAGCTCAAAAGTGTAAGCCAGAGACTGAGCCGGGTGCGGGTTAGCCAGGCAGAGAGGGAGCTGCGGAGAGAGGAGGGGCCGGGAATGGAGATACCGTGTGGGACCAGCCCCACCGCTCACCATAGAGACCTTCCACGATGTCTCCACGAACGCCACAAAGGTCCAGATCATCTAGCCAATTCTATCTGACAGCGCCAAATAGCACTTGTCAGTGAATTAGATCCTCCAAGTGCTTTTCTGAATTGATATAAAATTTTACAGCACGACCTTGAGCCCGGACAACAATATGTTCTCTGTCTTTAAAGTTGTCGTGAAGAACGTGGAACAATTTAAGTGAAAGCCTGTAAATCTTAAGGCTGTAAGTACATGTAGGTTGCCATCGTGCTTAATCAGCATTATTCATTTTCTTTTAACCTAGCTGCAGCTGATACGAATCTTTGGAGCTTCTGATAAGATTCCCATCAAAAAGCCCTTGCAATCTTAAATTCCCTGGATAAAAATATGAATCTGGCCTCAGCCCAGAGCCCATCTTCTTCTTCTAACATATATATCTATCTCCACGGGACGCTGCCAGGAGCTGGCTGCAGCCAGAACCCACCGTAACCTCTCCCTCTCAACCGCTCCTCTCTTTACAATCAGGGTGAGAAAGGTGTTCCTCACATTCTTTTATTTTTTATTTTTATTTTTTTTTTAAAGATTTTATTTATTTATTTGACAGAGAGAGGGAGAGACAGCCAGCGAGAGAGGGAACACAAGCAGGGGGAGTGGGAGAGGAAGAAGCAGGCTCCCAGCAGAGGAGCCTGATGTGGGGCTCGATCCCGTAACGCCGGGATCACGCCCTGAGCCGAAGGCAGACGCTTAATGACTGAGCCACCCAGGCACCCCAATCCTCACATTCTTTTAAATACTTTATTTAAATGGAAGTACAGTTGACATATTAGTTTTAGGTGTATAACAGGGTGGCTTGACAATTATACACACTCTGCTATGCTCGCCACGATTGGTGTCGTCACCATCTGTCACCATGCGAAGTCATTACAATCTTATCGACTGTATTCCCCATGTAGTACTTTTTATCCCCATGATTGATTTCTGTTATAACTGGAAGTTTTTACCTACCTTTTCTGTATTGCTCCACCTTTCTAGACGTGCTCCCCGGGGAGCGCCCCCACCCCTTTTGAAGTCAGGTCTTGAAGACCGTTCCTGCTGGGCTGCCCTGACTCTTGCCCCAGGACCTGGAGATCAAGGATGGGTAAGGCTAGGGTGCAGGCCTCTGGCGCTTGAGTGAAGAGGGAGCGGGTGAGTGAGTTGAGGGCAAGGGCCTGGGGCCTCCTTGGCTTTCCTCCCCGCCCCCAGAGTGGGGTCAGGCTGCTAACTGTAGGGGGCAGGCGCGCTCACTCGGTGGGTTGCCCAGGGAGATGGAACGTGGAGTAGACAGTGGCGGTCATGGGTATTCTTCGTCCTACTTTTCATGATGTTGTTCGCCTATTTCCCAGTAGGGATGAACACCAAATCTGGAAAATAAAATGGAAGCTCTGGCCAGCCCACACACCTGCTGTTTTCTTGATGAACATGTCCCGAGCTCAGGGCCACGCAGTTGGCCCTGCTGAGAGCGGTAATCAAGAGAACGTCTCCCCTCCTTTCTTGAGAGGGTAAGGAGAGCCTGGTGTCCCTTGGTACGTGGGCCGAGGATGTGGAGAGATGGATAGAGGCTCTGTTTGCTCTTCTCTCTGATGCTTGGAAACTTTGCCTCAACTGGTCCTGCCCGGAATCCAAATGGGCAACCATGGGAGTCATACCCCTCCATCATTCATTCATAAATACCACCAAGCACATACACCGGAGGAAATGTACCGTTCTCACTCAAACCCCTCCTCTATTTTTAAAATTCAAGGTTATTGAAGTATACTTTGCATACAATAAAATGCACTTTTTTTTTTTTAACAGGCTCCACTCTGGGTGTGGAGCCCAGTGCAAGGCTCAAACTGGCGACCCTGAGATCAAGACCTGAGCTGAGATCAAGAGTCAGATGCTTAACTGACAGAGCCACCAAGGCGCCCCTGAAATGCACCCATTTTAAGTACGCAGTACGGTAAGTTTTGACAAATGTAAATGCCAGTGTAAACATCAGCACGATTGTGTTAGAGCAAATTCCCATCACACCACATAACTCCCTCTTCCGACTTTGCGGTCAGTCTCTCTCCGTCCTGCTTTCTGTCACCATCGTTTTGCCTTTTCTAGAATTTCACATAAATTACACCAAGCGGTTCTTTGTGCGATGAAGTGGTTGCTGGGAGCTGTGGGAGCGCTGCAATGCACCCCTGCAGCAGGGGGGAGGCTGGCCGGGCGCTGTCTGCTCAGCTTCCTGCCTGAAGCCCCGATCCTCGCAGGCCGGCCTGTAGTGCCACGATGGTGTTTTTACACATGCACCGATGGCTACCCTTGACTGAAGCATGATGATTCTCGAAGCCTAGTTGGGGCAGGGCCCTTTCACAGCTGAGGCACGAACCTGGCGACGGAAGGGCTGAGTTTGGAATTTACCCTCTCAGAGAAGCGCTGCGAGGCACGTCTGAATGGCTCCCACCACTTGCGTGGACAGGCCGGGAGGAGAAGGGAAGAGCCGTGTCCCTTCTCCCCGGCTACCCTGGCTTGCGCACGCAGAGGATGTCCCCTACCTGGTGTGGGGCAGATTCTAGGATCTTCCATCCGTCTTCCCTCACCTGTACGAGCCACTGTCAACTTCCTGGAGGAAAAAAACTGCTTAGAAATTCTGAGATACTTAAATATCATTTAGACTACTTTGACTTCTTCATCATGAACGTGTACTTGGCTTATCAAAAGGAGTCCCATAAAATATTTTAAAGAAAAAAGAATTACATCAAGCCGTGCGTGTGCTTTTGTGTCTGGCGCTCAGTGTGGTTGTGGGATTCGGTGCCGCTGCATCGGTGCTGCTTTTCTTTTTGTTGCTGAGTAATAGTCCATCGTATGGGCAGCCCACCAGTTTTAGAATTGCCCTCTTTTTTTTGACTTTGCAAGAGTGGCCTCGGGGCCACTGGAGGCCTGTATATATACTGGATCTTTCTCTCCCGCCTCTTCCTGCCAACCCAAGTCCTTTCTCCCTATCCCTGCTGCCACCTTTGTCTCACGTCTGCGGCAGAGCAAGCCGTTCTTTTGGTTGTTGAAGATTATGTTAAAAATAATCATTTATTACACAAGTAATATAAAGTAACAACAAGAGATGCCAAATAAAAAACTAAAAAAAAAAAAATATGTGCACTCCTGGCAACCCACCAAATTAAGATTTTCACCTGATTTTAGCAGACTACCCATTCCTCATCACATCACATGCTTCTTCAAAAGGCTACCCTTTTTGCCAGAATGCCTATTTTACTTTATTTCTTTTCTTATGTAGACACTCTGATATATTTGTGGATGTATCACATTTCTTTTTTAGGTACTTATTTTAAACTGTAAAAACATTTAAAAATAATATATGAATATGGCAAAACCAGATTCAAAAGTACAGAAGAAATGTCAGATGAGAAGTCTTTCTCCCCAGCTTGTCCTCGTTTCTCAGGGCAGCCACTGGGAAGGCTGGGGCGAATCTCCCCCCACATTCACAATGTCCAAAATGCACCCAAATAAACAGGCCTCCACGTTCTTGCCTTACCACAGTGATCTGTCTGCGAGAAACACAAATGTGGCCTTGCATTTGCAAATCGTGTAGGTCTTCACTGAAGGTCTCTTGAGAGCCCTGGGGAGAGAGGTACACGGCACACACACGTCTCTGTCAGGATTCTTGGTTGTAAGCAAGAGAAACCACTGTCTCTGTTAGACAATATTAGGGGCTCACATAATCTCTGGAGAACTCACACCTGGAAGCCTCTGGAGGTGAGACCAACCCCCAAAATCATGCCAGGGAGCTGGTCTGGTTAAAATATCCTGGCCACCGCCACGGGTGCTGGTGGCCGCAGCTCGCAACACCACAGCGCCCCCTCTGGCCCCAGCTTGCCAGCTGCCAGGGCCTTGGCCACCGCCGCCCTGGGGAGTGAATGTGCTGCCACCAAGGCCGCCTGGCTCCTGGGTGGGGTTTTCCAGAGTGCTTCACGTCACTGCTGTGGGATTCACATGCTGGGTGAGTGCATTTGATTGACGGAGCCGTGTGTTCATACTTGGTCTGCAAAAGGAACTGGGAAAGGGAGCCTCTGGCATCGGCAGCTTCTGTTGTGAAGGGGATTCTACCTTCCAAAGAGGGGGTTCCCTTAACATGGAGGTTCAGATCCTGCATGGCCCAAAGGAAGAAAAACGTCTTCTACAATACCACTCTGCACAACTCCCTAAAAATGTCTTCTTTCATCTGTGCCCCAAAGTCTCTCTCTCTCTCTTTCCAGACTATCTCCTTAACTCCATCTTGCTCATTCTTCTTCTCCTACTGTCTGTGGAGCTCCCTTCTTCCTTAGGGGGTGATGGGAAACTCTGAACCCTTACACGTCAATAATTTTATCCCGGCCACATATACGTCTGAGAGGGACCAAAACGTGTGCATTTTTTATACAAGTGATGTCATTCTCTGCACAATGTTGGCACCTGGCTTTCTAAAGCATAGCTCGGAGATCATGTCACTGTAATACAAATAGAGAGCTCCCGTACGTGTGTTGATGGCTGACGGGTGAACGAACTATGATTTACTTAATACATCGCTCTTTTTTATTTATTTATTTATTTATTTATTTATTTATTTATTAAAGATTTTATTTATTTGACAGAGATAGAGACAGCCAGCGAGAGAGGGAACACAAGCAGGGGGAGTGGGAGAGGAAGAAGCAGGCTTATAGCGGAGGAGCCTGATGTGGGGCTCGATCCCAGAACACCGGGATCACGCCCTGAGCCAAAGGCAAACGCTTAACCGCTGTGCCACCCAGGCGCCCCCATCACTCTTTTTTAAAAAATTGTTTTATTTATTTGTCAGAGAGAGAGAGCACAAGCAGGGGGAGGGGCAGAGGGAGAAGCAGACTCCCCACTGAGTGGGGAGCCTGATGTGGGACTCCAATTCAGGACCTTGAGCTCATGACCTGAGCTGAAGGCCGACACCCGACCGACTGAGCCGCCCAGGTGTCCCTTAATATATCCCTCTCGATGAACGTGAAGTCGTCCATATTTAGGAATTCAAACCGTGCTGCATCCGCGTGCTTGTGTATTACCCCCTGTGTGAGCAGCGACATGGCTGGGTCCACTGGGCAGGAAGGCTGGCTAGCCCTTAGCACTCCTGGGCATGAAGTTACAGGGGGCTGGGTGGCCCCCTGGGGGGCTGCTGCCAGTGAGGTCTCCATATGCCTGTGGGTGGGTGTAGACACCTGAGTGAGGCTTCGCAGGGAATCCACAGTGAGAAATGTCACAACCCAAACAGTAGCTAGATCCGCAGAGTGCTACATTTCTTGTTCAACTATGACGAGCCCCCTTGTCTGGAGCGCGAAGACTTGGACGAAAGCCCCAGAAATGGTTATATTAGATGAGGTGCCTGGGACTTGTTTGGCAACTTGGCCCAATATCTTTTGGACATTTTTATAGTCACAGAGCAACTCAAATCTTCATTTTGAGGGATAGGTTTGCAGGCTGGTCCTTCACTGTCCAACTGGAATGAAGATTTTCGGTTCTCTGTCCCCTTTGCCTTCACTCTTTTTTCTGGAGGCAGCAACCCCATTTCCTTCCACGTATTTAAGGTCAGGTGTATTCTGGGGGAAGCGGCCCTCACGAGCTGGTGTGAGGGCAAGTGACTCTATCTGGACTCTGACTCCCGTGTGGAGTAAGGCGAGAGCCGAAGACACGTGGCCGGTGCAGACCGGGGCCAGAGGCACGCTGGCAGATGCCTGGCCCCAGCTTGCTGTTCCGGTCCTCACAGCTGCCCTTTTTCCCGCCTTTCTGACTTTGGTTTCTGCTGTTTCATTCTGTGATCCCACCTGCTCATCGTTGCCTGTTTTTGGCTTGCCACGGTTGGCTCTATTGCCAGAAACCAGCAAGCCTGGACTTGACCTCTGGCTTCTGCAGTGAGGCTGCGACAGTCATCACAGGGACCCCTGGCCCCAGTCCTCAGAGTCTGTGATTGCCCAGTTTCCCTTGCTTTGGTCCGGCAGGCTCTGCACTCTGGGTCTGCAGTCTGCCCGGGCCCTCCACTGTTGCCAACTTCCTCCTCCCTGCAGAGGCCCCACTGGACCCTCCCCTGCCGCCCTCACTCCCGCACCCCACTTGGGAGGCAGTCTCGGCCTTTCTGCTGCATCTTCTCCTGCCTGAACCCGCCTTTGCTTTCTCTCCAGAGCCTCAGTGCCTGACCCAGATTAGATGCTGGAACCCTCTGACCCCAAGAGATGGGGCTCAATTCTCCCCAATCCTGTGATTCTCCTCCAGTCACCCTGACGGCAGGTAGGAAGGTCCTGGTGTGGTGAGGCTGGGCGGGGAGTGGATGGGCACAGCTAAGCGGGAAGGTGGAGGGAGGGTGAGCCACTGGGAGACAGAGCGGGAGCCCCTAAAGAAGGAAAGGAGTCGCGAATGTGGGCCTGAAGGTTCAACTGGCGAATTCTGAGCTTTTGTGAGTTGAGGGTCCTAGAAAGTTCTCCCTACTCAGCACTATAGCTCCTTTATCAGCCTGGGGTAGTACAGGATCTTTGGATTTCTTGTGACATGAAAATCGTGAAATTGTGAATCCGTTAAAATCTGGACATTTGAACTGGTTTATCATTAAGTCCTCGCAAAGAGCAGGCACGAGAGGATTAGACACAGGTGTGTTAAGAAGAAAGAAAAACAAATCAGAGTATCTGGACTTGAGATCCAGCTCCCCACTTAGGACTGAGCAACTACACAGCATATTTGAACTTTCTGGACACCAAGCTTCTCATCCATAACAAGGGTGTGATAATAACCCGTGTTCTCTACCTTATAGGATGCTTCGGGGGAGGGGGCAGGGAATCAAATGCCGGAGGAGCTCTGAGCTGCTTAAAGCAGGAGACAGAAGTTAGTCATTGCTGCTACTTTCCTCCTGGGAGGAGACACAAGCTCTCTGTTACTTGGCTGGAGGGTTTTTCTGGGTGGGCTTGTTCAGACAGGGTTGAGAAGAAGAATCGGAATTTGGATTCAGACTGGGAGCCTGTGACTTAACCCTAGGATCAAAGCCACAGGAGCCAGTACTGTGCGGTGTTCTGTCTGATGCTTTCCAGACTCTCTCTGGTTTTCTCAGTTTCTAAGTTTAAGTTCATTCCGAAGCTGAAAAGCTGTGAATGGACCCTGAGGTTCAAAAGGGGAATGCCCACAATGCTCAGATTAGAAGCACCTAGAAAGGCCCCTTCGGCTTCCATTTTATCTGCACCTCAGATGAACCCTTGCCTGCCTGCTATCTGAGAGGAAGCCTCTGTCCCTTTTGGGACAAGATGGTGGCAGAGTGCCCGTGCAAGATCTGGGAGGGCTCAGGGAGAGCCAGGGCCTGAAACAGGACAGACTTGATGGTTTCAAGGAGCACAAGGCTGGTGTGGCTGGAGAAACGTGAGCCAGGGGAGAAGGGGCGATGGGGTGGGAGAGGCCAGCAGGGGTCCCAGGATGAAGAACTGGAAGCCGGTTGGGGGGGTGGGGGTGGTGAGGCTTGGATACACTCTGGCAGCCGCCAACTCTTCTTCGGGTTTTGAGGTCCCTCCAGCTCTGTTGGGAGAATGGGTCGAAGCCACGGCTGTGTCAGTGACCTGGAAACAGAGCTGGGAGGACAGGCAGCCCCTCACTCACCTCCCCATTCCCAAAGAGCCCCTCCTCAAAGCCCCCACTTGTGTCTCCATGGAAATTAGGCGTTGGACCCAAACACAGGCGCTTGGGTTTTCATTCCCACGCATGTGTGGTTATTGTTTGGACAGAGTAGAGACCCAGTAAGCTTGCAAAGAGCCAGCATCTCTGCAACAGCGAGCCGGCAGTAAGTAGGTAGCAGGTGAACAGGTGAAACGGGGTAGCCTCCGGAGAGACCTGCTTGTCTTCCGGGACACTCATGTGACCAAAACGGGCTGAGAAGATGTCCTATTTAACGAGAAATCCGGTCGCCGGCTTTGGAAATCCACTGAGCTGCCGGTGGGCCCCAAGCAGAGCCCCACTCTGAGCCGTGGCGGCAGATCCCAGGGTTGAGCTGCAGCCAGCAGGGCCTCGGCCCCCGGCAGCTGGCAAGCCAGCTAGTGTCTTGGGCTCTCGAATGCCCGTGGGGCCTGAGGAGTGCCTGGGGTGTTGACTGTGGTTGCGGTGGGGGCAGTGGGCGCCTGGCTGTCTGGTCAGGAGGAGTTCATGCTTCCCAGGCACTTGTGACTTTCTCCCCTCCTTCCCCACGAAGGCCTCCAGGGACGGCACAGGTTTTTTAAAAAACAGTGGTTAATGCATTAAAAAAAAATCAATCCCTGGGGCGCCTGGGTGGCTTAGTCGGTTAAGTGCCTGCCTTTGGCTCAGGTCATGATCTGGGAGTCCTGGCATCGATCCCTGAGTCAGGCTCCCTGCTCGGTGGGGAGTCTGCTTCTCTGTCTGCCTCTTCCCCTGCCCCCGCTTGTGCTCTCTCACTCTCTCTGTCTCAAATAAATAAATAAAATCTTCAAAAAAAAATTGATCCCTGCCCTCCAGGAATTTGTACTCTATCAATAGTTTTAAGGAGAGAAAAATATGAGACTTTCTTATTAAGATAAAATAGTGAGATTTAAAAAATTCCCGGGGGCTGGGGGATGGAGGAAATGAGGATTAGTGTTTCATGGGCACAGAGCTTCTGTTTGGGAAGATGATGGATGGTACTTGACGCTGCTGAACGGTACACTTACAAATGGTTAAAGTGGGGGCCGTCTGGGTGGCGCAGTCTGTTCAGTGTTCAGCTCTTGGTTTCAGCTCAGGTCATGATCTCAGGGTCCGTGGGATTGACCCCCGCATTGGGCTCCATGCTCAGCGGGGGGGTCTGGTTGAGATTCTCTCTCTCTCTCCCCCTCTGCCCCTCGCCATGCTCTCTCTCTCTCTAAAAGAAATAAAATCTTTAAAAAAAACGGTTAAAGTGGTAATTTTTCTGTTATGTAGATTTTAACACAATAAGAATAAACAAAGTAATCCCTGTACATGGTAAGCATAATTTATTCAAGAAAGGAAACATTTTCCTGTTGGTCTGCCCCATCCCCTCCCTCCGGTCCCCAATCCTGGTCTCACTCCTTAAAGTTACCCGTTGTTAGCAGAGGCAGGTGGATCCTTCCAGACGTTTCCTCTAGACATGCTTGTCCTTCACCATGTTTTGTCTTTATACAGAGAGAACCATGCTGTTGACTATACCACAACTTGTTTTCCCCTGCCCGATACCGCAGCCATGTTTCTGTGTCAGGCTAGACGCACCTGCCTCATTCTGCGGAGGGCTGCATTTTAGAATCCTCCACAGTTGAAGCAGTTTTCTGCTGATTTTGGTAGCTTCCAGCTTTTTGCTCTACAAACTATGCAGCACTAAATATCTTTATATGCCACATTAATTACCTTTTACATAGCCGTGGGAATATTATCTATCTGTTGGGTACATTCCCAGACCCATTCCTGGGTCAAAAGACGTGTGTGTTGTGTTGCTAGATATTGCAAAATTGCCCTGCAAAAAGGGGCATCACTTACGGTCCTGTCAGTGGGCTCGTAGGTCCTCCCCACTTCTTCCTTCCTTCCTTCCTTCCTTCCTTCCTTCCTTCCTTCCTTCCTTCCTTCCTTCCCTTCTTCCTTCCTTCCTTTCTTCCCTCCTTCCCCCCTTCCCCCCTTCCTTCCTCCTTCCCTTCCTTCCTCCCTTCCTTCCCCCTTCCTTCCTCCTTCCCTTCCTTCCTCCCTTCCTTCCCCCTTCCTTCATCCTTCCCTTCCTTCTTTCCTTCCTTCTTCTTTATACCTAAGAGACAGACAAGCAAAAACTTCGCCTTTTCCATAGTAACGTAACAGGAATCAAAATGAAATGTACATCACAATTTCTCCTAGTTTGGTGGTTCAGCTGGTTCCCTGGCATCTAACTACTGGGTAGAGTCATCATTTTGCTTTGTCACTTCCACATTCCATTAACATTTGGCGTGTTTATACCGCTTAAATTATCTTGCAAAGTTTGGGTCTTATGCACTGGTCTTATCCCCACTAAGTTGAAAATACATCTTTAATTCTAATGATGACTTCTGCTCAGGGTATAATTTTGTATCTGATTGTAGTCACGCTTTCTTTATATGATCATTTCCCTGTAGTTTTTATTTCATCTTTGGAATAAGTAAGAAATTTACGTGGCTCATAATTCAAAGATACGAGTCCGTGTACTGTGAAGTTTTTTTTTTCCCTTATTCCCCATCTCTAATTCCTCCCACCTTCTCTATTCTCTAAAAATCCTATTTTTAGTTTCTTATATATTAGTCCAGAGTTTCTTTATAAAACACAAGCAATTACAAATATAGATTCTTATCCTCCCTTTTATTTACACAGAATGTCACGCACTCATTGTTCTGCAACCTCTTCTTCCTCCCTAGTTATCAGTATACCTTGGAGGTCTTTCCTTATTAGTAGATGGAGAGCTTCTTTCTTCTTTTCCGTAGCGTATATAAGGAATTCCATTATGGAGGGAGCTTATTTACTTAACCAGCCCGCTATGGATGTGTATATGCTGTTTATTTCACTATTCTGAACATTGTTGCAGTCAGCATACTTGTACGTGTGGCTGTATACAAGTCAGTCTTAAGTGTAACAGCAGAGCTGCTGGGTCAAAGGGTTTCTCTTAATTTTGACTGATGCTGCCATTGCCTTCCGGAAGGGGCGGTACCACTTCACCCTATCACGAAGAATGTGTAATAGTTCCTTTTTCCACAGCCTCACCACCAGGATAGATTATCAACTTGTTGGATTTTTGCCAATCTAATAGATGAAAATTGATATCTTTAAAACATTAAAAATATTTTATTTATTTGTTTATTTATTTATTTGAGAGAGCACGAGCAGGGGGTGAGCAGGGAATCTGACGTGGGGCTCGATCCCAGGACCCCTGAGATCGTGACCTGAGCCGAAGGCAGACGCTTAAGTGACTGAGCCAGCCAGGTACCCCAAAACATTTTTTTATTACCATATGCATGTATTAATTTTATAACAAATGATAAGCATTTCTAATGTGGTTTTAAAAATCATGGGCCTAAGGAAATTGAAGTAGATTTCTATGCTCTTACATGGAAGAATGTCCAAGTTAACAAATGATTTAAGTTACTGGATAATGATCTGCATCCCATAATTCCACACACATAATGTGCATACATGTGTCTATGTAGTTGTACATAGAAAAAGGTCTGGGGGCGCCTGGGTGGCTCAGTTGGTTAAGTGTCTGCCTTTGGCTCAGGTCATGATACCAGGGTCCTGGGATTGAGCCCCACATTGGGCTCCCTGCTCAGCGGGGAGTCTGCTTCTCCCTCTCTGACCTCCTGCTTGTCCTCTCTGTCAAATGGATAAATAACATCTTAAAAAAAAAGAAAAGGAAAAAGAAAAGAGAAAAAAGAAAAAGGTCTGGAAGGATAGAGAGAACTTAACAGTGGTTATCCCTGGACAGTGAGACTAGGGAAGGACCTTAGTGAGGGAACTTTTAATTTTTACAGTATATTCTTCTGCAGTTCTTGCCTACTTCTTAAGAAATTTATTTAAATTAAAACAACAAAAACAGTTCCCATTTCTCCCACCCCTAACCCCCACCTCTGGCAACCACCAATTTGTTCTCTGTATCTATGGGCTTAGTTTCTTTCTTTCTCCTTCCTTCCTTCCTTCCATTTAAAAAAAAAAAAGATTTTTTTGTTTATTTTAGAGTGAGAATGGCGGTGGGGAGGGGCAGAAGGAGAGAGAGAATCCTCAGGCAGGCTCCCCCATGACCATGGACTCTGACACAGGACTCGATCCCAGGATTCTGAGATCATGACCTGAGCCGAAATCAAGAGTCAGTTGCTTAACCTACTGAGCCACCCAGGAGCCCCTCTTTTTAAAATACATGTGCTTTTTAGATTCCACATGGAAGGTTGTGGAAGAGGCCTCTGAGAATGTGAGCCTCCCCTGACGATCCCAGCAGCAGGTTCCTGACGGTGTGGACCACCCTCACCACGCCCAGAAATGCAGGACGTTCTCTATTCAGCACCTTTGCTTGCGTAACCCAGCAATTGCTGTGGGCTCCAGGCGTAGCCAGACATCCGCTGGATTTGAATCCCGTATCCCAGGCCCTCTAGAGATCCAAAGCACTCCCCGGCGTCCTCAGCAATACCCTGAGGATTGGGTTTTCACGTTATCTCTGACTTCAGCTCCCACCCCCACGGGTGCTGTCTCTGTTCCTCTCATCCAGACGGAAAATGTCAGCCCTTTGTAGTTCTGCAGAGAGGGACCTGCTCACACCAAGCATGTGGGGGATGGGAGGCGTTTCTAAAGATTGGGAGCACACGTGGGGATGTGAGGAAGACAGAGGAAGGGTCTTGGCAGCCAGTGGCCCAGTAGGCAGCCCCATCTTTAAAGTGCCCCATCTTGGGGGCCCCAATGGCTTCCTCAGCAAATGTTGCTGCTTTCCCTCTGTCCCCTTTTCTCGCCGTCTGTCTACCTTCCTCCCAGGAGCAAGACTCCTGACTCATGCAAGAGACGTTCGGCTCTATCTTTTGATCTCACCTTCCTGGAAGGGGTTTTTCTGGCAGGCAGTCACGAGCATGATCCGTACAACCATGTGAGGTGGCCTGGCCTGTTGGAGCATGAATTTTTTTTTCTTTGTTAACTCTTGCTATTTTTCTTGGGGTTTCCAGTGCTTTCTGGAGATTCTGCTTTCTGAAGCTCTAGGTATGGGAGTCAGGGCATCCTAATGTGGGAACAATGGAGCAAGAGGAGTGACATTGTGTGAGAAAGGATTGGGAAAAGGTGATATGAGCACAAGGAAAACAATTCAAACTGTAGAAAACCGAATATAGAGTGACAAGCAAGCCTCTCCCCTCCACCATTGGTCCTGTAGTTTGCTTTCCTAAAATAGCCACTGTTACCAGCTCCTTATTGATTTTTTTGGAGATCTTTTATGCATATATAAGCATAAATTATATGTATTATGTATATGTGTTCTTTCTCTTTTTAAAAATAAATGGTAGCCTGCTATACATAAGGCTTTTCTTTTGCCATTTATTTATTTATTTATTTATTTATTTATTTAAGTAATCTTTATACTTACACATGAGGCTCGAGCTCGTGACCCTGAGATCCAGAGCCGGATGCTCTTCTGACTGAGCCAGCCGGGCACCACTTCTTTTGGCCTTTAAAAAATTAACAATATATCTTAACTATTTTTAATGGAGCTACCTAAAAATGTACACATCTAAACACACACACCAACTTATGTATTTTTTCTTGTATTTGCACAAAAGGCAAACCTAGGTGATCCCCTTCATCAGCCACTGGGGAAGGCTTCTAGGGCATGGGGCTTTCCAGTATGAGGAGGGGTTCGGGTTGCGCAACATTCCTGATGTCAGTTTCAGTACCAGGAGGTGATGACGAATACCCAACATTGTTTCTGAGGGCTCATGGCTGTGGTCAATTGTAATTTTGTTTCCAGGTATTTCCTGTCCACTCCCTAGGGGATTCTGTGCCTCCTGAATGTAACCGTCAGTGCGTCCCTGTGGGAGGGGTGGACACGTCCCCTCATTGGCATCAGGCTTGGCCACATTACCTCCCTGGGCCAATGGAAGTGAGTGGGGGTGACGCCTGCCATGTCCAAGTTAGAGCCTTCAGAACCAGGGTGGGCTTCTGCTCTGTGTCTTTGTCTTTGGACATGAGCCGGGGCCAGGGGTTGTTCTGTCAGCCTGGGTCCCGGAACCAGAAGACATTTGGAAAAAGTCACAGTTGATCCACATCTTATGAGTAATGCGGGTGAAAAAGAAGCCTCGCTTGTCATAAGCCCCTAAAGCCCTGGATTGTCTGTTCCAGGAGCCTCACCTCTTGGAAACTGACTTATGCTCGGCAACAGTACAGGGCTGCGCGCCGTCACAGGGTCCAAGATGCTTCCGGGGAACGGTTTCCCTGCTGACAGTGGCCTTTGGGTTTGGTCTGGATTGACCACCAATTGACAAAGAAGTTCTGGTTGTTATTACTGGAACCAAGATACGCCATGGGCACTACGAAATCCCATACGTTCTAGCGGCAGTGCCAGTTGGCTCGAACGTTCAAAAAGCCGTTTGGCAATGTATAACGAGTCCTAAAATAATTTTTACTTCTAGAAATCTAGGTCAAGAAAATAACTGGAGATATGCAGGGAGGTTCATAATCACGTTATTTGAAAAATTGGAAACGACCTAAATGCCCCATTACAGGGTAATAGTTTATACTAAATCAAGTAGCTGCATATTTAATGCATGGGGGAGATGTTTACATTTTAGTAGAGTGAAATAAACAGGATACAGAACTATAACCATAGGACAATCCTAATGTATACGACAAATATGGGATCACGCTCTCAATCATTTTGTGTATTTTTTTCACTTACATCATGTGAATAACCATTTCCGCCAAGTGTCAACACGTAGATATGTATAGAAGAAGACTGTGAGGAAATAAGCAAAAATAGTGGTTCTCTCTGGCTCACGTTTTCTTTTCTGTGCTTTCCGTATTTTCCACATGTTCTACGATGAGGACGGACTACTTTTATAATCAGAAGTAACTGCTATTTAAAATAAGAATTATTCTGGTCACCTCTAGGGCTGTGCCTTTGCCCGTGGCTGCCCAGGGGCCTTAACTGGGGCTCCTTGTCTAAGAATAAGGCCGGCTGTTTAATTAGGTCAGTCTCCTGATGCCCTAGAATCTTCGCAAGGAGCTCAGCTGGCGCTGCGCAGAACCCCAGAGACGCCTCTCGCATCTCGGCTGGAGCGGGGAGCCTCCTGGGCTGCTGCTTGGCCTCCGCCTGCATTTAGCTTAGTCTGGATTTGAGACATCTGTGCCCCAGCCACCCTCTCGTCCCTCCAGCACGTCTCCTTTAAAAAGTAGTGTAGACCTCGCTACTTTATGGAAGAGAGAAGTAAGACTCAGGAAGTAAACATTCTGATCATTTTGGGTTGCTAGCAGTTTGGGATGATAATAGCTGCTCGGCCAGGCAGCCCTTGTTCCTTGCTCCCTGGGGCAGGGGGCGGGGGCTGCTCGGTAAGCTCTGTGTCAGAAGGTGCAGGCCCTGGCGTGGCTGGCTGGGGGCCCGGTGGGGGAGGGAGAATTCTCAGAAATCTCATTTGCATGAGAGCCCAAAGTCTCAGGGTTTGGGAAGGCCATCCAAGGGAAAAGGGAGGCTGACTATAAACAGGGTCAACAGGGGCCACTCCCCTCATATGGTTTCGCTAACTTCCTCACCCGGGTGCAGCCCTTGTGCGTGAGTGGTGGCGGGCGCGGTGTCCACGGTCCGGCCGGGGGAGCTGTAGTGGCGTTGGGGGTCAGATCTGCGTGCGCTCAGGGAAGGGACAGCGGGGACCGGCAGCCTCACTGGAGCAGAGCCCGTGAGTTTACTGCAGCGCGATCCACTTGCAAGAACAGTTTTCAGAGCCGTGTCACAATCGTCTGTGTAAACTGTTGAGTGATTTCTCTGTCCGTGGAGCACAGAGGTCCCTCCCCTCCCAAACTGCATCAGGGTTCCTTGGACCTGCTTCAGCTGCCCCCCGTAAGGCAGCACTTGGCCTTGTCATTCCCAGACCGCTCCGCATTGCAACCTTAAATTCCATCATCCTTCATTTTTTTTAAATTGAGGTACAAGGTACCAGCAGTAAAGTGTGCGGCTTCTTACGCTTCATAGGTCTGTAAGACTCGGCCCTGTTATTGTGGACGGCGTGGTTCATTCTTCTCTGCCAATTCCATCGGGTGGACATATCACCATGGATTTGTCCATTCTTTTGGTGGACACACATTGTGTCTATAATGCACTTTCCATCCTTTGCCCTCTTTGTTGCTCATTGACACCCCAATCTGGCAGCCCCACCATGTGTCTTCTCCATCAGTCTGGCTATTGTGCCCAATCTCATTTCTTTTGTGGTCAAGACTCCTGCAAGGGGAGCCTCTCCCATGCTGCTCCTGCTTCCCTACCCTCTGCTCCCACTCAGTGGCCGCCATCTTGCCACTGACGTCCCACTGGTCCAGCTCTCCTGTGACCTACCTTTGCCATGTGTAGGGGACATTTGGGGCTTCTGCAACTTGGCCTTTCTGTGGCACTGTCCCTGCTCACAGCTCTCTTCCTACCCATGGTTTCCCCCTTTTCTACTGCTCTCCTACAAATCTGGCTGCTCCCTCTCGGCCTCCGTTGCTGTCTCCTCTCCTGTCTCCATCCCCACGTGGTTGTTCCTGGGGCTCTGTCCCCAGCTCTCCTCTCTTCTGAAGGGCCTTCTTGGGTCATTAGCTACCATAGATACCGATATAACTTCCTTCCTCCTCAATCCCTAGATCCCGAAACTGAAAGGATTTCCCAAACTCATTTGGTGGCAAGCCTTGATCTGGCCCTGACGTGAGCTTGTTTATCGTCTTTATATAACCACTTTGTGTGAATGAATATTCATGTGTTGGCTGCAGGAATGTCAATGTGTTTGATTATGGGCTGTTGTCTCGGACCCACCAAGGGAATGATCGTGCATATATACAGTAAATCAGGTATTACTTTCTTTCTTTTTTTTTTTTTTAAAGATTTTATTTATTTATTTATTCGACAGAGATAGAGACAGCCAGCGAGAGAGGGAACACAAGCAGGGGGAGTGGGAGAGGAAGAAGCAGGCTCATAGCAGAGGAGCCTGATGTGGGGCTCGATCCCATAACACTGGGATCACGCCCTGAGCCAAAGGCAGACACTTAACCGCTGTGCCACCCAGGCGCCCCAGGTATTACTTTCTTAAACTCAGAAAATATTGAATTCTGAAACACATCTGGCTCCACAGGCTTCAGGTGAGGGTTTGTAGACCCAGACCTCACTCCCCACCTCATAGCCTCCCAACAAGCCCCTTCATTTCCTGCTGCCATCTCTGGGTTGGTGGCCCCTTCTCCTGTGGGTCGCTCTTTAGGATCTGAGCTTCTTCCTTCCTCAGGACCACCTCCAGCTAATCAGCCCCAGGTCTTGACTAATGCAGCGACTCTGGTCAGCCCTCCCCTCTCCATTCCCTGTTAATCCAGGCACGACACAGCCCCTGCCCGGGCTGCTGCAGTAACATCCCTGTAGCTGTTCCTTCTCCTGGCCGGCCAGTCCTCGGCACTGGTTCCAGAAGCAGATTTAAACCACAGGGGATCACATCCTCATCCTGCTCAAAATGCTGCCAGGGTTGCCCACCGCCTTCACGGCCAAGGCCAAGTTCTTTAGTAGGACGTAGGACCTTTCTGATCTGGCCTTGCTCTCCTCCCCTACCTCTTTGGGTCTCCCAGAAGGAGTTGTGGGTTCATTGTACCCCTCCCCTTTTAAGAATTGTGGGAATTCTTCACATGATCTGTCCAGGGAGTTCCTGTTCTTTTTAATATCTGGCGGGCATCACCTTCTTCTGGAAACTACCCTGACTCCTGATGGATGAGTTCCCCTGTCCCTCTGGCTGGCTGCCTCTGGACCTCATGGGTAGCATCATGGGCTCGGGACAGGGGTGCTAGATATTGGCTTATGCGGTGGATGGTGCCATCAGAGGGCTCATTGCTCATTGCTCAGGGCAGGGGCTTGTGAAATGCGGAAAAAAAAATGTTTTACTTAAAACACTAAATATTAATTATATAGCACTTTGCATTCAGCTATTCTCAATTGGCATAAGTCTTTCTTGAGTTCCTATGTCACTTCATGCAGTTTATTTTTCATTATCAAGCTGCCTATGAGAAAATTGAGATACTGAAGACAAGAAATTAAATATAACCCTGCATTTTGACCAGGCCCCCAGGTGACTCACGCACATTAAGCCATTGTTTATTTTGAGTTATTATCTCCAGTCCTTTTGTGTCTGCATTTTGTAAACGGTTGGCACACCATTGCAAAAGCAGTTGTGTGTCCTGCCTTTTCTCTCGTGTGGCATTCTGTCTTTTTTTTTTTTAAGATTTTATTTTATTTATTCAACAAGCAGGGGGAGTGGGAGAGGAAGAAGCAGGCTCATAGCGGAAGAGCCTGATGTGGGGCTCGATCCCATAACGCCGGGATCACGCCCTGAGCCGAAGGCAGACGCTTAACCGCTGTGCCATCCAGGGGCCCCCGTGGCATTCTGTCTTAAGCAGTGTTTGGGTTCGTCTTCTTTTTTTTTTTTTTTTTTAAAGATTTTATTTATTTATTTGACAGAGATAGAGACAGCCAGCGAGAGAGGGAACACAAGCAGAGGGAGTGGGAGAGGAAGAAGCAGGCTCATAGCGGAGGAGCCTGATGTGGGGCTCGATCCCATAATGCTGGGATCACGCCCTGAGCCGAAGGCAGACGCTTAACCGCTGTGCCACCCAGGCGCCCCTTGGGTTCGTCTTCTTAGCCACAATTAGTCAGGTTTGTCCAGCCGTTGAAAGATACAGATGTGCTCTTCAGTTGGACGCCGAGGTGGCCGATGATTTTTCATGAATCATCTTCGTGCGTTTAGCCTTTTCTTTTTCTGGATGACTTTGTCGAGGATGGATTCTCGGGACTGGAGAATTCAAAGGAAATGGACGTTCTTGTGACTGGATCTGTGTGAAGCCTGGTTTCCCTCAGGGGAGTGCCCGCTGACCACACACACTGTGTGGATGGCGTTGTCATCCTTGGAATGTGGCCCGTGGGACAGGCCCAGGTCCCATGCTCTCTCCACGTCCTGCCTGATTCAACAGATAGTGGCCAGGCTTGCAGAGGACTTACCAGCCCTGCAAAAACACCTGGCTGCCCACCCCTCCCTTCCTGCTCTCCATGCCTTTCCACCTGGAGCAGAGCTCCTGGCCTAGTGCAACTGTAGGGCTTTCTAGGTTTTTAAAAAAATTCTTTTAAAGATTTATTTATTTATTTGTGAGAGAGAGCAGAGGAGGGGCAGGGGGAGAGGGAGAAGCAGACTCTCCTCTGAGCGTGGAGCCTGGTGGGGCTCAATCCCAGGACTCAGATCCTGACCTGAGCCGAAATCAAGAGTCGGACGCTCAACTCTCTGAGCCACCCAGGCGCCCCAGGGATTTCTGTTCTTTCCCCTGCCTCCATCTGGCTACTGGACCAAGTGGGAGAGGGACCAATGACACAGAAGGGAGTGACTGTCTTCTTCCACCGCCCCCTCCCACTGGGATGGGGCTGTGACTGAGACTCGGGGCAGACTGCAGGGAAAGCAGCAGGAAGGGGATGTTTCCCCCAGAACCTTCCCAGAGAGCTGGTGGTGGTATTGTGTGTGGTGGTAGCAGGGCTTTAAGAGGAGGGTCAGTGAAGGGAAAAGTGAAGGCCCAGGGAATGACAGAGGTTTCTAGAGCAAGGCCTTAACTTGGCTCAGCCTCCACTTCTTCCTCTAGAAAGAGAAGAGGATGGTAATAATAGTGGTAGCAACCACAGCACACCAAATGAGAAAATGAACATCAAATGAGAAAATGAAGGGAAGACACAGTTCTTGAAAAATGCTAGATGTTTCCATGAGGGAGGAGATTCCCAAGGCCCAAGGATGGGGTGGCTCCAGCCTCCATGTGCACCCACTGTGTCTAGCGTTGAGTTGATTGGTTAAATGTCTTTTTATTTATTATTATTATCATTTTTTATAGACTTTGACAGTCTTTTTTTTTTTTTTTAAGATTTTATTTATTTATTTGAGAGAGAGTGAGAGCAAGAGAGCATGAGCAGGGGAGAGGGAGAAGCAGACATCCCGCTGCGCAGGGAGCCCTAGATGTGAGGTTCAATCCCGGGACTCCGGGATCATGACCTGAGCCGAAGGCGGACGCTTCACGGACTGAGCCACCCAGACGTCCCTGTTCAATGTCTTTTTAAAGTGAGGTCCTGAGACTTTGTTGTACGTTAGACTCACCCAGGGAATAAAAAATGCCCAATGCTTAGGTCCCACTCTGGACCAGTTACACGTGCATCTCAGAGAGGAAGGAGGTCCGTCCACCTGCCAGGCTGTCACTCCGCACTGGCCGTGGCCCCCTGAGCTTGAATGCCCCCCACCTGCACTTGCCTGGCTGATTCTCACGAAACAGAAGGTTTCTGGCTCTCCGGGTGACTGGCGCGGCCGACTCCTGTCCGCCCTTGCTATTCAGGCGTCGTGCAGGCCGGCGTCGCGCCGGTGGTGATCTGGGCACTTGTTAGAAACGTAAAATCTTGGGCCCCACTCCGCACCTGCTGAATCAGAAGCTGCATTTAACCAGACCCCAGATTCCAATGCGTCTCACAGTTGGAGAAGCCCTGACTGGCGCACTGTCATAAGAACATTGGTTAGGGAGAGCCTGGGTGGCTCAGTCAGTTAAATGTCTGCCTTCAGCTCAGGTCATGATCCCAAAGTCCTGGGATCAAGTCCCGTGTCGGGCTCCCTGCTCAGCAAGAAGTCTGGCTGCTCCCCCTGCTTGTGCTTGCTCTCTGTCAAACAAAATAAATAAAATCTTAGAAAAAAAAAAAAAAAGAACATTGGTGGGGACCAGAGCACAGATGTTGGTGCCTAGCCTCTGGTGCGGTCCTTGGTCTGCTGTTTATTAGCTTTGTAACTCTGGGCAAGATGCTAAACTCCTGTGCCTCCATCTGGTCATCTGTAAACTCGCAAAAGCGGGAGGCCAGACCCACGGTAAGCCCTGCATGGACTCTTTTACTGTTACGGTGACACATCTCTTCCCGAAGGGGCTCTGAAATGCAGCAAGCCTCATGAGTGTGACAGTGGCACCGGGGTCGGGGTGCAGGGGGGCCCTGGACAGCCCGAGGTCCCTCCCCGGCTGGACCTGCCATGAGCCAAGGGGCTCTCCGTACCCTGGGATGGGAGCAGAGACTGGCCACCTGAGCAGACGGCAGCAGGGAGGCTCCCAGTGCAGGTCTCAGCTGGCCCCAATGGGAAGTGATGGACGACACTAGTTACCAACTATGCACGACCAGGCATAGACCCCACATGGTGCAGTCAACCCCAGGCGGTGGCCAGGAGCACACTTGAAGAAGTGGCCGGAGGAAAGGCTAAAGTGACAGAGTGTACCTGGATGTCACTGGGTGGCCTCCCTGTCCTCAGGTGAAAGGGACGCTTGGGATGGAACCCCAAGTTCAGCTGTAGAAGAGCAAGTTTTGCCATGGTAACGGCCAGGGGGAGGGCTAGGAACTTCCCAGTGATTTCCTATAACCAGGTCTCCCTCCTGCCCCCCCCCCGCCCCCCATCTTTTTTCTGGCTAGAGAGGAACCATGCAATATGGGAAAGGGTGCTTTTTATTTTTTTAAAGATTTTATTTATCTAGAGAGAGAGAGGGAGAGAGCATGAGCAGGGGGAGGTGCAGAGGGAGAGGGAGCAAGAATCTCAAGCCGACTCCACACCCAGCATGGAGCCCGATGTGGGGCCTGGTGTGGGGCTTGATCTCATGACCCGGAGATGGCCACCTGAGCCGAAATCAAGAGTTGGATGCCCAACCGCCTGAGCCAGCCAGGTGCCCCAGAAAGGGCGCTTTTTAAAAGGTTGACCCAACATGAGCAGAAAGCACAGGATAATGGGTGAAAGAGACTCTGGAAACGTGCCTGATTTCTGAGGTTTGATATTCCTCTGACACCTCAGTAACGCCTGCCATTTATGGTCCATCTGTCTGTTCACTCGTCTGCTCTTGTAACTGTCTGGTCATCCTCCGTCCACCCATCCACCTCCCCACACTCATTTACCCAAACATCCGTTCATCCGATCATCCGTCTGTCTGTCCATCCATCCATCCAGATCCATCCATCCATCCATCCATCCATCCATCCCTCCCTCCATCCATCCATCCAGATCCATCCAGTGAGGGAATATAGCTCCTGAGCCTCCATATTCTTGCTTCATCCTACTAACTGCTGCTCGTCTGGCATTGCCAAGGAGAGAACTATTCCATCGAAATACCCTCTCGCCAGATAATTTTTATCCCTTTAAGAGTGCCTGATTGCATTTAGTTTAGTCATTTTAGAAAGAGATTTTAAGTGCATCGTAAACTTGTCTTCCATTTCAGAAGAGGGCGTACTACACCCTCCATCTTTTCAGATGATCCAGGTCAAAGCTCTAATGGCAGTCAGAGTGCTTTGCTGTAAAACCGGCACTGCGGGCCCTCAGCGCTATTTGCAGCTCGACACTAAATGGTTTCGATTGCTCTGCTCTTGACACTGACTGTTGCACTTTTTTCCGATTCTGAGATTCTGCTCATCTGGCACTTCCCAGAACTGTTGGCATACTTCTAAGCAGTCACTTCTTCAAGGGGCCTTGGGCTTGGCAAAGTGATAAGTGTGTTAGAATTGTGTGTAAAGCAAGAGCCCTGAGTTCTTTGTGTATTTATTAAAGACTCGTATTTTTTGAAGTACATGAGTCTCCCGCCTTGTGACCCCTCTGTGCTTCATCCAGATGGTTGAAGTCCTTGGATGCATAAGCCCTAGAAATGGGGGTAGCGTAATACAGATGAATTGTTCTTCCTTGATCATAATTGCTTTCTTTTCTGAAGAAGGGAGGGGATGGATACCAGAGACTCACATGGATGACTCCCCCCCCACAGAGGAGATGGGGGCCCAGGGTGGGGCTGGCTGGGTCAGTCGTGTCCGCAAGTGTTTGAGGGATAAGGAAGCTGCGGGTTCCCACTGATAGTGCAGGAGGCTGGGGGAGGGGCTGTGGCCTCCTGCTCACTCCTCGTGGTGATGGCCAGGGTGGACAGGGGAGAGCGAAGGGAGCCCCGAGGGGCGCCGCGAGGCCCGGAGCAGGACTGGCACCAGCGGTGAGAGGGGCACTTGGGGGGGGTCGGAGGCACCTCAGCCTGTAAACACCCCATTTCCTGATGCTCCTTACAACAGAGCAGCCCCAAGAGTGACTCCTTTAAATACACCGATAGGGTGACATTCAAAGCACTGACACACGCCTGTGCTAGCAAGGGGACCCCTCTCTGGGGTGGGCTGTCAGGTGGAAACACTGACAGTATACACACAGGCAGGGAGGCAGTGGCCTTCCCTTCCCTCCCGCGTGCGGACAGCGCCACCTGTTCGTGACAAACCCATCATCTCTGAACTTGGACACGGTGACTCCCCTCAGGAAAATGACCACCCCTCGGACAGTCTCACATCCTCCCTCCCAGGGACGCCATGGCCCACTCCTGCGTGGCGAGACGCTTCTCCAAGGCTCCCTGCGCGTGCTTACACACGCTCACACGCGTGTGCTCAGACACACTCAGACCCAACGAGGCTTGGGGAGCTGGGGGGCTGATTCCAACATTCTCCTCCCCCCTCTCCAGAATTTTTGTCAACCCCAGCTTGGTGCTGCTTTGGCTCTGATGGGACTCCACCCTGGCTGGGCGGGAGGGAGGGAGCAGGGGGTGGGAGCACCAACCAGCCTGGTTCTGCTGGGTTCCCACAGCCTACAGGCCCCCTATGAGGCACGGGCCTTCGAGTTCCTGTTGGAGCGCCTGGTGTGCATCGGGTCCCTGCGTGACATCCTGCGTTACACTGACAACCTCTCCTTCCCCACCAGGTGCGGGAGCTGGCTGGGGCAGGAGGCTGTGGCCCGTTCCCAGTCCTGGCACCCCCACCCACAGCCTCTGTGCTCTCTCCCTAGGGGGCTGGCGTTTGACGTACTCTCTGGAAACCTGCTGAAGTGGACACCAGGGGGAACGTGCTGCTGGGCACCCATGGCTTCACCCTCCTCTCGGAGTAAGCGACCAGGGGTGGAGGGCAAGGACGCTGGAGGAAAGAAGAAGGAGGGGGAGGAGAGACTCAGGCACACAGCAGAGGCTCAGCAATGCCCGCTGGATAAAAGAGGGCGAGCAGGGGTGGGTCGGGCGGGAAGGAACGGCAGGGCTTGAATGGGCCGCTAGGAGGCACTAGGGAGGGGGCGTCGACGGCACCCAGCCCACTCCCTCCCCAGGGCAGAGATCTGAGTCGACCCCAGCAAGTTCGTTCAGAGGGACAGCCTGTGGAGGTTCCACAGCCTCACCACGCTCTTCCACCGTCGGCTGAGGGCTGGACAGCGGCTGTGGGAGGTGGTCCTCGGGGTGCCCCGCTCTGGCCTGGATGGGCTGCTGCCTGGATCTCTGGGCCAGCGACTGACTGGCCTCTCCACACCGAGACCTACCTGTACTCCTGCCTGTGGACCTCTCTGTCTGCTCCCACTACACCAAGTGTGTCCTGTGTCCTGTCCGGCCCTGGGTGACCAACAGGACACTGCCACTGCCCAGGGCCCCAGCCCTGAACTGGAGTCCCTGCCAAGACCCCTCCCAAAGGGCTGTAGGAGCTCAGTGGGAAAGCTTTCACTGCGGGGAGGGGGCAACCTTGTAACTCGTGCCCCCCAAGGGATGACCGGCAGCACACGGGGACTCCCCTTCCAGCACAGCTGGGACATAAACTCTGTGGTTCCAGGGGTGACTCTGATATAGGATCCAGGTTTGGTGGTCACCTCAGACCCCCTTATCAGCCTCCCCTGTCCTCTCAGCCTGCCCCAGCTGTGACACTGGCTACCAGCATGGGAACCTCTTCATGTCCTTCCGAAGCCTCTTCCAGGATGCGAGTGATGCCATGGATAACGTCCACCAGTCGGGGAGTGCCCAGGACCCCGGGACCCCTGACCTGTCTGCCCTCGGCTCTTCTGGGCCAACCCTGAGGGCTCCAGCCCCCATAGAGTTTCCACTCCTCTGGGCTCCCTGCATCTTGGACCCAGGCATGCGGGCAGTTTGGTCACACACATACACCTGCCCACACACATACAAGCACCTGTGCACGCGCACGGCCACACACACACACACGCACACACACGGCTCTGCTCCCGCCGGCAGGGCTGTCTGAAGAAGACCCTGAAGGACTTGGACAAATACGTGGAGAAGGACGTGAGTGAGTCATGACCAGGCCTGTCCCTTTGTCCCCTCCTCCCCAGGGCAGTGGGGCTGTGTCTGTGCTTCCCCCTCAAGATGTGGACAGAGCTCTGCAGCCAGCCTTGCCCACAGACTCTCCTGCCTGGCCTGGAGCCCCGTGCCTGGGAGGCTGAGAGCCTAGAAGGGGATCCCAGGGCAGCTGGGGGGGCCTCGTCTGCTTGGAAGTGACTTCTACCTCTGCTCCAGGTGCGAATCCCCTTCCTGCTGGACAAGATGAAGGAGGCTGGGAAAGTGTTTCTGGCCACCAGCAGCACCTACAACTACACGGATGTGAGTGTGTGGACGGGGGCGGGGTGGGGAGGGGCTTGACCATCGGAGTCCAGAGAAAGCCTCCTTTTTGGCCGTTGGAGGAAACTGAGGCCCTGTAGGAACAATGAGGGGTCAGGAGGAGCCAAGACCCTGCTACCCTCCCTTGGCATTTTGGGTTCCATTTCTTGGCTTTTTAAGGTCTCATTGGATTGATCAATTTCTCACCATGTTGCTACTGTGGTCCCCAGTGTGTGCTGTGGGGGGAGGGCAGAGGCAGGCAGTGGCCTCTGGCCCAGCCCAGCTGGGTGCTCTGACCCTTGCCCTGTCTTTGCCAGGCCATCAGGACCTACGTGCTGGCCTTGGTGAGGTGAGTGCCACGTGCCTGGCTGGAGTGGGCTGTGCCAAAGGCAGGGGGGGCCAGGCCAGTCCGCAGCGCTGAAGGCCTCTCCCGTGTCTGGCCCTCCCCTGAAGAGGAACTAAGTGTGGGAGAGGGCGTTTCCCATGCGTGGGCCTTGCTGGAGGTGGTCAGAGAGAGCAGGGGGTGGGAGGCCAGTGACCTCAGCCAGGCCAAGGGAGGGCCACTTACAGCCTTGGAGGAGGCCATGAAGAGGCAATCAGACTTTTGGGGAGGGGCTCAGTGAGGTGCAAGGAGTGGGAGCAGGCTGTGGCAGACCCAGGGGAGGGGAGTGTGTGACCCACCCTGCGGCACCGCGTGCGACCAGGAGTCACTGGCCGGCAAATGGGTGAGCGGGGCTCGAACTCAGCCACCGCGCTCAGCCCCTGTGTCCCTGGGTCTCTGCCCGAGCACTGAGAGGAGCACTGGAGGCTGATGTGAGCTCACACAATACCCAACACCTGCTTGCACAAATACCTTTTGAGCACTTCCTCGTGCCAGCATGGTCATGGTCAAGGATGCTGGGGAGCCAGACCCCTAAGTTCCCGCAACCTGCGGGGGTGCCACAGGGTTGGGAGTCAGGACCAGGGCGCAAGGATGGCTTGTGACTGGAGCGCTGGCCAGCTTTCACCAGTGCGGAGTGTGGCCGACTGTGGGCTGGCACCCCCGCCAAGCAAGGCGGGCCAGGGCATGGGTGACTAGGGAGGAGCTGTGACATGTGTCAGGGTCAGGTGTTCCAGACTACGTGTGCATGTCTGCACATGCTGTCCCATGCCTGCCCCGCAGGCTGACGCCTCAGCCAGGCCCTGGAGGTCCTACTTCGACCCGATTGTGGTAGACACACAGAAGCCCTGCTTCTTTGCTGAGGGAACAGTGCTGAGACAGGTCGACACGGGAATGGCGGTAATGGCGGGGGCTGAGGCCCCATCCACCTTGACAGGGTGGGCCATGTTGTGGGGAGGGAGCCTGCCCCTGAGGCTGACCTGCCCTTGGCAGCTGCCTCTCTGCTGCTCTGTCTGTCCCTGGAGACAGGGAACCAGGGGACTCCTTCAGGGCTCGCCCCCACCTCCTTCCACCTAGGCCCCCATGATTACCCCTGCCGCTGCCAGCCCCCTGCTCTCTCTGACCAGGGTGCCCCTCTGCCCCTCCAGGATGTGGGCAGGCTCCACGTGGTAGAGCCCCACAAGCACTGTGCAGTTTACTCTGGAGGTACCAGCTCCCACCTGGCCCCCCTGCCTCCACAGGCACCCCACCTTGACTAGGAGCCCATGTCCCCAACCTGCCCACCAGGCAGGAGGGGCTGTGAGCAAGCCTGTCCTTTCGTGGTGGGGCAGGCTCTTTGGACGTGGTGTGCAAGCTGCTTGGGGTGCGGGGGAAGGATATCCTGTACATCGGGGACCACATCTTTGGGGACATCCTCAAGTCTAAGAAGCAGCAGGGCTGGCAGACTTGCCTGGTGATTCCTGAGCTGTCCTGGGAGCTGGGCATCTGGGCCCGAGAAAAGGGTGGGGTGCGGAGCGGTCAGGGCCAGGAAGGGGGGCGCTGGCCACTAGTGCAGAGGCCTGCCCCTTTGCCATCTTGCCCTCTTTCCTGTTGGGGGTTGGTAGTGACCATAGTAATACTGTTCACTTTGTGGTTTATAGGAGTGGATCTACTCTATACATGAGGAAAGAGAGATCCAGAGAGGTTAAGCAGCTTGCCCAAAGTCACACAGCCAGAAAGGGCCAGGCCGACTCAAACTCCTATCTCCTGACTCCGGAGTACTGTGGTGGTTCTGTAGTCTGAGGCTTCCTTCCTCGCCTGACTCTCTCCTCCCCACTCACCTGAGGACTCTTAGAGAGGGGAAGGTCCACTCCCGACCTGGGAATGACTCGAAGTATCCTTGGGGTCAGGAGTGGCTATGAGCCCAAACAATTCGGGTTTGTTCTAAGAGCTGGGTTTGAGTCATTCCCCTGTGACCTTGGGCGGGTCACCTGACTCCCTGACCGGCTTCCTCACGTGTCGCACAGGACCTCTGCCGTCTCTGCTTCGCTCTGGGTGGAGCGTCACTTGAGGTAAGGAAGGGGTGAAGGATGTAATGCACACAGCTTGGGGTGTGTAGACCCCTGGTGACCGCTCCAGCCTCACCACATGGCTGAACCGGGCCTGGGGCAGACAAAGGTAGGCAGGGCTGTCACTCACCCCCTGCTGTCCCCTGTCCACTCTTCAGAGCAAATGGAGGAGCTGAAGAGGCTGGACGTGCGCCTGGCAGAGCTGTACCAGTGAGAGCCCAGCCTGCGGAGGGGAGAGGGATGGAGGGGCCTGGCCTTCCCTAGTAAACTGGATTTTGGGATCCCTCTGACCCCTTGGGTCACACTGTGACCTCTAGGTCCTTCCTCCTTACCCACTCAGCACGGACTCAGGAGGCCTATCCTCTCACACATGTGTGCACACCCAGCCCAGCCCCCTCACTGGGTGCCCGTGGAGTGCCCTCTGACCCCCATGAGATCTACGGAGGTCGTGCCTGGAGCTTGGAGGCCCTGATCCTTTTCTCCTGGGTCATGTGGCCATTTTTGTAGCAGGCACAAGGATGGGAGCAGTTATGGGCTGCACCTTCACCAAGAGGGAGATTCAGGTACGAGTGAATGCTGAGTGAGGAGGAGACCCCCAGCGGGGGTTGGGGCTTAGGGTGTGGGCCTCCAGGCTGCCTGCGCCATCTGCTCAGTCCCAGGTTCCTGAGCCCAGTTCGGGAACTTTCCCCGACCTCCGCAGAGCCACGCCTGTCCTTGTCTGCCGGCGCCCTCTGCTGGCCCGTGTTCCAAATGACGGCAGGGCCCTGCCGCAGAAGGGCTGATGGAGCCTGTGGGGTGGTTTGCAGCGCCTGTCTGCATCTCCGTTCGCCCTCCTTGAGAGGTGCGGGCCCGTCGGGTTGGGTCATGTGTCTGCCCAGCCAGCTGCGATCAGCGTCCGGGGGCCGCTAGATGAGCCTCCCCAGAAGATGGGATTTAGGACCAGCGAGCTGATGGGTCCTGGGAAGAGGAGGACGGAAAACGCCCCGTGGCACCACTGACCAGCCCCCACGGCGGGGAGAGTTCCGTAGGCCGCGTCCGCGGGATTCAGGCCGTTTGGCATTCACAGAGCAGCTGGGCCCGATAATGAGGGATCTCTGCAGAGCCTTTGCAGGGTGCAAAGCCCTTGCATTCTGTTTATCTTTCCATAGCCCCGAGAAGTGGGCCGGGCAGGGACAGTTACCTTTATTTTACAGATGAGAAAACGGAGGCCCAGTGAGGGGGAATAGCATGCGTTTGGTCTCTCTGGGAGTAAATGTCCAGACCGGTTCTCTAGCCGCTGAAAGCAAGGCCTGGTGATGAGGTGGGGGCCTGCAAGGGGGCAGGCGTGGGGCCCGGTGTGTGCGCCTCTGCACGGGCTCTCTGTAGGGGCATCAGAAGCTACGTTAAGCTGAGGCTTTAGGCTGGGTGGTCACTCCCCAGGTCCAGGCAGGTAACTGTGAGGAGAGCAGGGAAGGGGGCCAGGGGCAAAGCGGAGAGCTGCCCCCCCTCCCAGAGCACCGCGGGCCGCCTCTGGGTTTAAAGAACAGCTCCTTCCCACCCGGGGCAGAGGCCCCAAGGTCCCCGGTGATAGACTCAGGGAGGGCAGAGTGGGGCCCGGCCCCAGCAGGGTAGGATCGGCTGTGGGTGATGCAGGTCCAGCTGGGATGGGATCTCTCCTCTGCCAGAGAGTCACCCGGGAGCTGGACCCGCGCTACATAACAGCACGTGGGCAGCCTGTTCCGCGGCGGCTTCCGCCAGACGCTCTCCTACCAGCTGATGCGCTCCGCAGGCCTCTACGCCGCCACCTGCCTCGACATCCTGCGCTACCCGCTCAGCTCGCTGCATCGGGCGGCCAGAGCTGGTGAGTCCCTGCAGAGCCTCCCTGGCATCCCAGACCCTCTGCCCCAGAAGGACCCGCTGGTCCCCAGCCCTGCCAAGAGCTCTCGAGGTCACCAGTCTCAGTCTTCCACCTCCAGGTGCAAGTGGGTCCAGGCCTTGCAGGGAACTGTGGGCGACATAAAAAAACGCACAGGAGGAATTAGTGGTAGAGATAAGACACCGGTGCTGGGAAGTTCTGCTCCTGCCCAGCCTTCACACCTGCTTTAAATTGAGACCACCTTAACTCTGTTTCCTTGGTAGAGAGGATACCAGATGCTAGCAGGAAGGCTGCAGCCCCTCTCCCCTCAGTTAACATACAGGGACTTCAGAAGAAATGGCAGAGGGTACAGTAAACGTCTCAGCTGGCTTTCCCCTAGAACATCTGCTCATGCTCCTGGGTCGAGGGTGGGGGCGGGGGGGGGGTGGCCATGATGTCACTGGGTTAGCGGGAGCCGGGAGATGGACCTAAGCGGTGCTTCCCTGAGCCCGCGTGTCTGGTCTCCCAACGAAGAGTCAGTATTTTCATCTTACAACGTGGAGTCTCATGTCAAGGATCTGGACTTGAAAGGATTCTCTGGGGCTCCTTGCCTCCTGCTTTCCTTGCCAGTCTCAGCTGCCTTCCAGATGCTTGAGAGGGGAAAACCATTTTGTGGGTGTCTCCTGGGTTTCTTGCATTGGCTAGGAGCCTCTTTTTTTTGTTTCTAAGTAATTTTGCTTAATGCTCAGTATAACCCACCAGAGTAGTTTTTGAAATCTTCATTGTACCATTGGCGAAATGGAAGTGCAGAGAACCTAGGTACCTTGCTGTCACATGGCTAGTAGGCTGCAGGGCTAGGATTGGAACCCAGTGCTCTTGAAGAACTGGGGACACGCTCTGTCCCCCGCACCACACTGCCACATGCTGGCGAGGGGTGGGAGCGAGCTCCCAATGTGCAGCCCCATCTCCTTGCCAGGTTTTCAGATGAGCAGGGCTGGAGAATTCCAGGCAAAGCTGGGGGTCCGAAGCATCGTTAGACATCGTTGCTGAAGTAGTGACTAGACAGGTGAGGAAAAAGCAGCCTGAGCACCAAAGTGAAACATGTCAAGACCTGAGCTTTACTCGACTGTGCTGGCCTGGGATTTTTGAGAAAGGGATGTCCATCTGCCAGAACCTTCCTTCTCCGGCTGACCCTCCAGGGTTTCCTCTTCCACAGCATCATTGGACAGGAAGCCAGTAGCTGTGGGCAGAGTGAAGTCGTGGGTTGTGGGGGGGGGGTGTCGTCTATTCATAACTGAAGGCTTCCAGAAAGCCCTGGCACTGAGGGAGCAGCTCCATCTCCACCTGCATATGTCTTTCCAGACGCCCCATGAGTCAGCTGTGGAGCAGGAACGAGCTCACCCGGATCCCTGCTCCTGCCTCCACTCCTACAGCCAGAGGGTGCAGGGCTAGGAGGTGGCAGGTTGCTTCTGCCCATGGTGGAGCTGGGAGGAGCCAGCTGGCTGTGCTGGGGAAGCGCAGCCATCTGGGGCTACCATGTGCTCGAGGAGGGGTTCCCCCTGGAATGGTGTTCAACTGAGGGGGCATCTTGTCTTCAAGTGTAATCATTCCCGAGTATTTGTGTTGAAATTTTATTATTTTATCGTAAATTGCTTTTCTTTGTATTTCTCCTATGTTATAGTATTACACTGATTTTTAAAATTATAGAGACAATAATTATATTATCTATGAATTTCAAATTCAGGAGAGAAAAGAAGAAATTAAATGTTTGTTTTTAAAATGGGGCATCGGGTCCCCCAGGGCCAGGAAGCTTCCCACTCTGGAAAAGGCTGCAGAACACGTGCTGTTCCAAGCTAGGATTCCTGTCCAGACAGCCTTTATAAACCCAATGAGTAGGGGCTCTGCTTCAGCTCCCTTGTCACTTTGTGCTGCCTGGTCCCCCTGTGAGTAGACACTCCAGCTTTCTTGAGTGGCAGACTTGGCTCCTGGCCTGGTTCTGCATCCCTGAGCCCTGCATGAGGCTTCATGGGGCTTGATTTTTAAAATGTCCATCTCCTAGGCTTCCTTCTGCTGGGCGGTGCCAGGCTCAGTGTGCGTTTTTTCAGCCAGTGTTTACGGAGTGCATCCTGCCTGCCCAGTGATTTAGAAACCTCGTAAGCTACTTTACTCCTGCCTGGGAGGGGCTCACAATTCAAGCACGTTAACAATCTAGGTTTCCATCTCTAACAGCTAGGTTTCCATCTCAGCCCACCAGAGGGCTGGACACATTCCCATCAGGAACTGGGGGTTCTCTGGGGATGTGTGTGGTTCGATTTCTCTACCCCTCATCTCTAGGCCAGACCAGACCAGGGCATTTTGACACATTCTCTACCCTGGGGTTGGAGCCGTTGTATGAGCTCGGGAGGATGGATTCCATAACCAGCTTTCTTGGTTTCTTAGAAGGCTCAGGGCAGAGAGAGGGCTGAGGACCAGGAAGGCTGCACTGAGGAGGACTGAGTCCTGGACGTGGGCTGGCATCATGGTCGTCCTCTACCTGAGATGCTTTCAGATAAATGGCAAAGTATGGAAGAGAGAAAAAGCAATCATATTGAAATATAAATGTAACAGATCTGAGGCCCAAGAACACATCTTTTAGAGGGGAGGGAGTATCGTCATCATCCTAGAAGACACCCCCTGTGGCCTTTGAACCATTTGAAAATGGGCATAACAAGTGGAATTATTTTACCCAGTTCCCATGACCTGCATCATCGTTCACATCCAGTTGTATTTCTACACATTTAAAAAAAATAGTATTTTTGTGCACTTTGGTTCTGTTCCTAGTAATAACAATAATAGTAGATTGGCCGTGGATGACTTCATTAACTGTTCTTTGTCTCCGGGTCACCATGAAAGATGGTAAATGAGACAGCCCGAACATCTTTGAGCTGGAGGTATACATGCATTAAAACACATACAAAGTCATACTCATGACTTCAAGACTTGGTACTTTATTTTGGCAGGAGCTGCTCTGTGGCACTAAGCCCGGGCCCTTCGTTGTTCTGATGTCACTGATTTGAATTCGCTTATAGGGCTCCTGTTTCGTCTGTTGGTAGCATCATCTGGCATCATCTAGAGGCTTAGAAGGAATATACCTACGTAACTGAAATGACACAACAAACTCTCAAAGGAACAGGTCTGTGAAACAGTTCGCTAGTTTCTCTTTCTGTGGATAATCAAGGGAAACATTTGGAATATCTGAGGATAAATAAGGGCCAACAGGCCACGTACTGAGAGAGTTTCAGAAGCTAGGTCTGGCCCTGCCAAGGCCTTTCGTTCTTCTTCCTGGCTTGACTTGTGGGCCTGTTCGGTAAAGCGGCTTCTCCAAGCAGAGACCAGGTATCCCTGGCCTTGCGTCTTCAAACACTGCATTCTTGTTCAAGGGCTACGGGGTAGAATTTTATCAGGAAAATTGCTCAGACTCTAGGGCCCATACTTTTCTGGAAAGATGCTGAAATATGGTGCAGTAGCTAATACTACAGAACTCAACCATTAGAATTCCCTGCTAGGGAGTGAGAATGCAGAGAGGCTGGGGATGAACAGCCACCAGAAGAACGCTTGGGGTCTGAGGAAGAGTGAGGGAGGAGGAGGGGGAAGCGGTGGCCAAAGGGCCTTTCGCATGCTTTTCCTTCTGCCGGAAGCATCCCCTACCTCTTCTCCTGTTAAACCTGCTCTTGCCTCAGACTCGAGGGGCCTCTCCACCTCCCTGTGACTGGATCAGGTCCTTCTGTTGGTCCCATCCTAGAGACCTTGGTTTCTGGGGATTATTCCATTTTCACACATTTGTGTCCCGCTGGACTCTTGGCTTCATGGGGCCAGGTCACGTGGCTCATTGTTGCATCTCTGGCATCTTCGGTGTCTTGTGTGTTCCACTGAGTAAACTACATCACCTGGTTTATTATTACATTGCAGGGGAAAGGGTGGGGCAAAAGATAGATTGTAAGACAAGAGGAAGTGGGGAAAGACTAGAAAGCTTTGGATGAGAACTCTGCTAAGCTCGTAGGAAGTCAGCTGGGGCATGGTAGGGTGGAAGATACTTCTATTTGGGGCTGTTCATTTAATGCAGGTGTTTTTTTTTTTTTAAACCTATTGTTACCTCTGTACTCATTTACCTACACTTTAGTTGGAAATGTGCCCCATTATTCCAAAGACTATAGTAGACACTGATAGTCCATTTCGGGAAGAATTTTTAGTTGGGCATGTGGGCACCCAAAATACGTTTCCCAGCCTTCTTTGAAGATAAGTGTATGTGCTCAATGGCCCCACAATCCTAAATAGAAATAATGTGTCCATCTTCCAAGTTGTAACCTTAAAAAGGAGAGGGGCATGTGTTCTATCTCCTCTCTTCCCGGGTCCCTCTGGCTGGAATGTGACATTGGTTGGGGAGCCATCTCTGGTTATATGGATGAGGCTGTATCCCGGGGATGGCAGAGCCGTAAGACAGATGTGGCCTGGCCTTGGCACCAAACACTGGACAGTTTCACTTGAACTACTGATGTAAGAGAGACACGTTTCCCTTTGGGACTAGTTACAGCAGCTCAATCGATACCCTAATTCTGACATCCAGCCCTGAGCAGTCAGAAAGGAAGGGAATGGAAGCATCGCCCCTGAGTTAGCGGCCTGGTGGTAAAAAATGTAATCAAGTACCTCATTTGTAGAATAAACAACCGTACTCTGGCTCTCATAGCAATTCCTGTTTGGTAAATGGGAACAGTTCAAGAAGTTCTTCTTCCATATCGCCTTCTTACTCCTCATGTCCTTACTTGGCATAGAGGCGGGGATTGAAAGGTCTGGACTTGGCGCCAGACAGCCCTGAGTCTGAAATTTCAGCCCTATCATTGACCGTCTAAGTAGCGTCTCCATACCTATGTCATAAGGCTATTGCGAAGATGTAGTGAGATAAGATGCATGGAACACAGCCAGAGGAAGCGCTGAATGACAGTGTCCTACACAAGTGTTTGTGTGTGTGGGACTTCTCCCCTAGCAACCGACAGAAACCTAACTGAAACTGGCCTTCAGATCTCGTGATCTCTCAGCAGCTCCCTGGGCATTATTTGGCTTCACAGATAAAGGGAGGCTGTCCAAAGGGAAGGAAAGGGCTGGCTGTGTGGAGTCCTGCATTTTGGTTGTGGTGACCATCTATTCTTATTGAAAATTAGTATATCAACTTTATGGTTTGATAGCTCAGTTTTATGAACCTTGTCATTATAAACCTGACCTAGAAAGATGGTGCTTCCCTCATTGTGATAAAATCTAGCTCCTGGGTGAGGGTGATGGGCAGACCCTTGATCAAGGTGAGTTCTCCATGGTAATGACTGTTCCCTATGAGGCCTCTTGAGATTGCCTAGCAGAGTTTCCCTGGACAAAACCCTGATTCTCTAGGCCAAGCCATCATCACTGTTTTTTTTTTAATAATAAATAAAATAAATGGATAAGCAGGAATGAACAAAGTTTAATTTTTTTGTTTTAGATAATACTTAAATATTAAGAAAGCTAAAATTTTAAAATTCACAATATGTTGGCTAGGTTTTTCTATACATTATATTTACATAATGATTCTAATTTTAACTTTCCAAGAACAGTTGCCCAGGAAGAAGGAAAGGCAACCTATAATAGTCTCTGGGGCTTGTACTGTCTTCTCAGGTCAGGTGTCCTGTAGCAAAGAATTGAAGTGAAGAAGCAAGTGACCCTGCCCTCCCCTCTCCCCTGCTCCCTTTTGTTTTTCTTTGAAGCACTTCTGAATAACAAATGCAAAATTAGATTTGGATATAAAAGCTAGGCGACTACCGCAGTTCAGAACTGTGTTCCACTGGAGAAGCCCCGGCACAGCCAGGGTGGGAATTACCCCTCATCTGTAGGGTGCTGTGACAGAAGTCAGAGTCGCATACGAAAGTCACCTGGGATCTCTGAGCAAAAGCACAGCTAGCGTCAGCTCCGTAAAATGAGGGGATTTGATCAGACAGTCTGTCGCATGGCATCTGGTCCAGAAGGCTAGCTTCGAAGCTCCCCTCGGGGCAGATAGGCCTCGCCCTCTCCGCTAAGGCGGATGCAGGAAGGAAAGTCCATCATCCTGCGGCACCAGCCTCTTGATGTGAAAAAAAGAACTACACTGAGAGTAAATTAGGTCAATAAGGTGAACATTTTTTACCATACTTGTGGGGTAAATGAATATTCAATAGCTTAAAATTTATGTACTATAAACTGTGGCAAACTATAGTCTTAAATAAACCAAAGACAGTCCCGTGGGGATATTAAATTCGAGAGTAAGCCCAGTGACTAAATCCTAAGGGCCCACAGTCTGCCTGTCCGTTATATAGTTTTGCCCAGGTCACCTGGCCAAGGGTATTTCACGGAGTCTCTGAAACACCTTTAAAAAAAAAAAAAAAGGCATTAAGAAATTATGACTCGAGGATTTTAAACCCTAATGTTACAGGCAAAGCCTCATTTTTACGGAATATAAAACACTCTGTTTCTTCCACTTCTAACAGCTCGTTAAGAGAAGCCACTACTAAGTCGTGTTCCTGCAGCATTTCCGGGTAGCGGGCCACAGCCCGCTCAATCCTTGCCGAGCGCCGCACAGGGGTGATGAGCTTCATGTCCTGTACTTCCGGCATTCCGCTTACTCTGTGGGACAGAAAGATGCATTCAGAGCCTTATAACTGCTTTGGAAATTCTTCTTATTGTTCTGAATTTTTTCTTCTGTCCTAATAAGACATGGTAGACATTTCAATGAAAGTTGATGTAAGAGTGCGCGTACAGCAGCTCCTGTCCTCAGATGGCTTTTCCTTGATTGTCAGAATGAACTGGGTGGTGTCTATCTGCTCTTGGATGGTATAAGCACAGAGATTTATTGAATGAAGTGTTAAGTGTGGTTTTTATTAGACACTTAGCGGTTGGTGTTTGTTTATTCATAAACTTTCAAAGAGTTGATAGGTTTTAAGGAAATTGGGCCTAACACCAAATGGGGTTGGACAAATGAATTCTAAGATTCTCCTCGCTTTGACAGAAAATTATTCAAAAACCATCTTTTAAGATGGTGGACCAAGCCACAAATTAAAACTGGAACAAACTGGGCGTCTTCCTTGTGAACTTTAATGTGTCCAATAAAAAGTAGCCCTGAGGATAGTTTGCAGAGAACTTTCCCTGTAGTGAATCTGGTCTACATCTCACAAACCCACTGATTACATGAGCCTAAGCAAAACTAGCAGGCCGGCATGCTAAAAACTCTCATAATAAATTCCAGAGCCAGCAAGAAGTGGTTTCGGATCACCTGCTTGCCTTCATCCTTCTCTGTGTCGGCTGTAATGGCAGCACTGAGAGAGGGGTTTAGGACTGGAAGAGGCCCAGCTGTGCTTTCCAGGGAACTAAAATATAGAACTGTGTGGTCGTGGTGCTTTTGTTTGGAAGTCTTTTTTAAGATCATGAATAGAGACTGATGTTATATTAATGTTCTAGGAAATGGCACTGATATCCTGACACAGTTCCCATGACTTCTGCCTTAAACTTACACTTATTCAAACACCAAACACTTCCAATAAAACGAGCAGCTTCTATCTAGTACACACCCGACTGCACAGCCTGTTTTTATAGGGCTGTTCTCTGTCCCTTCCCTCCTACAGCTACAGAGCTTGCCCCTGCTTGGCACTCGGTGTCCCCGCCCCGGGGCCTGGGAGGAAAAGCGCGTGGGATCTGTAAGTGCAGGACCCAATCCAGCAGGGAGGGGAAATCCGTTCTAGCCTGTCTCCAGACTCCAGCACCACCTTCCTCAGGGCGGGTCAGGTCTCCTTGGAGTGCTGTGAGGGCGACGGTGTGTGTGCACGGAAAGGGCACAGGTCTTCCTGTCAGTGGTTCCAACCCTCCCCTCACCCTCAGCTCCTTTCCTTAATGCCAGAGATGGATTAGACCACCTGGTCCTCACATGTCGCAGGGGTGTCCACAAACTGCTGGTGCTCTGGATCTGTGGAAGTGAAACTGAGAACAGGTCTTGAATAAAGCCCATAAACACAAAGCTTACTTTAGAGTTTGCTCACCTAGGGATCGGGGCAATCTGTAATTTGATACCAGGATGGTTATCCTCTTCTGCCTTGGTTATGTGGGGTGTTGCTGTAACCTGGTCTCTCTCTTTCAGAGAAAGACAAGACTTTTCAGATTCTGTCTTATTGGCCAGTTCTTCTGTTGCTATTATATTTGTCTCAGCAACTGAAGAGTCAGGGGTAACTCCTGTGTATGCAAGGTCAAGAAGGAAAGTAAGGTTTAGCAACTTAATACTGAAACTGAAAGTCAATAAAATGAAAAATCAATATATACAATGATTTCCCAACTGAAAAAAGAGTAACTGATTTGAAGTGAGATGTATGGTTTCTCCTGCCCAGCCGTCTAGCCAGGCCCTGCTACACCAGGCCATCCTCCTAACCAGCCCTCCAGACAGCCTTTGAGCCTCTGCGCCCCTAGAGTTGGATCCTTGATAGCTTTTCAACATTCTGAACACATCCCCATCTCTTATTCGCTCTTGAGAGAGGTTCCCTTAGGGACTAATCATTGTTTTTGACCAACCTTGGGTCAATTTCCTTGACTCACTAGAGTTAACTCACTTGAGCTTCCAATCCCTTCCTAAAAGGGATGACCACATGACTATTACCTTGGGCAGTGGGTGAAAAAATGTCTTGTGTTAACACAATATACATGATAGCTCAATCACAACAACCAAGAGGAAGGGAAGGAAATTAGCTGAGATAGGCAGATATTGTGGTTGGAAGCTAAGACCCTAAAAGAGGTCAACATGGGCCAAGGAGTAGGAAAGGCACGAATTCCTATCTTTTTTCTTATCCGTCTGAAGAACAATGCCATGAATTATAAACAAATATCTGAATAGTAGCATCATTCCCAGTATAAGAGTAACATTGAGTATATCTACCCTGTGACCTTATTCCCAAAATTTTCCCAAAACTAATGGGGTAGTTAGCTATCACTCCACATGACTTGATTGTTCCCCCAAATTCAATCTGTCTTAAAGGAAGAACATTTGTCACCTTCTAAGATCAGAAAAATAATCTGTTTTATTTTTTCAAAGTAGCTTGTTTTTCATGCCATTCATATAACAAATATAAGCAATTACAGTGGGCCACTCACTGTATTTGGCACAGTATTTTTCATAGAAGAGTTTTCTAAAGGTTCTGACCAATGACAGCAATGGTTAGCTAAGTGAAAATGTTCCTACTCCAGTCATTTTTTTTTTTTTTTAAGATTTTATTTATTTATTTGAGAGAGAGAGAGTGAGTGAGAGAACGCAAGCAGGGGGAGCAGCAGGCAGAGGGAGAAGCAGACTCCCTGCTGAGCAGGGAGCCGGATTAGGGGCTTGATCCCAGGACCCTGCGATCATGACCTGAGCTGAAGGCAGACGCTTAACCAACTGAGCCACCTAGGTGCCTCCAATTTTGAAGGCTATAATGTGAATTTGGATGTGTGAGTCCTGGTGGGTTGTTATGACACAGAGGCATCTCTCCCTTCTGCCTCAGTCTTGTCTGAGAAAGAGCCACTTGTCTTCTCCCACCTAGCCCTCCAGGGAAGCAAGACACCCTGGTGTAGACTGCTCTTGTGAAAACAGCCTATGTTTGGTGTTGAGCAGTGTATTTACTTGTAATAATAGAAATAAATCAGCTGATGATGACGGCTGAGAAAACCAGGCTATGGAAACCAAGAAGTGAGAGGGATTTCAGGGGATTTAGAATTCTTTTCTTTTTTCCCCTAAGTGTTTCTCGATGACTTTTACTTGAGCGGCTGGAGGGAGTGAATTTAAATACAAAAACAGCAGTACCTTCTGTGGTTCTGTTTGGGTCTTGCAAAATATTAAGAACAACTTCCCGTAACTCTTGTATTGGCTGGAAGAAAGAAAATACATAAAGAGTATTAAAAACATTCATGGAGAAAATGATCTAAGGAACTTTGCTTAACATCAAATGAGCTTCTTTTTATAATAAAAATGTTTCCTTTTAAAAGATCTCTTATCTAACTATAAATGACATTTAAAAAGTTTCAGATCTATTGCTTTATGTGAAAAATGAAAGAACAAAGAAAATGTTGGTTAAATGCTGGCATGCTTGACTTTAACGAAGAAATGTGCTTAAGGAAAGCTGTCTGTAGTGACATTTCTCTAAGTCAGTTAATTTTCTTAATTGACTTCTATGATCCCACTGAAGATGTGTCCCCACATAAAGATTCTGGCCCCAAGATGTAAAGTTAGTTATACAAAAATGCAGCATATGTTTTTAGCGTTGTCTTAACTGAATTTTTGTTTTTATCATAAAAGTCATATACCTCATTACAGAAAAACTGAAAAATAGTCAAACTTAAAAAGAGAAATCACCCGTAATCCAATCACCCAAATGCAGCCTTTAGTTAGTATTTTGGATAATCTTCCCTAGCCTTTCCTTTCTTTCTTCTTTTATTTAGTAACATAAAAAACATAACATTAAACATAACATATAAAATACAGTATTAAACATAACATAAAAAATAAAACATTAGAAAAGAGCCATTATGATTTAAAGTACCTTTCTGGCAAAATATTAAAAAGTACTTTTCTGGTAAAGTTATCTGAGATAGATTTCCTTTTTCAAAGTATTTAAACTATGCCATGAAGTAGAATACCATAAATGAACTGTAATTTCTGATAGGAATATTATATTTGGAGCTTGGTCTTTCTGATCTGGAATTCTGTATTACATAAATAATAGATGTGAACTGACAACAGAGCATAAAAGCAAAGCTATTTATACATTTTCACAAAGTCTAATGTGCTTTAAGCTTGAGGGAATGGGAATAAATGTACAGAATACATTGCAAAAAGTCTGAATTATATAAAACATTTATCAACATATTTTACTTTTTTTTTCCCCCCAAAGATTTTATTTATTTATGTGACACAGACACAGCCAGCGAGAGAGGGAACACAGCAGGGGGAGTGGGAGAGGAAGAAGCAGGCTCCCAGCAGAGGAGCCCGATGTGGGACTCGATCCTGGAACGCCGGGATCATGCCCTGAGTTGAAGGCAGATGCTTAACGACTGCTCTACCCAGGCGCCCCAACATATTTTACATTTTTATAGACTTCTAGTTAAAGATGATGGATTGAATATACATTTATTTCTAATCCCTATGGAAACTCTAGTGAAATGATAATGGGATTAAAGGAGGCAATGACTACAGAGAATAGGAGAAATAGCAACAAGATTTGGAAGCTAGAATGTAGAAGGAAGAGGTAACCAACTTAACCAGCTTGAAAGAGCTGAATCCTAAGCTAGCAATGTGGCTGAGAAACAACATGGTTCAACCACAGGGCCTTTCTGAAAGGCTCAAGAATGAATGGTGGGGTCAAAATCAGGAGGATTCTTGAGCATCTGTTTAGCAGTCAAACTTCCAAGTCTTCTTTGTTGTTGTTGTTTTTTTTAAAGATGTTATTAATTGAGAGAGAGACAGAGAGAGCACAAGCTGGGGAAGGCATAGAGGCAGAGGGAGAGGGAGAAACAGACTTCCTGCTGAGCAGGAAGCCCAATGTGGGGCATGATCCCAGGATCCTGAGATCATGACCCGAGCCAAAGTCGGAGGCTTAACCGACTGAGCCACTCAGGCGCCCCTCCAAGTTTTTATCCTAACAGACAACTGAAGACGTATTTTCCAAGTCTCTGGGGAATATCATGCACAATTGAAGGTGGGGATGCCCCACTGAAAAAAAGGGATAAATGAAAGTTTCCATGCTGAAGGTTGAGATGCCAGCTCTCTACTCCCTCACAACACTGGTAGTCTGATTTCCAGCTCCCAGGAAGAGATTGGAAGATCCTTCTTTAGAGAATATGACCAGTTTTAGAAAGATCTGAAGACATTGCTGTTGAGGGTTCTTCACCCAATTGGCTCGGCCAGATCACCCTATGGTAAAACCTCATCCATGTGTCCAGAACTTTTTCAAATCACCTCTTTGTATACAGCCCAGTTTTTACTGGCATCTGAGTAAAGCCTTTCATGAACAAGAGAAAACAAAGGAAAATAAAAACACCACCACCAACAACAATAACACAAAACAGAGAGAGAAGAAAAACACTGGAGTGGCGCCTGGGTGTCTCAGTGGGTTAAGTGTCAGACTTTTGGTTTCGGCTCAAGTCATGATCTCATAGGTCATGGGACTGAGCCCCGAGTCAGTCTCTGTGCTCAGCAGGGAGTCTGCTTGAAGATTCTCTCCCTCTGCCCCTACCCCCATGCACACATGCACGCTCTCTTTCAAACAAAAATAATAAAATTAAATAAATAAAACAGGGGCGCCTGGGTGGCACAGCGGTTAAGCGTCTGCCTTCGGCTCGGGGCGTGATCCTAGCGTTATGGGATCGAGCCCCACATCAGGCTCCTCCGCTTTGAGCCTGCTTCTTCATCTCCCACTCCCCCTGCTGTGTCCTTCTTTCGCTGGCTGTCTCTATCTCTGTTGAATAAATAAATAAAATCTTTAAAAAAAATAAAATAAAACAAAACCAAAATAAAACCAACAGCAGCAACAAAAAACAGAGAAGCAAAGCACTGGAGAAGAAAAACAGACAATGCAGATAGATACAGGAATGTGAGGGTGATGGTGTAAGATCCCAGAATGACAGGCAAAGACAGTGGTAAAGAGCAACCTGTTAAGACTGGAACATGTCAGAAAGTTCTCGGAGAAGGGTCTCTAAGAAAAAGAAATCGATAGGATATCTGATGTTTTAAAAGTATTGAGAAATTTTGGACCTCATCAAGATAAAAACTTTTGCACAGAGAAGGAAACAATCAACAAAACTAAAAGGCAACCAGGGGAATAGGAGAAGACATTTGTAAATGACATATCTGTTAAAGGGTTAGTATCCAGAATCTATAAAGAACTCATCAAAATCAACACCCCAAAAATAAATAATCCAGTTAAGAAATGGGCAGAAGACATGAACAGACATTTCTCCAAGAAGATATACAAATGGCTAAGAGACACATGAAAAAATGTTCAATATCACTCGGCATCAGGGAAATACAAATCAAAACTACAATGAGATACCACCTCCCACCTGTAAGAATGGCTAAAATGAACAACTCAAGAAACAATAGTTGTTGGTGAGGCTGTGGAGAAAGGGGAACTCTTTTGCATTGTTGTTGGAAATACAAGCTGGTATAGCCACTCTGGAAAACAGTATGAAGATTCCTCAAGATGTTAAAAATAGAACTATCCTGGGGCGCCTGGGTGGCAGAGTCGTTAAACGTCTGCCTTCGGCTCAGGGTGCGATCCCGGCATTATGGGATCGAGCCCCACATCAGGCTCCTCTTCTATGAGCCTGCTTCTTCCTCTCCCACTCCCCCTGCTTGTGTTCCCTCTCTCGCTGGCTGTCTCTATCTCTGTCAAATAATTAAATAAAATCTTAAAAAAAAAAAATAGAACTACCCTAAGGCCCAGAAATTGTACTACTGGGTATTTATTCAAAGGATACAAAAGTGCTGATCCAAAGGGGTACATGGACTCCAATGTTTATAGCAGCACTATCTGTAATAGCCAAATTATGGAAAGAGCCCAAATGTCCATTGACTTACGAATGGATAAAGAAGATGTGGTGTATATATACACAATGGAATATTACTCAGCCATCAAAAAGAATGAAATCCTGCCATTTGCAACAACGTGGATGGAACTAGAATGTATTATGCTAAGTGAAGTCAGTCAGTCAGAGAAAGACAAATATATGATTTCACTCATATGTAGAATTTAAGAAACCAAATAGATAAACATAGGGGAAAGGAAGGAACAATAAAATAAGATTAAAACAGGGAGATAAACCATAAGTGACTCTTAACTATGGAGAATAAACTGAGGGTTGCTGAAGGGGAGGTGGGTGGGGGGATGGATTAAATAGGTGATGAGCATTAAAGAGGGCACTTGTGGTGAACACTCGGTGTTACATGTAAGTGATGAATCACTAAATTCTATTCCTGAAACCAATACTACACTATATGTTAACTAACTTGAATTAAAAAAAAAAAGTATTGAGAAATTTAGACAATTAGAGAAAAGTTTGGAATCAATTACATAGTAATAAATACTCAGAAAAATAAGCAAAGGAAAAACACGACAATAATTAACTTCAGGAAAAGTAGAAAGTCATGCTTGAAAGGCAGAATAGTTATAGTATATATTACATGGCTCAATGTACTCATGTATTTCTTACATATTCATAACTATGAGCATAGATTATTCATAACAATAGTGACCAGGATTTCCATATAACTCTAATGGAAATATGGAGGATGGCAAAATTTGCAGGCATGTGTCTCTTGGGGATACATGCATATATATGTGTGTGTCAGAAAGAGGGTTAAATCCTCATCCTGCATAGTTAGAAGTCTACAAATCATGTCTAAAACTGAAAAATCAAGAAATAGCAATATAAGCACACTATCTGAAACTATCCAGGTAAATATGAAAATAATCAGTTTGCTCTGGGAAGTGGGAAATGGGAGGGGAGGGACAGAGGCCTTATGGAAAGAAACTTATTGAATGATTTTGACTATGACTGTTTAAACTATGTGCATGTACAACTCCGATTTTGAACAATCATGGGAAGAGGTACGGTAGAATATTAAATGACATGACAAGTGACATTTAAGTGAAAAGAGTTATAAAACTGTTGGATGCGGTTTTTGTTAAAAAAAGTTATATGGAGACAGTGGTTTTACTAGGTTTTAGAATTAATTTTTTTTTCATGTACTGGCTCTGAATTAGTGCCTTATGAATATTGATATGTTGGGCTTAATGTATTTTTAGGTTCTTTATGGTGAGGTAAGATTTTGTAAGTACTGCATATTGATGTTGTAACTTTCCATGCTGTTACTTTCCACAAGTGCAAATTTCTACAATGAGTGTAAAGTGAGTCACACTCACTTGACAAGAACAGTGATTCTATTAGTTTACTTTCTACCAAATAAATTAAAAAAAATGTTTTTAAAGATTTATTTATTCATTTGAGAGAGAGTGGAAGAGAGAGTGTGTGTGGGGGGGGAGAGGCAGAAGGAGAGGGAGAGAGAGAATCTCAAGCAGACTCCCCATTGAGTGGAGAATGGAGAGCCCAACACGGGGGCCCGATTACATGACTCATGAGATCATGACCTGAGTAGAAATCACGAGTTGGATGCTTAACTGACTGAGCCATCCAGGTGCCCCTCTAGCAAATAAATTTTTAATTAAATGTACATAAAGGACATGTTATGCTTCATAATCTGTGTATACGTTATGAAATGAATTCGAAATTTAACATGACATTGTATGACTGCCATATTGCAAACAACAGACAACTGGCATGAGAGAATTTTCAGGAAGTCACCCACCCAAGACAGATACTCACTGTTGCCCCATTTCTAATGGCCTCTTCGTACAGCCCAATAACATCAAAGGTGCCTTTACTTGCCAACACCTTTGCTTTACAGATCCAGAATTTAGCAAATTTTTCGACCTCAGGAATACTGGACAATATGGCAAATATTGCATTAGATGGTACACCCTGTAAAAAAAAATACCCAGAGGTAATTACTGCCATTTTGCTGTTATTCTCACATCTAATATTCATCAGAGCAGCTATGCAGAAATCAGTCTGATCACTTTTTCTTAATTTTTAAAAAAATTCGATTTTACTGAGGTACAGTTTACATATAATAAAATGCATTCATTTAAACAGTATATTTCAATGAGTTTTGACACTGGTCATTCAATTTTAAGAGTTAAATGAGACCAAATAGTAAAATATTTTTCATAGTTTAAGGTAAGGAATATGTTTACATTTTTATGCAAAACCAAACTCCAAACCAAACCCTACAGTAATCAACATCCATATATTTCTTACATATTCATAATAATGTGAACACTGAGTAGTGAACAGAATTTTCCTATGTCTCTAACAAAGTATGAAGGATGGCACAGGTAAGAAAGGTCACAGGGGTGTGTATATGTGAGTGTTTTGGGGACTCATGCAGCCTGTATAAAAAGGGCTAACTCTCACAAAAGTCACTTTAAAATGTCCTCACTAATTTGGTCCCCTTCTGGCTTGTACCCAGAGCGGGCAGTGACATGGACAGGAGGAATATGGGAGCTACCATGACCGGAAACCCAGATACTGGCGCACTCAGCTAGGCAGTGCCTCCTACTCCTCCTGAGGTGGGGAAGCCCCAAAGGTAAGCCCACAATCAAGAATCATCGATGTTTGAGAAAACCAACACTACATGAAAGAAGCATAAACCTCAACAGAGTTGAAGAAGAAATCAGTGAGCCGAAGATTTGGCTGTGGAATTCTCCCAGAACTCAGTGCGACAGAACAAAGAAATGAAGAGTATGATAGAAAAGCTGAGTTTTGGAGGGAATATCTATTACTCAGGAATTCCAACACCCATCTAAGAGATGCAACATTCAACACAACTGGCCAGACGTTAATTTCAACAAATTCTATCAAGCAGGACACATACAGGCTACATTTACAATGCAGTATAATTACAGTTGGAAGAAAGATAGTCAGGAAAAACAAAACAGAACTCTATCTGGAAGTTAAAAGATATTCTTCCAAGATAACTTTCAGGTTAAAGAGCTCAAAATGGAAATCTCAAACTATTTAGAGATGAACAATAATGAGTATGCAGGTCAATTACTAACCTATGGCCTCCTAGCTCCAAACCCACCTTTTATCCTCTGCTTTGAGACACTGGGGCTGGAATTCTGTAACTCACTCACTGTTTTCACAGCAGCTCCTTGCTGGGCTCTGCCAGTATGAGGAGCTAGAGGGAGATTGTGGGGTTGGAGAGGAGAGGGACTTCCCTTTCCCCCATTTGCTTTCCCACCCCAGCAATGGTCCTTCACTCTGGCAGCAATAGTTGGTTCTGGCCTCCACCTTTCTTCCGGGCACTTATAGATCCTGCCTCACTGCGCTCTTTCAGACACAAGAGCACCAACTGGGTAGCATCCTTTCCTCAAGGTCTGAGTCCCAGCCCTGCTGGGCCCCTCCTCCAGTGTCTGGTACCAGCATCTGCTGGGTAGTATGGTCTCCTTTGAGTTGGAGTTTGTTTCTCCTAGCTTCTAGATTCTGATACCCTCAACCTCTCTTTGTTCCCCCCAGACCCAGTGGGTGATAGCTGCTTCCTGAAGTTAGGGTCTCTGTTACCTCAGGTTCCCTTTTACTGTCAGCCCTGTGTGTAGTACCCATATTTCCTCTGATGGTCCCTTTACCATTTTTGTGCATGCAGGCTCACAAAGTGTTTTCATGTCCAACAGCCAGAATCGCTTCTCTTTGTATGTACCAGAGAGTCAGGGTGCCTGGGAATTTTTGTCTCCCAAGGGACAGCCATTAATCAATGACCATGGAAGTATTAATACTATAGCCTCCTTGCCCCTGATCAGGATGACTCTGAGAGGTCTGATCCAGTCTCCAGAGCTCCCCTGCGGGATTGTGCCACAGTTATAGTCCATGGATTTTGCTTGATATCACATCCTACTTGTCCTCTTTCCTTTCCTGGACCCACATCCCCACTCCCCTATGTTTTCCCTGGGATTCTCTTCCTAATAAATTACTTTCACACAAATTCTCCTCTTAGGGTTTGCTTCTAGGGAACTTACATAAGACATTGTGAAACCTTTACATTACATTCTTTCTATTAAGATACCTGGTGCAGTTTCTGTTTTTCTGAGTGGACTCTGACTAATACAGAATATTACCTAAACAACCATAAAGGATATGACCAAAGCTAAATTCTTAGGCAAATGTATAGCATTAAAATGTATTTTTAAGAAAATCAGACTGACTTAAATGATTTAAGCTTTCAACTAAAGAGGCTAATTAAAAACAATAAACATAAAAATAGATGCAGACATTGATGCAAAAGAAGAAAATAATAAAACCCAAAGATGGCCTTTTAAAAAGATTGATAGAGAAATCTTTAAATAAAAGGCATGAAATTACTAAAATTAGCTCGGGAAATACAAAACCCAAATAGACCAGTGATCACAGGAAAAATTGAAAAGATATACACAAAACTATCCCCCATAGTCCAGATAACTTTATGAGCAAGTTCTAAATTTTCAAAGAAAAAATAATTCTCATGTTGTATAAACTATTTTCAGAGTATAGAAGAGGAAAATGCCCAACTTATTTGACAAAGCCAGAATAATACTAATATTAGGGCAACACAAGAAAAGACAACCAAAGAACATATATAAAAATCTGAAATAAAATAATTGCAGCTCATAAAACTATGTACCTCATTTCTCTACGTGCTCACATGGTATGTACATGCATAAAAGCTGTCTGGAGGGATAAATGGCAATAGTGGTCAGCTCTAAGGAGCGGCCTGGGATGCATAACCGGCGTGTGTGCGTGCGCAGGCGTGCTCGGTGGGGGGTCTAGTCATATTCTGTATTGTTCGAAATGTTTTTATTTTTAATTTTATTATTATTATTACTATTAGAGAGAGGGAGAGAGGGAGAGAGGGAGAGAGGGGGAGGGAGGGGCAGAGGGAGCCAGAGAATCTTAAGCAGGCTCCATGTGCAGGCGCAGCCACAGTGCGGTTCAATCTCAGGACCCTGAGACCATGACCTGAGCTGACATCAGGAGTCTGATGCTTAACCAACTGAGCCACTCAGTTGTCCCTGAAATGTTTTTAATAATAAGAATATATTCATGGGGGTGCCTGGGTGGCTCAGTCAGTTAAGCGCCTGCCTTCGGCTCAGCTTTTGATCCCAGGTTCCTGGGATCAAGTCCCGCATCGGGCTCCCCGCTCAGTGGGGAGTCTGCTTCTCCTTCTCTCTCTGTAGCTCCCCCTGCTTCTCTCTCTCTGTCAAATAAATAAATAAAATCTAAAACAAAAATTGTTAAAGAATGTTCATGCATTCTCTTTAATACAACGAAAACAAAAGAAAGAGAAACAACAAAAAAAGAATTGAACTTTAATTCCATAAAGGAGAAATAATTAATGTTTAACTGAATTTTGTGAAAAAATTACCTGGAGTAGACCTAAATTGAAGGTTCACTTTTTCTGTTGCTGTTCAACACCACCAGCCAAAGGACAGAATTGGGTTTGCTTCGGCAAGGACCTTAGTATAGATGTCTACACAATTTTTTATTAATATATTTTTCCTTCACGGCATCACCTAGGGATCATACCCTTTGCTTACCATCTCCTTTATCCTTACCTGCAGAATCCAAGATACAATTTAGATGCCATTTATAGCTATCCAGAGTCATCAGGATAATCTAATTTTACACATGACCTTGCCTTTGACTTCAGCTTCATATCCAAATGTCAAGTATTTACACCTTGACCTTGATGCCTAAAGAAGGCAAAATTCCTTTTGGATCCCTTGAAAGGCAGACAGCTTGGGTTAGTTTTCCAACTTCTTTATGCCTCAGTTTCACTTGTGAAGTGGGCATGGTAATAGTTGTTATGATAATTGTATGAGATCATATGAGTAAAGTATTAGAACTGTGCCTGGCATATAAGAGCCTTTATTTAAGTGCATGCCGTCATTATTATTGCTATTCTTCTTCTTCTTCTTTTTTTTAAAGATTTTATTTATTTATTTGACAGAGAGAGAGACAGCCAGCGAGAGAGGGAACACAGCAAGGGGTGTGGGAGAGGAAGAAGCAGGCTCCCAGTGGAGGAGCCTGATGTGGGGCTCGATCCCAGGACTCCGGGATCACGCCCTGAGCCGAAGGCAGACACTTAACGACTGAGCCACCCAGGCTCCCCATCTTCTTCTATATTAAAAAGAGCAGCTGAATTTCTGCTTAGACCAAGGTTATCTCTCTTACACCATATTTAAGAAAAATATTTAAAAGCTCTAAGACTCTAGGCCAAAGCTTTGGGAGCTTATCCTCCTTACCTCCTCAATGAGCTGCAGACACTGTGTTAGAGTATTGTTAATTTTATTGGACAGTTCAAGTTGTGCTTTCTTTTCTTCATCTTCTTCTTCCATACTCTTCCAGAATGAAATATTCATTTCCTCTATTATTTTTCTTTTTGTTTTAAGTTCCATAGGAGGCCGTTTATAGATTTTCCCCTTAGATTTCTGCCATTCTTCCAATTGTTTCCTGTTAAAAAATTAAGGGTGGGGGGGTGGGAAAATTCTTTAGGTTTCTTTTTGTATATAGTCACACTTTCAAAGTATAACATATGCATGGATTGAGTACCACTGAATACCTTCAACTACACACAAAGTCAGGAGAATGGAATTAAAAACAATTGACAAATGGGTAATGGCAACAGTGGTTGCCCCTACCCTTCAGAAGGCAGACTGCAGAGGGATTACTAGGATCTCAGTCTTCAAATTCCTCATCTTCATGATTATTCTTCATTATTTTTCTCTAAAAATTTTCATTTCACCTGTGTATTACTTCTGGCACTTGCTTTCCTAAAACATCCCTCCATCTCTGAGATCACAAACTTGGCACTCCATTTCTCTTACCATAAGCTCTCTATCTGCCACTCAGCCGAACCCAGCCGAACCTGCATTCTGCCCTTAGTAGGTTCTTGGCCAGAGTGAAGCACTTTGCCCAGTTCCTTAGCCCTCTCCTGACTATACATGACCCCCTTTCTTCCTAAACAAGATCAACAATTTCAGGAGTCTTAAGTAGCTAGGCTCTGATGGTGGCCAAATCTTAGTTCTCACTCTCCTCCATCTTTCACATTCTCTGCTCCTGCTTCTAAGCAGTCAACAGACTACTGTTGGAAGAGGCGCCAAGATCCAGAGACTCAAGCATGTGAATGTCGGCTCTTCAGCTTCTTTAAATTACTACATGTTTATAACTCACAGATGTACATTTCAGGCCAGATTTTCCCCTAGAGTCCCAAACTCTGTAAAACCCACTGCCTCGTTGGTATTTTTTATTTGATGTCTGGCAGTCACTTCAAATTTAATACTGTCTGAAACAAAGGTCTTGATTTTCATCTTCAAATCGGTTCCCAAATAGCTTATCGTATATCAATGAATAGTACCCCAATCTATCCAGTCGCTAGGACCTAGAACTAAGAGTTGTCTTCATGTAGTTCTTTCTTTCTCTCACATCTGACACACCACTGTACAGACTATAGGCTTCTACCTCTTTACCACCATCCGGGTCCATATCACTGTCACCTTCTGCCCGAAGTGCCGTAGCAACCTCCTTCCTAACTCATGTCCTTGCTCCACTCTCACCTTCATCAAGTTCATCCTGTGCCGAGGAGCCAGAGTGGTGTTTAAAGTGTAAAGCAGACCGTGTCACTGCCAGAAACTTCCCATGGCTCTTGGGATAAAATTAAGCATGTTTTCCACAGCAGAAAGGCAGTGTAATTAGGCTCCTGCCTGCCTCTCCGACCTCGTGTCTTACCACTTTCCCTCTTACTCTCTCCCCTCCAGGAGCTTTGGTATCCCTTCAGTTACTTGACCCCCACTCATTCCTGTCTCAGGGTCTTGAGTCTTCATTCAGTCCTCTGTTCAAATGATACCTCTTTGAAGGGGTAATTATGTGTAACTATTTTATTTCATCAAGATGTTGATTTTTCTGTCTTCTCCACTAGAATGCAAGTTCTGTGAAGGCAGAAACCTTGAATGTCCCAGTGCCTAGCTCAGTGTCTAGAACCCACAAATGTTCAGTAACATACAGCAAAATTCACCTTTTTTTGGTGTACAGTTCTTCGAGTTTTGACAAATGCCTAAAGTCATGTCACCACAACTATAATCAAGATATACTCCTTTCAAAAATTCCCTCATGCTTCTTGGTAGTCAACCTTGCTCCTTATTCCCGGCTCCTGGTGATCACCGATCTGTTTTCTGACCTTATGGTGTTTCTTTTTCCAGAATGTCAGTTAACTAATTAACCCTTGTTTCCCTCCTTGACTCCAGAGCACAATCCATAGCACTTATTTCAGCCCCAACTGCCCGACCCCTTCACCTTCACGCTAACCACCGGCTTTACGGCAGAGGCTGAGATGTCTGGCATGTTTCCTCTATGTTGCTGGCATTCTTCTTCTGTCAGCCTTCCTTCCAATCATAAATGAAGAGGAAACTTTTACCTTTTTCTAAAGTCAGCCTATTCCCAGGACCCCAATGCTATGATTTTTATTATTCTAGTACTTTCCATATAGACACCAGAGGAAACTTTTACCTTTTTCTAAAGTCAACCTATTCCCAGGACCCCAATGCTATGATTTTTATTATTCTAGTACTTTCCATATAGACATCAGTTAAGGTAGACTGTGACTGTGTGCTCACCACTGTATCTCCCAGCGCCCAGCACACTGTAGGTGCTGAAGGAACACTCGAGCAATGAGTGAGTGATCTGTCCCTCTCCACAGATTCCTCTTGACCGTAATCAAACATGGTCAGCACTCCACACACTGTCTCAAAGACCCATCAGCCGTTATCTGGTCTAGACTGTGAGCACCAGGGGAGGGACCCTGAATTCATTCACCAGCTCGGAGTCTTTGTACTCAGTTTTCTTTTTGCTCAGAAGGCTCATTCTTCTTTTTGTCTCTATCCTATTCCTAGACCAGATGTCACTGTTGAAAGTACCTCCCTGATCCTTCTATCTAAAGAAGTCAGCCCAGTCTCACTCTCTCGATCACATCGCCCTAAATTAAGCGGTTTGTTTTCTGTCTCTTCAGGAGAGCAGAGAGCTTGTCGGTGGTGTTCAGGGCTGTATTCGGAGAATCGATCCTGCCCTCACTTCATCCTGCTATACCTTTTAGCTACGATCTGATTTTACATGTTTCTTTCACCCTTGTCAGGAATCTCCTTATTTTCTACCCCACCCAAGTGTACACAGATGCTTCTCCTTGGAGGGTCACCGCATTGTGAGACTATCTAGTCCTGTGCAGAGGGTGTGAAATCCTTTGGCTTGGTTTCCAGCTACATGCATGTTAATGTGAACCTTCAGCACCCTGAGATCCCGAGTTCTACTGTCTGAACTCTGGATGTGAACTCATTGCTTCTCTTTGTCTTAGCTTACTTTTCAAAACTTGGCCTGCCCACACTCATGGAAGTTTCCTGTTCCTTCTTTCTGGATTTAACCACTGGTCTGCTTAACAAGGGACTACCAACTCCCCATTTCCTAGCTATGTAAATTCACTACTCTGACTCCTCCCACCTGGCCCTTTTTTATCGCTTTTCAGTCCCTGCAGGGTACTTCCTGACCGAGTGGTCTACACCTACAACCCCTATTTCTTACTCAAGCATTCTGTTTCTTTCTAACTATCTTTTTAAAAAAGAAATTATTTCAAGCATACAGCAAATTACAGAGAATAATTTATAACACATGTATGTCCCACCCAGCTCTATCAAGTCGATATTTGTTATATTTGCTTCCAGTCTTTTTTTTTCAGGGCTGTAGCTAAAAATTACTCAGAAGCCATTATTTATGGCCTGAGTATTCCTGATGGTCAATTTGCCTAATCTTAAATTGCAAAATTATGGAATTAAGCAAATACCTTCGATCCTCTGCTGTGATCTTCTTAATATTTGGGTTAGTCTGGGCCCCATTTGGGACTCTTCTTCCATTTATGGTTTTGTTACCAGCTTGAGGTTTGGGAGCTGTCTTATTCAGAAAATGGTTCTGGGAAAGAGTCTTTTTCAACTTGGAGTCCAAAGTCTGTGCTTTTCGTTGATAGTTGTTGCTGCATTTATTCCCATTGGTTCTATTTACTGTTATGTTAGGAGTGCTAGGAATGACTGAATTAAAACTGCCAACTGCCAAATTAGGCCTTTGGCTTATGGCTTTTGATTTTTGCAATGCACATGATGTCCGAGTTCTAAAACAAGGTTGAGTGGATTTCTGATCTTGCTTAATGTCTGGACGTCTGTTTTTAAAGTCTCCCTGAAGCACATTGGGGCATGTCCAGGGTTTGGTTTGTTTTACTTTCTGTTCAGTAACACTGTGTGACTGTAACTTAGTTGCATTTGGTCTTTCATATTTATCCCTATTAACCTGTATATCCTTTATGTCCTTGACCACTGGTTTCTTTGGTGCCTGAGTCCTACTAAGGGTCTGAACGTTGTGAGAGGGAACTGTCGTTGGGAGTTTTTCTCCTGGTCTCGCAAGACTCGTTCCTCTAGATAGTTGCTGTGACTCTACTGGTAGGATCCTAATTTGTGTTTTTCCAACAAATGGTTTATTAACTCTGTCTTTCAGAGCAGCTCCATTCCCTGAACTTTTGCCCAAGGCTTGTTTAGGAGCCAAACTGCTCTTGACTTGATTATAAGAGTTAGTCTTTGGCTTACATACTGTCCGTAATTCAGGATTTGACTTCCTTTCATAGTCTGGTAAGGTTTGGGGCAAGTTCTCTTTGTTTATCTCTTTTAGACAGCTATCCAAGTGTTCATTTTCAATATGGTTATTGTCCGCAGAGTCTGCACATTTAGTATTTCCTTGATCTGCTACTTGCTGCTTTGCAGTTTTCAATTCTTGTATGCTAAGTGACCCCAAAGTTTTTCTAGCTAGTTCTCCAGTAGTGGATGATCCAGCTTTATGCTGTTGTTGACTATTGCTGGAAGGCTTACAGTTTGAGTTAGAAGAAACACATCCTGAAGTCAGCCTTTTGCCCAGAAGTTTTGGTGCCTCCAACTTTGGCTTCTGCAGTCCTGTGATATTGGCAGGTCTGGGTTGGAGTTTAATGCTGATGGGTCTTGTAGCTTTGGTAGGCAAAGCAACACGATTGGTAACATCCTTTTTGGGTATAGTATGCTAAAAAGATAAAGAAAAATATCAAAAAAGTAAATTCATAACAATAGCTCAGTTTTTAAAATAGAAAATAAAAAAATTTAAAAATTAGTTATTTTATTTAGAATTTCACTTAATAAAGCTGAATCTGAGAAAATAAAGGCTCACTAATAGACCTTTTTAAGAAACGATTTATTTATTTAATTTAGAGAGAGAGAGGGAGAGCATGTGAGTGGGGGGAGAGGCAGAGGGAGAGAATCTCAAGCAGACTCCCTGCTAAGCACAGAGCTTGGAGACCAATGAGGGGTTTGACATGCAGCTTGATGCGGGCCTTGACCTCATGACCCTGAGATCATAACCTAAGCTGAAACCAAGAGTCAGGATGCTCAACCAACTGAGCCACCTGGTGTCCCTAAAAGATCTTTATAACTTGAGCTCTTATCAGAAATATACTATAATATTTTAGCTTGATGGAATTAAGCAGAGATGCAGTGAACATACAAAAATTGTTGTTTAAAAAATAAATTTGGGGCACCTGGGTGGCACAGCGGTTAAGCGTCTGCCTTCGGCTCAGGGCGTGATCCCAGCGTTATGGGATCGAGCCCCACATCAGGCTCCTCTGCTATGAGCCTGCTTCTTCCTCTCCCACTCCCCTTGCTTGTGTTCCTCTCTCACTGGCTGTCTCTATCTCTGTCGAATGAATAAATAAAATCTTAAAAAAAAAAAATAAATTTGCCTCAGTTGAACAAGTACTTGTTGAATGCCCATTATATCCCAAATGAAGTGTCCTTCTAGGGACTCTGAAAAGATATATACATAATAAACTTATGCTAGGGTACTTCTCAAGTTCCTCCTAGTAGTACTGTAAATTGCTATACTAATTTTTTTTTTTTTAAACAACACTGCTTTTGTAAAGGTCACAGTGTCACTCAAGAACCTTCGTCTCGTCCCTGGAGATCAGTGGCAAGAATAGGTGGTAGATGCTGGGAGGCCTGAGATACTTTGGAACAGTTTTCAATACAATCTAACATCTCAGTAGAAAGTTAATCAGGACAGGGTTTTAAGGTTAGATTCTACATTATTAACAAGTAAATGTTTCAGTCATGTGATTTAATCTTGGATAAGGAAGGTAGGGCTAGGTTATAAAGAACTTAACAAACTAGGGATGGGAGTTTAGAATTGGTATGGTAAATAATTGGAGCAGGTCACTGTGGATTCTGGGGCATTTGCACTAAAAGCAAGTATTCAGAAGAGAGAATTGGGCAGAGATTTGTAGATTATATGTCTCCAGGGGAAGATATGGGAGTGCTAGAGTTACCACTCTTTACTTTTGATATGGTAATATTATTGAGAATTACTATGTAAACTTAGTGAATGTGTAAAGAAAGTCTGTAACCAAGACCACTTGGCATTAAGGGCAAAGAGATGTCCGCTCTAGAATGGTATGTGTAAGGTGGTGTTGCTGGGGGTGGAATAAGGGAGGGTTGGAAGTGGGAGGCAGGGAGATGGATGGATACCCACATGGCTATAGCTGGGTTACTCCTTGAGCCCCGACATTTACATCTACCTCTGATCATCACATTATTGCTTACTGAAGAGGCAGGGATGGTGGTATCAAAGTTTCCAAACGTGCTATTCCTTAGTTGTTTCTTTTTTTTTTTTTTTTTTAAGATTTTATTTATTTATTTGTCAGAGGGAGAGAGAGAGAGAGAGTGAGAGTGCACAAGCAGGGGGAGCAGCAGACAGAGGGAGAAGCAGGCTCTCTGCCGAGCAAGGAGCCCCATGCAGGACTCGATCCCAGGACCCCGTGATCATGACCTAGGCCGAAGGCAGACGCTTAACCCACTGAGCCACCCAGGCATCCCTAATTGTTCTTTTTTTTAAAATTGAGATATAGGGGGCGCCTGGGTAGTGCAGTCATTAGGCGTCTGCCTCCGGCTCAGGGCGTGATCCCGGCGATCTGGGATCGAGTCCCACATCGGGCTCCTCCGCTGGGAGCCTGCTTCTTCCTCTCCCACTCCCCCTGCTTGTGTTCCCTCTCTCGCTGGCTGTCTATCTCTGTCAAATAAATAAATAAATAATCTTAAAAAAAAAATAAAATAAAATTGAGATATAATTTGCATCACATAGACTTCACCATTTTAAAGTTTATAATTCGTAAGAGTATGCCAGAAGACCTTTGTTCAAGTCCTGGGTCTGACCCTTACTGGCTATGTAATTTTGGTAAAGTACATAATCTCCTTGAGCCTCAGTCCTCTCATTTGTAAAATGGGAATAACAATAATAACATCTATCTTCTAGGAAGGGTGTCATAATGTCCTGTTTTTCACAAGATAGTTTTTATTTATGGCTGTTGGCCCAACATAACAGTACCTCCTTTTATTCACAAAGGTATCTCGACATTAAATTGTAAGGCCACCTTTCTTACAGGGTTGTTTTGAATGTTAATTGAGATATTGTGTATAAAGTGTCTTGGCCAGTATCCGGATGATACTCAAATGTTAGCTATTATAATTAGGTATGAAAATGTTTTATAAACTTTTTATAAGTTGTAAGGCATTATACAATTATAATGATGACTATTACTTGCCTAGTCTTCTTAGTTCCTCCTATTCCATACTTGGTTTTCCCACTTAATTTTTATCTTCACAACTGGGTAAAAAAGAGGTAGGCATCACCTCATTTAAGAGATGACTTAGTGAAATCAGTATTGTCAGCTTCTAGAGAAGCTGGGAACTCCGAATGAACTCTGGGAACTCTGAATGAGGACACTTTCTTCCCAGCAGATTTTTCCTTTAAGGCTTGCATGCTACACTAGTTCGATCTGCTCGAAGTAGAAGTCTGACCTAGTGATTCCCAACTGTTCACATCATGATGTACCAATTTTGCCTTATATACATTTTCTATCCTTCACAGTGTCTAATGATGTTGTGTGTAGCCTTTCAGAAGGCTAATTTCTTCCATTTAAACCTTGAAAATGTGAGGATCCTTTATCACTCTATCCATAATCTAGCTGAACTGAACTGTTTAGGAAGCATATCTTGTTAAGTAGCTTGGAAGATTCAATATACGTGTTCCCTTTTAATGACTACTGAGCCATTTAACTCCATGGCAGCATACCGAAGTGGTTAAGACCACAGGCTCTCACTCTCATGACCTGAACCAAAATCAAGAGTCAGTTGCTCAACTGCCTGAGTCACTCAGGTGCCCCCAAAATGATGATTATTATTTTTTAAAGATTTATTTTGTTTATTAATTTTAGAGACAAAGAGAGTGTGCATGAGCAGGGGGAGGGGCAGAGGCAGAGGATCTCAAGCAAACTCCAGAGACCAACATGGGGCTCGATCTCATGACCCTGAGATCATGACCTGAGTTGAAATCAGGAGTCAGCCGCTTAACCAACTAAGCTAACAGGCACCCCCCAAATGATTATTTTATAAAAGACTAATTTCTACTTACAGATTTAGAAGGTGGAGGATTCAGACAATTACTCTTGGCTTTTAGATAGGGCCTATAAAAGACAAGATAAGATTAATTCTTAGTACAGAAGGATCAGCAAGGCTTGGGAAGTATAGTGATTACAATTTATTAAGATTAGAATTTTAAATCATTGGAATTTCTGTATATAGTAAAATAATTCAAAATTATATTCAATAAAGTCCCCTTATTATCCCATTCTTAGTCCTGCTATTCTACTCCTCAGTGACCACATCACTCTTACCCATTTTTTGTGACCCTTTCAGACATGTTCTATGCATAAATACAGCATTCTAACGAGATTAATGACATATGTTTTCTTCATATTTACATAGTGTTGTTCATCCAAACATCATTCCTTGAACACCACAATATGCCAGGCACTAGAGATACAATGTCAAGTAAGGTAATTAACAGCTTCTTTGAAAAATTTCTTTGTTTTAAGTATCTTCAGATAATGAATATTCGGGGGTGAGAGATATAATTAAAAAAACAGGAGCACATATGAAATCTAGCCAGTGAGCAGAAAATGCAGAAAAGGATGGGAAAATAGAGGAGAATTTAGAAGGAGTCAATCTGCATGGATCAAAAACAATTGCCAGACTAAGAAGGACTTCGATCATGACTTGCTGTTAGTTTCCCCCATCTTGAACATAAACTCTGGAGGGACAGGGACCTCTCTGTCTTAAGTACCATATTTCCAGAACCAAGAGTGACTGATATATTATAGGTATTAAATATTTGTTGAATAAATTAATTAGATTTATTTAATCAAGAAAAAAGAGTTGAGTAAAACCCCAAAGTAAAAGGAAACTAGAATAAACTAACTTTGTAAAAATTCAGTTCCTCTTCTTTGGGGAGAAAATATATCAATGTTAAGCAAGAGGGACTAATAACACCATTACAATGGCAAGATGTTGACAAAAGATAAAAGTGAAACAGTCATATTCTGTCTAAGTTGGGAGTAAGTGCTAAGAGAATAGCCAAAGAGCACTGTCAGGCTGGAGGATGCTGGTGTGCAGCTATGAGGACTGACTATAACTGGCTCTCCTATTTTAGCAAGGAACAACAGAACCAGGGTCATTCAACTCCTTGACCTTTTCTAGCTTTCACAAGAATCACTTTCCCAGGAAAAAAAGCAGGGATAGGAAAAGCTTCCAGCATTGTAGATAATACTGTGGACCTTCTCCCCCTTCCTTTAGAGGCTGTCACAATAATAGTGCTTAAACTGCTCCGGGTTTTTTTTGTCATGTCTGAACCAATATACCCTTTTCTGAGTTATCATAAGATCTCAACGCAGTCCGAGTAGACTGCAAACAAAAGGGCTATGTTTTGTTGTTGTTGTTGTTTTTAAAGAGTATGTCCTTTTTAAAAAAATATTTTATTTATTTATTTGACAGAGAGAGAAAGAGAGCACAAACGGGGAGCGGGAGAGGGAGAAGCAGGCTCTCCACTGAGCAGGGAACCCAATACGGGGCTCCATCCCAGGACGCTGGGATCATGACCTGAGCCGAAGGCAGATGCTTAACCAACTGAGCCACCCAGGTGCCCCAAAAGGGCTATGTTTTGAAAGGCTTTAAATTGCTAGTACCAGTGAGGGCAGCAAAACTTGCATAATTGGGTGAGACAAACTCACTTGGTGTTTTGGCACTTCAGTTTTCCCTTGGCTGCTAGGTACTCCTGGAGCTTTCTCTGCCGCTCTTCTGCAAAATAGGCAGGCAAACAAACAACAGAACTTTAGCTGGAGATTTTAACTAATATTCTAAAAGATAGCACTTTTCTGTAATAATTTTGGCTTTGGACCACATGTTATAAAGTCCCTAACCCACAAATTTGCCTCCAAGTTAATGTTTATATCAACGATATCATTTGTATGCTACGTCCTATATTAAGCTCTTCATACTTACATTATTTTCTTTAATCCCACAACAATCCTATGAGGTATTTTATAGTCTGAAATCTAAAGAGGGTAAATGGTATGCCCAAGTTATCTAGCTAATATGTAGCAAAGCTAGGATTTGAAACCAGGTTTATCCAACCCCTAGAGTCCTTTCTCACAACCACCATATTATGCTTTGCACAAAGAAATCTGTTACTGGCTCATCTGAGCTGGTGAACCAGTCCTGGTTTTTTGTTTTTGTTTTTTTAATTTAAAAAATTTTTAAAGTACATTCCATGCCCAGCGTGGATCCCAACATGAGGTTTGAACTCATGACCCTGAGATCAAGACCTGAGCTGAAATCAAGAGTCCGATGCCTAGCCTACTGAGACTCCCAGACGCCCCTTGCTCTGGTCTTATTATGTTTTTTTCTGACAGGGATGATGATTTTTGCAACAAACCCTTACATGGCTTCCTTTGGACCTAAGGACAAAACAGGCCAGGTTAGGGGGTCCATGGCAAACATCTATTACATGGTGACTTTCTAAGCATTTGTGAGGGAATGAAAATTCTGTATGTCTGTCTTCAGGAAGTTTCAATCTAGTAGTGAAGATAAAATAATTACAATATAAGGCAAAATCTAGGTATCATTAGAAAGGGTCAAAGAAAGAATTATGGGAGTTCAGAGGCAGCGAATGAGTGAGAGGAATAGGTGGTTGGAAAAGGCTAAAATTCAATAATGGCAAAAAAAAAAAAAAAGTTGCTGTGTGTTTTGCTATCTGGCTCTGATGCATCTCTAGGAGACAGCTTTGAGGATTATGCATTTTAGGCCATGCCAGGCAGTGTAGAGAGCACCGGTTGAGAGACCGGGTTAGAATCCCAGCGCTGTGGCTTCTAGCAAGTTAGCAAACCTCGCTGCTGCTGAACCTATAAAAAGGAGACAGAAATGCCCATCTTTAAGGGCTGTTATGTAAAGCGCCTAGGACAGTGCCCAGGACCTAGCAGATAGTCAACTGTCAAAACACTGTGTGCATTTGGAAGCTGGCGGCATCTGAGCTGTATTTTGAAAGGCAGCTAAGGGCTCCAGGTACATTCAAGAGATCAGGGAACCCAGGACCCTCAGTTCTGGGTGCAGATTTAACCATCAACTTCCAGCGCCCACGCCCCCCCCCTTCATTCCCCTACCCCCCTTGGGGTCAGATCCCGCCTCTTGGCAGCAAAGATCAGACGGCAGCATAGAGGACCACGCCCAGGCTCCGCCTAGAGCAAAATCTGGGTTAGGGAACGCTTGGCTTCCTTCTGGGTGTGCTACCCGGGCAAGGGGACTCAGGTTCTCTCCCTAAACGAGGTGACAATCACATCTCTTTGCAGAGCTGCTGCAGGAATTACGGGGAAGATGCCTGTGAGGGATCTGGCCCCGCATCTACTCTCCTCTACCCAGAGTCAGACGTCTCAACCAGCGCCAGGGCCTGGGTTCCCCGTCAGCGCTCCCTGGACTGCAAACGCCCAGGGGAAGAACGAGGCAGGCAGGGGAGCGGACGGGCACCTTCCGCGAAAAGAACTGACTCGGTGGCTTCCGTTATTCCCCGCCGTTGCTGGAGCGCCTGCAGGAGGCAGAGACTCACGGTCATACTCACCCGCGGCTGCGGCCGGTCCCGGTGGCACCATGACGCCTCCGCGACAGTTTTTCTTCAAAGTCCGCGCCTGAAGCTAAGGCAGGGGCACAACGCGTCCGCTCGCTCTCATTGGCTCCTGTGGTTTGAAACGCGCCAGTAGGAAGCAGGGGAGGGCGGGACAAAAGAAAATAAGCGCCTTCCGGTTGGCTCTGCCCTTCGAACCCTCCGCGGGGACCCTTTGATTGGAAGAACGTGCAGCTCCCCGGCATAAAAACCGGCGGCTGGGACTTCCGACCGCGTCCGCGGGAGAATCCGGTTGGTATCTTCCGAGAACGTGTGCATGGCCGGTAGTGGAGTCGGTTACGGAAACTCGCTCGGCCGCATAGGCAGGGTCGCCTTACTCCTCTCACACCCTAAAGGTCACAGGAGCTCTGAAAAAGTAAGGTAAACCCCAAAGCTGATGAATTCGGGGCACCTCGCCAGCATATTAGCTCTACTTGTGAAGGTTCTTGTGAATCTAAAAGCTCTAAGTTCTTAGTATTGCAGTCTGGCTGCTCTTTTTGTTTTTCACTGAGGTAAAATATACGTAAGACAAGTTACCATTTTAATCAGTTTTACGTGTATAGTCCAGTGGCATTCCGTACATTCACAATGTTGTACAACCCTCACCACCATCCAAATCCCGAACTTGTTCATGGTTCCAAATAGAAACTTTATCCCCATGAAAGGGGAACTCCCCCTTACCTCCTCCCCTCACGCCTGGGGAAGCACCACTTCACTTTCTATGTGTGATTTTGATTACTCTAGGACCCCGCATTTAAATGGAATCGTGTCTTTTCGTGACTGGCTTATTTCACCTAGCATTAAGGCCTCAAGCTTCATCCATGTTGCAGCATGTGGCGGGATTTCCTCCTTTCTAAGGCTGAATGAATGATATTCCGTTGTATGCTTGTACCACCTTTATCCATTCATCTCTGGATGGACATTTGGGTTACTTCCACCTTTTAGCTGTTGTGAATAACGCTGCTATGAACATGGGTGTACAGCTACCTGTTGGAATCTCTGCTTTCGATTCTTTGGGGGTGTATATAGAGAAGTAGTATTGTTGGAGTATATGGTATTTCTGTTTTTAATTTTTGGAGGAAGTACCATGCTTTGAGGGTGGCTCCTTTTTTTTTTTTTTTTTTTTTTTTTTTTAAGATTTTATTTATTTATTTGGCAGAGAGAGGGAGAGAGAGAGAACAAGCAGGGGCAATGGCAAGCAGAGGGAAAGGGAGAAGCAGGCTCCGGCTGAGCAAGGAGCCCGATGTGGGGCTCCACCCCAGGACCCTGGGATCATGACCTGGGCGGATGGCAGCTGATTAACTGACTGAGCCCCCAGGTGCCCCTGGGGTGGCTCCTTTTAATGCATATTTTTTCTTTGACCTTATCACCTGGGTATATGCTGACCTGAGAAAGGGATGATGAGGGGCCAGCCCAGTCTTCCTGAGTCATTAGACACACCCCATTCCTCTTACTTCAGCCTGAAAACTTTTTCCTTCGAAGTTTGCCCCTGTTTTGACTATTCTCTGTTTTCATGGAGAGGTCTGGGAAATGTTTCTGGTATTCTGCATGTCAGGGTTCCTCTCTCCTGGATGCTGGGGAGGTAGGTAGAGAGGGACAGTTATGTCTGGGTCCCTGTTTGCCACGTTTGCTTCACCAGTTGAGTACTCAGCTAGGCATGAAGCTAGTATAGCAGCTCTTCACTTTGGCCTCAAGTGGGGAGTTTAGTAGGGAGTCATACTGGGGTTTCTGGATTTATGCATTTCGACATTTACATTAATTGTATACAGATATGCTTAAAATATGACAATTGATAATTATTTTAATGAAAATTTTGGACTCTTTGTCTAGGACAATGAGTCTTCTTAATGGTTAACACTAGCAGCTGGGCAAGAGCCTTTTTGGTTAATGAGTAAGAAAGGGGCTCCTTTACAGACAGTTTCAGAAAAGGAAAGTGAGTTCTGTTCGTCTTTACAGAATCTTAGTGATTGAATGGGTTTCAGTTTTAGAAATTATCTTTCCTGATCTCCCACCCAGTGCTAGAGTATTCTACAGATCCCATTAGGTATTGCATCTTTGTAGGAATACTGCTGGTATCAGGGAATTGCCTTACCTTATTAGAAAGCCCTGATTATTATGAAACTTTCTTTAAAATGTGCTCAGATAAGCCTCTTGCTCATTGGTCCCAATTTGAGCAACATAGGCCAGTTCTGCACCCTTTTCTACATTCTTTGGATAGTTGAGGGACTATTTTGTGGGACACAAAGTATAGAAAGAAAGCTAGGTAGGTTTAACAATTTTCAGCTCATCAAGTAATGTATCCACAGTAGCTCTCCTTATTGCTTTAATGGCTTCTTATTGCTCTCGGGCTAAAGTCCTACAAATCCCTGCAGGGCCTGACCTTTGTCTACTTCTTCAGCTTCAGTTCATCCTACTCTCCCCTTGCTCACTGTAGTTCAGTCACACTGCTTTTTTTCTTCATTTCATTTCCATACTTTCCTTTCTGGGAACTGAACTCTTCCTCCCCTTTTTCCCTAGTTTCTCCTTCTTCTTATTGTTACTATAATAGCTTTGTTAAGATATTCATATACCATATAATTCATCCACTTTGAGTATGCAATTCAATTTTAGAACATTTTCATCACCCCCTAAAGAAACTGCATACCTGTTAGGAGTCACTCCCCATCATTCTTCCCTCTTCCTAGTCCCTGGAAAACACTAGTCTACTTCCTATCTCTATAGATTTGCTTGTTCTAGACATTTCATATACATGAAATTCTACAGTATGTGGTTTATGATGGACGTCTTTCATTTAGTATAATATCTTCAAGGCATGTTGTAGCATGTGTCAGTACTTCATTCCTTTTTATAACTGGTTAACATTCCATTGTACGAACATACTGTATTTTATTTACCCATTCATTAGTTGTTAGACATTTGGGTTGTTTCCATTATTAAGTATAATGCTGCTATGAACATCCATGTACAAGTTTTTATTGTGGACATATATTTTCAACACTTGTCACTCCCCCTACCCCCCCAACAAAAGAAAATCTAAGACTAGATGGCTTCACTGGTGAATTCTACCAAACATTTAAAGACAAATTAATACTAATCCTTCTCAAACTCTTCCAGGAAGTAGATGAGGATGGAACACTTACAAACTCATTTTATGAGGCCAGCACTACCCTGATACCAAAACCAGACAAGGGCACTGTAAGAAAACAGAATTACAGGTCAATATCCCTGATGAACACAGATGCAAAAATCCCCCCAAAATATTAGCAACCTGATTTCTTTTTTTTTTTTTTAAAGATTTTATTTATTTATTTGACAGAGATAGAGACAGCCAGCGAGAGAGGGAACACAAGCAGGGGGAGTGGGAGAGGAAGAAGCAGGCTCATAGCGGAGGAGCCTGATGTGGGGCTCGATCCCAGAACGCCGGGATCACGCCCTGAGCCGAAGGCAGACGCTTAACCGCTGTGCCACCCAGGCGCCCCAGCAACCTGATTTCAGCACTACATTAAAAAGATCATACACCACGATCAAGTGGGATTTATTTCAGGAATGCAAGGATGGTTCAACATCTTCAAATTAATCAATGTGATACACTACAGTAACAAAGAAGTATAAAACTCATATCATCTCAATAGATGCAGAAAAAGCATTTGACAAAATTCAATATCCATTAATGTTAAAATCTCTTAACAAACTGGGTATAGAGGTAATGTAGCTCAACATTATAAAGGCTATAAATGACAAGCCCACAACTAACATCATACTCAGTAGTGAAAAGCTGAAAGCTTTTCCTCTAATATCAGGAACAAGACAAGGATGCCTACCCTCATCATTTTTATTCAACATTGTATCAGAAGTCCTAGCCAGAGCAATTAGGCATAAATAAAAGGCATTCATGTCAGAAAGGAAGAAATAAAATTGTCTCTATTTGCAGATGACATGGTATTATATATAGAAAACTCTAAAGACTCTACCAAAAAAGCTGTTAGAAACAGTGATGAATTCAGTAAATTTGCAGCATAAAACATCAATATATATAAATCAGTTGCATTTCTATATACTAACAACTATCAGAAAGAGAAATTAAAACAGTTCCATTTACAATAGCATCAAAAAGAGTAAAATATTTATGAATAAACTTAAGAGGTGAAAGATCTGTACACTGAAAACTGAAAAACATTGATGAAGGAGATTGAAGAAGACACAAATAAATGGAAAGATATCCCATGTTCATGGATTGGAAAAATTAATATTTTTAAAATGTCCACACCAATCAGAGTCAATGCAACCCCTGTCAAAATTCCAATGGCATTTTTCACACAAATAGAAAAAATAGAAAAACAATCCTAAAATTTGTTTGGAATCACAAAAGGGTCCAAATAGCCATAGCCATCTTGAGAAAGAACAAAGCTGGAGGCATCACATTTTCTGATTTCAGATTACATTACAAAGCTATAGTGATCAAAACAGTATGATATTGGCATAAAAACAGACACATGGACCAATGCAACGGAATTGAGGGCCCAGAAATAAACCCATGCATACATGGCCCATTACTTTTTAAGAAAGGAGCCAAGAATATACAATGGGGAAAGAACAGTCTTTTTAATAATGGTGTTGGGAAACGACCCCTGTCATACACCATACACAAAAATCAGACTTAAATTTAAGACCTGCAACTGTAAAAATTCCTAAAAGAAAACAGGAGGTAAGCTCCTTGGCATCAGGCTTGAAATAATTTTTTGGATATGACACTAAGGTAGAGACAATGAAAGCAAAAATAAACAAATGAGGCTCCATCAAACAAACACAGCTAAAGAAACCATCAATAAAACGAAAAGGCAGCTGACAGAATGGGAGAAAATATGTGCAAACCGTCTATCTGATAAAGGGTTGATGTTTAAAATTATAAAGAGCACATACAACTCAATAGCAAAAAACCCAAACACTCTAATTAAAAAATGGGCAGAGGAACTGAATAGACATTTCCTTTTTTTTTTTTAAAGATTTATTTATTTATTTATTTGACAGAGCACGAATGGGGAGAGGGGCAGAGGGAGAGGGGGAGAGTGAATCTCAAGCAGACTCCGTGCTGAGCATGGAGCCTGAGGTGGGGCTTGATCTCATGACCCTGAGATCATGACCTGAGCTGAAACCAAGAGTCTGGTGCTTAACTGACTGAGCCACCCAGGTGCCCCTAAATAGACTTTTTCCCCAAAGATATACCTGGGGCCATCAGGTACATGAAAAGATGCTTAACATCACTAATCATCAGGGAAATGCAAATCAAAACCACAAAGAGATATATCAACCTCACAGTTAGTGTGGCTGTCATCAAAAAGACAAGAGAAAACAAGTGTCGGCAAGGATATGGAGAAAAGGGAGTGTTGATGGGAACGTAAATTGCTGAAGCCACTATAGAAAACAGTATGGACGTTCCTCAAAAAACTAAAAATAAAACTGTGATATGATCCAGGATTTCCACTTCTAGGCATATATCCAAAGGAAATGAAAACAAGATATCAAAGAGATAATCTGCATTTCCACATTTATTGCAGCACTATTTACAATAGCCACAATATGGAAACAATTGTCCATCAATGGGTAAAGTTGTAGGTATTTTCAATAAAAACAGGATCGCACTGTAAAAATGTTTATAATCTATTCTTTATACTGTACAATATACTATAAACAAAAATATGCACACCAAATTACTGATGTCACAAAGCTAAAAGGAAGAGACAGTATATTAAATAAAAATTAGAATCTGGAACAACCTAGAAAGAACTGGGGCCAAATTAACAAGAATAAACCTAGTGCGGATACATTTAAAGTTTTGAAATTAGATTGAGAACCTATAAGTGTTAATTGCCTACAAACACTGAATCAACAATGTCACTTGCTTTTGAAGAGCAAATGTCACTTTCTAACAAAACCATGGTATCTCAAATAGGAAAGACAAGATCCCACCCCTAGGCTGTGCTGGTCTGACCATATCTTGAGTACTATACTCAGTTGGCAACAATTTTATGAACGGTATTGACAAACCAACATTGGTCAAGACTCAGGAGGATAATTTTGACAAATGTATATAGCCGTAAATCACAATCAAGAATAAATATAGATACACAAGCATATTTTATATCTACCACAGTGAAATTATTGCTATCCCACCTTTTCCCATCACCCCAAAAATTTCAAATGTAGGCATTTTTAAGTGTCAGAGGGGTGACAGTGGGAGGTGGGTTAGGGAAATATTTTTTTTGGCTTTTTGTTTTTGTATCTTAGTCTTAATGGTGAAAATTTGGCTTTACTCTCATCAATTTGGATGATTGTAATAAAAGAAATAGACTTCAACAAGTTCAGTGCTAAGACTTGAATTTCATCGCAGTGACCTTCTTACTGATTAGGCAGTGGGAGAGTTTGGACTAGAAAGTATACAGAATAACATTTTCAGGCTATTTCTAGAACGATTCAATATTTCACTATTAAAGACAGAGCAGCTATTATACTTTCAAAGTTTTCTTGAATTGGTATTGCTTGCTCAGTGTTCTCTACTTCTCTCTTTCTTAAAATATCAAGATACTAGTTTTATTGTAGCCAGACTTGGGTATGGACACTGAAGGAGAGTTGTGGCAGCTAGAAAGAGCCAGGTGAAACAAACAGATCAAACTTTTTCCTTTTTTCTGTTGTTGTTTTTTTTCCCCCTATGGTGCTCTGTATCAGTTAGGCTTAGTTTGGATGTAAGTAATAGGAAAACAAATGACAATGGCTTAAAACCGTAATAATGTTTCTTGTTTTTTTTAAAAAAGTCTGGCAATAGGTACTTAGTACAACAGTGTCATCATAGATTCTGGTTCTTTTTCTCCTGCCATTCTATCTTCTTCAGCATGTCCTTGCAAAGGTTGCAAGGTGGCTACATAGTTCCAAAATTCACATCCTCATAGAACATGTCTCATGCAAGATGGATGGAGGAAAGGACTTTCTTCTGTCTTTTATCAGGGTAGAAAATCTTTCCCAGAAGTTGCCCCCAGCACATTGGCATTTCTTTAGTCAGGACTTACTCAACATGACTCAGTAATGTGAGGATAGAATGGTCAAGATTGGCTTAGAGCAACTGAATTCATTCTTTGGGTCAATACATTTCCTTCTGAATGAAATCGGGCTCTGGGGTGCCTGGGTGGCTCAGCTGGTTAAGTGTCTGCCTTAAGCTGGTTAAGTGTCCTGGGATCCAGCCCTGAGTTGGGCTCCCTGCTCAGTGGGGAGCCTGCTTCTCTCTCTCCTTCTACCCCTCCCCACTCCTCCTCCCCTGCTCATGCACACTCTATCTCTCTCTTACTCTTCATGCTCTCTCTCTCAAATAAATAAATAAATAAACAAACAAATAAAATCTTTAAAAAGAAAAGAAATCAGGGTTCTGTTAGTAAGAGAGATGGGGGTTTGGCAGTTGAATGGACAACCAACAGTGTTCACCAACAGTATTCACCATATCTATGCCCCCAACAGGGGAGCAGCTAGATACACAAGCCAGCTCTTAACCAGAATAAAGAGACATATAGATAAAAATACGTTAATAGTAGGGGACCTCAACACTCCACTATCAGCAATAGATAGATCACCTAAGCAGAAAATCAACAAAGAAACAAGAGCTTTGAATGCCATACTAGACAAGTTGGACCTCATAGATATATATAAAACACTATACCCCAGAACAAAAGAATACTCATTCTATTCTAATGCACATGGAACATTATCAAGAACAGACCATGCTCTGGGTCACAAAACAGGTCTCAACCGATACCAAAAGACTGAAATTATTCCCTGCATATTCTCAGACCACAATGCTTTAAAATTGGGACTCAATCACAAGGAAAAATTTGGAAAAAGCTCAAACACTTGGAGACTAAGAACCATCCTGCTCAAGAATGATTCGATAAACCAGGAAATCAAAAATCAATTTAAATAATTTATGGAGACCAACGAGAATGAAAACACAATGGTCCAAAATCTATGGGACACTGCAAAGTCAGTCCTAAGGGGAAAATACATAGCCATCCAAGTCTCACTCAAAAGAATAGAAAAATCTAAAATGCAGGTTTTATATTCTCACCTCAAGAAGCTGGAACAGCAACAGAAGAACAGGCCTAATCCACGCATGAGAAAGCAGTTAATCAAGATTAGAGCAGAGATCAATGAATTAGAAACCAGGAGCACAGTAGAGTGGATCAACAGAACTAGAAGCTGGTTCTTTGAAAGAATAAATAAAATAGAGAAGCCACTGGCAAGACTTATCCAAAAGAATAGAGAAAGGACCCAAATTAATAAAATTATGAATGAAAAGGGAGAGGTCACAACCAACACCAATGAAATTGGAAGGATTATTAGAAACTTTTATCAACAGCTTTATGCCAATAAATTAAGCAACCTGGGAGAGATGGAGGCCTTCCTGGAAACCTATAAACTACTAAGACTGAAACAGGAAGAAATTGATTTTTTAAACAGACCAATTAATTATGAAGAGATTGAAACAGTGATTAAAAACCTTCCAAAAAACAAAACTCCAGGGCCTGATGGATTCCCTGGGTAATTCTACCAAACATTCAAAGAAGAAATAATACCTATTCTCCTAAAGCTATTTCAAAAAATAGAAACAGAAGGAAAACTACCAAACTAATTCTATGAGGCCAATATTACCTTGATTCCCAAACCAGGCAAAGACCCCATCAAAAAGGAGAATTACAGACCGATTTCCCTGATAAATATGGATGCCAAAATTCTCAACAAGATCCTAGCTAATAGGATCCAACAGTACATTAAAAGGATTATCCATCAAGACTAGGGGGGTTCATCCTTGGGATGCAAGCGTTGTTCAACATTCACAAATCTATCAGTGCGATAGATTATATCAACAAGAAAAAAGCCAAAAATCATATGATCCTCTCAATAGATGCAGAAAAAGCATTTGACAAAATACAGCATCCTTTCCTGATTAAAACCCTTCAGAGTGTAGGGATAGAGGGTACATTCCTCAATCTCATAAAAACCATCTATGAAAAGCCTACAGCAAATATCATTCTCAATGGGGAAAAACTGGAAGCCTTTCCCTTAAGATCAGGAACACGATAAGGATGCCCACTCTCGCCATTATTATTCAACATAGTACTAGAAGTCCTTGCAACAGCAATCAGACAACAAAAAGGGATAAAAGGTATCCAAATCGGCAAAGAAGAAGTCAAAATGTCTCTCTTCACAGATGACATACTCTATATGGAAAACCCAAAAGAATCCACACCCAAATTACTGGAAGTTATAGAGCAATTCAGTAATGTGGCGGGATACAAAATCAATGCTCAGAAATCAGTTGCATTTCTATACATGAACAATGAGACTGAAGAAAGAGAAATTAGGGAATCCATCCCATTTACAATAGCACCAAAGATCATACGTTATCTTGGAATTAACTTAACCAGAGACGTAAAGGACCTATATTCTAGAAACTACAAATCACTCTTGAAAGACATTGAAGAAGACACAAAAAGATGGAAAAATATTCCATGCTCATGGATCGGAAGAATTAACATAGTTAAAATGTCCATGCTACCCAGAGCAATCTACACTTTCAACGCTATCCCGATCAAAATACCAATGACATTTTTCAAAGAACTGGTACAAACAGTCCTTAAATTTGTGTGGAACCAGAAAAGGCCACGAATCGCCACGGAAACAAGAAAAAACAAAGCTGGGGACATCACAATGCCAGATTTCAAGTTATACTACAAAGCTGTGATCACAAAGACAGCATGGTACTGGCACAAAAACAGACACATAGACCGATGGAACAGAATAGAGAACCGAGAAATGGACCCTCGGCTCTTTGGGCAACTAATTTTTGATAAAGCAGGAAAAAACATCCAGTAGAAAAAAGATAGTCTCTTCAATAAATGGTGCTGGGAAAATTGGACAGCTACATGCAAAAGAATGAAACTTGACCACTCTCTCACACCATACACAAAGATAAACTCCAAATGGATGAAAGACCTTGATGTGAGACAGGAATCCATCAAAATCCTAGAGGAGAGCATAGGCAGCAACCTCTACGACATCGGCCACAGCAACCTTTTTCATGACACATCTCCAAAGGCAAGAGAAACAAAAGAAAAAATGAACTTGTGGCACTTCATCAAGATAAAAAGCTTCTGCACAGCCAAGGAAACAGTCAAAAAAAAAAAAAAAACAAAAACAAAACAAAACTAAGAGGCAGCCCACCGAATGGGAGAAGATACTTGCAAATGACACTACAGATAAAAGACTGGTATCCAAAATCTACAAAGAACTTCTCAAACTCAATACACAAGAAACAAGTCATAAAATGTGCAGAAGATATGAATAGACACTTTTCCAATGAAGACATACAAATGGCTAACAGACACATGAAAAAATGTTCAAAATCATTAGCCACCAGGGAAATTCAAATCAAAATCACACTGAGATACCACCTTATGCCAGTTAGAATGGCAAAAATTGACAAGGCAAGAAACAACAATTGCTGGAGAGGATGTGGAGAAAGGGGATCCCTCCTACGTTGTTGGTGGGAATGCAAGTTGGTACAGCCACTCTGGAAAACAGTGTGGAGGTCCCTTAAAAAGTTAAAAATTGAGCTACCCTATGACCACAGCCATTGCACTACTGGGTATTTACCCCAAAGATACAGACGTAGTGAAGAGAAGGGCCATATGCACCCCAATGTTCATAGCAGCATTGTCCACAATAGCTAAATCGTGGAAGGAGCTGAGATGCCCTTCAACAGATGACTGGATTAAGAAGATGTGGTACATATATACAATGGAATATTACTCAGCTATCAAAAAGAACAATTTCTCGGGGCGCCTGGGTGGCACAGCAGTTGAGCGTCTGCCTTCGGCTCAGGGCGTGATCCCGGCGTTATGGGATCGAGCCCCACATCAGGCTCTTCCGCTATGAGCCTGCTTCTTCCTCTCCCACTCCCCCTGCCTGTGTTCCCTCTCTCGCTGGCTGTCTCTATCTCTGTCGAATAAATAAATAAAATCTTTAAAAAAAAAAAAAAGAACAATTTCTCAACATTTCCTGCAACATGGGCGGCACTGGAGGAGATAATGCTAAGTGAAGTAAGTCAAGCAGAGAAAGACAATTATATGGTTTCTCTCATCTATGGAACATAAGAACTAGGAAGATTGGTAGGAGAAGAAAAGGATAAAGAAAGGGGGGGGTAATCAGAAGGGGGAATGAAGCATGAGAGACTATGGACTCTGAGAAACAAACGGAGGGCTTCAGAGGGGAGGGGGGTGGGGGAATGGGATAGGCTGGTGATGGGTAGTAAGGAGGGCACATATTGCATGGTGCACTGGGTGTTATACGCAACTAATGAATCATGGAACTTTACCTCAAAAACCAGGGATGTAGTGTATGGCGACTAACATAATATAATAAAAAAATATTATTATAAAAAAAAAGTTGCTATGGCTGAGGTCGAAGATGTTGCTGCCTGTGTTCTCCTTAAGGATTTTGATGGATTCCTGTTTCACATCTAGGTCTTTAATCCATTTTGAGTCTATTTTTGTGTATGGTGTAAGGGAATGGTCCAGTTTCATGTTTCTGCATGTGGCCATCCAATTTTCCCAACACCATTTGTTGAAGAGACTGTCCTGTTTGCATTGGATATTCTTTCCTGTTTTGTGGAAGATTAGTGGACCATAGGGTTGAGTGTCCATTTCTGAGTTCTCTATTCTGTTCCATTGATCTATATGTCTGTTTTTTTGTGCCAATACCATACTGTCTTGATGGTTACAACCTTGTAATAGAGCTTGAAGTCTGGAATTATGGTGCCACCAGCTTTGTTTTTCTTTTTTTTTTTTTTTTAAGATTTTATTTATTTATATGACAGAGATAGAGACAGCCAGCGAGAGAGGGAACACAAGCAGGGGGAGTGGGAGAGGAAGAAGCAGGCTCATAGCAGAGGAGCCTGATGTGGGGCTCGATCCCGGAACGCCGGGATCACGCCCTGAGCCGAAGGCAGGCGCTTAACCGCTGTGCCACCCAGGTGCCCCTTGTTTTTCTTTTTCAACTTTCCTCTGGCTTTTCAGCGTCTTATCTGGCTCCATACAAATTTTAGGATTATTCGTTCTATTTCTTTGAAAAAAGTTGATGGTATTTTGATAGGTATTGCATTAAATGTGTAGATTGCTCTAGGTAGCATTGACATTTTAACTATATTTGTTCTTTTAATCCATGAGCATGGAACGTTTTTTTGTTTCTTTGTGTCTCCCTCAATTTCTTTCATGAGTATTCTATAGTTTTCTGAATACAGATTCTTTGCCTCTTTGGTTAGTTTTATTCCTAGGTATCTTAGGTTTTTGGTGCAATTGTAAATGAGATCGACTCCTGAATTTCTCTTTCTTCTGTTGGTGTATGGGTCCATTAGTTTTTAATGTGGTTCTGTATGTGTGAGTTTGTATGGCTATAAACACAACTGTTGTACATGTGTAATGTAAGCTTTACATGAACCTGGGAATATTATCATTCTTTTTTTTTAAATAAAGAGTTATTTATTCTTATTTTAGAGAGAGAGAGAGAGAGGTTGGGTAAGAGGCAGCGGGAGAGGTAGAAAGAAAATCTCAAAGCAGACTCCGCTGAGCAGGGAACCAGTTGTGGGGCCTGAACTCACGACCCTGAGATCATGACCTGAGCCGAAATCAAGAGTCAGATGCTAAACCGACCGAGGCACCCAGGCGTCCCTCATTCTTAATACCATTTGTGCATACTGGCAAGCTAACAAAGGGGAGAGAAAAACCATAAAACCTTGGTTTGGTTTTGTAAAGTAACACTAATTACAGTTATTTATGTGAAGTTTTATCTTTTATTCCTAATTACCATGCATTAAAATAATGATTAAGACAATAAATGTGTGTCAGATTTACTTTTTTTGTAAATTTTATTCAGTTATAACTTATAATAATAATGTATCAGTCCTTATTGTTGATAGTAATATAATACTGTAGTTTGATCACAACTTTTAGTACCTAGAAGGAATGTTGCTTACATTCCAGAAAAGAAAGTTTAGATTTACAGTTGTCTCAGGGTTACCAAAGTTAAGTTTATCCCATTTTAGCTAGTAAGACTCAATAGCAGGTGAAATGGAATGATAAAGGAATGCTACAGCAAGTTTAAAAGTAAAGAAGTGAAAGATTGGTTAATTATCAGCACAAAGTAGTAATATAAATTTATTATCACAATTATAGGGCTCCCAGGTACTATAAAAAGCAGGACTTGATCAAAATGCCTTAGTATAACTAAATCAAACTCATTTAGCCTAAAAAACACTCTTTCTTATTATTAAGGATGACTGGTCACACTCAAAGAATGCAAGGAATTGCCATAAATATAATTATCTTAAAAAATATTTATAAATATATATGTACACATAAATAATAATAAATATTTATGCTTTGCTCTCTTGAGGCTCAGCATTTTCATTCAAGAATTATTTTATTCAACTGATGTCATTGATTAGCATAAAATACTGTTGAGGCAGGAAGGATATAAGTATAATCCCCTCCGTTTTGAAGATGATCAAACTGAGGTCCCAGAAACTTACAGAATTTGATTAAGAGTCCATCAATAACTTAAGAGCAAGCAGTTGGAATGAAATCCTGGGCCTATGGCTTTTTATTCCAACTGCTGCTGTGGGCATTTAGTTTTCTAATGCCTCAGTTACTTAACCCATCTGTAATATGGGTAGAATCTTTTTGGTAGCCATAGTCAGTAGCTCCAGTCCTCCCAAGATTGTTATGAAGAATAATAATTAAACTGATTGGTAGTTTGCAAAGTATAGGGTGTTCTTTAAATAACAAACAACATTATATATTAGTGTTGGTTCCATTGCACCTTGCTCACTCTCTTACAAAGAGAGTAAACATTCATTTGGAATCTCAAAGGCTCAGCACATGCTCAGCAAGTGACTAGGAGTAAAGGATTTGACTCCTCCATGTACATAGTACATATGGACTGTCAACACTTCACAAGTAAGTAGACTCCAGAGTCAAGGCTGGGTTTCCAGTATCTGAAAGTCAGTGATAGAGGGTTGCCCTCTTGCCATGTGTACCAGTTTTCGTTCCTGTGTGGCAATGAACAACTTTGGCTGGGCAACTGATGTGAAGTAGTTCTTACTGCCATGACGTTCCCAGAAGAAGAGAAGGTTGGTCTCATCTCTGATGGTTTTGGGTGTCTCAGGCATCTCCTATGATAAGGAGAACAGAGATATGTTAGAGAACAAGATTCTAGACAACTGAAGTACAATCCCTTGACATTTGGCCTTTGTGAGAAATATAGCACTTTAGGACTCTGACTCTGTAATATGATGATACAGATTCTTCATTCATTTGTTCATTCAGCAAGCATTTATTACATGCCTATTAGATGTATGGTCCAGTCTACACATAATAGTTAATTTCCTTACTTAACTGGAGAGAATTCCAAATTAGTCATGGGTTGCCAATGACAGTAGTGTCTCATTATATCATGGCAGGTAGAGTAAAAACATTGTTCTTGTCCTGCCTTCAACATATGCATAAGGCATTTTGCATAAAATATGACACTAACAACTGAGACTTCTAAACATTTTGACCGCTAAGTGTGCAGATCATATCTTTGGGAAAATAATTTATCATTAGAAATGTTTGTCTCCATATTTAAGCGAATAATTAAAAGTTTAAACCCCCTCCCCCTCCACACTTCCAGGTATATCAGCAGCTGACTCCTTCCAATACAATTTTTGACAATTGTGATCTCTTTAGGCTGTACTATACTTGCGTGTATGAATAGAATAATAATACTTTCATGGAAAAGTGAAATTCACATTTCAACTTGAGATGATGCTTCTGTGTTCTTTTTAATCTAAAGCAACTAATTATTCTTTTGAGGTTTCCTTGGGGTTTTCAATGTCAACAAGGAATTTATTTCCCAAACCCATTCCTCTCCTAGTTTTTTCCCATCTCAGTAAATGTTTTTTCTCCCCTCCCTCCTGTTGGTTCTATCTCTGAGATATAATCAGTTCTGTCTACTTATTTCTATCTGCCTCACTATCCCCACTCCCATGACTATTATTATTATCATCCCCTAATTAGACTCTGTGCTTTCTCCATTGTCTTCCTGCTGATCTTTTCTCCATTTTAGAAAATATAAGTGAAGTTAGAACACTTCCCTGTTTGAAACCCTTTAATGGCTTTTCATTGTACCTCAAATGAAACCCAAATGCAAGGCTGTACAAACACTAGCCTCTGCTTGTCTTTCCTCCTTCTTACAGTGCCCATGTTCTAGAGTGTTCCTTTTGATTTTTTTTTTTAAAGATTTTATTTATTTATGTGACAGAGAGACAGCCAGCGAGAGAGGGAACACAGCAGGGGAGTGGGAGAGGAAGAAGCAGGCTCCCAGCAGAGGAGCTCGATGTGGGACTCGATGTGGGACTCGATGTGGGACTCGATGTGGGACTCTATGTGGGACTTGATCCCGGAACGCCGGGACCACGCCCTGAGCCGAAGGCAGACACTTAATGACTGCACTACCCAGGTGCCCCTTCCTTTTGATTTCTGAAGCTGGCCTTTAAACTCTTGAAGCTCTAGGTTCTAGATGCGCTCAGATCCCTCTGTTGGGAATGCTTACCCTCACCCGCCCCCTTGCGTCATGCTCCTTCCTCTCAGCAGATCCCATTTCACAGGGAGCTCTGCTCTTGCCACTCTATGTAAAGAGCACTCTCCCATTTTTCTCTCTCAGTACTCTGTTTATTTGCCTTACAGCATCTTGTACTTTTTTGCTGGTTGTTTGGCTTGTCTACTGTCTGTGTCCCCAAGAAGACCAAGTTCTGTGAGGCTAGGGACTTTGGCTCACCATGGTCTACACAGCTGTTGGCACTATGTTTGAAAGATAGAAGGCTCTCAATAAATAATGCCTGTTGAATGAATTCATGAATGAAGCTACTGCCCTAGTCTGCAGACATCACTTTTACCTCACTTGATCCAGGTAGAGAAATACATGTACCTGCAAAAATCCTGGTTGGAGTTGGGGGTTTGCATTATATGTTTACTAAATAAGAGTCACCTACTTATGAGTGGAGTAAACGTCTAAGGCTATAATGTGCAGGTGTGTGTCTGTATGTTTGAGGGGAAGATGGTAGTGGAGATGGGGCTGGGATGAAGGATAATGCTGGCACCAAAGAACAGAGAGAGGCAATGACGTAAAAAGGCCAGGGTTTGAGTCTTGGCTCGTTTTTGTTTTGCATCCATTGGCAGGTGATTAACAGTCTCTGCTCCTAGTTGGCTTATTTGAGTTTCTTGGAATCAGGCACCTTGTCTTAATGCTTACCATCACATAGGTCAGATGGTAGATGTTAGTAAGGTTCAGGATGGATGGAGTAAACGGATGCCCTGGGATGGGAGATGGCTAGGGTCAGGCAGGGTAAGGAAAAAGAAGGAAGAAGGCAATTTAACTTTTATTCACTCTTGCCACCTCCATTTTACTTTCTCATAGATCCTGCCTAGACGTGAGGTGAGAAGTAGCATGTGGGGGCAGGTGGGCAGGTGGAAACTGTGGTAGGAAGAGGAGAGGATTGTGCTACCCTGCTCATTAACAAACATATGGGATATAAATGAAGGTAACTTGGAGACTGAGAATGACTGACCTTTAGCAATACAGGCTCATCTTCATTTTGGGCACTCACAAACAGTCGGGTTTTTGAGATTCTTAGAGTCACAGGAAGTTTAGAATCTTCTGATGTGTAAGCTCCCATGTCAAATTTCACTGGCAAAGAGAAAAGCCAAAAAGAAAGTAAATCCATTGTATTTGAATGAAATCAAGTGTTACGTAGATTGTGTGTATGTGTTTGTAGTTAAGTCTCCAATTATGGTGTAAACACCAGAAAGGAATTTCATACATCATTGTATCCTTCACAATGTCTGCCACATTTACTGCCACATTACTAGGTAAATACTTATATAATGTCTTTAGAATTTTCTACGTTGAATGAATGCTTGGGGGCTATTTGTTGAATCTCTTGTACTTACATTAATGGGATAAGACCCTTCAACTTGTGAGCTCACGAGTTCATAATAACCTAAAATGGAGGGGTTTAGGGAAGCTGATACACTCACGTTGCTAGTGATAGTGAAAAGTAGCTGTTTTCTTTAGAGAACAATGCTTAATAAGAGCTGTATAATTATTTATCCCTAGGAACCCAGGAGTTCCATTTTTGGGGTATGATCCAAAGAAATAACCTCATAGGGAAAAAATTATATATACAAAGATATTTGCAATAGAGTTACTTAGAGCAATCCCAAGGGACCAGCATAGCAACATGATTGAATATTCTTGTGCCATTAAACATGGCAAATATATACGCTATTTCAATATGTGGGGAAATGATGTGAAATAATATTAAGTAGGAAAATAGCACAAAATAATTTGTAAATGTCATGGAGTGGAAAGCATGTTATCTGAAGTATGTCCAAACAGAAAGAGCCCTGTTTGTTTATTGCAAAGTAACCTCTTTGGTGTTCTGAAACTAATTTTGTATACTGAGGACATATTCTGAAGCTAAAATATGTACACCATGGAAATTGGATTTGTGTGACAAAATTTCTTGGGCACTAAATTTCATCCTCCAGAACATATTCTCAGCTTATTGGATGTTTTGCTTCACAACTATGTTATCAAAGATGATGATTCTTTCTAGTTTGGTGTTATTTGTAAGTTTGAGCTCTAACGGAGAGTGTAATTGCTCCTTATTGGCTTCTGGGTAAATTTGGATAAGTCATTTAATACTTCTGAGAGTCAGTTTCCTCATCTTTAAAACCAAGGATAAGAATATCTGAGAGAACCAAAGGAGATACTTCATCAGAAAGGTTTACACTTAGTGCTCTCAAAGATAGGAAACTTTGCTTCCTGATTTGGCTGAAGCCCCTGTCCTTGCCCGGGATTTTACTGGCGGTGTTGTGCTTCATCCAATTCTAGAAGCATTGTGCAAAACTAGGAATCTAGAGAGGTTTTTATTTTGAAAGCAGGAAGTTTGAAAGAAATACAGAAATAAGAGGAGGGGGGAGGATGACGGAGCTACCCACTTACCTGCATCATCCAGATTCTGTAATGCAGCAGCCATGAGGTAATTTCCTCCTGTTTGTTGAATTATACTTTGATTGAGGTTGTCATTCAGGATGAATTGGGATTTGATGATCCTCATATAGTTGTATTTTTCGTTGCTGCGGAAGTTGTATGCTGCTGATCTGGGCTTCATGATTTCTAAAACCATTATCACAAGCTCAGATTAATGTCTAAGTATAAACACAGATGATATATCTGCTCTAATATAAGCATCAGAAGTACCTATGGAAGGGACATTAGGAATATTTCAATCCAGGTGAAGAAACTGGGGAGAAGTCACCCGGTCAGTAGAAGTGGTTTCTAGGATTATCCTCATGGTTACTTATTTCTTTTTAAACTTCAGTTCCTCTGGCAGTAATTTTTAAAAAAGAGATTATTTGTTAAATATTCTCATTTTGTTCGTTTGGAGGTTTCTAAGGAAATAGGAAGACTGCTAGCATCCACTATCTACATTTTTCAAATGAATACACTGAGAAAAAAAATGAATATATTTAAACATATATGTCGCTGAAAATGCAGGTCTAAATGTCTACTCCCCTTTCTGACAGTGGTATATATCAACAGCTTCACAATTCCTCATGGTTCTGAGTAATGTGATATGGATGTTATTGATATGGATATTCACTGTTATATTACTTAGAATGTTGAAAAGCTGGTACCTTAGAATGCTCTTGATATGTTGCTAAGTGAAAAAAGTAAATATAAAATTGTATATAATATAATCCTAATAATGTTTGTTTATAATGTATATGTACATGAAAAAGATTTTAAGTTCCTGATGGACCCTTAATCAAATACTGTATTTTCTCTAGTCTTGGCAGTGGCAAACTCTTAGTGTTAGTATGAATGATTTTTATTTTCTTTTTTATATTTTCTTTTATCTTCCTATTTTCTAGGTGAATGTGTATTAGTGTTTGCCTGTTACCTTAAAAAGCTATTATTTAAAAAATATGTGGTTTATGTTTCATGTAGAGGCTTATACAGTAGAAGCATGGGAGAATAATCCTGACTGTTAAAATCAGAACTGAATTTGGTTTAAAGCTCTCCCACTTACACATTATGGTACTTATCTGAGCTTAGTTTCCTCCTATGTAAAATGAGAATGTAAGATTGTTGTGAAGTGTAGAGATAGTGCCGTCATTAGTAAATTAGCAGTGTTGGTAGTAGTAGTACTAGTAGTAGTAGGAGGAGTAATGGCAATACCTAACATTTATTGGGTATTTATATACTAGGCATTATTCTAGTCCAGGAGCTTACAAGTATTGACTCATTTAATCTTCACAACAGGGGACTCTGATTATCTCCATTTTACAGTAGAGGAAACTGAAGCATGGAAAGGTTAAGTAACTTAACCAAAGGGGCATAGTTATTATCTGGAGGAATATAGCTTGTAAATAGTCACCCACTAATAGTACATCACTGCTTTCTGCCATAAGGATAGAAGTCACATGACCTTTACAATATGGCCACAAAATGAGCCCATGAGGAAATATTCTGTAGACTCAGGTCACTGCTCCTCTCTCCCCACTGGAGAAGGATAAAAACTAATTTTCCTTCCTTATAGTTATCAGATTGATGGCTGGTTGCCCTCTACTTACTCTGATTCTAGGTTTTATTTTCTCCTGTGCTCTGTTGTCTCTATTTGCTTAAAAATGGAAAACAAAGATATTATTTGCACTTGACTTCTTACCTTCTTCTGCATCATTGGTAATGGCTTCCAGGTCATCATCTGTGATGAATTGATTTAAACTCAACCGTCTCTTCTTTAGAATCTTCCCATTGGTTGCCACCACCACCACATTCTCCTTGAAAGTAAGCTGAGATGTCTTTGAGGTTTCAGAGGTACTCAGAGACATGCAGTCCTCATGAAGTGGGTCATAGCTCACATCATAGAAAGATTTCTATGAGGAAGGAAAATGGAAACTGAGGGGCTACATATGGTCATAGAAGGAGATCCCTTTCAGTAGAAGTTTTATCCAATAGATTTAGTGAGAAGGATCTCTATTTCATCAGTCTTCTCCTCCCCATTCCCTCTCTTCTCCCCCCACCCCCTGTCTTGCCCTCCCTCCCTCCCATCTTTCCCTTGGAAAATCTGTTAAATGTGGAGAATATCATCAACTATTAGTGTAGAGGGGTAGTTGGTCTCACTTATAATGAAGAAATATATGGGTCTGAACCTCTAATGAGGGTGAAACAGAAGCTTCTAGGATTCAAGCTATTGCTGTTTTCTCCTGGTAGAGAAAATACTGCATAAGAATAGCAATCCTATATGTGGAATTTAAGGAACAAGGCAGAGGATCATAGGAGAAGAGAGGTAAAAACGAAACAGGACGAAACCAGAGAGGGAGACAAACCATAAGAGACTCTTTAATCTTAGGAAACAAACTGAGGGTTGCTGGAGGGGAGGGGAGTGGGAGGGATGGGGTAGCTGGGTGATGGACATTGGGGAGGGTATGTGTTGTAATGAGCACTGGGTTATATAAGACTGATGAATCACAGAACTGTACCCCTGAAACAAATAATACATTATATGTTAATAATAAAAAAGAAAAGAATAGCAATCCCATAAGAATTACAGTCATTTGTTTACCTGATTCAGAGAAAGATGGTCAATTTCAGAACTGTATTCTTCATTTTCACTGTTAAACAAGATAATGAGAATGTAATTCTGTTTATTATATCACTGCAGTCACTGGGCAACATATTTTAATGACCACATTAGCTTTGGGTAACACACATACAGTCATTACTGTCATCTTTGGAAATTAAGGACTTCTATACATATACATACATATATGCAGTAATTTGTGCCTCACTAATTTGGAATTAGTAATCATCAGGACAGGTCTTGAACTTCACCTGTGCTTTATCTCTAAAAATGGGGCTTGGCTAACAAATTGAAGCGTTGTAGTTGAATTTCAGGGAAAAATGTTAACCTCCTCAAGAGAGAAATGCTTTTGAAGCACCCTCATTTTAATTTTAACCAAATAAGTCATGTGTTGTACGTTGCTTTCATGTATTCACTAAAACAGATTTAATAATTTATACTTGGGAACTATCCAGCAACATTTTGATAGCCTAGTTTGTGTTAGTATATATTGATAGGTAATGGGAATGCCAGGTTTGTTTAAAGTATTCTATAATTTTTAATTTTATTCATTTACCCTTCTCTTATGTCTGAATGAGGTTTGACTATGTATGTGCATTCACATGCTCAAATTGCTGTGGAGCCATTACCTCTTTCAGATTCGATCCAGAAGTTTTCCTGAGAATGGTTTCTCTCTCTGACAGTCCGTTAAAACCCATTATGGTATTAGAGCACGTGAACTTGACTGAGATTGTGTCTAAGTAGATGTTGAAATTCACTAGGGTTCAAGAGACTGTAAAAATAATTTTTCTAAAATGGCTGTCTCCCTGTCAGTGTTATCTCAATGTAACATGCTAGATGCTTACGTTTTCTGGATCTTTGCTGAACCTGCCCTGACTTCAGAGGTAGGACACATCTCTATACCTCTACCAATCTGGCTCCATGCTAGTTACTGTTAACTCCTAGATGGATTCTAATGTACCTTGATCCCTTCATTAAATCACAAGAGATAGAATTGATTTCCTACCTGTAACAGTTCTTCAGGTCTTCAAAAAGGTCAGGAACTTTGGCCATCTTGACTTCTGCAACAGAGAACACGGGTGGCTGTCAGCCTAGCCAGCCACTGAACCAAATGCCTGCAAGGGGAATCACTCTGCTTTGTGCTTCTTGAGAAGCTTAATGAATGACTTAGCCCACACTCAGCATTGTCCCCATTCTTCTTTTCACTCCTGTGAGTTATTTGCATATGTATCTGCCTCGTCTCCTAGATTGTAAACTTCTTTTAGAACTTTGGTATTCTTCATGTACCCAACCCAATGTGTTGTACACAGTGGGCATTCAATGAAAGCTTGGATAAATTAAAGAAAAAAACCCACAAGAAGGAGGTATTTGCCTTAGATAGATGCAAGAGAGAGACAGATTTGGAAATTTCTAGTTTTCTCCTAATAGTTTTAGTAGTAGAGACACTCTCCAAGGGAAGGCTTGACTGCACCCACCAATGCCCTCATATGAAACCAGTTCTTCTGTCCCTCAGTTCCCCATCAGTAGAAAGAATTATTTTCTGAAATCTGACCATGATTCTAACTCACACACCAAACCAGGGACAGACAAGAAAGGAAGGAAGAGGCTTGTACTTCAGAGAAGGCAGTTTGAGAGACAACAGCCAGGGAGAAAAGCAAAATATATTTTAAAAGTTGACGATATGATAAGGACAATACCTTTGCTGACTCAGGCGCCAATGAAATGACTCCCTCTCTGTCTGGAGACTTAGCCCTAGACAGGCTACTTCGCCTTTTGTCTTCTTGGAGTAGGCGTGGTCTGTGTGCGTCACGGGGAATTTACGGGGAAGAATTGTATTTTTTTATGTTCCTTTAACCGGAAACTGGCCAAATAATGACAGATTACATACTTGATAATAGTGTTGTTTGCAGAGATTCCAAGAGTTTCTAACTTGGCTCATTTATTTATGGCTTTGCTCTAAACAATTATAAACATGCAGTCTTAGAAAAAGGGAAGAAGGGCAGGAAATGTAAGTTTCTAAAAACATGTGGTGGGAAGGAAGGGAGAACTCCTAAAATCAGAGTTCTAGATGGCTGGAGTTGGAGAGGAGCTTAGGAATTGTAGTTTGTGTTTTAGCTTAATTTGTTTTTTGTACCCCAGGGCTGAGTATGAATTGATGGAATGTTTGGCAGCCCCTGGCAGATAAGGGTTGGCTGCGAGGGAAGATGATCCATCTTTTCTGAAGAGGGACATTTGTTGAATAGGCATAAATCACTCTGAGTATGGGGAGACAACCTCCTGGTTAGGGCCCGGTAGGAGAGAGAGAGGTGATAACCACGAAAGTCTTAATCCTCTTACTCCTCTGAATACTGTTAACCCATTTCCTACAGAAGTGACAGGACTTTAGGAGAGAACTCTCTGCTCTGGCCATATTATAGCAAAGTGGCCCCCTATCAGGGCCCAAAGGGAAGTCTGGTCTTTTCTAGAATAAAACTAAGGTGTGTGAGGATAGCTGCAGACTCAGCAAAATATGGGCAAGGCCCTGGCCAAAAGCTGGTAGCTGGATTTGAGAATAGAGGTTGAGGGAAGGGAAGGGACTCTTATATACAACACTACATCAGTGTTGCCTGGCTGTTATTATCAAAGACTTTTTCGACATCCTGAGGCTGGCTCTGTTCAGGTGGTAGAACATCAGACTCTTGGCAGATAAATGTTGAAGGTTTCCTGGAGTTTAAGCCATGTAAATTTTAAATGAAGAAAACAGATGGAAAAAGAGGGTAGAGGAGGGGAACAAAAAGGTAAAGAGAGAAAAGAGAGGCACTGCAATGTAACATGGTATAAATATGTAACATGCATGTAACATGGTTTAAAAAGGCAAGACCATTTAGAACAGGGAGTCAAGTGAGGCTTGTGTGAGTTGGGTAAAGTATTTTCTCTAGTCTTGTTTAATGGTAAGTAATGGGTCTGGTTAGATGATTATTAAGGTCTATCCTAAGTGTAAAATCTCTGATTCTGATTCTGTTGGCGGTCCAGATCCTCCTGGTCATAGACCTGATCACAATTGTTATAAACAAGAGCCACAGAAATAATGTATCCTTGATGGAGACAGTGTAAATTTAGGACCAGATTGGGGCAGATCTTGTGTGTCTCTGGATGGATCCTTGTTTGAGTGGTGATGGTAGCCAGTTCTCTATGTCTGTGGTTCTCCTTCAGGCAACGCAGATGTTAATCCTGGTTATTCCTTCTGCCTCCTGGAGATCTTGTGAGGACTATTACCAAGAAACAGTTGCGAAGCACATGGTGAATGTGGGCTGCTATGGAGATGCAACTAAGCAAAAATAATAACAGTGCTAATAATGGCTTCTGTCACTTGGGAACCTGTATAGTCATTATTGTAATGCCTTAGTTCACCGAAGAAAATATAGTTTTTATGACAATATTGGTTTGAAAACTTCAGCAAGGAGGACATTTTCAGGTAAAGGCCTCTCTTGAAACCCTGAAGGTATTTAGTTTCTGGGAGGAATGTATAGCATCTGTTTGGTAATCCGGGAAAACATCCTTGTTTCTACCATTAGTGTTAACACCGTCCCAGTCTTTGTCCCTCCTCTGTTGTAGAGAATTAGAATTCCCTGAATGTGGTTATTGAATTTCTCAAGGACAGTTGGAATTTTTTTGAGACAGCCAACTCAGGTTGAGGTTTCACTTAATTCTTTCCTTCATATGACCTTTTTGGAAACTGGCTTTTAAAGGAAGAACAACATGGGTGAGGTTTAGAGAGTGGGAAGTCCTCACTTTGTTTTGGGGAATGTATTTTTCTGTGTGTGTATACCAAGACTGACTTGGAAACAAGCCTCATCATCAGACCACCTCCCCCTGGGGAATGGAGAGAGAAACACACTAGGTAGAGCTCTACTGGAGCTGTCCTGTGACAGCTTTGGGGGCTGTCCTGTGACAGGAACTTTGGGAGCTTCAAACACCCACCTCTTGACTCTGAGGAGGCTTCAAAAACTTTAGTCATTTCCCACCTATATCATACAGAAAAAAAAATTTATTGTATACTTATTCTGTGCCAGAGTTTTTGTTAGACATAAGTATTTTTCTTTCAGGATTCACAAAATTAGATATGCAAGATGAGATGATATATTTTGGTAGGTGAGTGGATACACCCTATAAGCCTGGATGTTGTGGGTCCAAAGAATCATGGTGGTGCTTTTCATTTGAAAACCGCTTACTACTTTACAAAGAGCTCTCACTTGCATTGTCTCACTGGCTCCACACTTAACCCACAGAGATAGTGATCACTATCTCTTTTCGCAGCAGAGGGCCCTTGAAGATGTTAAGTGGCCAACCTATGGTTACAAAGCTGGCAGAGCCAGCACTCTAACCTCAGGTTTCTTTTTATTTATTTATTTATTTGTTTGTTTATTTATTTATTTATTTTTGTTTTTATTTATTTTTTTTAAAAGATTTTATTTATTTATTTGAGAGGGAGAGACAGCCAGCGAGAGAGGGAACACAAGCAGGGGGAGTGGGAGAGGAAGAAGCAGGCTCCCAGCGGAGGAGCCTGATGTGGGACTCAATCCCAGGAATCTGGGATCACGCCCTGAGCCAAAGGCAGACGTTTAATGACTGCGCCACCCAGGTGCCCCTAACCTCAGGTTTCTGTTCCAAGTCCAATCTTCTCTTTCCACTGCATTTAGGTGCTCAAGTCTCTTACCTCCACCAAATGCCAAGTGATGGGGCTGAAAGAGATCATTCTTAAAGGTCTTTTCAGCCTCAAACACCCTGTCATTTATTGATTCTAGGATTTTTTTGTTTAAAAAAAAGATGAAAAAAGAAATGGTTTGAAATATCCCCCCTCCTTCTCTCCTCCTCCTCCAATGGAAGCTGATTTTATTCTGTGACATACAGGAAAAGGGTGAAGGGGATCAACATAGTTGAGTGCATGGTCAGTGGCGGAGTCTGGGTATGGAATTTAGCCATGCTCTTGCCATTGTACCATGAAGACAAGAAATATCCATAAACATCTATGGAAGCAACTTTAAAATCATTGCATGTAATTGGATCTGACAGCATTGCTTGAATGAAAAAGTAAACACAGCTCTTCTCTGTGAATTTTCCAGGGGATGCAGTTATTTGTTTTTAGGTTGTAGAAAGCCTCTTCAGAGGCATGAGGTGTGCGTAAACCATTATTACATACCGAGACAATTGAGTCTTTTGTCTCAATTCATGCCCTATTTAATTATAACCTTTTAAATTCTGTGACAGTGCGATGGGCAGGAGGAAAGGACCTAACACAGTCTTCCCGGCATTCTAATGCATTATCTCATTTAGTCTTCGCATTAAACCTGTGAGGTAGGTGTTCTTGTCACATTTCATAGAGGAGGAAGTAAAAGTCTGGAGAGATTAACCAATCTGTCCAAGATTTCGTGTTTACCAAATTGCTGAAACGGGATTCAGATACCAGAGCTTAGGCTCAAGCAACTACCGGGCTGTCTCTTTTTCTTAGTGTGACCTCTTCCTTTTCTTTGCTCTTTTTAATTTCTAAGTTTTTCTGCTTTGTCTTGTTAGTCTATTGAAGGATCTAAAATGATATATTGAAGGATGCACCTCAGACACTATCTAGGTTTCATCTCTTAAAAGAGGAAGCAGTTTCGGAGAGGGGAAGTGTCAGGGTTGCAAGGTCACATGGAGAGTTTGTGTGAGAGTGGGAGCAAAAATGAAAACTCCATTTCATCGATTTCTAGTTCAAAATACGATACTACCCAGTGATACTGGCTCCTCAGGAAAGAGGGGAGAAAAAAATGTCTCCCATGACTTCTCACCTATAAGTAAAAAAGGGGCTAAAAAGAATGAAACCCCATTCAGTGAGCACAACCAGCTATGGTTCTTGCTTTCCTGGAAGCTGACAGTGAAGACATTCAACAATAATCACCTAAATAAGCAGATAAACAAACTAAGTTTAGTAAAGGCTTGAACAAAGAAGCTAGTATTAGACTGGGAGTGGGTAGTTCAATGGGCAGGGAGGAGGGAACATTCCAGGCTGAGCAAAGGCTGTGGGGGTCAAATAAGTGAAAGTAGGGCATTGAGGCTGGAGCTCAGAAAGGCAGGGCCAATGGAGTGGTAAGATGAGGATGGTAAGGGAGGCAAGAGCTAAACAATCAGGGTCCTGTGTAGAGCTCACTAAGGTCTTTACCCGCTCAACTTCAGGTAAACTCTGGGCAAGTGCTCTGGGAACTCAGCCGAGGGATGGCTGTGGCTTGGAGTAGATAGAGAAATTCAAGTTGGCAGAAGCCTGTAGTGGGAAGGGACAGCTTCATGTTGAGCCACCAAATCCCCAGTTAGCTGTGATTCCCTCTCTTTTCTTTGCCTTAGCTTATTTGTTCCCTAATTTATGTGCTTGTTTTGTTTCTAAGTTCCCTTTCTCTCTTCTTTTGGGATGGTAGTTCATGGGGCCGTGCCCTCTTGTTGCCTTCTCCCTTGGCACACTGTCTTTCTGTCTTTCACAGATGCACTTAAAAGTCAGAGTTCATCAGAGAGCTTCTGTGTGACCGCAGTCATGTCTGTGCCCGTCTCTCACCTTTCTTCTTGCTGGCTAATTGTGATTGCCCAATCAGAAGTGCATTTTAAAGAAATTCCCTTTTCTTTTGAGTCATTTTCTTCACGGAGTCATAGTTGTCTCTGGTCTGAACTTGTTTCACAATTAAAAAAAAAAACCTGGATTACTTTTCTGGATTTTAAAACACGATTATTAAATATTGCTAGGGAAATATAAAAAAAATAAAAAGAAAATAAAACCCACAAACAATTAAATAACTAGAGGTATTCACTATTACTATTTTGGTGTATTTTCTTTCATTCTTTCCTTTGTCAAGGCGTATATAGATTTATTTTTATACAAATGGGATACTCTGAGGATTTCGATATTTGCTTTTCTGAAATCTGGGGAATGTATATGTGCTAGACTCTCCTTACCAAATATCCATTTGTGGGATTACTTGATGAATGTCTGTCTTCATTTCCTAGTCTCCCTTGCAGAGTTGGCTTAGGGACACATGGTTTTTTCTGGCCAAAGCACTGTGAGCAGGAAGTGAGACGTGATGTGTTATACTTCTAGGCTTATGCAATTGAGGGCCAGTGTGTGCTTCCGTCATCTCCAACTTCCTCTGATGCAGCAACTTTGGAAGTCATGTATTCCAGATGTGTGGCTACAAATGGATGAGGTGTGCTTGCAAGTGCATGAGAGTAGAACAACCTGCATTTGACTTTGCATGAGTGAGAAACAAATCTTTAATTGTGTGAAGTCACTGAGATTTCAGAATTTGTTACTGTGGTATAACCTAACCTATTCTGACTACCACTATGTATAACTATCTTTCCTTTCTCCATCACAAACTCCAAGGTGACATGCACTTTATCTCAAAATTCCTCTTTCACATAATCGATTCCTTTTTGGACAGAATTGTGTCTAGATTAGTATTCTTCTTATCACATTCTCTACTCTCTGGGAGATGAATTTTCAAATGAGGTGAATCAAGAACTTAATCAGATGCTTTCATTTTGGCCAAATTCTGATTCCAGATATAAAGATATATTAGCTGTGAAAATAAAAAGGCCAGTAATAAACTGTTGGGTTAACATCCCAGATAGAAATCATGTAATAATTACATTACACATCTAACATTTATATGGTACTTTATAGTTTTTCAAGGCGTTTTAAAAATAAATATCAATATAAGCATCCACTATGATGTGAAGCTGACTTATTATGCATGCAAATAGTTAATAGCAAAGGTCCTATGCCCAGTGCATGGTTCTCTTCTCCCTCCTTTTGGTATGAATTCCCGGCTGTTGGAGAGGATGGACTCCTGATTAGAGCAACTGTGGCACAGGGCAGGGAATGGCAGGTGTGGCACACAGTGTGGTTGGAAAGGCAAGAGACTTGGATTTGGCTTTGACCCTAGTTGTTTGACCCAGTTGTTGTGTGACCTACAACATTTCTACACATCTCAGAACTTTCCTTATCTACAAAGGGAAGAGGTTGCACTGGGTGTCTACTGGGATTTTTGCAGCCATGACTGTTCATTCCACACGTTATGACTACCCTGAACATAACCACGTCAGCTTCATGGTACCTCTACACTCTTGAAGTGTTGTTTGGTTGCATAAGGCCCATCCTGGATTCATTCCTTACTATTCTTTTGTAGAATCTTTCTCTGTCACATGTATAGTTGCTTTACAAATAGATACATGCTTTTTCATTACTTCATTGGACAATTTGATTTGTCACTCTGGGTATAAATAGAAACAAGTTCCATTTCTAGTACAGAAATATATAACAGTTGCTGATAAATTAGAAGGAAATGACAATTTTACTCCATTGATGATGACTCAGGCTTGATACAGATGAAGGATCATTTGCGGCCTTGATTACCCTTAAGAAAAGGGAGTTTAAGTTTCTGAGTCAGAAAGTCTAGACAAGTTTTACAGTATTTTGATTTAAAAAAACGGCCATCCAAGGAAGAAATGTGATTTTACTTTCTCTTTTCTGCACTCTTCTCTCCATGGGATCTCAGTGCAGTCCCCGGTAGGTCATTATATTCCCTTCAGGGTTGCTCAAAGGCACTGGAGCTCCCCTGGGAGAGGAAGAGCAGACTGAGAGAGACTAGACTCAGGACGAGGACCTGGGGTCAGAGGAGAGCAGGAGTTCCCACAGAGCAGAGTTGCGTGAAACCTTCCTGAAGCCAACTTGGCAGTCTGTTTCATAGTGAGGTATTGTGTCAGAGGCCATGGGGAAAGAGGTGGCAAAGAACTCCACTTGCCCTTAATAAGCTTTTAACTTGTGGGGAAGACCTGTGCAGATGACCACAGTGCAAGCAGAATAAAAGATGTCCTGTAAGAGAGCACAGCAGGCAGATGGGAAGGGAATGGCTGAAGCTAACATGGAGAATTAAGGAAGATTTCATGGAGGCTGCATTTTAGCTGTGACTTGAAGTGGTAGGTTTGGATAGTGGAGAATGGATATTCCAGGCTGAGGAAATAGGGTGAGTAAAGGCATAAGGCATAGTATTTCATGTCAATGTCCCCTATTGTGTGGCCTTGGGCAAGTTACTTAAGTTTTAGAGCTTCGGTTTCCTCATCTATAAAACTGGGCTAATGATTCTTACTTCACAGGGCTTTGGAAGGATTAAATGAGATTGTGTTTGTAAGAGTGGTTAGTTCAGTGTTAGTTTCCTTTCCTTTCTCCCCAAATGTCCGACATTCTCCTGATTCTATACCTTTCCTCAGGCTGTGCCCTGTTTGGGATTTATCCCCCGCTCCATATCTATGGAATTAGACCTTTCTTTACTCTGCTAGTCCAGGCCCTTCTTGACACAGAATGGAAAACATATATTTGTTGCAGTGAATTTCCAATGTGGCTAACCAAAAATCAGGTTATAGTTAAAGGAATTCTAAGTAGAATGCAAATTTGTCCATAGTGGTAATGGTAGATTGGAATAATTATAAAGATTATCAGTACATGCCATCATTCATAGAAGATGGGGATCTTTGATCCAGGAACATGCTTGGAGGAGGGGACTGAGTGAATTAAGACAAACAGGGTTCTGAACCTCATAGAATATCTCTGCTAGTGGAGAAACACACATGATCATAGTTGTAGTTTTTAAGAAAGGGGTAGTGTGGGATGCTGTGGAGATATATGCAGGGGGAGTGGAAGGGGGGAGGGAGGGAAACCTATCTAGTCTGAAAGGTCATGGAAAGTCTTCCTGAGAAAGCAGCATCATGGATGGGAAGGGTAAGATTTAGCCAGATGAAGGTGCAGGTAGATGTAGGAAAAGAGATTAATGTCTCAGACAATGGGAGCAGTGTGTGCATAGGCCCCAAAGCTAGAAGGACTTTGGTGTATTAGAGAAACTGAAAAGGGCCAGGGTGGCAGAAGCCCAGAGACTGAGGGGCAAAGTGGCAGGTAATATGGCTGAAGAGGTAGGCATGGCCAGGTCATGGGCAACCCTGCAAACAGGTTAAGGACGTTGGATATATCCTGAAGGCAGTTTAGAAGTGTTTTAAGCAGCGGAGTGGCAAAATTGGTTTTGTGTTTTTAAAAGATCTGTCTGGATTCTAAAGAGGACAGAGCAAATGTGGGCAGAAGGCTAATGAATTGTCTGGGTGAGAAGTGAGGATGGCTTTGGACTTGTGTGGTGGCCTTGGAGATGGAGAGAAGTGGGTGCATTTGAATTATTAGAAGGGTCAAATCATCACAATTTGGTGGTTGGTTAGAGGTGGGGCATGAGGAAGATAGACAACTCAAAGAAAAGTGTACCCCCTTAGACAGATTAGATATTTGAGTAATACATATTCTGGAAGCAGTAGTGAGGACTACTGAAGTACCGTATCCTGAGAGAAATGCTGGCAAAATTGGAGAAAATGGAGTAGACTGTGAGGATCCCATGAAGCAAATCCCACGAGAATTGCATGCATGGATTTGAAGCTTGGAAGAGGCAACAGGCTAAGGCATGGAGTCTTGGAAGTAGGCACGAGGCCCAGGGGAGGGTGTGGAGGTGAGCATACCCACCAGTCAGAGTGTGTGCATCCAGGAATAGCAATCAGGGCAACTGGGAAGCAGAAGCCCAGCATGTCAGGAGGAAATGTGGGATGTGGTATCCTGGGAGTCAAGAGAGCTGACTTCCTGGTCCATCCGCATGGAGATACAGTTGGTGTGTCACACCCTTCCCAGTGCAGCCGAATCATGGTGGGCTCTCATTTGGCATGCCTCATTGCTCCTTCCAGCTTCTTCTGACCTTGTTTCAGCACTTTCTTTTCAGTCACCAGTATCCTATTCTGTTCCCAGATCTTTCTTGACTTGGAGGAAAGTGGTCTGATAAAATATTTGATGTAAAATTTCCAAGACCTAATATGGTGCAACTTGCAGACATATTTATGTCTTTTAAAAGAAGAGCTTGGAAAAAGCATGGGTTTACTTTGGGCCTGGGAATTTTGCTTTTGCGAGGGCTACTGACCCACTGAGAAAAGTAAATACACAGGCATTAAGGTGCAATGATATTTAAAATTTTAAAAAATTAAGACTGGGCGGTATAACACTTTATTCAATACTTGAATAAACATCCTTTTAAAAAAATTTTTTAAATTTATTTTGGGGGGGGAGATGCAGAGGGAGAGGGAGAGAGAGTCTTAAGCAGACTCTGTGCTGAGTGCAGAGCCTGTCAGGAGGCTCAATCCCATGACCCTGAGATCATGACTTGAGCTGAAACCAAGAGTCGGATACTTACCTGACTGTGCTACCCTGGTGTCCCTTGAATAAACATCCTTAAATCCAGTTCAGACTAGAGATAGAAGAGGAAAGAAACATTTGACAAAATGTTTAAGAGATAGAGTACTGTGTCGGAATAAGGAGAACAGATTGGAGAGGTAGGTGTTGTAGGACCAAATTGCAATGGGCCTTTCATTTATGAGCAATGAGGAACACTTGGAGTGTTTTGAGCAGAGCAGTGATGTGCTGCAGAAGTCTCGCAGTGGTGAGTTTAACGGATTAGTCCAGGAAGTGAGTGAAATCAGGAGATTGGTCTGCTCCTCCTGGTGAAAGGCGGGAGAGCCTGGGCTGAGGGAAGCAGACATGGGACATCACAGCGGCAATGGACCTGAGAGGCCCATGCAGGGAAGGAAGAACTGATGCAATGTGTCTTGGGTGTGCAGGAGAGTAGAAGGAGGACTCTAGGATGACATCAAGATGATAGAAATAAAGGAATCTTGAGGAGGAAATGGTTTGGGGAGGAAAATGATGATTTAGGCTGTAGACAGTTTGAGTCACCATATAGGATAGACCGAACTGAATAGGTAAGCATTTCCTAGATTTCCTCATAGTAGTTAGTTCTGCTTTGTCCTTGGGCCCTGGAAATTTCTATAGAACCAAACTAGTGGCCTTGCAGAGTTTGGAAAGAAAGAATTCGTAGAAACAAAGTGTAAAGAGGGGAAGTGACATATTCATCGTCTCACAGATTTGAGCGAGGAAACAGGATTTCCTCAAATGTTGCCCGAAAGGCAGCAGATTACATTTTGAAGTCAACTCCACTATTTAAAATCAGAAGGGGAAAGTGTGGATTGATTAATAAACAGTGTTTGGGAACCAATAAGCCATTCAGAAAAATAAAAAATTAATAAGTTACATTCTTTTCTTCATACCAAATTAAATTCCAAATAAAAGGCTTAAACATAAAAAAAGTGACATCATAAAATTAACAGAAGAAAATAAAGGCAAATTTATCTAATCCTGGAGAGAAATTTCCTTAGGATGAATTTCTAAAAGTGGAATTCAGGGTCCAAAGTTTATGGCACTCTATTGCCAAATTGCCCTCCAGGAAGGTTGTGTCCCTTTACACTGATACCAGCCTTGTATGAAAGCGCCCACTTTCCCACACTTCTATCAGTGCTGGTTATTTTTGCTTTAAAAATATTTCATAAATTTCCTGTTAATGACTTTTACCTTTTTTATTGAAAGAGGTCAACTTTTATTGTAAGCTTTTAAGAGCTCTTCATAAAATAATAATGTAAACCAGTCGACACAAATGAAATAAATATGTATTTTTCCATTTTGGTCTACATTTCAGTTACTGAGCAGTATCTGTATTATGATTCCATTTTATAAAAACAAATAAGACTGACTCTCTATCTACCAGTATGTCAACGATAGAAATATTTTGGTAGTGGGGTCACAGATGTTTTTAATTTTCTTATTTGTGATTTTCTTTATTTTAAAAAATTTCTACAACAAACACTTATTACTTTTGTCATTCTCTGTTAAAGTCTAATTTAGCATTTTCTGTCCTCACTCATCAGTTTCACTAAACGAAGACTTTAGAAAACTCCTAGTATGTGCCTGACCTTAGACCTTTTAGAATTTGGGTGCTGTTTTTCCAGTTCCACCTCTTCCTCAGGGTAGGGGTAAACATTTAAAACATGTTGCAAAACATTTTAAACATTAAAAAATGTCTTTCCCAATTTTCTATGAAAATTTTATAAAGAGGGATGCCTGAGTGGCTCAGTTGGTTAAGTGTCTGCCTTCGGCTCAGGTCATGATCCTGGGGTTCTGGGATCGAGCCCCGCATTGGGCTCCCTGCGTAGCGGGGAGCCTGCTTCTCCCTTTGCTTGCTGCTCCCCCTGCTTGTGCTTGCTCTCTCTCTGACAAATAAATAAATAAAATCTTAAAAAAAAAAAAATTTTATAAAGAGATCTTCCTCTGGCCTTCAGTTCTTAGGAATATTCTCTTCTGGGCTTCTGAAGTTGGCAGGTTGGAAGGTGATCTTCTCTTTTTATTGGATACCTTGGTGGTTTTTTGGGTAGTAGACCCCTGTATAAAGTTCTTCCAGCTTCTCTCTCCCCAGCTGAGCTGGCCTCATGCTCAGTGTTACTTAATATTCTGGGTAATCTTCCAACCCAACTCTCACCATCCTAATTGAGCCAGGATCTAGAACTCATTACTTGATCACCATCCACTTGGATTGCTTTAATGCATTCTCTGTTGAGTCTAATTTAGCATTTTCTGTCCTTACTCAGTTTCATTAAACGAAGACTTTAGAAAACTCCTAGTATGTGCTTGACCTTCTACCTTTTATAATTTGAGTGCTGTTTTCCTAGTCCTTCTTCTTCCTCAGGGTAAGAGTGATATCTTCTGTTGCATTCCTGCAAAGATGAGGGTGATCTGAGAAATGGGACACCTGTGTCTTTGTGAAGCAGCCCACTCTATACCTGGAAAGCTCTGTCATTAGAATGTTCTTCCTCTGGTGGACCAAAAGCTATGAGCTACTCTGTGAGTTCCATCTGTTTATCCAAGGTATGCTCTCAAAGATGCATAGAAGTTCTGATACTGCAGGAGAGCCTCTCAGGAATGTGATGACATCTGTTATATGCTCCCGTAAGTCTTCTCTAACTGCTCCTCACATTGCTTCCTTCTTAGAACCCTCATTGAGCTAGTTACTCTGAGCAGTGCAGGGTCAGTGTACCCATGGCCCTCCTGAAATATGGTGGACTCTAAATACTCAGGGTGTAAAGGCCAGTGTGGGTTGGCCTTTCTGCTTCTCATGGATTGAGTTTTAGTCGATCTCCAGTGGAGCAGTGGTGAAACAGATTTTTCTTTTTTTAAATCCTCAGCAACTTTGTCTCCAGAGGCACGACCAGGCCAGACTGGCTTATAACTAATTCTATTTACTGCAAAAAGACCGATCAATCAAGCAAGAAGTATTTTCTTTATGACTGGCATTGTTCTGGGTGCTGAAGAAGATACCAATGTAACCCTAGACTCTTTGGGCTTCATTATCACCTATAAGAATGTGTAAAATGAAAAGGACCGACCATACCAATTGTTGATGATGATGGAGGAGAACTAGGATTTTTATACACTGCTGGTGGGAATGCAAAATGATGCAAACACTTGGGAAACAATTTGACAGTTTCTTAAAAAGTTAAACATGTAGTTACCATATGACCTAGCCCTTCAACTGCTAGGTTTTTATTTACCCACAAGGAATAAAAGCATGGGTTTTTACAAATACCCCTACAGGAATATTCATAGCAACATTCTTTGTCATTACTAAAAATGGAAACAACGCAATGTCCTCAACAAGTGAATGAATAAACAAGCTATGGTACATTCATACATGGAATATTGTTCAGCAATAAAAAGGAATGGACTAATGATACATGCAACAATATGGATGAATCTCAAAATAATTATGCTGAAAGAAGCCAGGCATGGAAGAGTACATATTATATGATTTCATTTATATAAAATTCTAGAAAATGCAAACTCATATATTGGACAGAAAGCATCAGTAGTTGTCTGGTGTTGGCGTGCAGGGAGGGGGAGGGAAGGTTATACAAGGGTATGAAAAAAATTTTTTTGAGGAAACATTTGGGGGTAATGTTTATGTTCATTATTGTGAGTGTGATGATAGTTTCACTGGTGTATGGCTATGTCACAATGATCAAATTGTATAAATTTGTGCAGTTTTTTGTTAAAAGACTGTTCATAGAAAAACAAACAAAGACTCTCTGGCCTCACAACTATGTGGGTGTAAAGGAATTGTAGTAACAATTCATTCCAGCTTCCTTGGCTCCTGTTCCATTCTGACCAGGAACTCGGAGCCTCACCCTGCAAATCTTACCTGGCTTATCTTAGAGTCCTCTGAGGCTATCTCACATGTAAATCAGTCTGGCAGCTACAGTTCCCACATGGTACCACCCCTGCTGTTGTTGAGAGTAGCCTGTGATGCTTTGAGAGGGCACAGCACTGGCCTTGCTGCTGGGACCAACAGAGAAGGCTGGTGCCCACACCAGAGGCCTGTTTCTCCCAGAGGGGCTGTGTATGTGTACAGGTACCGAGGCTATTCATGTTTGTGCTGAAGAAGAAAGAACACATTCACTGCCTCCCTCTGTGTCCTGGGTACTTTTACATCCATGGCTCACAGAGTCTCTGGTGAAATAACTCCTACAAGCCCCTTTCTCCATGATTTCCTGTGCCTGAGCAAAGGCATTGACCAAAGAGGGACACCGTGCTGTTTTCTCATGGCTGGTTCCTCTGCAGGTTCTCCCAAACCTGCATACAGATCAGCTCATGCCAGTGAATGACTTCGTGCTGCTCGCCCCACCCCCTCATCTGACCTGCTTGGACAAGTTGTATCCAAGCACCAATACCACCTAGGCCTCAGCAGTACCACCTAGGACTCCCGCTCCCTGGGGAGGTTTGGTTTCTCTGGCAAACCCCAGGTATGGAAGACTTCCCCTATTTCCCACTGCCTCTTCCTAGGTTCCAAGTCCTCCCCTGACTTGGGCAGATGAGGGGAAGGAGGAAAGAGTGAAGAAATAGACATTTCTCCCTTCCCAGAGCTGTAGATCAGGCTGAGCAGGGGAAGGCGAGAAACTTTGAATTAGGTGTGAAGCTGCGTTCTTCTTCCTTCTGTCCCCTCCTCATCCATTCTTGCCGTGAAAATTTTCAAACACACAGATAGGTCTAAAGAATGGCACAATGAACATCTGCATACTCATCTTCCTAAACCAAGAGTCCTCAGTGTTTTGTCATATTTGCTTCATATGTGTGTGCATGTGTGCGCATGTGTGTTCATACAAACCCACACAGAGGCAGGCTAATGTTTAGTTGGTTAAAGAATTTTAGGCTGAAATTAGTTTTCCTTTAGGATTTTGAAGGTATTGCTCCATTTTCTTCTCATTTCCAGTATTGCTGCTGAGAAGTCTGATGCCATTCAAATGCTCAATTATTTCCATGTGACTGTTGTTTTCTATCTGGAATATTGTAGGATTATATCTTTATCCCCAGTGTCTGAAAGCTCATGGGGTGGGTCTTTTTTCATTCATTATGCTGGATACTCAGTGGGAACATTACAATCTGGAAACTTGTTTTTCAAGTTCTGAAAACTTTATTAATTATTTGATTAAGTACCTTTTCTCTCAGTTTTTTTCTATCTTTCCTTTTCTCTGGAATCTCTATTTTCACCTTCTGAGTTTCCTGTCCTCTGATATTCTTATTGATTCTATTCTGTCTTTATCGTTTTGTGTTACTTTCTGAGAGACTTGCTTAACATTATCTCCAATTCTTTAATTAAGTTTTCATTTCTCTTCTCATATTTTCTTGTTCTTTGAATATTCTCCCTTCCCTCTCCCACATAGTATTTTGTTCTTGTTTCCTGGTTCTATTATCTTATTACGCTGAGGATATTCATAATACTTTTTTCAGGTTTCTTCTCTTTGCATAGTTTCTTTCTTCCCCCTGCTTTTAAAAAAAAATTCCAGTGTTATTAACATACCATATTATATTACTTTCAGGTATACAATATAGTGATTCAACAATTCTATACATTTCTCAGTGCTCATCACGATAAGTGTACTTTTAATTCCCTTCACCTATTTCACCCATCCTTACACCAACTTTTCTTCTGGTAACCACTGCTTTTTTCTCTGTAGTTAAGAGTCTTTTTTGGTTTGTCTCTCTCTTTTTTGCTTTGTTCATTTGTTTTGTTTCTTAAATTCCACGTATGAGTGAAACCATATGGTATTTGTCTTTCTCTGACTGATGTATTTCACTTAGCATTATATCCTCTAGATCCATCTGTGCTGTTGGAAATGTCAAGATCTCATTCTTTTTTATGGCTGAATAATATTCTATTCTGTGTGTGGTGTGTGTGTGTGTGTGTATCTCACATCTTCTTTGTCCATTCATATTGATGGACATTTAGGTGGCTTCCATAATTGGGCTATTGTAAATAATGCTGCAGTAAACATAAGGGTGCATGTATCTTTTCAAATTAGTGTTTTCATATTCTTTGAGTAAATACCCAGTAGTGGAATTACTGAATCATATGGTAATTCTGTTTTTAATTTTTTGAGGAACCTCCATGCTGTTTTCCACAGTGGCTGCACCAGTTTGCATTCTCACTAACAGTACAAGAGGGTTCCTGTTTCTCCTTATCCTTGCCAACACTTGTTCCTTTTTGTGTTTTTGATTGTAGCCATTCTGAAAGTATGAGGTAATATCTCATTGTAGTTTTGATTTGCGTTTCCCTGATGATGAGTGATATTGAGCATCTTTTCATGTGTCTGTTAGCCATTTGTGTGTCTTCTTTGGAGAAATCCAATTTTTTTAACTGGATTATTTGGGTTTTAGTGTTGAGTTGTGTAAGTTCTTTATATATTTTGGATACTAACCCTTTATCAGATATGTCGTTTGCAAATATATTCTCCCATTTAGTAGGTTGTCATTTAGTTTTGTTGATTGCTTCCTTTGCTGTGCAGAAGCTTTTTATTTTGATGTAATCCCAATAGTTTATTTTTGCTTTTATTTTTCTTGCCTCAGGAGACGTGTCTAGAAAAATGTTGCTATGGTCAATGTCAGAAATTACTGCCTGTGTTCTTTTCTATGATTTTTATGGTTTCATCTCTCACCTTCAGGTCTTTAATCCATTTTAGCTTATTTTTGTGTATGGTGTAAGGAAGTGGTCTAGTTTCATTCTTTTGTGTGTAGCTGTCCAGTGTACCCAACGCCGTTTGTTGAAGAGACTCTCTTCTTCCCATCATATATTCTTGCCTCTTTTGTCAAAGATTAACTGACCATATAATCTGGGTTTATTTCTGGGTTATTCATTCTGTTCTATTGATCTATGTGTCTATTTTTTGTGCCAGGACCATACTGTTTTGATTACTACAACTTTGTAGTATATCTTGAAGTCTGGGATTGTGATACCTCCAGTTTCGTTCTTCTTTTCCAAGATTTCTTTGGCTATTTAAGGTCTTTTGTGGTCCCATACAAATTTTAGGATGTTTGTTCTAGCTCTGTGAAAAATGCTGTTGGTATTTTAATAGGGATTGCATTAAATTTGTAGATTGTTTCGGATAGTATTGATAATTTAACAGTGTTCTCCCAGTCCATGAGCATGGACTATCTTTCCATTTGTGTCATCTTCAATTTCTTTCATCAGTGTTTTATAGTTTTCAGAGTTTGGTTGGTTTATTTTGATATACATCTTACTAAAAACTTTCTGCAGATGTTTAGCAGCTTTTCTGCTTATATTCAAGATTAGGTAATTTGAAAATAGATTGGAAGTTCTGAGTGTATGTGAGGTCTGTTGACTATAAGTGCTGCCATTTGATGACTTGGCAGGGCCATTGCTTTGGAGAAACCCTAATATTAGTATTGACTTTATTCCCCAGGGAAGTCTCTTTTAGTCTCCTGCCTAAAGGATAAAAGCCTGGCAACTATTCTTCTGCAAGTGGTGTGGGGAAGAAAGTCTGGGATTCTCAACATCATGCTACATGCTTCCATTAATCATCCTGTTTTCAGTATTTTTCTCCCACCTTCAAATGTGCCTGGTGTCCCACATTCCCCCTTTATTTTGCATTTTCTACAGAATAAACTTGCTGTCTTCTACTAGTATGGGAAAGGTGATCTGTGGATACAACTATTAGTTAAATTATTATCATGCCATTCTTTAAAAAGACTGAACAGTCAGCAACAAATGAGAATTTCCTCACAGCTCTGCCAGTACTTTTAAAAGACAGTGTTATTGAGGTAAAGCTGACATATAATAAACGGCACATATTTAAACTGTGCGATTTATGATTTGACATACCCCTTGAAACCATCACTGCAGTCTAGATAGGAAACATATTTATTACCTGTTTCCTCAGGCCTCTTTGCAATTCCTTCTTCTCCTCTTCTCCATTCCTGAGTGAACACTGACCTATTTTCTGTCACTATAGATAGTTTACATTTTCTAGACTTTTATACAGATGGAATCATACAATATGTACTTACAAATATACTTTTTCTTTGATTTGTAACCACTGTTTAAACTAGCTTCCAGGGGCGCCTGGGTGGCACAGCGGTTAAGCGTCTGCCTTCGGCTCAGGGCGTGATCCCGGCGTTATGGGATCGAGCCCCACATCAGGCTCCTCCGCTATGAGCCTGCTTCTTCCTCTCCCACTCCCCCTGCTTGTGTTCCCTCTCTCGCTGGCTGTCCCTATCTCTGTCGAATAAATAAATAAAATCTTTAAAAAAAATAATTAAAAAATAAACTAGCTTCCAGTCTTCCTTATTTTACCCTCTGCTCCAATTTCGGAGGCACTAGATGTTGGCTGGTTTCGGTTTTTCCACTGCTCATTTAGGATCAGCTTCCACTTGTGCAACTGCTTTCCAGCTTGCAATTTTCCCCCCTAAAAAACTCCTGCACGAGACTGGGAACTCTTGAGTTTTTGTTGTGAATGTGAAGTCAGTGAAGTGCATGCCCAGGAATTGCCTGATTGATCAAAACGGTGCCTATCCCCACCATTGTTGCCGCGTCGTTTTCTCCGTGCTCGTGGGTTTGTGCCTTTAAAGATCACTTTACTATTATTTTAATGGGGTTTTGGGAAAGAAACAGAATTAGGTGAAAGAGTTCATATCTGCCATCTTTACCTGGAGGCTGAGACTGTTCCTATATGAAGGTTGTTCACTAGGAAGTTCTGCACTGGCCGGAGATGTCAGAGCATGTGTGAAGCAGTTGCTGGAAGAAAACAAGGTCATTTCTTGTTTGTAATTCACTAAGTTCAGACTGCCCAACATATTGGTTATATTTGGTATTCGGTAAAAAGTAGTTTTTCCTCCTCCCCTCCAGTCGTCCTTCCTTCCTTCCCTCCCTCCTCTCCCTTCTTCTCTCCTTTCCTCCTTCTACTTCAGCAGCTGCTTTGGGGAAACTTCTGAGGAAGAGAATGTGCCAGCCCACAGGTAAGGGAGACATCTTGCAAGGGTAAAAGAGATGCTGCAGCTCAATTTAGGAGAGTGAAGGCCATTGATGATATCTCAAGAGTCAGCTAGTTAGGGAAGGGACTTCTGCCAGGGAAGAGGTGAGGGGGAATGGGAAGAAAGTTAAGGATGAACCCTAAGGATGAACCTTAGGATGAACCTAAGGATAGGGATTTCAGGGTCTTCAGTCAGGAAGAGACTATTAGGAGGCCTGAGCCTGATGAGCAGCCTGACGTCCAAAGGAGGACTTTTTTCTGTGACCAGGTAGGAAGTTCCTTCTTCACACGGGGAGGCCACATTGGCAGATGAGTGAGGGGGGCCGTGCAGAGACATCCCTGGGACAGGTTTGGGAAATAGGCTCAGATAGGGACTGCAAAGTTCTTATTGATGAGTCTTTTTCATCCCTAATCTTAGGGAATGGAATCCAAGGCCCCCTGAGAATGGAGGGTGGATGGTAGGAGGAAGGGTAACTGGGGCTTATGTTGGGGAGAGCCGTGGAGTCACTGCTTAGCTGTCTCTCAGGGACTCTTCTGAGGTCACCGTGAAGATACGAGATTCTCAGCCTTGATGGGTGGTATTAACTGAGGGAACCTTATTATTAGCATTCACTTCCTTCTCTTTTGATGAAAGTTTAGAGGTCACCATTTCCTCTTGCAAAATAAGTTCCACAAATATTCCATTTCCAGCCTTAGAAATAGCAGTACATCAAGATGACTGCATACTCCCGGTTCTGGGGGAATTCCCAAGGAGGGGAGGCAGAGCTCTTATGGAGACAGTGGATTCAGAGTGATTACTCAGTGGTAGCAGCAGTAGCAGCAGCAGGGACCAGAATTTCCCCTCACGTGTCTCAGGCTCTTATTTGCCAACTCAATCTCTAAGTATTTCTACTGACAGAAAAGAAAATAGCTGTGGGTGAAAGAATTCATTTTTCAGATAGGCCTCCACCCATTGTTTGATTAGAGGCCTATTGTACTTTTCTCTTAGGTGGCAGATGCAAATGTCCCTGATGTTGTTGGGAGAGGGAAATGTGTGGTTATCTACCCTTGAGTTCCACCCTCTTACAACAGTAGACAGAGATGAATGTCAAGTGTATGGATACTCCACAGACTGTACTCAACCTCATCCTGCCACTTCCGATGAGTTGGCAAGGAATGTAAATGGTTTTGGGCTGTCCTGCCCCTCTTTGGGGCAGATAATCCAAAGCTCACTTTCCATGATTGGAGGGTTGGTGGTCAAACATGAGTAATGCAACAGTACTGGAACTCCAGAGAGTTACATGCCAGAGTCTTCTCATATATCATTCATCTTTTGTTCATGTGAATAGCTGTGGTATCAGGTCTGAGGTTAGGGTCTTCCTACCATCTCTGGAGGAACAAAATTCCCATACCAATCTGAGATGCTTCTGTTAGAGAGAGGCTTTTTTTTGGGGGGGGACTAATGTGTTATTCTCAGATACTTTGTTTTAAAAAAGTAGACATCTTACTTAAGAGAGATGGCATTGTCAGTCAGAGCAGGATCAGAAGAACCAGCCCAAAAAAGAGGGGGGAGAAGTTCTGGGCATTGAGTATAACAACGTTTAGTGGGGAGAAGGGAGAAGGCTGACCAGGAGGAGGAAGTGTTTTTGCCTTTGCCCAACTCCCATGCCGAAGATAATCACCTTGTTCTTTATAGAAACAACGAAGGCAATTGGGCAGGAGCTCTTTATCTTCCCACCACAATACTGAATCCACTCACCCTCCCTTCTCTCAAGACAGGAGAGGTGTCCCCGAGGACAACCCTTGTCTTGAGCTCTGGAGTTTATGTCCCACTGCCTGCTCAGGACTTTTCTCTCACCAGCACCATCAACTCCTCCCTCTCTCAGGTTGTTGCCATTAGCTATGAACATGCCCAAGGGTCTGCCCTTGTGAAGAAATCCTTCCTTGACCCCATATCCCTCTACAGCCACCACCCCACTTCTTTGTGTTTCTTCCCAGAGAGTTGTACTTTTATTTGCTGTCTCTGTGCCTACATCACCCAATTCTTTCTTCCTTCTATCCTGATGGGTCGTCTGTGTCCTTCGTTCCTCTAAGACTCATATGCCAAAGCCAGGACTGATCTCCATCTAGTGGCCACTTCTCTGTCCTCATCTTCCTCTGTCAGCAGCCTAGGACACAGAGTAACCACACCCTCCTTTTTGAAATGCTTCCTTGCCTTGGTTTCTGTGACACTCCCTCCCCTGGTTTTCCTTTGCCCTAGCTGTCCTTTTCAATCACCTTTTCTGGGTCCTCTTCTCATACCTCTCAATGTTGGCATGTCCCAGGCTCAGCTGTGGGTCTGCCTTCTTCTTAGGAGTCTAATTTAGTCCCATGGCTTCATTTGTTGTCCATTTCTCTGTTGTCCAATCCTAAGTGTGTATCTCCAGCCTGTGTGTTTTCTCTGAGCTTCAGACTTGTATATCTAGCTGACTCCTTGACACCTTCTCTTGATACATAATTGGTGTCTCAAACTAAACATGTCCAAAACAGAACCCTTGACTCACCACCTACTTTAAACCTGTTCCTCTCCTGTTCCTCCTTAGTAAATGGTATCAAGATTTACCCAGTTACTCTTATGAAAAATGTAAGAAGTTACCTTTGATTTATTTATTTTCCTCTTTCCCACATCCATTGCCCTTGGAAGATCATTACTTCTACCTCTAAATTAGAATCCAATATCTCTTTATTCTTTCTTCATCTTCCATTATTGAAGCTTGGACACATGACAGTCTAAGCCACCATCATCCCTTGGATGGTGCAATAGTCTCCTAGTTTTTATCCTGTGCAGACAGTCCATTCTTCACACTGCAGTTAGAATAATGTTTTTTGTTTTTTCTAAGATTTTATTTATTTGAGAGAGAGAGAGCATGAGGGGGAAGGGTCAGAGGGAGAAGAAGACTCCTTGCTGAGCAGGGAGCCCCATGCGGGACTCGATCCTGGGACTCCAGGATCATGACCTGAGCCGAAACCAGTTGCTTAACCAGCTGAGCCTCCCAGGCGCCCCTAGAATAATGTTTTGAAAACATGAATCTGGTAATGTTACATTTTGCTTAAAATCTTCCATGTTTTTCCAGTGATCTTGATCCAGATTCCTCAGTATGGCTTACAAAAACTCGAGTGGTGATGGCCTTTATTTGTCTCTCAATTTCGTCTCACTCTCAGTGGTGGCTGCTCATGAGAGCTGGCTGTGTGCATCTCTTTCCAATTTTGTATTTAGTGACATCACCTTGGTAGCTTGGTAGGTGGAAGTATTTACACCTTGCAGCTGGTAAATGCTACAAACCAAGACTGTTTTATTTCTCAGAAGGCCACTTCCTAGCATTGATTTTCCCCTTTCTTATTATGCTCCAGCCTCACTGGCCTTTGAGTTTTTTCCTGAACTCATCCAGCTGGTTACTGTCTCAGGACCTTCATACTTATAGTCCTCTCTGTCTGGATTGTTCTTCCTTTCCCTTATTGGGGCCCTCTTACTATTTGGATCTTAGTTCAGAGTCATTTCCTTGATGAACTTATTCAAGAACCCCATTTTCAATTCTATCACATCACTCTGTGTTATTGCCATCATGGCATTTACCTCTAACTGAAGTAAATTATTTTTGTACTTGTTTATTGTCTGTCTCCACATATTAAAACATTCCCTCCTGTGTTTCTAGCACCTAGGGATAGAGGGGCTACTACATGATTGGTGCTCTCTAAATGTTATTGAATGAACAAATGAACTTTGTTAATATTGTTTATAATTTCTGGGTCTCAATTTCCTCATCTAAAAATGGGATCATTGAAGTGATGTCACCAAGATGGTAAAATATGAAACTCCAGCCTCTGTCTCCCTATAGAGATCAACAATTGACAGCTATCCATGAAGAAAAACAGCTCTGGGAGATCTCTGGAGTACACTAGAAACTTCAGCAATGTAGTGGAACAAAAGTACTGAGAATAACTGCACAAAAAGGGAAGGAAGAGAACAGCCTCATTTCCCTTGCATTATCCCATCCCCCTGAACCAACGTGGCTCAGCACCAAGAGGGAACTCACTGACTAGATAGAGTTCTGCTCCCTGTGAAGGGGAGAGCGGGGTCAGCAACCAGCTTCCCAGCCTTCTGGGGCATCGCATGAAGGATCCTCTTCAGTTTTACCCCACCCAGAGGCCAGCAAAGCTAGATGTATAGAGATGGCTAGGAATAAGGAAGAAGAGCAGGAGCTACCAAGTATCAGTCTTGGGCACTGGAGTGCCCATGGTTCCCAGTGACCTGCTCTGCAGAGGACCCCGGCAGCTTTCACCACTAAAGAAACCGACAGCCAGCATAGCTGCCATGAACCTTCTGCAGATTGCACTTTTTTTTTTTTTTTTGCCCCACAGGCATTCCCATTCCCAGCCTCCAGCTGCCTGAAACGCTCCCTGCTTCATCCCCCATTCTTCCACCAGAACCTGGGACCGGCAACCAGCAGCCAACCCAGGCCTCCGTGGCTGTGTGAGTGCGAGATACCAGCATAGACCTTAGAAGCTGACCTCCACTGCCATTTGTGCCTGCTTGTGGCTAGCCCCTCTAGCTGTGTACTTGCACACCACTGGCCTGATTCTCACCACTAGCCTCTACTGCTGTGTGTGCACCCATGGTGAGATCCTATAGCTATGGAAGTGCATGCCGACAGCCAAGGTCCTAATAGCTGCTTGTAGGCTTGGACCTGCACTACTGGGCTCACCTGCAGCTGGCTCCTCCAGCTCTGCACTTGCACGCCCTGGCCCAGCTCCCTGCACTGGTATCCACTGCCATGCACCCTGTGGAGAGACCCTGCAGCCACAGGAGTGCATGTCTAGAGCCAGGGCCCTGCAGCTGCCAGTACACTTGCAGTTGGCCCAGGCCATTGCTGCTGGTTCTGGCTGCTACTACTACATGAATGTCTGCAATTGGCGCCTGCCGCTACACAGGCATCTGTATGTCCCTGCACTTAAATGAAAAGGCCATCTATGGAATGGAGAAAATATTTGTAAGTCATTTATATGGTAAGGGGTTAATATCCAAAATATAGAGAGAACTCATATATCTCAATAGCAAAAAGAAAAAAAAAAGATTCAATTTAAAAATGGGCAAAGGACTTGAATAGAGATTTCTCCAAAGAAGACATACAAGTGGTCAACAAATACATGAAAAGGTGCTCAACATCAGGGAAAATACAGATGAAAACCATCAGAGTTATCGTTTCATACCTGTTAGAATGGCTAGTATCAAAAAGACAAGAGATAATAAAATGCCGACAAGGATTTGGAGGAAAGGGAACCCTGGTGCACTATTTTAAGAATGTAAATTGGTGCAGCCATTATGGAAAACAGTACGGAGGTTCCTTAAAAAAAATTGAAAATAGAACTACCATATGATCCAGCAATTCCACTTCTAGTTATATATCCAAAGGAAATTAAATCACGATCTCAAAGAGATATATGTACTCCCATATACATTGCAACTTTATTCACAATAGCCAAGACATGGAAACAATGTGGGTGCACCTATGGATGAATGGATAAAGAAAACATATATATGTTATATATATGATATATTATATGTTATATATGTGATATATATGTTATATATTATATATGATGTATTATATGTTATGTATGTGATATATATTATATGTTATATATATGTTATATATTATATATAATGCATATATATGTACACATACATATATAGTGGAATATTATTCAACCATAAATAAGAAGAAAATCCTGTCATTTACGATAACACAGATGGACCTTGAGGGCATTATGCTAAGTGAATAAGTCAGAGAAAGACAAATGCCATATGATCTCACTTACATGTGGAATCTAAAAACAAAACAACAAAACAACAAAAGAAAAAAAAAGGGTCACCTGGGTTGCTCAGTCGGTTAAGCATCTGACTCAGGTCATGATCTCAGGGTCATGAGATCGAGCCCTACCTTAGGCTCCATGCTGGACATGGAGCTGCTTGAGATTCTCTCTCCCTCTCTGCCCCTCACCCCACTTGTGCTCTCTCTCACTCTTTCTCTCTAAAAAAATAAATTAAAAAAAAATAAAAAATAAAAAACATTGAACTCATAGAAAGAGAGTAGAATGGTGACTACCGGGGCTGGGGATGGGGGGAAGGGGGAGATGTTGGTCAGAGGGTACAAACACTCATTTCTAAGATGAGTAAGTTTCAGGGATCTAAGTCACAGCATGGTGACCATAGTTAAAAATACTGTATTGTATGCTTGAAAGTTGCTATGAGAATAGAGCTTTAATGTTCTTACCATAACAACAACAACAAAATGGCAGTTATGTGAGATGAAGGATGTGTTGACTAACCTTATTATAGTCAACATTTCACAATATATGCAGTTATCAAGTCATCACATTGTACACCTTAAACTTACACAATATTATATGTCAATTCTGTCTTAGTAAAGCCAGAAAAAAGGGGCACAGACACAAAAATTGGGACCTTTTTTTTAATTGAACATTTATTAAGCTCTTGTCCTGGGCACTGTGCCAGATATTGGACTCACCCCCATGATTGTTCTGCAGAATAAAATGTGAAGTTTGTAAAAATAATAGTAAAATGCTATACAAATATGGTTATTCAGTGACTGTGTGGGCATTATAGGGGATTTACTCTTTACTTTCTCGTCACTGAAAATATCTTTTTTGGTGTAAAAAAGGAATTTACACTGTTGGTTGGTATTTTTATTCTCATTATAACTGGCCTATTTCACTTGTTTTTTCGTTGCCTCCAGGCCATTCCAGGACCGCCATCTGGACAAATATCATCTCAATAACTAAGGAGATAAAGCACTTAAGAGAGGAATAAAGATTAGTACTGGTTCCTTCTAGGAAAAGGGCCTGGAGGAAGCAGAGATAAGAAGGGAATTGGCAAAGATGAATTTACTTTTAATAAAATAGCAAAATTAGTCACAAAAATAGGGCATTAGTACCATTTGTTTTTATTTTATTTTTTAAAAGATTTTATTTATTTATTTGTCACAGAGAGATATAGAGAGAAAGCACAAGCAGGGGAGGCAGCAGGCAGAGGGAGAAGCAGGCTCCCCGCTGAGCAGGGCCGGATGCAGGACTCTATCCCAGGACCCCAGGATCATGAACCAAGCTGAAGGCAGACACTTAACCGACTGAACCACCCAGGTATCCCAGTACCATTTGTTTTTATAACTGGAAAGGACCTCAGATACCATTAGGTTCAAAGGAGTCCATTTTATAAGTGGGAAGATAGAGTGGAGAAGTTAAGTGGGCGATTACAAGTTTGATTAAAAGCTGGGAATCCCAGCCTAGCACTCTTACCTCTGTGCCTAATGGTTAACACTGGCCTTTTTTTTTTTTTTTTTTGGAAGCTGAAGCTCTGATAATGGTGAACAATATTATCCTCAAGAACAGTCCACAGTGGCTAAAGTAGATGTGTTAGCAATGAAGGGAGTAAGTCAGCATACTTGGGTATGAGGTGTGGTCCTTGTTTCGTGCCAAATCATGGTGCTATTGGAACAAATCACTGCCCTTCTCTGTGCCTCAGTCTTCTTTTTCTTAAGAGGGAGAGAATGGTGGCAGACATTCCACAAACTCCTGTTATCTTGGAGCCAGGTCACAGGGTTGGGAGATGACCAGTTGGCTTTCCTGCCCACAGAATTAAATCCAAACTGTACTGTGGCATTATGTTTCTTCCAAACACCAGTCTTACCTCCTTCTACATTAGCCATGGCCCACCCTCCCTCTGGTCACATCTGACTCTGTCCCCTGCACTGTTCCCCCTCTATCTTCTTTGCTTCTGCTTCACCTGCCCCATGTCCATTAATAGAAATTCTTATTTTTCGGGGTCTAGCTTAAATTCCACCTCTTTTAGGAAAACTTTCTTGAACCTCATCCCTGTTCTCCTCCCTGCCCCCACCCCCAACTCCCCACTCCCAGCCAGAGTCTATGCTTATTTCCTTTTGTGGTCAAAGGACTGGATCTGTATATCTCTAGGGTACCAAATGTTGCAACCAAATGTTCTGAGACCTCATCAGCCAGAGAGATAAACAACTATGGTGTGTGGGCTCCCTCCTGGACTTGCTGATGCAGGGCCTCTTCCTTCTCCCCAAGTCTCCCCACTGTTTCAGGAATTTTCCACAGTCATGGTACAGCTCGGGGGAAAGTCCACACATTTTCACTTCCTCTCTTCTACAGATGACTTCCTTAAGTTCTGGGGGTCCCAAGGCTGCTCCATGGTCTATAGAATGAGTGAAGAGGGGTCTTCAGCAGTGATGCTGTCATTTGTCTCCCAAAAAAGAGCAGGAGACACAGACCCTCAACAGTCACCTTGCTCTCTGGTCCTAACCTCTCCCTCTCCTGAGGGCTCAAAACCCTAGGCTAAGCAGGAGGATAGATATAGCCCATCCTCACATCATCTTTGTCCAGTCTTTATGCTCTCTAGAACAGATATTAATATATAGTATATGCATATAATGTATATTATGTTGTACTATATATAATATAAATTACATGTAACACATGTACTATATATTATATAAGTATGTGTATATAACATATATGTACAACATGTTACAGTTCTGTGTAGATATATATGCTGGTTAAATTTGGAATAAAATTGTTTATTTTGTAATTTACTTTTATTTCCATCTAACACTATATAATGAACATTTATCCCTGCCATAAGATAGTCTAGTTAAATGTGATCTTCAACGGCTGCACAACATTCCATTATGTGGACATCCCAAAAATTATTTAACTGGTTTCCAATTGTTGGGTGATCAAGTTATTTCCAACTTTTTAAAAGCTATTTAGGATAATGCTAGTAAACATCTATAAAAATACATAAAATTTGTTGTACATCCCTCCTTTTTTCTTATAAGTGGAATTTCTGGGCCAAAGGGGAGACATTTTGAAGATTTCAGATACTTATTGCCTTTGCAGTATTCTATAAAAGGTTTATTGCATTCAGTGTGACTCATGGTTTGGGGAGCAGAGGAGGAGGTGGAGACAGTGGTCCCCTCCCTGTCCCCACAGACCTCCTTGGGTGAGGTCAGAGAGTCAGGACAGGTGGAGCTTGCCCTGGTAGATCCTGCTTCCTGCACTTCCTTTAAATCTACCCAGCCCAGTCTTAATGTCCAAGTCTCTTTTAACTCCAGGAGCTCAAGCACTGAGGGTGGGTCAGGGCTGGAGGAGGGACTGCAAAGCCTCTAATACCTGGGGAATGGTGAGGCTGTCTGGTTTGGGTTAACCCAAGTGATACTGGTTCTAAGGGGACAGGAAAAAAAATTATTGACATAGACGTTGTCAAAGTATAAGTTTTAAATTATTAAAAATATAACTGTCTTACAAGTATATAGTAAATGTGTCAAAAATTTATTTAACTCCATATTAGGGCAACCAAATATGGCAAAGCTGGTTAAAGGAGGAGATAGGGATAGATATACACCTGGAGTTTATCTATCTATCTATCTATCTATCTATCTATCTATCTATCTATCTATTTATAGTAGGTAGATAGATACTAGATATAGATATCTATATATATCTGTCATCTAGATATATATATCTACATATATATATGTCATCTAGATATATATATATCTGTCTATCTATCTATAGTAGGTAGATAGATACTAGATCTATCTATCTATCTATCTATCTATAATCAGTGGGATAAAGAATGTTGGAATAAAATAGTAGTTAGATATAAACCAGGGCAATAATATCATAACAGCTGGGTTAACGTTTTCCTGGACAGAAATAATTTGCAATTTTACTGTTTTACTGGACAAAAATGACTCACAACTCATCCATCTTCTGCAAGTTAACATCTAGCTCTATTGTGCCTGGGCCTTGATCAACAGTAAATAGTAAGTCAAACAAAAAGATACTTTCCTCTAGAGAAGGGGTCAGCAAACTGGCTTGTGGGCTCAATCTGGCCTTCTGTCTGTTTTTATAATAAAAATGTGTTGGAACACAGGCATACCCATTTGTTACAGATTGTCAATGGCTGCTTTTGAGATAGAACAGCAGTGTTGAATAGTTGTGCCAGAGACCTTACGGCCCTCAGGCCTAAAAGATTTACTATTTGGCCTCTTATAGAAAATGTTTTGTGAACTCCTACCCTAGAGCAATGGATGCTAGTTAGTGAAAAGTCATGAATAGGCTTTTTGCCTTTTCCCCCACATTTTAGATAACTTTTCTTCATACAGTGTTTTAGCCTTTTTCCTCTTATTTCTAACCTCCAAGGGGGCAATTCTATCTCAGCCAATCTCGTTGTTTAGACTTTAGTGATGCCAAATCTGTAAAGATCAGAGAGTCTAGGACATGGGGTAGGGATTTTAACAATGTGGTGGAGACAGTGGAGACAGCTATGCGGGTGCGGGCACTGGATGAGAGAAAAAAAAACCAAGAAATGTGGTACGTGGGCTGTGTGTACTTTTCATGGGGTTCATGGGGATAAGCAGAGAATCTGAATCATTTTTAAATTGCGTTTCTGTCGCCAAAGTGTGTGTGTGTGTGTGTGTGTGTGTGTGTGTGTACGCATGAGGATGGGCTGTGGATGGTCCACTCCTCAGACTGAGACTCAGGTCCTGAGACTCAGCAGCACAGTTGCCCATCATCAGGGATTCAAAGGGACTGTTAATATATTGGAAAGCAGTAAGGAAGGCACAGCTTCATAAAGACTACTTGGGGAGGGACCTCGCTTCATAGTCTTCTGAGTCAGCCTCCATGGCAGGCTGACTTCCTTAATTAAGTTAATTAATTTTTTTGGGAGGGGTTGTTTAAGAGTTGCTTGTGTGCATGGGAAAGACATTTATAGTTATTGGAGCCCTACATTTACATGATTAATTTTACTACAATTATAAATTTCAAAAAACCAAAACTTTCTTAACATTTTAAGTTCAACTTACAAATCTTGCTGTTGTATTTATAAGGCCAGTTTTGGGTTTAACAATGAGAAAAACCACTTTTAATTTTTAAGTTCATGCTCAATTATTTTATCACTTAACATATTAAGTCTCCCTAAGTATTTAACTCTCTTTTCTACCACAGTTAATCGAGTTCCCGTAAATATTTTAAATTACAAATTTAATGTATCTGCAAATTTAACATATAATTCTTTCAAACATTTCAAATGTCTGCCAAGGCAGATTTAAAAATCTAATAAGCAAAATCTTTCCAAGCACCTAAGTAATTTCCTGTAACTCCAAAAAGAGCAGATGAAAAAAAAAATGTAGTAAATCAGGCTATAAAAATTGAAACAATTTTAACAAACATAAGCAAATTGTTTTCTACCCTTCAAATTAAAATCAGAAGTCTAATATCAATTATACATTTCAAATTGAAATTACAAAGATAATATTTCAGATTCTTTAATGTTTCAGTTTCTTTAATCGTTTCAAACTCATTAAATAATGAAGACAGATTACCAGGACAGTCTTAAAACTTATTTCTAAACACAAAAGTGTTAAAGCTGTGGGTTCATTTACATCATCAGCTCTATGCTTTTTTTTTTCCCCTTAAATATTTTCCTGGAGTTGTAAAGCCACTTAATACAGGGACACAGATCACAGATTAATCATCTGAGATGGTTCCTATGCCAAAGATTCTAACCCTGAGGTTCCCGGGTCAAAGATTCAGGAACTTGTGTGAGCTATTGCCTTGAGAACGTGAGACACTGTCATTTGTCTCTTCTTGGGTAACTTGATGCAAACCATAGTCAATTCTTAGAGTCAATTCTTAACGTTGGGGCCAGACTGATAAGTCAGTGGGAATTGGTTTCAGAGCTAATCTCCGTGGACATCTTTCAAATGCCCCCTGCCCAATTTTTATCTTAACTGCTTTCAACTTGCCCCACCTGATATAGATAGATGAAATCTTCACCCTGATCTGGATCCTAGTTAATACATTTTCTTGCTTTATTGGCTAATTTCTAATTTCTTTAGTACCTGATTTTTCCCCCAATGTTTGCTGATGACTACAATTCTGTACTCATTATAATGATTAACGAGTGTTTTAAAATCTCAGCATTCTTATGCACTTATTGCCTGTGATGGCATAAATTCTTATGCATTTAATACCTGTGATAGCCACTGCTCACAGCTGCAATGTGATAATGAGTAGGAGAGAGATGTCTTTCAGACTCTTCTAGAATCCAGTAGGACCTTAACAGGGTTAAAGGTAAAGCACAACATTTGGAGTTTGTTAGAGGATGACTCCAAGAGAATGTGCCAGTGGCCAGGGCAGCTCATCCTGTTTGGTCTGAGAGTAAGAGCTGGGCAGTGAAAATGGTCCTGCTTAGGGAGCCAGAAGAAGAGAACCCAATCTGTTCAGGAATAACAGCCACAAGGCCCTGAGTAGCTAGCATGACTGAGCACACTCTGTGCTGTCTTATTCAGAAGACAAGTGCGGTTAGGAAAGAGTTGCCTCGTATTTCTACCCCAGACATTATTGACCGATTTGCGTCTATATTCATGTATGTCACCTCCCTTATAGGCTACTCCAGGCTTTGGCTCCTGTAAATCCGTCTTTTTCTCTCCTGCATATTTCTCTGTCCTTCCTACTGATTGATTATATGAACCTACCAATGTACTACAACAACTCCCATCTTAAACATAAAAATCCTCTTTTGATCCCACGGCCCCCTCCATCTATCACTGCATTTCTCTGTCCCTCTTGCTACCCCTTTTCTTTTACAGCAAAACTAGTCAAAGGAGACTTGCCTACTCATTGGTTCCACTTGCTTGCCTTTCATTCTCTCCTGAATCAGTTCTGAGAACGGTTTAGCCCTCAAGCTCTATCCTCACTTTTGTTATGGCCACCCACAACCTTTATCACCGAATCCAAAGGCCACGCCCTCATGTACTTGACCTCTCGGTATTGTTGGACCTGGTGGATCTCCTTCTCCTTTACCCTCTTCCTCCCGTCATCTTCTCCCCTCTCCTGGTTTTTCTCTCACCTCGCTGGTTACTCCTCAGTCTCCTTCAATGGCTCTGTTTCTTCCTTTCCACCTCTCTATATTGTTGTACCAAGGGCTCAGTCTTTGGCCATTCTCTTTTTTAGCAACAAACTCTTGTTAGGTAGTGTCAGGTGACCCATGGTATCGTATGCCTTCTACATGCCAGTTACTCCTGAATCTGAATCTCCAGGGAGATTTGGATTTTATATTCTCATGGCTAATAGGTATCTCAAATATAACTTGGCTAAAACAGAACTTTTGGTTCACCCCTTCCCCCACAAACAGGATACCTGCTGCTTCCCAGGGCTTCCCTATTTCTTTATATACCCCTGTTTACCCACTTAATCAGCTCTCAAACCTGTAAGTCCCCCTTGAATTCTGTCTTTCCCTCATCTCCTACATTTACTCTATCAGCCAGTTCTGTTGTCTCTATGCCCAGAATATATCCACCACCACTTATTACCCTTGTCCAAGATACTACTATTTCCTGTGTAGTCCATTGCCACAGCCTCCTAACCTGTCTGTCTACGTCCACTTTTGTCATCCTCTTTTCTTGTCTCCAGGGTCCATTCTTCACACAACAGCAAGAGCGATAAAAAGTATCAGGAAATCATCCCTTTCGCGTTTAAGAACCTCCAGTGGTTTTGTATGACACACTAAGTCCCAACTCATAGAGACGTGGCCCTTGCCTGCCTCCCTATCCTCCTCTGTAGCCCCTCTCTCTTGTGCTAACTCTGCTTCAGCCACGTTGGCCTTCTTACTGTGCCTTATTCATGTCAAGTCCACTTCTGATCTTGGGGCCTTTACATCTAGAAGTTCCCTCTTCTTGGCACACTGTTCCCCCAGATCTTTGCAAGTTTGGTTCCTTATCTATATTCAGGTGTCTCCTTAATGCACTTTCTCAGAGGGATCTTCCCTGACCACCTTACCTAAAATAGCACCTTTCATTGCACCCACCCAGTTGTTCTCTATCTTATTGCTGTGTTTAGTTATTTTCCTATCACTGATGGTGAGCTGAACCACATATGCTGGAGCTGATTATCTGACCTTGCCCCTACCCTGCATTATTACAGAGGAAGAAAAAAGGTTCAGAGGTAAGAGTGGGCCCAGGCCTCCCACTCCAATCTTCTCCCCCTCACAGTGCAGCGGAGCTCCATTAGGTGCTGTCACTGTAGTCACCTGACATCCTGACATCAGCTGTGGTCATGCTTGGCATTCATCCAGTCCAGTAAACAGCACCAGGGCAGACAGCCACATGAGTAGCAGAAAGGAGGCCAGACTGACCTTCACTTCCCATCGTACATTTGCCCTTCACCTACTCTTCAAGAAAGATGAGAACATCAGTCTTCCCACACATTCCTAACCTTAGGAAGTTACCTTGCCCTACGGTATCAGAGCTCCTGGGGCACAAACAAAGGGATATCTCAGTGTCCAGTGAAGGACTCTAAAGACTTTTGCAGCTCGGGTGATTTCCATTTTTTTTTATTACTTTTTTTTTAAGATTTTATTTATTTATTTATCAGAAAGAGAGAGAGAACAAGCAGGGGGAGCAGCAGGCAGAGGGAAAAGCAGACTCCCCGCTGAGCAAGGAGCCCAATGTGGGACTCGATCCCAGGACTCTGGGACCATGATCTGAGCCAAAGGCAGACACCCAACCACCTGAGCCACCCAGGCGCCCTGTGATTTCCATTTCTATCTTCCAACAAAACTGAAAAAGAACCTAAATAAGTTGTTGATTAATAAGTCATTAAACCTAATTTTTGATGATAGATGACTATGTGATTTTAGCAAGTAACTTAGAAGGATTTCAAAGAATTGTGTGACATTGATACAATAAAATTCCTTTCATTCCTATCTGTGTATTACTTATATGTACATGTTTTCCCACTACTTACATTAAAAAAAAACAAAATAAGAATAGGATCAATGTCGAACAGTATCATTCTAATTATGAGTAATATATAAATATATGAAATAACTTTTTTAAAAGCTTAGTCTCATTGGGGTGCCTGGGTGGCTTAGTCAGTCAAATGTCTGACTCTTGATTTTGGCTCAATCATAATCTCAGGGTTATGAGATGGAGCCCTGCATCAGGTGTAGCACTGGGTGTGGAGACTGGTTAAGTTTCTTTCTCTCCCTCTCCCTCTCCACCTACCCCTCCAAAAAGCTTGGTCTCATCAAGATATATTGCTAATAATCAACATTCATAATATATTATGTTTATATATTTATGTTATTTTGATCAATTGTGTACTAACAATGACTATAATGATGACTCAATCTAGAAGAATTTTAAAAAAATTTAACATCCTGTAATTACATAAAAAATAAGCTTTTAAAAAAATTAAGTTATGATTGAACACATTTTTATTGTTGTAAAAAAGCATCATAGAATGATCAGTAAAATGCTTTTAAGCATAACATGTATTACATTGTGATAAAATTTCATGGGGGAAATGAATGGAAATATCAGTTCAAGAAAAAAAGGAATGTTGTTAATTTTCACCTGTTGAAGAGGAATTTGTTCTATAATTTTTAGATGGATGACAATAAGAAATAGTTACTATGGTATTAGGATTTTGCTGGATATGTTAACAAGTGACATAACAGGCTTTTTTTAAATGTCAAATTTACAATATTCCAGAATGATACATTTGCAATTAACTATTTTTTTCTTCATAATAATATTTTTATTGTATTATGTTATTCACCATACAGTACACCCCTGGTTTTTTATGTAAAGTTCGATGATTCACTAGTTGCGTATAACACCCAGTGCACCATGCAATACGTGCCCTCCTTACTACCCATCACCAGTCCATCCCATTCCCCCACCCCCCTCCCCTCTGAAGCCCTCAGTTTGTTTCTCAGAGTCCATAGTCTCTCATGCTTCATTCCCCTTTCTGATTACCCCCCCTTTCTTTATCCATTTCTTCTCCTACCGATCTTCCTAGTTCTTATGTTCCATAGATGAGAGAAACCATATGATAATTGTCTTTGTCTGCTTGACTTATTTCACTTAGCATTATCTCCTTCAGTGCCGTCCATGTTGCAGCAAATGTTGAGAAATCGTTCTTTTTGATAGCTGAGTAATATTCCATTGTATATATGGACCACAACTTCTTTTTTTTTTTTTTTTAAAGATTTTATTTATTTATTTGACAGTGAGAGACAACCAGTGAGAGGGGAAACACAAGCAGGGGGAGTGGGAGAGGAAGAAGCAGGCTCATAGCGGAAGAGCCTGATGTGGGGCTCGATCCCAGAACGCCAGGATCACGCCCTGAGCCGAAGGCAGACACTTAACCGCTGTGCCACCCAGGCGCCCCTGGACCACAACTTCTTAATCCAGTCATCTGTTGAAGGGCATCTCGGCTCCTTCCACAATTTAGCTATTGTGGACAATACTGCTATGAACATTGGGGTGCATACGGCCCTTCTCTTCACTACATCTGTATCTTTGGGGTAAATACCCAGTAGTGCAGTGGCTGGATCATAGGGTAGCTCTATTTTTAACTTTTTAAAATTATAAGAGAAACAAAAGATAAAATGAACTTGTGGGACTTCATCAAGATAAAAAGCTTCTGCACAGCCAAGGAAACAGTCAAAAAAACTAAGAGGCAGCCCACCAAATGGGAGAAGATATTTGCAAATGATGCTACAGATAAAAAACTGGCATCCAAGATCTACAAAGAACTTCTCTAACTCAATACGCGAGAAACAAATAAACAAATCATAAAATGGGCAGAAGATATGAACAGACACTCTTCCAATGATGATATACAAATGGCTAACAGACACATGAAAAAATGTTCAAAATCATTAGCCATCCGAGAAATTCAAATCCAAATCACACTGAGATACCACCTTTCGCCAGTTAGAATGGCAAAAATTGACAAGGCAAGAAACAACAATTGCTGGAGAGGATGTGGAGAAAGGGGATCCCTCCTACATTGTTGGTGGGAATGCAAGTTGGCACAGCCACTCTGGAAAACAGTGTGGAGGTCCCTTAAAAAGTTAAAAATTGAGCTACCCTATGACCCAGCCATTGCACTACTGGGTATTTACCCCAAAGATACAGACGTAGTGAAGAGAAGGGCCATATGCACCCCAATGTTCATAGCAGCATTGTCCACAATAGCCAAATCGTGGAAGGAACTGAGATGCCCTTCAACAGATGACTGGATTAAGAAGTTGTGGTCCATATATACAATGGAATATTACTCAGCTGTCAGAAAGAACGAGTCCTCAACATTTGCTGCAACATGGATGGCACTGGAGGAGATAATGCTAAGTGAAGTAAGTCAAGCAGAGAAAGACAAATATCATATGATTTCTCTCATCTATGGAACATAAGAACTAGGAAGATCGGTAGGGGAAGAAAGGGATAAAGAAAGGGGGGGTAATCAGAAGGGGGAATGAAACATGAGAGACTATGGACTCTGAGAAACAAACTGAGGGCTTCAGAGGGGAGGGGGGTGGGGGAATGGGATAGACTGGTGATGGGTAGTGAGGAGGGCACGTGTTGCATGGTGCACTGGGTGTTATACGCAACTAATGAAGCATCGAGCTTTACATCGGAAACCAGGGATGTACTGTATGGTGACTAACATAATATAATAAAAAAACATTAAAATAAAAAAAATAAAAAATTTAAAAAATTATAAAAAATTTTAGGTTTTAACCTAAAACATGTATGTTGGCAAAGGGGTGAGGTCATAGTTTTTCAAAACTCTCATAGGTGGTTTATAAGCTAAGATATTGGAAGACCAACATTCTACAAAGATTAGGGCCCTGGAAGGGCCTTTCAGGGAGAGAATTGGACTTGATGCTCTAGAAGCGAGGTCCATGATGGATGGTGCATCAAGAGGACATTACATACTTGGGACAAAGTTCTTATCCCTATGGCTAGGAGGGAACTGAGGCTCAGCTCCCACATTTGACATCTTTTCTAGGTGTTCCTGGTATGTTATATTTTAAAGCCAAATCATGTGTGTGTAGATACTCCTGTATGTATCTGGATTCCACATATCCCTCTGCTCCAAGGACTCATCCAAACCCAGCCTTCACAAGCAAACCATGTGGACCCTTCTGGCTAGGTACTTCTTCAGGTTGACTTGCAGTATCAGGATGCTCAGGTGGTGTCTGGGAGGACTCCCTTGACTCACACTTCTGATCCCTGGCAGATGAAGGACATCATACCTTTTTTTGGCTCTGAGAGCTGATGGGTTTGGGTGCAAGGAGGGGCTGGAGAGAAAGCGAAGCATTGATTCTTTCAAACAGCCTATGTAGAAGCTCAGGTCAAGAAAGGGAGTGGCTGAATACCATTAACAACTTACTCCTTAGTCCCCAGAGGGCCCCACTTGCCCTAGGATAGGTTTTACCTGGACCCCTCTATCTCCAGCTGCCCTATTTGCCAGAAGGTGAGATGTTCTCAGACACAGGGAGGTCCCTGATTTGAGAGAGCTGCCTAGGCCCCTGGCACCCTCCTTGCTCCTCCCAGACTTACCTTTCCTGGTCCACATACTTCATTTCATGGTTTTATGACTTGCTTTCCAAGAGGGAATTTAATTTTCATGATTATTTGTGTAAACAGACAATCATACAAATAAGAAAAACATTGCTTCTGAACTTCCCAGGGGGGAAAATCTAATCACTCGGCTTGTGTCCAAAGTGCCAATTTAGGAGCCAAGATGTGGGTAAGATGTCATAGAACTGGGAGGAGGCTCTGACTATGGTCTTACACACCTGGGTGGGCATCACACCAGTTCTCTAGGTCATTCTCACCCTGGCTTCCAGTTGAATCAGATGTTTGTGGATAATTCAGCAAGGCTGTACAGGGGGATGAGGGATGGGACAGGGAGGAGATCTGTACAGAAGACACGCTGAATAATGCTTCCGTCATTGACCATGACATTGTAGCAGCCACCCACCCTCAACCTGCCTTTCAGACTAGATGTGCTCATACCATTGCATCATTTATCTTCCCCCCCCAACAGATACTGGCTTACTCCAGCCCAAGCATATAGGATAAGACACACCCTAACCCTATGGACTCAAATTTAGAAGCACTTGCCTCCTACTCTCCAGGTACATGGGATCTCTTTGAAAGCTGGTAAGAGCTGTGGTGATATGGTGTGTTACCTGCTGGAGGTGGAGAAAAATTAACTTCTCAGCCCATTATAAAGACTTCCTACTTCTGGTCATATTTCGTGTGGTTGATAGAGTTGGGGGAGGGTTCTGGTTCTCTGCACTCAAATCATTTGATCTTTTCCATTTAGAAATAGCCTATTTCTCTTTTCCAGGATAAGAACACCTAGTGCAGAGAAAGGGAGAGCTGTTAACAGGGAAAGAACTTGACTCCAAACCAGGAATATGATAGTCTTTGGGGGATCAGTTTTAATCTTTGGCTCAGTTCCAGGAATTGAAACTCAGGCCTTTTGAACATTTTAATGCAGAGGATTTTTTAAAAAAATTATATAAGTAATTCACAAATACATCTTCTTGTAAAAAATTCAAGCATAAATAAAGCTAAAGTTCCTCTTGATGATCCCCTCCCCTGCCCCAACCCACCCCACAAAACCACTCTTTTCAGTCTAGTCAATACCTTTCCAGAGCTCTCTGTCTTACTTACTTACTCTTAGAAGCATATGGCCATGCATTTTGGATGTGTGGTACTTTTTTCTTTTATGTGAACAGTATCATCCTGTACTTAAGGTTTTGCAGTTTGACCTTTTCTTTCAATGATTTGTCTGAATCTTTTTCCATTTCAGCACTACTTATTTTTATTTTTATTTTTAACTCGCCATGGTTTATTTAACCTTTTCCTTACCCGTAGACATTTAGGTTGTTTCCAGTTTATTTTGTTTAACTTTTTATAAACAATTCTAAAATAAACATCCTTGAAATTGTTTCTTTAGGGAAGACACCAAATAGTGGAATTGCTGAGTCATAAGTCATGTTAAAAATAAATGAGACACTGCCAATTTTCTCTCTAAAATGGCTGTAGCAGTTTACACTCACATAGATGATTTGGAATCTGGCTTCCCCATAAGGTTAGATGGCTTCACGGTTTGTCATTCTTTCTCATGTTCTCTCTTTTGGACCTGTGAGAGGTGGGTGGAATTGTATCAATCAACCAAGGAAAGGGGACAGTATCCTTGCTGGGACTCCCAGGGGTACTTCTGCTCTCTTCCCTGGGCCAGCTGCCTACCTCCCAGCAGCTCTATCATGTACTGGGGAATGAGCACCACTTGGGTACCTTCCCATCCTTTGCAGTGCAGTTATGAAGCAGACAGAGCTGGGAGAGGGGGCTCTGCCAGGTTGTAGGGCCTCCATCCAGCTCCTGTGCCCTAGCTTGGAAAGCTGTGAAGGAGGAGGGGGAAAGGGTACTAGGAGCGAGCTGCTGACAACTGGGACATTTCAATTAAGTCATATATATATGACTTGATAATAACTATGAAAATTATAAATGAACATCCCCTTTGGCCCAGCAATTTATATATATATATATATATTGTATATATAATATATATGTATTATATATTATATATATATATATATCTGACAAATACCTTTTAAAAATTTTACCATTTTATTTCTAAGTAGTAATATAGTCACACGATTAAAAAATCAAACTGTATAAAAAATATCTAGAGAAATGTCTTCCTCCCACCATTGTTCCCTATATTTTATTCCCCAGCCCCTCACAGCTACTTTTTAAATTTCATACATATCTTTCAGAATTTTTGAAATCAAATACAAACACATTGGAAAGTATTGTCTAATCTTTCCCCCGATCTTTGTTACCTAAAAGTCAGTGCACTATAAACACTGTCTGCCTCTCGCTCTTTTTTAGTTACCAGCTTATCTTGAACAGGCTTCCGTGTTGGTATCGAATGCTTTCTGATTTTTTGCGAAAGGGAGGGAGGGGAGAAGAGAGGGAGAGAGAGAGAATGAGAGAGAGAGAGGAAATATCTTAAACAGGCTCCATGCCCAACATGGGCTCAGTCTCACAACCCTGAGATCATGACCTGAGCTGAAATCTAGTCAGACACTTAACAGACTGAACTACCCAGGTGCCCCTCTGATTCTTTTTTACAGCTGCATGACATTCCATTGTATGGTTGTCCCATAATTCATTTAGACAGGCTCCCATTGATAGACATTTGGGGTTCTTTTTCTCAATCTTTTGCTTTTACAAGTTATGTGTAATGAATAATTTTGATCATGTGTCATTTCACATGGGTGGATATACATAGGATAAATCCTCATAAGTGAAATTGCTGGGCCAAAGGGGATGTTCATTTGTAATTTTCATAGTTTTATCAAATGTTCCTCTACAGGAGTTCTGCCAATTTATACTCCCAACTGTAGTGGTTAAGAGCGGGAGTTTCCCCAGTCTTCCCAACAGAGTGTGTTGTTAAACTTTTGACTTTTGATAATCTGATAGGAGAACATTGGTATATCAAAGTACAGTTATTTCAGTTTTCTTATCGTAAGTAGTATTGAGCATGTTTTACTCTGTCCAAGATCTAATAGTAGTTCCTTTTCTGTGGACTGCCTGTTAATATATTGTTTGTTGGATTTTTCCCTGTTCAGGTTTTTTCTAATGTTTTGAAGAAACCCTGTATATAGTAAACAAATTACCCCTTTGCCTGAGGTACAGTTACAAATATTTTTTCCGTGGGTTGTTTTTGTGTTTTGACTTTGCTTCTGGTGACTTCTGCAATTCTGACAGTTTACTCCTTACATCATTTATTATTCATTTTTTGCTCCATGCTCTTGATCATACTGGTCCCACTACTAAGAGTACCCTTTCCCTTCTTTTCTATGTGAGGAACTCCTGCTCATTCTTTTAGGTCTGACTCATATGTCATCTTCCTTGACCCTCTGTCCTCCACAGTAGATGTTGTCCTCCTGGCTGCTCCTTTCATACTTTATCTTACCTCTATTTGCCACATTGCCTTATTTTTGCTTGTATCTATCTGCCTCTCCTATCTAACTAGGAATGTCTTACCTGTCTTGTTTCTGTACTCCCAGCTCCTGGCACATAGGATTTACTTAATAAATGTTTGTTGAATAAATGAGTAGAGAAATTGTTGACAGTGGTTACCACCAACACTTCCTCCCTTACTTCAGCTGATCCTATTTTTTCAGACGAAACTTGTGTACCAAATATCCTTTTGTGGAGAAACAGAAATGAAGGGGAGGAAGGTGGGCTTGTCTTTGTTGGTCAGTGATGTTCCTAGGTATTTTGCCATGCTCAGTGATGAGGAGTGGGCTTCCAGCTTCCCAAGGAGAACTCTTATGGCCCCATTTATCTTTACTCTTCTGTGTCAGATCCAAGAAAAGGCAATTACCACATGGAAAAAAAATTTTTTTCAGTGAAATTTATTTCAGAATCATTGAAGCAGTGTGATCATACTTAATCATTCATAAATATTCCTATTTAAACAATCTGAGCTTATACATTTTTCAGTCTTGGTGAAAGGACTTGATGAAAAGATGGCACATTAGTGCAAATTAAATTCATTTCATAGCTATTGAAGAGTGGGCTCTTTCACAGACACTGATGCTTCTTGACCCGCTTGACTTAAATTAAATAGAATAACCCACCAATAAATAAATAAATAAATAAATAGTTTTGTGGTTGTTCATCAGAAGCTGGGCACAAAGGACAGAGGGTTCCTTTGAACCTAAGGTGTAATGGCTTCTGCCATGCTGGCTTCGAGTAAGTAGAAGAGATGAGAGGGACCTGACTCAGCAGAGGGGGTCTGAGGATTGGCCTTGGCAAAAGGGGGCTATTCCACCTGGCTGGTAGGCAGGAGATTTTCTTAGCAGTGATTTAGGGAAGGCAGCTGTGCACTGATTAGATAATGAAGTGATGTGTGCACCGATGAGATAGTGAAGTTCGGCTTGAGGCCATGTTTAAAGCATTCTATTCCCCTTCCACTAGCACTAAGTGTTACTCAGCACTTGTGGACTTTCTGGGTCCAGGTCTCTAGGAAGTGGGTTCCATGGTGAAGTCAGTTATATCCTGACCACCTTTGGTATTTCCCAGGAAGACAGGCATTTCTTCTGCTTGAGAGGTGCTGATGTACCAGTTGGGGAACTGGGAAGACTCAAATTCCAACCTGTGCTTGATTTGTGTCTTGTTGAAGACAAATCGCTTTTCCATCTTCTTCTTTGGGTAAACTCTGGGGTCTAACATCTGCAACAAAACAGAAATGAGAATTTTTATGAGGGAAGGGACAAAAGACACTCTGCTGAAGTTATTCTCTGGTTCAGCTAGAGAGGAAACTGATGAGTCATAGGACCAGGATTCAGACTCCTGATTTACCCTTGTGACCCCAACTTTCTGTGTAGTGCCTGAAAAACTCCTACTCTTTTCTGAAACTTAGTATCAAATGGTAGGGAGCATAATATAAGTGGGGATTTTATTAAAAAGTGAAAATTGGATTAAAACTTCTAGGAGTAGCTAGTTTCCAGGGACTTTTGCTGTATTTTTCCTTATGGCCTTGGCTAGAATGACTTCAACTTAGAAATGAAACTTTTGCTGGGAAAGCTTGTTGGGGGTGAGGTAGGGTAGAGGGTGATTTTGGGAGTGGAGGAGATGATAAGTGGCAGCTCCCTTGAATTGATTAATTTCCCAAAGTGTCATTTATCAAATGGAGCAACCCTAACAAGGTTATAAAGCTTCTAACCCTAACATTGTGTCATCTGTTGGGTGGTAACAATGGCAGGATATAATATATCAGCAAATGACTTAGTTTTCTGTGTTGGGAGTGAAAGTTGCATGCATCTAACAATTACATTAAATTTATTTACATTTATGCAAAATTATCAAGTAGCTCTGCTCCCAGATTTCCTGGGGGGCGGTGGGGAAGGTGGATATCTTGGAAGTAAGTGAGGCCTGAGAGTGTTTGAGAGAAGCCTGGGAAGCCTTCAGCCCCTGGTACTCACTCACCTCCAGCTGCAGGGTGGGCTTCCCATCTTTCATCACACAGGACAGGTACAGATTCTTTTCCTTGATGCACAAGGCCACAGGTATCTTGTTACTACTTTCATCCCCTTGCACAAAGCTCATGCGGAACACCGCTAGAGAAAAGAAAGGGGCCTTGTGGTTAGGAACACACAGCAGTGCAGAGCTGGCCCAACCACGGGACTCACAATTAACATCTTCCGTGGGAACCCACACTGAGGTTCCTGTGGCCTAACGGGTAGGATAACTTGGCTTCCCACAGACAATAGCAGGGTCAGTTGGTTGATTCTTTTCTCCAAAGAAGGTCTGGGGGTTTCTTAAAGCCTCATTACAGTGGCAATGAAGACTTAGGGGGTCTAAGTTTTGACAACTGAAGGAAGGAAGCCATTTGGTGACCGGCCGGTGGTGTGGCCATCCAAGTGAGCGGGGTAATTTGATCCATGGGAAAGGCAAGAAAAGAGGTAGATCAGGGCTCCTGAAGGGAAACAGGCCCAAATCTGTCTCAGGAACATGGAGCAAATGGGAAGAACTTGGGAGAGGGGAGGCTTAGCTGGGAAAAGTGGCTCCAAAGGGACACTCATTTTAATCTTCCTTAGTCACAGCCATCTCATTTGGGGGCCGTTAGGTCATGCTCACAACCCAGTTCTAAAGAAACAGGTTTGTCCTGGCCTGGCTGAGATGCCTCTCTCCAAGGTCAGCCGCCTTGGAAGAGAACAGGCTGCTCCTTTCAGCTGCGCCCTTGGCTGTGCTCCTGCATACGGGGTTCAGCCACAGTGGCAAGGCGCCAGGCAGATTTCCACAAGTAACGGGCTCTACAGACTCGAAACATTTGCTAGTTACAATAGGGAGAGATAAGTTCCTGCTTGTCAGTAAAATTTCCCTACAAGGAACCATCTGGTATGGGGCGGGAAGGATGTTAGGGTTAACGGGGCAGAGTTGGGAATGAGGATGGACCCATTATCTGTTTGCCACTCTAGTTTCAACCTCAACAACAGGAAAAAGGAGCCCACAGGCAGTTAGGTCATGTCCATCAAATGACCCCTTTCTAATGGAAGCATCGACATTGCACTATCATTCAAAGACTTGGCTGGACAATGGTCCTGGGTGTTCTTGAGCATTCTAATTTCTCAGAGTCTCATCTCTTGTTGAAAAATGAACACTCTAAGGGAATCAATCTGATGTCATTGCTAGGACCCAAACAGAAAGTTTAGATGTTCATTATTACATGTTTTTTCATTTATGTTCATAATTTGCCTTATTATTCTACTTTGTTAAAAAAAAAGAATTGGCAAGCAGCCAGGAGGCCAAGAAAGGAATCAAGATGTCCCCATTTACCTTGTTGGTTCACACTACTCCCATTGAGGTGGAGAGCCCGCAACTCATACGAGTTATACAGCACCAGGGATTTTTGGTTCACGTCCCGGAACTTGCAGTCCACCGATTGCAGGGGTGCGTCACACACAAGGGCATCATCATCACACGCTTCAGAGATGATGGGTTCTGAAATGTGGAGCATATATGCTGTTTAGGAAGAAAATTGGAAGGGCAGGCCAGAGGATAGAAGGCAGCAGAATTTGGTTTTTTTTGGAGGATATCTGAGCATGCACAGCTGGAGTTTGATTATAACCTTGGTGGGGAGAAGGTGGGGTGTGTGAGAACACTGGACCTGGCACCATAAGATGTGGATTCAGGCTTGCTGTGGACTAGCAATAGAGCTACTCACATAAAATGGCAATGGCAGTAGCACTAGCCCAACAAGGACATCGTGAGACTTGCAGGAGGTAATGCAAGTGAAAGCCTCTGAGATGGGTAGAGTGACTGGCAAATGTGAGTAGTTATCAAGGTCTTACTTTAAGAATAGTTTCAACTAAAGAGATAATTCATTTGGTTTCTAGGCTTCTCTGTTTTTCTCTCAATACTAGGCCTTCTACTTTTAAAAGGCTTCAGCTTCGGGGTAGTTTAGTTGACGCATTATGGACTCTGAGAAGCAGATGACCAGAGATCTCCTGTCTATGCTTGGTTCTCAGTAAATACCTTCTTCAAAGATGCAGGAAAAGACATTCTTCAGGTCATCATCCTGGAAGAGCTGTGAGCAGGGTAAAGAGATCTTCTTCAGCTTCTCTAAAGCCACAACGACTGACACGAAATGCCTCAGACTCTTGTTCTGGAGCTGGTGGGAAATGTGCAGCTGGATGCCCTCATCTTCCAGAAAGCTGTTGTTCAGGTCTTGGAAGCAGCACTGTGGAGAGACCAAGGAAGAGCGTGTTAAGGCGTTTGGACCAGAGAACTCCTGTTTTTACATCAGAGAGGCCAAGGCACCTTGGAGATAACTGAGCTTCTAATGTTCAACTCTCTTCTCTCCGAAGCCCAGAGAGGTTCAGTGGTTTATCTAAGGGCACGTGGCAAGTTATTGGCAGACCCAAAACCAGAACTGTGGGCTTTCTGGTGCCCTATATGGTATTCTTTTAGAATAAAACCCATGTCTGCCTCATTTATCTTTTTTATACACTGCTCCACCTAACCGTAAATTTATACCTTCTTACCTTCTGTGTCTTTTTGTATCCCTAATGCTTTAACACAATGTATTTAATTTTTCATGGCAATGATGATCATAACATTTTCCATTCATCTATGTTCATTCAACATGTTTTTTAATTATTCTATACAAGTTCTTTCTTTTTTTCTAAACACTGTCTCATAAGCATTCTACAAATACTTTAAAAGTGGTTACTGTTTGTGAAATATGTTCCCACCTTCCCGTTATTCAGAGAAACAGTATAACTGTATGAAGGCTTAAGTGAGGTTGCCCTGGCAGCATGATAATGGTTTGAACTCTCAAAGGACAGTTAAAGAGGCCTCTAACGACACAGAGGAAAGCTGGGTGTGACAGAAGTTCCTGCCCAGAGCTGAGGCTCCGGATGACAGTGAGCCAGGATGCTGGAAGGAGCAGTGGGGGTTAGGGCTGGACTGAGAAGCCACACCGCACCCGGGGCTGGAATAAACCAGTGACTGGTTTTAAAACATTTAAAGAAATGTGCTTTTTACGAGTAGGGACTGGATTATTAGGCTAGGGGAGGCTGCCAAGAATTGGAAAAAAAAAAGGAGAAAAGTAGCTGCTTGCTAATGTGTCCCGCTGACCTAGCTGGGTTGATGGCTATACCACCTCGGAAAGCCATCAGGCCTTGTACAGAAGAGAAGGGGTAGCTCGAATGTTAAAATGGCTCCCAGTAAGGTTGAGAGTCAGAGAAACACCGATTTCCAGGGATAAACTTAGCCATCATTGACAATATTTCAGAATTGAACGTTATAGGATGCCAGGAGCTCAAAGATCATCTAGTTCATTCCCCTTATTTTTCAGAGCCCCAAGGGGTGAAATGGCTTCTTTAAGGTCAAACAGCAAGTGAATGAATCTCTTTCAACTCTTAATTCATCTTTTTGTTTACATCATCCACATCTTATTGTCATAAGCTCCACCCCAGGGAGGAAAAACTATTCTTCCTTTTAAGGGGGGCAGGCATATGTTAATTCCCAAGGACTTAAGTGATTTTATGTAGGCAGAACCCTCTCCTAAAAGGAAAATCAAATTTGCATTGGAGCCTTGGCTGCCTTCCGAACAAGACACAGTGAACTTTATCACCACTGCCATTCCTCCTTGCTCTCCACAAGCCTGGCCATTGTCACCAGGCCTTAGTGAGTGACTGTGGGAGTGGTATAGTGACCAATCAGCATGCAGTGCCATCTGTGTCTGTCTCACTAGAAGAGTTGTAAAAGTCCTTCCATCACAAAATACCATGGAAACAAGGTGGCCCAGAACCCTTTTCCTGGAGCCTCTCCCATGTCAGAGTCTATCCAGGAGTTTGTGAGCTAAGCCCATGGTCTTACCTTCATCTTTCTGGGGCCATCAGCCTCAAAGAATAGGTCATTCTCATTGTCACTGCAATAAAAACAGAGAGATTGCTCAAGTACATCTCCCAGACAAGTTTTCTTTTCTTTTCTTTTTTTTTAAATTCCCTGCAAACAGTCTTCATTATTAATAGGAAACTGCAAATAGTATGTCCCTTAAAGTTGCCGAAAGCTGCTGGCAAGTTTTGTGGTAATATGCATGGAATGGCATAGGAGGCAGGACAGATATCCTGGGTATGCCCTGTTGGATCCTGAGACCGAACTTCCACCCACTTCGCATCTGAGCTTTTCCTCTCTGTCAAGCCAGACTTTGCCAAGAGATCTCCTGTATTGTGCACTTGGAATCTTTTCTTCCTATTTGCCATCTGCAGGAAGCCGCTGCAGCAACATCTGGATGGCCTATGGGTCCAAAGGCTGGACTCGTGGTGGGAAATCATTCTTTAAACCAGATTAACTTGGAGCCGTGCTTGCCACTGAAAGAGGCAGTTTGGGGGACAAATCTGGTCTCCAAGCACAGATAACACTCCACTCTTGAAAGAGGAGCTCTGGATCTGCTCCCATTGCTGGTCTCAGTCTCCCCACTGACCTGCAGTAGTAAGACATTTCACTGGTGGGTTCAGGTACTCTTGCCATGGCTGCTTCAGAAACCTGTGTAAAGAGGAGAAAATAAGTGACTCCTGCCACGCCAGTATCCATGAGGGCTGCCTTCACATGTGAGTTTCCCTTAGCACCTGGCACATGGCAGGCATGTAAAGGAACAATCTTTAAATGAATGAGTGAATGTATGAGAGAGCCTTCCTTTGGGTCCAGAAGAAACATTTGCTAAACCAAACCCAAACCAGGAGTATATTCATTAGATCTGGAGCAGAGGCTTTGACACTGATCTCTCAGATGTCAGCTGCTACATAAGCAATACTCATTCCCAGAATATTTCACAAATCATAGCCATAATACATGTGGCATTTTTGTAAAAAGCCCAGCCCTCAGGCAGAAAGGAAGGGAGAGAGGGAGGGAGGGAGGGAGAGACAGAGACAGAGAGACAGAGAGACTGGACTGGAACCCAGTCATAAAGAAGAGTTAGTTCAAGTTGTACCTGAGTAGTGAAGACCAGCTGGAGAGAATAGAATCCTGGAGTAGACCACTGTGCCTTGAAAAGCTGTGCCATCTGCCAATTGCTACCCCACTTTTATATTCTTCAAAAGCAGAAGTGGAGAGCTGAAGAATTTCCCCTTTGGTTAACTGATTTCACAACCAAGTTTAAAAAAAAAAAAGACGATCAGTGGGAACTTCTGGGGGAGGGTAAACTGAAATAATTGTCTAGCGCATGGAAGGGCAAGTGGTAGCAAATGATGACACATTTTTGCAAATGTGTCATTATGCAAATACATATAGTTTTTCTGATAACTGTTACACAAATGATGTCAATATTAAAATATAGGATTTTCCTAGGTTAGAATACTATTTTAATTTAGGGTCTCGAACAAAATGGAGGACACACAGATACCTACATGAACAGGCTCCCTCACTCATGCATTGCACTTACATTTGGGAGCCTTCCCACTTGGAGATAGATTAAGGGGTATAAAGAAGTGACAGTAAACTTTTCAGTCTGAACTGAGGGTGCTGTTCTCTACTTTAGCTCAGGGTTAGTTACAGAAGCCTCTGGGGAGACAGGTGACCTCCTAGGATGGGGCAGAAAATATATAGTTGTGCAGGTGTTCAGGCTCCTGATGGGGCTGGGAGAACCTTGCAGATAAGCTCATTCAACCCTTTCAGACCAGGCTGTGAAAAATGATGTTGGAAAGAATGTTAGGGTTCAAAGCTGACGGCCAAGAAAGAATTCTTGAGATGTCTTTGGTGCAAAAAGGTGGTTTTATTAAAGCACAGGGATGGGACCAGTGGGCAGGAAGAGCTGCACCGGGGTCACGAGGCTTATATACTTTCAAGTTGGGCTGGGGTTAGGGATAGCGTAAGTCTCTAAGGAATTTGGAAGCAAGTTTTCCAGGACCTTGAGGGGGCTAGCTATTGTTGGGAAAAAGGTCATTTATTACCATCTAACAAAATCTTGCTCATGAAACCTTTCACATGTATATCAGTGGGCCATATGCGGGGGGGGGGGGGTGATTGCTAACAAGTATCTTGGGGGGTTTAGAGATAAAGGAAATTTTTAAAGGAATTTTTATATGTTAAAGTAGACTTACAGGATCCTGGAGGGGGGGAGGTGTCAGGCTAGGATTGTCTTTTGCCTTTAGCAAAGTATTGACATCAAGGCAGTTGAGTCCCTAGGTGAATGTCACTCTGTCTGTTTCAAGCACTTGTCAATGGACTGTAGGTAGTAAGGAAATTTATTATTTTTTCTTCTGCCTTTGTTCCCCACATCAAATAAGTCAAGCTTTCAGGATCACAATCCCTTTTTTAAAATGCAGATAAGATGTTTTCTGCCTAAAATAATTTTTCTCTTAACTTTGAAAAGTGGAATATTGTTTTTATAAGAATATCCAACTGTGACTATATCTCTTAATATCTCCAAGTGTTATTAGACTGTTTTTTTCCCCAGCTCTATTGAGATATAATTAAAAAAAACGTTGTGTAAGCGTAAGGTGTACAGCACAATGGTTTGCTATACATACACATTACAATAAGATTACCGCAATAAGGTTAATCAGCATATCCATCACCTCACATAATTATACATATTTATCTTTTTATGGTGAGAACATTTAAGATCTACCCCTTAGCCACTTTCAAGTATATGATATGCTGTGGTTAATAATAGTCACCATGTTGTATATTAGATTCCCAGAACTTATTCATCTTATAACTTGAAGTTTGACCAAACTCTTCCCATTCCTTTCTCTGTTTCTATGAGTTTGCCCTTTTTATTTTTTTTAATGATTCCACATATAGGTGAAATAATAAAACATTTTTTCTTTTCTGTCTCACTTTTTTCACTTAGCGTAATGCCCTCAAGGTCCATCATATGGTCACAATTGGCAGGATTTTCTTCTTTTTTATGACTGAATGATATTCTTTTATATATCACATTTTTAACCCATTCATCTGTTGATGGACATTGAGGTTGTTTCCCTGTCTTGGCTGCAATGAATGTGAGAGTGCAGATGCCTGAGACAGTGATTTCAATTCCTTTGGATATATACCTAGAAGGAGAAATCCTGGATCATATGGTCTTTCTAGCTTTAATTTTCTGAGTAACCTCCATATTGTTTGTTTTCCATAGAGGTTCTACCAATTTACATTCCTGCCAACAATGCTCTAGGTTTCCCTTTTCTCTACATTCTCACCAAAACTTGTGATCGCCTATCTTTTTGATGATAGCCGTTCTAAGAGATGTGAAGCAATTATCTCTTGTGCTTTCTATTTAAATTTCCCTGGTGATTAGTGATGTTAGGCATTTTTCATGTAGCTGTTGGCCATTTGAATGTCTTTTTTGAAAAAAATGCCTATTGAGGTCTTCTGCCCCTTTTTATTTTATTTTTTAAAAGATTTTATTTATTTGAGAGAGAGAGAGAGAGAGAGCACGAGCGGGAGGTGGGGAGAGGGAGAAGGAGAAGCAGACTCCCCGCTGAGCAGGGAGCTCGATGTGGGGCTTGATCCCAGGACCCCGGGATCATGACTGGAGCCGAAGGCGGACACTTTACCAACTGAGCCACCCAGGTGCCCATGCCCATTTTTAAATTGGATTATTTATTTTTTGCTATTGAGTTATAAGAGTTCCTTATATATTTTGGATATTAACCCCTTACCTGTAATATGATTTGCAAATACCTTCTATTCTGATATTGCTCTTTTTTTTTTTATTGTTTCTTTTGCTGTGCAAAAGCTGCTCAGCGTGACATAGTCCTCCTTGTTAATTTTTGCTTTTGTTGCTTGTGCTTTTGGTGTCATATTCAAAAAACCATCACCAAGATTAGTGTCGGGGAGCTTTGCCCTATATTTTCTTGCAGGAGCTTTACAGTTTCAGGTCTTACTTTAAGTCTTTAATACATTTTGAGTTAATTTTTGTAAGTGGTGCAAGGTAGGGGTCTCCAATTTCATTCTTTTGAATGTGAATATCCAGTTCTTCCAACACCATATATTAGGAAGACTTATCTTTTCTCCATTGAGTACTCTTGATTTCCTTATTAAATATTAGCTGACCATATATGCATGGGCTTATTTCTGGGCTCTTAATTCTGTTCCTTTGGTCTATGTGTCTGTTTTTATGCCATTACTATACTGTTCTGATTATTATGGCTTTGTAGTTTAGTTTGAAATTAGGAAATGTGAGGGGTGCCTGGGTGGCTCAGTCGTTAAGCGTCTGCCTTCAGCTCAGGACATGATCCCAGGGTTCGGGATCGAGCCCCACGTGGGGCTCCATGCTCTTCTGGGAGCCTGCTTCTTCCTCTCCCACTCCCCCTGCTTGTGTTCCCTCTCTCACTGGCTGTCTCTCTCTGTGTCAAATAAATAAATAAAATAAAATCTTTTAAAAAAAAAGAAATTAGGAAACGTGATGCCTCCAGCTTTGTTTTTCTTTCTCAAGATTGTTTTGGCTATTCGGGGTCTTTGGTTCCATACAAATTTTAGGACTCTTCTTTCTCTTTCTTTCTTTCTTTCTTTCTTTCTTTCTTTCTTTCTTTCTTTCGAGAGAAAGAGAGCATAAGAGGGTGGGGGAGGGGCAGAGGGAGAGGGAGAGAGAGAAGCCCAAGCAGGCTTCCTGCCCAGGGCAGAGCTTGACTCGGGGCTCAGTCTCATGGCCCCTGAGATTATGATATGAACCAAATCACGAGTCGGATGCTCAAGTGACTGAGCCACCCAGGTGCGCCAGGATTTTTTTTTTCTATTTCTGTAAAATATGCCACTGGAATTTTAGTAATTGTTCATTGAATCTATAGTGGACATTATAATAGTGTTAATTATTCCAGTCCACGAATTTGGGCTATCTTTCTATTTATTTGTGTTTTCTTTAATTTCTTTCATTAATGTCTCATAGTTTTCAGTGTACAGATCTTTCATCTTCTTGGTTAAATTATTCCTATTTATTTTATTGTTTTTGATACTATTATAAATGGGATTCTTTTATTTTTCTTATAGATATTTTGTTGTTAGTGTATCAGAATACCCCAGAGTTTGTTGAAATCAGAGACCAGCAGAGTACCTGCCCAGAGTACTACCCCAGGGTAGCCTTCACATTTGTAGAATGATTGAATGACCAGGTCATAAATTGTGCATGAAGCCTAGGAATGGGGCCTTCCCCATCCCTTCTGGCACATCTGTATTACAGCACTTATAGCACTGAATTGAAACCTTGCTGGCTTATTTTGTTCCCTTAGGAAGCTATGAATTCTTAGAGCTGGGTTTGGCATAGTGCCTGGCATGCAAACTGAGGCAGTAAAAGTTTCTTGCCTGCATGGGCGAGCAGGAATTTGACAGTGTTTTCCCTCAAATGAGCATGTGCCTACTATGTGCCAGGTACTGTGCTTGCTTGGTGTTGTCCATGGTTGTAAGTCCCTGACTTTTCCAGGTAGGAGGGAAATAGACTCTACTGTGGGGCAGGGATTACCCAGCAAGCTGGCTCACCAAACAGCCTTCTGATTCTTAATTTGGCTCCTAGTGACTTGATATCAGGAAGGCAGACACAAGAATGCCATCTTTGGTAAGTTATATGTTCCACAGGCAATCTAAAAGCTGCATCCTGGGGGCACCTGGGTGGCTCAGTCGGTTAGGCATCTGGCTTCAGCACAGGTCATGATCCCAGGGTCCTGGGACTGAGCCCCACGTCTGGCTCCCTGCTCAACAGGGAGCCTGCGTCTCCCTCTCCCTCTGCCCCTGCCCCTCGCTTGTGCGCACCCACTCTCTCTCTCTCAAATAAATAAATAAATAAATAAATAAATAAATAAATAAAATCTTAAAAATAAAATAAAAGGGGCATCCTGTTCAATGTGTCAATTTCTTGTGAATTTGGTAAGCGACAGTCAGTTCCCAGCTCTGAACCCTCATAAAATCGGGTGTCTGGTTCTGCAGATGCTTTAGAGGCCCTGTCTAAGGAGCCTGATCGACTTTTCTGTTTTGCCTCCACAGGCTTCACTCTGTAAATTAAGTAGTGGTCCCCAAACTTCATTGAAGGAACTACCGTCTTCCTTAGAGTCTTTATGCTGGGGTCAGCAAGACCTGGAGGTCTGATAGCTCTGTGGGCTCTCCTGACAGAGAACACAGAGATGCCCTCAGCCTGTTGATGTGATTAGAAGCTGAGTGAAGGAGGGTGAAAGCCAGTGACAGAAAGGGAGGTATGCAAAAGACCCAAGTGTCATTTCTGAGTTAATCCATTCTGTTTCTAAGGACTTGAGATTGAGGTCAGGAATCTTGAATCTACTTCTCCATCTTTTAGTATCCAGGGTGCATAAGTTCCCATTCTTTTTGCTCAAGGGAAATTTTGGAACCATGGGGCAATGCCCCTTGACGTAGTAGTTTCTACAGTTCTGCCATGTCTCATCCCAGCCTCACAGCCTGGACCCCAAACCTGGCAGCATCCTGTCCATCTCAGGAAGTGAAACTTCTTCTTGTGTCAGGCGAGCATATTGCACAATGCATGTATCAAACCCTGTCTCTTCAAGGAGACTACTCAGGCCATAGCACTTCCTTCCAGTGCCTAATCAACAGAAAACTTCTCACTACAGAAATAGTTGCACTGGGGGAGGGCCTGGAAGAATGATGATGATGTAAATAGCAACGCAGACCCAAGAAAATGAAAGAAGCAGAAGTAGGGAGTTGGCAATGCCAGGGTGTAGTGGGAAGCTCCAGTTTTAGGGGGATTCTTCCTTCTTGAGTCACTCAAGCCCTTTTCACCTGCAAGTTGTCCTCTACACTAGCAGGTCATTTCTCCAAGACAGGAGACTGACATTTATTCAGAGCAGCAAATGCCTTGGTACTATCTTATGTCTGATCTTAAGATTTTAGCCTCTCTTAGCAAGATCGGCCTCACCCAAATGGTCTTCAATCATTTTGAGCAAGAAGACAAATAATCATGGGTTAGTTCTTATATTATCATGTGTAGTTATAGTAATATCTACTCTCTGCCATGGGCCATTTTGTTCTTGTTGATTCTCTTGCACAGAAAAGCATTAAGCCGTGACTGTCCCCACCATGTTCCAAGTCCCATCTCATCCTTGGCATTGACTTCCTAATATTCTTCTTAAGAGTCTATCATTTCTTTCCATCATTCCTATGGGTCTTTCTGGTATCTGGAAGTATTTAAAATGTCCTGTGTAGCCATGCCTGTCTCCATGGATACCTCTCTCCTTTTCTTTCTGTTTCAGGGATTATTTCAGATTGGAGAGTCTGATATTTAGTTTTGAGACCTCTGCTCTTCCTCTTCTAGCATCATCTCCTTTGAGTCTGCCCCCTCCTGGATCTAGGTGCTCAGAGAAGACAGGCGGATTCCAGGGATGCTCCATTCTCCTCCCTGGTCTAAAACAAGGAGGACTCAAATACATGAGCAAGCTTCCGGGTTTGGTGAGGTATATGGTCTGCAGAGGCTTCTCCCTACCGCTGAGTCGTTATTCCACCTCTGAGAGGCCGATGAAAGCTTGTCCTTCCTTTAGGTTCAACAGCAAAAGCCCTTTGGTAGGTGAGGGGGATGCCAGGCATTTCTACTCTATATCTTTTCTTGCACATAGTGGATATAAGATAGTCAGTCACAAACACAGAGCTCTGGTACTGCTTATACTAGGAGTCTGGAAACATTATAAAGGACCAAATAGTAAATATTTTAGGCTTTGTGGGTCATAGGGTCTCTGTTACAACTATTCAACCCTGTCATTGTTGTGAGAAAGCACCCATAGATAATACGTAAAGGAATGGGCTTAACTGGATTTGTCCTGCAGGTCATAGGATGTAGGCCCCTGTCTTACACCATTGTATTAAACCATATTTCTTGGATATAAATTTAGAAACAATACTTAAAAAAACCTGTCCTTTATTGAGTACGAGACACTTTTTTCATTGTTTTATTTAGTCTTTGCAATTAACTTTAAGGTAGATAGTATTGACCCACTTCACCCATGTGAAAACTGAGACTGACAGAACTTATCGAAGATCAAACAACTAGTAAAGGCTGGAACCATGACTCAAACATGGTTTAGTTGAACCTAAACCAGGTCCTTTTTTTAAAAGTCACTTTTAATTGTTACAAACATTTTTTTGCTCCGATCTTGTGCTGTCCACAGTTGCCCATCTGCAGACCTCTTTCTCAATGATTCAATCATATTCTAAATGACATTAGTTTGGCAGATTCATTATCTTGGCAACTCCGCCCATAAATGTTTCCACACTGACCTCTTAGGGTTAGGGTAAACTTTGTTCCCTTGCCCTTCCTCCTTTTCCCACCTGGCTGTGACATGTTGTGTGAATTCTCTTCTTTCTTCTTCTCTCAGAGTAGCACTGGGACTTTCCAAACTGGGTATTCAGTGCTCTCTCTTCCCTTTTCCGAGTTTCTTCCTTATTCCTTTTTATTTTCTCACCTGCTACTTGTAGCTCTCTTGTTTATTTCCTATGTCCTTTCCTTATTCTTTAAGACTGTTATAGCACTGTCAAAAAAAGCCCTTTAGGATTACTGCCCCTGGAATCATACACTTTAAAAAAAAAGTAATGCTTAAAAATACTTTGCTCCTAAAATCTATGATGAAATACTTCTCTCCTAAACGGTCAGTGGTGTATGTATTCTACTTGCTGGTTATTACATAATTGAAGGTGATTTGGCCATTTCCTTCCAGGACTTAGTTAATTTCACTTCTCCAATTACTTCCTCCTTGTTGGCTGGAACTGAGTTTTCTATGTTCTGGGAATACAAAGTTCTTAGCAAAGCAACTCAGGATTTGTTGGGTGCAATGGTCAAGTCTAGAACCCAGACTCTAGGTGGTTAATCTCCCCTAATTACTGAGCAATGTGGAATGAGGAAGTTTGATTGTGTAAAGGTGTTATACAAATTCTGCCCACACTTCGGTAAATGGATAGATATTCCAGAGTTCAGCAACCTCTGACTTGGGATTCCTTTCTCTCCCTGGCATTAGAGGTTGGGAACTCTTCCAATATGTACTAATGAATCTATGAGGCTGCCACAAATGACCCATTTTTTGAAGTAGGTTTTCACAAGGGAGGATGTTTGATATGATAGTTGCAGAAGTGATCTATCAAAGTTAACTGATGACATGTGCAAGCAGAACATTATATGTTAGAACTGGTAGCGATTTTAAAAATATCCTTCTTAGGCTTTTTGTTAATATACATGCTCATTTTGAGAGTTTCAAATAATACAAAAATATTTAAAGTAAAAAGGAAAAGTCCTTCACTCCCTCTACCCTACTGCCTCTCTCACTGGATAAGGCATTTCACCAGAAATTGTCCCAGTCACTGCCACCCAAGGACTCACTCAACCATTCGTTCATTAACCACCATCAGTTCTTTGAATAGGTCTTCCTCTGAGCACTTCCTGACTGCCTGGGATCCGTAGATTTCTCTCCATCCTCATACTTCATTGTAATTTAAACCCTCTCCCTTCTTGCCTCAGTCATTTAAATAATTTCCTAATTGGTTTACTTGCTGACATGGAAACTCCATCCATCCATTCCTAGCACATTAGCCACAAGGATGTTTCCACAAAGCAAATCTGGTGACATCAAGCTCTTGCTCACATCTCATCATTGGCTCCCTATCTCTTCTGTGGATGAGTCCAAGCTCCCGAGCATGGCAAGCAAGGTCCACCATGGAATCCTCTGCTCTCCTCTCCTACTGCACACTTTAGCCCTCCCAAACTATTTGCAGTCCCTAGAATGCAATCATATTCTTTCTAGCTTCCATGCTTTTGTACAACCTGTTCTTTTTGCCTGGAATCTCCTTCTCCTCCCTGTAGTTTGTCCATTGCTTAATCCTTTAAGACTCAGTTGATACTTCACCTCCTCCATGACATGCCGCTTCCCAAGCTAGATGGTGGGTGCCCTCCCTCTGTGCCATGTGCCTCTAACACCCTCTGCAAACCTCCCTCACTGTACTTCATTTGCTCATCTCCCTTACTATTAACACACCTGTTGCAGGGCTGGGGCTAGAGCTCTTATCTCCATGCCTGGCACATGATGGTGGTCCATGAATGCTGGCTGACCAAAAGAATGAAAGCCACACGTGATCATGCTGCCACTCTCATGGCTTCCATCTTGAGCAACCTTCCTCTGTTTCCTTAGAAAAGAGTATCTTGGATTAAAAATAGAGACTCACCCTAAGCACAATGTCCAGCTCACAATGAACTCCTCAGTAAGCAGCCTTGTTGATAACGAAGGCAGCAGGTAGGCCCCAAAGACTCCTAGAGACTTCTGGGCCTGACTTGGGGTGTTGTCCTCTTGGAGAAGTGCAGTTCCTGCTACAAAGGCACAGTGAACACCTTGCTGCTCTGGCTTGAGTCAAGTGGTGTCCAGCTGCTCTTCTGGGGAATCCTGAGCTCTTTATGAAGTCTTCTGGGACAGGGAGGTGACAGGAGCTATCACTATTATCAGGAAGTGATAGTGTTCTCCTGCTCTGTGTTTCACCAGATGCCTGGGAGGTAAATTTCTGGAGAGACACTCCCATTTTTCCCAAAAGGCGGTTTTGAAGTGTTTCTTGAGGACTTTTCCAAATTCCTCTGAGAATTTGGGAGTTCCAGAAAGATGAAATCAGAGGTGATGACATGGCAGGATAAGTAGCTTTTGGAATGACTTCCATCATTCCAAAATGTAAGGTGTGTTTGTGTGTGCATTTGTGCGTGTGTATACAGAGGAAGGAGAATAAAACTATACATCACACCAGGCACCATGTAAGGTGTGTGTGTGTGTGTGTGTGTGCGTGTGTGTGTGTGTGTGTGTGTGTGTTTGTGTACACAGAGGAAGGAGAACAAAACTGTACAAGACATGGTACTTGTCCTCAAGGAATTTTTCAAATGCCTGCAACTTAAGACTGGAATATGGCAAGGGTTTTGAGGTGTATAAACTGCCACGGAGGGGTCATCTGCCCTTTCCTCTACACGTGTTCAGGGACATGGCCAGGTCAGAGGAGGGAGAGAAACATGATTTGGCTCTCTGTGAACTGAGAGTGCTCCAGGCTGCATACTGAGACGGTGTTTGGGAAATTGTGGGTTCATGTTGGAGGGGTTGTTTACTGCAGAGCGGGGTGAGGACCTGAGCGTGCCAGGAAAGGCATGGGGGAGAGTACCTCCTCACACTGGACAAGGGACCATAAGAAAGACCTGGGTTGGTCTTGGCAAACCAGGCTGTGGACTAGTATCTCCATATGGTCATTATTGCTGTCTGGCTTGGAACCCTGAAAGGAGTGGATATCTACTGTCAGACATCCTGGGGAGAGGTCATGCTGGCGCAGGAGGAGGGCCCTGATGGGTATGGGGTAAGCCTTTTGCTGTTAGGCCACATGGCATCTAGGGCCAGGACTCTGGGAATTGCACCTGCCGGGAACTCACCCTGGGGGGTAGCGGAGGGGGAGGTGGGATTGACTGGTTCCTGCCACACTGAGAGACTTCCCTTCTTTCATCCTCAAGCCTCCAGCCTCATTGAAGGCAGGAAGGTGGTCTCAGAGATTTAAGGGAGGGTGACATCCCCTCTCCAGGGCTGATGTGACAGGAGCAGTTAGGAGGCATTGTGTGCCCAGCAAAGCAGCCACCTCAAGAATGGTACCTCAGAGCAGGGGCCTGGGTGCCTTTGCTCACTGCAGTAACCCCAGGCACTAGCGCAGCGCCCAACAGGTAGCTGGTGCTCAGTGCAGTTTGATTGACATGAATGAATGAATGAATGAATGAATGTCACCAGCAGCAGTCTGAGTGTGGCAGCCTCAGGTGGAAGTCAGAGGGAGGATTTTGAGAGTGTCTTAGGGACTTACAGAAGGTGATCACTGGAGACACATCGAGGGGGATACATTTCTGTCCTCACAATTAGGCGTAAGGCAAATTTGATCCCGACTGAAACCTGGGCATGCTGTGTGTGGTGAATGAATTGAAAGGTAGTAGAATGTGTCATTCAGAATGTACTAACTTGGCATGTGGGTTATTTTGAGCTGAAGGCAATGAGACTCAAAACTCAGCTTGTTACCTCTCTGTAACGACCTAAAATAATTTAGATTAAGTGGCCTATACCAGACAGAGGGCTGTTACCAGAAAGAACTTTTATCTGAAAGACTTTTCTGCATGGTAGGGCAAACATCTGATTACCAAACACCTGCTCTTCTTACCTGCCTGTGAATTGACCCCCTTCCCTCTGAAGCCCCAGGCCCTTACCCCTTTCCCTAGCTCAGAGTGACACACATAAACCTCCATTGCCTGACTGCTTTTCAGTCTTATATTTTTATGGGGCTCCTATACAAATGAAATTGTTTGCTTTTCTCCTGTTAATCTGTTTTTTTTTTTAAAGATTTTATTTATTTATTTGACAGAGAGAGACAGCCAGCGAGAGAGGGAACACAAGCACGGGGAGTGGGAGAGGAAGAAGCAGGCTCCCAGCGGAGGAGCCTGACGTGGGGCTCCATCCCAGGACCCTGGGATCACGCCCTGAGCCGAAGGCAGACGCTTAATGACTGCGCCACCCAGGCACCCCTCCTGTTAATCTGTTTTATATCTATTTAATTACTAGACCAGCCAACAAACCTAGAAGAGAAGAAGGGAAATTTTGACTGTCCATATAGAATCCTCACCACTGGCCTTACCCTATCCGGGAGCCCAGCTGCACCTTCCCTCTCCCTGGAAGTGTGCTTCAGCAGGGCATCTGGAAGGTTTGTACTGTGCCAAGGGAGGCATAAAGAATTGGGTGTTGGGGGCCCTGCTTCAAGACATGATATGAAGGGGAGTGACTCTGTGTGTGCATCAGAGAATAAGGGGAGGGCTCTGAGTGCCTGGGAGGCTCACCCTTGGCTATTCCAGGTGGTTAACATTGTTTGCCTTCAGCTGGGGCCTGTCCATGTCTGTGATTGCAGGATTTGTGGACTGGGGAGCACGGGGTTCATAGCTGTACTTGTGATGGACTCTAGGTGCCCCTCTTTAGGGCAAAGGCTCCCCCTATGTCCCTGGGTTTGGGGTAGAAGTCCTTGGGACCTCAGCATGCCCTACTGTGATGTTACTGGTTAGTTTAGGTGGGTCTCCTTTTCTGAGGCCTTTCCAAGGCTCACACAGCCCAGCCCTGCTGATAACTTTCTTCATCTCTCAGCCCTCTTCCTCTTGCTCACCACACCTAGCACACAGGCCTTCTATCTGATCCTTGACTTGGTAGTCTTGCCCCTGAGGGGGGGGAGGTGCAAGTTAGTTTCTCTTTTTCTTATCAAGGTCTCCTTTGACTCCCAGCTCTCATTCTGTCTCCGGTTCCAGCAACTCTCTCTCTTTTTTTAAAATTTATTATTGAAGTATCAGCAACATACAATGTTATATTAGTGTACAACATAGTGATTTGACAATTCTATACATTATGTAATGCTCACCATGATAAGTGTAGTTACCATCTGTCAATTTAGTAATGTCTTATAATTTTATTGACTATGTTCCTTATGCTGTACTTTCCATCCTTGTGACTTCTTTATTTTACAACTGGACATTTGGACCTCTTAATCCCCTTTATCTATTTCACTCATCCCATCAACCCCCTCCCTTTTTGGCAACCAATTAGTTCTCTGTATTTACAAGTCTGTTTCTCTTTTGTTTGTTTGTTTTGTTTTGTTTTTTAGATTCTACGTATGGACATGTAAATGACATCATATAGTATTTGTCTTTCTCTGTCTGACTTCACTTAGCATAATACCCTCTAGGTTCATCCACATTGTTGTAAATGGCAGGATCTCATTCTTTTTTATGACTGAGCAGTATTCCATCATATATATACATATGTAATATATATACACACACTTATATGTACCACATTTTTTATAAAATTGGAGAGGTACATGCAAAAGAATGAAACTGGACCATTGTATTACACCATACACAAAAATAAATTCAACATGGATTAAAGACCTAAATGTGGGACCTGAAGCCGTAAAACTCCTTTTTTTTTTTTTTTTTAATGATTTTTTATTATATTATGTTAGTCACCATACAGTACATCCCCGGTTTCTGATGTAAAGTTTGATGATTCATTAGTTGTGTATAACACCCAGTGCACCATGCAATACGTGCCCTCCTTACTACCTATCACCGGTCTATCCCATTCCCCCACCCCCCTCCCCTCTGAGGCCCTCAGTTTGTTTCTCAGAGTCCATAGTCTCTCATGTTTCATTCCCCCTTCTGATTACCCCCCCTTTCTGAAGCCGTAAAACTCCTAACAGGAAAAGGCCGTAATCTCTTCGATACGGGTTTAGCAGCATATTTATGGATATGTCTCCTCAGGTAAGGGAGACAAAAACAAAGATAAACGAATGGGACTGCACCAAAATAAAAAGTTCTAGCCACTCATTAGCACATTACTCCTGTGTATTTTCTTCTTGCTGTCTGAAATGATCTCTTATCTGTTGTTTGCTGACAGATTGCTCCACTAGCCTGCGGGCACGATTGGAGCATACTCCTGCTGTCTTATTCCTATTGTGTCCCCAGGCCAGGGTGGGTGATTCTAATTTTTGAGTGGAGATTGAGCAAATGAGCCAGCTGGCTCCTGTCTCAGGTGTCACTCCACGCTTTCCAAAGAATACAGGCCCGGAAAAATTAGAGTTATTTGTTTCAGTGCCTTTGGGTGGGCGGTTTGTGTCCCTGGCTCCTGCCTGGTAGAGTGCGCTGCTCTGGCTGGCTGCATAGGTTCCCTTGCCCTCTCTTACTTCTTACTTCCTCTTGGCAGTTCCTTCTGAAATTGCTTATTCAGTCTAGAGAATGACCTTGCCCAACAGGGTTCTCCTCCACATGGGCTTAAGGCAACGAAGAACTCTTGCTTGGATCTCTCCTATTGAGTTCCTGAAGTCAGTTTACAGATGAGGAACGAGATTACCCCAGGGTCAAACCGCAGATCGGGCAGGTTGAAGACTGCTGTACAGGTGCCCAGCTTCTGGCTTGAGTTCTCCCCACACTGGGTGTTCAGGTGGAGAGAGGGTAAGGTGTTACTCTGTGCTCCTGAGGAAGCCCAGGACTGAAATCTCAGCCAGGGGTCACATTCTTTAGAGGAACTGGCTCACCCAGTCCCGACACGGGGAGTCGGCCCCTGCCTGATTGTCTTATTATTAAGGGCTTCATGGACAGGGGGAGTAGACTGGTATGAGTGGAGATGCAGGGAAAAGGGAATAAGTCCACAATGTGTTCTCTGAACCTACAGCAGCCTTGTTGGCTTTAACACAGATTGTTTGACTGTCAGGCCACTTAGCTCTTCTATTATCCTGTGGACAACCAGATCTCGGGAGTCAGTCAGACTCTGTGAACTCTGGTAAGTTCCTTGATTCCCTCTTTCCTGAGATTGATTCCTTAGGAGACACTATTTTAAAGTATCAAGGATACGATAGGATTCACCTCAGTCTCACTTTGTGCAGTGGACAGGGAAATTTGCTCTTCTTTTAAGTGCTAGTCATAAGGAAAGCAATCCTACAAATAAGCAAACAAACTCATACCCAGAACAGAACTTTTCAGTTTAGTCTTCCCCAAGTAATAAGCCTCCCTTGTTGGTTAGTAGGGAACTGCTTTGAATGTGACTGTTTGGGAACACATCTGACCTTCGCCTCCAGTCTTATTTTTTTTATATATAATAATTTTTTATTATATTATGTTAGTCACCATACAGTACATCCCTAGTTTTTGATGTAAAGTTCCATGATTCATTACTTGCGTATAACACCCAGTGCACCATGCAATACGTGCCCTCCTTGATACCCATCACCAGCCTATACCATTCCCCCCCCCCCCTCTGAAGCCCTCAGTTTGTTTCCCAGAGTCCATAGTCTCTCATGGTTCATTCCCCCTTCTGTTTACCCCCCCTTTCTTCTTCCCTTTCTTCTCCTACCGATCTTCCTACTTCTTATGAGTGAAACCATATGATAATTGTCTTTCTCTGTTTGACTTATTTCACTTAGCATTATCTCCTCCAGTCCCGTCCATGTTGCAGCAAATGTTGAGAAATCGTTCTTTTTGATGGCTGAGTAATATTCCATTGTATATATGGACCACATCTTCTTAATCCAGTCATCTGTTGAAGGGCATCTCGGCTCCCTCCACGATTCAGCTATTGTGGACAATGCTGCTATGAACATTGGGGTGCATATGGCCCTTCTCTTCACTACGTCTGTATCTTTGGAGTAAATATCCAGTAGTGCAATTGCTGGATCATAGGGTAGCTCAATTTTTAACTTTTTGGACCTCCACACTGTTTTCCAAAATGGCTGTACCAACTTGCATTCCCACCAACAGTGTAAGAAGGATCCCCTTTCTCCACATCCTCTCCAACATTTGTTGTTTCCTGCCTTGTCCATTTTTTGCCATTCTAACTGGTGTAAGGTGGTATCTCAATGTGGTTTTGATTTGTATTTCCCTGATGGCTAATGATTTTGAACATTTTTTCATGTGTCTGTTAGCCATTTGTATGCCTTCATTGAAAAGTGTTCATATCTTCTGCCCATTTTTTGATTTGATTATTTGTTTCACGTGTGTTGAGTTTGAGAAGTTCTTTGTAGATCTTGGATACCAGTCTTTTATCTGTAGTGTCATTTGCAAATATCTTCTCCCATTCGGTGGGCTGCCTCTTAGTTTTTTTGACTGTTTCCTTGGCTGTGCAGAAGCTTTTTATCTTGATGAAGTCCCACAAGTTCATTTTTTCTTTTGTTTCTCTTGCCTTTGGAGATGTGTCATGAAAAAAGTTGCTGTGGCTGATGTCAAAGAGGTTGCTGCCTATGTTCTCCTCTAGGATTTTGATGGATTCCTGTCTCACATCGAGGTCTTTCATCCATTTGGAGTTTATCTTTGTGTATGGTGTGAGAGAGTGGTCAAGTTTCATTCTTTTGCATGTAGCTGTCCAATTTTACCAGCACTATTTTTTTTTTTTTGTTCTTGGCAAAAAAAATTTTTTTAATGATTTTTTATTATATTATGTTAGTCACCATACAGTACATCCCCGGTTTCTGATATAAAGTTCGATGACTCATTAGTTGCGTATAACACCCAGTGCACCATGCAATACATGCCCTCCTTACTACCCATCACCGGTCTATCCCATTCCCCCACCCCTCTCCCCTCTGAGGCCCTCAGTTTGTTTCTCATAGTCCATAGTCTCTCATGTTTCATTCCCCCTTCTGATTACCCCCCCTTTCTTTATCCCTTTCTTCCCCTACCGATCTTCCTAGTTCTTATGTTCCATAGATGAGAGAAATCATATGATATTTGTCTTTCTCTGCTTGACTTATTTCACTTAGAATTATCTCCTCCAGTGCTGTCCATGTTGCAGCAAATGTTGAGAACTCGTTCTTTCTGATTGCTGAGTAATATTCCATTGTATATATGGACCACAACTTCTTAATCCAGTCATCTGTTGAAGGGCATCTTGGCTCCTTCCACAATTTAGCTATTCTGGACAATGCTTTCCCAGCACCATTTATTGAAGAGACTGTCTTTTTTCCACTGGATGTTTTTTCCTGCTTTATCAAAGATTAGTTGCCCAAAGAGCCGAGGTCCATTCCTGGGTTCTCTATTCTGTTCCATTGGTCTGTGTGTCTGTTTTTGTGCCAGTACCATGCTGTCTTTGTGATCACAGCTTTGTAGTACAGCTCGAAATCCAGCAACATGATGCCCGCAGCTTTGTTTTTCCTTTTCAACAATTCCTTGGTGATTCGGGGCCTTTTCTGGTTCCACACAAATTTAAGGGCTGTTTGTTCCAGTTCTTTGAAAAATGTCATTGGTATTTTGATCGGGATGGCATTCCTTTTTGCCACCCTCAAGGCTGCGTACCTCTTGGAAAGACTCCATGTAGGCAATCATGCACACAGACATCCTGCTTTCTGACCACAGCCTTCCTGCTTTCTCACCCCCATACTCTCAAAGAGCCAATTATTCACCCTTATCAGGACCGCTAGCCCATAGACATCCTCCCTCTCTATCTGTGCTCCTACTTTTGCCTCCTTATTTAGCCAGTTTAGTTAATATGCTCCATCTTTTCAACCATTTTCTTGCTGGTCTTCTCAGCAGCCTTTTCCTTTTTCTTCCCTAGCACTTTCTAGGCAAAACCCCAGGCCTGGTTATATTGATGGTCTGCTTCTTCTGCATCTCTACTGGGACTACTGGGGGCTGTTGGAGAAAACTACCTAGCCTCACAGATGACTGCCACCCGGATGCATGGGCACCACCACCCACTGGGCTCTGACATTGTCTGGCAGTCCTTATAAAGCTCTCCTAGTGTGCTGTGCACAGCAATCATTTCAAATACTTACTATTGACCTCAAATCCTGACCCTCCCTCCCTCCCTCATACTTAGTCCTTGAAAAATAGACACCATCATATGAGAGCTCCCACAACATTTCCTTTTTTTAAAAGAAGATTTTATTTATTTGAGAGAGAGCATGAGTGGGGGGTGGGAGGTGGGGAGAAGCAGAGGGAAAGGGAGAAGCAGTCTCCCTGCTGAATGGGGAGCCTGACCTGGGGGTCTATCCCAGGACCCTGGGATCATGACCTGAGCCAAAGGCAGACACTTAACTGACTAAGCCACCCAGTTGCTGGCATGGTAGAGGCTCTTTATCCTACATGGGCTCTTCCTTCTACCCAGGTCCTGAACCTTCTGACCCACTGTTGTATAATGAGTTTATCTGGGTTTTGCCCCAGATTCCTGTCAGGGAACTTCTGAAACTCTCGGAATTTTTGGTTCTTGGCAGTGCCCTTAGATAACTAAAGGATGGAGGCTAGTCTCCAGAAAGACCAACCATGTGATTAGAAGACTGGGGCTTTGAGCCACATTATGGTATCAGTCAACTCTTCTTCCCAGCCTCCTGGGAGGGAAGAGGAGGGGGACTGGAGATTGAGTTCACTCATATGGCTAATGGTTTAATCAATTATACTTACATACTGAAATCCCAGAAAAACTCTGGATACTGGAGCTTGGAGAAGTTTCCTTTTGTTGAACACAGTGATGTACTGGGAGAGTGATGTGTCCTGATTCTGCATGGAGAGGGCATGGAAGCTCTGTGTTCCCTCTCAGACCTCTTCCTCTATGTCTTGGCATTTGGCTGGTTCTCCTGATTTGTATCCTATATAATAAAATAATAATGATAACAGCACTTTCCTGAATTCTGTGAATCTTTCTAACTAATTAAAAACCTGAGGGGGTCTTGGGAACTTCTGAATTTGTAGCCAGTCAGTCAGAAGTGTGGGTGGTCTCTGGTCAGGACAGTCTTACTAGGGTCCATGCCCTTTAACTTGTGGGGTCTGCACTAACTCTGGATAGTTATTGCTAGAATTGAATTGAAGTGCACCCAGTTAGGGTTGAAATGGAATACCCATCTTCTCAAGGACCTTGCTGTTGGTATCTCTCTCCCTCATCTTTGACCTTTTACTCTCTACTGGCTCCTTCTTACCAAACCCTCTCAAGCCTTGCTTATCTAAATCAAAACAAAACAATGGGACACCTGAGTGGCTTAGTCAGTTAAGCAAGTGTCTGCCTTCAGCACAGGTCATGATTTCAGGGTCCTGGGATCGAGCCCCACATCAGGCTCTCTCTCGGCAGGGAGTCTGTTTCTTCTGCCCTCTCCCTCCCTCTTCCTCTCTCTCTCTCTCTTTCCCTCACTCTCAAATAAATAAAATCTTAAAAAAAATAAATCAAAACAAAACAAAATTGCTTTGTTTTTCTTAAAAAAGTGCCTTCACTTGTTTTCCCTCCCACTCCTCAGCCCTCAATGCTTTTGCTTCCTCCCTCTGCTTGATTGTAACTTCTCTCATGAAGGCCATCCTTATCCCCATAGTCAATGATCATTTTCAGCCTTTAAAAAAAAAACCCCAAAACAAAAAAACTTAACTTCTCAGAGGCATTTCACACTATTGATCATTTTCTTCTTAAACGACAACCCCCTCTTGCCCCAGTTTTTTCAATACCACCCAGCTTTTCCTTTGGCCATTCCTTTCCCAGTCTCCTATCTGTCTTCTGTCTGTCCCTTAACTATGCCAAACTGTTCCTCTTCTCACCTCCTTTTTGATTCCTAGCCCATGAAAGGCTCACCATCCACCCAAGATACCTAGAGCATCACCTTGAGCCCTTCATCTCATTCACCACTCTAACCTCATGTCTAACAAACCACCATGCGTGGTTCCTTTTACTTTCCAAGTACCTCATGTCTCTGTCCATTTACACCCTCTGCTTCTGTTTCTCCTCAGTCCAGATGACAACCTCCAGTTCACTTCCTCGGTAGTCTCCCTGCTTCTAGTTGCGTGATCCTCCAATCTGTTCTCCACCCTATGGCTAGAGTAATATTTCTAGAACAGATGCAATCATGAAGAGCCAGAGCCTATGTGGGGCCTGCCCAATGGCAAGTGCCAGTGACTTTTTGTTGAATGAATGAATGAGTATTATGTCCTTGCTGAAGACCCTTCAGTAGTTTCCCATGGCTCTTAGAGTGCAATCTCCTGGGCACAGTTTCTAGCCCTCTTGACCTGGCCCTTGCACACTTCCCTTTTCGGCCTTGAATGTATCATGCTCACCCTCCTTCTACCTGCAACACTCTTCCCTTCCTTTGGCCAGGTAACTGTTATTCATCCCTTACATCTCAGCCATCACGGGCTCTTCCCTGCCCCACCCACCACATGTCCTAGTCACTTCCTGCTCCACCTATTATATACTTATGACATTGTATTGCAATTGTTTGCAGTACTGATTTACACACCCACTAGCAGTGTCTCAACATCCCCTCACTCTACATTCTTGGCAACACTTGATGTAGCCAAACTTAAAATTTTGACAATCCATTTGGTGTAAAATGGTATCTTACTATACTTTAATTTCTATTTCTCTAATTTTTAATGAGGTAAAGCATGTTTTCAAATGTTTGTTATCCATTTGTAGTTACTCTTCTATAAAATGCATATACTTTTTTCTGCTGGATTTTTTTCTTATTTATTTGTAGGAGTTCTTTACATATTCTGAATACCAATCTTTTGTGACAAATTTTATGTTGCAAATTTTATATCCCTGTTTGTGGCTTGCCTTTCCACTTTTTTTTTAAAAGATTTTAATTTATTTATTTGGCAGAGATAGACAACCAGCGAGAGAGGGAGCACAAGCAGGGGGAGTAGGAGAGGAAGAAGCAGGCTCATAGTGGAGGAGCCTGATGTGGGGCTCGATCCCATAACGCTGGGATCACACCCTGAGCCGAAGGCAGACGCTTAACGACTATGCCACCCAGGCGCCCCTTGCCTTTCCACTTTTTAATGGTATCTTTTAAAAAAAAGTTTAACATTTAAAATGAGGTCAAATTGATCCGTTTCCCATTTATGGTTTATGCCTTTGGCGTCTTGTTTAAGAAATCTCTCCCTGCCCCAAATCACAGATATTCTACTATATTTTGTTCTACAAGCTTTAAAGTTTTGCCTTTTTACATTTGTGCCTTTATTACATTTAAGAGTAGCTGCATAAGGACAGGAGGTGTGGTCTTGTTTCATGCTGATCCCCAGAGCTCCGTGTGGGGACTGGTACCCAGTAAGGGATCAGTGACTGAACAAATGATTGAATGATTGAAGGTAGAAACAGAGTGGTGTGGGAATTCAGAGGGAGCAAGAGGTACCTTTGAAAAGGTGAAGGAGATAAAGTAAGATAGTGGTTCTCAATCCTGGGTCTACACTGGAGTTCCCTGGGGAGCATTAAAATTTAGAGGGCTCCACTTCAGAGATTCTTCATGAATGGTCTGAGCCATGGCCTGGGCATCAAGTGATCCTAATGTGGGGTCAGGGTTGGTGGCTGCTGGATTTGGAAGTAAAATGATGCTGTGGTCAAGGGAACAGGAGTTGGGCTCAGCATACCTGGGCTTGAATTTCAGCCTCGTCACTGACTAGCTGTGTGCTCTTTTAGTCTTTGAACCTGCTTTTTTACCTACAAAATGGGTGTGGTAACACCTTTCTGCCACGGTGGTTGTGAGAGTTAGAGGAGATAAATGTGTTCCCAGAATGCAGTGTGTTCTTAATAATTTGTAGTATGTATGTATGTATGTATTTATATTTTTCACAGAGCAATGACATTTGAGCCAGACGTTGATGCCTGGGTGAGACATAAATATGTAGTGATTGAGAGAGAAGGGCAGGTCAGGTGGAAGAAGCATTATGATTCAAGGGGGTGGGGGAGGGAAGACAGGCCCAGGGAGAGTTAGCAGGCCAGTTAGCACTGGCAGAGAGTGCAAAAAAGAGAGAAATGGGGAATCTGCCAGGGGACACAGGTGGTGACCAGGTGCCAAGGGTATGGCTTTTCAAGGATTCCTATGGATACTGTTGTCTTCCTAAATCTCCAGTCTAGCCATAAGTGAGCAAGGATTCTGGATTCTCTCTCTCTTTGTTTCTCCTTTCATTTCCAGGATAGAGTAGTGACTGGCTTTTAGGAGGAGAGTTAAGGCAGGGTGGCAGTGGGAATCAGGAGAGAGAATGCAAGAATGCTCTACATCTTCTCTTACTGAGTTCCCACCTTAGTACCTATTAAGACAACCTACTCCAGGGCAATGCCCAGTGGGGGTTATTCTCTCTCCCTCTCCCGCATGCCTAGATTATCTTTTTTTCCCATTTCTGTTCTGTTATTTATCATATCTGTCCTGTTCCACAGTATTTTATGTCCTGTCTGCCTTTCCTCTTTTCTAGATTCCAGCTGTTCCTGGAGGTTTAGATCATTTCCTTGTTATTTCCTTGTCCCTTAGAGCACAATGAGTGCTTAATAAATGGTTATTGATTTTATTTAAATGGTTTTATTTAATTTAAATGGTTTATTTAAATTTTATTTAAATGGTTATGTTTCACATCTAATTGACTCCTGGATCATTTCACTCCTTTCTAGCATAACCGGGGGCAGGGAACCATATCAAAGGCAGGGCTGTGCCTTGTAGAAGTGCGTGAAACCCTCTCCCTAGCTGCTGAAAAAGAGCATGGGAAGATGCAAAAACAAAACCCTCCACTTTTAGAAATGTAAAAATGTGACACTTGTCACATTTAGGTGTATTTTACCATGAAGTTATTGTTGGTGTCTTATGACTGCCTTGTTTATCTCGATATGGATTTATCTTCCCATATAGGGAGGGAATTGAGGACAGGAATGTTGTTGATGCAGACTCTTGATAGAAGCCAGTATTCAGAGAATTTCTATCGTGCAGTTTTTGAATTGTTTTGCATTTCTTTAACATTTATTTAAATTGGTGGTTTAACTTAGTTGCGAAGTCTGATCAAATGTTTGGGATATTCTCATAATGATGGCTTTGGTTTTTAGAAAAGTTATTTGTAAGTTATTATTTCTGGCAATACTTAAACAACATGGTCATTTGTTTCTTAAGGTCTATCTTAGGTTGTGACAGTAAAACTATGTTATCCCTGTGTAGATAAATGCTTATCTTATCCTCTGTAGCAGGATATAAACTTAACTCGTCCCCAGAACTAAATCAGGTTAGTAAAGTGTAGTTTACTAAGAAAATGGGTGTGGCAAAATATTTACTTTGTTGGAAATCACATATCCATCAGGAGACTGTTCTGACTGACCATGACTGTTTGTGAACTGACTAAAACAAGAGTTAACAACATCAATTTACATTTTAAAAGAATCTTTAGCTTGTTTTAGTTGGGTTATTGGTTGGCTATCCCGAAGATTTATTTTTATTTTATTATTTTTTGAAGATTTTATTTATTTATTTGACAGAGAGAGAGACAGCAAGAGAAGAAACACAGGCAGGGGGAGTGGGAGAGGAAGAGGAAGAAGCAGACTCCCAGTGGAGGAGTCTGATATGGGGCTCCATCCCAGGACTCTGGGAATCACACCCTGAGCCGAAGGCAGACACTTAACAACTGAGCCACATAGGCGCCCCTAGCCTGAAGATTTATAATTTGGGGGACAGTTGTCTGTTGCCGTTAGTGGTTTGACTTATTTCAAAGTTATATGTAGTTTTGTTGTGAAATAGTTTGGATTCTCAAAAAAATGTTGGCTTGTATAATCCTGAGAAGTACTGAGCCACTCATCTGGAAGAGTAGGCCTGAGAACTAATTTGAACTGGTTTATAGGTGGACACTACTGACACCTACCTCTGTCCTAACTGGCTGCTCAGATATAGACAGGAGGGGATGAGAGGAGTAAAGATTCAAAAGTAGATGCTGAGCTATGCATGATCTGGTTGATCGACGACACAGAAGACTGGGCCAATGGACCTCAAGGAAAAGGGGTGCGCATTTACTGATCCCTCTACATGAAGGGCACTATGATAAGCGCTGGAAAAATGAAGCTGAGTCAGAATTGGTCTCTGATCTTAAGAGGCTAACAGGTTTTGGGGAAGACAGACAAAAATATTAATAAAAGTATTTAATGTTACAAATGGTTGTAAGATGTAAGATTGGTTGATTGAGTCTGGGAGCATGGGAGAGCACATACCTGAGCCGCTGCTACTGGTACTGAGTCTTTTTTTTTTTTTTTTTTAATATTTTATTTATTTATTTGACAGAGAGAGAGACAGCCGGCGAGAGAGGGAACACAAGCAGGAGGAGTGGGAGAGGAAGAAGCAGGCTCACAGTGGAGGAGCCTGATGTGGGGCTCGATCCCATAACGCTGGGATCACACCCTGAGCCGAAGGCAGACGCTTAACGACTGAGCCACCCAGGCGCCCCACAACTGAGCCACCCAGGCGCCCTGGTACTGAGTCTTAAAGGAGGAATAGTACATGAGAGGAGTGTCAGGCAAAAGGACTTGAGGTAGGGTCTCTGCAGGAAGTGATGAGAGATGAGACTAGGAAGTAAGCAGGGACCAGATTAAGAAGGGCCTTGTGTACTAGGCGAAGGAGATCTGAGTGACACAGTCAGTTTTGCCTTTTAGCAACTTCATTTTCCCACTCTAGCATAGAAAGGGCTGGAGCTGGGCCAGGCTCAAAGCAGGGAGACAGAGAGTCCGAGGGAAGTGATGATGCCCTGAAATAAGGCAGCAGTGGTAAGGAGAGAGTGAAGAGACAGAGTTGAAATTTTTTCCACAGTAAAATCAAAATGGACTTAGTGACCAATTGGATGGGAGTGGGGATTCAGGAAACAAAAGTTGAGGATAACTCTGAGACTTCTAGGTTGACCTACTAAAGCGGCATTATCTAACACTACCTGGATACCAGGGGCATGATCAACTTTGTTTGCTTTGGGAAGAGTGATGTGGGAAGAGTTACTGCATTAAAGTTTGGATACGTGAATTTGGTATGCCTTCGGGATTTATAGGTAAATTTCTCCAGATGGTGGTTGAATAGGTGGAATGAGGAAATGAGAACAATTTGGCTGGTGATGCACAGTTGGAAGTGGTCATTGTATTTCCCAGGAAATACAATGGAGAAGTGGAGAGGGGCCCCCTGAAAGAGCTGGGTGAGGAGCTGGGGGAATAATTGCTCTCATCTCTCACCTCTCTCCTTCTGACTTCCTCTCAGTTTCTCCTATTGGCTAAATATGACTGAAAGCCAGACAGCAGGGGAGCCCAGTGGATGTAGTCCCATAGGTCAGCCTCCTAGGGACCAGAGCCAGATGGAAAAGGGTGATGGGAGATCTGGGGGTTCAAAAGGAATACATCTGGGATAACCACCATCTGAGGGCAGGTATCACAAGAACTGTCAGTAAGGAGACCGAGGAGCCAGAGGCCAGAAGAAAAACCAGGCCACTCAGAAGCCAAAGGGAAAAGGAAGTGGAAATGGCCAATGGTGCCCAATGCTGCAGAAGTCAGGCAAAACAAGGACTGAGTCCATTGGATTTGACAATTAGGAGAACTTCACAAAAATAGTTTTAATGGAGTGGTGGAACCAAGAGTCAGCCAGTTAAGGTGGATTAAAAAATAAAAAGGATTTTCATTTCTAGCAATATGGATGACTAGTTATATAGAGTAATTTCTCCCAGTAAAAGACATCTTTAAAAGCTGGATAAACTAGTTTTAAATAAAGTAATTTTAAAAGCATGACTGAGCTGATAAGAGAAACACTTTGATGCCAGATGCAATGGGAAACTTATTCTGCAGCTGAGGGTAAACACTAGAGTTGGCAAAGTGTTGGTTTGTTACAGAGGAACAACAATTAGACTGATGGCAGACACTTCAACAGTGGTAGTAAAGCCAGAAAACAGTGCAATAATATTTTCATAGTATTGTGAGTAAATGCTATCAACTTGGGGTTGTGTACCCAGTAAAACTATCTTCCAAGAATAAGAACCCATGCAAAGATGTTGGTGATGAGAGGGTTCATACCAAGAGAACTTTATTAAAGCAGCTTCCAAGGGAGGTATTACAGGGCAGGGAAAATGACCCAACTAGGAAGGCCTGGGATGTAAGAAGGGATGGTGGGCCATGGAAATGGTCAAGGTTTAGATAAAGCTGAACAAATATTAATTGTTTAAAATAATAATATGTCTAATTTGTGAGGGAACACTAATTCTGGGCAACAATAGTTTTGGAGAGGGGGAGAGATTAGGGTTAAAGCATTCTGTGGTTCTTTTTTTTCCTAGAGGAGAGGGAAAATATTAACAAATTTTTGATTTTGTTAAATTAGACGTGATGTTGAAAGTTCTTAGAGGTGAGGGGTACCTGGGTGGCTCAGTCTGTTAAACGCCTGACTTTTAATTTCGGTTTAGGCCATGATCCTGGGGTCGTGGAATCAAGCCCCACCACAGGCTCTGCACTCAATGTGGGGTCCTCTTGGGATTCTCTCTCTCCCTCTGCCCCCTCCTGCCAGTTCTCTCTTTCTCAAATAAATAAATAAATAAATAAATAAAATGTAAAAAAAAAAAAAGTTCTTGGAGGTGAGCACCAAAAAAATAGAGGTAAAATATATGATTCCCAAACCAGTAAACAAAACATTAATGGCATAATAAAAACAAAATGAACAACTCAAACCATCTAAGAAAAGAAAAAAACAAGAAACAGAAAAAGTGGACAAACTGCACAAAATAAGATGGTAGAAGGAATTAAAATATATGAAAAATCACCATCAAAGTACGTGAGCTAAACTTATTAGTTAAAAAGCAAAGATTATCAGACTGGATTAAAGAAAATAAGCTACGTTTTACCACAAACACACATGAAAATACATAGTAACATACATATATAAAATAAAGGTACAAAAAGTCTGAAAACAAAATGGTGAAAAGAATATGTTAGACTAGTTTTAAACAAGATAAAACTGTTGATTCATAACAAAAGAAATAAGCATTAAGACAAATAGCATTATTAAGAGATAAGTAGGTTCACTCATACTGATTAAAAAAACCCCACAAAGATATAAAATTTAAAAATGTATGCACTAATAATATACAGAAATACTAAAATAAAAAATGACAGATCCACAAGGAGCTACTGACAAAGCCACCAATACAGTGGGAAATTTTAATACACATCTCTTAGTAATTGATAGACAACGTGACCCACATCAGTTAGGAAATAACAAGCTTGATTGGATAAATATACCTGGAATATGGCACCCCGCAACTGGTACAAGTCTTTCTGTGAAATGAAGATAAGAAGAACTTTAACCAAATGGAATATGTTGTTCGGAGTAAATGTGATAAACTACTTAAGATACTTTGTACAGGGCCTAGCATGTATTAAGCACTTGATAAGTGCTTGATAAATATTTGTAGTTTGTTCCCTAAGATGGCACTGGGAGATGGTGGAGACCCAAATTAAAAACAAACCTACAAGCCCATCCTCTTTAAGAGTCATTGACAGGTAGAACACCAGAGGGCAGGTCTGAATGAAGACCACTGAGAGATAGCTGAGGGCCTTGGGGGCTGGGAGCACCAGTATGGCCTGGGGCAGGGGCGGGAATGATCAAAGAGGGCATAGTAATGACATTGAACATGGTGTTAAGACATGCAGTCATAAGGATCCATCAAGACTGAGACTATAATTTTATTTATTTAGTTTTATTTTTTTATTAGATTATAATTTTTTTAAGTGAGGTTAGGGGTCGTTCTGGGAATTACCACAAGAACTTTGTTAATTAAGGAAAGCAGGGTGGAGAGAGTCGAGGGAGGCCATCTCTGTTAGCCCATTTTATAAACCCGCTCCTCCTGCCTCTGCTCGTGCATGCACATACAATCTCTCTCTCTCTCAAATAAATAAAATCTTCCAAAAAAATTTAAAAAAATCACGTTGCTTGGCAAGATATTATCATCTTACCCCAAGCCTGATTTGAGGAAGAAAATGCTCATAGGTAGTTGCTACCCAGAATTATGGCAACTTCTTCAATCTCCTGACTCTCACTCCTCTATATTTGTCCTTCTGGGGCTTCATCTCATTTGATAGCCTTTGAAGCTCAGAGTGGGCCACTGAGTTATTCCAGTCCTGGAAGTTTCCACCATTTCTAAATGACAAAGGGGCCTGATGTATGGGAGTGTAAGTGAGGCCCCAGTGACAGTGTGCTTAGAAACATTTAAAACTCTTCCAGCCTGGAGAGAAATGCTGCGAAAAGATTGGCATTTCCACAGTTCCAGATTTATATAAAAAGATGACATTAGCAGTGAGTTGAGGTGATTCACACTGGAACTGGGTTTCCAACTGTGGCTTCTCACTTAGATAAAATGGCTCTAGCTTATTGGGTTACATTCTGAGGGCCAGCTTGGGGACTACAAAATAGAATACTGGGAGATACCCCTGGCACCTGCTTGATGCCTGCCCTGAGCATATGGAGGCTGGATTATAGCTTTTAAAAATCTTTAAAAAAGCTTCTTAGAGTTTTACTTTCCTTGAAACAGCTGTACTTAAGAATTTAAACAGCTAGACAAGGTAACTGTTAAGCAGGTCCGAAGATCTCAGGTGGAGGTGGGAGCGGAAAGGTGATGGAGCATATGTTAAGTTTTTCTCTGAGACAAGCTGGGAGGATATTCTCAGAGAAGGGACCCAATCCTTGAAACTTGAGTCATCCAGGGAACCTTGGACTAGTAGGTTAGTCATACCTGTGGAAGCCTAAGAATTCCTAGATCACCCCTCTCCTTTAATTCCCACAGCTATCCCATATGATATTAAGGAGCTCTTGCTAGTAAACCTCCAGTTATTTGCGGGTAATGGGGTGGTGGTGTGTTTGGCCTAGGGGTGCAGTGGGGCTGTGAGGTGAAAAGGCAGTTGGTTCTAAACCTAAGAATTTAATTTATTGTTTCAGAATGTTCTGACACAAGTAAACTCAGGTACAGAAGATAGGTGCTCTTGATGGACAGGGCTGCTCTAAGTATGTCTGGGGTATCTTCAACCAGGGTCCTTTCACGATGATAATACATCAGCCCATCTGGGGACTCTATTTTCTCCACCTTTTCTTCTTGGCCCTGGAATCAGGACATGGCCATTTTGTCTGGACTGGCCTTCTGCAAGCAAAATATCCTACTTCATCTTCATCACGGATCAGAACGGGTGAGGTCCTGGATGGAGAGCAGACGGATCCAAGTGGGGTGGATAAAGGCTGCGGAGAGAGATGAGGAGTGAGAGCTGCAGCACATGGTGTTGGAACTGTGGCATGCATGGGCGCAGAACTGCAGTGAGTGGGAAGTGGAGAGCCCTGAGGGGAGCTGACAGGACGGGAAGTGCCCATGCGAGAGGCTGAGGTGGAATGGGCTGCTAGCGGCCGGCAGTGGTGCTGGATCTGCATGTTGTCTCCCTATGTGCTCCGCGGACTCTTCAGAGACAGATCCTGGGCCCTAATGCCACTTGAGAATCCCCACAGCACAGAACTGAGTGCATGGTGGGCTAGAGAGAAAATGCCCACAGATTCATGTTGGCTAGTGTATCATGGCTCTATTATGTATATATAAACATACACATATAGTGACATATATATCATGATACATATCATATGTATGTATATATAAAAGGTAGTTGATCAAGGATTTTTCTACTGCCACTGAGATTTCAGGATATAGACGTTGGATATTGTAGTATTGAAATTCCTAGAAGTTTTTTTTTTTTTTAAAGATTCTATTTATTTATTTGTTAGAGAGAGCGAGCGAGAGAGAGAGCGCACAAGCAGTGGGAGGGGAGCGGCAGGCAGAGGGTGAAGCGGACTCCCCGCTGAGCAAGGAGCCTGATGAGGGACTGGATCCTAGGATCCTGGGATCATGACCTGAGATGAAGGCAGATGTTCCACTGACTGAGTCACCCAGGTGTCCCCCTAGAAGTTTTTATTAGTTTTAAAAAAAAGTATGTGAACTTAGGGTGAGCAATCAAACAGTGCAGAAGAGTTCATTGTAGAAAGTACAGTGCTCTGTCTCTGCTTAGGGACAGAGATTGTGACCAAGATATTACTGCCATCAATAGTGATATTTTTTTCTATTTTGATGGTTTTGTGGGGTATATAGCTTAGGAGGCTTGGCATTAGGGTGGGTCTCAGAAAATCATTGGCAGTCTCACAAAGATAGACACAGTGGGGAGATTTCCCATGGGGCTCATTAGCTACTTGTCCCTTTGCTTCTGTGCCCATGTTCGGCTCAGAATAGCCTGTAGTAGGGGCGCCTGGGTGGCACAGCGGTTAGGCGTCTGCCTTCGGCTCAGGGCGTGATCCCGGCGTTGTGGGATCGAGCCCCACATCAGGCTCCCCCGCTATGAGCCTGCTTCTTCCTCTCCCACTTCCCCTGCTTGTGTTCCCTCTCTCGCTGGCTGTCTCTATCTCTGTCAAATAAATAAATAAAATCTTTAAAAAAAAAAAAAAGAATAGCCTGTAGTGGTAGTCAGCTGTGAGGGGCACGCTGGCATGGAGTTATCGGAGCCCACTTAATGTCATTGTGGACTACCTAGGAGGGTCTTCCAAGGAAACCAGGACCTCTGAGGCTCTTAGGAAGGAAGGATGCTTGTCCATTTAGGGTTTCCTAGATCCAGAGTTTAGGGAGGAATGGTTTAGCTTTAGGCCATGCGCCCCTTTGCCAAGTGGGATGGGATGCACCTATGAGCTATTGGGCTCGTCCTGGGGAAGAGAGCAAGGCAGGAACGCAAGGCCAGGAAACTGATGGGGTGCAGCAAAGATGGGAGTTGTCGTCCAGGTGACAATGGTGGGGGCTGAGGTGGGGGAAATGCAGTACTACAAACCCACACACTCATGGGTGATGGCATCTTACAAGGCTTCTCTGCTTTCTTGATGCGTTTTGGGCTCTAGCAGCAGATGACTGGGCAGCTTGGGTCTCAGCCATCTCCATGGTGTAAAATCTTTGTAGCTGCCGTACTGGACAGGACAAGGCTAGTTTGAGTCCTGTCAGGAGGAAACCTGACAGCAGCAGCAGCAGCAGCAGCAGCAGACAGATTGGCTGACAGACAGACATGCAGGTGGCTACCCTATTAGATTTGTTTTTTCAAGGTCTCCCAGCCAGAGAGCCCTCAATGACTAATAAATGAGAGAGGAACGGAAGCCATCTGTGAGTCAGGCCATCACAGATGCTCAGGGTCTTAGGCAGTGTCCCATCCAGTGCCTGGATCTTCTTTGCAGCTGGATCCGAGCCCAGCTGGTAAAGGGTGAGCTGGTCAGGGAGGCGTGTTGCAGAGCTACCACACACTCTTGCGGGAATGCAGGCACGCAAGCATGCACAGGCAGGCATGCTGTCACTTCCCCTTTCACCACTAGGGCCATGTCTAGGCTGAGTTGGCTCTGTCACGTGGGAAAACTGGTTGTACTTAGTACATAAAGATAAAGGGCTTTTGGGGAGCCCATCTAGCCCGAGACCCTGTGTCCAGCCCACAGAAGTTGACAGGTGCCTGCTCTTTTGAGACTGGGTCTCAGGGCAGGCTTGTGGTCTTTTACCCACCTGTGACATCCTCCAGCTAAGGAAAGACTCCGCACCCTCTCTCTGCCTGTAGCAAGTGGAGGCCCCAGGCCCTGGCAAGGAGTAGTGGCTATTTGAGAAACTAATAGAGAAAGTGAACCAAAAAAAAAGTTATCCAAATGGCATTTTCCTTGGGACAGGGGAGGGGCCTTCGTGTCATCTGACTTCCATCCCCATTTTCAACCCTTGTTCCCAAAGCTGGACATGCCACAGAGGAGGAGCTGCTGAGTGGACATTCAAGAGGGAGCCCTGCCAAGGGGCCCCAATACCTGGCCTGACCAGAGAAACACCTGGCTTCACTCACGGCTTATATTTTAGATACTTGTGTTGATGTATGTCTGTTTAATCTTACAGAAACCCCCATCCTATGACAGAAGGAGCCTGGGCTGGTTACTTTCGGTTTATGCAAATCAAACAAGAGGGGTGAGGAATCTGTGCTGATGGCGCAGGAGGAAGTGACCGGGGCGCCACCAGAGTTGGGACTGGATCCTGCCTCCCAGCTGAAGGGAGAAACTCCACCCGGTTCTGCATCATCTGCTCTAGAAATGGGAGCCGGACCCCAAGGCTGGGGCTTATTCCTGCAGCCGAGGGTGAAGCCCTTAGGCTCCTGGCAAAGAGCACTTTCCAGGGGCAGCTCCTCCTCCTCTTATCATTGCCTCTTCCTCGAGGCAGCTCACGTGCAGATACGCCAGGTGCGCCAGGTATGCTAGGTACAGCAGGTGCAGCGTGGCCTGGAAGGCATGGATAGAAGGGAGTGGAGGTGCACACTGTGGGACCCCAGGGAACTCGTGTCCCATTGAAGGAGAGAGGACATACACACACACACACCCACTTGCATACCGAGAATTGCCTAACACAGGCCACTTAACAAAGACCAGTGACATTTCCAAGTCAGAAATTCCAGAATAATGGAAGTAGGGACCCAAGTAGTCACCAGGTAGGGGCCATGGATGTTGGGGTGCCATGAAGGGGCAGCACTGACGAAAGGAAGATAAGAAAAACCACTAGTCTTTATATCCAGAACAAAGCCAGCCCCAGAACCTCTTGTTTGTTTATCAGAGAAAAAGTCTCAGGGCTGGGCTCTTCCACTGCCGGAGTCTGAGATTCTTGGGGCTGAAGCCTTTGCCTCCATTGGTTTCTTGGGGTCAGAGGCTCTTTTGGTTTTGCTTCTGCGTCTGAGCTGTAGTGGGAATATGCCAGACATCCAGGAAACCATAAATCAGAAGGGTGACTACAATGTAAGGGTGGCCCACCTGAACAGCTGCGACTGGCAAGATGAAAAGCATCTCCTTTATGATTTACCCGGCTAGACAGGAAGGCTTGCTTTATCCAAACAGAGGCTTGTGGTTTGCTATTTTTGTATGTTTCTAAGATAAGAGTTTCAACAGTCAAAACATACAAATAAATATCTTATTGATTTGAAGGAATTTTGGGGGCTAGTTTTGTAGCTAGTTTTAAATTTTTTTAAAAAAAGATTTAATTTATTTATTAGAGAGAGAGAGACAGCCAGTGAGAGAGGGAACACAAGCAGGGGGAGTGGGAGAGGAAGAAGCAGGCTCCCTGCGGAGCAGCCTAATGCAGGGCTGGATCCCAGAACACCAGGATCACGCCCTGAGCTGAAGGCAGATGCTTAACGACTGAGCCACCCAGGCGCCCCTGTAGCTAGTTTTAAACATTAGGAAACAGAAGAATTATTTTATTATTTTAATTACAAAAAAAAGTAGGTATTTCTGAAGTGACAGGAAAAAAGGATTTCAGTACTGGAAGGGACCTCAGGTGTCCAATACCTAAGGATGAGAAAGGGCATCTGAGAGATGGAGTGATTTGCCTGGAACTACTCAGCCAGGGCCTGAAGGAAGCTGGAGTCCAGACTTACCAGGGCCACCAGCAACAATGCCCACTCTACACAATGTTCAGTCTTACACATGCATTATCTCTTTTGATGCATGCATTTTATAGCTGGCAGTAACTGTCATTAAATCCTCCTTAAAATGTTACAAACATTCTGCTCTATCCCAGTGAATCTTTTCACTTAGCCTGTAACTAACATACAGCTCTCTCGATTTGCTACACCATGCTCAGTAAGGGTCTCCCTCAACTGTTGCTTCTGAAGAGAACCAGACAATAGCAGTGACCATGGATTGAACGTCTTCTGTGTGACAAGTGGGGGTGCCAGTAAGTTGCGTGCTGGGGGCCCAAGGGCTGGAGTCTGTTCTTGTAGAAACTGAAAAGGAAGGAAAAGCAATGGGAGAAACCCAAGTTAAAGTGACCACCACATCGTGGACTCAGTCCCTATCAGAGCCCAGTGATGTCCCTCTGCTGGGTCTACAGTGGATCAGGCAGTATAACCCTGTAGACCTCCTCCTGAGGGTCTCCAAATGTGATTGCCACATAACCTTCTCCCTCTTTTACACGTAGGGAAACTGAGGTATCCAAAACAAATTACTGTGCTTTCTCAAACCAGGTGGAAGTTCCCTTCTCTAACTACAATTTTGTACTTTTTGACAGTTTTATTACTATGTCACATTTCTCCACATACACTGCCTTTGCAAAGTGAATTTTAAATACAGTTTAAGGGGTTACCTGGGTGGCTCAGTCGGTTGAGCGGCGGCTCTTGGATTTCAGTTCAGGTCGTGAGATTGAGTCCTGCTTCGGGCTCCATGCTCAGTGGGGAGTCGGCTTGAGATTCTCTCTTCCTTTGCCCCTCACCCTCCACTTGTGCTTGCTCACTCTGTCTCTCAATAAATAAATAAAATCTTAAAAAAAACCCCACAGTATAAGGAGTGAACTCAAAATGAGATGAGGCTGGTCAGGGAGTCTGGCAGGACTTTATATAAAATAAAAAGGGCCTACTAGCCACTTTGTATTTATTATTTTGTTTTATCCTTACAACATCAGTAAGCATCAGCTATTATTATCCTTTCCTCTCTGCAGGGGTAAAAAGCAGACATAGCAGAGTTAAGTAACTTGCCCAGGTACCTGTAAATAGGGAGTAGTAGGGTCAGGATTTGAACCAGGGTCTGCATCTTTAAAAGCTCTGTACCACCATGCTGCCTTCTCAAGATTTGACTTCTGGTACTCCTCATAGCTGCTGGAACACATCAAAATAAAAGCATAAGGAAAGAAAATACCGCAAGCAAAAATAAACTTAAACAAAACCTTGGTATTAGGAACCTTTTGTCTTTCTTTTGAATCACTGACATTGGGAAATAATCAATGAAGGCTCACATAAAAATAGACATCAGTTAATATTGTAGAGTGGCATGGTCTGATAGAAATTTAGTTGTAAACTGAAATTAGTGGTACATGTAATTTAAAATTTTGTAATATCCATGTTAAAAAAGTAAAAAGAAATAGGTAAAATTAATTTTGATATGTTTTAACACAATATATCCCAACTATTATCATTTGGACACATAATCAATGTAAAAATTATCGATGAGATATCATTCTTTATTTTGCACTGCATCTTTGAGATTTGGTGTGTGTTTTCTACTTTATATTTTGGGTGCTCAATAGCCACGTGTGGCAAGTGGCTGCTGTATTGGACAGTGCAGGTATACAAATAGGGAAAAGGAAAAATATTCCTGGAAGGATGGTTGTTGAGTGTCAATGCCATGGCTAGCTCTTAAGGAGTTGAGATTTGCCCTGGCATGGGGTATTGAAAATATCAGCAAGAAGTATGGTGAGATCGTGGTTGTCATGCCTAAATTATTACTATTATTATTTTTTGATTTCAGAAAGTCAAACATTTCACATATTGTGAAGATGTGATGAAAAGAGAGCAGGTTTGAGGTATAGAACCGACGGGTTCATGTTTGAACTCAATTACCCCCACCAGCCAGGCAACTGTGGAGAGGTCATTCAACCACTCTCATCCTGTTTTCTCATTTGCAAAATGGGGATCACACTGTTCGCCTCACAGAGATGTCAACTTAGAAAATGTTGTTTCATCAAGCTTGTTTCTGGGGCTCACTTCCTTCTTTGTAAGCTTCGCAGCCTGTGCCCTGAAACTGTGATTTCCCTGCCCTTTGTTCAAGGTCCAGAAACAGAAGTCAGGCTGCGTCCCTTTGGTCAGGACTCAGATGTTAGTCATCTCAAGGGTAGTGAACACATTTCACAGGCCACGCATTTCAGGGAGAATAAGTGGAACTTCCCTCATTTTTCTATAATTCCCTTTCATCTCTGATCGAAGCCCTCAGTTTTTGTTTCTTTCAGGTAAACTCAGGCAATTCAACAATTTCGCCATCATTTTAGGTTTAAATCCAGCCAGGTCAGGGTTCCACCCCTCCTCCCTTTCTCTTGTGGGGGCGCCCAAGGTGTGGAGGGGTTTTCACAGCATAGAGCTGTTGGGGATTGGCAACGGGTCTGTGGTGGTTCTTGGGAACTGCCGAGCTCCACCTGGCCCTGTCTGGCCTCTGGTCATTGACCTTGTTCTGTATGATTCCCATCACAGGATACTTTGTGTCCTTGTTCCCAACTACCAGCTTTCAGGCACACAGGCCTCTCTCACTGCTGAGGTATGGAATAGGGGCAGCTTCTGGAAGTTTTTCCGAACTTTCCTGGGGCCACAGGAAACTGTATGTGTCTATGCTTCTGTCCAGACATTTCTTGCTACTGTTTTTGTTATTTGTAGTTTCTGTAAGACTTGCAGCTTCCTTGGGCTCCCTTAGATGTTGAAATAGATCTGTTTTTTGTCATCTACCCGTCACAGGGCTCCGCTTGGAGAAGAAGAGGGTTGGAGGACAGGTTCTCCCTCGGCCCTCTTCCTCCCAGACCCTCTTCTCTCCACACCAGGGCAGCATATTTTAATCTAGTGGGCAGGGTTGTCTGGCTCTTGCACATAGGGTTGTGACCTTGAAGGGTGTAGTTTGGGGGTAAGGCAGATCTCACATGAGATCAAAATTGCCCTTGGAGGGGTGCCTGGGTGGCTCAGTCATTAAGCATCTGCCTTCGGCTCAGGGCGTGATCCCAGAGTCCTGGGATCGAGTCCCACATCAGGCTCCCCTGCTGGGAGTCTGCTTCTTCCTCTCCCACTCCCCCTGCTTGTGTTCCCTCTCTCGAATCTTTAAAAAAAAAAAAAAAATTGCCCTTGGAAATCCCTGAGATAGCCTTCACTCTGACACTGTCACCTGCCTTTCCTTAAGTCCACAACCAGTTTTTCTTGGGGCAGTTTGGGAGGCTGGGGGGTGGAGTCGGTTGAAGAGAGTGGTCGAGGAAGGGCAAAAGAAAACAAGCAGATGTATGTAGAGACAATCCTTAGTTCAGTTCTCCAGTTTTACCCTGTCACCAAGGCTTTCCCGCTCCCCACTCCCAGATTTGGCCTAATTGCCGTTGTATCAGCAATTTCTCCCTAGAGAAAGATAACCCAAAGGAAGCAGCGACAGAGACAAATCCTTCATATTGATATAGTGGTTAAAGGATAAGCTAGATGTTGTCTTGGTTCTAGTTTGCTTTAAGAACAGTGAATGTGCAAGCAAAGCAGAGCAAGGTCCCTGGGGCTGGTCAATGACTACTTTGCTGGAAAATGTCTGCGTTCAGAACCTTAAGTTGGACGCATCTTTAAAAATGAATCGGTCATAGAAGTTTTCTTCTGAAGTATGGTCTTTTCATCACCAAATAGTCATGTTCTGGAGGCTTAACAAGCAGAATCTACATTTATTTGAAAGTTCTGGTTCACCTCACTCCTGGACAGAGCTGGGGTTCACTCCCAACCCCCCACTCCCCCTGGCATGGGACTCTCTCCTGCCACCTAGTGGCCATGTGCCCACATTCCATGTGCCATGAAGGAAGCACCTCCGTTGAGTTCACCAGACCAGGATGTTAAGGACCTTAGCAAAGAAAAGCCAAACTCAGTAAAGAAATGGGAAACACACACACACACACACACACACACACACACACACTCACTCACTCACTGACTCACTTACCCCAAAAGTATTTTAAGAGAAATTTGGCATTTGTTTGTGTTTCAGCTTTATGTCAGTTTATTGCTGCCATAAATAGTGCTTATAAGTGCCAGGCACTATTCTAAAACTGAAAATACATTTTTAGGTGTGCCCAGTCTGTGGGCATTAAAATATAGTTGATATGAAATTTGCTATGATTCATATTTTTGGGATAAGATGCAGGATTTTTTGAGGTCTAGGCTGTAGCGTTCAAGAACCATTCGTGGTGGCGCTAAGAAGGTTGACCAGCTGCCTCAGCTCTGGTAGACTTAGTGGAGAGCATTAAGACAGATGAATCTGTCAGCACTGTCCCTGCCAAAGCGACAGCTGATGGTGAGGAGGCTGAAAGATAGCTCTTCCCATTTCCGAGCAGAAATTAATGGTAAAAATGACAGAAATATTTATTTAACAATTGAAACCAGAAGCCACAGCATTAAAGTGTTCTCACTAAAATTTGGCAATGTTTTTCATGTTTGGGAGTTTTCTAAGTGGCATTTGGACATGGTTTTGCATATTGTTAGAATGAACAACAGATGATGGAGAACATCTTCCTTTTGAGCCCCCTCTTGGGCCTTGGGTTATTCCCACACATGCAATTAGAAAGCTTAGACTTGAATCCCATCTGCCTCTGGTGTTCCCTGCACAAATCACTTAAGTTCCAACTTCTCCTGCTCCTCCTTCTAAGTTGTTCCCCCCCTCCCCAAATTCAAACAAAACTCAGAATTTGCAGAAGAGAATCTCCAAGTCCCTTTTATACCTCCTCATTCCCAAATGAACTCCCTGATGCCAGGATAACCATTTATCAGCTGATTGGCATCCTTCTAGGTTAAACCCTTTCCTTTGCATGTATACATAGTACATTACACCGTTTATTAATTTGCTGGCCTAAATGAGGTCACACTTAGCCTATTATTTTTTCTTAAAAATCAACTTTATTGAAGTATAATTTATATGCAATAAAACACCTATTTTTAAATGTACAGCTTGGTGAGTTTTGACAAATGAAAACCTTGTGAAACTGCTACCTCAGTCAAGTCATAGAAGGTTTCCATCACCCCCTAAAGTTCCCTTATTCTCCTTTGCAGCCAGACTCCCACCCCATCCCCAGGCAGCCACTCAGCTACTTTCTGCCACTGAAGTTTCAGCTAGTCTCTTCTACAATTTCATATAAATGAAATCGTATACCGTGTAGTCTTTCGTGTCTGGCTTCTTTTGCTCAGCTTGTTTCTGAAATGTGGCTGTGGGGTTTTTTGTTGTTGTTGTTGTTTGTCAATAGTTGATTTCTTTCTATTGCTGAGTGGTTTTTGTTTTATAGATGAACCATAATTTGCTATTCACTCAACTATGATGGACATTTGATCTGTTTCCAGCTTTTAACAATTATGAGTAGAGCTATTATGAACATTCACGTAGAAATCTTCGTGTGGACTGATGTTTTCATTTCCCTTGGTTAAGCAGCTCGGACCAGAATTGCTGGGTCCTATGGTAAGTATATGTTTAACTTTGTAAAACTGCCAGAGTTCTTTGTAACAGCTCTACCATTTTGTAGTCCCTCCAGCAATGTGTGAGAGTTCTTGTTGTTCCATATCTTTGCCGACACTTTTTGTTCTATTTAATGTTAGATATCTAAGTGAATATAGAGAGACATCACATTGTGGTTCTAATTTTCTTTTTTTTCTGATGACTAATAATGTTGAGTATCTTTTCATTTGCTTATTGACTATTCACATATCTCTTTTTGGTGAAGCTTCTGTTCAAATCTTTTGCCCATTTAAAAAATTTGGTGGTTTGTCTTATTGTGTCAGAAGATATGAGATCATAGAAAATATTTACATTGGTCTCTGCCCCTGATTCCTGGCACAGAGCTCCTAAAACCCTTATAAATTCCTAAGTGATAAAAGCACTAGGAGCATCTTTTGTTCTATTGAGGCTACTCTGGGTGGGCTCCTAATGAGGAATGGTCACTAGAAAGGCTTGTCATGAGAGAGGGGAGAGGGGCTGGAAACGGAGTTAATAACTGATCATGCCTATGTGAGGAAGCTTCTATAAAAGCACGATAGTGCAGGGTTCGGAGAGCTTCCAGGTGGGTGAACATGTCCGCACTGGGAAGGTGATGCATCCCAACTCTATGGGGACAGAAGCTCTTGCACTCGGCAACTTCCCAGACCTCACTTTATCGATCTCTTCATCTGGCTGTTCATCTGTATCCTTTATCATATCCTTTAATAAATTAGTAAACGTTAAGTAAGTGTTTCCCTGGGTTCTGTAAGCCATTCCTGCAAATTAATCGAACCCAAGGATGGGTCGTGAGAACCCCTGATTTGTAGCCAAGTCAGATAGAAGTTGTGGGTAACCTGGGGACCTACTATTTGTGACAGGCATCTGAAATGGGGAGCAGTCTTGTGGGACTGAGCCCTTAACCTGCGGAATCTGACACTATCTCCGGGGAGATGTGTTAGATTTGAATTGAATTATAGAATACCCAGCTTGTGTTGCAGAGAATTGCTTGGTGGATATGTGTGTGTACCTCCCAACTTCCAATGTAATTGGCTCTTAAAATCATTACAAAAGAGTTCCATATTTATTTTTATTCTTTATCTATCTTGTATACAAGTCTTTTGTCAGATATAATAATATCTGTCTTGCCACCTCCTAGGACTGGTCAGATAAGATAATGAGCAGGAAAATGGTGTGCAAATGGGGGAGCATAACCCAAATGTTGTTCATTAAGGACATAAGATCCTTCCTGTTGTGGTCACAGAAGTTGCTTCTTCCTGGTGTTTGTAGACCAGCAATGTGGAGTTACCCCGGCCATCTGTGTGGGCTGCCATTAGTTAGTCAGAGGGTTTTTGTTTGTCTTTTCTTGCCATGTCATTCTAATTTGTGACACACAATCAACCACAACGTGTGTTTTCGGTTATGACACTGGCCTGGGAAGCCAAGGGGTGATGTGAAGTGGTTTTCCCTGATTTTGCAACAATCGTGTGTTTTGCTGGTCTTATTACACCATATTCTGTTAACATGAATTCATGGAAGTGGAGCATCTGGCAAGATACCTCGAAGACCTTCTCCACTTCTTCATGAATTTGATTTCTCATAAATATAATGTTTATTTGATACTTTATTTTTAAAAGCAATAAGGCTCACTGAGAAACTTTGGAAACATAGCGTAGAGGGAAAACATTTCCATTCCTCAGATCCCCATTTTCTTCTCACATTAAGTATAATTTCTGTCCTTTTAGCAAGAAACTGATAAGTTTCTTTTCTGCTCTGGTTTCCATGTTTTTGAATGTTGGTCTTTTTAAGTATTTGGATTTGGTCCTGGTTATCAAAGTAATATAAAGTCTTTTCAGAGAATTGGAAAGTATGGAAAAATGGAAGAAAATCATTCTAATCCTATCTTTCAAAAGCAACCACTGTTAACATATTTCTAGACTTCTTCCTTCTTGCCATTGTAACAGGAATCTTCAGGCCATGGTCATGTCTTTGAGTTGTTTTTTTTTTTTAAAGATTTTATTTATTTATGTGACAGAGACAGCCAGCGAGAGAGGGAACACAGCAGGGAGAGTGGGAGAGGAAGAAGCAGGCTCCCATTGGAGGAGCCCGATGTGGGACTCGATCCCGGAATGCCAGGATCACGCCCTGAGCCGAAGGCAGACGCTTAACAACTGCGCTACCCAGGCGTCCCCATGTCTTTGAGTTTTATCCTTTCTTAGGTGAAAATAATCTTCACTTAGGTGCTCTTACTAAAGAGAATTATAAAATAATAACTTAAAAATAAGATAGAAAAGTTACAAAAGAATAATTTTTAAAAGATTTTGTTTATTTATTTATTTGAGAGAAAGAGCAAAGGGAGGAGCAGAGGGAGAGGGACAAACAGACCCAGTGCTGAGCGCGGAGCCCCACGTGAGGTTCGATCCCATGACCCTGAGATCATGACCTGAGCCAAAATCAAGAGTTGGATGCCCAACCAACTGAGCCACCCAGGTGCCCCCAAAAGAATAATTTTTATTGGCACTGGATTTGGGCCTTGGGGCAAATTACTGAGAATAGGTGCTGTAACTCAATAGGGATGAAGGAAACAAAGAAGCTGATGTTTGGAAAAAGGCCAGAGATGAGGTTAGGTTTCCCAAACCAAAGGGTGAGTTAGCAGACAAGCCACCTTTAGGTGTCCTCAAACTAGCCACCCACCTGGACTACTGGGTGGAAGTGACAGTAAAACTCCTGTGTACAGTTTGCTGCAGGGATTCTCACACACAGGCCCGGGAGGAGAAAAAGCTTTTCATACCAGCAAGTGGAGGAGGAAGGGTCAGCCTGCAGAAGGGCATGGTGAAAGAGCAACCTCTAGAAATCTCTAAATTTCATGGGGTGACTTTCTTTGTCACTAAGGCGCTGGGTGGGACTTTCTCAGCCATGCAGCCCAATTCTGTTCTCTCCAACCAAGCCTGGAATCTTCCTACCCCTAGAATCTTAGGTTATGTTGTCCTTTCTACTTAAACTCAGTCAATCAATGGGTATATGTTGAGTACCTACCATGTGCTATGCACCCCTTATTTAGTGAAGTTTTTGGGGTAAGATTTGGTGGCTAAATCTTACTACATATCTCTACATATCTCTCCTTCCCTCTTGTGTTTCCTGTAAAGAAATCTATATGTGCAAATTATAACCGCTCAACAGAGACCGAAGGACTAATTCTGTAAACAATTGGACAAGCATCTGATGGCACTCGATGTAGGGCTCTTGTGGTATCTCTGTTGGTGGGGGGGCATGGATTGGCTTAAGGCTGGAGAAGGGCCTCACTCAACTTTCCTCCTCTCAGAATCTGGATGGTTAAGTGTGTGAAATAATAAAAGTCAGCTACATGGATGAGAGTTGTTACGGAGAAAGTGTGATGGACAGCTGGGCTTCCTTCCAGAAGGCTCTGATCAGGTGTATTTACTACCTGGGAGAGGAAACAGAGAGAGGAAAGGAGGATGGCTGGACTGTCTCTCTTGAGAGAGATTATGGCCAGAATCTGTCTTAGGAAACATGGCCTTCCTCATAGTACTCCACAGTGGAAAGGGGGCGCATTCTGCCTGTGCAGGGAGTGAGTGGACATGGGCACAGCCATGGGCTGTTGGCCCACTCCCTGGTCAAAGGCACCCAGTGCATGCCAGAGCATCTGATTAGCAACTTCTCCTCTCAGGGGTGGGTGCTGAGTATATTCTCTCTCTCTTCAGGGAGGGGCCGTGTAGGGACATAATGAGGACAGTCTTCCTTGAAAACCAACATGTAAGCTGGGGCCAGAATGATAAGCTACAGAGGGCTGGGAGGTCTTTAGGGCCCTCCAGACCATGGCAGGGTGATATCGAGGTCTCATTTTAGGTCATCTGGTTGGAAACCAGGTCTCAGCCATCAGCTGGAGGTTTAGGGACCAAGATTCAGTTTCCAAGAGTAAGAAACTAGTGAGCTTGGGGGTTAGGGTTCAGTCCAATAAATCAAGGCAGGCCTGTGATCAGAGTGGGAGAACTGCTCTATGGCAGGAAACCAGGACAAACATACTTACATAGCCAGGGAAGCACAGAGGGCCTTTAGTAAGTCATTCATTTAACAAATATTATTGAACATCTGCTGTGTAACAGGTTATGTTATAGCCACTGGAGTGACAAGGTGGACAAGGTGCCTGTTCACATATAGCTTATGTTCCCATGGTGGACAGGCAAGGGACCAATTATGAATAATAAACTAAGAAAATGTTCAGATAGTGACATAACCTATGACAAAAATGAAACAAGTGATGTTGGGGAGGGCAGTGGGTATGTAACCTGAGAGAGGTTGGTCAGGGAAGGTCTCTGAGGGGTGCCCATGAGAAGGAGACAGGCATGAGAACATCTGGGGAGGAGCCTCTGCTTTGGGCACAGGTAATAGTGAGTGCAAAAGCCCTGCCATATCGGAAGAAGTGGAGGAGGCCAGTGCAGCACAGTGAGGGAGGAGGGTGATGAAGTCAGAGAGGTAGATGGGGCCTTATTTGCCAGGATAAAGAATTTGGATTTTATTTTAAGTGAGACAGGAAACCATTGGAGGGTTTTAAGCTCGCGAGTGATAGGACCTAATTTACACGGAAAAAGGATCATCTTATTGAGGCAGCTGTAAAGCAGGGACTCAGGTCCAGAGGAGAAAAGAAGAGCCCCATGCTTGGGATTGGGCGGTAGCAGTGGGGTCGGAGGGAAGTGGACAGAGTTGGGCTATATCTCAGAAGGTGGAGTCACCAGGACTCCTTAACAGACTGTAGAGGAATGGCAGGTTAGTGGTGCTGATTCCTGAGGGAGAAGATTGAGAAGAAGCAGGTTTGGATGACAGGGAGGCAAGAGTTTGGTTTTGGCCATTTGCAGTCTGAGATGCCAAATATCAATGTGAGATTGGCAGTTAGACAAACAAGTCTTGATTCCATGGGAGAGGTGAGAGCTAAGATGTAAACATGGATGTCATTGGCTAAGAGATGGTATTTGAAACCATGAGACTGGGTGAGATGTCTTCAGTGTGTTGGTTGGTGTCTGGGCTCTAGCTTAGACAGCAAGACTATAACCAAATCCTGCCACCTGGTGGGCACTGGAGAGGCAGGGTGGAGTCTGGACTGCAGGCTGAGTCTTTCATACCCACACGTACGTGTGGTTGAATCATGGGGGGACTGGCACTGCTCCCACATATTTCTCATTTCTCCCCCTGTAGCTCCACTCACATGTTTTCTAGAAGCCCCTGTTGTCTTCATACTCTGCCAGCTGGCGACACCAGTTGGGCTCCCGGGCCCGGAGCAGATGTCTAATGGTTCTTATTTACACGACTTCTTGGTTGTCATGCCCTGGTTTTTGCCCTCTGTCTTGTACGGTTGACTGAGTAAAGGGCCCACATTTATATTACATGGCAGCCTCTTCAGGCCATCTGAGGCCCTTCATCTCAAGAACTGCAAGAGTTTTTAATAGTCATTCAGTTTTTATTTCGAAGATGGGAAGTTGAGGGCCAGAGAAGAGAAGTGGTTTGGCCAGGTTTACAGAACAAATCAGCAGGAACTGTGAGCCCTGGGAGGCCAGGGACCACTAGTGCTGTATCTTGATCATTACAGAGAAATAGGAATTCCAATAGTAAAATGGACCTTCTAAAATTAAATGACGTAGCCTTTTAAGAAAATGTTTTATTTAGAAATAATTACAGATTGGCAGGAAGGTGCAAAGAAGTATTACAAGGAGGTTCTGAGTGCCCTTCAGCCAGTTTCTCCCAGTGTTACCATCTTGCATTCTTACAGTACAACAGCAAAACCAGGAAACTGACTTGGTACAATACACAGAGTTCATTCAGATTCCCCCAGGTACACACACACTCATTTGTGTGTGTCTGCTGCTCTATGTAATTTTATTACATGTGTAGCTCCACATAAGCACCCCAATCAAGATACTGAACCGTGCGACCCCACACATCTCGTTCTTTGTAGACACACCCACCTTATTCCCCTCATCCCTCACCCCTGGCTACTATCCATCTGTTCTCCATCTCTATAATTATGTTATTTAATGGGTGTTATATAAATGGAACCATGAAGTAAGTATTCTTTTGAAATTGGCTTTTCTTCACTCAGGATAATTTCCTTGCGGTTCATCGAAGTTGTTGGGTATATCAATAGTTCTTTCCTTTTAATTGCTGAGTAGTATTCCCTGGTATGGATGTACCACAGTTTGTTTAACCAGTCGCCTCTTGGACTTTTGGATAGTTTCCAGTTTGGGGCCATTATGAATAAGGCGAACATAAAACATCAGTGTATAGGTTTTTGTATGAACTTAAACCTTCATCTCTCTGAGATATATGCCCAAGAGTGCAATTGCTGGGTCATATGGTAAGTTCATTTTTAGTTTTAAAAGGAACTGCCAAACAATTTTCCAGAGTGGCTGTGCCATTTTATATTTCTATTACGATGTATGAGTGATCCAGTTTCTCCACATCTTTGCTAGCATTTGGTGTTATGACTATTTTTTCATTCTTGCCATCATGATAGGTATGGAGTGATACCTCAGTGGGGTTTTAATGTACATTTTTCTAATGGCTAATGATGTTGAATATATTTTCATGTGTTTACTTGTCATTTGCTTATTATCTTTGGTGAAATATCTGTCCATGTCTTTTGCCCTTTTTTCTTCCTTTCCTTCCCTTCCCTTCCCTTTCCTTTCCTTTCCTTTCCTTTCCTTTCCTTTCCTTTCCTTTCCTTTCCTTTCCTTTCCTTTCCTTTCCCCTTCCTTCCATCCTTCCTTCCTTGCTTCCTTCCTCCCTTCCCCCCTCCCTCCCTGCCTTCCTGCCTTCTTTTAGTAGTCTCCATGCCCAGTGTGGAGCCCAATGTGGGGCTTGAACTCATGACCCTGAGATCAAGACCTGAGCTGAGATCAAGAATTGAACAGTTAACTGACTGAACCACCCAGGCACCCCTTTTTGCCCATTTTCTAATTGCATGGTTTGTTTTTTAAATGTTGAGCTTTGAAAGTTCTTTGTATATTCTAGATACAAGTTCTTTGTCAGATATGTGATTTGCAAATATTTTCTCCCAGTCTGTAATTTGTTATTTCATCCTTTAAACAGGATCATTTACAGAGCATTTTAATTTTGATGATTCCAAATTATCAGTTTTTCCTTTTATGGATCATGTTTTTGGTGTCAAGTCTAAGAACTCTTTGTGTAGTCCTAGGTACCAAAGATTTTCTCCATTTTTTTCTGAAAGTTTTATATTTTCTGTTTAAGTCCATGATCCTTTTTGAGTTAATTTTTTTATATTAAACTATTTTTTTAAATTAACATATAATGTATTATTTGTTTCAGGGGTACAGATATGTGATTCATCAGTCTTATATAATACCCATTGTTGAGTTAATTTTTATATGTGGTCGAGGTTTAGGTTGAGGTTAATTTTTTTGCCTGTAGAAGTCTGTCTAGCACCATTTATTGAAAAGGGTATCTTTCCTCCATTGAATTACTTCTTCTCCTTTGTCAAAAATTAATTGGACGTATTTGTATGGGCCTATTTCTGAGTTCTCTGTTCTGTTTCATTTATCTATGTGTCTATTCGTCTACCAATATCACACTGTCTTAGTTATTGTGACATTATAGTTGGGAAGAATATTTCCTCCTATATCCACCATTAATCTTGATGAAAAAAATTCCTTGGACTGTGTTTTTTTGGGAAGGGTAGGTTTGAGGGGAAAGGATTCCTTCATATGTTCACAAACTGAAAATTTTTTTCTCCTAATTATTTTTATCTTTGAACTAGAAAATCTGATTGGAAAAAGCTTATAGAATTATGTGTGCAATAGAAGTAAATTGGTCAAGTGTGACACCTATACCTGGAGAAAGTTGCAATGAAGTTTATGCCCACTCTCTTGGCCTCTTGGAGGCCTTCTTCATCCCCATCAGATCTCAGAGGAGCTTCCGAATAGTAGAGGTTATAGTAATCTTGACCTGTGTGTAAATGGAGTGAGTCTAACCTTACTAAAATAGCTTATGCAAAAGGAGAGGCCTTCAGGATCCATGAACTTTCTAAATAAAGGCTGTTGTATTAGTTCCAAGAATATATAACACCAAATACTGTGCCTGGTGGGTATGACAGGCGATAGAATTGAAAGGAGTGGGTTGCAGTCAGAAAGAAACCGAGCCACCATCTGAAGGTGCATTTATCACTCTGCTCCAACCCCCTGTGGAAACAAAGCCTTAGTATTGCCAGATTAAAAAAAAAAAAAAAAAGCCCCACATCCAGATTTTTAAAAATGTGAACTCTCTTGGCTTTTAATGTTGGGAATCAATCAGTATTTTAAAATAACACTGTGTGGGCCCGATGAGCTAGAGTCTGTGACTCTAATCTTTCCCATGGGTGGCCAGTTTGCAACTTTTGCTACTCATCTGGGTCAGCCGACAGTGCCGTGTTTGTTATTGCCAGTCATGAAGGTAATGTGTGATTGGTCAAGCAATTATGTGCTGTGTCTAGTCTGTTTCCAAAGAGTCTGAGGGTGCGTAAAACAGTTTATTTGCCCATGCAGATCTTGCAGTCTTGTTTACACTGTTCATTTACTTCTCAAATCTTTCATGGTTTGTTTTAAGCAGCCAGAGCTGAGGAGAGCCTCAGCCCAGCCTCTTTCTAATGCTCCATCTACAGACTATGTGGAATATGATTGTCTTCTATTGACCGAGAGCCAGTGGGTGTGATTCTTCTTCTAGGTGTGATGGAGATGCCAGGGATGGAGGCTGAGTGTGTGTGTGTGTGTGTGTGTATGTGTATGTGTGTGCAATGTTGGGGGTGCAGAGGGCAATACCTAAGTCTAAAAAGTTTAGCCTAAGGCAGCATCAGGAGGTCCATGAAGTCAAAACTATTTTTATAACAATACAAGGCATTATTTACCTTTTTCCTTCTCATTTTTTAATGTGTGTCCAGGGGAGTGTTCCAGAAGCTATATGACATACAATGATATCATTGCTCTAATAGCTAATGAAAGATTTGTATACATGTTTTTGTATTTTAAAATTTTGTTTTAAAACAAAATTCTCTGGGATCTTAATAATACTTAAGAGTATAAAGATGTCTTGAGATCAAAGAGTTTAAGGACTGCTAGTCTAGGGCAATGGGTGTCAATCCCGGCTATATATTAGAGTCATCTGGGGAGTTTTAAATTAGTACTGTTGCCTGAACCTCATCCCAAACCAATTAATCCAGAATCTCTGTTGATGGGAAGTTATCATTGCCATCTCCATCCCCATCATTATCATCATTACTATTACATCGCCATCATCATCATCACTATTACCATCCCCATCATCATCGTCTTCGTCACTATCATCATCATCATCATCATCATCATCATCATCATCATCATCAGAACTCCACTTATGAACTATCCACCATTGCTCAGGCCCTGTGCTATGTGCTGTACCTCTGATTCTAATAACCGCCCAGAGAGGCCAGCATGATCTAACTTTACAACAGGGGAAGCTGGGTCAGAAAAGCTGAGGTGAGTGAGTTCATAGAGCTGGAGCAGATAGAGCCAGCATTCAAAACCAGTTCTTTCTGCTGTATCAACGTTCCCAGGCTTGGTGCTACTGAAACTTGTTGAATTATGCTTTTATTCCTCCAACCCCACAGTATATTTTGATAGATTTTTATAAACAAACTACACTACCAAGCAAGAATTAGCTTATGTTTTAAACCGTGTGTTAAAACCATGCAATGGTCTATCGTGACTTCTGCTTAGTACAAGATCACCAGACCACAGTGTAGAGTTGGGGCAATTCTACCTAAAAGCAGAGAGACCTGATCTCTGAGTTCACTTGGAAGGCCTAAATGTGGTTAAATATGTCTTTTTTCCCCTGACACTTGGAAATATTGAGGAGAGTTCATGACACCCCCACCTCACAGTTCTTACCTTGGTGGGTCCCAAGGTGAGCACAACTCATGGGTAGATGAGGGAAAGAAAAAGAAACCTTCCATTTTTTTTGCTGAATTCTGAGCCGTAGAACGCCCTGGGTGTGCCCAAAGCCTTTTCTTGCAAATAGAACTTCATGAATAATTTATTTTAATTTTTGTTAGGAAACTGGCTTTATCGATGCCAGAGGATGGAGTGGGTGGAGTGGGGGAGGAAGAAAGGTAGGTGCCATGAGCTCTCTGTTTCTGAGGCAGTGATCAGAGGAAACTCTGATGGGGAAGGAGAGCATGAAAATTAAAGGCACACAGATGAGGTGTCTGTGAGACGTGTTAACCCGCCAGATAGAGAGGTGCAGAAATTCTCACGGAGTCCTCATTGCTCTGCCTTTACTCTGCTTTTGCTTGTTCTAACATTAATAACAGAAACATTCTGACCCCAAAGACTTACTACATCCCCTCTTGGGCTCGTTAAACCCTATGTCCTCTTTAGGTCTCATGTTGAGAGTCACTTGCTCAAAGAAGCCCTCCCTCTCCCCTTGGCTAAATTTCCTGTGATAAGCTGGGCCTCTCTCCTTCACAGCACGTGTGCTAGGAGTTGTTTTACATTTGCTTGGGTGGAACTTCGGTTGACATCTGTATCTTCCACTAGGTTACAATTCCCTCAGCAGTAGGGATGGTGTCAGCATTTGCTCACCATTTTTATTTCCAGCATTTAGCACCGTGCCTCATGCAAATAACTTTTTAAAAATGAATGAATGTGTGAATGGATGACTTAGCAGTGCTGAAAAAGCAACTACAGTTTTGTTTGTTTGTTTGTTTTAAAGTATCGGATTCCTCCCTGATGCTGTTGTTCTCCATGTTCAGGGTCACATTTTTTTCTTTATTGTGGTAGAATGCTGATCATTGTCTGTATTTGAGGCTAGACCAAACACTGGTAGTGCAGATTGCTAGGTCCCAATCACCCCAAATGGCTCTCAGCTGTGTCATACATTTTCTTGCACATTTAAATAAAACATATCAGGAAGAGGTGGTGTTTCTCCAAATATGATCTGAACCACCTGCACCAGAATCACATGGGGAGCTTTGTGAAAAAGCCTATTTCTGGGCTTAACCCTGGGCCTGCTAAATCAGAAGCTCAGGGTATAGGAGCATGAGAATTTGCATTTATTGTTATTATCTTAAAAAAAGGAATATGTGCCACATGATCCCAAACCCCAAAGTATAAAAAGACATATAGACTTTAATAAAAAATTAAATGTTTAAAAAATTAATATCTATTTTATTTCAGAATATTTCTAGGTTTATAGAAAAGTTGTAAGATAGTACAGAGAATACCCATATACCCCACACCCAATTTCCTTGGTTGTTAACATCTCTCATTGTTGGGGCACATTCGTCATGATGAATGAACCAACAATATTGATATATCATTATTATTCTTTTAAAGATTTTATTTATTTGAGAGAGAGAATGAGAGAGAGCATGAGAGCAGGTTGAGGGGCAGAAGGAGAGGCAGACTCCCTGCTGAGTGGGGAGCTCAATGCGCGGCTGGATCCCGGGACCCTGAGATCATGACCTGAGCCCAAGGCAGACGCTTAACTGACTGAGCCACCCAGGCGCCCCTTGATACATCATTATTAACTAAAGTATATACTTTGTTCAGATTTTATTTTATTTTTTTTTAAAGATTGATTTATGTATTTTAGAGAGGGAGAAAGAGAGAGAGCACAAGGAGGGGAAGGGGAAGAGGGAGAGGGAGAGAATCTCAAGCAGATGCCGCACTGAGCGTGGAGCCCTCTTGACTGTGATAGTTTCTCAGACTTTCTTGTTTTAATAACTTTGACAGTTTGAGATATTTTGTAGATTTTCCTTCAATTGGGGCTTGCCTCATATTTTTCTTATGATTAAACTAGAGTTACAGGCTTTTTGGAGGAAGACCATTGAGGTAAAGTACCAGTCTCATGACATCATATCAAAATTACATGTTATCAATATGACTTATCAATGTTGATGCTGGCCTTGATCAACTGACTGAGGAAGTGTCTTCCAGATTTCTCCACTGTTATATTACGTCCCCCACCCCCACCTTACACTGTACTCTTTGGAAGGGAGACAATATGGGTCAGCCCACACCTAAGGTGAGGGGAGTTATGCTCCACCTTTTTGAGGGAGGAAGTATATACATAAATTATTGGGATTTCTTCTGCAGAGGAAATCTGTTCTCCCCCATTTGCTTATTTATTCAATATTTATTTATATCAGTATGGACTCATGGATATTTATTTTATACTTTATAATCCAATGCTACATTATTTGTTTTGTTGCTCAAATTGTTCCAACTTTGGCCACTGGGAACCCTTTTAGTTGGTTTTGGGGTCCCTTTGACATACCCAATTACTGCCTCCCCCGCTTTTTTACTTTTTGGTACTACAAGGTACTCTAGACCCATCTTGTACATTTCCTGACCCAGCCCTAGAATTTCAGGCATTTCCCCAAGGAGCCTTGATTCTTTTTATTAGAGAATGGTATTAAAAACTATGAACTGGGCACTAGGTATGCTTGTTGCACTGGGTATCATTGCTTCCAGGCTCTCCCAGCTGACCAATCAGGGAAATATACACATGATACCAACCCAGGCATATACACATGTTGATAAATACTTCTGTATGTAACTGTCTGTACTGTATTAAGCCAAACCTGTGTTCATACCGATGTCTCTAACTGTAATCTATTTCCACATGGATCACTTCAGCCTTTTCCCCAGGCTTGTCTGTAAACTCTCACTGTAACAGTGAGAAACCTGGCTGCTACCATCCACCATTCATTTGCTTAATTGTTAAATGCCAGTACCCATGTATAATGGCTTCAAAGTTGTTCACTCCTCACTCCGTGGGAAACTTTACCAACTCCATGTATTGCTTATATACAGTTCCTTTGCCTTTGGTCTTATAGAGTCCACTCATTTCCAAAGTTACTTTAGGTTAGCACCTTTCTCCCTCACTCCCCTGCGGTCAGGTTATTTCATACCTTTTTGTATATTTAGAATCTTTTGTTACAGTCTACATTCCAACCTGGGGTTTAAGAAAATAAAGCTGAATAAATAAAATAAGTTTAATTAAATAATTTCATATTTAATAAATTTCATTTTATATTTGTATAATTTTATATTTTAAACCCCCCAAATATAAAAAAACATATAGTTTTTGGGGCGCCTGGGTGGCTCAGTGGGTTAAGTGTCTGCCTTAGGCGGGTCATGATCCCAGGGTCCCAGAGCCCTGCATCCTTGCTCAGTGGGGAGCCTGCTTCTCCCTCTCCCTTTGCCTGTTGCTCCCCCTGCTTATGCTCTCTCTCTGTTAAATAAATAAATAAAAAAATATATGTATAGTTTTAAATCATGGTCACCCAAACAGTTAAATTTTTTGAGCACACATTTTAAATGTTTACTTTTTTAAAAAGTGGTTTATATTTGTGCTTTCCTACTCTTATATAATTAGAAATTCTAACAGTTTCTTCCTGTCTACCTGCTATGTGCAGGGGCCCCTCTTAGGGGACAAGGGCCATCAGCTCCCTAAGGTTTCCAAAAGCTCATATGTGAGTGAGTTTGGAATGTAAGATGTGTTTTCTGACAGGAAGAAATGTAGTAAGTGGTGATTGGCTTCCCAGTCTCACCCACAAAATCCCACTCAATTCCTTATTTATTCCCAGCTGCAATAGTGGCATTTTACTTATCTCTGACCCCATGGATAAGACTGTTCTTTGGGAAAAAAAAAATCCAATTTCCACGTCAGTTTTTAAGATTGCCTTTTGACAGAGACTGAATGTTCCTTGAGGCGAATGGTAGGACAGTGGGACCTGCAGAAGTATCTTGATACAGGCAGAGTACACACTGGAGCTTCCTTTCTGGTAATAATGAACTTGGCAATTCAGGAATGAAGGTGAAATAAAGATATTTTCAGCTAAACAAAGACAGAGGGTGTTCACTATCATAAGATCTGCAGGAAAGGAAACTTTAGATAAGCACTATCCAATAGAACTTTCGAAGATGATGACAAGGTTCTCTATATTTGCCATGCAATAGCCTTTAGCCACTTGCTAAAGTGGCTCATTAGAGTGGTTTCTAGTGAGACCAAGGAACTGAATTTTAAATTTTATACAATTTTACTTTACATTTAAACAGCCACATGTGGCTGGTGGCTACCGTATTAGAGCAGATCTAAAATATGTACTTCAGGTAAAAGGAAAATGATCCCAGATGGAAGGTAGAGATATAAGAAGAAATAAAGAGCAAAGAAGTTACTAAATATAGAGGCAAAAGTAAATTAACACTCAGGCCATGAATTAATAGTATTTTATAGTTTTGAAAGTATATGGAATTAAAATATATGACAGTAGAAGCATATAAATTGGGTGAAGTTGAGGTAAATGGAGGAATTCTGTCATCTTGATTGTCTGGGAGGTGGGTAACGTTATTCATTAGCATTAATCTTTATAATTTAAGGATACATGGGGGGTACTTCTAGGATAAGCAATAAAAGAATAGAAAATAAGTATATAAGTATATAAATTTTGAACTAGTAGGGAGTTAAATGGAATGATAAAAAATATTCAAACCAAAAGAAAGCAAGAAGGGGGAGAAGAAACAGAATAGGAGTAATGAATATAAAGCACCATAACAGTGGTAGATTTTTAAACCCAAACACTCTAATTCATCTATTTTAAGACACACATTTACTCATATTTTTACATTTCTGGAATTGGGAGGCATATGATAGATTGTGGCATCGCGTGAGTCCTGCCAGGTTGTGCTAACATGTCAGAGCTTTTTTTTTTTTTTTGGTCATCAGTTGAGTTTTGTGGATCACTGTTATTACATATATTGAGTTTAATTTCTGTTGGAAATGTTTCAAAAAAATGTCCTCTGACTTGGCATGAAAATTGAGGAGTAAGGTAAAAAGGTAATTATAGTGAAGCAATTCTTTTTTTTTTTTCGGCAAATACCAAAAGCTTCTAGAGACCTAAAAAAAGAAGCTAGCCACAAGTAGATGAAGGTCTGTTACAGTTCGTTTCTGAGATATGTGCAGTGTAAAACACAAGAAATTGCCAAATCCCTTGGAATTGATGAAAGAAGATTTGAAGCATGGAGAAGCTGGTGTGATTGATTTGTGCACTTCATAGTGCTATTGTTGAGATGCTGTGTCATGGTTTAATTGGTGCTCCTCCTGTTACTGATCTATAAAATATTGGTATGTCTTATAATCCATAATGATGTAGGCAGTTTATATGATAAGGTTGATTATGCAAAGAAAACAGAGCCCAATTATATGCTGTTTGCAAGAGATACATCTAAAACATAAAGGTGGAGGGGGTTGAAAGGGAAAGGATGGGAAAAGATATACCACACAAATACTAATTTAAAGAAGACTTCTGTATCTGACAAAGTAGACTTTAAGACAATAAGCATTCCTAGAGATAGAGGGTTTCTCCTTAGGGATAAAAGTGTCAGATCACCAGAGAGATAAAAAATTATGAATTTATATGCACCTAATTAACCATGGCTTCAAAATATGTAATGCCAAATTCAAGATCAAAATAATAAACCTATGGCATAGTAGGAGATCTTAATGTGCCTCTTACATAATTGATAGAACAAGATGACAAAAAAAATCAGTAAAGATAGAGAACATGTGCTCAATAGAATTAATACATCTGACCTCATGGTCACATATAAAATACTGTACATAACTACAGAATACATGTCAGACATGGACATACAGACGTTGGTGGAAAAAATGTAAGGTGGAAACGAGCAGACTGGAAGTCAGGAGATGTTAGTTAACAGCCACACTAATAATGGGGATTGCAACCATCCCTTTACTGACTTCCAAATGTTTCTTACAACAAACATGAAATTACATAATTTCCTCTACTTTCTTACTCTGTGTTCTGTTCTGGATTCTGTCCTGCTCACTACTTAACACTGTGGCCTCTTAAAATTTTCCAGTCTTCTGAACCTCATGCTAATGATGAGGCCCCTGCTACTTGCTGATGGGCCTCTCAGATACTGGCTGGGTGCTTAGCTGGATATGTGACTACCACCTGACCTGGATTCCTTATTGCTAAGCTCCTCCCATCTGTTGGGACTTCGTGCTACCTCTGTGGGACCCACTCCCATCTTTCCTTACCAAATGCTTGCAAAGATAATGCATTTCCACGCTCCCTTGGACACTGTGCTCTGGACACCAGACTGAATGTCTCCTGTGGGCATCTGCAGCTGGGTCTGTTCCCGTAGCACTGTCCAGTTTCTCAGGCGTGGCTAGTTCTAGAGCAGAGAATTTGCCTTGCTGCCCCTCCTGCTATGAGTGCCTGGACAAATCATGAGAAGTGTCAGCATCCTATGGTGATGCAGAATGCAGGAATGAAACCAATTTCAAAATTGCTTTTTAATTCTTTGACTGTTGGATGACAGAATTTATACTCAGTTGGGTTTCCCATTTTTTTATTTAATATTTTCCTTCACAATCTCATCCCCATGCCAAAGGCTTCTCAAGAAATTCTCCAAAGATCTCTCTTTATTAAGCATTTAACAGACAAATTAGATATTTCTAGTCCAGCTATCAAGGGTATAACATTTTTCAGATCTTTAGACCAATAATGAAATACCTTGTAGCAATTAAAAATAATGTTATAGAAAAGTACTGATGAGATGAAATGTTATTTTAAATATCATCTTGAGTAGAAAAGGCAGGATACCTTGTAAATAGGAAAGGATGTTACCAAATAATTTGTCAGACACATTCCTGTATTTGCGTGTTATGTAGATGTGAGCATGGAAGAAGATCTGAAGATAAAATCCTAGTCTTTACCCATATTTGAAAGATGGAGCTTTAGTGTTTTCAGAAAGGCCTGGACTGCCTGGAACTTGGTCTGTGATCTCAGGGAAATCACCTAACCTGCACTGCCTTTTACAGTGGAACCTGGGAGGCCAGCACCAGCCCCAGGATCGGCACAGGATTGGGGAGCTAAAGAATGCAGTGGGCTTAGCCCAGGCCTGGCACACTGAGAGCGTACAGCGGACTGCTGTGGCTGTTGCCATTGCTCCTGTGCCATTGCTGGAGGCCCAGCAGCTATGATCTTACTTGGTCATGTGGATTTTCCTCTGAATGGACCAGCTGTTATTGGCTTTGGGAAGCACAACCATACTTGTTAAGTGACAAGAGCAAATGCAATGCAAAATAATAATTTAAAAAAGCAAGTAAATAGCCAACAGGCTGTGGGAGAAGCTGGTTCTTGGTGGGCTTAAACAAGGAAGGCCCCCTGGGGATGTGTTGCATGTCACCACTGAAGAAGAGCGAACAGAGAAGAGGTGGACAGGAGTGTCAGTGATGTCCTGGAGTGCTCCTTAAGGAGAGATGAAAGAAGGATATTTTCCTCTGGGTGGCTCTGGGACTGGAGTAAAGAACCAGCAGGAAAACAGGGACTTGCCTGCACCTCCCAGGCTCAGTGTCCAGCCTGGACCCTGTGTCTCCCCTTTCCTTTAATTAGTGTCTCTTTCCTACATCTTCGCTGTCGGACTGGACTGGCAGCACACAGCCTGTTTCAAGTGCCTTGAAATGTGTTGAATGGATGTGGCATAGTCCTTGGCATAGTGACACTACTCCACAGGAATTTGTTTGTTCCCTTGGTGTGGAAAAGGCAGACAATGAGTAATGACTAATAACCTAAGATGCTATTTATTATTGGGTAAAGGAACGCTGCTATTGCATTTGCGTACACACTCCCAAACTGATTCTTCAAAGTAAGGACCAGACCTGGCCCCTCCACATCAGAGATCCTAAAGGGAGAAGGCAAGCCAAGCTCCAGGAACCACAGCACGAGGGGATCCCTGGCTCAGGTAAGTGGTACTGACTCCAGCTGTAGAGGCCAACTGACATAGATAGGAAAGCAGAGCAACCTCTGGCCCTGCCTTGTTTTTTTCCCAGAAGCATGAATTTCCTGAATTTCTAAATATTGTCTCTGATACCTGCCCAGACCACCTTGCTCTCAGCCCCAAGAGCAGCCTGATGTCTGCCAGGAGGGCTTCTGCCGATATGCGGAGCTTTGCTGGAGGGCCAGGCAGACACTGAGCTTTGGAGACCTGGAAACCCTGATAATGTTATCTCTGATTTTTGGACTCTAGAGAAGACTGATTTCAGAATCTAGAAAGTACTGGTCTTCAGAAAAGAGATTTTGGAAGCTTCAATATTTTGAGTGTTCTTACGTAAAAAGAGATCCACCTCAGACGGCTGAAGGCACTGTTTCTCTAGGGAGCTCTGTGGAAGCCACCTGCATTTATTTTGAAACAGGTGGCAAATTCTATAGCAGCTCACAGGGATATCCCAAGTACCTCACTCTGTAGGTATCATTCTGTCCTCCATCAGGACCACCATTATCTTCATGTATTTGGGTACCTACATTTCTGCCAGATGTTTTTTATTCTGATGTCATGTGGCTGCCAAATTCTCTACCTTCTTAAATGCCACCAATTCCTTGTGTCCCTTGATTTATCCCCAAACTACAAAGGCAGTTGTGCTTTGTGGATTTGGGGGATGCAGCCAAATAACAAATAACAAATAACTTAAACTCAGATAGTGGCTATCCATGCCCTTAAAGATCTATCAGGTGTCCCCACCTCCTAGAGCCACCTAGTGACCATCCCCCCCATCTTTCATTCTCTTTGCTGCCAAGTCCTGGAGCCCTATCATGTCATTTTTAATTTTTGCAAAACCATTTAGTTCCCTTTGTCTCACTCCTAAGCCCTTCTCAAAGGATTGGGCTTCCATACAGACTGCCCATCTATTTAAACTAAAAGTGGTGTGACCCTCGAGAATTTAGTTACCTTCAGGTTTTTCATCTGTAAAATGGGAATAACAATTCTTGTCTCACTTCCCTCACTGTGTTGTCCTGAACTAATGTTGGGGCAAGTTCTTTGTGCAGTGAGTGAGATGTGGTCTGCAGGATTAAGGAGTGTTTAGAAATCTCTCTCCTCTAAGCCCTCCCAGTGAAGAGCTCCCGTGTCATCCCTTCCCCAAGACATTGGGAGTTGAGCCTTCTGGGACATTTGGAGGCTCAGTTTTCCATGACAAGAGGCTGAAAAGAAACTGCTTTTCTTTGCAAAGATTAGATTAAAGCAGAGGGTCAGCAAACTTTTTCTGTAAATGTTGGGACAGTCAGCATTTTATGCTTTGCTGACCAGATGATCTGTCTTTCAAATACATATCTCTGCTGTTGAAGCCAGAAAGCAACCATAGACAACATGTAAAAAAGGACATGGCTGTTTTCCAATAAAACTTTATTTAAAAAAATAAGCAGTGGGACAGATTTGATCTGTGGGCTGTAGTTTGATAGCCCCAGGACTAGAGCAATACACTTTGAACCTTTGATTACATTTTTATCAAATATTGTCAAGATCCATAAAAAACGATATCGTGACCTATGGTTTGGAAACATTGCTTTGGAAGGGCAAGAATCAAAGAAGGAGTGATAGAAGAAGCACAGTCAAATCTTACGAGGCTTTCCTGGACACAGCAAACATTTCTAAGCAGAGAGCAAGGCTGATGGCCATTCAGCACTAGGGGAGTCCAGCAAGGTTTCCTGGGGGTCAGAAGTGCCATAACTGATCTCCTTCCTGTCTACGCAGGTCCTGCCTTTCATCCCAGGCTCCTGTTGCGTCATTGCATTGTGTTAAAAATGTCATTTTTGAAGGACTCGGGTGTGAATATGGTCTGAAGACCAGGAAAGAGACGAGTCCCAGTGCTGCTCAGAAGGTAAGATTTTTGCAAATATCCATACCAGGGCCAAAAAACCCCTCCTAAAGCAGGACCTTGTAGGTTTGTGCATAGACCCTTTCCTTCCTGTTGACCTTGCATGGTAAGTAACCTTTGAGAACTTTCCTGGTAAATGAATTAGACGAGAGAAATCCTTGAAGAGAAAATGAAGCTTTGCCATGGGTGCCTAGGTACGTTAGGTAGTAGATAAACAGATCACCTTCACCCCCAGATCTGGGGCTTTGAAGTCCTGGCTCACCAACTGGATGGTTCTGGATCATCCAAATGCATTTCTTTCCTCCCAGCCTGCTCAGGCACAGGAGAAGGCCCTGGAGCGGAAGGGGTTGTCTGAGTCTGGGGTAGGAAAATGACACCAGCTTAGGGCTTCTGAGTGCCCCATGGAGGAAGGCACTTGCGTGTTGGCTCAAGGGGATGAAGAGAGGAGGCTTTTAACCCAAATGACTATCTAATGCAAGGACTGTGAAGGGAGAGGCCTATAACATGACAGAGGCCCAACCCCTGAGCCTTCAAGTCATACATGGCAATCAATGTTCCCAAACTAAAAATAGGACATTTGTCTGACAAATGTGTATCTGCCAAAAGAGAGGTTTGGAACCAGCTCTGCTCCTGGAACATGGGCCTTGTGATGGCCACCATGCACATTCTGTCCCTTAGGCAGCAGGGAGTGCACACCAGGAAGGCATAAGCACCAGATACTGTAATTGCTCAATCTTGGGGAACTCCAAAAGGTGACATTGAGGCCATGTCCTAATTCTGCCTCTTTGTAGGTGACATGTGTAGAAAGGGAAGAGGCTTCCTCTGACTCCAACACAATCCTTGAGAGTCTTTGTCTGAACCCGGCCTGGGGCAGCTCCACCTTCCCCCATTCCGACCTCACCAAGATGCAGTCCTCCTGCTTCTTAGAAGCATAGACTGTCAGAGCTGGAGGGACAGGCAGGAAAAACAAGGCTCAGAGTGGTGAGAGGCAGAATTGCCTCAGATAGCCAAGTAGTTAGCAATGCCAAGACTGTGTAAAACCTTCACACCAGAGCACAAGGTTTGAGTTTTCTTCTTCCCTAGGTGCTGTGTGCTCTCAATGTGCAAAGGTTGTTTGGATTATGACCAGAGATTTCATTCAGGCACTTCTCAAACTTAATGTTTTATCAGGTAGAAGCCTCCAGATTATTCTGAGTAATGTGGGCAATGTATACTCTACCCCCTGAATTAATGCAATGCATATGTTTGTAATAAGTAAGGGTTCTAGGAAGTTCTGCATTCAGAAACCAAGTTAGTTCTATTTCATTTCCATTTCCACCATTTTTGACCAGGGAAGTTTGGTTTTTTTAGAGAGAGAGGTTGGGGAGAGTGACAGCGGGAAAGGGAAAGAATCTTAAGCAGGTTCTTTGGCCAACGGAGAGCCTGACATGGGGCTCAATCTCACAACCTTGAGATCATGACCTGAGCTGAAATCAGGCTTAACTGACTAAGCCACCGAGGCACCTGCAGGAAAGCTATTTTTTTTTATGACATTACTGTCTCTCTGCTTTAGTGTTTCTCAAAACATACAAAGAAGAAGTAAAGCATTAAATGGTCCCTGATGTTCCTAAATCCCTGGAAAATTCCAATTGTATGTACTAACCTCACTGTCTCTGATTCCAGACTTCACCAGAAGCCCCCCGGAGCCAAACATGAGCTTCCCCACAATGAGCTTTCCCTATTCATGTAAGCCACCTGGGTGAACTGGTGAGGGTGGGGATGGGTGAGGGTGGGGATGAGGGTGGTGGCACTATGTTTCTTAGGGGAGTCACAGGATCAGAGACTGGAGAGACCTAAGGGTGCTATGATGAGGCTGAAACTTTTCCTTTGTGGAAGCGCATCTCAGGAGGGTCAATAAAAAAGATGAACTGTGGGTGGGCCTCTGCCTTTCCAGAGAGGTGCAGGTAACACATATGTGCTGAATGGCACAGGAGAAGAAAGGTTATGAGCCTGGGAACCTTCCATGTCCTCTGACCTTCACCATGAGGCTAGCTAGCAACCCTGACCTCCTCACATAATTTATGAATTTGGCCAGCAGAGGGCACACACGAAACTCACACCACTAGTGTCCTGCAGCCCTCACAGATCTAGAACCTTCTTACAGGCTATTAGATAACCTCGTGATGACCTTAATAAAACTCAAGTGCAGAAACTGAGAAAGTGAGGGAGGGTACCCGCCCCAGGTGACACAGGTAATAAGTGCCAGATGCTGGAATGTAAAGGTACTGTAACACCTGTCTGCCCAAGTTAGGTTTAAGGCACCCTGTCACCACCCTCTGCACAGGCAGAGTCAGGAGACCTCAGCCTGAGTCCCAGGTCAATTGCAGGTAACCTTCGTCCCCGGTAAACTGGCAGTGAGCACACACGGGTGCATGGCAAGCTCCTGCGACTCTGTGAGGGAGGTTAAGTCAGGCACTATTGCTGCTGCCATGGCTGCTGTCGCTCCCACTATTTGGGAATGGACTCCCTAGAGAAAATAATTACCAGCCTGTTAGAATCACCTACACCTCTGCTGTGGCCTTGAGAAGGAGCTCTGAAGAACGTAGATGGGGTCAGGAATGATGTGATGTGAACTGATCCAGCTAAGAGGATACTGTGCAAGCCTCAGTGCGTGATGATGGGAGGCCCAAGTCAGAGTGATAGGAGGAAACAGAAGTAAAAGAAGGACAGGTTTCGGAAATATTTAAGAGGCAAACAGCCCAGTGATAGTGCTGGAAATGTAACTTACAGAGGACGTGTGAATGTCTCCCCAGACCAATTAGAATCTCAGGGTTGTGGGGCCCAGGCATCTATGGTCCTAAAATCACCCATCAGGTGATTTCCAGTGTATGGTGCTTAGCTCCTAGGTACTTCTTGCCTAATTTCTCACCTCCTACTCTTCCATTGGCACTCCAGTGCAAGGATCTGTCCCACCCCAGGCATTGCTGATGGCATTATGCCCCCAGTGAAAAGCTACAGGAAAGAGTGTTAAGAAGAATTAGCGTAGCATTAGCTAATGCTATGGTGATAATCATATTGCAATATATAAATGCATCAATCCAACAGGTTATACACCTGAAACTTATTTATATGTCAATCATATCTCAATAAAACTGGAAAAAATATAGATTCTGATTTAGGCATTCTGAGATATAACTTAGGGATCTAGCTGCCTTGTTAAAAAGCCCTAAGTAATTCTGGTTCAAGTATTTCTTTCTGGTCTACACTTTGAAAACACTGCTTCCTCCCCATATATTTCACTAGAAAACAATAATGTGCCTTTGTGATTGAGAGCCATTTCTGAGTGATTGGGTACCAGCAGCCAACTTGTTAGTAGTGTTCAATCTGGGCTGAAACATGTGCCACTAGGGATGTCCTGCTCCAGGTGACATGAGCCCGAACCATGGAGAAATCCCACTGCATGGTGCGTCTGGTGATTGTGCACTGTTCCCAGCAGCAAGGTGCTCAGCAGAAGACAGTGACTGAGCTTTCACAGTGTGGGTTGGCCTGGTAAACCCACTGCCAGTTGACTCATTCATTACAGAAGTGCTTGTGCCAGGCTCTGTGTTAGATGACAAGGATGAAAGGCTGAGTGGACTCAGATGCAGACTGTCCTCAAGGAGCTCATGGTCTGGTGGGGAGACAGACATTAATCAAGCCAACAAGTGTAAATGGAGAAGCAGTGCCCAGTTCATGACAGGGGTGGGTTGTAACCCAACAGGAAATCAGAAGGGCTTCTTTGAGGGAAGAGAAACTTGAGCAAGATCACAAGAAAAAGTGGGTGTTGGTTGGCTCGTGGTCTGTCTAGGTTCTAGATAAGGTCAGTCTAGGCTCTGCTGTCTGTTTTTGAGTGGTCCTGATGAGTTTCCTTTATTGATATAGAAAAAAGCAAAGGTGAAAAAAAGGGAGAGCTGTGAACAGCATGGAGCCACCTGCATTTCCTTATGTGGCAGGGATGGTTTACCACACTCCAAGCTGTGGTACCCTGATACCCCATTGATATGCCTTTGGGCCCCTCCTTTCTTATGGGGACACAAAGGGAAGGGACAGTGTTGTAAAAGCACAGGGAGCTCCTGCCACTCATCCCTCTTCCACTCTGTCTCCTGACATCATGAAACCCATTTTTTGACCTGAAAAGTAAAACAAGTGTTGGAAGGGCAATGAATAAAAATGGGCATTGGGCACATCCACAGCATAAGACAGCCTATAGTTCTTCCTTGGAAATTTGGGAAGAGAAACTGCTTTATTCTTTAGACACCCCCAAAGCAGATCCTGGCCCCTGATCCACTTTCTGAAACTGTGGTCATAGCCCACATATTACCAAAGGCTGCAGGGGAGAGAAAAGAAAAGGCAAATTTCATAATGTTGGTGTGTGCTAACTACTTCCTGGCTCAGTCAGCAAAATCCTTCAAGAGAAAGATGGACTCGGTCAGACCAGCTCTCTCCAGATGGCAAGCAAAGATGGAGGGAAACACTGCTTTGCTAAGGAAGGGGGCTTGTCTGTAGCCTGCAATCTAAGTTCACTGCAAATCCCTTTTTTTTGGAACTTTGCAGGACTGGGAGAACCAACTGCTTATGTATGGGCCTTGAAAGCTGCAAAGTGGCAGCTTCCATAGTAGATAAGATTGGGGCCCTACGTCTTTATCAAGCATGGTCCTTCAAGAATAAATATACAAGTGTATTTATTCCAATGTATCAGGCATGGTCCCTTCAGAGTTAGAGCCAGTCAATCTGCCAGCCAGTGTCAGACTAAGGATATTTATGATCTCATCTGAGCCCATTCTGAATTATCTCAGGCAGCATAATGACGTTGAGGGACCTCTTACAACACATATCAATGGCTAAATGCCACTGCCAAACAAGAACTGTCAGTTGTTAGAGCTGCCAAAATGAAAATAAATGCAAACAAAACACATTAAATACTAGTTAAGTACTTACATAATCATATAAAATGGAGCATTCTTGAAAACATTGCAACCACAAAATAATTTTGATTATATATTCTCTTTGGGTTGTAGTCAAAGAAAAAGGCAACTGAATTGTTCAATCTTGCTCTTCATCAAATCACTTTAATTTTAGATATTAGTCATGTTGTTTTGGACTCTAGATCAGCAGATAAATCAAGTGAGTAAGCTAATTTTGTAAGTATCAAGATTTTCAATTAGAAAGTAATTGTATAGCTCACTGAATTATAAAAGAAAGGCATAGTGTTTCAGTAAACTGTCGGCTTTAGTCTTAAAATGACACAAACAGGGTTTACCTTTCTAAAGGACACAAGGGGAAAGACCAACAACAGAGCAAAAGGAGGCACCGACTACCAGACCCCAAATTTTTACTAGGCTTTCCCAGTGCAGATGACAATTTCTGAGTGGGTGAGGCTCACTTAGACTTTAAGCATTGACTCTCTTATATGCAACCTAGAAATCAAACTGATACTAGCCTCCACCATCCCCTGCCCCCAAATTTGTACCTGACTCTTGGGTCCCATTCTGATTGCCTTCCTGGACACCACTCCCACAGGATTTTAGTATCTGGACCTTGCTTTTCTTTGGACCTAAACCCAAATAAGTCATGAGGGCACTGCTGCCTGCCTTCAGGCTTCCCAGAAGCAGCTTCTCCCAATTCTTTGTTACTGGTTCCTCCCACCTGTTCACAGCTGCTGCCCCATCCTCCTCCACTGGGGACTCATGGACAGTGCCTTGCCATACCCCTTGGATCCCGGACCCCACTGAACCTCTCTCAATGTACCTGCAGCTTTGTCAGCTTCCCTAGAATTCATCATCCACATGCATCACTTATTACAGAGCTTGCATTGTCCAGGCTATCCTCCTGGAGAAGATAACCAGTATTGCCTGGCTGTATCTTGAGAAACAGAAGCACCCAGGTGAGGTTGGGCATGTTTAGGAAAGCAACAAACCCACAGGCACTGAGATCATCACTTCCCAGAAATTTATTTCACCTAGAACTTTGTAATTAACCACATTCTACTTTTTTTTTTTTTAAAGATTTTATTTATTTGAGAGAGAGAGAGAGCACGTGTGCAAAAGCAGGGGGAGCAGCAGAGGGAGAGGGAGAAGCAGGCTCCCACTGAGCAGGGAGCCCAGTGCGATGTGGGGCTCTATCCCAGGACCCTGGGATCATGACCTGAGCTCAAGGCAGACGCTTAACTGCCTGAGCCACCCAGCCTCCCCCACACTCTACTTTTTATAGCCCAAACAACATACACTTTAAAGGGACAAATGACACTGAAGGCAAAGCCCATATGCTTGCAGAGTGAAGACAACATGGTACAGGGAGAAGATATGTTCTTATTTGCTATTCTCTATAGAAATACACAAATGTTGCACACCTGGGTGGCTCAGCCGGTTATGTGTCTGCCTTCAGCTCAGGTCATGATTCCAGGGTCCTGGGATAGAGCCCCACATCGCATTGGGCTCCCTACTCAGTGGGGAGCCTGCTTTTCCCTCTCCCTCTGCTGCTCCCCCTGCTTGTGCTCTCTCCCTCTCTCTCTCTCAAATAAATAAATAATTAAAAAAAACACACAAATGTTGATATAAAATGAATAAACCTTTTAGAATCTCTAAAAGAAAGAAAGAGAATTTTATTTGAGCCCAAGTTAGGTGCCTGGGAAACATGCTCTTCACGAGGAAGAAATTGCTCCAGGGAATGAACAGTTTTTATGGTTATATACCTTTTTACAACTTGTGAAAGCTCAAAAGACAATAGATATAAGCAGGAATCACAAATTTTAATGTCAAGGAATGCAGGGAGTAGGAGCATCGATCAAGATCTTAAAGACAAGATGGTTTTCTTCAGGCTACTTATTTACAAAGCAGGTTTACAATGTGTGCTGGTGGACCATAAATCAGGCTTTTGGTTTAAACAAAGTTTATGTACAGTCATGCTGACTTAGAAAGAAATCTAAAATGGCTTCCCTTCTGTATCAGGCCTTTAGAGAAGGCCTCATCATGAAGAACACTCAAATAAGAACAAACAGACGCTATTTATTTGGAGTTTGCTCTAGCAAAGGAGTCAGCCACCATCACTTGCATTTGGCAGTGATTCAAAGGCAGGCAGAGGAGTGGGTAAGCTGTATGGTGAAAAAGGGGAGGGCTTCAGGTGTGTATTGACTGGAGTTGTTGGTGTGGGAAGCTGGAGGTGGGCCATCCTGTGTGCTTGTTTTGAAGGGCATAGTTGGCTTTCTCTGGTTGGTCCTGAGTTGGAAGTGGAGACAGAAAAGCTGACAATCATTGAACATGTCCTGATTCTGGGCCAAATGCTACAGAAGCTGAGGGTTAGAATTCTGTTGTCATAGATGGTCTGGCCATTCCCATTTGCAGATTCAGTCTCCTACTGTATTGAGATTCACATTGGTATTTTGAAATTTGAATTGAGGATTCTTTTTTAAATTTTTTTTTCCTTTTCCTAGATCTTTCTTTACTCCCACAGTTTGGCTGTGTATTTAGAGGTATAGATGAAGTATCTGGAATTTGCAGCTGACTCCAAAGTGAAATAGGAACCAACCTATTCCTTGAGGGAGGTGAAGGGATCTTCATTGTTCAGGGAGTTCGGTTCTTTGATGTTCTTTTTGGAAATACAAAGGAGAATTTATTAGGTAGTCAGGCTACTTTGTGAAGGAAAGAAGGGAAGATCAGGCAGTCTTTGCCAAAGTTTGGGTTTTCAGCCTTAGTATTCGGGCTTCCCATTTCCCTGAACTGGGAGGACAGGGGACATTTCTTTCCCAATCTCTTACTTTCAATTGCAATATGTTTTGGCTCTTTGACTTTATCACAGGAGGGACAGAGTTCTCCTTTAGAGACAGCCAAAAAGAATATGATTTTTCTTGATAATTAGCTTTTCTTTAGTGTGAAGTTGATATATGAAAGGTCTCTGGAAAAAGTCAGAAAACTGAGTCAGCTCTAGTAGTAGAAAAATGATCTTTTTTTCTTTTGACATTTCTGGTACAACACCCTATTTCCTTTAGCAAGGTCATCAAATTCTCATACACGAGTTGGCCCAGGAGCCAAGAATATCTCGAATCTTGGAATTTCCCTCTCCCTATGCCTCTGGCTCCTTCTTCCTTCCAACCCTTCCAGGTAAACTTCTTTTAGATCCAGGACTCGCTTGGGCCCATCTCCTTTCACTGTTGCCCACCACCAGCTGGTCTTTCAGACTGTTCCCCAGGAGGCAGCCTTTTGCCCAGAGAAGAGAGTGGCTGAAGGTCCCATCGGGAGAGGGGCTTTATAAAGGCCAGGTGGGAAGTGAGAGAATGAGAATCATTTCTGGTAAATAAAGCAAGGTGGAGAGTCACCTGGGGTTGTGGTGCTTTTGTCTGGAACCACTTTGAGGACCCTGCCTTCTAGAGCCAGAACTTTCTGGTTTGGGTCTTGAGTAGTATGTGTATCTAAGGTTATAGATTTGATCTTTACCCCTGAGAAACAGTACCAGAGATTACGAACAATGAACATGCCTCAGTTCACCAGCCTTGGATCTCTACTTTACCCACTGGGCTCCGGCAATATGTGCTCTTCTCATTAGTTTTTCACCCCAACCCATTAATCCGTTCATAGAGGAACTTTAGTAATTAACCACACCACTCTGGAGTCAGACTGAGTTGGGGCCAAATCCCTGTCGGTAATTTACAATCTGAACAGCTACTAAGCTTCTTCAAATTTCATTTTGCCCACCAGTAAAATGGGGATAATAAAAGCTATCTTACATAGGATTGATGTGAAGTATAAGGGGATTCAATGAAAGTTAATTATTAATATTAGTAGTGGTACAGATAACATCCAATGGAAGTTCATCATTATTATTGTGTTGATAAATCTAATGGAAGTTCATTATTATTATTATTAGTAGTAGTAGTATTGATAACCCTCTCTTTTGCACCCTCTCGCTGGTGGGCCCATGGCATCAGCAACACCCGGGTGGAACAGATCTCTGCTGTGTTAGCCACCACTTGGGCCGATGGTGAGGACAGTGAAAGGGTGAGGATGACAGGATGAGGCAGGAAGCACCCAAGAGCAGCAGCTTTCTGTCAGGAAGGGGATGGAGATAGCAGGTCTTGAGGAAAATGCAGAGAGGTTGTACTTGCCCTCGTGGAGCCTGAGTGGGCAGGAACAGCTGCAGCAGTGGCCGGGGATCTGCTTGACTATGGGGGGTTTGGGGATTCAGTTGATCAGCCCTGCTTATGGGGGATAGGGTTGCGGGACAATTCTAGACAGGGAATTTGTCCCTATGCCATCTCTGATAGGGATGACCAAACATCAGTGGCTGAATTCGGGCTTTGCATGAGGGTGGGTATGAGCCCACATACAGGACTGATGACTGAGTCTATGTAGAACAACAGATATAAAATGTGATTGATGTGATAGATTAGCATTTATACTATATAATTATGTACAAACATAAACAAACACAACAGTCTTGTTTCTGACTCTATAAACATGATACCTTTAGCAGGGATATGGTTGGTACGCTCTTCCGTGTTACCCACTGATCTTAGGATCACCTGAGGAGCTTTAAAATTATAGATCTGGGTCCCATCCCCAGTGACTGACTTAACTGATATGGGGTAGTGCCCAGGCATTGATATTTTTTGAAAGCTCCCAAGTGATTTTAATGTGTGGCCAGGGTGAAGAGTCATTGTGCAATAGGATTGGGCTCCTAATTGGAAATAGTTTGTACCATCAGGCAGTACAGTATCTGATCATAGTTAAGCTCCCCTCCTAGATTTTCTGATACAAGATGAGTCATGTTTACAAGTTTGTATGAGGAGAACTACTTTCCTGTCCTTGTTTTTTTCTTCTACTGTTCTAACTCCAAGTGCTTTGGAAATCCCACAGGGAGATGAATCTAGAAATTTAATCTCTTAGCTACTGCAGAGAGTTAAGTGTTGGCATTTGTGCCAGATCTAGTTGGGACTGGTAGGAAAGGAGTACCCAGAAATCCTTTTCTCTCCCATCAACTTCAGCCCCCATTTTGATCAGATAGAGTCCTTGCTACAAGGTTTTCTTACTTTGCTAGGATATTTGGAGGTCATATTTATCCCAATTATTAGTTTAGAATCACGGTTCCCAAAGTGTGAACCAGGGAGCCCTTGGGTACCTCACCACACTCACAGAAGTGCCATGGGATGTTTTAAATTTTCAAGGGAAACACAGACATCTGTCAGACCCATAAAAACCACTATCATTAAGTTGTTTCAATCTGACTATTCAATAAACAGAACTGACAGGCGCGCTCCTATCTTAGGGGCTCTGTGAAGAAATTTCTGAGACACTAAGGGCACAGTGAGTTGAGAGAGTTTGGGAACCTGTGACTTAGAAGTTGGAGGTGATGGTTCTTGGGCAGAGCACTGTCTTGGGATTAGTATATCCTTTTGACAGTGCATTTAGGTGTGGGATGAAATCTCATCGAGTGGGACTGAGATGTGCTAGGAGACCGTAGTAGATCTATCTGCCTGATAAAGAAGGAACACTCTGGGGGCAGTTGGTTAAGCATCCCACTCTTGGTTTCAGCTCAGGTCATGATCTCAGGGTCCTGAGGTCAAGCCCCATGTTGGGCTCCGAGTGGAGTCTGCTTGAGATTCTCTCTCCCTCTCCCTCAGCCCCTCCCCACTGTGCACTGCCCCCCCCCCATAAAAAAAAAAAAAAGGAAGGAACACTCTGATGCTTTCACAAGCAGCCAGGGAAGGATAAGACATGGGGTCTGAGAATAGAGAGGAGATGAGGGAAATGAGAGGAAAGGAAGGCCTGGGAGGTGGGACTAGAGGAGTAAAGTGGTCTCTGAGAAGTTCCTGAGAGCAGTATCACTGATAGGTGTCAACCAAGAAGGGCAGAAATTGTTGGGCTGTCATCATCCCCCATGTGTGCTGGCTCCTTGGTGGTCGAGTTGCAATCTGGGGATCAGCAGCATCATTTGAGAGCTTGTTAGAAATGAATCTGGGACCCCACGGCAGACCCGGAATCAGACTCTGCATTTTAACAGGATCCCCAGATGATCCTTACGCACAGGTATTTGAGGAGTGCGTGTTAGCTGGGAGATTCTCAAGCAGTGCTGACATTGAAACATCCAAAGGAGTTAAAAAAATACTGAAACTCTTATTTAATTGATCTAGGGAGTACACTTGGCATCGGGATATTTAAAAGTCTTCCAGGTGTTTCTAAAGCCAAGTTTGAGAACTACTGGTCTGGTAACAACTGCTTTGTGAGAGTGGGTTTTTTGTTTTGTTTTGCTTTTGGTGGGGGTGTGTTGGGGTGAAACCAAAGTTGTCTGTCAGTTTGGGACAAACAGGAAAAAACTGAAATATGTGAGCCATGAGAGAGATCAACAGATATAAGAAATCAGGGACTATAAGAGGTACCCCTGAAGTGTTAGGGGATAGGTATAAGGGAAATTGAGTTTCCACCATATGTTAAATAGGGAATTAACCGAATTCCTACTTAAACATTGCAAAAAGAATGACTCCAATAGCCTGGAGCAGTTGGAGACATGCAGGTGACTTGATATCCAGTTACAGACAGAATTGGCTCACAAGGGGGCGCCTGGGTGGCTCAGTCAGTTAACTGTCTGTCTTTGGCTCAGGTCATGATCTCAGGGTCCTAGGGATCGAGACCCGTGTCAGGCTTCATTCTCAGTAGGGAGTCTGCCTCTCTCTCGCTCTGTCTCTCTCTCTCAAATAAATAAATAAAATCTTAAAAAAAGGTAAAAAAAAAAAAGATTGGCTCACAAGGCTAATGAAATTCACAAGAGATCTTCAGAGGGTATCCACTCAGGTGATATCCACAGAGCCACCTAAAAAAATGCTATATTCAGTCTTCTGGGATCTGTATCCAACAAGCAAAGAAGGCTCAAAGCAGTGGGTTCCAAAAGTACTTTCATAAAATTCTCTATTTGCCTGCAAAATTAGTCAGTCCAGCCCCCTGGACTAGAGGGAGCGAGTGACATATCAGTGGCATATCAGACATACCAAGTGACATATGAGTGACCTATCATACCTACCACATGCATCAAGGTATGTATTTTCTCAAGCTCCATTCTCTCTTTCCCCCTAGATCACTGACAACCCACTGATTTCTAGGGAAATCCCACCTGGCAGAAAATGGCTGTTCTTGTACCTTGGAGCAGGTGGATCAGAGTAGGTCTTAGGGATAAAATTTGGAAAAGTTCAAAAAGCCTTAAGGGAGGAGGTCCTCCTAGTGAGAAGACAGCCGGGCCAAGCCAGTGAGAGCTGTTACATCTCCCCATCCATGAAGGTCCACTGTTAAGGAAGTCAGTTTTGGGTTGGGCCAGAGGGTTGAGAAGGGCCAAAGTCTATGGTGTCCACAGCCCAGGAGAGTGTTCCAGAAACTGGGGGTGAGAATCACATACCTGGGCTAGGGATATACCATGCTTGCGGCTCTGAATGGATGTCGGGAGCTATGTTGTGTCTTTTTTTTTTTTTTAAGATTTTATTTATTTATTTGAGAGTGAGAGAGCAGAGCACGAAAGAGGGCACAAGCAGGGGGGAGAGGCAGAGGGAGAGGGAGAAGTAGGTTCCCCCCTGAGCAGGGAGCCTGATGTGGGGCTTAATCCCAGGACCCTGGGATCATGACCTGAGTTGAAGGCAGATGCTTAAGCGACTGAGCCACCCAGGTGCCCCATATGTTGTGTCTTATATAACACTGAGACTATTGCCTCATTGAAAAAAATAATAAAATGGGAGTGGATAGATGTGAAATAATGAAAGCAACAAACAGTTTGTCAATAACTCACTGGTAGGGCAGAATAAATACAGTGCAACTTCTTTGACATTCTTCTCCTTGACAAGGGTGGTCAGTGTTCCCTCTCTTGACTCTGGGTGGGCTCTGTGATTGCTTAACCAGTATTTAAGAGAATGCAGTAGAATTGTGCCATTCCCAGACACATCCAGGTCTTAAGGACTGGCAACTTGAAAAAAAAATTGAGATATAACTGACATATAACATTGCATAAATGTACAATATATTGGTTTGATACATTTATATATTGCAATATGACTACTACAGTATTTAGCTAACATACCTTTATCAAATCACACAGTTATAATTTCTTGTTTTGTGTTGGGAATAGTTAGGATCTAGTCTGTTAGCAACTTCAAAGTTTATGATACAGTATTGTTGGTTATAATCACTATGTTGTGCATTAGATCTCTAGAACTTGTTTATCTACTATTTGCAGATTTGTACCCTTAAATAACATCTCCCTAGTTTCCCCACCCCCAGCCTCTGGTAAGTGTTCTACTCTCTGTTTTTGCAAGTTCATTTTTTTAAGATTCTACATATAAGAGGTATTATACAGTATTTGTCTTTCCCTGTCTGACTTATCTCAGTTAGCATAATGCCCTCAATGTTCATCCATGTTGTTGTGGATGGCAAGTTTTCCTTCTTTCTCATGGCTGAGTAATATTCAATTATGTAAGTATACCACATCTTAATTCATTCACTCATTGACAGGCACTAAGGTTGTTTCCATACATTGGCTATTGTGAATAATGCTACAATGAACATGGGTGTGCAGGTATCTCTTCAAGATACTGGTTTCAGTTCCTTCAGGTGTATACCCAGGAATGGGATTGCTGGATCATATGGTAGTTCCCTTTTTAGTTTTTTGAGGGACCTCCATATTGTTTTCCATAAAGGCTGTGCCATTTTACTTTCCTAGCAGCAGTGTAAAAGGGTTCCCTTTTCTCCAGATTCACACCAACAGTTGTTATCTCTTGTCTTTTTAATAAAAGAGGACTGGTAGTTTTTATGTCATGTCCCCTGAAATATGTATTCTTGCGCACCAGTCATCACATTGTGAGAAATTCCAAGCAGCCTTGTGAAGAGGTCCACATGGAAAGGAATTGGGGCCCCACTGACAGCCCAGCTGAGCTCCTAGCTGACAGCCAGCACCAACATGCCAGCCAAGTGAGTGGCCTCCTGGAAATGCATCCTTCAGCCATATGAAACAGAGTCAACCATTTCAGCTGAGCCCTACCCATATTGCAGAATTATGAGTAAAATAAGCCACTAAATTTTGGGGTGGTTTGTGGTGCAGTCATAGATCATTGGAACGGAATTTGGTATCAGCAGTGAAGGGCTCCAGTGACTAAAGCTTACAACGTGTGCCATTGCTTTGGGTTTGGATGACAGATGGAAGTTGGAAGGCTTTGGGAAGACTGTTAGTGAGGGCTAGGAGAGTGAGGAAAGCACTACTGACAAAAATGATGTGTGTTATGTAGGGGTGAGAAGTTTAGAAAAAGTGTTGCCTGAAGTAATGTGGGAAACTGGAAGACCTCAGACGGATTTAGGGCAGGCCTAGTAGATCCTTGAAAAAACAGAAGCCTCACTGGTGACACAAGGTAGAGTGGGCTGTCTTAAAAAGAAATGTAGGTGTGTTTTTCCCCTAATGGAATTGGTTATACACTGAAAGTGCAAAACATTTTTAAAAAAAGATTTTATTTATTTATATGAGAGTGAGAGAGAAAGAGCACAAGAGAGGGCGGGGGGAAGGGGCAGAAGGAGAGGGAGATGGAGTAGCAGACTCCCTGATGAGCAGGGAGCCTGATGTAGGGCTCAATCCCAGGACTCTGGGATCGTGACCTGAGCTGAAGGCAGACACCCAACCAACTGAGCCACCCAGGTGCCCCGAATGCAAAACATTTTTAAAGGAATTGTAGTAGCTTGGACTGAAAGGGACAGAGAAATAAAAAATAAAGAGAGGCCTTAACATATAACATCTTATCTAAATATATCTATTTTATAAATATATTTATATTTTAATGTATTTGTATAAAATATATTTTATATAAATATAAAATATATAAATATATTTTAATACATAAATATATATTATATAAAATAATATAATAAAATACATAATATAATTATATAGTATATATCTATAATGTAATAAGATATATAAATATATTTTAATATATAAAATATATAGTATATATTTATTTGTGTATTAAATGTATTTATATGTGATATAAATATATATTATAATATTACTATATATAATAATATATATTATATATAATAAAAATAATGGCCCCAAAAGATGTGTACATCCTAACCCCAGAACTTGTGACTGTTAACTTACATGGCAAAAGGGCCTTGCAGATGTGTTTTGGTTAAGGATCTTGAGGTAGGGTGATGATTCTGGATTATCCAGGTGGGCCAGGGTATTTACAAGGGACCTTAGAAATGAAAGAGGACATCAGGAGGGTCAGAGTCAGAGTGATGCAGTGTTTGAAAAAGATTCAACTAGCCATTGCTGTCTTTGAAGATGAAGGGGAGATGTGGAATACAGGTGCCTCCTAGAAGCTGGAAAAGGCAAGGAAACAATTCTCCCTTAGAGCCTCCAGAAAGAGCCTGCCAACGTCTTGATTTTGGCCCAGTGAGACCCATTTCCAACCTCTGACTTCCAGAACTGGAGGACCATATTTGAGTTGTTTGCATTATAAAGTTTGCGGTGATTTTTTTCTACAGCAGTGATAGGAAACAAACACGGACCTCCAGCTTTCCATGGGCTGGAAGTAGACTAAGAGAAGTCCCCACTGCAGACACGGGCTACTCTAAAGGGAAAAAGAAGGGTGGCTCAGAGGGTGGGGCTGATGGCTCCGGGGTAGAGCCTGCTCCCAGGAAGCAGGGCAGGTCCCTAATCAAATTGGTGATGTGGTCCCAGCAGGACTTGTGAAATGCTATGAACCAGGGACTGCTGTCTCCTTCTGAATAGGAAGATCTCTTGTTGTCTCTCTCTGCCTGTTCACCACTGCATGTTGGGTATGTGTGGATAGATAACTTACCACTTTGGTTCACAGGTCTTCAGATTGGGAGAAACTTCATCCAATAAACCATATCTATACCTGGACATGATTTAGATCAGCGATGGGCAACTTTTTCTGTAAAGGACCAGATAGTAAATCTTTTCTGTTTAACAGGCCAACTAGTCTCTGTCATGACTACCCAACTGTGCCATTGGAGCACAAAGGCAGTCAAACACAATGTGTAAATGTGTGGGCAGGCCAGATCTGGCGTGCAGGCCAGAGTTTACCTGATTCGGATGATGAGGTCCTGGACATCAAGCCGATGCCTTAACTGGATGAGACTTTGGGAGCCCTTGGGTGGGCATAAGTGTGTTTTGCATAAGTGAGGACTAGAAATAAGGCAGACTATAATAGATTAAAAATAAAGGCAAATTCCTTGACATTTTTCTCATTGAGAGATGGCATTTATGTGCATTCCTCTTGAATCAGTGCAGGTTCTGTGATAGATCAGTAGCATTATGACAGAAATGAAGTATTGCCAGTTCTGGGTCCAAGCCTTTAAAGATTAGCAACTTCGACTGTTCTTCCACTCCTTGGGAGGTTGGGATGCTTGTTCTCGAACACAGCTGCCGTTCTGTAAAGAAGCCTAAGCAGCCACAGTATGGGTTATGTGAGCATTTGTGGCTCTGAACAATTGACTTAGAAACAGACCTGTGGGACTCAGTCTGTTCCTAACTCTGGCTCTCTGTGTACCTTTTAACTGGGCCCAATGAGTGATTGTAGCTCTGGGCCTGACCCACAGGGCCATGAGGCAGAGAGGTGGTGCCAGGAACAGGACTGGGGACACAGGTGGTCTTTGCTGAGTGTTTCTCACGATACACTTCCACAGAGCTGTGCGCCCCACCCCCAAAGTCTTTCTTTAATTTATAAGTTAATTCTTATAGCAACAACAGAAATAGAAGGGCAGGAGTTACTCCTCCATTTAACATAGGAAGTGCTTGTGGGGTCCAAACATGGTTAGGGGCAGGATGGGCCAAAAGGACTCTTTTCTGTTAGTCCCAAGCTCAGCTCTCTCTGTGGGACTAGGCCCTGGAGAAGACCAGAAGGGCCTTGTGCCCTCCAGAGCCAACTGCCAATGATCTGTTTTCTCCCAGCTCTGATTCTAGGACAATGCCTTATCAACTGTGGGTTGAGAACCATACTAAGTCATAAAAATCAGTTGGGAAAAAAAAAAAAGAATAGAACATACGTCAGAATCCATTAAACATAGTAAGGGAGAATAATATATTATGGTAAAGCTCTTTTTTTTTTTAACAATTCAGCTGGAAATTTTTTTTTTTTTTAAAGATTTTGTTTATTTATTTGACAGAGATAGAGACAGCCAGCGAGAGAGGGAACACAGGCAGGGGGAGTGGGAGAGGAAGAAACAGGCTCCTAGCAGAGGAGCCTGATGTGGGGCTCGATCCCATAACGCTGGGATCACGCCCTGAGCCGAAGGCAGACGCTTAACTGCTGTGCCACCCAGGCGCCCCTAGCTGGAATATTCTGCTCTCATGACTTAAGGAGCTGAAAATGGATTGGATGGGAGCAGTTGGGTTTTTTAAGACACACTGATGTTTTAACATCATGTGGTGTGGAATTCAGATGTCCCAGCAAGATTTTACACCCTAGATCTTCCCTGTGAATTCGATAATCACCCAAAGTAACTGAATCTCCGTGCTTTCAGAAACAACTTGACATAAAGCCATGACACCTTTCTATTTCTGCAGCCCCATTACCAGGACACAAACTCTTGCAGTGCTTTTAGAATATCTTATTTATTTTAAAGCACTTATTTGCTCATGAATATTCATCCCCAGTAGATGTCTTGTATTATTTCTCTTCAGGGATCTCAACTGCTGTAGTAACTGTGCAGTTACTTATGCATTTCTATCAATCTGAAATGAAAATTTTAACTTAATATTCTATTAGTAGTTATTATTTGAGAGTGGAACCTTTTCTTTTTGCTCCACTGGTCTCAGTGTAACATCTTTCACACAGCCTAGGTAAGGGACTGATTCTGCCACTCTGTGAGGCATTTGCCTTTAAGAGTTAACTGCATCATTCTCTAACTAGCTCCTGTTGTAACCAAGCTCACAAAATCATTGTTTCTTATTCTGCTTTTGTAGACACTTTGGGAATCTCCATTGACCTTACAAGGTGTCCTCACAGTTGGTTTCCTGCTCCTGGTGATAACTCTTCCATGCAAACAAGACATTTAAACCAAGGAAGAGAATTATTTGGAGCGTGAATCCAAATATAAGATAATCGTTATGTCTGCTACAAAACAAGACACCAGTACCAAAATGAGTCATTCATGCTAAGCCCCATGTCACCAAACTGAGGCTCAATTACAGTTTTAGCTTTCCCTGAAATGGAATCTGAAACCAGCAGTTAAAAAAAAAAAAAGCAGGTCATTCAGGAGTTACCTGATCAGCACTAGCTAGGTAATCTGCCTGAGACGCCTCTGCCATCACCTAAGGGAAAGTAACCTTGCAATAAGCAATAATCAACCTGATTTTTTGCCAAGTAGGACTTCCTTGTTTCCGCTCCCTTCTGCCTATTAAAGTCTTTCATTCTGCACAGCTCCTCAGAGCTCCTTTCTACCTACTAGATTGGATGCTGCTTGATTGGAATTGATTTCTGCTCAAATTCTTAAAAATTTTTAATATGCCTCAGTTTTATCTTTTAACATGTTGATGACAGAGTTTTGTCCCCACAACTGTGAATGATTTGTGAATTAGATACCTTTTGAATTTTATTTAAATTTTATACACCCTGTCCCCCAGAAAGTAAACAACTTATGAAAATTGAATGTTTCATCTTAAGGAGGCTGTAGGTCTTTATGATTTTACACAGTCAAATTTTCATAATTTTTTATGTTACCTACATTTTAAAGAATGTTTCAAAATTCCAAAAAATTAATCATACAACAAGAAAAATAAGATATACTGATCTAGTAAATTTCATGTGTTCAGTAACTAAAAATCTGAAAAGGCTTCAGTCATATAAATGCAAATTATTTAAAACAATTTGTTGAAGGTACAAAGACCAAAAGTTTACTTTAACTAGCTAAATTTAATTTTGTTAAACTATTTGTATTTTTCGAAAATTTATTTCATTATGAAATTTTTTTTTAGAAGATTTTATTTATTTATTTGACAGAGACAGCCAGCAAGAGAGGGAACACAAGCAGGGGGAGTGGGAGAGGAAGAAGCAGGCTCCCAGTGGAGAAGCCTGATGTGGGGCTCGATCCCAGAACGCTGGGATCATGCCCTGAGCCGAAGGCAGACGCTTAACGACTGTGCCACCCAGGCGCCCCTCATTATGAAATTTCATCAGTCAGATTTTGGTAGGTTGACATTACAAGCCCATAATAAATTTATGCGTGAACTCGGTTGCAAGGTAAAATGTATTTCAAATTGGGATGCAGTAAAAAGGAAGTTTGAAAGCACGATCCTAAGCTTGCGACAAAGGTCTTGCCTTCAGGACCCGCGCTGAGTTCAGAGATGCAGCCCCCCACCCCCCTCGGGGAGTGTGGCCTGCTGAGTGGCCTGTGGAGGCTCGGCCTTTTGATGTCATTCGGTGCCGCGGCGCCCTCTGCTGGTCCCAGGAGGCACAGCTGACTGCTCTGCCAGGGCCTTAGCTCCAAGCCCTGAGGATGTTCTAGGGTGACCAAAGGGCAGTCTCTGGATTTCTTGGCAGCCAGGCCCTCTCTGTAGCAGCAATCCAGGAGTGGGCAGGGGCCAAGGATGGCTCTTGAAGGGGTTTGTGATGAACCAAACACTTGCATTCATGAAGCTGCGATGAGCAAGGCAGTGAGCTGAATCAGCTCACAACAGGTCTGGTGGATGCACTATGGAGCTTGGACTTCCTGGGTAGATGGTGAGGAGTGCTGGTGTGATCAGGTCTGAGTTTTAGAGAGATTTCTTATTTTGGTTGTTTTTGAAGATTTATTTATTTATTTATTTGAGAAAGAGAGAGAGCAAGAGGGAGAGTGGGGTGGCAGGGAGCAGAGGGAGAGGGAGACAGAGTCCCAAGCAGAGTATGCCTGAGCATGGAGCCCATGTGGGGCTTGACCCCATGACCCTTAGATCACCACAGAGCAAGAGTCGGGCACTCAACCCACTGCGCCACCCAGGCGCCGCTAGAGAGATTTCTTGGCCAAACTGAGGCAGACAGCCTGGAGCAGGGAGCACCTGGAAGTGGGTCGGCAGTTACGGGCTGGGCCCGGAATCCAGGTGATAAGTGGTGCCCCTGAGCCACAGGAGGATGTGCTCCATGTCTCTACCTGCTCTGTATCTGTGAGACTGACCTTGTGGGTTGCTTCAGCAGTCTCTTGTCCTCTGATTTCTGATTGGGCTGAGGCAATGGGAGATCAGAAGGAGGGAAGAGAGTTTGATTAGAGTGCCCCCCCCCCCCAAGTTGTCACTAGCTGTGTTCCTTTCTGATACAGAAGCCATAATTCATTTCTGGGTATACCAGTCACTGACACAAGCACCTTGCCTCTCCTCCTCCTGGGGGTGTGGGGATAGGGGATTCCAGCTGTTGGCAGCTCCCCCCCCCAACCGTTCTTCACTGCCTCCTGTTGCTTTCTGTAAACCTGTCTGCAATTTTGTAAATATTACCTTGCTTACATTCTTCCCAGTGTGCACCTTCTGAGTATACTTCTCCCCCTTGCCAGGTCCTGAGCCATGCCAAAGAGTTTGAACTTTATTGTTCAGGCAATGGGGAATCATGGCTGTACCAACTTGCATTCTCTCCAACAGTGTAAGAGGGATCCCCTTTCTCCACATCCTCTCCAACATTTGTTGTTTCCTGCCTTGTCAATTTTTGCCATTCTAACTGGCGTAAGCTGGTATCTCAATGTGGTTTTGATTTGAATTTCCCTGTTCCTAACCATGAGACATAAAATGACTATCCTACTTAAACTGCCCAACATGAGTTTAGAATGACCTGATCTACCAAACCATAAAATAGGACAGGCACAGGAAAACTCTATTTAAAAAATAATGGTGTATAGGAGACCAGGCCCAAGCATATCTGAAAGGCAAAATTCAACCTCATAAGTTGGTAGTTCAGACTCCCATGGTATCTGCTCCTACAGCTTTTCCACCCATTTCTTAATTCATACCAGAGTCTCATGGCGAGATCTAGAATAGAGGAGAAAAAGTGTAGGCCTGATTGGTTGTATGCATGGATCTGCATAGTATGCTGGCCCCAGCTGGAAATAGAAGTCTACTGCCATTTCACTATGGCTCCTTCAGGTTGCCTTGAAAAATAATGATGAAGGGAAATCCTCCCATTGGGCAGAACTTGAGGTAACATATTTGGTTATTCATTTCATGTTGGAGGAGATCTGTGATACAGATCTACACTGATCTGTGGGCCAATGAGTTGGCTAGCTGGGCAGAAACTTGGAAAGAAAAAGATTAGGAAATTGGCTACAAGGAGGTGTAGAGAGTGGTATGCAGGCGAACCTTACAAAATGGGCACAGAATGGGAAATGTGAAGATATTTGTTTTCCAATTAAGTGCCTACCAAAGGGAGTCTACTGCAGAGGAGGCTCTCAATAAATAAGAGGTCGAAGTGTCCCAACCTGTGGATGTCAATCTTCCCCAGTCACTTGCCTACTCAATGGGTCCGTGTACAAAGTGACCATGGTAGCAGATATGGAGATTATGCATGGACTCAGCTGTTTGATTTCCCCTAAACAAGTTCAATTTGGTTACTGCCACTGAAGAAAGCTCAAACCGTCCATCATCAGCAGAGATCAACAGAAAACACCTGATGAGGCACCATTTCCTAGTGAAACCAGCCAGCTCCCTGGTGGCAGATTGGTTGTATTGGACTGTTCCATTATAAAGAGGTCAATGCTTTTTTCTTGTAGAGATACATATAAATTTTGTGTATTGATTTATCTTCTCAACTTTCATAGTACTTCTGCCAGCAACGCCATTTGCAGACTTACTGAATGACTTTATCTGAGATGTCCCACATAGCATCACTTCTAACTAAGGGTTACATTTTTCAGTAAGGGCATTGTGGCAACAAGTTCACACTCATGTAATAATTCATTGGCTTTTCTACCTGCACCATCATTGGCTTTACCATGTGCAGATGTCTTGATAAAATAGTGGAATGGTCTTTTGAAGAGTCACAGGTGGCGCCAAGTAGAGCACAGCACTTTGAGAGAGTGCTGTCTTACTGAAAGCAGTGTATTCCTTAAACCACTGGTTGATAACTGTTGCTGTCTTCCTCATGACGGGAACGCAGAGGTTCAAGAGCTGAAGGGTGGAGTGGGAAAGAGCCTCTCGTACTCCTAAACCAAATGACATACTGTAGGAACTTTTTCTTCTTGTTATGTGACCCCTAAGCTCCATGGAAAGGAGGTTCTAGTGTCAAGGAATGAAATGCTTCCACTAGGGAATACAGTCAAGGATCTGAGGAATTAGAAGCTGAGATTGCCCAATAGCCATTTGGCCCCTTGTGTCATTGAATAAACAGGTAGAAAGGAGTCACCTTACTGGTTGGGGTGATGAATCCTGATTATTCAGGGAAAACTAGGTTGCTGTAATTGAAAGTACACAGGACTGTGTCTGGAACCCAAGGGATTCCCTGGAACAGATCTTATTAGTCCTCTGCCTGGTGGTTTCAGACGATGGAAAACTGTAGCACCAAGGACTCCGAGTCCATAGAAACAAAGGTTTGATTTACCCTCAAGGTGAAGAAGAGGATCCTGCTGAGGTACTCATAGAAGGCAAGGGGAATTTTGGATAGATGGTGGGAGAAGGCCATTGTGATTACCAAATTAGACTTTGTGAATAGCTACAAAATCAAGTAGTCTATCAATTGACTGCTTAACTGTTCCCTCCCCACTCCTGTGTTTTCCTCTAACCACCTTATACAAATAACACTGGGAATGGCTTTTAAAAACTTTCAGCTGGGTGTATGACCACGTTGACCTAACTTGCGATGATTCAGAAGCTGCTGTCTTTTTATATTTCACTTGGGATAGGGAAGACAGATTTCCGACTCTTGGAGGAAGAACATGGACCTGAGGGGCAAAAGGCTTAGCCTATGCTGGATGACTTCCAAGGACCCTTCACGATTCACTGGAAGGAAATTGGAGGGTGGGAAGAGAGTGAGGTCAGGATATTTATTCCTGGTTCCTTCCCTCTGGGGTCACCTCAGGCTGTTTTTCTTGAGGCAGGTCATGGCTTTTTTTTTTTTTTTCTTTTAAAAATTTTAATTTAAATTCCATTTAATTAGCATATACTGTATTATTAGATTCAGAGGTAGAATTCAGTGATTCACGGTGCCTGGGTGGCTCAGTCAGTTAAGCGTCATGGCTTCTTTTACGTTGCCCTCTCCACAAAGCTCTCTCTCTCTCTCTCTCTCTGTGGGTTATGGTAACTAGCTGTTTCCTCCTCTTGTCCATTCAGGCCTATGGGGGATAAGAGGTGTATCCTACTGTTACTAGCCCTGGGGTTCAGCGTTATCTATGCCTTGGGATTTCCCTACACTCTGCCTACGTCTTTATAACTAACCCCTTTATTACATTAACCTCAAATTGCCAAATTTTGAATGTGTCATATGTTTCTTGTTAGGACCTGACTGGCACAGAATGGCTCTCAAGTTCACCCAAGCAGACTTGAAAGACTTTGACGTGGGAGAGACATTCTCTTTCTTGCAAAGATGTAAATGTCTGAGCATGTAGTTCCGATTCTCACAGAAAATTATCTTACAGACATGAGGGAACCTGGCCTTACGTACTGACTGTCTGTTCAGAAGAGAATGAACTCAATGTTGGTCCTTGCTGACATTATGGAATTATCAGGTCAGCAGTTCTGAGCCTGTGCTACTTCTGGACTTCCGATATTTTGATCACTTTTTTTTTTTTTTAAAGATTTTATTTATTTAACACAGATAGAGACAGCCAGCGAGAGAGGGAACACAAGCAGGGGGAGTGGGAGAGGAAGAATCAGGCTCATAGCGGAGGAGCCTGATGCGGGGCTCGATCCCATAACGCTGGGAACACGCCCTGAGCCGAAGGCAGACGCTTAACCGCTGTGCCACCCAGGAGCCCCTATTTTGATCACTTTGAATTGGAGTTTTTCAGCTTTTGAAGCTGAAAGTAAACTTACGCTATAGATTCTTGTAAGTAGAATTGATGAGTCAAGGGGTACATACGTTTAGATTTTTAATAGCTCCTGCAAACCTGCTTTCCAAAAGGCTGTGCTGATTCACACATCCATCCACACAGTGAGTGAATCTGTGTCCTCACCACCATTGCCTATCACCTTTTTAATTTGTGTCTTCCTGATGGATGGAAATGGAATCTCATTGTGGCTTTGATTTGCATTTTGCTAATTACTAGTATGGTTAGCTATAATTACTTCGATTTGTTGGATATTTATATTTTCTTCTCAGCGAAATGCTTTTTACATCTATTGTTTATTTTTCTATAAAATTACTTGCATTTTTAAAATGAGTAGGAACTACTTAAAAACTTTGAATATTAGGTATTAGTTTGTTAGATGTAGTGCAAATATTTTCTTGTAGGCACCTTATCTTGCAACTTTCACCCACGGTGTGTTTTGTCCAAGTTTGTCCAAAATTCTAAAATTTTGATGATGTTCAATTTATCATCTTTTCTTTCATGGCTTTTGCATTTTCTGTGATGTGGATCATTGTGCTAAAATTTCTCTGTCATTGGCTCTTTGTCCAGGAATTTCAAACTTCAGGCACTTAACCTAAACTTTTCCTTAAGTGTTTTACCACAAGCTGTGTGTTGAAGGCTTTAGCTATTTGTTTTTTTTTTTTTTTTTTGGTTGCACATAAGTGTACAATTTGGTCAATAGATGTTTTAAATTTAGAGAACTGTACCTTGATGTTGGTCCTGTGTAGTTGGATTCTTTTGTCTTGATGCGTTTAATGCTTCTATTAATTTCTGACATTTTGATGAGGAGTTTGGGGGTTATTTTTGTTAATTTATCTTTCATTTTACCATAAGAGACTCGTAATCTCAGGAAGCAAACTGAGGGTTGCTGGAGTGGTGGGGGGGTGGGAGGGATAGGGTGGCTGGGTGATGGACATTGGGGAGGGTATGGGTTGTGGTGAGCGCTGTGTATGGTGTAAGACTATGAATCACAGACCTATACCCCTGAAACAAACAATACATTATATGTTAATAATAATAATAATAATAATAGTAAAAATTTGTCTTTCATTTTCACATGAAGGAGAGGAAGCTACTAAATAACAATGTTGGCCCACAACCGAAAGTCTGAGTTTTCATGGAAGACCCAGCTTCAGGAAAGATGTGAGGATGGGTCAGCCCACAGGGAGGCATCTTAGACAATGGGCTTGGGCTGCTTGGAGGAGCAGAGGTTTGGGCAAGTTCAATTACATCATCACACCCACACTGGGTAAAGGCGGCCCTGCAAAGGTCACCCTGGGAATTTCCTTGGCATTTTCCCATTTTCCCAAATCTACTCAAGTACAAATGGCCCAGGCTGTTCTCTGTGGTCCATGGTGCACATCATGTTGCATTATTCAACCAAGGGGAGTTCCAGTTCTCTCCCAGTAGCAATGCCCAGGCCAGACTGCCAGCCCTGCTTGTATGTAGCCCTTGATAGGATGTAAACCACAGTGGCTTTCGTCCTTTTAGGAGCCCCAAGGGAGCTGGTGAGCACTGGAGCAGAGAGCCCTGGATTGGGGAAGTGGGAGTTACAGATTCTAAGCCCAGGTCTACTATGAATTTGATTCTGTATTTGTCAACTGTGGGGGCCATATAACCTCTACTACTTCATGGTTCATTCTGCTTTATTCATTGTGAATGTCAGCTTGGCTACATGAATACATTGTTATGGAGATTGTGCATCTACGGACAGGTTTTAGAGATTCTAGTGGTGGTGAATAACCAAGCTCTCTCCCTCTACCTGGTTTCTATTGATGTTCCCTCCACTATCAAAATCATGGGCATGTTAAGTTAGCAAAATAACAGGACTTGATACCAAACAAGCATGGATGATAATATCTTAGAGCTCAAAAATTGAAATCTGGACTTTATGATCTCTTAAAATTATTTCCATGTCTAGGACCTTTGGCTTTACAAGTACTTACTTGAATTCAATTCAAGCCACACTTAATGGTGTGTGTAATTTTCATTGTTGTATATGACAATAGAACATTAATAGAAAGAATCTGACAAACTGGTTATGTTTACATAGCAGAATCATATTCCTTACTTTTTATAACCAGCATAAATATTGATGGTCCTCTCAAATACAGGTAGGGTATCATGTAATCATATTATCCATCCCTTCTACTCTAAGACAAAAGTTCTGGTTCATTTCTTCAGTAGATGGGCTCTCTGCTCCTCAATTATCCACCCCAGTGGTTTAGTTCTTCCCTCTTATCACCATCACTCTTATTCTAATTTCTCTGATACTCATTCACACCAAAGTTTAAACTGGGGACTTAAGAATGGATACTGATTACTGGCAATTCTGGAAAGTACTGGAGTCTCTGAATGTTGGGAAATGAGGGAAAGGTGAGTGGAATAAGAGGCTGAGGCTGAAGGGGACATATGTCATCATAAGACAGTTTTTTTGTTCCCTCTTGTTTCTTTCCTGCAGTTGTTAATATCAGGGATACTTCAGCACCTTCTTGTTACTCTTTAGCCTTCTAACATATTTTGTAACCAACTAGTTCCCTTTGAAATTCCTTGTGTGGGTTCTGCTTTCCACACTAGATCCTGATTGAAACAGAGAACTAAGGAATTTGGGGGCCAGATGATAGGACCCTTTAGATGTCATTTTTTTGTGAACATCCCAAGAAAGGAGGTATGTTGACTGATACATAATGGAGAGGCTCTTCAATTGGACAGAGAGGACCCAAGAGAGGTGACACTGGCTGAGCCTGGCTTTGAACACAATTATGTCTGAATTCATTATCACTCCTGGGTTAACAGATAAACTGAAAGCCAAAAGTGATGGGATTGAGGCCTCAACAGGAAAGGATCATGTTCCTCCAAGGACAACAAGGAGATGGGGTGAAAAAAGTATGAAAGGTTGAGCAAAGAACTTTTCAGGGCTGGGAAGAGGAGCTCATGGAGGTGCTTGCCTAGAAGGTTCTATCTTAGGCCTTCTCTCCTCCACCCCCCAGCTAGGTAGGTAAATATGAAGTTGTTTCCAGTCTGTCTTGAAATTCACCTCAGCCAAGTTAGCTTGTGCAGTAGAAAGTTTTTGTGCTTGACCTCAGTGGATGGAGGGTGGGCGTGTAACAAACATTGTACCAAAAAAAAAAAAAAAAGTAATAATAGCTGTTACCATTCACTGAGAACCTGCAAATGCCCTACATTACTAGAACAGAGGGTGGGGGTAAGTTGGGATCTGAGGCTCAGTTTTTAGGGAGATCATTGCTGACCATTTTAGCCGTTAGGCAGTTCTGGAATCCAGCGCATTTTGGGGGCACCAGGGACCAGGCTTGCCTCGGTTAAGGGTATGCTGCTTAGTGCCTGTGGCTTCCCAAGGGGGTAGAGGTGCTGAGAGAGTGCAGTGGGGGAGCTTTCAGCCTAGCCCTCTTTTCAGGGGTGGCCTAAGGTGGTTCAGGCGTGGTTGGATGGCCAGGAATGCCATGTGGACCCTGCCTGGAGCCCAGCTGATTTTGCAATCGCAGGACTCCCTTCATGGAACTGTAGAGGGCAAGCTTGCCTGCCCCAGCAGATGGACTCCTTTTGTGAAGGGCCTGGTATTTCCAGTTGTTGCCTGAGTGACAAGGCAGGAGAACCGAGTTCTGGGGAAGTCCCTCAGTCTCCCCTTGCTGAGAAGCCTGGGGTCTGTCATCAGCTCTGTTTCCCCGTGGGCGTGGCTCGGTGCCTCCTTCTCTGGCAGCTCATGCTGATGCTGTCATTTCTCCATCTGAGTCTCACAGGATCTTGTGGCATACAGTTGCCACGCCCCACCAAGGCAGGTGGCACCTCCCCATTCTACCAAATAAATGGCAGTGTCTGTCAGAGCCCGTGACTGCTCTTGGGAGCTGTTGGAGCTCTGATTCAGTCCCCTGCACTTTTGATAAAGGTCCAACTTTTCAGGCTTCCCTCTTTTCTGTGCTTTAGGGCTCAGGGAAGAGATGCGGCTCTGCCAGGCTCTGTGTCTTGTCCAGTGCTTGTCTAACTGCTTCTCACTTTCCCACTTCCCAGCGAGTTGCTAGGATCCTGGCAGAGCTGCCCTGCCCCCAGGCAGAAGCAGAAGTCAATGGGGGAAGGAGGAGGAGACGCAGGCATTAGGTGGCTGTGGGTATTTAAGGTCAAAAGTCATGCCTGGCTTAGAACTTCTAGGAAGATACTATCACTGGCTGCATCTTTGGGTGGAGGAAGTTCTGCCCGATGTCTCCTCCCTGTCCCTACCTTGAAGTTTTGTCTCGGGAGGTGGCTCAGATTTTCTGACTAGGGCGTTATGTCAGGCCAGGCTTCCCGGCTCCTTGTCCAGAATGAGGATCTCAGTAACCAGTGTCCTGGAAAGGTCTTGGAAATGTCTCCAGATGCTCATGTCTCCTATCACTGTCCCCACAGGTGTTGAGACAACCCCACTATGACATGCATTCGAGGAGTCCCTTTCTCTGGAGAACCCTTTACAGCAGGTGATGTTGAGATGGGGCTCTGGAGGCCTGGGACACCTGCACTCATACCTGTCTCTTCTGGATCTTCTGGATATGCCCCAGCATTTTCTGCCCCTCTTTGTGTATGGCCCTTACCATCCAGTGCTCTCCAGCTTCCCCTGGACAGTGAGCTTCCGCAGGGTGGGGAGCAGTGCTTATTCTCTGCTCTAGCTCCAGACCTAGCACCAAGCCAAGCACAGAGTAGGCATCAGAGGGAGTAGCTGGGCCTTGACACACATGTGCTATGGAACAGTTGACCCTCTTACACCAGTTGCAGCCCTGGCCCTCCTCACCATAACCCATAGCTTTACCAGAAAGGAAGGCTGAGCTGAGGGTCATGTGACTGCTGTCAGTTTTGGTATCTAAACCCTGGGCCTTCCTTCCTGAAGGGCCTAGCATCTAGCAAAGCTGCCTAATTATAATGGTTCTTCATTATTCTTTTCTATTTAAACTGCAGTGAATAAACCTCATACTGGGGAGGTCTCCGACTTGAATCAGCAGGTGTGGGTCCTTCAGGGTCAGACCATTGTGACAGTTCCACGGAGTAACAATGTAACCCCAGGTGAGTGGTGATCCCGTGGCTGCTGCCTTGGAGGCAAGGGAGGGGTCACATTAGTGCACCTGAGATGCTGGCACTGGCCTTTTGTGAAGGGTGGCTTGACAACAGGGCCCACCTGGAAGGAGGAGAATTTCACACTTGCCTGGGAAGCCATGTCAGGGAGAAGTTTGTCTGCACTAGGATATAGAAAGCAGAGAGGGTAGAGCAGCCTCCTGGGGGTCAGGAGAGCTGCTTTCAGTGACTGATGGCCTGTCCCATGGAAGAGGAGTATCTTATCCTGCCTGACTTCAAGGTGTCCTAAAAGGACTAAATGAGTGGGTAGAGGAAGGCAGATTTCAACATCACATTAGGCAAAACTTGCCAATGGACAGAACTCTTCAAGGATCAGAGGGGCTGCTTGGGGTTGGAGCTTCCCACCTCCAGGTGTTTAAGCAGGGGTGTGACAATCTCTAGGGCAGGGTCTGCCATCTGTTTAACTCTGTGTGTTTGCTCTATTTCCTAGGGCCGTGACTGGTACGTGGTATGAATGAATGAATGAATGAATGAATGAATGAGGTAGTTGGCGATTTGGTGGGCCTGGGGTAGCAGGGATGACACTCTTAATGTTTCTTCCTGCCCCACCTGAAAGATGCTAGCCTTGTCCTAACTTCAGGAGGAAACTGACACCATCTCCCCTCTTATCTTTATTAGTCACTGTCACTGTTGTCCCATGCAAGTATCCAGAGTTGCTTGAGCAAGGCAGAGGGGTTCCCATTTATTTGGGAATAGAGAATCCAGAAATGTGTCTGTCTTGTGAGGACATTGAAGGGCAGCCTACATTGCAACTGAAGGTGAGTATGAAAAATGATGTTTAAAAACAAGGCCAATTTCTTTTATAAGATGTTAATTTGGTAGATAATCTAATTTTAGAATTAAAAAAGAAATATTCTCCAATTCTTAAACATTGTTAATATCCCTAGATATTTTCAAGTCGCGTGCACGCAGTTGAGTTATCCTGCCCCTCACTAGTTGAGGATGTTTTTCGTTCTTGAATTTTGACATATTCCTAACCATTGTTTCTTCAACTATGTTCTTTCCTTCTTTCTGCCTTATCTTTCCTTTTGGAATGCTATGTCTTAGTCATTGGAACTTCTAGATCCCTCTTTAATATCTCGTCTAATTTTCCATACATTCTATCCTTTTTTTTTTTTTTTTTTTGCTTGTTGCATCCTGGGAGAATTTCTTGGTTCCGTCTTTTAAGTCATGATTCCATTTTAAGCTTGTCCTGTCTGCTAAATCATTCTCGCCTTGCCATTTTCTGAAATTTCAATCTTTACTCTTGTTCCTGAAACTTCAGTTCCATAAACTTCAGTTTAATTCAACTCAATTTAACTTAACATTCAGTTCAGCAAATGTGTGAGTTCTTCCTGGCCTCCAGCACTGTTGTGGCCGTCTGACATACATCAGGGCACAGAACCGCAGAGAACCCTGCCCTTATGGGGCGTGGATTCTAGCAGGAGGAGAGAAATGGTAGACAATAAGTATCATGAAGGGTAAGTTGGTGATGTCTTTAAGTGTATTATGCCCTCTGAGACAGCAGGGTAGAGAGGCCGGCAGTGCTAGACCGGGGTGGGTTGGGCTGCTGTAGGAAACAGTGCAGCAGGCATGCTGAGATTTTAGCAGACAGTAGAAGGCAGCAAGAGAGTTAGCCAGCAGGGTGTGGAGAGAGCAAGGATTAGTGGAGAAAACAATGTAACAGGAATGCACTAGGGAGAAGTTCAGAGAGATAAAGGCAGGTTACAAAGTGCCTTGCCAGCATTTATAAGGACTTTGCCTTTTAATCTGAGGGAAAAGGAAAATTATTAGAATGTTTTTAAAGGACAGTGATATGAATGGACATAGGTTTAAAAATAATTCTTTTGGCTGCTAGTTGAAAGCAGACTGTGGTGGGGGGCAGTGATGAAAGTCCTGTGGGGGACTTCAAGGTGATCTAGGTGAGATCTGAAGGATGAGGGAATAGCAGTGGAGGTAGGCAGAAGCCAGTCTGATTCTGAAAATATTTTATTTAAATTGAGGCAACAGGATTTGCTGACAGAGTGAATGTAGGGTGTGGTGAAGGAGGACTGAGAATTACATTTTCAGCTACATCCTGTCTAATAAGCCACACTTCTATTGTGGTTTTGTCCTCAGGTGGATTGAGAATCGACCACTGCATTCTGCCATGTGTGGGTCCTTAGGGACCTTGGTGACAGCAGTGTTGCTGCAGTGCTGGAGGTGAAAGGCTGAATGGCGGCGGTGGGGGGGGGGGGATTAAGAGAGGGAGAGGAGGGGAGAAATCCAAGACAGCATATACGGACAACTATTACAGGGAGGTTTCTGCAAAGGGGAGCTGGGAATGGTGGTGGGCAATCAAAACAGTTATTTTTTAAGATGATAGAATGACAGCAAAAATGGTAATGGGAATGATGGAGAGAAAGCCAAAATGATGAATTGCTAGAGAGCAGCCATAAGCTAGGGAGGGTGGATGGAAACTATAGCCCAGTCCTTCCCAGGCCAGAAGTTGAAAGGGAGGAGGAGGACGTATTGCAGTTTGAAACGAGAAAGTGTCTTTTTATTTATTAAACACATCTCTATTAAATTTCTCTGTGTTGAGGAATGCAGTGATGAACAAGTCTGGCAGTGATGGATCCGATGGTAATCGGAACTAATGAAGAAAATAATCTGGTAACGAGATAGGGAGGAGGTTTGAATGTGGCTGAATTATGAGCCATTCCTGTATAGGGCTCTGTAGAGATATTTGTGCATGTGTGATTTAGTTAGAAATACTTATTTTACTTAAATACATGGTATATAAATATACAAAATATGCTTCTATATATGATGTAGAAAGCATTTTCTAATTGCTCCATTTACTTTGTGTTTGTTTGTTTGTTTTTTGAATGGAAATCTTTTGGTTTGTTAGACCCTCTTGTGTCTTTTTCATGGCACTGACCTTTCTCACATGTTGGCAGTTGGTCAAAGACTAACACCGAACTTTGGTTAGAACAGTGGTGTTTGCAGGGAGGCGGCCCTCACTCCTGCAGCTTTGGTAGGAGAGGTCCTTGGTTTATTGCTGCAAATCTGCATCTCCTTCCTTTTCCTCCACTCAGCTCCTGTGTGAGGAGAGTTCCAACTCATCGTTCGAGTGTCCCTACTTGTTCTTAGCCTGTTCCTTGTGTCATTCCTACTCCATCTCTGGATTTGAGGCTGGGGGCTGGGAAGGTGAGATTGTGTGCTCACTCTGCTGCGCCTAGGCCTGTTTTAATAGAGGGATAAGGCTTTCTCAAACTTTGGAAAATTTACTGATTGTGTGCAAGTAACTTTGAACAACTCAAACAGTCTCTGCTTCTCCTGCTGGGCGTTCTCTGTCACATTTCAGGACGAGGAGATACTGGATCTGTACAACGAAGTTGAGCCTGTGGAGCCCTTCCTCTTCTATCACTCAAAGAATGGCAGGACCTCCACCTTCGAGTCCGTGGCCTTCCCTGGCTGGTTCATCGCTGCCTCTGACAGAGGCCACCCCATCTTCCTCACTTCACACCTGGGGGGAACGTACAATGTTAACTTCATTTTAAATATCAATGCTTGAACTCAGCCTGGAGGGGATAGCTTGGTTAGAGGTCTTTGTGTTAAATTTTCTAGTTCCCAGCATGCTTTCCTTTATATTATCTCAGTGTCATTTCACATCAGTGCTGAGAGGTGGGCAGGACCCTGTAATCACTGCCCTTTATGAATGACTTCATGGCAACTAAAGCATAGAATGTGGGCTCAGACGCAGGAGGGAGGGGTGATGTAAGGTTCTCCTCTCAAGCTGAAGCAGTCCATCCCACAGCCATCGGGCAGTATGAGTATGAGAATGTCGGGACCCAAACACTTTAGGAATTCCCTGGGGGTGGATATGGAGAAGCCTCAGAGCTCATGAATCTTACAAATATCAGATGACTAGCGCCAAACTGATTGTTTTTGTTTTGCTTTGTTTCCTTTCCTATTTGGATTACATTTTCCGTATAGTTTGTATGTTGCCAGTATATCTCAAGTTGTATAATGTATCCTTTTAAGGGTTAAAGATTTTAAAGATAAATAATTCTTAATAACAGTTAAATTATTTTTTCCTAATTCTAATATGTAAACATAAGGCCAAATATAAACTTCATGTGTTTACACAATAAGAAAGCTAAAACTAAGATATAAAATGAAATAGCAAAGGTGGTAAACTGAAATTAAGAAGAGTAATTGAATGAGGATAGCTCAGTGGGTGAATCTGGGACTGGGGCTTAGCTGGGGGGAGGAGGACCCCTGTGGACTGGTGATAGGCCGGGGAGGAGATGATGCATGTAAAAGAGAACTATTATTTCACTACTTTCTGTGCAGTCTCACAGCCTTGATTTCTTTGCCTCTTCTAGACTTTTCCTTTTAGGTATACTCACCATCCACATAATCCCTTTAAAAACTGCAGGAAAGGTCCCTTTCTTTGGAACAGAGAGCCTAACTTTTCCACCAGGCATGATTCAGATGATGTATTCTGATGAAATTAAATCACTGTTGTGGATATAACTGTAGAAAGATGTAGCTCAGATCTGGTTCTGTATTAATAGATTTCTTATTTTGACTCTGATATTACAAATGCAGAAGATTGTTTGCGCATATACAATTTCCAAAATAGCACCAGTAAATTAATTTTTTTTCTGCTTTTGGACAATCAAACCACATACTCTACTAGGCAGGCCAGTAAGCAAGGTCTCTTGATTCTTTAAAGTTTTCTTCTTCAATTACTTATAGTTTTAGCATTGTAGTTTTATAAAAACAACATTAAAATGGGCACTGAACTAATTAGTTCTGGGATATTAAATAGAAGAATTGGTTATTGAATATTTACGACTATTGTCACTGCTAAAGAGTGGTGGCAGTGTCTTACATCTGCCAGTTTACACTATTACATTGTCGGTTGTTACATCTGACAGTTGGGATCCAATGACACATTTGCTTGTGACATGATTATGGCCTGAGTGTTACAGCATCTGCAGACTACTACCAGGCTGTGTGGTGATTCCATTGTCCCATCTCTTTTCTCTACCACGAAAACTGTTCATGTAGACACTGTGACACTTTGGATTGTCACTTGGCACAGATTTGAGCCCAAACAAAAGCTCAAGTATGAGTCTTGGTGTCATGTAACTCGCTATCCTGATGATCCAGAAGAGGTTCTGATAACATATTCAGAGGGTGATCAAAATGAAAACATAGTAATCTCATAGTTTATGGAACTGGAGAACAGACTTCCAGGGACCCCTGGCTTCTCCATCACGTTTGAGAAAGACCACAGCATATGAAATCATGCAAGGGCCCTGTGAGTAGCGACAGGCTCATTTTCAAGTTTATGGCCTGGTGAACACCTGGTTTTCACACAGTTGAATATCAAATGCTCTTGCATTTGAGTTCTAGGAGCTCCAGGCCAACATCCCTTGAAGGATTTGATAGTTTTGGGTCTTTAGCAATGGGGTGGTATAAAGGGCTTGATGCACTGTGTTGGGGGAGGTCATTGGGAGGATATGATCACCACTTGACCCATGAGCTGGACTCTGGCAGTTGGATGCTCCTGACCCCCTCCCCTGTCCTTGCAGCGTGTGTGCTCTGCTTGCCTTCCCTGCTCCCAGAAGTTGCCCCAAGGACATAGCCTTGAGATAGTGATGTGATGTTGAGACATCTGGATGGTATATGTGGCTGAACCCAGTTAAAGCCTCTATATAAATTTTTAATATTCTAGTGTGTGAGTATGGAGGTCTACTTGTCTTGCAGCCACCCAAAGACAAGCGTCGTATGTGAGTTTCCTTGTTTATTAAATTTGCCACCTACCGATCTGGGGTGAATTGTCTCTTTCCTTTGGTCTCAATCCTGACCTCCACATATGAAGACCAGTTTCAGATAATACCCAGGAAGCTCCTGAGGAGGTGTAATCTGGCAGATTACACTGAAAGAGGGGGACTTTTGGATTCCAGGAAGGAATTAAGAACTATGTCACCAAAATCACAACTGCAGTGAAAACAGTCGAGTGGGACGTATTTCTGCTTTGGGAATCATATCTTCTGGCACCAGGACTGCTGAAGGGCAAAGACTGCTTCCTGAAGCTGGACCTGGCGATACCATCCCTGAAATCATGAATGATCGGGCACGAGGGACTGAAGACGCTGCCGCCAGAACCCTGACAACAGTGGCAGTAATAAACAATTCTTCACGTCAATAAAACATTACTTTTTCTTTCTCAGACTTTAAAAAGTTGTTTAAAAGAAAATTCTTCCAGAACAATACATGTCTATGATTAAAAGTGATATTCTTCTGCCCTCATCCTATTTCCGGGAGGCAACTGTTAACTCTTTTTCAGCTCTTTTTTCAGTTTTCCTCCATGTGTCTAGGGATATGTTTTACTTCTGTTTCTTGATTTACCAACTTTAGACATTATCTTTTCTACCAGACAGATATCATTTGCGTCTCTACTGTACAAAAGTCGTATGCTCTTTATCTGTTTGCTACAAGTTAATAGAAGTAGTAAGTCAAACAAAATTGTATTTATAGAGAGTCATTAGACAATGCTCTAATAGGATGTTGAAAAGGCACACAATAATCCTTTTGCCGTTTTCAAGATTTGGGTAACTTTTCTGAATGACCTCATTTTTCTTCAGTTTCTTTTTATGGGTAAGGAAGGGGGGGATACTTGGACATGGATCTGACTTGCTGAGGATTGCACTGACATTTAGTAGAAGGACTGGAAGTATGATAATCTTGATTTTGGGGTTTTCAATTTCTGTTTCCTTGTGTTGGGATGTTATGAATCTATGTGTGAGAAATCAGCAACAATTACCCAGGGCAAGACAACAGATCAAAGTATGAGCCACCTCATTCCCATCATTGGGGTTATCCTTACCTAGCAGGGTGTCAGCAGATGACCCACCCAGGGTGGAACACTCCTGGCCACCTAAACACTGTTATGTAATGGCGTCAGTGCTGAAAGATATTGTGTATCTGTATTTCTCAAACTTGAAGCAATATCAGAATCATCTGGGGTCTGAACTCAAAGCTCAGATGTTTGGGCTCACTCCGGACCTAGTGAGTCAAAACCCATTCTCCTCAAAATTCCAACTTAGTAAGCTTAGAGCAGGGTCTCAGGATTAATATTTTACTAAGGACTTTAGGGAATAGAATGCACTCCCACTGTTCATATGCCCTTCATGTCTGTTCTACGGTAGTTGGCTAATGTTAACTAGAAGTGGTTTTATTTGCTTGGGTATCCATTGACTCTTCTGTGGTTGATGCTTTCTGGTGGGCATTAACATATAATACAAACAACTTCACATTTTGTGTCCACTCCCATATGTCCATCCACATGCCTTTACTCCGTATCTCCTTATCTTTCAGTCTTCTGATCAGCGAGCCACACATTGACTACTGCCCAAGAATCTGTGTGTATTGTTCCTTTGGGACATACGAAGAGAAGGACCAGTTGTATTACTCCCAGCTACTCCCGTCGGATTATTTCCTCTCTTTGCTATTTTTCAAAGTACTGCTAAGTGTGGTTGTAAAACAGTTGCCATCCATTTTTGCCTTATAACCCATAGTGAGCTGACCCACGTGTAAACAATACTTGGGCTTTTTTCTCCTCGTTCAACTGGCTGTAGGGGGACCATCTATACAACTGCAAATGTAAGCTAGGGGAAGGGCACTAGTGGCAACCGTGTTGGGTGACATGGGGGTCTGTATTACCTGATCGTATAGCTTACATGTACCCTCTAGTTCTGCTTGGAGTCAATTCTGGATTGCGAGTGAACAGCTGCTGGGCATGTGTCTAACTTTATTGCTTGATAGTCTGACATAATTAAAATCAAAATGGACAGTTTGGGATGAATGGTCACTTAGTGCCTCATATATGTGTTAATTTCTCCATGAGGGCTCAGTAACACATGAAGAGCTAGTTTTGAAAAAAACATAGAATTCTCTGCTATAGAGGGCACCGGGATAGCTCAGTTGGTTAAGCGTCTGCCTTTGGCTCAGGTTATGATCCCAGGGTCCTGGGATCGAGTCGCATAACAGGCTCCCTGCTCAGCAGGAAGTCTGCTGCTGTCCCTCTCCCTGCTCATGCTCTTTTTCTCGCTCACTCTCTCTCTCAAATAAATAAATAAAATCTTTAAAAAAAATTCTCTGCCATAGAGAATTCTCTGCTTGATGCCCCTCCTTTATTATTCTCCAAAGTGAGCTTTTCCACATGATGAGCTTTAAGTTATCTGAGACTGTTTTTGATTTGCCTTTAATCTGGAAAGAAATTTTGCAGCGAGTGGAATTCCATTGCAAATTTTTTCTTTCCATGTTTGAGATATCATTCTGTCTTCTGACTTCCATTGTTGTTATTAAGAAGTAACTTGTCAGTCTTTTGCTTCCTTTAAGATAGTGCCTTTTTATTATATGTTGCTCATACTAGCTTATCTTTGTCTTGGATTCTAAGCAATTTCAGTCTGATATGGATTTCTTTTTATTTACTTGGGATTTATTATGTTTCTTCAATCTGTGAATTGGTGTCTTCATCAGTTTGAGGAATTGCTAGCAATTCTTTCTTCAAATAGTGCCTCTGCCCTACTTTATCTTTCCTTTTGGGACTCCAATAAATGTCATAAGCTTTCTCATTTTATTCCCCACATCTTTTCCACCCTTTTCTGTATTTTCCATCATTTCTGTGTCTGTGGTATAATTTGTATTTCTTCTCATTTATCTTCCAATTTATTAATTCTCTCTTACTTTTTTGTGTTTCCAGATTTATTGAGATATAATTAACATGTAACATTGTGTAAGTTTAAGGTGTAAAAAGTAAGGTGGTTCTTTGATACACATATTTTGTTTGTTGTCTACTTGTGTGTTCTTGTATTTCACTGAATTTCTTTAAAAGGATTATTCAGGGTTCTTTGTCAGACATTTTATTTATCTCAATTTCTTTAGGGTCAGTCACTGGAGTTTTATTAGTTTTCTTTAGTGGTGTCATGTTTCCTTGATTATTTGTGATCCTTGTGACTTTTATTGATGTCTGTGCATTTAAGGAAGTAGGCACTTCTTTCAATTTTTGTAGGCTGGCTTTGGAAGGAAAAGCCCTTTACCAGTCAGCTTATCCAGAGATTCTAGGTGGGCTTGCTGCTGAAGTTCTCAGACAGGTGTGTCTGGTGCCTGGGTCAGCAGGTGGGCAGACCTGGTGCTTGGGTCCACAGGGGCCAATCTGGTGTCTGGGTTCACTGGGTTCACAGGTGCAGTGCCTGTCTTTGGTGGTAGGCTTGTGACCGGGGTCTATGTAGCTGGGCCTGGTGTTTGGGTCCACAGGGGCTGGCCTGGTGGTGGGGTGGCCCTGGATCCTGGGTTCATGGGAGCTGGCCTGGAAGCCAGGACTATGGAGGCCACCCTAGCAGTTGGGCAAGCCTGTAGCCTATAGCTGCGGGGGCCATGAGGGAGTTTGGATCCATGGGTGCTAGCCTGGAGGCTGGAGCCATGGGAGTTGGTCTGGAGACTGGGTCTCTAGGAACTAGCCTGGTGCTGGGGTGGGCTGGTAGCCTGCATCCATGGGAACCCACCTGGAGCCTAGGTTTATGGGTGTAACCTGTCTAGAGCCTGAGGTCATGGGGTCTGGCCTGGTGTTAGGGCAGCCTGGGGGCCTGGATCCACGGGAAACTGCCTGGACCTTGGGACCAATAGTACCAGCTTGGAACAGGGGCAGGCTAGGAACCTCATTCCATGGAAGCTTATCTGGAACCTAGGTTTGTAAAGGCTGGCCTGGGTGCTGGGGCAGGCTGGTAGCCTAGGGCCATAAGAGTCAGCCTGATGCTAGGGAGGGCCAGGAGTCTGGATTAGCAGGAGGCTGCCTGGAGCCTGGGTTTGTGGGGGTCTGCCCAGTGCTGGGGTGGACTGGTAGCCTGGGTGTTGGGGCCCACCAGAAGTTTGGGGCCATGGGAACTGGCCTGGTGCTGGGATAGGCCTAGACCCTCAGGCCACAGGAGTCAGTCTGGTGCTGGTGTAGGCTGATGGTAGAGTCCACTGTGAAGTCAGTTCCTTACTTCACTCTTCTCCCATGAGTTGGATGTCTCTTTCCATGCTGGGCTACCTTGGCTTGGTTGGGGGGGCGGTGGGTAATGGGAGTAATGTGAAACTATGATTCCTATCATTTTTTCAATGCATCTTTTCTTATTTCTGTGTTCTACCCAGGTGCTGTCATCCCTACCTGGAATTCTTAGCTCTTGTGGAAGTCTTTTTATATATGGATAATTGTTCAAATTGACATTTCTGGGAGGCATGAGTGCTAGAAATTCCAGCTGATGGTACTCTCTAACTCTTCCTTCTGCTGTGTGCTGTCTGTTGCCAAATACAAATTTTGATTTATATAATTTTATTTGTTGTGTTATATAGTTCTAGAGATCCTGTTTAACTCTTCCAAATTGGCCACATTTCATAGTTTGCTGTTCTAGAAAAAATATATCCATGTTTGTCATTTGCTTCTTAAATATGGTTAAGATAGTTGTTTTATGCTCTATGTATAATAATTACAGAATCTGATGTCTGTGTATGTTTCTGCTATCTTGCTTTGCTTATTTTTTTGGTTCTTGTTCTTGTGATCTTGTTTACTTGTATGCCTTGTAATCTTCAACTACTTGTGGCTTGTTGCCTTTGTAAAATTATTTAAATGGGTCTGCCGTCCTCTAGAGAGGCTTTCTCTTTGTTTCTTGTGGAAAGTGTTTGGTCTACGTTAAATCAAATACAATTTGAGACTTCCTGGCTCAATCAAGCTATGAGTACTTAAAGTGGAAATCCCCCAGAGGGCCTGTCCATGTCCATAGCCTTCCAGGAATTACTTCTTTTCTTTATATCTTTCCCTCCCCCACTTTGTTCAGTGCCAAGAAAGCCCACTTCATGGGTCCCAGAGATTGGGGAAAGGTGAGGGTGCGTCTAGATCTGGTTTGCTTGTCCCTGTTCCAGTCCTAGGCAGGCCCTGAGTCTTGACCTTTTTTTTTTTTTTTTTTTTTTTTTTGTGCTGCTATGACTAGATTATGATGTGTGTGTGTGTGTGTGTGTGTGTGTGTGTGTGTGTGTTATATCAACACAGAACATATAGTAGTTTTAATGCTCCTTTAGTTCAGATCCTGATTCCGTAAGTCTGGGACAAACCCTGAGATTCTGCATTTCTGACAAGCTTCCAGGTGATGCAAATGCTACTGGTCCCCAGGTTACACTTTGAATATTGAGGATATATCAAACAAGGACTGTTCCATCTAATAACTTGGCAATATGTGAACAATAGCCAAATTGAATGATGGGAATTGTGCTGTAGAAGTTGGGAAGGATTTATGGAACTGAGGTGACTTTGATGTGAAGGTGACCTTGATATGAAGTAGTGAACGATAGATATGTGTGGACATAGGAATGCATGCAATCCCAAGCTGGATCCAGTTCTGGCTACCTGAAGAGAGAAGGAAGGCTATATCTCTGGGTTTTATTCCTATGCAGTTCTTGTCTTACAGAGGGAGAAATTTCATTCACGTATTTGAGCCAGTGTCCCTTTTCAGGATCATCCACCATCTTGGTGGTAAAGGATGCATCTCCATACTAGGGAGACACAAGTAGAGGTCTCGGGTTATCTGATATCACCAAAGCCCCCATCACCTCAACTAATGTGCTGGCTACATGGAGCTCCACATATTTATAGGGTGAAATAATGAATCTGAAATGATCCACATCTTATTAGCTGTGGTCCTGAGTGAGTTTGCATGCAGCATCCATACCAATGTATCCTGAATATTTGCTTCTTTGTGCCTTATGGCAGGACATTGAATCTCTCTCCTCAAGATATCCAAGTGGGTTTGGTCCTATATAAGGAGCATGGGGGTGATTCCATAGGCTCTGAACTTTCTTCTTAGAACATGGAAATCAACTCATGCTAATGGATACCTAGGGCAACTCCTCATCATGGCCGCAGATTGATTCTGAATCCTAGTTTTGACTCAGAGACACCTACTGCACATTTAAGTTTGCTTCATGATTCCACACTCCTGAGGGAATGGTTATGGTCCTGGATAGGACAAGATCATAATGACCTTTATATCCCACTGTGCAGTGGGAATCCCTTGGAAGTGTATACAGTGTGGGTGTTAGGTAGTTAGGTAGGTTGATGAGGTAGCACAAATGTCAAGAGCTAGGATGATCTATTGGTGGTCAAAGCAAAAAGGCTGGTAGAGACAAATAGGCTGATCTGGGGTCTGATGACAGACATAGGAGACTTAATAGGCCAGTTGCTACAGGAAGCTTTAATGTACTGGAGGATTTGCATACTCTTCTTTAACCCGCACAATAATCCAGCAAGGTACAATGCATTTCATATAATAGTCATTTGAGGATCAGAGATGTGAAAGAACTCTGCCAAGGACACAAGTCTGAAAGTTGCAAAGCCTAATTATGAACATGCATCTTTTGAATAAAGTCTCTGGCTTTTGAACACTAAACTACTATCTTAGTGTAGGTTCTCCCTGAGAAACCCTACCATTGTCCTACTGGAGGCTGGGAAGGCTGGAACATTATGAGCCTTTCCCCCCCTTGGTTGAGGTTGCTGTTGAGATGAATACCCTTGAGGTGTGAAGCTGTCAGATGCTGGGAACTGTCACAGTGACAGTGAACTCAATTGGCCTGAAAGGATTAGAGCAGAGTATCAACGGCATTGCTTCAGCTTTCCTTCATGTAAGACCTAATGCGTGTCTGCTAGCTCAGAGCAGTGGAGCATCTGGGAGCCAGGCTCCCTTTCCCATTAATCCAGGGCAGTGATCTAGAGTCAGTGATAGGCAGGATGCCCAGGAGCTGGCTTTGCCCAGATGAGGCTCCCTTAAGTGGAGAAGCAGCATGTACACAGACTCTGAGAAGCTGGAGAAGCATACACTGGGGCATTTTTATCTGATTTGAGATTGGCAGAGAATATGGTGACCGTGGACCAGGAGTAGTTGCAAGCTACACAGGTCTTAGGGGACACAGCCCTTCCTTGGTCTATCTTGAACCTACTATGGGCTTCCACTCCTAGGGATAACATTCCAGTATGTCATTTTGTGGCAACAGAATCCAGTCATCGGCCCTGGGGCAGTCCCATGTTTCTTTCCTCAAACTTGGTGTTGATGACTATATTTCCTGATTGTTGCTTTTAAGGGTTTTGCATGCCCTACTTTTTCAGGGTGAATAGACAAGTCATAGCGATGCTTGGTTGACATTTACATAAAGACTCACTGAATCCTCTGGCACCAGGAACCAGCAAATATCGGGTGTCAGGTAGTCCCAGCCCAAGTGAGGCAGAACCTCCTTCCTTCCCCGTGTGAATAAAATGCTTGGGACCTGTTGGAGTCAGTCAGAGCACCTGAGTCCAGAGGAAGCCATAGTCCGTAATAACAGATTACAGGTGCAGCCTGAAGTCATGAAGGCTGTTGACCTTTGATGTTTTCTTGCATCTGGATCTCTGGTCTCTCCTGTTTTTTCAGTAAAGGAACTAGGAGTCCCAGACAGCTTTCCAGAGCCCTTGGATGCAGAACCTTAACTTTGGATTCAGGGACAAGAGCATCTCATAGACAAAGGTAACTTCAGCTCAGAAGCCATTTGTGGGGAGTCTTGTTTCACTGCTCTATGTCTAGCCTTGGGGAGCCTTAGGGGCCTTGGTGGAAGGCACAGGGTGCTGGAGGAGCTAGGGCTTCTTCCAAGAGTGCGGGTGGTGATTTGCTTACTCCCTGTCCAATGATAACTATTGAATTAGGCCGTGAGGATCCTGAGGTGGGGAGGGATGTAAATAGCTGGCTCTCACTATGGGGAGTTTGTGGGCTTCTTGGGGGAACTGTCCTGGTTCCCTAATCAGAAGCCCAGGGACAGATGGCCCCTGACAGTCAAAACACCTAATGGAGCTCGTAGATGTCCATGTGCAAGATCGTAGTGATGCCTCTTTGGATGAAAAATGGGGGAAGATGGGGGTCAGAGAGGCAGATTTGCTGCCAGTTATTTAGTAGTGTTCAAGCTTGATGTCAGGATGAATGGTGACTCACCAGCTGTATGGGAGGCTAGAAAGGAGATAGCTGCACAGTCTCCCCTCCATACCTTCCTTTAAATCTGGAGACTTGTTGCACTAAGCAGTGCCTGAGGTGATGCTCTGGAACCTCCTAATGATCCCAGATGTGATGGATAGAGGGCATCCCAAGTCCACCAGAGTCTGGAGAACAAGGACTACCTAGTCACGACAGAGACAGGAGTTTCCATTTGGGGTTTTCTGGCCTTGGAAAACCCCGTCCCTAGTCTCAAATGTGCATCTGGGGCAGGATCTTGGGGCAGTTTCTCAAAAGAATTTTTACACAAAATTCCAGGGTGGAGGAGAGGCAGTGAGACATGGATGACATGTTTTTCTTCTTTCTTTCACCCACAAGACCAGCTGCTGACAACCTCCTCTCTATCATCTCATCTATTTTGTCCTCTTCACAGGAAGCTCTGAAGCCATCATGGCTACCCCGCAAGGTGAGTGGTGAATTTCAAACCAGCTTGGAAATAGCTCCATCCTGCCTCACCGAAGAAAAAAGAGTGCAAGGGCCCCCATCATTTACTCAGTTAAAGATGCATTTATTTCTTGCTAAAATATGCAGATTGCAAAACTTGCATTTGAATATTTCAGAGCCTTTAGCTCTTTTCTTATTATGTATGTTCAGAATTGTTATTTATTTCAATAAAGAGGGTAAAGAAAAAAACAAGAAATATACTGATGACCAATTTGAATATTTTTGGTTTTGTTACTACCTAGAGACTATCAATCAGAAAAAGACAAGTCACTGATATCCCTAGAAAAAAGACAAATCTTGAAAATCTGTTGGGAACTATAAATGCAGGTAGATCCTTACAGACACTTTGATCCACAAACCAGTTCCTGTCTTAATTTCTTCTCTCTTTCTTATAGCCACTCTTTCTCAAGTCAGTAAGCCTACCCCACGGATTCAAAAGCCATTATTACCGAGATGCAGCTAGAGTCCTGAAGTTTATAATATAATAGCCTCATATGTGTTTTGTGCTTTTCTGTCTTCTCTCAGCGGTGGATTTTCCCAGAATCTTTGGTGTGTATGATTCTCAACAGATGGTGTGGATCCTGAAAGAAAATTCATTAATAGCAACTCCTTTTAGCCGCAATGTCATACCTGGTGAGTGACAGACAAAGCCACTGTCGCCTCTAAAAGGGACACCGGCTCCACTGCAGAGCTTGCTTGAGCCTGGCCTTGGGCCCCTCCTGCTTCTGGGCGGTAGCCCAATGTCCACAGGAAGGACGAGAAGGTTCTCTTCACAGAGGGAACCCTGCACCTAGAGATGAGGGTGTGAGGGGTTGGCAGTTCTTCTTATCAAGAGAAAATGTCTTCAGATAAGAAGAGATGTCCATTTAAGCAGCAGTTGACCTTCTCCTTGGAGTTTCTCTCCTTTAAATTTCAACTATTGCTACCTATGTCCCCAGAATCAAACTTGGTCATCTTTTCACCACCAGACCTACACACTTTCCTAATTCGGTGTCCTCTCTTCTAATAATGGGGGATATTCCTTCCTCTCAGCAAAAGTCAATCTGTCTCAACTTCTTTCCCTTTTGCTAGGACTTCAGTGTTTGATTTAATTCTTCTCTTCCCTGCATACTCCACCTTTGTCTGTCTGCTGTATCCTTTCTATCACTGACAGACATGCTCTAATATAATATTTCTAAATTTAATACTAAACACCTTCTCTTGATTGCCACATTCCATTCTTGCTACCAGGCTTTTTTCCCTATATACCAACCTCTATACAGTGCTATGTACTAGTCGTAGCCAAACTTCATTGAAGAGTGGGCTATACAACTAGTTTCCACTTTATCTCCTGCTCACGCTTGCATTAAACAACCTGACTTCTGAACTGTTTTCTCAAGCTCCTCTTCCCAAGGTCACCAAATATGCTCCTCTCTCCTCACATTATTTGGTTCCTCAGCTGCAGTCAGCATAACTGATAACTCTTTCTTTCTCGAACACCCCCCCCCACCTTTCCTTCTGTAGGAACATTCTCTTGTGGTTCACTGGCTTCTCTATGGCATTCTTTACGACTCCACTTTCTCTATAAAATCTCCAACACTGGGGATCCTCAGATCTCAGTCTGTAATCATTATGTAACCCCTCTGAAGGGATTCGGAGCTGGTCTCTTAGACTGATGTATCACCTCTATCACTCTGACGTTTATGCTTCCAACCCAGAAGTCCCCTCTGGACAATTTACGCATGTCCTCTCGATGTCCCCTCAGACATCTCTAACTTCATCTATCCCAAGCAGAATTATGGATCTGACTTCTCAAAACTGCTGATGAGCCCAGTCTTCCCCATCTCTAATAGTGGCATTACCATCACTTGTTTCCCTGAGCCAGAAGTGCAGGAGACATCCTTGATTCAATCTCTATCCAATCCATTAACAAAGACTGAGGAGTCTTTTGCAAAATATGCCTTATTTCTAAGATAATATAATCTCTCACCTGGGCCACTGCCATTGCCTCCTCACTGCCCTCCCTCCCCCTTCATTTGTGTAGCCTCTCATCCATTCTCTACAAAACATGAAGAGTGACCTTCTGAACAATGTTAATTGAACAGTATAATTCCCATGTGTTTGTGTTTTGGGGGGTGGGAGGTGGGGGCCAGTAGGGAAATCTCAGGGGCGCCAGTCTTCTTTCAGAGCCACATAGGGGCCTTTACCCATCTTTTCCCTGTGACACTCTCCTTTCAACCCTGCTCCAGCACCCATGTTTTCATGCACTAGTTTCCTCTTAAGTTTAAGGTCTTGGTTTGAACTTCACCTCTGCAGAGGGGTCTTTCTTGATTCCTCTATCTAAATTTGGTCTCCTACTGTCCCAGGCTTTGGTCCCTTCCCCTGAAGCAGGCATTGCAATTTATTGTGGTTCTGGTCATGTCTCTGCTTACATCTTTTGGTCTCATTTTCTGCAGGGGCAATGACAATGTCTCTCTTATCCTCAGCTAAATCTCTGGTGCCCACATGCAGCCTTGTCCTGAGTGGGAATTCAATAAAGAGAGTTGACTGGAGAATTCTCAGCCCCTTGCCCAGATGGATAGATGCAGAACACCCAGGCTCCTGGGCTAAATTAGTTGGGAATTAAATTCAGCTGATAGTGACAGAAAACCCACATAACTGGGATTTAGCTAAGAAGTTTATTTCTTTCTCATGAAAAAGAAGCCTGAGCAGGCAGGCTGAGGCCTGTATGGTGACTCCATGATACCCCCATAGTCCAAAGATTCTAGCTTTCTGCTTTACCAAGCTCAAGTTCTCCTCAACCATCATCCAAGTATTTGAGTCTGGCAGTAAGAAGACACAGGGTATAAGAAAGGAGCTTCTCCCAACTGAGTCAACTCCTTTTAAAGAACATTCTTAGAAATCCCACACAACACTTTCACATTTATCTAATGGACTACAACTTCAGTGTATGATCAAATTTAGCTGCAAATGTGGTGGGGAGTTTTATTTTTATTTTTGGGATGCAATATGCCTTGGTAACAACTTCTGATATTAAGTAAGAGAATGAAAATGGGCTTCAGATAATGATGAAGGATCTCAGCTACATGGTGAATGGGAGGAGCCTTCTGAGAGAGTCCTGACTGCTCAGCATCCCCCCTGGCTGGGAGAAGTAATGTCAGGCCAGAAGGACTGGACTTTTTGTTGCTTGGGGCCTGATACCTGTTTCCATTTTTCCTTGTGTTTCCAGTCAGTCTTGATTTAATAACATGTACAGACAAAGAATTTCATGATGCAGGAAAAGGCAATCCGGTTTACTTGGGCATCAAGGGCAACCATCTTTGTCTCTTCTGTGCAGAAATTCAAGGCCAGCCCACTCTGCAGCTTAAGGTGAGTGGTTGTACAGCTAAGGAGAGAAGCACTGTGAGATGCACTTTTTATTACATTTAACATATCGCTGAATAAAAATGACATTTTTTCAATCCTGGATTGTTCAGTTTAAGGAAGGAAATGTGACTTGGCTGACCCCCAAGTCAATGGGCATGGGTGTAACAATCATTTGAACATGAGAGCATTCTCTGAAAGCCAGAGGGTATGCCCATGAGAATGTTTCATATAGGCCAAGGAATGGTGGTTTCTTCATCCTCAGTTTTCTTTAACTGCCTCCCAGAAGTCTTCCAAGATGCTGGGCGGCTCCCACTTAAGCAAAGGCCATTGTGTGGCAGAGGAGACAAGGGGGAGATTGTTAGTCTGGATTTTGTGGATAATATGCCTGTGGTCTCTGTGCTGAAGGTAGCATTTGTAGTTATGAAGCGAATCCTTCTGGTTATGATGAATGCTGTAAGATGTCAACCCACTTGGAGGCTGGGAATCTTGTGAGATGCCCACACCTGCAGATGGGTGCCCACCAGGAGCACCCACAAAAGGGACTTAAGCCTGTCTCTGTTCTCAGGGAAGATAGTGCTGTCTTTGAGAACCAGAAACACCTGGTGTTATGGGATGCTGGGGTGGAGCCAAGCTATTAGGAGCCAGCGGGTTGTCTGTTTTGACACCTAGTGTCCTTTCATCTGCCTGTATCCCTGGCCTCTGTCCCTCCCTTTGGGGAAAGCAGTCACTCTCAGGGCTGTGTTAGTTTAGACCCTTCCTCTCAGTAATCCTCTCTAATAAGCCTTTTTCCTAATCCTAGGAGAAAAAGATCATGGATATGTCCAACGAGAAGAAAGCACAGAAGCCCTTTCTCTTTTTCCATAGTAGGGAGGGCTCCACCTCTACGTTTCAGTCTGTCTCCTACCCGGACTGGTTCATAGCCACTTCCAAAATGGCAGGACAGCCTGTCATTCTCACCAAGGAGAGGGGCAAAAATTACACCACTAACTTCTATTTAGAGCCTGAGGACCAAAATTAGGCTAGGCTGTCATGACTGATTCCAGGACAGAGGATCAAGCAGTCAGAGAATCTTCCTTTCCAAAACACAATAGGTCATCTTGAGAGACCAACATGCACTGATGCCCATCCATAGCCCACCTCATTCTCATCACCCCAAACCACCTCTTCCTTTAGACATTCATTCTGCACCATGTCTCCCCATCTGAACATCATCCCAGTATAAAACCCGAGTTACTTTTTATTCTTTCCTGTTCTTGTCCCGCCATCCGCTTAGCTGTCACGTCTAGTTAAGTCAACATCCAAGATGCTTCCTGTACACACCTCTCTCTTCCTTTTCCTTCTGACAACCTATGGCCTAGAGATATGAGTTCCAAACATTTTTGTTCTACAACCCTATCAATAAAAGAGTATTATTTGTTAATTCTCTGCATGTTTATTATAAATATTATGATATGTGTCCCAAATGAATCTAAAGTTTTATCTATTTAAGTAATCTCTACACTCCACATGGGCTCAAACTCATGACCCTGAGATCAAGAGTCACATGCTCTTCTGACTAAGCCAGTCAGGTGCCCCACCAAAGATGAATCTAAAGGATAAAATAAATGTGAAATAAAAATTTTATGTGTCTTGATCATCATAATATCAGTAGTTAATAATTTAACACATAACACATACTTTGGTTAAGAGTAATTATTAACCGTAGTGAATTTAAATCAATCCATATTTCAGAGAATCACTTGCATCAGTTTAAATTTTTTTCAGGTGACTTCTCAGAACTTATTGCATTGTCTTTGTTTTTACTTATATATTAACTCAAAGGAGAAGTACTGGTTTTGATATTTTCCTGTTATTATTCATGTTTTCTGGAATTTTAGTCAAATCTTTAATCAACAGTTTCTTTATGGGGATGCTTTTAGGCCAGTTGTCCATTTGGTGAGGGTTACTTTATTTAAAACCTGTAATAAAATCACCAAATTCACTTAGCCAATCACAAGGAACTGTAATTTACCATAATATTTTGCACATGAATGTGAGCATGATGGGCTCCCTTCCCTCCGGAGAACTTGCCCTTCTCTGCACATGACAAGCAGTGGTATCAGGTTTTGCAATGGACACCCATTGCTAACTAAGTTCAAATTTCTTAGCCAAGCATAATCTCTTCCAAAACCTGTCCTTGTGGCATTACCTCCGGGTGCCTCACTGGCCATGGTTCTGGGATAATCCCTGAATCCCCCCTTACATCCTGTTCGCCTGCCTCTTACTCTAGTTATTGCTGTGTGTCCAGCTCTGAGAAGGTGTAACTTGACATCATGCCATCTCAGCTGCGCCAAGCATCTGTCTGCCTCTGCGTGGGGGCTCCCAGGACACCTTGGGGGAAGACAATTGCAGGAACTTGCTTGGCACTCACACATGCACACACCTGCAAGTGAGAGGGAGCTACCAACGAAGAACCCTTGACCAGTGGGCGGTGGGAGTGGGTGGGAACCTGCTACTCTCTTGGATCCTTCAGGTGCACAATTCTGAGACGCATGCTACCTACATGGTTCCTCAGAGGGTCCCTGTAGAATTGAGTCATAGTCATCCACCGCAGCCCTGAGCTCAAGAATACACCCTTGCATTGGTTTATCTCATTTCCCTGCTTTGGTTTCTCTATGCCCCATTCCTGTTCCCTGGAATCACTTCTCATCATCTGAATGCCAACGCTTGTCTCAGGTTCTGCTTTCCAGTGTAAACCCAGGCTAAGACAGATTCAGTCAAAGCGAGCTGCTTTTCTTACCAGCTGCACCCAACACGTTGGATTTCTTCTCTCTGTGCCTCTGCGCATGCTTTTGCAAACATCTCAACCACTTTGGTCATTGCATCTCTCACCTGCCTACGTCTTCCTAATATCCTACATCTGTCTTAAGTGTTTAGAGGCTGCTCCTCCTTCTCCCAAGTAAATCCAACATCGTATCTTCTTTGAAGCCTGTAGCACTTTGCCTTATCACGTGACAGACATTTCTTTTGTTAGACTTGTGCTAGAGTTTTTTCTTGTCTTGGCTTCTTTGCTCTTTTCTCCTCAACCAAATTCTAGGTACATAGTGGGCAGGGATTGTGACTTTGATATCTCTATACTCCTTAGGTGCCAAATCTTGCCTCCTACATAACAGTCACACAAAATATATTGTTGAAACAAATGAATTCTCATTGCATGTATTAACATCTTCCAATGATACTGAGGTGTGTCGGAGTGGAGTTTGCTTTATCATGGCAGAGGCAGTCCTAACTGCAAGAAAGGTGCAAGAAACATCAGTGTTCCTCAGAGAAGGTGAGGAAGGAAAGCACAGAAAAGCTAGCTAGGAACTTTCCCTTCTGAACTCTTCTTCCTCCTCCCTGCAAGCCAATCTGACCTTAGGGGATTGCGATGATGTTAGGGTATCCTCTCAGGAGGGGATGGCTGCAGAAACAAAGCACAGCCCGGAGCTTCCCAGGGGGCCTCCAGCCAATGTCCACTGATTCCATGGCATCTCCCTCTTGGATTTTGTCCAAGCCTTCACCAACATACATTCTCATAAACCACTAAAGGGCACAGGAAAAGGATAACAGGGGAATCCAGTGTTTCAGTTTTTTTCTCTGACGAGGTCAGGACTAAGCACTAAATGACCCCAAGTACGGCTGTGAGAGGCTTGTGGTGGCAATAAAACGGACACAGAATAAGCAGGTTTTCTGAGAAGGCTGCAAAGAATGTTGAGTTCTATAAATAGCTGAATGTGTAGAAAGAATAGTAGACAATGATAAAAAACCACAATATAACCCTAGGCTGTTCTTATAAATATTAACTTCTCAGAAATCCCAAGAGCACTGGAGATGAGCTGGAGGTAGACGGCTGGCCCACCCTACACTGCACCCTCTGACAGAGAAGGTGAGGAAGTGGTCGTGGTGAACGAGGAAGAAGAAGAGGAGGAGGAGAAATCATAGAAGGACCCAAGAGGTATTCTCAGATATTTTATTGGCTCTCCTAGTTCGAGGGAGGTTTTAGTCTGTTTGGGCTACTGTAACAAAATTCCGTAGACTAGCATTCCCTACCCCAGCAGAGCTTGAAGGGACTGTGGGGCAATATTCTTCAGAAGCAGTTGGTGGAAACTCCCACCCCAACTCAGAACTTTGAGATACGTAGGAGGGTAGAAGATAATCCCAGAGGCTCTCATGACACATATAAAGAAGCCTGGGGTGGGCAGAAGATTTGGAACCGTGGGATTTTTCTCCAAGGGAGCAATGGGTCAAGTGATGAGACACTCCACCCTGGAAAGAGTTTGAGTCTGAGAGCTACTCAGGTCTCTCCGAGGGTGCTTAACAATGGGTAAAGCCAAGGTGATGCGGATCGTCATACCCTCTGCAACAGCTATACACACACCACCTACTGAAATCTGATGACACCAGACTACACCCAGGAGTGTGGGAACACCTTCCCTGCAGACCCAAAGCCAGTGTCCTGAGAGGGTCTTTGCCTTTCCTTTTCTTGCTCTTTGCTTGCAACATTTTGGCACTAGGTCTCATAAAAAGGAGGGAACAGCTTCCAAAACCAAAATATCATCCCCCCCGACCATTCTTAGAAAAATGACAAGGAAGTTAGGACACCTTGACTAGGATGTTGTTAGGGGCCTGATACCAGGTGGGAAAGTGGAGTGAATACTGCAAACTCTAAAGAAGTGATTGCACTAAAGGAAAAGAAAAACATGAAGTATTCTGACATTTATACCTAGATGATTAGATGGCCCCTTAGAAGTGGACTAGAAAAGGAAAAGTGATGGGTATTAAGGAAGGCACTTGACATAATGAGCACTGGGTGTTATATGGAACTGATAAATCACTAAATTCTACCCCTGATACTAATAATACAGTATTAGTTATATGTTAACTATATGTTATATTAACTAAACTATATGTTAACGAAACTGAATTTAAACAAAAAATATATAAAAAAAAAAGAAAGAAAGAAAAAAGAAAAGAAAAGAAAAGGAAATAGACCAAGAAGAAGTAAAAGACCCAGGAGTCACAAGGTAAGGCTCAGCCCAGGAGAGAGGTATGGGGATTCCTGCAAATAGAGAATACCTTTCCTGAATGGATCTGAAGATTGGGCTAAGAGAAAGAAGATGGTGTGGGCAGGAGTCTGTTGTTTATAGTTATGCATTCTAAAAATTCTATCTGGCCTTTAAAAGCAATGTGCATGTATTACTTTGATAAAAATTAAAATGAGTTAAAATAGTATGATTCTGTGCCCTTGTTTTACTCATCTGGAAATGTCTTTCTTTTTTTGCTGGGGTGAGGACTGAGTCCCTTTTAAGGAGATAAATATAGGAAATCCAGGAGGGTTTATCCAAAATCACAAAACATGGCATCTTTCCTCTTTTTTCTAGAGAGGAAAACCAAACCTCTGATGAATATACTTGAGAGCATCAAGCTCATTTTTCACATTCATTTTCACCTGGGTGTTGGACTTTCTGCTTCAATCCCTGTCCTTTTTGGTGACAAAGTTAGTGATGAACTAGAACTTCTATCTCTTGACCCTTAAGAAGAGTGCGTTTCTGTGGGTGCCCAAATAGCTCAATTCCTGGATAGATCATTCTCAGGCCTCTGAATGAGTAAGCACTTGATCCTGCCCAGAGTGTGTCATCCTGATTTCTCAAAGCCAGGGACTCAGAGATGTCCCTCTCCTGGTTTAGACTAAGGCGGATGCTGTTGGAGGCCCAGCCTTGGTGATTCAGTCAATCAGAGGAGGCTATGTCTGGGCAAGACAAATTCTAGGGCTGCACTGCCCTCCCTGCATTCCACCTGCAGGCAATTTGCCCTTCCCTAAGTTTCTCCAGTTTGGAGAAGTAACTGAATCACCGTAAATGTAGCAAAATAATTGCTAAGACTAAACCTGAATCTATAGAGTTGGAGGAGCCCTGGTTCTAGATTCCTCCCTCTGACCCTTAGGTATGTTTATAAATGCTTGAGAACCAAGGGGCGTCTCTCTGTGTCCCTGACCATGGTGAGCATGGGTGTCTGTATGCATCTATTACCACAGGTGGAGGTATGGTTCTCAACCTCCACAAGGCTGTGTATCCACCCTATCCAGGTTCTTTCTGTCATGGGCCTCTGTAGATAGTCCAGCATCAAGACCCTTTGCTGTTCTCCTGAGACTCATTTGTGGATTCTCTCAATAGCCTGGAGAATGTAACCATTTGCTCTTTGGACAACCCATCTTCTGTAGAAGACCCAATTGGTTCATACTTTCTGTTTTTGTACATTCTTCAAATTATTATATGAATGGTGGGATTCTTCTATATCCTTATAGTTGTCTTTTAATTCTGTCTAGTTTTGAACACATTTAAGGACCCTTTAGGCAGTTGGCCTTAGTAACTTGCAGATATTATGCTTTAGAGGCAAATTTTCATAAAAATTGTATACTAAATTTTATGTGCTGATTTGACTCTAGGTCAAATCAATTAAAGGAGTGGGTGTTTGGTACTACTAAATTTGCATGGATAATTTTGTGTTTCTTAGTGCAGTTTAATTTCTGCACCATAATTAGGGCAGTTCTACAATGAGAGAACGTCCTTGGGCATTTCCCTCCTTGAGAGAATGAATAACAGGAGTTTTGGTGAGCCTTTGATACTGACAATTTGAAGTCCAGTGGTATTGTTCCTCCTCCGATTAAATGATAGCTTGATAGGCACCTCTCTCCCCTCCACTACAAAGCCCTACATGGGGCTGAGATATCCCCAGAGGACAGATTGTATTGATAACTTGGGCTAGGATACAGCTTGTGATCTGAGCTTTGTGCTTCCCAAATAGGAAAGATGCTTTTCCTATTGCTATAAGATGATGGAGAGGAGGCTTTAGAGAACAGAGTATCCAGACCAGATAATCCCAGCTCCAGAGGGCTTCTCATTGCTGGCTGGGCTCAGGGATCTGCCTAAGAGAGTGAAAGATGTGAGAACTAAATTGGCAAATAACGTAATTTTAACCCAAATGCTACTCACCTCTGAGCTGTCCTTGCCAGTCCTCTGTGCAGAGCAAGTTGATATCATTCCTTCATTTTTTTCTTCAACTGCTCTTGGCTTCTGACCAAAAACCAAACTCTGCCTTAGCCTCATCTGGGACCAGCAGCAGATGAGAGGGAAGGGGCCCAGCACTAGGGGACCAGAAGGGCTAGGTGCCTAGGACTGCCCTTCTTTGAGGCCAGAGCTTGGAGGTGGGGTGTAGCTAGGGGGTAGGGGGTAGCTCAGCTCTCATTTTGCACATTTTCCATTTTGGAATTTTGAGTTCCATTGTTATAAAACAATTTCTCCCCAGTTAGTATATATGTATTTTTAGAATTAAATTTTTATTTTTTATTAAAACAAAAAGCCCAGCTCTGCCAAAGCCTGAGTGTCCCTTGGAACAATGTCCTCAGTTGGGTGGCCTTGAGGTGTGGTGCGGGTGGCGTGGCCACAGTATTTGCTTGAACACAGAGACTCAAGAGGTGACAATACTTTGTATGAATAAAGTACATATGGACACTTGCAAAAAACCCAGAAACCAAAACATAATTATTGTCATTCTGGACCAGACCCTGTTTTGTGGTACTTCTATTTCCTTGCAGATAGAGGAGATTTCTTACTGGGAAGTCAAATGATTCCGGGCATGAGCATTTTTTTCCCCCAGCAATCTCTGCTCCATGTCTTCTCTAGAAGATCCAGTTCCTATAAGAAAGTTAATTTCCTGATAAGAGATATCAAACCCAGCTGTGGCCTCTGGTTGCATCACTGTGGTATTTCATACAGAGTGAGATGTATGATAGTGGATGACATCCTTGCGTCTCAGTCCAGTCTGAGGAGGCTGGTTGATGTGGGGGAAGATACAGGGTAGTGAAGACTAAGGCTCAAATGAGAGGCTGTGGGATTGGTTATTTTAGGAAGGCATGATCCCAGAGTGCAGGGAGAAGAGATAAGCTTCATGACTTCAAGGACTAGTAGTAGGAGAGGGAGACAAAGAGACAGAAATGAGGACAAATGATTGAGCTTCAGAAAATTCATGGACTCAGGGACAGCCTGGAGAGAGCCCATTCTCTCAACTGCTGAATCTCCATCTATGCTTGTGTTTCAGGTGAGAACTCAGCAAGGAGAATGAGTCATTGGGGAACTGCTCATTGAGGACCAGACAAGCCATGTCCGCTTGGGATCTTCTCCCCTTATCACCAGACTGAAGGCAAATAGTCATGGGCCTAAGGGCTGAGGAGAGAGGAAGGGTAGGGTGGTCTTGGATTTCTGCATCTGGCCTCTTGTCTGTAGGTTGGATATCAACTAGTGCAGATTGGACCTTGGATGCCAAGTGCACTCCAGGCATCTTGGGTGTCCAAGGATATAATCAGCATGTGCTTTGTAGGATGAGGCAGGCACCAACTTCAAGTTCTGTTCTTTCTTGACCCTTCATCATTACTAGCCAAATGGCAGAGAGTCCCACTGTGCCCTCATCACAAAACTCAGTGAACACTCTAGGGACAGATACCCCAAAAGGTGGTCACCGTCCTACCCCTGTGGCCAGCCTCACTATGGCACAGTTCTCCAGCTAAAAATCCTGATTAACTTTGTACTTAGTTGGGTCAAGAAAGATTGTTAAAATAGCTAGAGTAACTACCAAATTAATAGAGAGCCTGTAACTTCCCAATTTGAGAGAAGGATGAACAAAGGGAAAACAAACGAAACCATCTCATTCAATCCAGTTGAAGGCACTAAAGGAAGGAGAGAAAGAAACAGAAAAAAAGACATCAGAAAGAAAGGAATAAAAAAGAAAGAAAGGAAAGAAAAAAATAAAAGGATAATAGAAATAAATTGACATATTTCAGTAATCGGTCAATTTAAATTAACTTAATTATCCAGTTAAAAGAACGTTAACAGACTAGAAAAAGAAAAATTGCAATGTGCTAATTACAAGAGACATACTTAGAACTGAAAGGCATGAGTTTCTTTTGATGCCAAGTAGGCTCTGACTGGACCAAGGCTTTCACAAAAACATAAACTATAAGATCTGGCGGGAAATGGGGAGGGAACCTGAATGCATTGGTGAGAGGGCACAAGCAAACACATGCAGGCAGATTCCACAGGAGAGTAGCTACTTGGAAAAAAATGATGTGAATGGGTCAGTTTCCCATATGTCCAATTTTTGCACCGAGGGCAGGCTTAAGCTGCACAGCATGAGGCAACTAAAACTGATTGAAAACCCTACAGTCCTCCTTGAAGAACCAGAGGACAGATTTGGGACAACTACAGCCCCTGGAAAGGGAGGGGGTAATCTTAGGAGAGAGGCAGTAAGGGAGAGCCACAAAATTCGGTGTAAAAACTGCCCAAACCTCTGGCTGACCCATGAGCCATGCCTAAAAGCCCAGCTAAAGGTAAAGGAACTGATCTTAGATATTTGCTGCCACTTGAAAGACAGGATTTGCATTTTGAATCTAATGAGGTTAATTGTGTGGAAAAACAGAAACATAAACTTCTTCAGAGGAGTGTAATAGTCTCTGAAATATAATATTTATAATGTCCAGGGAGCAATTCAAACATATGAGGAAGAAGGAATGTGTGACCCTGTGTCAGGAATTAGGGCAATGAAGACCAATCCTGAAATGATCTAGGTGTCAGAATTAGTAGGCATGAACTGTAAAATGGAATCGTATTAACAGAATAAAGGACAAATACCAGATGATTATTTCAGTGCATACAGAGAAAGCATTAAGTTAAAGTTAACCCTTACTCATGATATACACTCCCAACCAACTAGGCATAGAAAAAACTTTTTCGGTATTTTGAAGGGGCATCTACCAAAAAAATATATCTACAGCTCATACTGAATGGTGAATGACTGGGTGTTTTTTCCTAAGATTGGTAACCAGTTAAGGATGATTGTTTTCTCTTCTTGTGTTTAACGTTTTACTGGGAATCCTAGCCATTGCAAAAGTTAATTAAAAATATCCAAGGAATGAAGACCAGAAAATAAGGAAATCTGTCCCTCTTTGCAGATGATACAATCATTTATGTAGAAAAGCCCAAGGTATCTACACAACAACTACTAGAACTAGTAATAAGGATAAGGTGGTGGGATACACTGTTAATATAGAAAAGTTAATTGCATTTTTTTAAAACAGCAAACCTTAAGAAAAAATTGGAGTATAACATAGATAGAGGACACTGCACAGCTCATCAGGATATAGTTTGCTGCATTTTCTGACGATACACATTAAGTACCCAGAAACAGCCCTGTGTTCCTTCCAATCACTCTCCCTACCTCAGGGTGAGGTTAACCCTGGGCCTGATGTCCAATACCATGGGTTAGTTTTGCCTAGTTTTGAATTATGTAAATGAAATAATACAGCATGCATTCTTTTTGTGCCTCATTTCTTTCACTTAATACTATATTTGAGAATCACCTTGTAAAGTTAAGTAAAAAAAGCAAACTTTAAGTCAATAACACATCTAAATGATTTTTTAAAAATTCAGGTAGGATGAAGGGAACAAAGTGAAAGTCAGTTCTGTCTCCCTATCCAGTTTTCTATGGCATATAGAGATAATGAATGCTACCCGTTTGCAGACTATCTTTGGAGAGAAATTTGGAGCACCAGCCGGCCTCTGAATGTGTACTTTTTTTACACAAAGGGTAGCACATGCTACATATAGAAGAGAACCCTTCAGGAGATGTACTTCCTAAATATTTTCCTAGTCAGCCTACTTTTTCTCCATCCTTGTTGTCGTTGTTCATTCATTGTTGAAGAATAAGGGGCTGTTTCTTTGCGACTGTCCCTCAAGTTGGCTCTGTCTGGTGTTCCTCGTAATTAGATTCAGCTTATGAACTTTTGGCAAGAAAGGTGCAGAAGAGGTAATGTGTCCTCTTCCGTGTGCCATCTCCCGTATGGACACACCTCATGTTGTCTCGCGCCGTTAATGGTGAACGACATTTTGGCCACTTGGTTAAGATGCAGTTGGCCAGGTTTCTTCACTGCAATATTACCAATTTTCCTTTTGTCATTGGTAAGCAATCTGTGAGCAGATCCTTTAAGACAATGCATATCTTGCTCTTCAAACATTCGCACAAAGGCTTTAACATCTGTTGATGATTTTCACCTGAATCGGTCATTACTATGATGATTGCAAAAATATTATTAAGTTTATTTTTATTATCTTTGAAGTCATTGTGTTTTTTATACGTGGGCAGCAAGCTGTTAGGAAATGAAATAAAGAATCAATTCTGTTTACAATAAAATACTCAGGAATAGATTAACAAAGGATGTAAAAGACACGTACGTATCTGTACACTTAAAAATGGTTAAGACGGTAAATTTGTTATGTGCATTTTACTACAATTAAATATAATAATAAAAAATTAGAAAAGACAAATGTGTAAACACTTATCTAATAACTGTTTTATATATATAATTGTTATATATATAATTGTTATACATATATATATAATATATATGTATATATATTACATATATAAAGAAGTCGTCCCTAGTTCTTGAGGAATTTGTGAAAGGAGATGATTCTACTCCATCAGTGCCAAGTGTCACAGACAGAGCCAAGGAAGGCATGGGGCCTCCTTTGGGGGAGTCCCAATGCAGTTCCCTTTGCCCTAATTCTGCTACAAGTGCTCACTGCTCCAAGTCCTCTGTGGAAAGAGACAAAAAAACAGGAGGAAAGACTGCATGGATTGGTCAGGCGGGTGTTTGGAAGAAATCCACCCACGTGTGGCCCACCCAGTCCAGCCTGGCCAAGAGCGCTCTTTCTGTGAGGTCACAGCCATACTCACAGAGCCTGTACTCTGCCCGGGCAGAAGGAGGGCATGGCCCAGGGAGCAGGGAAAATGGAGTCAGACCAGTACTCTTCCTGACCTATTGACTTTTTCCTTCCACGTTTGGCTTATTTCCAATTTCCATCTGCAGAATCTTGTTCAAGTCCTAGCTATTCTGTGGACAGAGGTCCAGAAATGGCCAAACCACGTAATCTGTGGGAGGTGAGTCCTCAGACTCTGGAGGCCTCTGAAGTACAGATGAACAGAGTACCTGGACCTGCTCTGGAGGGTCTCACCTGGATCTGAGGTAAGGAAGTTGCTGTGGCTCTGGTCCTGCCCTTGGTGACTCAGTCAGGAGAAACCGCTTGTGGGTGTGACACACACCAGTCTCACCCTGCTGTTGCCTACACACTCCCCGGTCCCACCTTGTAGAACTGGCCCGTCCCTAGACCCTCCACCCCGGAAGATGCCATGGGACTGAGCAAGGACAACAAAGCAACATGTTTCTGGCTCAGCACCCAGCTGCAGTGCCCTGACCCACAGACTTCCCTGTAATTTCACAGGGACCCCAGTGTTACTCAAATGTGCTATGAGCCAAGTAGGAGCTTCCCTCTGTTGCTCTGCACAGTGACTGCAGGATGTGGCTGTAGTTGGGGTGGCGGTCTAGGGCTGTGGCAGGAGGACCTTCTCTTCACAGCTCCCTGAAGGCTGTGTGTCTGTGTATCACCACCAGCTCTCCTAGGCCAGGCAGGGCCTCCATGGTTGTTCTAAGCTGCCAAAAGTCACTCCAGGGAGTGAAGAATCCCCTCTGTCCTAATGTGTGCCACACTCTGTTGTGCTGGAGCCCTTTGTCTCTGGACCAACTCTGTGGGTTTCTGCTGTCTTTCTTGAAGTCTCTGTTCTTCTCAAGAAGCCCCTTGGTCCTTCCTGCAAAAGACTCCTGGCATGGAGTCCCCTTGGCCTCCAGCTCTACCTTCCATCCCTTGATTGCTTGAGTCTGTAAGCATTATACGGCTTGTTGGTTCACAGTGGGGAATGGGGGCGAGTTAGTATGAAATCAAACTGCCAGAGTACTAGTACCAGGTCCATCTCTCACTAGTTTGTGACCTTGGACTAGTTACTTCATCTCTCTGGGCCTGACTTTATCTTATCAGCTAAAGGCGAATAAAAATTGCTCTCACTTCACAGGTCTGATAGCACAATGTCTGTACTGCTTTTGAGATAATGTTGACAGTGAATGCGCAGCAGATGTGAACCTTTCTTGTAAGGGATTTGAAAGTCCACAGCATATGCTGTGGTCATTCAGCCAGGCTGGGTTGGGGCCTCCTCCCTCTCTGGGTCAGGTAAGATGTGTTAGCACAACGGCAAGGAAGTGTTTGGCCTTGAACTAGCCTCAGATTTGGGTCAGTGTAGACATGGACTCTGCCATGTTCTCAGGGTTCTCTCTACATACGTGGGGAGGGGTCCCAGAGAGGTGAGAAACAGAGGGGATGGGAGGCAGGTGTCTGTGGGTTTGTGCTAAGTGATGACCCTGCTCTTCACAGCCTCTGTCTCATCCATCCTCATGACAACCCAGTGTGGTGGTTGTTCCTCTTTTTTTTTTTTACAGAAAAACGCAGATGAGGTGAGATGAATCATCACATCAGAGAGATGAGGCAAATTCCCCCAGGCCACGTGGCCGGTGATGACGATGATGATACAGCTGACATTTAAGCACCTGCTTGTGCCAGGCATGGCTCTAACCACTTCACATACATTAACTCCTTTAATCTTAACGGCCACTCCTGAGTAAGTACTATTTTTATCCCCATTTTACAGATGAGACCTCCAAAAAGCAGAAAGGTTAAAGAACTTGACCAAAGATGTGTGCTAATAAGTGACAGATTTAGGACTTGAATCAAGATGGTTGTGACCAGAGTTCGGGAAGCTTTTTCTGTAAAGGACCACATACTAAATACCCTATCTGTGCAGTTTCTGTCACAGATACTTAACTCTGCCATTGTAGTGCAGAAGGATCCACAGACTGTGTAAACAAATGAGCATGTTTGTGTTGCAATAAAGCATTGTTTAGAAGAGAAACAGTGGGCCCGTGTTAGCCCACTGGCCAGAGAGTGTCCACCCTGGTCTTTAACTGCTATATTAAGAGAACGAGGACCCAGAAGCATCAAAGCTCTCTGAGAAATAAAAATCATAACTGTGAACAAAATGTGAGACAATTCTCTGGTCTTTTCAAAATTTTATTTATTTATTTGAGAGAGAGAGAGAGAGAGAGAAATCATAAGCAGGGGGAGAGGCAGAGGAAGAAGCAGACTCCCTGCTGAGCAGGGAGCCCAATGCAAGGCTCCATCCCAGGACCCTGAGATCATGACCTGAGCTGAAGGCAGGTGCTTAACTGACTGAGCCACCCAGGTGCCCCTCTCTGGCCTTTTCAATGTGTTACAACATACAACTCATTCAGTGTTAATGCGATATTACTTATTAAAGACATACTGTATACCAGGCACCACCTCAAGTGCTTGGAATACACTAATGAACAAAATAGACAGGAAACACCTCCCTTGTATGAGCTTATCTTCCAGTAGGGTAGGGTGGGGAGCTGATTAATAATACACATAACACACAGCTGAATTATACAGTGTGTTAACAGATGGTGAGTACTGTGGAAAGAAATAGAGCATGGTAAGCGGAATGTGGCAGCAGGAGAGGAAAGCATGAGATGGTAAGTATAGGTTTCATGAAGAAGATGATACTTTAGCAAAGATGTTAAGGAGGTGAGAGAGTGAGCCATGCTCATATCTTGGAGAAGAGGTTCCCAGGCAGAGAGAATAGTCAGTGCAAAGGCCCTGATGCAGGACTGCACCTGGCTTGTTCAAGAAAGGGCAAGAGGTCATGTGGCTTGAGTGTACTGCATGGTGTGGTAAAAGAATAAAATGAAGTGTTAATGAGAACCTGGTTTTGTGAGGCTTGGGAGCATGGCAAAGACTTGCCTTTTACTCTCAAAGATTCAGGGAGCAGAAGAGTGACATGATCTAAGGCAGACTGTCAATGGTTCCCTCTAACTTCTATGTTGTGCCTGGGGGTCCATAGCTTTAGATTCAGGTCTCCTGGATTTGGTTCTGATTATTGGCTCCATATCAGACAACATGATTAACCTTTCTATGTTTGGTTTCCACATCCATGAAACAGAGATAATAAGAGCATTTACCACATAGGGCAGTTCTGAGCATAAAATGAGAACATTCTCATGAAATAGAAAAAGTCCCCCACTAAACATAGTTCTAGGGACATAGTGACACCACATGAATACTGGTTATTTTAATTATGTTTGATTTATCTTCCTAATAAAAAATTACTATTTTACTATAATAAACCACTTTTGAATGTGTGCTTACACTTTGATACAGCTGTATACCCTTGTCCTGTTTGCTTCCTCCCCTCTTCAGCAAGAGCAGGAGCCACCCCCACCTCCAAGGCCCTGGTGAGAAGCACCATGGGGAACATTACCCCTCTGCAGACTGGCACAACTTCTGGGACAACCTCCATGGTCACGTGAAGTCCATGAAGAATTGAGATGTTTCCTAAGAAGGGAGGATATCCACTGAGGACTGAGGCGAATGAAAGGAGAACAGGCGTAGAAACTGCCCATGGTGATGACAAAGTGTGTTAGTTGCCTGTTGCCATATAACAAATTGTTCCAAAACTTAGCAATAGCTTAAAATAAAAAGCATTATAATTTCACAGCTTCTCAGAATGAAGAACCGGAAAAGCGGCATGAACTGGGTGGTCTGGCTCAGGACTTCTTGTGAGGTTGCAATCAAGATGTCAGCAGGGCTTCCTCATCTGAAGGCTGGAGTGGGGCTGTAGGGCCTGTTTCTAAGATTGATCACCTGTAGCTGTTGTCAGGAGGCCTCAGGTCCTACCATGCAGACCTCTCCAAAGGCTGCTTGAGTGTCCTCCTGACACGGCAGCTGGCTTCCCCCAGGGGGGAGAGCCAAGAAAGATCAGGAAGAAGCTCCAAGGCCGTTTGTGACCTAGCCTCAGATGTAGCACCTTGCCACTTCCACCACGTAGTAGATACTTTAGAAATAAGCCACTAAGTCTGGCCTACGCTCAAAGGAAAATTAAGCTCCAACTCTTAAATGGTAGAGTATCAAAGAATTTGTGGACAGGTTTTAAAACTACCACATACCACACATGATATGTGGCTTGGGACAAAATAATATTATCTTAGGTAGTGTCAGTTTAACTTTCAAAAAAGTCCAAAACACAACTCACACACAAACACAGAGTGAGCATGTGCCAAAGATTATCGTTATTAATAAATGAAGGAACCAGCAAGATGATAAAGCTGATTCAAAAGACATGATCAGTCAGGAAAGAAATGGTGGAGTGGGTTGGCTGACTTAGATTAGAAAAAAAAAAAAACCTGCTTAATGAATTGCAGAGCAATAAAACTGCACCCTCTGGGGCAATCTTTTCTATCAGGCAGAAATGATTTGCAATTTATCAATCTCCTCCTAGTTCACATCAAACTTCACAGTCTGGTGTCTAATCCACAGTCATCAATAAGCCAAAGACATCTATTTCCTAAAGAATTGAGTAATTGCTGATGGGGCCTCTTTGACCAAGTTCTAGTGTGACACTGAAAGCACATGTGGTCACCATTTTGTTTTCTTTTCTGTTTTAAAAAATTTAAATTGAATTAGCCAATGTATAGTACATCATGAGTTTCAGATGTTGAGTTCAATAATTCATCAGTTGGATATAACACCCAATGCTCATCACATCATATGCCCTCCTTAATGCCCATCACCCGGTTACCCATCCCCTCACCTATCTCCCCTTCAGCAATCCTCAGTTTGTTTACCAGAGTCAATAGTCTTTCATGGTTTGTCTCCCTCTCTGATTTCTTTCCATTCCATTTTCTCTCCCTTCCCCTATGATCCTCTGCGCTGTTTCTTATATTCCGCATATGAGTGAAACCATATGATAATTGTCTTTCTCTGATTGACTTATTTTGCTCAGCATAATACCCTCCAGTTCCATCCACAGTGATGTAAGTGGTAAGTATTCATCCTTTCTGATGGCTGAGTAGTGTTCCATTGTATATATATATACTACACCTTCTTTATCCATTCATCTGTCAGTGGACATCTTGGTTCTTTCAATAGTTTGGCTATTGTGGACATTGCTGCTATAAACATTCTTTCTTGATTAAAACTCTCCACACTGTAGGGATAGAAGGAACTTACCTCAATATCATAAAAACCATATACAAAAAGCCCACAGTGAATATCATTCTCAATGGGGAAAAATTGAGACCTTTTTCCCTAAAATCAGAAACATGATAGGGATGCCCACTCTCACCACTGTTGTTCCTCATAGTACTAGAAGTCCTAGCCTCAGCAATCAGAAAACAAAAAGAAATAAAAGGCATTCAAATTGGCAAAGAAGAAGTCAAACTCTCACTCTTCTCAGATAACATGATACTTTATGTGGAAAATCCAAAGACTCCACCCCAAAATTGCTAGAACTCATACAGGAATTTAGCAAAGTGGCAGGATATACAATCAATGCACAGAAATCAGTTGCATTTCTATACACTAACAATGAGAGAGAAGAAAGAGAAATTAAGGAATTGATCCCATTTACAATTACACCAAAAACCATAAGATACCTAGGAATAAACCTAACCAAAGAGGTAAAGGATCTGTACTCTAAAAACTACAGAACACTTATGAAAGAAATTGAGGAAGACACAAAGATATGGAAAAACATTCCATGCTCATCAATTGGAAGAATAAACATTGTGAAAATGTCTATGCTACCCGGAGCAATTTACCCTTTCAGTGCAATCCCTATCAAAATACCATGGGCATTTTTCACAGAGCTGGAACAAATAACCCTAAAATTAGTATGGAACAAGAAAAGACCCTGAATAACCAGAAGAATGTTGAAAAATAAAACCAAAGCTGGTGGCATCACAATGCAGGTCTTCAAGCTACAGTTTGTCTTATTTTCAAGTGTGAAGAACTTAATTTTCTTCATGGGGGTTCATTTTGTTTTTGTCACTTTCACTGTCTTAGCTCATTCATTCACCTCTCCATCCATTCATCCTGTACCCATCACCATGAAGCACACTGCAGAGCAGACAGAGCTGGCAGACACATCCCCCTGTGCCCTCAGCAAGTTGCCCTATCTGGAGGGGGGCAGCCATGCACTGGTGTCATTCCATATTAGTCAGAATGAGGACAGAGCTTCTGAAGCCCCACAGATGTGTCCTGTGGGCACGTGGGTGCAATTCACTGCAGTCAGGGTATCAGAGAAGGCAGCCTTTTTAAGTGAAACAACATGTACTTCCCTATAATCACTTTACAAATGAAAGTCGTCTGCTTAAAACCACTTTGGGGCACCTGGGTGGTGTAGTCGGTTGAGTGTGCGACTCTTGGTTTTGGCTCAGGTCGTGATCTCATGGGTACTTTGATAGAGCCCTGAGTCAGTTGGGTTCTGGGCTCAGCAGGAGTTTTCTTTCTTTTCTTTTCTTTTCTTTTCTTTTCTTTTCTTTTCTTTTCTTTTCTTTTCTTTTCTTTCTTTTCTTTTCTTTTCTTTTCTTTCTTTTCTTTTCTTTTCTTTCTTTCTTTCAAGATTTTTTATTTATTTGACAGAGAGAGACAGCCAGCGAGAGAGGGAACACAAGCAGGGGGAGTGGAAGAGGAAGAAGCAGGCTCCCAGCGGAGGAGCCTGATGTGGGACTCGATCCCAGAACGCTGGTATCATGCCCTGAGCTGAAGGCAGACGCTCAACGACTGCACCACCCAGGCGCCCCTCAGCAGTTTTCTTGAAGATTCTCTCTCTCTGCCCCTACCCCCCACTACCACTCACACACACACACTCTCTCTCTCTAAATAAGTAAAATCTTAAAAAAAAAAAAAAAAAAAAAACAACTTCAAAAAAATCACGCCTTTTGGTGTTTCTTTTTCATTTTGTTCTTTTTTGTAGTTATTTTCAGTGTCATTTCCATTTGGTCAATTTAATGATTTTGCATAAGGTAGCCTTTACATTTTAAAGTTTTCTTTTCTTTTTTAAAGATTTTATTTATTTATTCGACAGAGATAGAGACAGCCAGCGAGAGAGGGAACACAAGCAGGGGGAGTGTGAGAGGAAGAAGCAGGCTCATAGCGGAGGAGCCTGATGTGGGGCTCGATCCCATAACGCCGGGATCACGCCCTGAGCCGAAGGCAGACGCTTAACCGCTATGCCACCCAGGCGCCCCTACATTTTAAAGTTTTCTGAAAGGTGTTTATCACATTGGAAAAACTTGATATTTTATTTATTCTTGAGCACTTTAAGGACTTTTTAGCCTATAAACTGGAATACAATTTCTTTAAAATTTGTACCTTAATGATATATAGCTATTAGCAGTACTCAAGGTATTGTTAGATTGTTTGTTATTATGCACTGCCCTCTATCTTTAATTCAGATCCGTCACAGAGAGTGTGTAGAGGTATTGAAGCTGCATGAATTGTTACCCAGCCACATATTAATTCGCCAATTAGGTATTGGAGAAAGATCAATCACAGGTGGCATGGGCTAGATTTTATTTTCTAAGGAAATAATCAGACACGTGAAAGATGTTTGTCACCACGTGATTTTCAATAGCAAATAATAATAGATGAATAATAATTGATTGCTGTAAATAAATGATGCATCTATACAATGAAGTGTATGCAGCTATACAATTTTTTAAAAAGATTTTATTTATTTATTTGACAGAGAGAAAGAGACAGCCAGAGAGAGGGAACACAAGCAGGGGGAGTGGGAGAGGAAGAAGCAGGCTCCCAGTGGAGGAGCCTGATGTGGGGCTCGACCCCAGAACGCCGGGATCACGCCCTGAGCTGAAGGCAGACACTTAACGACGGAGCCACCCAGGCGCCCCAGCAGCTATTCAATATTATATCATAATTCATATTTGGTATGGAAAGATATTCTGCTATTTTGTTACATGAAGAAAGCGAACTGAATAGAGTGTAGGCTCTATGACTCAGTTGTGGGAGACACAGTTGACAGTTACCTGTATATATACACACAGAGGAAAAGTGTTGTCGTCGGTTTTCTTTTTTTTTTTTTTAAACCTGAACTTGCGCCCTCGCAAGTTCTTTTTTTTTTTTTTTTTTTTTAGAGATTTTTTATTTATTTATTTGACAAAGACAGAGTCAGCCAGCGATAGAGGGAACACAAGCAGGGGGAGTGGGAGAGGAAGCAGCAGGCTCATAGCAGAGGAGCCTGATGTGGGGCTCGATCCCACAACGCCGGGATCACGCCCTGAGCCGAAGGCAGACGCTCAACCGCTGTGCCACCCAGGCGCCCCTGTCGTCGGTTTTCTGATGGTGTACTCACAGAAGACAAGTATCATGGTAGCGTTTTTGTTCGTTTGTTTTAGTTTGGTTTGGTTTTTGGTTTTGGGTTTTTTTTTTTTGCCAATCTGGATTTTCAGGTTTTTCTACAATGAATAAGTAGACTAAACATTGCCTAAGCAGGAAAGCCCCACCTCCAGTATTTTCCATGGGCCTGGCAAAGGAAGGAAGGAAGGAAGGAAGGAAGGAAGGAAGGAAGGAAGGAAGGAAGGAAGGAAGGGGAAAAGGGGCTTGTTCTAAAATTTGCTTTCCTTGAGGGGCTATTTGCACTGAAGGCTTTGGGTCTGGAAGTGCCTGAGGTCCAGGAGCTGAGTGCTTACAAAGAGCTTGAAAGCCCCTGGGAAGTTCATCAGAATTGGTGAAAGACTATCTCCAGAACCTTCCTTCCTTGGGAGAGGTAATGAAGAGCAGGAGTTTCTGGAGGCTTAGGGTGGTGTGAAATACCTGGAAACCCTGCTCCTCCTCAGCTTGTGGCAGTTTCAGGGGCTCCTCCCTAGTGCATTATTAAAAGGGCTGAGGCATCCCAGAGGAGCAGGCTGATACCACAAGCTCTGCCAGGAGAAAGGAGCATTCTGAGGTGTCCTTTGGGGAGCTGGGTTTCATTCTCCCCAGCAGGACTGGAGTTTTCTCCTGACCCCAGACCTAGAGTCCCCTGCTCTGTGGGGGATGTTCACATGCTGGGGGGTGGGGTGGGGTCAGAAGGCTGTTTGCTACTCAGGCCACTGCCAGCCCAGCCTCTATCTCCACCTAAGTTTTTGTGTTATTTCAGAATAGAAGAAGCTACACACTGTGAAGCTCAAGATGGTCCTGAGTGGGGCGCTGTGTTTCCGGTGAGTATCTGAACCTCTGATTGGCTGTGTCCTCTAAGGGAAGTAAGTTCCAGGTAGACCTGTTTTCCATCCTTTCTGGGCAGGGAGGGGCTGCGGCTGCCCAGAGCTGGGGCTTCTCATTGGTGGATGGGCAGCTGGAAAATTGTGAACAGCCCCTCACTGTCCTAAGAGAATTTTTTTCAGCCTTTCTCAGGCTGGGGCTGGCCACCTCATGGGGATTCCCTGACGAGAAGGGGGAACAAGTGAATCACTCTGTGTAGAGCTTCAGCCCCACGTATCCATAATGAGAATGGAAGTCAGGAGACCCAGCTCGGAGCTGTTACCACTCACTGGGGTGAAGTGACGTCACTCTGCTTCACTACCTCCCTGCTGCCCTTTGGGGCAAAACAACACCAAAACTATTTGGTCAATCAGTCTGTCTGTCCACTGGGATGTACTGAGTCAGACGGTCTGCTGTGTTCTGGACTTCACACTAGTGAGTGAAAATGGTCCTTGTTCTCTTTGAACTCAGAATCTACCATAGCTTTTCCCAAGGTGTGTTCTGTGGAGCCCCAACCATATGAGTTGCTTTATACAGTGGCGCTCCTTGATTAAGAGATGTGGGAAATACTGCTTTCTGTGTCTTCTTGTAAGAGAACCATGGTGCAATTCAATATATTAGTAACTTTGAACGAGATTTGTTTGTGTTTAGCCACCATTGAACCAATTTACACATAGCATACTTATTTCCATATAACACTTGAGGAAACCCATTTTAGGATATATTTGTCACCATACAGGATGTCAAAAAGTCAACTGAGATCAGAGATGAGAAATAAATTTGAAAAGTAAAATGAAAGAATTTTAAATTTATTATGTTATTTTTATTTTTTAAAGATTTATTTATTTATTTGAGAGAGAGAGAGAGAGCACGCACAGTGGGGGAGAGGCAAAGGGAGAGGGAGAGAAGAACTTAAGCAGACTTCAGACTTGAGTGCGAGCCCAATGCAGGGCTCCATCTCACCACACTGAGATCACAACCTGGCCAAAACCAAGAATCTGATGCTCAACCGACTGTGGCCCCCAGGCGCCCCAAGAATTTTAAATTTAAAGATATTCCTCACTTAATAGGTGGAAGTAAATGTGCCTTGATGTCTTCAATAATGATTGAAGAATCAGATTTTCATCTGGAAGAGGCTTGGGCATTATCTAATCCATTGTCTTAATTAGCAACAGGGAGACTCAGGCCCAGAAAGGGCAAGCAGCTGGTCTGTTGTGACTCAGCAGTAATGGTAGCACAGCCAGACAAGAACCCAGGACTCTAACTCACAGTCCAGTTTCTTTTCCAACATCACACATGGAGGAGATTGGTTGGTATAGAAAAGATTGAATAGGATGAAGGAGCAAATCCGAGACTCGGATGGGAGGCTGTGTTGTTACCCTGTTGGTAGGGTATGAGCCCAGCAGGGCTGGCAGGGAAGGTTGGGTGGTTACTCCTGGCACAGCAGGAGGAGACGGAGACAATACCTGACACGGGGGTGGGGGGGGTGGGGGGGGGACGACTCTGTAGAGCCCAGCAAGCCGGAGCACCCACCCCTCCTCTAACTAAGTGTCAATCTGTCTTGATGTTCCAGAATGAAGGATGCGGCCTTGAAGGTGCTTTATCTGCAAGATAACCAGCTTCTAGCCGGAGGGCTGAATGCAGGGAAGGTCATCAAAGGTTGGTGGCAAAACATGACCCTACTTCCCTAGGTCTCTATACACCTCTGAGGGGGCCTGAAGAGGGCTTAGCATAGCTATGCAAACTAGTCCAGGCCTACAGACCCCAGGCCTGACACAGTAGATGGGGCATCATAAAAGGAGGCTCTGAACAAGGACAAATAAAATAATACACCTTCTAGCAAAGTGAGGACACCTACCCTATTGCCACCTGAAGCCTCTATGTAAAGTGGGAATATTTTCTAGGATGAATGCTTTGTTCTTCTTTAATAGGTAAACTTAGGCCAAACATTCCTTTTCCTGGGAGCAAGTACTGAGGAGAGATCTAAAATAGGCTCCTAGACCTTTATTCCCATGCAGGAGTGGCTTTCTACCCTTTTGCCCTGGGTCTCTTCTGCTCTCTGGGGATTCCCGGTCCCTCAGAGTGATGGGACCCGGATAGCAGGTGGCACCATCTGGCCTCATGCCCCAGACACCATGACAGGTCTTCTCTCTAAAATAGCCCATACCTGCCCACTTGGGACATATTTACTGGGCTCTGGGGCCAGGCAGAGTGTGTGTGTGTGTGTGTGTGTGTGTATGTACACGTGTGCATGCATGCATGTATGTATATGAGTGTGTGTGTGTTTGTATGTGTGGTAGGGGATGGTACAGAGAGGAATGAGACACTCTTCTGCTCTCATGTTGGTACAAACATGTCCAAATAACTCTGATGAGATCCTTATCAAATCAAGTTTCCAAAACGAGGCCAGAGGGTCAAGAGGCATTAAAGGAGGTGGTCAGATCTCCCCTGGGGGTTAGAGTAGACTTAAGGGTTTGAGCCTGCACAAGGGGGTGGGCTAGGAGTGGGAGATGGTACAATGTGCTTACATGCCTTGATGTCATTGGACCAACTGGCAGGAGACCACCCTTCCTTAGATGACAGCAGCTAACAGGCTTCCCTTCTGCCCAGTCTGGGGACAGGATGTCTCATGCAGGACTTGCACTCCAAAGTCCACGATTCAGGGAGAGGGAGGGAAGGGCAGTCAAGGCCCCTGAATCTGTCTTCCTTTCTCTAGGCGAGGAGATTAGTGTTGTTCCCAACCGGTCTCTGGATGCCAAGCTGTCTCCAGTCATCCTGGGTGTCCAGGGAGGGAGCCAGTGTCTGTCGTGTGGGACAGGGCAGGAACCGACTCTGAAACTAGAGGTGAGTCCTGTCGGGGCGTCCTTGCTATCTGACTTCACTAAGCCAGCAGATGCTGAAGCCACTGGGCCTGGCATCCTGGGGCCTGATCCTCTCCCTCGCAGGGTTCTGTTGATGATAGCCCTACCTCTCCATGCCCATGGCCCAGCTCTCCTGCCTCCTCCACTCTTTCCCCTCACCTGCCATGCCTCTCCACTCACACAGCCAGTAAACATCATGGAACTCTACCTCGGTGCCAACGAATCTAAGAGCTTCACCTTCTACCGGCGGGACACGGGGCTCACCTCCAGCTTCGAGTCTGCTGCCTACCCGGGCTGGTTCCTCTGCACCATGACGGAAGCAGATCAGCCTCTCAGACTTACCCAGCTCTCAGAGGATGGCAGCTGGGACAACCCTATCACAGACTTCTACTTCCAGCAGTGTGACTAGGGCAATGCACCCCCTAGAACCTACCTGGGCAGAGCCGGCTCAGGCAGGGACGGAGGTAGAGGAAGACACTGATGGCAACCATCCCTCCATCTGCTCTCAGGGCCCCACCTCTGGTGGGCACTTGGCCACTCTCTCTTTTGATTCCCAGTTTGGGTTAATCCTTCTGAGATTTGGGGCTTAGTCCACGGTTTCTTTCCCTGTTGAGTAGTGCTACTGGTGTAGAACCTTGCAAAAACTACTCGAGATAAACTAGAAGTCACATAAAAAGGTTTCCAAGGAGTCAGGGTGGGGGGAGTGTTGGAAACCCTTCATGCTTCATGGTAACTTACCCAGTACCCCTGAGCCCCACAAACCAGCCCATCCCAAGTAGAGCCTATTAGGGCCACTAGCTGCCCACACGAGGTCCTGTCATCTACCACTATGCAGGAGAGGGAGGTCATAGAATTAGGGACCCAAGCCAGCCCCCTCCCTCTTCCCTATAACTCAGCTACCATCATATTCTACATTTTCCATCTCAACCCTCATGCTCTAGCCATGGCAGGAGAGGGTGGGGGAGTCCAAGGAATTGACTCCAGCTCAGAAGGCTGAAGAATGGCCAGGCATGTCATATGTTTTGAAACCTGAGGTACCACTAAAATCCAAGATGCTGGTATCTATTCACATGGAAGGATATTTGTGACATTTTAAGAAGAGCAAATTACTAACATATCTTGTAATTTCATTTTAATTAAAAAAATATCTATCTATATATTTCTGCATAGAAAAAATTCCAAAATAGTTTACTTCAATTTCAGCAATGTCAATTCAGCAATTACAGGTGATTTTTCTTTTTATTCTTTTATTTAAACATTTTCTAATTGTTCTGTAATGATGATGAACTCCTTGTGTAATAAGTAAGTTAATCTTGAGGAAAACAGAGCAGGCAATATTTCTAGTCATCTTCAGCATCCACTTCCCTGAGTGAAATTCAAATTGAATTGAGCTCTGCTGCTGTGGTCAGCAGCGGCAGAATCAGCACACAGACCTCAGCAAAGCCATGAAGAAAGAGAATATGATGAGTTAGAGTGGTTGGAATCTCCTGGAGAAGGAATTTATAGAAAGAACAATCCTGGATCTAGAGTGGTCACAGCCCCCTGAGGTTGCAAGGTGTGGCTTTCAGCTTCCAAAGGGTCCCGTGTTGGTTGAACATGTCCTTCTGGAAATTTTAGACTGTGGCCTTATTTGGAGATAGGTTCTTTGCTGATGCAATTAGTTAAGAGGTCATGGATGTATTCTGGTGGGCTCTACAGCCAACATGATTGCATGTGCAAGAAGAAGAGAGGACAAACAGAGACACCCAGGAGACCCAGGGAGAAGGCTACGTGAAGATGGATGCAAAGATTGCATTTATGCGGTGATAAGGCAAGAAATGCCATGACTGAGGCAACCACCAGAAGCTAGGAAGAGGCAAGGAAGAATTCTTCCCCAAAGCCTTCAGAGGGAGGACAGCCTTCTGGTCTCCTGAACTATGAGAGCACAAATTTTCATTGTTTTAAACCACCAGCTTGATGGTAATTGGTTATGGCAGCCCTATGACATCAACACAGCTGCTGCTGACCCCATCTCACATCGTGTGTGTGTCCCCTCCCACATTGTACATGTGTTGTCTCTGTGGCCAACAGAACATGGCAGAAGCAATATTATGCCGCTTTTCAGATTAGATTATAAAAGACTCTGCAGCTCCTATCTTGTTTTCTTTCTCTGTTTCTTTGTTTACTTGTTCTGGGGGAAGCCAGCTGCCATCTCATAAGCATCCCTATAGAGAGACCCATGTGTTGAAAATGAAGCCTCCTGCCAACTGCCACATGAGTGCATTTGGAAGCCGCTCCCCCAGCCCCAGTCAGGCCTTCAGATGATGCAACTCTGGCTGACAGCTCGATTGCCACCTTAAGAGAGACTCTGAAGTAGAACCACCCAGCTAAACTGGTCTAGATTCCCAACCCTCAGAAACTGTGAGAAAATAAATGTTTGTTGCTTTCAGTTGCTAAGGTTTTTTTTTTTTTTTTTTTTTAAGATTCATTTATTTAACTTTTTAGGGAGAGAGAGAGTGTGTGTACACAGAGGGCAGGCAGAGGCAGAGGGAGAGTGAGAATCTCAAGCAGACTCCCTGCTGAGTGTAGTGCCTGATGCAAGGCTCAATCCCACAACCCTGAGATCATGACCTGAGCTGAAAGAGTCGGATGCTTAACCGACTGAGCCACCCAGGCACCCCAACTAAGTTTTGGGGTCACTTGCTACACAGCAATAGATAACTAATACATAGGGAAAGAGAAATAAATGCATTTATTTTATTATGATTGCAATTTTTTTCCAATATTTTCATTTCCCTTCTCAAAATCAACATTAGCCCTTTCATTTCTCCAAACATTCTATTTAAAAGCTGCTCATACTAAAGTTGTTGAATATTCTCTGTGTCTGCAAGGTTTAGCTCTTCCTTTACTACCTTTGCACCTCCAGTCTGACATGCCAGGGATTGTGACTCCAGCATCCTTGCCTAAACTCTAGGGGATCAGGACAGAAGCCAGAGGAGAGGCCTAAATCTAAGCCCCAGGTATTCTTCCTGCACCTCACCAGTCAGACCAGCCTGGCAAGTTCAGATTCTGCTGAGGCACTAGCAAGGATGTGGCCAGACCAGAAGGGTCTGTCTCTGTGGAGCTGCTGAGGCCCAGATGCAGCCAAAGCCCTCGGTAGCAGACAGCGCAAGTCCTGCCACAGGCCTCTCAGGAGTGCCGAGAACATGGACTCCAGGCACCAGGTTTGTTTCTGCAGACCCAGTTCACACTTCTCTTTGCCCACGGGCCCAGCCATAGTCTGATATCATTACCTCTTCCAAGAAGCCTTTGCTGAATTGAGATCTCTGGTCATCTGCTCTGACTGTGCTACATTGCTATGCCAACTTCCCCTCATTGTAATAATTGATTTGGGGTCTATGGCCCTTGAAATGAGCTCAAGGTCAAGGCTGTATTGATTTGTTTCCAAACACTTCAAATAACATTTGACAAATAATTGGAAACCAGCGAGTACAGAATGTAGAAACTATTCCTCCACCCTGGAATATTCTTTTTCTCTCCTCCACCCATCTAAATGGGCCCACCCTTCAGGGAGCAGCCGAAACCTCACTTCAGTCTGGAAGCTTTCTCCAGCCTAAAGTGACTGATTCATCATTTGTAGGATGGTAGAATTCAAAATGGTTTTAGCAGGGATGAGCTGACATGAGTCAATAGAGAAAGAAGGAATGTAAAATGCTACCTTTGGGAATGTATGGGCTGGGGGACCCTGGCATCATGACTGTTCATACGAAAAAGACATAGTGGTTTTAGATTTCTTCAATTTCAATATAAGCCCCCAGCTTGATCTGTATTTACAGACGTGTATTGCCCACATCACATGGCATTTGTACAAGGCATAGGCATTGAGGACTAAGAGTGTGTCCTGAATAGCAGAGAGTGTCCGAAGACCAAGTCATTAGGGCAGAGGCAGGGAGCTGAGGGTACTTATCCTGGAGAAACAACACAGAAAGCCCCATACAAACACTCAAAGCTCTGCCTAGTAGAAAAATAAACTTGTTCTGTTTAATTCCAGGAGGCACCAGCAGGACTGGTGAGTAAACTATGTGTGACCCCAAAATTTTAACCACAAGGACCACACACACAGCGTTTCTTTAAGAGGTTGTGGAGGTATTGAAGAAGAGCATGATTAATTATGTCTCAGGGGTGCCATAGCACAGATTTCTCCATTTGGAGGGAGCCTATAGCCATGTCTAAAGCCCTTTCAATTCTAGGAATTTTTTTACTCAAGGAGATTCTCTGCCTTTATTGTTCCCAATATGCCCTTGTCGTGCAGATTAGAGAGTCTGGTCTTCTTAATTATCTTTTTAAGTATTTATGACTTAGCTCCCCAGCTGGACTGTAAAGCTACCTAACAACAGGGACCAGGCATTGCACGTCTTTGTCACACAGCAGTGTAAATGCTCAGTAAATGCTCATTGACTGCCTGGCATAATATCCCATGCGTTGGCCCTTTCCACAAGGAGATAAGAGATTGGGAGAAGGATGAAGAATGGCTGTTGGCCTCAGGAAACAGAAATTAGGTCTCCTCCCTGCCCATATTTTCTTATCTTTCACTCTTTAAGCATCTGCATGTGGATTGACCTCTCCTACTTTCTCACCAGGCCCTTTGTGGAACTGTGCAAATGACCGAAGAGTGAGAATTACAGTAAGGCAGATGGTCCCCAGAGAACATTATGCCAAGCTTCTCCACCTCTTGTGAGTAGACAGAAGGATGGATGGTTGGATGGTTGGATGGTGGGACAGACAGGTGGGTGGATGGATGGCCTGAGTTAAGTAATGTTGATTAGAGGCTTGAATATTCTCTTTATTCCTGCCTTGCTCACACTGTGTCATGTGTCCTAGCAGTGCAGGGCATACGATGGCTGCCCAGTCCCAGGATGGATCTAAGTCAATATCCTCTATAGGTGGGTTTCCTTAAATGCTCTGTCTCATCAACCTGATACCAGCTAATAGGACTTGTTGAAAAGCAGAGACTTCCCTCCTCTCTTTCCAGTGCCATCAGTCCCCTCTCTTATATTGTCTCACTGGCCACAGCCTGGCTTAAAACACCGGAGGTTGCTCTGTCCTTGGGCCCCTTAAACATATCCTCTCTTGCCTCTTCTACCTCTCTAAGCCTAGGATGGAGCTCCATGGCGCACCAACGGGAAGGTGATATAAAGACATCTGACCCCAAGACTGTTTATCTGGCTATTGAAACCACCAATAATAGTGTCAATGACAGTAGCTATGAGCAGGGGCCCACTGCCTGGCTTCTGCCAGGGCTTTATGGGTGACTCTCTCCCCCTTCAACAAACGCTCATTAATGCCCCCACCTTCTTATTATCCATACTGTGCTAAAGACATTGTGAAATCCCTAGGCTCTTCTTTCCCATCCTAGAGCCAATTATAAAGATTGCTGCAGGCTTGACCCACCCTGACCAGACAGTATAAACTCGGGGCAGATGCCCTGGAGAAATCAGTCGGACGTTCCAGGCACCCCGGATTGCAGGTCAGTTGTTGATCGGCAGTATTCTATCTCCTTCTCACTTTCCTTCTCCTTTCTCTCAATATCTCTGGTATGCCCCCTCCCTTAACTCCTCCTGGCAAGCTCTCTAGATAACAAGGTATTCCCCTCCACAGAACATCGTGGGATGCTAAATAAGTCTGGGAGCACATAGAAAGAGTTTGAGAGAAGGCATAGGTTAAACCAAGTCAAGATTTTTAAATATTTAGAAACATAGATTTTATTTTTTAATTATAATAATATTTTTTATTATATTATGTTAGTCACCATACAGTACATCCCTGGTGTCTGATGTAAAGTTCGATGATTCGTTAGTTGCGTATAACACCCAGTGCGCCATGCAATACATGCCCTTCTTACTACCCATCACCAGTCTATCCCATTCCCCCACCCTCCTCCCCTCTGAAGCCCTCAGTTTGTTTCTCAGAGTCCATAGTCTCTCATGCTTCATTCCCCCTTCTGAAACATAAATTTTAGAAAATAATTTCAGAAGAAATCAGCTAGGCCAGTGGTATTCAACAGTGTGTGGTGAGGCTTGGGGTTCATTAGTACCCCAACTGCCTGCTTTAGTGGCCAAGGACAGTGTTAGCAGGGTTCTGGTGTCACCCTCATTCTCTGCTTCAGCAAAGGCAAGTCCTCTTTATCCATTTTACTTTCATTAGGTTTCTGTGTAAATTTTCATTGTGAAACTTAGTTTTGAAAAATACTGACCTTGCCTAGCCTCTCCTCCTAATGATAACAAGTTGGAGGCCCAGGGACTAAAGGTTACTTTCTAAGGTAGAAAGATAAATTGGTAGGAGAGCTAGGTCTAGAACCCAGCCTGGCAATTGAAATCTTCTGTGTGTGTTTCTATGTCCTGCTTCTAAGCATATGTGTGTCAGGGTGGTTGGAGGGAGCTACACGCCACACTTCATGGATCAAGATATTGTTAACTTTTATAAGGGAAACAAATGTCTGTATATAGAACAATACAGAAGACAGTGAAATTTAATAGGAGTTCAGAGTAGGGTTGCAAGAGTAAAAGAAAGATTCATTAAACTCTGAGTCATGGAATCATAGATCGTTTGATCTGAAAAGAATCTTAATAACCACAGACTCTAATTCCATGATTTTACAGATGCTGAAACTGAGAATTGGAGGTGAGGTGACATGACCTTGTATGTCTGAGCTGTTACTCTGACCTGATAATTAATTTGGCAGAGCTAGAGACTCAACCTATAGATAAATGATACCATATCCAGTGCTCTAATGCCAAAAGACCTGAATGGATGGCAAGGAGGAAGGATGGCTTTTGAAGGAGGGAAATCAAAGACAACTGTGAGCATGCCCACTGGGAAGAAAGAAGGCATGTGCCTGGAAGGGTGGTTTAGTGTCCACAGAGAAGTGAAATACACTTATAGAAGTGAATCAGGGCCAGATGATGATGAAATGGGCAGCCACTGTAGACTCTAGAGCTGGGTGGGGATGTTGTGAAAGCAATACCTAGAATATAGGTCCAGGTACCTCACATAGGTTGGGCTGGATTGAAGGTAGAAAAACCAGGAATACCGGCACAGGTACCATGGCTTTTAAGAAGACAACGTTACATTTTAGGGGCACCTGGGTGGTGCAGTCGGTTAAGCATCTGACTCTTGATTTCAACTTAGGTCGTGATTTTAGGGTGGTGAGATTGAGCCCTGTGTCGGGCTCTGTGCTCAGCATGGAGTCTGCTTGAGATTCTCCCTCTCTCTCTCTCTCTGTCTCTCTCTCTCCCTCTGCCCCTCCAGCTCATGCATGTGCTCTCTGTCTCTCAAATAAATAAATAAATCTTTCAAAAAAGAAGACAAAATTACATTTCAAAGAATAATTTATTGGAACTTGCTGGTAAATCAGACATACAATAAGGAGGAGGGGGGAGATGAATGGGCTGGAAGGAGGAGAAGATTGATTTGACTTCAGATCTCTTTGGTTGGTTGTGATGGCAGGAAGTCTAAATGAAGGTGTCCTATAGACTGTTGGAGATAAAGTAGCATGTTCAGTTGGGGCTTAAGAGGCTTTAGACCAAGAAGATCGCTGCAGCTGTGGAAATGGATGAATGGCAACTCGATGGGGTATGTGAGAGATGTGCTTAGAACTTAGACTTGTGACTTCCAGCCTTAGAGACACCACCAAATGGAAGGGAGAACTACACAGACCTGAGATGGGGAAAATGGAAGTGTGAAGGGAGTCAATCAATGTCAAGAGCTCTGAGGAGGCAGAAGCCAAATACCAGAGGACTCAAAAGAGTCTTTAGATTTGGTTCCACAGAAGTTAATACTGGTCTTGGAGATAACATAGTCCACATAGAAAATGTGTAGGAGAACAAGGAGAGGGTATGATGGAGAAAGCCCAGTGCTACTTGGGTGGTGGTTTTTGACTCAGGACAGGTGTTATGAAGTCTGAGAAAGCCAGAGATGGTGTCCAGGGAGGACAATAGGCCAGAGTCCAGGGAAAGGTCACTTGGGGACAATAGGGAAGGGAAAGCTTAGGGGATGGAGTGTGTGACACATTAGGAGGGACCATGGCAGATGCTTAGCACCAGGACCCCAGGCTCTCTGATGGACTAGAAGCTGGCCTCTCATTCCTATTCACCTCATCACAGTCTAGCCAGAACCCAGACAGGCGGTGCCTGATATGGCAGTCTTTGGGAGAAATACTGGGATTTGGGGTTTGGCCAGGACAGGAGGCTTCTGGGGCCCCTGGAAATCCAGCTGGACTGGACCACACTGAATTTCTGCCTGCCCCTTATGCTCACACTGACCAAGAGTGGGAATCATCCTCACACAGAGCCCTCAGCTTGATCTGTCCTGGCCAGACCTTCACATAGCTCTTAGCCTGCCCATTATTTTTGTTTCTACAACCAAAGGAGCCCCAGTAGTTTGGCTGAGAGAGAGCACAGCATCAACTGTGCTTGCATTGAGGCCACACTGCCAATGGCCTGCTGGGCTGGGGGATCATCTATCTAGTCCTTTGCTACTTGTGGCCAGGGACCAGCAGCATACGTATCACTTGGTTACATGTCTGAAATGCACAGTCTCAGGTTCCAGCCCAGATCTAGAGAACCAGAACCAGCAGGTGATTTATATGTTCACTGGAGAGTGAGAAAAACTCAGATGGTGTACCAGTTCTCAAGCCTGGCTGGTCATGGAGTCACTTCAAGCCCCGGCGAATCAGAACCTTCAGGTGACTCTAGGGCCAGGCTGGGCAGTGGGACAAGGTTTGAGCTCAGCTCATCCTCAAACTGTGAGGCTGGAGCACGCCCCACCTCAGTCTCAGCCCCAGGAAGTACTCCTGTCTAAACTCTTTGGGGAACCCGTTCTTCGGTTACCCCAAGCTAGCACCATGCACACGTCATGGGCTCACACCCCTGTCAGATGGCCCCAAAGGAGGGTGAGGCGCGGCTGCCTGGAGCTTGCTAGCCTAGGGAGATCATAGAGGATTCCGGCAGGCCGGTTATAGATAAGCAGCCTAGTGAGATTTTTCTACCCTGTGATTTGGTGATTTGGGAGCTCCCGGGGGGTCTGCCCCCCAGCTCTACCCACCCTTCTCTGACAGCCCTTCTCTCCTTCCCCCTCAGCAAGGACCAGTCACCCACAATCGCAGAAATGTGCTCCCTCCCCATGGCAAGATACTACACGTAAGTCTTCCTGGAGTCCTCCCTTTCTGAACCAGGGGTCTGGGGATGACATGGGAAGAGGGAAAGAAGGCTGAAGGGAGGGATGCAGCAACTCCTCATCCAAGAAATCTCAAGGGCCCCATAATTAAGCTTAATTATCATCATCCTAACAATAGCTGTCTTTCCTGACCATACGCAAGATGCCAGCCCTTGGGCTGCCTTGCCTCCCTCCCGAGTAACCTACAAGGGGGGCATGACTGAGTCCATTCAGATTTGGAAACTGAAGCTCAAAGAAGTGAAATAAATTACCTCATGTCACACAGAGCCAGGACTCACCCCTGTGCGGCTCTGTCCTCCTCTCTCCAAGAGCTCAGAGACAATTTTGAATCTCAGTGACGGCCTGTGATTTTTCATTGTAAACTGCCTCCAGCCCTTTGAGGAACGAGATGAGACATAACACAAATAAAACAGACTGACTTTCTGGGCCACATTTCCTCAGCTCCTCCATGGGCTTGCCCTGTCCTAGACACTAGGGGGCCAGTCGGGGCCTCCGAGATGTTACAACGTGCCTGGGAAGGCAAGACACGTGTGCATGAAGCACCCACATGACAAAACAGACGTCAGCACTTCGGGGTATCTAACTTGGGTTCTGGTCTCCAGATAGGTGGTTGCTGGCAGATGAGAACCCCGCAGTCCTGGTTGTCCGGTTGGCAAGCCAGGCTCTTTGCAGATCTTTATTTTTATCGTACAAGTGAACCTACTTTACACACATACAATCATTAGCGAAGGGTATTATAATTAGCTGTTATTGAGAGAGAAAAATCTCCTGGGGGCAATGGCGTTGGCCATTGGTTCTGCCCTTGGAGATAGGGAGGGCTCCCCAGGTCCTGAGAGCGGCTGACAGACATTTTGAAACCAGCCAAGCCACCGAGCTAGTAGCCTGCAAGCTAATAACCTGCATGACTTTGATGTTGCATGCACTCACCGTGGTTCCCTCCCTGTTCCCCAGCACGTATTTACCCTCCCAGGCCGATCGTTGAAATCATTGCCAACCCCAAATGACTGTAAACACGCCCTGCTCCGGCGCCTTGCTGACCTCCTAAATTTGGCACCCATAACTCGGGGCCACCCCAGAACACACCTCACATGGAACAAGGTGGCCATGTTGGCACACCTACTGTCACATAGGATTTTTTTCCCCTGATTTTGGATTTTATTCTATAAAAAGCCTTTAAAATATTTGAAAAGCAAACCACACTATTTTTTAAAAGATTTATGTATGTATGTATGTATTTTAGAGAAAGAGAGCACGTGCGAAGGGAAGGGGCAGAGGGAGAGGGAGAGAGGATCTCAAGCAGACTCCACGCTAAGCACAGAGCCTGACATGGGGCTCAATCTCATGACCTTGAGATCAAGACCAGAGCTAAAATCAAGAGTCGGACGCTTAACTGACTGAGGCACGCAGGCGCCCCACAAACCACACTTGATTATACATTCAATTAATCCTCTTCACTGAAGAAAATAAAACATTTTTGCAAAATTGGGTCAGGCCCAGAAAACCTGGGATAAGGCTCACTATATCCTAGAGACATCTGAGCCTCATTAGGAAACTTCTCAGGAAGGGCATGAAAGGGGTTAGCATAATCAGGAAAACTCTACCCATCAATGAGAAGGCACTGGCTTTCCTCACTGCCCCAGGGCCCTGACAGAGGCCAATGCTGGTAAAGGGAGCCTCTGAGAATCACGAGCTTCCAGAAGACCTTCCCTAGCCTTAAGGCTGACCTGGTTTCACCTGCTCTTGGGTGGAGTCATGCACTTCTCACCTGTGGGAGAGAACACCTAAATGCTCAGTGTAGTACTTCAGAGCATGGGGGTGGAAAGACTTTGGGGCTTGGTGGTGCCTGAAGGGAGCAGGCCATCAGCACTACCGTCTTGTTCCAGAATTAAGGATGCAGATCAGAAGGCACTATACTCAAGAGGCGACCAGCTCCTGGTGGGAGATCCCAATGTGGACAACAGCTGCGCAGGTGAGAACCTATAGCCTCCATCCCCTCGGACTGGCTCTCCCCTCCCCTCCTGCCTCTGGTGACAGTGAGAAGAGGCAGGGAGCAGATGAGGACCTCTCCTTCTGAGGGTGTCATGACTGCTGCAGGGGCCCCAGCCTGCCCGGCAGCCTGTATGCAGGGATCAGGCCAGGTGCGCCCTGGGCCAGCTCTTTCCTGCCCAGCCTTAGCTCGCTGAGAGCTTGCCATCTGGGTCCTTTCATCTCCTGGCTCTCTCCTCTCTTTCCTCCCAGAGAAGATCTGCATACTTCCCAACAGAGGCCTGGACCGCACCAAAGTCCCCATCTTCCTGGGGATCCAGGGAGGCAGTCGCTGCCTAGCCTGTGTGGAGACAGGAGAGGGGCCTACCCTGCAGCTGGAGGTGAGAAACCACACTGTGTTCTGGGGGGTCCTGCAGACGTGGCCTGGCTTCCAGGGTGCTCTGGTATCTCTGCAGCCATCTGTGGACTTCCAGCCAGGTCCACACATGCCTCTCCCTCCCTCTGCACCTAGTGCCAAGACCCCTGCCCTCTAGAACCTGCAGAAGGCACTGCCCTGGGTACAGGCCCTCCCTGTAAAGTCCCTCATTGGCCACCCCCGGGGGCCTCTAGGGCTGACATCTCAACCAGTGGCCTCATCCTGCAGCAGCCACCTTGCCCCCACAGGACGTGAACATCGAGGACCTGTACAAGGGTGGTGAAGAGGCCACACGCTTCACCTTCTTCCAGAGAAGCTTGGGCTCAGCCTTCAGGCTTGAGGCCGCGGCCTGGCCTGGCTGGTTTCTCTGTGGCCCAGCTGAGCCCCAGCAGCCAGTACAACTTGTCAAGGAGAGTGAGCCATTGGCCCGCACTGAGTTCTACTTTGAACAGAGTCGGTAGGGAGGCAGGAGGCTGAGTTCCAAGCTGATGCCCCCAAACCAAGCTCATCCTGCTCAGGATCTGTGGTAGGCAGAATAATGCCCCCCTAAAGATGTCTACATCCTAATCCTCAGAAATTGTGAATATGTTACCTTACAAGGCAAGAGGGACTTGGCAAATGTGATTAAGGTAAGGATCTTGAGATGGGGAGACCATCCTGGATTATCCCGGTGGGCCCAGTGTAACCACAAGCGTCCTCATAAGAGTGAGGCAGAAGGGTGAGAGCCAGAACTGGAAAATGCTATGCTGCTAATTTCGAATATAGAGGATGGGGGCTACCAGTCAACAAATGCTGGTGGTTTCCAGAAGCTGGAAAAGGCAAGGGAAAGGATTCTCCCCTAGAGCTTCCAGGAGAAATTGAATTTTAGCCCAGTGAAACCCATTTCAGACACCTGACCTCCAGAACTGTAAAATAATAAATGTGTGTTGCTCTAAGCCACCAAATTTGTGGTAATTTGTTACAGTAGCCATAGGAAAACAGTACAAGGCCTTCGCAGGCCCCTGTGAACAGTGTTTAATGAAAGCATGTGGGTCGCTCAGTGAGTTCTTGGAAGGCTGCCCACAGCCTCTCCTGCAGCCCATTTGCTCCAGAGCTTCTAGAAACAGCCATAAGTGCCAGGCAGAATCCACGTCTCCCCCTCTGTCCTCAGGTGGACTACATCTTGGGCTGCTCACAATTGTAGTTTTAGTTCAAGTCTTGTGATTTGTCTATCAGATATTTCACAGTGATTCATCAGTGCCACTGGTTGTCTGCTGGTTTGGACGTGTGAGGACCAAGGAGCAGTGAGGGAGAGATGGTGAGTTTGTACTGGGTGTGTTGAGTTTAAGGCTGTGGTAGAACTGATAGACTGAGGTGACTTGTCCCAGCCAGCAATACAGGACTGGGACTCGGTTGAGAGTTTGCAGTTAGGACTGACACTCGTCCTCAGAGCCCAAGTCCCTCTCCATTTCACAAACAATCTGGGGTCGGGTGCAGGCTAGGGCAGAGAGCCCATGGTGTCAGCGCTCAGAGTGGTGGGCAGCTGGTACTCTTCCTCTTTCGTGTAACTACTCAGCGTCCATCCAGCATGCACCAGGGGCCAGGCATTCAAGGACAGGCTGTCTTCACCCTCAGAACCACCCTGCAAAGCAAGCGTTTTTACCCGTTTGACAGATGAGGACACTGAACTAGAAGGGGTGAAATAACTTGCTGAAGGTCACATGAGCCATGAATGATGGAACTCAAGGTCATCCTGGCCCTTCTGACCCCAATGTCGTTCCCCACTCTTATTCTGGGAGTTGGGGACAGGATGGCAAACAAGAACAAGCTTCCTTGGAGCTGATAATTGAGGGGGAGAAACACTAAACAGGCAAATAATCAAAGATGAAAACAAACAAACAAGAGCAGTTCACATGATAGAGGGTGAGGGCAGTAGGTATTGAGTGATATAACATAGGAGAAGGTGGTAAGGGGGAATGACTCATTTTGAGGAGGTGCCCTCTGAGCTGAGGCTGAAGGATAGGAGCGAGTGGGACTGGGAGTGATGAGGCAGAGGAATAGCAAGCATACAGGGTCTGAGACAGAATGGGCTTGGTGTGTCCAGACAGCAGTGGGAGGCAGGGCTGTTGGAGCCTGGAGAATGAGGGAAAGGGTTAGGAGGTGAGCAAGACCAGCAGGGGCTGGGTCCTGGGGGCCTTAAAGGCAAAATGAGGGCTTCAGTTTATCTTTAAGTGTGAAGGGAAGCTACGGGAAGGGTTTTAGCAGAGGAGAGACATGCTGGCCTTATGCCTTTAATAAGTTTAGATTCTTACCCTGCCTCTCCATGGCCTGCATATGTCCTGAGTACTTTATCACCTGGCTATCACGTCATACCTGTGTGTTGAGACTACTGTGTGCTTTTGGAAGGCATGTTCTGTTCTTTCGGATCACCAGTACCCAGAGTAGCTGCTGGGTTATCAAAGGTGCTGAAGAAGTACAGAGTCTCGAATGGATTAGTGGATGATCACTTGGGTCCTGTAGATCATTCAGGATACAGTGTAAGGAGAGCCACGGTAGCAAGGTGGATGATCCCCACTGTGGCACAGAGGCGGAGCTAGCAGAGAGGGCTGGACAGGACTTCAAAAAGGAAAGGTACTTAGTCTGGGCCTCAAGAAAAAAGTAGTTTTCCAGGCACAGAGTGTGGGCATGGGCATTTCTAGGCAGAGAGAAGACTCGGGGAGGTGTGCTGGAGAAGAGCTCTTAGTACTTCTGAGGTGTGGTGAGGCATCATGTGCTGGGACCCAGGGCTTGGGGCTGAGGAGTTGTTGAAAATTAAGATGGGAAGTTAGGCTGGGCCTGGCTCTGAATGCCTTGTGAGGGAGGTTACACTTTATTCAGAAGACTTGGAGGAATCATCCAAGTATTTCAAGCAGGCCCTAGATTTTAAGCCTGGGCCCCTGAGGTCAGTATTGGACCAACCCAGCTGCTACTAGGGCTTTAGCTCCTCCAGCTTCCTCTTCACTCCCCCTCTCATCCCGCCTGCCTTCTGTTTGGCTCTGCCCTGGAATCAGCTTTGGTACTTTGGTTCCAAGTTTTGCCTAGCCCCTGTCACCTCCCCATGCCTGCTCATCTCCTTCACTCATGGTAACTCAACATGATCCAGCTTGGACAGGGCCCATGACTGAGAGGAGGCCTGGGTATGTCTGGGTGCCCATGGGCACTGGTCACAAGAGAAAGGTAAATTGGATCAAGTCCTCTATATAAGTTAAAAAAAAAAAAAACCCAACACATTCTGAGCATCTAATATATGCCAATTCTATATTAGTGCCTGGGACACAAGAGATTTGGGAGACAGAGTCCCTACCCTTTAAAGGTGTAGATAGTATAGTATGGGGAGAGCAGATGTTAGGAATAAAAGCCAACATGTATTGACTGCTTTCTACAGAATGACTAGAAGACACTCCAAATAGCACTCAGGGAGCCTTGGACTGAAATTCTGCAGGCTTCTGTTCTGAATAATGATGGGCTGTTCGGGCACTGGGATTTAAGAGTAGGAAATGGAAATAACTTCTGATAAATACAGTTCAGAGATGCCAGGAATGTTCTTCCTCCACCTCCCAAGACTTGTTGTTTAAATTCCTCCTCCTCCCTGGCGACCACACCAAAGGTTTCATTCCGAAACCAGCCAATCAGAGCTGTTACTGTGTAAATTTCTGGGAGAGGCACACTTTAGGTCTCATCCACTATTTACAACTGGTAGCTGGGAGCCAGAGACTAGTAAACAAGTGATTGGAAAACAGTGTAGTGACCTCTCATTCAGGGAGCACCAGGGAGCCAGGCTGGTGGTGGGGGGGGGGGGGGGTAAGTGGTCCCATCCAAGGGCGTTAGGAAAGGATTTAGAGGAAGTGAGGCATGCATGGGGTCCAGCCAGGTGAGGAGCAGGGGGAGCTCTGGGGGCAAGTCAAGATATTTCTGGCAGAGGAGACAACCACATGGCTGCAGGAAGTCCTGAGTGTGGCTGCATGTGTGTGTGTTAGTGTACACATGTATGTGTGTGCTCACGAGCATGTACACAGGCACGTGTAGCTATCATGTGCATGTGCGTGTGAGTGCATGCATCAGCTGGTTCCGCATGTGTGCACGTGTGCATTGCATGTATACACGAATGTCTGGGTGTGTGTGCTCTGTGTATCCACGAGAGGTGCCAGACAGCTAGGCAGCTGTTGATAAAGGAGCTTGTCTTTATTCCAAGAAGCCTTGGAGCAACTTTATACAAGAGAATAATGTGTTCCGGGTTTCCCGTTACCCGTGTGTCATTCCAACCAGGATTCAAACTCTAGTCACGCTTACCTTTTGACCCCAGTTTTCATCTCATCCCACTCCTGCGTTTTATCATAGCCCCTGCAAACAATGGCTCAGAACGTTGGACACAAACTCCACAGGCTCCACAACATATGGCAGTTCTAGGGACGTCTAAACGTGGATTCAGGGAGGAAAATAAAAGTGAGGAAGAAGACTGGAACAGGAGCCAAATTTTCCTGCATACCATTCTCCTAAAATATACGACCATTTCATGAATGAGCATGACAGAAAGGAACAAAGTGAGCGTAAACAGAAAAGTTAACATCTCAGAAGCACTGGCATTTGAGTTATTTGATAACATTTCCGCCTGGATTTTACATTTGTGAAACTAAGAAGGTTCACTAGCAATCTTGCCAAAACAAAGTCTATCTGTCCTTAAAGCAAATTCCAATCTCTGTCCTTAAAAGGCACAAACTCCAAGCAATCCAGGGTCCAGTCCCTGGAGCCCATTTTCTAGGCCAGCAGGTTGCAGTGAGGCCTTTGGGCTGCAGGTGGCAACAAAGATCAACCTTCCTCACTGCCTTTTTGAGGCTGTGAACAATTAAATTTAATTCCTCCTGTGTTTAGTATCCACTGTGTGTGAGCCCCTGGCACCATATCTCTGCCTCACTTAGAATAGATGCAGCCTTCTCAAATGGTGTGTGAGTGCAGATCCAAATCACGTGAAGACGTTATGAGGCTCGGCGTGCTCCTTCCTTCTGACAAGTTCCCTAGCACCTTCTTGGTACTCTAGGAGCTTGGAGCCTAGGAAGGAAGAAAGATACTAAACACATACTCACTTCTACTTCTTGTGTATATATATGAAGGGGCAAAACATGTATGCCTGATCCCTTCTCCCAGGGACAGAGATGCTGCAGAGAATTATTCTCTCCCATACTCAGCCCCTCCAACCCCCTTGGGACACCCCCAAGTTCTGGTCGTAGAACTAGAGTGACTAAGAAAGCTGGAAGCCTAGCGTTTTGGCAGAGGCTCTTCTGCACCGTAGCGTCTCCCACTGACACTTTCTGAAGGACCCATAGCCAGAAGATCTGAGCCACAAAACAAAACAAAACAAAACAAAACAAAACAAAACAAAACATGGTCACATAACCCTGTCTACTCGGAGAACTGGAGACTCAGGTATCTCCTAGCTAAGTATTTTCTAGACTTCTTCCAGGGAACACTATTCCAACGAATGCTCATGGGTTTATGGGGAAAATGGGTTATTGTAATTTCATGTGCCAACTCGACTAAGCTAAGGAATGCCCAGATAGCTGGTAAAGCATTATTTCTGGTGGTGTCTGTGCGAGTGTTTCTGAAAGAGATTAGCATTTGAATTGGTAGGATGAGTAAAGAAGATGGCCTTCACCAATGTGGGTAGGCTTCATCCAATCCACTGAGGGCCCCAACAGAACAAGAAGCCAGAAGAAAAGTGAATTTTCTCTCTCTTTCCTTGAACTGAGATATCCATCTTCTCAAGCCCTTAGACATTGGAGCTCCATATTCTAGGGCCTTTGGACTCCTGCCACTGGCTTTCCTTGTTCTCCTGCTTGTGGATGGCAGACTGTGGGACTTCTTGGCTTCCATAACTATATGAGTGCATTCCTATAGTAAATCCTTCTCTCTCTCTCTCTCTTTCTCTATGGATAAATATAGATAGATATAGGTATGTGTATCTCTGGATTTCTGTATCTATCTATCTATCTATCATCTGTCATTTATCTAATCTCTCCTATTGGTTCTGTTTCTCTGGAGAACCCTAATACAGTTATCTTTGATGTACTCTCCTACATTCCTCTTTCTATTCACTCTCTGCTTTGGCCATACCAGGCTCCTCACTGCTCTCCAAAGACAAACACTCCAGGCTTGATGCCACCCCAGGGCCTTTGCACTAGCCTTCTGTCTGGAGGTCTCACTTCCTCAATGAGGGCTACCCTGATCACTTCATTTAAAATAGAAATATGCACCCTTCTCCAAATCCCAGCACTCCCAAATCCTCTGTAATACTATCATATTCTAGCATACTCTATGATTTAGTTTTTATTTGTTTTACTTTTTTCCTTCTTGTTCCACTAGAATGCAAGTTACACAGGGCAGAAGTTTTAGCCTGTTCTGTTTGTTTATATATCGTGAGCATTAAAAAGTATTTATAACTGTCAGGCACTTAGTAACTTTTGCTGAATAAATACAATAATTTGGGGGAATATTCATTATTCAGGGCACTGTGGAGCTTAGTCCCAAGAAACTCAAGTAGGATTCCCCAAATGGTCCAGTTTGGAGGTCAGAACCAAAGAATATGACCTCCAGGAAACCTGTCCAGATTTGTTAGGAAGGACTGGCAGTGAGTCGGAATAGTGGAGAAATGGTCTAGTTTCCAGTGGAGGAAGCGTCTAGTTTCCAGGAGGGCTGGTAGGGTTGGGTGGGGTCTTAGAGCTCCCAGTCAATATCTGATGTGCTTCTCATGGTATCTCAGTTACCTATTGCCGTGTAACAACCTATCCAACACTTAAGAACTTAAAACAACAACAATTTATTATTTTTCATGATTCTGTGTGTTGGCTGGTGGGTCCTCTGGTTGTTTTTCCTGGGTTTGCACACATTCAGCTGAAGGTTAGCTGGGCTAGAAGGTACAAGAAGGTCCCACTCATTTGTCTGGCGGTTGATTCGTACTATTGGTTGGGAATCTTGGCTCTTCTCTGTGTGTCCTCCAGCAGGCTATAGTGACTTCCTTATGTGGCAATCTTAGGGCAGCTGTTCAAAAGGGGAAAGGTAGAAGCTGTGAACCCTCATGAAGCTTAGGTCCAGAACTTATATTGTCACTCTTGCCATATCCTAGTGGTCAAAGCAACTCACAAGGCCAGCTCGGGCTTAAGGGATTGTGCGTGGAGAAATAGACTCCACTTCTTAATGGGAAGCACTGCAAAAAATTTGTCCCCAAAGTCACTTGAGGAAATGGAAAAGGAGGGGTTAAATCAGGAACTAATAAGCACTCTTGACCTATGAGCACTCTTGACCTTCATGTTACCCTGCCTTCACAACAAATTCAATGAGCTGTGTAGGGCAGTAAACTTATCTTCATTCATTCATTCATTCACTCATTCATTCATTGAACATTATTGAGCACCCATGGTGTTCAAGTGCAGTGCTGGCACGGGGGGTTACAGAAATGAGTGGGGTCTAGCACTTGGAGCTTCTAAAAACATGGATGCCATTCCAATCAAGCCCTCTCAGATGTTCTTCATCTTGCTTAGTGGTTTAAAGGTTAACTGAGAACACAAGGAAGAGTGTCAGCCCTTGGAAGGATGTCCAGAGGGAAGTGAGGTCCAACTGAAGCCCTCATCTATGAGAGGCAGACTGGTAGAAGTGAGGGTAGGATTTAAGGCAAATCACTAAGGCTGGAAAGGAACAGATCCAAGGAAGAGGAGGAATATCAGCAAAGGGCCTGTGGCCCCAGAAATGGGTTCTGAAATAGGGAAATACATCTGCCTTGAAGCAACTGACCTCTGGTGTCCTGGCAATATTATGATAAAGGTACTCTTGCTGTTCTTCGATGTTTCCTTCCTTCTTTTTTTCTTTCTTCCCTCTCTTCCATTTGTATTTACTGAATCCTACTTTAGATTCTGTTAGGAGATATCTATAAGTTTTGACTTCCTAGCCTTCTCAAGCTCATACTTCTTTCCTGCTCTTCCAAACCCTGAATTCAGTGTTGAGCACATGGTGAGGACTTAATCAATGGCTTGGGATGATTCTAAACTGAGAGGAAGGTCAAAGAATATCTTCACAGACATCCAAGACTATCTCCCCCTCACATCGTACAACTCCTAGGATACCAATCACCCTGTAGGTAGCACAGATTTACATGTTTACTATGTTAAATAATAGTTTGTTCTCAGAGCACCAGAGGTTCTCCAAATCTCTTGACCACTTATACCAGGATCAGCTAGTTAAAAATGAAGACTCCCGAATCTACCTCAAACCAGCTGGTACAGAATTGTGGGGCTAAGTTCAGAAACCTGAGTTTCTAGGGAGCCTGTGGGTGATTTTTCAGAAGTTTCTGAGGATCCCCAAATGTAAATGAAATTCCACTTCCTCCCCAAACAGCCCCATAGAAATAAATCCCAGTCAGGGCACATGGCACTCCGTATGTGTATATTTCCATGACAAAAAGGGGAATAACTGAAACAGGAAGTTGAGAATCAGAACATAACTCTCTATACAAAAACATGTGCCACAAATGTGACCTAAAATGTCGTTCTCTGCTCAGGCTCATTAGTCATAGAAGATCATGGAAAATCATCCTCATTATGAGGGGCTGCTCATTAGCAGTTACTTCTCCAGACACCCTGCGAGAGAGGCAAAGTGGGTGACCAGCATGGAAATTCAGGGAAGTGTGGTTCTGAGAATTCACTAGAATAGACTCCACTGGGGCAGGAGGTGCTTCGCTTAGGATTGGCTAGTGTGGGGGGCAGGGCATAGTTTTTAGGCGAGGGTTCAAGGTTGATGTTACCTCCTTTTTCGTTCTGGAAGTTGGGTGTCTCTCCTTATTGTGTTGTCCTTGGGTACGCTTCTGTTTTACCTTGTAGGTGGCACATCTTAGGCCTGACCAATCGCCTAATTGAAGGGGTGGGAGCTCCTGCTCTGGAGAGGTCCTGACAAGAGAATACGGGAATAACAAAGCCTATACCCACTCACTTCAAATACACTGCTGGTGGCAGATGAATGCTTGACCCTTTATCAACATTCTTATTACAAGACACCTGACTGTGAGCTCCTAAAGGGCAGAGACTTGGTATTTTTATTTCTATACATTTATAAATGAGCACAAAGCTGCTAACATCACTTCATGTGGACGTGCAGGTTTTACACTGCATGACTCTAGAGGACACCACTCACATTCTGATATCATAGACTTGAATATTTATTATGACAATGTTATGGTAATTGACAATAAAGTGACTTGTACTAAAAAACACAGTATTTCTAATGACTTTCTAGCTGATAAGAATAAAAAAAGGAAGATTTATGCTAATTCATTCCAAGGAGACACAGGTAGTTTGAGCAAAGAGTACAAGGAAAGGGGTTTAGGCAAGAGATGTGGCTCAGAGGAAAATAGGGGCCAGATCATGAAATTGATTAAGGTTATCCATGCTAAACCCTGGTCTTTAACAGGAGGGCAACATGGAGTCCCTATGGACGATTTCAAGCAGGGGATGACGTGATTAAATTTGCCTCCTCAAATAGCTGCTTCTGGTGATTGGCTGAAGAATGGTTTCCCTACTCCAGTATTTCTTGCCTCCAATCCAGTTGAGAGATGAGTGTCTAACAATTGACACAGGGGATTTGAGGGAAGTGAATGGATTTAAGGCATAGTAAGAAGGTAGAGTTGATAGATTTTGGTGATATATTGTGCACAGAATGAAGGGGTAATTGTTGAGATTGATTAACAAATTTCTATTTTTGTTGTCTATTAACGGATATTTCTACTGATGGGTAGTGAATCTGTCTTTTTAAAAGATTTATTTATTTATTTATTTGAGAGAGAGAGTCAGGGGTGGGCAGAGGGAGAGAATCTTTAAGCAGACTCCCTACTCTGTTAAGCACAGAGCCTGGTGTGGGGTTCGAGCCCATGATCCCGAGATCATGACGTGGGCCCAAACCAAGAGTTGGTCGCCCGACCATCTGAGCCACCCAGGCACCCCTGGTAGTGAATCTATTCACAATGGCAATTTCTTTCACTGACATAAGGACTGATGGAGGAGAAAGTGGAAGTTTTGGGGAAAAGATGATAAGCTTTGCTTTTGACCATGTTGAATTTTGAGGTATATGTGAACTCCAGATAGAGGTGCTCAGTGGGCAACTATGTGCATCTGGCATTCAAGAGCGGGATCAGGAATGGAGATTTAAATTTTGGAGTTTTCAGCATAAAGGAGATAATTGAATCTATAGGGTGAATAAAATGGGGAGAAAGATTATTTTAAAAGAGAAGATGGTCTAGGACAGAGGGATGTTTGATAGGTGGAGGATGTAGAGCTTTCAGTGGAGATTTGGAAGGAGAGGCCTGAAGAGGTAGAGGGAAGACCGGGAGACATGGAGTATGAAAGTCTAAAGAAAAAATGGTTTCAAAAGGAGAATCAATATTGTCAAACACCAGCAGTACATCAAGGCTGGTAAAGTTTGAAAAGTGTCCATTGGATCTAGGAGCTAGGTGACCCTAGAGCATAAGTTGAAATAAAGGGTCTTCAGGAGTAAGTGGAGGGTGAAAACATAGGGTCAGTGAGTAGAGATAATTTCTTCAGTAGTTTTGGCTGTGAAGGGGAGAGAAAGAGGGGTATAGCTAGAGGGAGACATGTGGCTAAGGGAAGAATTTTTCAAGATGTGACAGGTTTAAACAAGTGTAAAAGCTGAGAGGAAGGAGCTAACAGAAAGTTGGGTTTGAAGAAGCAGGGAGAGGATGGGTTTATGGGTAAATGTGTGGGCTCTGGAGTAAGTCTGGGCAACTTTAAATTCCTGTTCTGCTCTTTCTCCTGTGAGTAAACTGAATGAAATAGGCATACTCAAGTTATTTTTAAAATTATGTAGCAGAGTCATATGCTTTTTTCTTTCCATGATGCATCTGTGAGAAAAGAAAAGTGCCAAGGACCTTCTTCAGACTTAACAAGAAATCTTTTGAGTCTTTATGCCATTTAAGGATGTGGAAATGCTTTTTCATCATTATTTCCAAGGCAACTGTTTCATTTATCCATTATGATGAAATAAATCATCCTGAAACTTAGTAGCTTAAAAAAAAAAAAAAAGAAGACAATCTTATTTTGCTTGTGAATCTACAATTGAACAGGGCTCAGTCTTGTCTCTGATCCACCCAGCATCAGCTGAGGGGGCTCAAAGGGTAAGGGCTGGGGTCATCTGATGGCTCTTTCACTAACAGGTCTAGAGGTAATACTGGCTCTCTGGTGGGACCGTAGTGGGGCTGTTGGTCAAATCACCTTCACATGACCTCTCCATGCAGAGAAGTCTTCTCCACAACATAGTTCCTGGGTTCCAAGAGTGAGCATCTTGAGAGAGAGAGAGCCAGGCAGAAGCTGTATAATTTCTCATGACCTGGCTTCAAAAATCATTCAGCATCACTTCTGCCTTGTTCTATTCATTAGAAGTGCATCACTCATGTCAGCCTACATTGAAAAAGAGGGAAATTAGATTCCGCCTCCTAATGAGAAAACTGTCAAAGAATGTGTGGGCATGTTTTAAAACCACAACAGCAACACATTGTCAATTAAGACAAGTTAAAGCTATAGGTTTCTTTTTCAGGGTTAATTTTACAGGACATAACTTCTGAAACCTTCAGTGTTTTATAAGACACTTTCGTTCAAATAATACTTGCAAGGGTATATTTGTTTTAACTAAGAATAGAAAAGTTTGTGACAGTAATGAATATTCATACAGGCCTTCATAATGCACAGAACAAAAGTGATAGTCTTGTGGCTGTTCTTAATTTAATGTTGCTTAAAATGGATTCTTTGAACTAGTTTATGCTGCATGACCATATCTCTCCCACTGAAGCTGTAAAGAAGAGGGAATACCTCCCATATTGCTGGGATTTTTTGTTTGTTAGTTATGAAGTCTAGCACTGTGGGCGGTATTATTTGTATGATAAGCAAACAGCAGTCCCTTGGGTTTAATTTTAACAGCAGAATGGAAAAAGAACTAACTAGGATTTTATTTAATGATAGTGGGATAAGGAACATAGAGTGTTTTTCTTCCACTTGATGTAAACTTGGGCAAATAAAGTGGGTGTATAATAATGGTGACCACCATATCATAGCCTCATAGCCTTTTGGGGGAGGATTGAGTAAGTTAATGCATGCCAAGCTCTTGGCATGGGGCCGGGCACATAGAGTGCTCACTCAATGATTGAAAATGGTAGGTGATGTCAGAACCTTGATGAGGCTGACTGGGCCAGTACCCAAAGCTAAAGTACAGGGGCTAGCCTTGGATAAGAGCAGAGCTATTGCTTCTGTTAGATAAGAGAGAAGAAGGAAAGGATGAATAAAGGTTCAATGGGTTTTAATGTGGGCTGATGGGAAGTTGAGAAAGTCTTTCTACCAGCTTCTGTTATTTTGCTGTAACTAAAGGAAGAGGACGTTGGGTAGGAGAATGAAGAAAATAAGGAAGATTTGAATTATTTTCTGTGGAGACGGGACAGATAGCAAATTATAGAGACAAGAAAGGGGTGCTAAGCAACTATAAAGGCCAGCTAGTTGGCTATCGTCAAGGTGCCATGGTGCAGATCTGCCATGTTCTCCCGAGCCTCTTGGTGACTTTGGTGTAGAATCTGAGGAGGACATTTCCAGAGCTTTGCCAAACAGTGCAGTGGGTGAGCAGAGGGGCCTCGCAGGGGGAATATCAACAAAAGAATGGTGCAAGTAGGTGCTGGGAAGAAGTGAAAATAGGAGAAGATAATAGAACAAAGTTGAGTAGGTCAAAGGACTAGAGGTGTCCAGTGGTTGAAATACATAAGCAGCAGGGAAAAATGGAGAGTGAGGGAGGAATAGAGGAAGGAGGATAGGAGTAAAGGAAAAACAGACAATAAAGTCTGTCCTTTGTGGTCAGAGAATAGGATGTTTGAACTTTCAGAAGTGAAGAAGTTATGAGAAATGGTAAGTCATAGGGTATAGCCATGAGGGTTGGTAAAAAAAAAAAAAAAGAGAGAGAGAGATTGAGAGTAGAGGTGGAAGTCACTGGAAGTGAGAAAGTCAAGGGACTGAGAGGTCATGGTATGGGTCATCCAAGTGGGTGTCAAGGTCCCTTGGAGTTTAGGGCAAAAAGAAGGACTTGGTTCCAGGTACCAAATATTTAATAAATGGAGGGGAATGATAAGGTCAGTAGCTGAAAGCTACAATGAGAGGTACAAGATGTTATGTATAAACTTCAAAGGGTTGGGGTTTTCATTTGTTTGCTTTTCTTGGTTGTTCAATTAACAAAGGTTGCAGGTGTCACAATCTGATGTCAGTGGAGAGGTGACCCAATGTTGGCCCCAACTTCCTGGTCCTGAAATATCTGGGTGTAGGGGTTTGAGTTCTTTCTCCTTGAGAAAGCTTCAGGGAAAGCAGGGTCCCCCGAGGACAGCCAAGTTTCAGTCAACACAAGAATTGGGGGAATATTTAGAAAAGAGAATGGAAAGATAGAGTCATTCATTTAAAAAATAATGATCCAGCACCTGCTATGGTATGATACTGTTTTGGGCACTGGAACGTATCCATGAATAAAACATATTAAGGAATTTACATGGGACGCCTGGGTGTCCAACTCTTGATTTCAGCTCAGGTCATGATCTGAGGCTCCCTGCTCAGCGGGGAGTCTGCTTGTCTTCCTCTCCCTCTGCTCCTCCCCCACCTCTAATAAATAAATAAATCTTTTAAAAAAGAAGGAATTTACATTCCATTAGCAAGAGACAGAAAAATAAACACTTGAACAAATACATACTCAATACAATTTTGGATAATGGTACGGGCCGTGAAGGAGAAAAATAGGGCTATTAGATGGAAAGTGGAGGGTATATAGAGGAAGTGGGGACTTGTCACAAATTGTGTCCTCCAAAGGGAATGGAAGGTGCAGTGGGAGTTGTGTCAACAGTAAGCCTGGATAGATTTTATAGAATGAATGCTTGTTAGAATAAATAGTTTGGTTGAATAGCAGATGCAGGAAAGCACATTAGGGTTTGCAAACCATCACTGTAGGACATGTGATTTTGCAAAATAACTGCCAAGGTTTTTACAGCAGTTCTTTCCCATTGTGGCCCCCTGGGAAAGCCATGGCCACTGTGTGACCTTTCCTATCTTCTTGACCTCAAGGCCAAGGACAGACACTTGCAATTCCTGCCCACAGACCCCACAGGTCCCACAGATCACTTAACTACTGGAAACCAGAGCAGATGCTTACTGTGTGGGAATTGGAGGCAGCCTCGAGGGTAAGACAGCTTGCATGCAGCTCAGGAAGCAATGGTGTTCTTGACGTTGAGCAAAGGGAAGTGGCTAGCACATCAGACGTGACATTCACTAAGACTTAGAGGACACTTTTTTAGGGCAAAGAAAAGGAAGTTTTACTTTACTGGGGTTAGTAAATATAGGAAATTTACTTTCTTAATAGATCTCTAAATAAGGATAGAGGAAGACCAGGAACAATACCTAGAGGAGAGAGTTGTAACTGACTGGTAATGAGAACCGGGGATTTAGAGGAGGATGCCTCCTCATTCCAAGTGGCCCCAACAGCAGCCTTGGGCTCTCTGGTGCCCTGATTGGCTGGGGCATTGGGAATGCCACTTGGGCCCAGATTGGTGCCCCCTTGCCTGATTTTCTTTCATCAAGAATCCTAATGTCTTGTATGTCCTCATGTTCTCTTCACCTGAGATCATGAAGAAGATGTATTTTTCTAGCTACGTTGATTCATTATTAATTCATGCGTTACTACCATTTGAGCTCTTACTATATTCAAGATAACTGTAGTAGAAAACAGAGACTCAAAGATAAAAACGTGATAGTTCATAATGCAGCAGGGGAAACAAATTGTCTTTAAAAATGACATTACAAGCTACTCTGTGCTGAAGCATTGGTTTACCCTTCAGGCTGCAGTCTCTCTTGCAGGCCTCTCTCAGGCTCCAACGATTGCTTACAGATTTTTATCTTTACGGCAGTCTCCTCTTCTAACTTCCAGGCACGTGAATCTACCTGCCAGCTGGACACCACCTTGGGTGGTCCATCAACATGTCAAACACAATGCAACTAAGCTGATTTAATGACCTCTCCCACTACCTTCTGAAACAATCTTCCCCCCTCCTTCGTGTATCTCTATTCTCAATAAATGATTCTACTGTCTGCCCAGTTCCCGAAGCCCCCAAATAAGAATATCCCTGCTCCGTGTTGTCCCTCCACATTCACATGTTGCATCCACATTCAGCAGTCGCCAAGTCCTATTGAATCTATCTGTCCATCCTGATGGCCATCACCATAATTCAAACCCTTGTCTCCTCATCTGTGGATGCTGAGGTGACCTCCCCACCAGCTGCCTTCCCGCAGTTTTGCCGTGTCCTAAACTCTGGTCCACACTGCTCCATCCGGGTGGTCCCACGCTTTTGGTTCCAAGGTTCCCATAGGATTTTAGCACAGACAAGATACCTCATATTTGGGGCCTTGCCAATCCCCAGCTCATCTGCTAGTTGCCCTCACAGCTACCCCCCCCCCCCCACAGCACATTGTAGCTGCTGGGAACCTCTTGTGGGCCCCCCCTCCCCCGCCCAGGATGCTCTCTTTCTCAACCAAGGTCTGTCCTTGCACATGCTGCTCTTTTTGTTTGGAAAATCATTCTCCTTTTGCTTCCCTGGCTAATTTTGTCATACTGTGAAGCTCAGCTAAGGACTCAACCCCTCAGGGAAACAATGGATCGCCCTGTGGCTAGATTGAGTACCCTTTTTCTATGCTCCAATGAGAACCTGGATGAACCCCAGCATAGCACTTGCCAAACTCCATTTTAATTGTGAGCCTCGGTTAATCTGTAAACAACCTCTGGACAGAGGCTGTGCCCTATAAGTTTTTGTATCTCACTGAGTGTCTTGTAGGAAGTGCTTAGTAAACGTGTGCTAAATGAGTAAGTGAAAGAAATGAGAAAATGAATGAAAGGAAGGAATAAGGGAAAACTGGAGAGAGATGGAGAGAGATAGAGAAGAACAAGAACTAAACCGTACTGGAAATAAGCAGTAAAGACTTCAAACAAGAGGTGATGTTTGAGCCAAAGTTGAAGTAGCAGTTAGGAGTTAGCCAGGCAGAGTCAGGGCAAGAGGATTTTTACACATGGCCGAGAATACACACTCAGGCACAGAGGTGAGGAAGACAGTGAGATGTTGGTTTATTTGTCAGGATTCAGTTGCAGGTGACAGGAAATAATGCAGCTGATTTAATCAGGAAATCTTTTCATATCAAGAACTGGGTGTTTACGGAATCGGCTGAATGACTAGGGGAATGCGCTTTAGGCTGGGCACTCAGGAAAAATCCCTGGAGGAACGCTCTAGAACTGGCTTGCTGAGGGAGCCATCATCTCTGCCACAATCAGGGAGATGCTGTCACAACCTCTGGCACCAGCTTCACACCACTGGGGCCCAGTGCAGAATCAGGAAGCGGCTACAATGGCTGTTGGCTCCAGGAACACATGGCCTCACCCAGATCTGGGGACCTGAAGCACGCCGTCCTTGTGAAAATCTGCAGGGTAGGGCTCTCCCCAAATAATGCATTCCAAATTCAAGTATCCCATGAATGAGTCTGATGGGCAGACCTGAAGTCACATCTGGAACTTTGACTCCAAGGAAGTCTGCAAAATGTGGTTCTCAGTCTTCTAGGCAATGCAAGGACAGGCTGGAAGGCCACTGTAAGAGAGACTGAGGAGCCAAGCTACCATAGGCACTGCCCCTTCCCACCTCTGTGCAGCTGCGGTTACCAGAAATGGTCTGTGTAATGCGGTAGAGATGAGCCCAGGCTTTCTGCAGGTCGCTCCTCCTGCTCCCCTGCCACCCTGCCTGACAGTCTGCTGGGCCCCGGGGTCGACACTCTCTCATTCTTCTCTGCTGAAGCCTATGTTTCTTCTCTGGGTTTCCACCTCGCAGCTTAGAACCCAACGTAGAACCAGCTTGTGTGGGAATAGTGCTCCCGGGGTGGCTGACTGACAATAACAAACGTGGCATTCTCCTATGGGGGAGTGGGGGGGGCAGAGAGCTGGGCCAAGGGGGAGGGTGTGGGCAGAAGGTCCTGTCCCACAATGAGCTTTACTCCTCAATAGCTCTGTGGCCTTGGACAAATTACTTCAGTGTTCCGGATCACGTTCAGCGTTTCGTGTCCTCGGCATGCTCAGCCATAAAGGGAGGGATTAGAGTAACAGCTGCCACCACTGCCGTGAATCATGTAGTGCTTCCTGTATCCTGTAGTCACTCTGTCAGTCGGAGTCCCCAGGAGGAGCATCCATTGGCCTTTGACCATGTGCCCATACCTTCTGCACTATCTAGGGAATGGGAGAGGAGTAGTTGGTTTTTTCCAGTTCTGAAATGGCAAACAGAGCCCTACTTCCTACCAAGACATGACCAGGGGGATTTTTCCCCAATGGGAAGCATGTTTAGTTGGTGAATAGAAAACTAAAAAAACCACTACACTGTGGACACATTTTTAAAACAGGAATTATCCATTTTAGCCTCCTGCTGCATACTGACACCCTTGAAATCACAAGTTTTATGTGCTAGCTGTATTTGTTTCTATTACATCTTAAACACAGTAACACTACCAAAATACAAAAATATATTTGAATCCTAAATTGTCTCATGTACCACTGGCAATAGCCATCACCGCTTGGTGAACACACATGTACACATGGCATGTGAGGTGTTAAAATATCAGTGTCACAAGCCCATCATGGTTGACAGATGCATGCTTATTGGCAAGGGACTGCAGAATAAGGAATAGAAATAGACTTGGACTAGTTTTTTTAAAATTTTATTTATTTAGTTATTTTAGAGAAAGAGACAGTGTGAGCAGCGGGGAGGGTCAGAGGGCTAGGGAGAGAATCTCAAGCAAACTCTGTGCTGAACGTGGAGCCTGATGTGGGGCTTGATTTCACCACCCCGAAATCACGACCTGAGCAGAAATCAAGAGTTGGACACTCAACCTCCTGAGACACCCAGGCACCTCTGGACTCAGACTAGTTTAAATAGAAAAATAATTTATTGAAAAATATTATTAGGTGGGTTCCCAGAATCCATGGGAAGGCTGTAGAGCTGGCTCAGAAAACAGGCAGAAATCAGGGGGCAGGAGTGGGGTGGGTAGATTGAGGGGAAAAGAGCCAAAAAGAGTAGAGAGAAAGGCCACTCAAACAGGAAGGGGCACTCTTCTGTAGCTTTCTGTTCTTTCTTAAACGCCGGCAAACTGGAGAGTATTTTGTGGTTAGACACATTCGCATTCACACAAAGGTGCTAGTTGAGTCCTGTCCCCAGAGAAGCAGGGAATGAGAAGCTGTGGTGTCAGGACGGGAGTATGTCGGACAAAGTGCTGGACACTGGGAGACACAGAAGGAGTCAGTCCTGGTCTTTATTAAACCTATGAAGGTGATCTACTGGTAAGCCTTGAAGGGTCATGCACGCTAGGCATTCCTCCTCCTTCTTAGGAGAGTGTGCCTACGAAGCTCAAACAAGCCAAGATGTAGATGCCACAGGGAAGATTCAAGGAACCTGCGAGGAGTTAAGATAGCAAGCGGCTGGGAGATCTGGAAGGCTTCATGGAGGAAGCAGCGTTCCATATGGGCTTTGAAGGCTCACCAGGGTATCAGCAGGTGAATATGTGTAGGAAGAAGGATGTGGCAGTTTTGACGGAGTGAAATAAGCCAAGTGAACCAGGAGGGTGGAGGGAACGTAGTTCTAGAGACACTGAAGGGTCCATGTGACTGCATGTGGGAAGCGTGGAGGGTGAAGGAGCAGGAGGGAACCTGCTGGGGGGGCATCTGTTGTAAACTGGATGGGCATAAAGAATGAGGCACTTTCCTTCCACAGGCAAGGGAGGCATCTTTATTTTTAGCTTTTTGAATTAATTAAAATTATTTATTAAGTGCATGTTCCTATAGATTTAAAGGTTTTTGTTGTTGTTTGGTTTGGTTTTCTTTCTTTTGTTTAGTTTCAGAGGTAGTTAGTGATTCATCAGTTGCCTGTAACACCCAGTGCTCATGACATCAAGTGCCCTCCTTAATGTCCATCACCCAGTGAGCTCATCCCCCACCTACCTCCCCTCCAGCAACCCACAGTTTGTTTCCTAGAGTTAAGAGTCTCTTATGGTTTGTCTCCCTCTCGATTTTCATCTTATTTTATTTTTTCTTCCCTTCCCCATGTTCATCTGTTTTGTTTCTTAAATTTCACATATGAGTGAAATCATATAATATTTGTCTTTCCCTGACTGACTTATTTCGCTTAGCATAATATGCTCTAGTTCCCTCCGTGTCATTGCAAATGGTAAGATTTCATTCTTTTTGATGGCTGAGTTTGCATTCCCACCAACAGTGTAAGAGGGTTCCCCTTTCTCTGCACCCTCGCCAACATTTACTGTTTCCTGAGTTGATAACTTTAGCCGTTCTGACCAGTGTGAGGTGGCATCTCATTGTGGTTTTGATTTGCACTAAGGGAGGCATTTTTAGATTGAGAGTGAGTTGAGGGCAGGAGGCCTGATATGCTCAATGATCAGAGCTACGATTTAAAACAGCTATTCGCAGACTTTCGAATAACTGATGCCAGGAATTTGTGGGGTTTTTTGCATATATATATATATATATATATATAATTTAATTCAGGAAAACAACTCCGAATTTTGACAAGGACCTTAATAAAAATAACAAATTACATCACTGCTACTGCATAAAAGAAAAGCCATTTTTTATTCTGTGCACCCCTTCCAAAAGATAATCTCAGAGGAAAGGACAGTCCTAAAAAAAAAAGGAGAGTTGTCAACAGTACTCCAATACATTTAAATGTCAAGGGCTCTCACTTTCCTCATTTTATTTGGCCCATTATTATACTAGCATGGGTCTAAGGACCCACATGCAGGAACCACAGCTCTGAAAGATCTGGCCATGTATAGAAGGCAGATTGATGCTGGGAGAGATCACAGGCAGAGCAAAGGGTTCTACTCTTAAGGGGCTATTGCAATACTTTGAGCAAGCAATTCTAACTGGGAGCGGGTGGTGGTGGTGCTGTGGGCATGGGAAGGAGAGGTCAGGTGTGGGAGATGCTGGGATGGAGATGCATGGCACTCGTGCTGTGTTCTGCCCTCTGATGACCACGGTGGACGTGACCAATTGAGCAGATCACTCTTTCTTAAGGGATCCAAGACACAGCCTCACAGTCCTCAACAAAATACTCCAGGCAACCTGTACCAGTGGATCAGAGGGGGCATGTGACCCCAAACTTTTTTGCTCTCACTATACTGGGTGATTTCCTATGAAGGGAGGTAGGGATGGGGATGGAGATGGGAGTCACAGATGTTCCTGATGCTTCAGGCCCAGGATTCTGGAAGAAGTGCGATAGGTAGATTAATGGCCCCCAAAGATATCTACATCAATGAACACAGAATGCTCAGAACATGTCAACATATTACCTTACATGGAAAAAGGGATTTTATAGATGGAATTAAGGATTTCAAAATGGTAAGAAAAATGATCCTGGATTTTCCTGGCGGGCTCAATGTAACTTCAAGGATACTTATAACAGGAAAGCAGGAATGTAAATCCAAGAAGACATGGCAACAGAAAGAGAGGTCAAGGAGATGAAGCCACAATCCAAGGAACGTGGGCAGCCTCTAGAAGCAGGAAAAGACAAGGAAAAAGACCCTCCCCTAGAGTCTCCAGAAGGAACAGGGCCGTGCTGCCACCTTGATTTTCTCCCAGTAACACCTGTGTCAGACTTCTAACCTACATAACTGTAAAATAATAAATCCGTGTTTTAAGTCATTAAGTTTGTGGTAACTTGTTACAGCAGCAATGGGAAACTAATTCAAGAAGGTTGTATCATCCACAGAAACAGAGTGGTTTGAAGGGTGGAGTGAGAAGCTGATGGATTCTGCCTGGGGCATTCTGGGTGTCATATGTAAGATGCATATTACTGGGGAGATGTCCATCTAACAGCTGGAACTCCAGGGACAGAAAAGAAGGAACAACAATATTTTAAAAGGAAGAGAAATGGATAATAACCAATTTTTGTTGGGTACCTACAATGTTTCTGGTTCTTTCACAAAATTATTTTATTTAATCCTCATGACATCTTGAAGACAAGTTTTTTTTTTTAACTTATTTTCACAAGTAAGTGGCCCACGTAAGTGGCCAAGGATTAGGAGATGTGCTAAAGTTTCCTCAGCTAATAACAGGACTCACACCGGGGTCCAATTTAATTCTGGACAGTGTGACTTTTATCATTATGGTTCTACTGCAGTTCTGAAGAAGGGAGTCAAAGGAATTTCTAACCTACATCCTGATTCTTCTCAGTAACACAGAAAATGAGGTCACCAATAGGTAGTGCCAGGGCTAAGGGGTCAATTGAGAGGATAGAAGTAAATAAAGTTTAGAGCAATGGTAATAGAAGGGGAGGCAAATCTTTGGTAACTTGGAGGAGATGCTTCTCAGAAGGAAAGTTTCTTCACATCATGGGGTCACCAACTCCAAGACCAGTGGGTGTCATGGATGATGTCAGCAGTGATTCACTGTCTGTTGTCTCAGCAGAGGTACAGGGGAGGAGACAGGGCAGTGGCCAAGGGGATCTGATTCCTCCTGTCCCTACAGTGATTTATCCCTGGACTTCCTCACTGTGGGGGTAGGAGGTGTGTGAAGGGATTTCCCCAATATGTGAGAGCGCCAAGGGGACAGGAGAAGCAACTGCTAATTTCCAGATCTGTAGTTGGATTCTTGTTGGCTCAAGTTGCTGAGGCCTTCTGTGCTTCATATACCTTCCCAGCCCACGTAGTGTGGCATTGGGTTTGGAGCCACAAGGCTTTGGTCTTATTCTACTCCAGGGAGCCATAAACCTGGGTACATAGCTAACATTTATTGGGCACTTAGCATGTGCCAGTAGCCTCATGAAGCAGTTTTCTCTGACCCTATTGTTCTGATAGAGGATCAGAAGTTCAGAGAGATTCAGTAACTTGTCCAAGGTTACAGAGCTAGTAAATGGTGTGGGTAAAATTTTAAAACCAGGTTTATCCAGCTCCAAGTCCCGTACTTGACACATCTTGCTATGAATTAAACTCCTGGTCACAGCGGAGAAGCAGATGTAATTGCAGTTTACCATAGCACAGTGTAGTCATGTGGAATTAAAGAAAGCGCATGGATGGCCTGGGAAGAGGCCCTACCATGGATAGGGAGATACATGGTGGGGGAGGCTTCTCAGAGGTGGTGGCCTCAGAGCTCAGGGGTGAATGAGTTTCTGGCCAGTAGAAGGCATTCTGGGTAGAGCAGAAACAGACAAAGATGTGAAGATGGTGGCCATGTTTGGGAAGAATGAGTAGTCTGGCGACTATGACAATGAGTCAAGAGTTTATGACATCAGAGGCTACTGTTGACACAGATGAAGACCGGAGGTTCTGTGAAAAACAAACCCTCACACTTCCAACTAAGTCCTAAAGCCAGACTGAGTATACATCGTCCCTCAGGAGAACCAAGGAGGCGAACATTTGGCCTACTTATTCCGTCCAGTAATCATTATATTGTTCATTAAGTATGTGTCAGGGTAATATTTTTGGTGAGATTTGTTTGATCAGGACGTGAACTCAATACATGTAGACACAGGTTTCTCAGTTTGTTACTCATACACTATGGTCATCCGATCATGAGCCACAGCCAGCTGCTCGCACTTCTTTAAAATAGAGAGAAATATATCCTCTGAGAACTGTGCACCTCAAAAATCTCCATGCTTTTTCTGAGCCTCAGTTGGGTGAGATGACACTAGCAGTGTGCGATAAGCATTTTTCGTGTTTGCTACTTGGTCTTTAAAATTCCACATTTCAAAGAGCTGCATCATTTTCCATAAATATGGCATTATTTACTAATTTTCCTTTTCTGCACACTGAAGTTTCTTCTCACGTTTCACTCTTTTCATCTATGCTGAAATAACCATGTGGTTTTTATCCTTTAGATGATTTTCTATTGAAAAATTCCCTGAAATGGGATTAAAGGATCAAAGATGGATAATGTTTTTATGGTTTTTGATACATGTTATATAATCACCTCCTGAAAAGTTTAGAACAATACCCCATTGCTGCATCAATTTTCATCAGTGTTGGGAAGGTGTGCTTTTCCTAATTTTCATTAATTCATTAGGTATAAATGCCTTACTTTAACTATGGCTTCTTCGTTAATGATGTCAAACATTTTCTATATTTCTGTCTTCCATTTGATTTCAGCTTTTTGCAAAATTTCCTTTGTTCACTGGTCTACTAGAATTTTGATATTTTTCTTTTCGATTTGTATTGGAACTCAAATCCAAAATCACACATGGGAAAATAAATAAAGGTCTCTTTGGGAATCTACAGAAATGAAAGGATAGACTAAGAACTAGAACAGCAAAGGGATAATGAAGACACGAAATAATAAATTCAAGTTTATTTTCATTTTTGAAATTCCTCCAGCGTAGTGATTTTTTTTTTTTTTAAGAGAGAGCTCATGCACACACATGCACCAGTGGGGCAGGGCATAGAGGGAGAGGAGGGAGAGTGAGAATCTTAAGCAGGCTCCATGCCCAGTGTGAGCCCAATGGAGGGCTCAATCTCACAACCCTGAGATTGTGACCTGAGCCAAATTCAAGAGTCAGATGTTATTGACTGAGCCACCCAGGCGCCCCTAGAGTAGTAATTCTTAACTTGTTTTTAGATTATACCCCTAAAATGAACCTGACCTATTGCATAAAATTTAAATGAGTTCATGGCTCTTCTCAGGCCTCTCCACAGACATCTCTCGGGTTAAGATCCTTTGTTCTATAATAACTGCTTTAGCTAAAATGTTCATTTGATTATTGCTCATTTTCTCCTGTCTTAACAAAGAGCTACATTGCTTTGTTTTGTGTTAGAAGGCTAATATTATGAATGATTCAAATGTATTTCTTTTCCTTCTTCCCCCCTACCCCCGCACTCCCAGAGTTTTGAAGCTGTCACTGGGTGGACTTCAGAGTCCTAAAGGGAATTTGACTTCATGACTCAGACCTCCAACTTCAGGTATGACATGACCCCAGGAATGTTGGGAACCTCAGAGTCTGAAACACAACTAACACACTGAGGCCTCTAAGACTTCAGATTTATCCGATTCAAAATTTTAAATAACTATGTTTGAAATATTTAAAGCAAAAAAAAACATTAAAAGAAACCTGAATCAATATTGAGCAAGAGAAAAAAAATGACAAATGACCTGGCACTTTGGAGAAATTTTAGAGTTTGTAGAAATCGTCATTCTCTTCAAAGTGCTGAGAGAAAATTAACTGTTAATACCTATTAAAACTACCTATCAAGAAAAAGTACACAATAAAGATATTTACAGGTAAATAATAAATGAGTTTACCACCAACAAGCCGTCATTAAAAGAATAAAGAGTGTTTTAAAAAGAAGGAAATGATTACAGAAAGAAGGTGTATTCGTTATTAGCTGCTGTAACAAATTACCAGTAATGTAGTGGCTGAGAACACCACAAAGTTATCTCCCATTTCTTCAGGTCAGATTTCTGACAAGTCTCATTGGGTTAGAATCAAGGTGTCAGTCAACAGGGCTGCTGGAGGTTCTAGGAGACAAACTGCTTCTCTGCTTTCACTACCTTCTAGAAGCTTCTTGCATTCCTTGGCTGGTGGCCCCCTTCTCCATCTCTAAAGCCAGTAATGGGTGTTAGGTCCTTGTCACATCATATCACTCTGACTCCTCTTCTGTCTTCCTCTTCTACTTTGAAGGACCCTTGTGGTTACATTGAGCCCACCCAGATAATCCAGAATAATCTCCTTATTCTAAGGTCAGCTGATTAGCAACTTGCTGAGGTTTTCACTCTCTTCTACAGTTTGCACTTCTGGGCAGAAACAGGTTCATGTGCTGGCCAGCCAATAAAGCTCCCAGGACTCCTGTGGCATTGGAGCAAGCTCCTCACCTGGTAGAAGGCCATCAGGTGTGCTGGAGAAAGCCAAGGTCCTGTCCCTTCCTGGCTCTGTGTCCTTACCAAGATATCCCCCACCTTTGGACCTCTGATTGTTGGTTGTCAAAAGCCTCCGGTTATTGAAGGGATGAAAGCATAACCTATATAAAGCACCTGGCATGATGCCCAGCACAGGTGGGCATTTCACAAATATTGCCTCCTTCCAACCCCTCTGGGGAAGTCCATATCTTCTTGGCTGGGCCAGCTCTTGCTTCTATCATGTCCTCAGATCCATACTAGGGCCCTGTTGGACATGGATTCTGGGAATTAATTCTTGGCCTCAGTTCTGTCTACAGACTTCCCTGTCATTTACCTCCATCCATCCATTTGCCAAATGGAGGTGTTTGCATTGGCCTTCTGCCAGTTGGAGAAAGGTTTAGGTTTCTGGCCATCCTCAGAGATTGGGGGTGGTCTTATACTGCCATTTCTTAGATTCCATGCTGTTCTTCATTAGTAATAAGAATCCCATCTGCTATTTGTAAAGGGGTTAGCAGTTCACCAAGCACATCCAGCAAAAGGTAGATCAAGTATTATAATCCCTCTTTTAAAGCTGGGAAAATTGAATCCCAGAGAGGAAGAAAGACCCCTCTGGAAAATAGTCAGTAGCTAGATGGGAAGTGAAGGCCTTCTGTGCTGAGGTTTCCTGACTATGCGTCCAGTGCTTTGCTTGGGAAGATGTTATGGTGAAGCAGGCTCTGAGTCAGACAACTCTGGGCCTCAGTTTCCTCATCTGTAAAGTGAAGATAATAGTAAAATGGTCTGAAGCTCTTGTGAAAATTCAGGTACCTAGTCTCTATGGTGGTACGGCGGCTGGCCCTGGGCACTGCTGCTGTAGACGCTGGAGGGTGCTGCCCAGACCGGCCCCTGCCCCAGGAGAACAGTCTACACCTGAACAAGTCATGTCTGCTCTCCAAGGGAAGGCCGCATCCAATGACCAGTCAGTGTGGGATGTGGAGACCGGGCTCTCTTGCCAGGCCTGCCCTAGCTATAGATGTCCTAGGGGAAGGACTGAGGCCCGTGTTGTGACTACATGGCACTTCAGCTCCTTCTGCTTGGTCCTTCTATCTTCACATCACGTAGGGGCCCAATCCTGAACTAATTCCCCAATAAGCACCCTGCGCGCTAGTCTCCGTGTCACGCTTGGCTCTGTGCGCATGCGTTGAAAACCATCCTCGGTAAGGTGTGAACCACAAAGGGGAGTGGGTTTGCATGGAACCATCCACACAAAGCCCTCTTCCCAGAGTAGCAGAGAGGCTGGCCTGGGTTAGGTGTGCATCCCGTGTCCTTGCAACAGACTAGGACGGGCAGGCTGTCCTGGGTTCTAAGTCCATGACCCTGGCCCCCAGCCCTGGGACCAGACGGCTGGGGAAGACTCCAGGTCTGGGCAACCCCAGACTCTGGGTTGTTCTGTTCCTGGGCACAGACTCCTTTCCCCAGTGATGCAACGCTTTGCAACAGATGACAGGTCAATCGTGTTCCTGTTACCCAGCACAGAGAGGCTTGCGGCTCCGTCTCTCCAGGAATTCTGACGCACCGCAAGACCCTGTGGTTGGAATGCTTCTTTCCTCATAAAAGCCCCAGGCCTCAGAAAAGGAAGCTTTCTCAGGTGACTAACATTTGAGGTAGGGCTTCCCAGGACCCAGCCACCCTGGTACACGAAACAACAAACAGAAATCCACTTTAGCTCAAGTTATTTGGGCGGGGGGACAATAGGACCAGATAATTCCCATCGGCCCCCCACCTTCTCCACCGGATAAGCATACAGAGTAAGAGGGAAAATGCAAATGGGATACTTGCCGGCCTTTTCCCCACTTCCAACCAGACTGCCACCCCAAGTCTCTCCATCAGAAGTTCTGGAGCCCCTAATGCTGCCCCAAATCTAGAGCCCTTGATGACATGGATGGGTAAGGGCCTAGAGGCCAGGGGCTCTGTGACTCTGTAGGCTGCTCCCACTGCTTTGAACACTACGCTTTAGCTCTGCTTTGCCTAAACCCCCTTTCACTTTGGGGCTTCTCTTCCTTCCTCCTCCCCTACCTGTCCCATCTTGCTCCCCTGGCCACTCACCCAAGCCTGAGTAGGGTGCCCCTGCTCTGTGCTCCCACAAAACCCTGTGCTTCCTTTATCCATGCACATATCACCTTGTGATGTAGTTTTCCGGAGTTGTGAAGACTAAGTCCATGAGGACAAGGACACACCTGCCCTGCTTACCTCTGTCCCCTCAGGATCTAACATGGCACCTGGTGGGGGGGGGGAGTTGGGAAGTCTTGGTGGAGCCGATGCACATTAGGTTTTGTTGTGAGTGTTAGTTGTTGTCATAAGGTACCAAATCCCACCTGGAACTAGCTGATGGCTTCTACCATTTGGCTGCTGTGAGGGCCAGAGGAACTGCTTCTCTTCCTGCGGTTCCGCTTGAACAATGCCGGGAGGAGTCGCACGTCCCAGGCACTGTGGCTGAGTATGTGGTAAGGTGGCTGGGCTGGGAAAAGCAGGGCCACTGCGCATCATGTGGCGAGGAGCCTGGCAGACGAAACCTCGGGCCCTACGGAGCAGCGGACTCCCGCGGAGGAGCTTTGTGAGCTGCAGTGTCCCCGGCAGACGTGGGCAGCGACTTCCCACTCGTCAGCCGGGGCCTTGCTGGTCTGTCCCTCTGCACTTCATTCTGATGACTCCTCAGTTCCCTTCTGTGCTGCCTGTTGGCTTTTATAGGGTTGTTTAATTGAAGGCTTCGGTTGGAGGAGACAGACGTGCTTGAGCTAGCGCCCCCGTAACGGGCAGTGTGTGAGACAGGACGCCGTGGTAGGAAGTGTTGTCAGACCTCGTGGGATGGGGAGGTTATGAGGTGTGAAGCCAGCTATATTATCTGTCCGGAGAAGGCCTCTGCCTTCTCACTGCTGCGTCTGTCTGCTGCATTCTTCCCTCCCCGCAGAGCGGCTTTCTCTGCCTCTCTGTGCACCTGCAGCAAGTGGCCACTCTAAAGCGTAAGGCTTTTGAAGCCCTCAGCATGGCCTGGCCTCTCTGCATTCTAGTTCCTGCCTCCTGACAGTCGGTTGGTTGGAAGCAGCTGCCCACCACAGGTCCAGGCAGCCATGGCCTGGGGACAACATCAGGTACCTTTATCCGTGACTGGCCCCGAGAGTTGTGGCAGCAGTGACGGGGGTAGTTCCCAGAAGAGTGGATCACGGGGTTAAGCAGAATCTGCATATCTTGACCTTGACTGTTGTGAACTTATGTGTTTCAATGTGTGATCATTTATGAATGTCATGCTGGGAGTCTTATTCTTTTATACAGATGTACGAATGGTGCGGGGGGGAGTGGGAGGGAGAAAGAAAGAGAGAGGGAGGGAGGGGGGCACTATGCACGCAAGTGGCAGCTTCCCACCTATTCCTTTACTCATTTGTCCACGTGGAAGGTTCTGCACTGAGAATCAGGGATATGATGGTGAACAGCACAGCCACAGTCCTTGCTGTGACCTGCCAGGGAGGTAGATGTCACACAGAGGATCACACGAATGAAGTGTCTGAGCTGAGGTCTTAAGGGTGAAGGTAGATTGCTAGTCAGTGGAATGGGGCAGGGAAGGGTGTTCTGTGCAGAGGACAAGCCTATGTCAAAGCCCCGAGGCAAGAGGAAGAGGTGATACTGAGAAATCAAGAGGCCTGTGTCGCTAGAGTTCAGGGAATAAGGGAGGTTGTTTTGCAAGCAGAGCCTGGAGCTGGCTTGTGTAGACTCTCACGGATCCTGCAAGGACTAGCATTTATCTAAGACCACGGGAAACAGCTCAGCGCCGGCTCTTTGCACAACTCGGCTCCATTGCTCTGACCCCACGTACCTAAACTCTCAGGAAGCAGGATGCCCCCTTGGTGCTTCTTTCCCCTGGCGGCAGTGAGGGGGTTCTCTGATGCTCTTAGTCTTCCCACAGTGCACATTCCTGCCATTGAGCCCAGCGTACGACTTCCCCTTGGGGCCTTGGCATCTCTCCTGCCAGGTGACCTCACTTGCAGCTGTCTCAGTCTGAGACACGGGTTCTAAATAACATTGAACCTCAGCATCTCATCCGTCCATTCCTGATGCCTGCTGTCCTTGTTACCTCCCACCTCTGCCCTGTCTTCTTTCTGTCCCACCCCCTTCTTCCTTGTGCAGGCCCCAGGGAGGTCAGTGCTGGAGTGAGTGCTCAGTCATTGTTGCTGATGGAGGAGTAGCTCCGTGTTCTCAGAAGCAGCCCCCCTCCACCGCCAAGGGTGCCCAGCCACCAGGAATTCTCAAGGGCCCAAATGCCAGCTCTTCCCACAAATGTAGTCTTCCCCATCTCTGGGACGTTTTTGGCTCCAGGCTTCTCAGGTACTCTGAGTGTTCCAGGCCAGGTCCCTTAGATCTTTGTGGCTTTGGAAGAGAGGTGGCAAGCCTGCAGAGGAGGCTTCTGGAGTGGGCCAGGCTAGGGGGTTGGAGATGCCCACAAATGGTCCCTCCATCCTGGATGCGCCCTGTGTCAGGTCTGGCCGGGGAATGCCAGCCTTGGGCACTGATCAACATGCCATCCCTGGCCTTGGCTGGCAGCCTCGTTTACCATATCCTTACTGCCCAAAGACTGGCCAGGCCCTTAGCTCCCCAGGGAGAAACCAGACCTGTGTTCCACAGGAATACTAGCTAATGCTTAGATAATGTTTCCTGTGTTCTAAGCCCCTTATGCTTGTTAGCTCAGTCCTCACAACTACCCCACAAGCTGGGTAGCAGTCTTGCCCTCCTTTTCCAAGATCACACAGATGTAGTGTGTGAGGCCAGGACCTGAAACCCTGGGTGCCAGAACCTGCCTCACAGAATGGTCCTCTGGATGTAATAATAGACATGCAGACCGCGATGACAAGATGGCATGTGCAGGCAGGTTCCCTGGCTGCCCCAATGCCCAACTTTCCAGGTTTACAAAATTTAGTTCCTGATTTGTTAGCAAATGGGCATTTCTCTACAAAAGCTGCTTCAGAAATTCCCAGCCCAAACTCAGAGGCCTTGGCATTCTAACCGATGAGCCAAGGCTGCAGAGAACAGGAAGTGAAGGCCTTGTGGGAAGTCCCTGCGGTCAGGAGTACCCAGGAAAGGGCACCCTGCCCGTCTCTGGCTCTCTGCACCTCCCAGCCGACTTCAGGCCCTGTGCTGAGCGGAGGGACCCTGGGAACCAGCCCGGGCCCCAGGGACAGGGTTAGGGAAAGTGAAGCATTCCAATAGACCCCTTTTAAGACCCCATCTGCAAGTAAGCATGGTCTTTCCTTCTCCAACAGAAGAGACAGGCTTGAAGGTGGCCAGGAGTCTGGCCTGCTCCTTCACTCTCCCTTTCCCCTGTGCCTTAAGGCCTTGTCTAGAGCAAAGCCCTGTTTCAATGCATAAAACTCGTAAGGCATTTTACAGTCTGCATGCCATTTCTTCCTCCAGCCCGCCCCTACTCTAAGGGACACTTCCAGGGTCATGCAGCTGGTTAGTTGCAGGCCTGGGGACAAGATCTGGGGCTTCTAGCTTGCCAAGGGAGCCCCTGCCACTACTCTTCATGCATCAACCCAGATTGTCTTAAGGATTCCTGAGTTGTCTGCTCCCTGATGGCAGGATCCAGGGGCATGAAGCTAGAGAGCAAGTTCGGAACGGCAAAGAGGAGAAAGTTTAGAACATAGGGTCTTGGAGAGAAGGTGGAGAGAGAGTAGCCGGCCTTGGGGACAGTGTCATGCCAACAGCTGGGGTGGGGAGCCTGAGAGTAACTGGAAGAAGGGATGGCTACCCTGCTGCTCCATAAGCCATGTCCCAACTGTATGAACCTCCACATGGTCCCCAAATAAACCAAGAAGATCCCCACCCAAGGGCCTTTGTCCTTGGCGTTCCCTCCCCCGGGACACTCTTCTACTTCTTTGGCATCGCTCAGGTCTCAGCTCACTAGTCACCTTCTCAGACCAGCCTTCCCTGCCACTTTACATAAAACATGCACCCGCCCCTAAGTCCCTCAAAAACAGATCATGCTTTTGATTTCCCCTGTAGCACATGCTGTCATAAGAGGTTAGTTTATTTGTTTACTAGTTTCTTGTCTGCCTTCCTCCATTAGATTATCAGGGACCTTATCTGGCTTTCCCCCAATGCCTGGAAGAGTGCCTGGCACACAGGATTAAGTCAACCCATATTGTCTAGTTGAATAAGTGCATGCGTGAACTGGCGGCAGTCGGGTTGAGCATAAAGTGGGGTAGGCACAAAGGTCCAGCCTTACTAAGCCAGCTCAGTTCCTTATGCGAGACCTCTGGCTTTACAGAGATAAGAACCAGTTTGGCTTCTGTTAGCCTGAGTCACCCTTTTGGAAGCTGGGCCTGGCCAGCCCTGCATGGGTGTGTGGAAGGCAGGCTCTGGCCCTTCCTCTTCCTCTCCGCAGGTGATCAGGAGGGAAGGAGCAGCTCCACCCTGGGAGGTGCTGGTGGCACAGGTACTGCCCGGCGCTTCTCCTTTCTGTGCAGCAGCTTCGTCTGGAGCCAGAGGCTGGAAGGCCTTAGAAGACTGCATATTCTCCCAGGCCCTTCCCATGGCTTCGGGTAAGCTCCTTTCACTCCTACTTTTCCATCTGAACAATGGGGAGGAAAATAGCTACCATTAGTGCTTACCGAATGCTCTCAGACTCTGAAGAGTAAGCTTCCAGAGAAATATCAAGGGCAGGTAGCTCCAGGCCTGTCTGGGAGACCTGGCCAAGGGCAAGGCAGCAGCAGGCCATGTAGACGCACTGGGGCCGGGCCCACAGGTAACAGAGGAAGCACGCCTGCTGTGAGAAAATTCCTGGAGCTCTTAGAGTTTATTGGTCAATTTCCACTGGTAAGAGAGACGTGGAAATTGGGGACATATTTCTGTCAAATGAGAGAAAGAACCATGCCAGCTCAGTGAGAAATATTGACAGAATTGGGCACCAGGTCCCAAGATCTGAAGGGTCATATGAAAGCATAGGGACCGGGAATCTGTGGCTACTACTGATTCATCCTAGCAGATGGCTGTCTCATGAGGATGCAGGCCCAGGTGGCCAGAACTTCTCATTTTTCAGGAACTGTCAGATATTCTGATTGCCTTATGTAGTCTTTTCATTAAATAAAACAACAAAGTGAGCAAAGAGAATATTCAACCTGTGGGCAACTGGTTTGCAGTCTCTGGTTAAAATCTGTGTGGGGCAGAGAAAAAAATCTTAAAACTGGGGGTCTGAAGACCTAATTTCTAATTCAATGCTTGACCTCGAATGGGTGAACTATTTCTCCTTTCGGGGTCTCACTCTTCTCAGTGTCAAGAGGAGGCTGGCCAACTCTCAGGGTCTCACGGGCACGGTAAGAGCCAATTCTTCCATAAGCTCACGGACAGGCGCTCTGCTGAGCAATTAACATGGCCTGTCTCTTCTAATCCTCACAACAGCCCTACGAGGAAGCACTGTTATTGTTCACTGTTTCAGAAGTGGGAACTTGGATACAGAGAGGTTAAGTAATTTGCCCAAGACCAGACAGCCACTCTGAGGGGAGGAGCCGGGCTCCACTGCAGACAGTCTGTTCTAAACCACCGTATTGTGCTCTAGGGGTGCGGAGACTGTGTGAGGTCATGGAGGAAGAAGTACTCTGTAAACCACAAGAGTTTTTCCAAGGGCAGCAAATCCTCCCCTTCCTCCAGTAGGTGAGGCAGTCTCCGGTGGGATGTGTTAAAATGTCAGCCCATGGTCTTACGCATCTTTCAAATGTGTAAAGAGGATGCCACTCCCAGAACCAGCCAGTGATGGAATATGAGGGAACCTTGATACTTAAAAACGGTCCACTCCAAAATATTTTAAACTGGTACATCATAGGTGCTGAGTAAGTTTGAGTTCAGGAGATGAGGGCCTGCAAGCCCAGTGAAGACACCATGTCTTCTGGGAGGCCAGGAGCAGGGCTCAGAGAAGGGAGACCATGGAAACCATGGGGTTTGCCTCAAGAGCTGGCAGCTCAGAGACAGAGGAACAAGGACAAAGTTGGGCGTGTACCTTACCTCGCTGGCCCTCTGCCTCCTCTCTAATGCCACTGACCTCACAGCTGATGTGTGTGAAGAAGGTGAGGCAGGAGGAAGAGGACGTGAAGGTGCAGACAGTGATAATGAAACAGAAACTCCTTTTTACAGCCTAAGTTTGAAACCAGTGTTAAGTTACTAGAGGTTGACATATCTTGATTTACATAGTTGGAGGAAATGTGAATGGTTAAATTAAAAATTAACTGATCAGAAGGGGAGCGATTAACCAATACTGCATCTGCTGTGGTCTCTTTTCCTGAGTGGAAGGCTCAGGCTTTTGGTTCTTGTGTGCTCTATCTATCTATCTATCTATCGATCGATCGATCTAATAAAATGGACCCCATCTCTGCTGGGCAAGACACAGTGATGGACAGCTAATGGTGCCTGCAATTTGCAGTACTAACCACCAGATGGTATGAGCACCTTTTAAGGATTTGTATTATAGGGTGACCAATCATCACCCACCAATCTGTTTTCCAGAGACCGAGAGGTTTCCCAGGATGCAGGACTTTCAGTACTAATACTTGGAAAGTCCTGGAAAAACCAGGGCAAATGGCCACCTTAGTCCAAAACCAGGTAAAGAGCTTTCTCATTAACCTCTGTAAGGTTTTAGAATCATCCTTTCCTTACTACCAACAAACAAACAAACTCCTAAAGTTCCCAAGCAATTGTGGAATAAATTGTTGCTTCATAAGACATGAGTTCAAATCAAAAGGAGCTCTGCAAGAACAAATATAATTCTTGCTTCTGTTCACTGTGCAATGAAGCAGAGAGGAAAGAAGTCAGCTGCCTTTCTGGAAGGACTGCCGTGTGGGAAGGAATACAAGAACAGGGTTCAAATCCTGCCTCAGCCATGGTCTGGGGCAAGTGATTTAATCTTTGAGCCTCGATTTCTTATTCTTCGAGGTGAGTATGAGTATATGCCCATCTTGAAAGTGGGTATAAATATACCCACCTTGCACAGCTCTTAGGAGGACTAAGTGAGATGCACGTGAAAGAGTAGAACACATAGCCTGAAGCCCAGCAGGTAAGGAACACAGCTGTCCCCCCATCCTGGTTCTTGCCCCTCTCCCTCTCTGTCCGCCGGTGCAGAAGCCAGCTGCCCTATAAAGCTAGTCACCAGAGCCAAGGAGGCAAGAGCAGACATGTGCCTCTAGAAGGACAAGATAACCAGATAAATAATGGCTTTCAATTCAGATCCATATCAAACTCAGAAATTGCTGGAGCAAAACCCATCTTGGTAGACTTTGAAACTTATGAAAGTTTCCAAATGGTAAGTGTACCATTTAGACCAAGGAGGAGGACGTGCTTCTCGTGAAGCAGTGATATGAAGTTGACTTTATAGACAATCTCCTGACCACCGTACACGGAGTGCACTCAGGTCACCCCGGTGGGAGAACCTCTGTCTCCAAACCTGGCCTGCTGCTGTGGGGAGCTTCTCATTAGCTGCTGGACTTGGTTAAAATTGGCGTGGTTACCTGGCAGCCTGGGGCGCTGGAAGCTGACAAAGAGAAGACGTGAGATGGTATTCGCCCTTCCTCCTCCTGTTTGTCCTGATATATTTACCCACCTCTTGGAAAGAGTAACCAGAGACTTTGTACCATTATCTTTGTAAAAAATTCCAAAGTTTGGGCAACAGCACTGCCTGTATTGTGTGCTGCGCGCTGTGACGCTCACGTATGCAAGAGCTGGCTGAAGAATGTCAACACGAGATCGAGCCCTTACAACCTAAGTGCACACCCGGCCTCCCGAAGCCGGCTGCTTAAGTTCTTACGAATGGTGTTCACATGACATGAATGTAGGCCAGCAGGCCCAGCTGAAAGCGTTTGCACCAACATTCACTGAAGTGTCCTGATACCCTGGATTTGTCGGAGGGATTGCTTTCTGTAAGGGGGACAGGACCTGTGGGGTGAGCCCCTGAGCTGAGATGGGGAGAGACCGGCGGTGGGAAATAGGATGCTCTCTCTCGAGCAAGACGAGAATGACCAAGAGCCGCCCAATCTCCCCGCCTCTACGGGGTGCTAGAGCCAGCAGGATCTGCTGGCGAGCGTCTCTTCCCAGCTCTGCATTCAGTGTTGTCCTGCTGGTGGCTTGAGAGTGTCCACGGTGGGAGGGAGTATTTACACCGGAGAAGCCGGCAGATGCTACTTATGAGAACTCTTTTGGAGATCCAGATGGAGTCGACATTTAGCAGCACGCACGGCCCTGCCCTCAGGCTCAGTGACCCCAAACCACACACCAAGTCTAATCTGTCTGTCCACTGGCCCCAGGATGATCTTAATAAAACGCACCTGACTGTCATGTCACCCTCTGACTCCATGTTCTTTAAGATAAATTCCCTGCTCCTTGGTGCGGCATTAAAGGCCCTTCCTCCTCTGATTCCTGCCCAACTTTTCGATCACTTCTGCCCCTACCCCCAAATGCTGTTCCAACTCCACCATCCTGAATAATAGGACTAAAAAATAGACATCGGGTTCCACATCTGGCCTAGGACCAAACTTCCTGCTGTGATAACCAGCAAAGCCAGCAAAACATATTTCTGAACAATCATACAGCGGCAAAGACTGACCAAGGCTTTGAAGACTGCAGAGGCCCAGACAGGTGGAGGTCAGCCTTGGGGGGCTTTTGCCCCGGGAAGCATTTGCTGGTTTCAAAAGCCCCAGCTGAGTTTTGGACAGACTTATGGGGTTGGACTGGGGGTGGGAGAGGGTAAAATTCGTATTTTATCTCCCACTGAGGAGAAGGGGCCCTGATAAACACTCCAGGTCTGGGCTGGAACCCTGAAGGATGAGGACTGAACAGAAGTGGAGTAGCCTGTGTAGTTATTGATGCCCTGTTGGGATCATCAAGGCTGCTGGGGACAAGGTCACCCGGAGCTGCAGCGCCCCCAGCCTCACTGCCCAGCAGAAGCAAAAGGGGATCATCTCTAAATAAATACAATATTGTCCAGAGCCTCAAATGACCTCCACAGTTTTTGATATACTACCAGGCCCAGCAGCTGAAAGAAAGTAGCCAGGCATACGCAAGACAACCTGTGCGCCAGACAAAAGCGGATGGCAGAGGGACGCCCAGCGGGGATTCGGATAATGAAGTGAGCAGGGGCAGCCTTTACAAGAACCCTGAATACCGTGTGCAAGGATTTAAAAGACAAGACTGAAACTTTTGGCAGAAACCGTACCAAAAAAAGGAAGCAGATGGAAATCCTAGAACCGAAAGATGCAATGAGCTGAAATTGAGAAATAGCATTTATTGAACACTTCCTATGTGGATGGCGCTCTAGGGGCACCGATGGGGGCCCCGGGCTTGGTCTCAGCAGAGCCTGTGGAGTATCACTCCAGGGACAAGGTTGTCCTAGTTCCCTTTGAGGCCTTAGTCATTTCTGCTGTCACCAGGGCAGGGCTCAGCATGTAGAAGGCACCAGATACAGCTGTAATGCCTGCAGCTCCCAGGGAAAGTGCAAGGAGCTGACCGGGAAGGCAGGGTCCTTAAACTGAATTCGGGAACTGGAGCGAGGGGCTGAGCGCCCGGAACCGAGAATAAGTTTAGTCAGAGATTTCCTGTGGGCAGAAATCATAGGGACACCTACTATTTTTGATAAGACGGAACCAAGAGTGGAATTGTGGCCAAAAGCGTGAGGGGAGGGGAGGAGCCTCTGGGCCCCTGCTCATTTCCTCCCCCAGCACAGAGGCCCAAGGGCCTCCCCCTCGGTAATCCAGCCCGGCCTGCAGGGCAGGGTTGATGGGGTTAGGGGCCTTGTGACTGACCTCTCGCACTTTACGTGGGGCAAAGAAGCAGACGCTATAGCGTTCTATTGTGTATTTCCTATGTGCCAGGGTCAGGGTCAAGTACACCGTGTGCAACACCTCAGTCCTCACAGAACCTGTGACAGGGCCTCAATTTTTAGCCCCGTATAGTGGATAATGCAACTGAGGCCAAGAGAACCGGGCCTGGGTGGCCCAGCTCCTAAGTGACAAGGGAGAGTTCAGCCCCAGGTCAGCCCGACTTCTCAGCCCAGCCCTAGGGACTCCCTCCTCTCTATCTGGAAAGGCCTGCCAGACCACTTCTCGAGCACAGACCCGGCAAAGGTGGAGAACCTTTCTCCTGGAGAGATCTGTCTCTAGGAGAAATCTGTCTCTCTGAATTTGGGCTGGGGACAGGGGAGCATTTATTCTGGAGCCACAGTGTGGGTGGGACCTTGACTTGGAACGCTGTCTGAGGGCAGGCAGGACGATGGAGCCCCTCGGCCTCCCCTGGGCAAGTCATTCCTCCTCTCCAGTCTCCAAGGACGTTTTGCAAGGACTGCTGAGGTAACACGGAGGAGGGCTTCAGAAGCGGCATTGAAAGACAAGTAGGAGAGAACTTACCACAGCGGGGGCTAGCTGCCTTCCATCTCAGCAGGGTGGTGACCAGTTTAGGCCCCTGATGATTCATAGGTGTTCCAGAAATTATAACCCCCAATTCAGCAAATGCTGAGAGTGGCCAATAATCAAGCAGGTTCTTACACATCACGTTCTCCAACCAGCCCTCCCCAAAACAAACAGATCTCCCCATTGGCCCTCAAAGGTAGATGTTCTTTCTTGCATGTGTTTCAAAGGTGAATGTCTCCCTCACGGACCCTCACCTTGTGAGAACAGAGGGGACACGTACATGTCACTTTGTCCTTCAAAGTAATCACCCAGGGAAGTGATACAATTTTTGCAGAAATGTTCCATTTGCTCTGAAAGAAGAGCTCTTTAAAGATTTGAGAAATTCGTTTGTAACCTTCATTAAAAATTTTTTTAATTGAGGTGTAATTGACATATAACATTATATTAAAATTTTTAAATTGAGGTATAATTGACATAAACATTAAATTATATTTAATTGAGGTATAATTGACATATAACATTAGGGGTATACAATATAGAAATTCACCCACCGCCTGTTTTTATATACAGTTATAAAAGCATCTTTTTTCTTGTGATGAGAACTTTTGCGATCTACTCTCGTAGCAACTTTCAAATATGCAGTGTAGCCTTCCTCTTTGAAGGATTTTACCTTCATTGGACATGGACGCTGATTTTTTGGTTGCAAATAAAGTCAGACTCATCAAGATCAACTGTTCTAACAGGAAGACCACTGGCTGGGAGTCTGAACACCTGGATTCCTAGGCATACCTCTGCCGTTGATGAGCTGTGTGGCCTTGGGCAGGTCCCTTTCCCTCTCTGGGTCTTTCTGAGTGTTCTTCAAAACAATGATAGGGTGGGACAGGACAACTGCTGAGCTCCCATCCAGTTCTCCAGTGCCACATTAGCATTGCACACTCTGATCATGTGAAGCCCTGTCCATACTTTCCCTATCCATAAATGGGAGTATGCATAACTTTTTCCTAACTTCTAGAATGCAGTATGGAAAGAAGTTAATGCTTATGAGTGCTCACTGCAGGCTAGAATTTCTCCTTCCTTCCCTCTCTCCCTTTCTTCCTTCCTTCCTCCTTCCTCCCTCTTTTCACCCGTGAAGAAGACATGATCAGTCCCACTCTGGGCTCTGAGGCAGAGAGGCAGAGGCCCAGAGAAGCGAAATGACATGTTCCAGGTCACACGGGTAGCAAATGGCAAGTGGCAGAGGTGAAATTTGGATCCATTTCTGTCCAAGGGCTGAGTTGGCCTCATTTTCCCAAGACCATAACTTTTAAAGACGTGGATGGCAGGAAGAGAGCTGGCTTGAAAACACCTCTCAGGAAATTGACTCTATGGCAGGGGTCAGCGGACTTCCAGCCAAATGCAGTCACTACCTATTTTTGTAAATAAAGTTGTATTGGAACATAACCGGCTTGTCATTTACAGATCACCTATTACTGTTTAAGCTACAATAGCTGAGTTGAGAAATCATGACAGAGACAAACCCTAAAATATTGACTATCTGGTTCTTTACTGAATGTTTGCTAGTCCCTGGTCCAGAGTCCAGCACGGCTGTCCATCCTTCAAAGAACACAAAGTGACATGAGACTGTCCCATGTGCTGAAGGGCCCTACCACTTGGCTTGTTAGGAAGGAGGATTTTTCTACTTAAATCTATTTTTAAAAAAGTCAACAAACAGTCTCAGGATACCTGTCAGGCAGATGAGGGACTTCAGTTTTCATCGTGCTCTTCCCAGGAACTCAGTGAAGGGGAAATAGAAATCTTAATTTTGGGGAAATTACACAGGGGAAAAGGGGAGGGAATCAGTTACAACACCCCATTGCGACACTCAGCACGGTTGAAAGTGACAACAACAAGGGTTTCTCATTTTGGAAATGTGAGGGCATTTCCGTTTCTCAGAGTAGCACAGGGCGGCTTGGGTGAGTGACTATTTTCTTTATAAGCGGCCACTCTGGGCCCGAAATGGCAGTGTCGTGTTGTCTCGCTGCGGCCGCAGAATGGAAGCCTGCAGGTGTCCCCTCAGTTACCTGATCTCTTTCCTCCTTTTCCTGTTCCATTCAGAGACAGCCTGCCATCCCTTGAGGAAGAGACCTTGCAGGATGCAAGTCTTCAGGTAAGGCCGCCCCTGAGGAGGTGGGGGGAACGGACAGGTAAGTGGAGCCCCTGCAGCCGTCGGGGGCCGCTGGCCTCTGCAGCTCCTGCGACTGACTTTGGGCTGGAAAGGGACATCCATTATTCAGGAAAGGGGAGCCACATCCGTGGTCTTCAGGGCTTGTGTTTCAGAATACGTCAGATGCACAAAACTCGGCCAGAGGCCTGGGTCCTTCTCCCGGAGACTCTGGCCACTGAGTGAGTGACAGGCAGGTGCCGAGGAGCCAGGCTGAGCCTCTCTGCCGGGCAAGGAAGCAGGAGGGCCGCTGTGGGCAGCGCACAGCCCAGAGGTCTAGACTGCTGGCCGGCATTTCAGGTCCATGTGGAGGACCCCGCTCCTTTGCGGCCTCGGTTTTCCCATCTGTGACATGGCGTTAAGGATACCCCCCTGCCGGCCTTACTGGGTTGTTGTGAAGATCAAACAGTAACGTGAACACTACCGTGATTTTTTAAAAAATTGGGCCAGGAGTCTCACCAACCCCGTTGTAAAATCAATAGGCTGTGACACTGTCCCCACTGTGACATCCCAGGACTGAGCCATGTCAGGGTGACTTTGCCGTCAAACCGAGGTTCCCCGACTTGAGGCTGCAGTTCAGGATTCTGTGTGTGTGCGTGAGTGTGTGTGCATGTGTGTGTGTGTGTGTGCATCCTGGGCAAGTCGTTCCCCTTTCCAGACACGGTAACCGCTCTATGAGCTTTGCCTCTGCCTCCTCCTACTGGCTGGGAGACCCAGGAGATGCACCTGGAAGTCTCTAGTAGGAGACTCATCCGGGAACTCAGAAGAATCTCGAAAGCTGAAATGCTCAACATGTGCAAAGACCTTTACAGTTCATCCAACCGTCCCTCACCGAGCTCATGAGCTCCCCAAAGTCACCTGATGACATGGACGTTGGTAGCCACACTTCACTTCTGAGGAGACAGGCACAGGTCCAAGGTCACATGGGTGGGCTGCAGGGTATGGAGGGTCCACGTCTGGCTGGGGCTCTGCAAGCCCTGCTCTCAGCCCTTCACCAAGAGCTCCATAGCCACATGTGGCTGGTGGCTACCATATTGGATAGAGCAGATAGAGAACATTCCAGCATCCAGAAAGTTCTATTGGATGAGCTACTCTAGAGCATGTTTTGCTGAAGTAGAAGGTGTCTGTTTTGGGAACCTGAGAATGAGGAGTGAGGTGAGGAGAGGGGTAGAATGTGGGTGCACTGCTTTCCAGCTGTGGGAGCTGGGCCTGCCTCTTAGTCGGTGTTGACCTCAGTCTCTCCTCCATGCCAGGGCTGGGCTAAAAGGCCAAACCCCTGGTAGAAAGTTGAATGCAGATCCAGTGAACTCTGGGGGACACAGGAAGTGGGGGAGCAGAGGGCTGGGCACACAGAAGCATTTCACCGCAGCTTGGGCCTTTCGCATTTCAGAATCTGGGATATTAACCAGAAAACCTTCTACCTGAGGAATAACCAACTCGTTGCTGGATACTTGCAAGGATCAAATACTAAATTGGAAGGTGAGTGGTTGCCAGGAAAGTGGGTGTTGTGCGGGTACTGGGTCACTTTGCCCGGGGGCCTCCAGCTTGCCCCTGGAAACCTTAGGTTCAAAGTCCTAATTCCCGCTGGGTCTTTGCAGCTGAGTTGGAAGCTAGGGGAGGCCTGGCCATACTTGAGGGCAGTCTCAAGAGGGTAGGAGGGTTAGAGCCTAGATCTGGATTCCCCACCTGCTGGCACCGTGTCCCAGGGCCACCACTGGCAGGGATGGGGCACAGAAGGGAAGATGCCCCCTTTCCCTCCTGTGACTATGGAGCCTTCCGTATTCCTCTGTTGTTCAAAGCCTAACTACCACCCAAAACGAGTACGCCCTATCTAAGGCTGGGTTACATCCCTATTCACGGATACCACATCCAGCCATGTTCTGGTCCTTGCTCTAAACAAGCTGCCTGACCTTGGGCAGGCTTCCCCCACTCCATCCCTCAGTTTTTCCTGTAGTAAAATGAGGCTGGTGTGACGGCACGATGGGAGAGTTTTTCAGCACGAGCCTCCTGGGATGTTTTCACTCCCTGTTGGCTGACTTGGTACTATGGGATGACAGGATCCGCATCTTCCCACCCTGTCCCAGCCCCTTGTTCTTGGCCCCCCGCCTCGCCCTGAAAGAGCGCGAGGCCGGCCTTTCCTGTCCTTCTGTCATTTCTCCTAATGAACATGCTGAAGGGCAGAAAGGCCAAGATTTTCACTGCCTCGTGAGGGCTCAGAGACTACCAAGGGTAAGAGGCAGGTTCAAAGTCACCCAGGTGCCTGTAGACCAGGCCCTGGGGCCCCCTATGGACTATTTCCCTGCCCATGGGCTGCACCCCTGGGGACCTAGAGTGCAGGTATCCTGGGGAGAAGGAAGGATAGGAACCATGTGGAGCAGAATCTAGGTGACGCGGTCCTTGAGGGGTAACTCAATAGACTGGTGTGATGTTCTGTTTGAATGCAGACCAGGAAGATGGGACCTCACTGTCCTTCTGACCTTTGGGTTTTAGTTGGTGGGGAGGGTGGGGACACAGAAAATCTCTGGGAGAGTCCGGGCTGTCTCTTCCTCTCTCCATAACCTGACCCTGCCTTCTGCTCTTCCCCAGAGAAGTTAGACGTGGTGCCCATCGAGCCTCATGCCGTGTTCCTGGGAATCCATGGGGGGAAGCTGTGCTTGTCCTGTGTCAAGTCTGGCGATGAGACCAGGCTCCAGCTGGAGGTAAGGACCCATCTCAGATAACAACCACCCCAAACCCAGTGGCTGGAACAACCACAGTTGGTTCTTTCTCAGGACTGCGGGGGTTGATGGGGCAGGCGCAGCTGGGCAGCTGTGCTCCGCTCGGCCTCGCTCACGTCCCTCCTGCAGCGGCATCAGCGGGGAGCTCTGCTGGCTCGGGGGCGGCCTCGGTGGCTTCTCACCCCCCAGGCTCTTGCTCCACGTGCTCTCTCAGAGCTCCGTGGGCAGCGTGGGCCTCCTGACAGACGGGTTATTCCACAAAGACAAGCCTCCTTGTGCAAACGCGTATCAAACCCCCACTTACGTCGTATGGCTCACGTCCCATTGGCTGAAGTCAGTCGTGTGGCTAAGTCTAGCCTCGAGAAGGGAGGGGGCCAGGAAGGATGGTTCCTTTGGCGGATTCATTTTCTGTGTGCCACTCTCTTGCCCGAGGGCCCCCAACCCACTTAGACTCGCCCTCTTCCAGGGAAGCCAAGCTTCGGGGCCTTTCTCTTCTAATCCTTATGCAATCAAACCCACGAGTTGGCATCCTATCCAGGGCCCTGTACTCCTTAATCCCCTCAGTATGAACGGGCTGCCAGCCCTGGGAAAAGATGGCTTTGTCTCACGATCTTAACTCAATGTGAGTTGCTGTAACTGGGGTTCCGGCACTTGCCCCCACCAGTGGATGGGGCATTCTTTCAGAGGGTGACTACTCTGTGTGGAGTGGGGATGACCAGGACGTTGTGTGTACCACGTCAAATGCCCTGCAGTCGTCTCTGCCCACCTTCTCCACTGCGCCCTCCTGCCAGAGGCTCAGGCCCTGACAGAGCGCCAGCTCCGCATGCATTGGCCTCTGCTGATGATGCCACGTGGTACCAAACTCACTGGCCCATGGCTAGAGTGGCCAGATTTCCCAAAGTCAAGGTGTGGCCGTGGGACAGCCTCTCTGTGTCACTGCTGCTAGAAGACCCGGGCACGGGGCCTGCCGCAATGGTCTCCGGTCGGTGCTGCTCCCGCCCTTGCTCTGAGCCAGCCAGCGGCCAAGTCCTGCTGGGGAGAGGGAGGCAGCATGGGACCTTTGGGCTCCCCGGCCCTCACTGCTCATGTCTTGGCTTCCAGGCGGTTAACATCACTGACCTGAGTAGGAACAAGGATCAGGACAAGCGCTTCACCTTCATCCTCTCGGACAGCGGCCCCACCACCCGCTTCGAGTCGGCTGCCTGCCCCGGCTGGTTCCTCTGCACAGCACTCGAGGCCGACCGGCCTGTCAGCCTCACCAACACGCCTGAAGAAGACAGGATGGTCACCAAGTTCTACTTCCAGAAGGACTAGTAGTGTGTCCATGCCGCACTTCCCCACGCCCAGCACATCGATGACTCCAGAGACGCCTCTCCACCCTGCCCGGGGCCTCCTGGCTGTCATGGGGGCTCAGAGGAGCAGCCTTGGTGGGGCGGACCCTCGGAAGGATGGACGAGAGCCCCCGCGACAGGACTCTGTCGCCAGCCTCCTCAGCTAAGCACCCTCGATGCCGCGCCCACCATGGGCTTTCTAACGTGCAGCTCCGGCCACAGCACTGCTCCAGGCCTCCAGCGCTGCCTGCACCTCCCAGCCGAAAGCCAGGCGGCTCAGCCAGCCTGGCCCTCTGCCCTCCTCCGCCTGACTCCTCGTCCTCCTCCCTCGGCCCACGTGCACGTCCCGGCTCCCTCACACCCCTCGCTGGCCTCCCAAACCTTGTTTCGCAAACTGATGCTGTTCTGTGGGGAAAACTTGTAGAGTCTGTGCCACAGTGGAAGATAAGGATTTCATTGCTCTTTTAAGCCAACTTCATCCAGTGTGAAGGAGAGCCCTTTATTTAGAGACTGTGTCCTTTCTGGAAAGGGGGCGGGGGAGGGTGAAAGTAGCTCTCCCTTTTGATTTCCCTGTCTTATTTTTGTAATGCCCTAACCTGCAAAAATGAGAAGTTAGTGTGTTATGTTTTTTTCTTTCTGTAATGTTCCTAAAGTCTGGACCCTACTGCTCAGGCCCGGCACCATCTCCACTCCAGACCTCGTACAGCCGCCCGCTGAGTTTTTCTTCCCCCAGCCCACCCATCAAAGCTCCCAGCTCCCAGGGCGCAGCACAACTGTGGCTCCCTTGGAGTTCTTCCTGGGTCTCCTGGGAGGGAGGAATGGCTCTTGGGCCATCTTAGCACTTCGGACACTCTGAGACTTGCTTGAAAGATGGTTGTGCCTCTGTCTGTCTCCTGCCCCAGACTGTGAGCTCCTGAGAGCAGGGAGCATGACCTGGGTGTGTTTCGGGCCCAGCCCTCAGATGTGCTCAGTGAACGTGTGTTGTACGTGTTGAGTAGAAAGTTTCCTACTCCCTGTGACTGAAGCTCTGTTTTATAATAAAATCTTGAAAACTCATCCACTTTGCTGGCTATGTCTCTGGCCTCACCAGGCTTGGCGCATGGAGAGCTTGGGAAATGGGGAGGCCAACGGGCCTTTCTCACTCCAGGGCCTGGGCCTGGCTGCCTCTCCTCTGAGAGCCTTTTCCTCCTTGGGCCTCACTCTTTCTGGATACATGAGAGCAGATCTCCCTGTCAGGAAGGTGTGTAGCACCACTGTCTACAATAGCCCTGATAGAAAACAATCTAAACACCCATCACAGAGGAACGAACACAGACGTCGTGTACGTTCACACGACGCAATACCCGACAGCAAAGAAAGTGGATGCACTGCAGGCGGCTGTGCTCCACAAAGCAGATGTATCGTCCCCACATGTCACGGTGCAAGAAACACAAAAGCAGGCCCGGAGTATGATGCCACGTGCATAAAGCTAAAAGAGGCGGAACTGAGCCGTTGCGAGCAAGGATGTGTAGACAGGTGGTGCAAACAGAGAGAGAAGCAGGGATGGGCTGTGTCTGAAAGCGGGGCTGCTGGGTGACTCCTGGGAGACAGAGGGTCAGGCGGGAGCACCCGGAAGCTTTTAGGATCCAGGCGACACTCTGTTTCTTGGCATGGCTGTGGTTAGGCAGTTTTCTGTGTGTCTATTTCACAATTTCGAAGTCTAAAAAAATGAAAAGCCTTGCCCCTCGGGGGTGTGAGAAAAAGGGGGCACTGGGAGATGATGAGATCACCAGGCAGAATACTGAATTTGGCCCCGGAGAGTGGGAGTGCAAGACCATCTGCAGACATGGCTCGGCTACCAGGCAGGTGAGCAGGCAGTGGGGTCCCTCCTCCTGCCCGGCTTCTGCTGACTTCTGGACTTGGTCTCTGGAGCCTCTGAGTCGGGCCCGGCTGGATGGCCTCCCTCCTTGGGGCCCGCTGCTCACTTGTTCCCAGGGAGAGTTGACTTAGATGGAGTTTGCAGACAGCGCTCCCGGCACTTGTCCCCAAGGCCCAGGAAACAGAGCTCCACAAAGCTAGGCTGCAAGGCTGGGCTGCGGGTCTTGAACCCAATTCCGGCCGAGCCCTCTGCTCCTCTCCACTTCACGCACTGGGCTGCGCACACCACCTTGCTGGAAGAGAAGATTTCATCGCTAAAAACTAACTTCAACAGGTTAAAAGGCAACCGAGGCGAGGAAATCTTAGGATCTCTAGCTCTCCGCTCCGCAGAGGAGACCACCCTGAGGCCAGCTTCCTCTTCCTCGTGTGGAAGATGGAAGTCGCCACACCTGCTCCCCGGTGATGACCTGGGGACAAAATGAGCCAGTGTGGGCTCAGTGCTATGTGTCAGAGAACGGTGCATGGGGCTGATAGATTTTTAGTCCTGGTAAAGGAAGAAGTCCAGAGCAGAAAACCCTTCAAGCCTTAATTTTAACAGTAGCAACAACACGGTGGAGCTCTACAGCCCTCCTGCCCTCCTCTGACAGAAGGGGAAACCCGAGACTCAGACCCTTCATGCGATTACATCAAGCAGCTGGTTGTAGGTAAGTAATAGGAATGGGAGCGGGACAGTCATGCACATGAGTTCTAGAATGTTCTGGATCTCCCGTTTGCAACATGCACTCAAAGACAAGTGAGTTAATGTCTTGGGGGCTCTGTTTCCTCATCTCTAAATGCAGATAATGGCCAATGCGCAGGCCTGACTGACTTAAGCTTTACAATATTACTGTGGTAGTAGTATTACTATTATTTGTTTTAGAAGAGTCAGTGCTCAAGGGAATCTGCTTTAAAGCCTTGCTGCTCAAAGTGTGGTACCCAGACCAGCAGCGGCAGCATTTGGGAGGTGAAATGCAGAGTCCCGGGCCTCACGCCAGACTTCCTGACTTAGGATCTTCATCTTAAGCAGGTCTCCAGGTGATTCAGTGCAGCTTCAAGCGTAAGCAGGTCTACTTCAGAATGCAGCGCTCGTGCGGTGTGTCAACTCAGGCATATTTGTTAAACTGACTCTCATAATCACAAGCCCAACTCATGTCCTCAACATTCCTCCCACGAGCTCACTGCTAACACCCAAAACTCCCCTCTAAGACCTCCTTAGTCTGGCTTAAAGCGTTCTTTAAGAGAGGAAGAGCTTTAGGGGCACCTCAGGGGCTCAGTCTGTTAGGGTCTGACTCTTGGTTTCTGCTCAGGCCATGATATCAGGGTCCTGAGACTGAGCCCTGTGTCGGGCTCTGCGATCAGCCTGGAGTCCGCTTGTCCCTCTCCCTCTGCTCCTCCCTCTGCTCTCTCTCTGTCTCATAAATAAAAAGAGAGAGAGAGAAAGAGAGAAGAAAAGCTTTAAGCCCTTTCCATCCTGCTACAGCATCAGCAGCTCCACCCATGCAGGGATTTTGATCTGTTTTGTTCTATGATGTATCCCAAGTACCCAGATCAACACTCGGAATGTACAGGGTGGCCTGTCAATATTGGATGAAGAAATGCGTTGGTCATCGATATGTCAGTAGGAACTAATGTATCACATGCGTCAGAAAATTTGGGAAGACAGGGAACTTAGGCCAGGGAAGTTTTGAAAGAGGCCTAGGAGGGAAAAGCCCAGGGCGTTGCAGGTTGCAGGGATTTGGGGGCTCATCAAGGAAAAAGAAATGGCCACAAGGTGGCAGTAGTGCACCCGGGCTTTCCAGGGCCAAGCTTTGACAGGTGCGCTTCCTCATGTCAGAAGTCTGTCCAGAGGCTGCTCAGTAGGGAGTTGTTACTTAGGAGGAGAGGCAGGCATGGGGACTCGGGGGAGAGGGGACTCGTGTGTCTAGGTGATGTCACTCAGCAGCACAGAGGGCAATTTCTGGGTCAGAGAGCTCCAAAGCACAGCAGCAGCTTGGGGTTTTTATGGCCTGAGGCTTATCCGCGGCTAGCAGATGTTGGGAACAGTTTTGTGGGGTATGCAAAGCAGGCCGGCTCTAAATAGCTAAAAAGTCTGCTTCTCTGGGTGATGTTTGAAGCAATTGGCTGTGGAAACATTTGAGTTTGGCCTCACGTGGGTTTTGAAGCTAACAGGTCTCAGTCTGCTGTGAGCAAATGAACAGCCTAGGGCCCAGGGTGTTGAGGCCGCCTTCGGCTCATTTACATGACACAGGGCCTGGGCGGTGGCTCAGGACAGGCCGGCCTGGGCAGCATGTGAAAGTGACAATTTTGTGCGAACAGGAGGCAGTCAGGGTGACTGGGAGGTGGGAGGCTCGGCTGGGAGAGCAAAGCTCAGGGAGGGAAGATGGGCAAGCTTCTGAGAGAGTGTGGCCTTTTCTGTCACTTGGAGGCCTGACCGCGCTGGAAGACCACAGGATCATGGAAGAGCTCGTTTGAAACTTCGAAACTGAAAGTACAGGGCTCCAGTCTTTAAGGCTTTCTCAGTCTAGTCAGAATTTCCCTGCTAACTAGTGGGTGACCTCGGCCAAGCGCCATCTCCTCTCTGGGCCGCGGTGTTCCCACTTACTCAAGGAGCAGGTGAGACGAGGTCCGTGGCTCTCATTTGGCTCTCCTGTGGAGCTATACCGAAACTGATGGCAATGCCTGACCCCACCCCCAGGGACGAGTGTGGGGGTGGTCTGGGCACGCCCGGGTCAGGACCCCCTGGACTGGAAGGCTCCTGAGTTCAAGTCCTCCCAACTACTCCCTCAGAGTGAGCCCCGTCTGGTGGCATCTGGAAATGCAAAGGAGGGAAGTGGTCCTTACCTTCAGAGAGAGGCTCTTTACCTGGTCAGCAGTGTATCGGGACTACGTTTTAATTAGAGTTGAAGGTAGAAGAAGGTTTTCTACTTTCTCCGTTGGGTTAAGACACACTTAGAGCTTCATTTTTTTTTTTTTGGCATAAATTTGGCTATAATAGATGTTATATTGGGGTAAAATTCTTGCAGATCTTGGGGAAACCAAATAATTTTGTGTTTTCTCTTCATAAAATTATGAAATCCCTAATCACAGCAGCAAATCTTAACATGCTTGATATTAAACCCAACTCTCAGGAAAATGGGGAGAGAGAGTGAAGTATGTGTTTTGGGTTCTTATCCTCAAACCTCACGGAGCCTAAAGAGAGGGACATTCAGCTTTCAAAAGAATGTTTTGCCTCTGGGTCTCCTGCTGCATCAACTTTGTGGAGGTTTAAAAACAACAACAAAAAAACCCCAAACCAAAGAAAACCCCCCAAAAACAGTTCAAGAAATGTCCACCAGAGGTCAGCATTTTACTGAAGAGAATCCTACAGACCTGCCTTCCGTCTTTGCTCTGGAAAGAACCTTGCGAAGACAAGTAACTAGTTCAGTTCATGCTCTCAGGCTCGTGAAGGTTCAGTTTTTAAAAAACTCTCTGAGAAATAGCTAGATTTTCATGCCAGGGGAAGTACATTCTCATTCAGCCTCTCAATCAAGCTGTGGTCCTGATTTGAGCTGTTTGCCTCATGAAGTTCATGACCCTTGAGAAGTAGCCAATAGACGGTGTCTCTTATTGATGTCTGTTTTCCAAAGGGTGAGACTCAGGAAGTTCTAAAGGTCATCCTGTGCCTGCTTGTGGTTCTGTTTCCAGCTGAGATCCTGGTAGCTGGATGATTGATTGACTCGTGGAACTACGGCCACCCCACTCCCCGGGGACAATGTGCACCTGCCTCGCCAGAACTCAACACAGGAGCCCCAGTGGGCATGCCTGCAAGGGACATGTGCACTTCTTTCTGTGCTGGAAAGGGGTTAATGGAGCTCACAAAAGACAGATAAACAAAAAGGCCTAGACACTTAACTACGCTGGGGAGCGGATGCAGATCCATGGAGGGAACAGCCCGGCCTCTATCCTCTCTCCGGGGAAACCCTACACACAGTCAGCTGACTTGGAGTCAGAGCGGAGGTCACTGACCCTAGTGACCAGTGACCTCAAACTGCCACACCTTCTTATCCACCTCTATTCGGAGGGTCTCCCTGCCAAGGGATGGGAATGGCCAATTCTTAAATTCAAGGCACACTCTTCCTTGGGCCTTGATGGAGTCATCTGGAACCTTCTTTCTCCTTGGCAGTATTCCTGATTCGTCGTGGAAGTTTTCTCTCCTTTCATTGAAGGCCTGTGGCGGAAGCACAGGGGCGGGGAAGAGGTAGGCAGGGGCTAGACCCCGCCGGGCCTGGCTGGTGATGGTCGGGATCCCAGTCTCTGTCCTAAGGCATGAACAGGCCTTGGAAACTCTGAAGCTTACCCTGTCAGCACCCCAGGTCCCATTTTGGGGTGCACACATTCCTGCTCAGCACCACCTAATTCCTGGTCAACCTTCATATCCAGGCTCCTTGGCCACATTTTCCATTGAGGACCATCTGTGCCAGCCCTCGGTACCTTGCTCTCTTGACATCTCCACGGGGACCTGGGGCTCAGAGCCCTGATTTGCATAGTACTGATGAGGCCTTTCCAAGTGTGCATGTATTAACTGTCCCCTGAATGCCTGAAGGCCGGGACGAAGCGGTTTGCATTTTGCAACGTCCAGAGCACTGGGCCACTTCCCTGAAACTGACGAAAACTCATTGCAAACAGATTCCGAAGTATATTCGTTTCCCATGCACTTCCCATTTACTCTTTCCTCTTCTTCCAGTGCTCTACCCCAGAGATCCTCTGGGCTGGTTTCCTCTACTTCCCTGAGGCCTCTGCACACATGGGACCTTATCGGGTCTTTTCCGCCCCCCTCAAACTAGTATTCTACCCCCCGCCCCCCAAAGCCACCTGCATCTCCCTTACTTGCTGTCCCTGTACCTTGCTGTATTTTTCTTTCTGGCAATGATTACCTTCTGACATGTTATTGCTTGTTTGCTCCTTTCAATCGATTGCCCTACTACAACTAAGCTTCATTAAGGCAGGAACATCGCCCCACATCAGTGCCTGATTAGTAATTCAACAGTCTTCTTCGCCAAGCCCCTGCTCTATGTCAGTTCCTGGTGCTGGAGACAACACCCAGAGTGCTCCCTAGCAAGCTCGGGCAGGAGAAGAAGCCCGTTCAAACATATACTCGTAATGGGTAGCATGTTTACATGGCTAAAACTTGTATTCCAGTTTTTGTCCCCTTTCTCATGTGGTATGAAACAATTCCTTCTCCTGGGGTAGATAAGGGGGCCCAAGGGTACTAATGGGGCATCGCTATGTCCTTGTTCTGAGAGCCACAAATATCTCAGGGGTGTGATGGAATCCTTTGAGGAGAAAAGGAAAGGTTTGGATAGTGAATGAAGGGTCTCGGCAGAGACAGCATGAGCCACAATGGGAACTGAGTGGGCGACACCACTGTCCTAAATAGCCAAGGGCCTCCCCACCCCATCAGGCAGGATCCCAAGGCCCGGCCGAGTGCTTTGTTCTCAGCCCCTCTCTTTCCATGAAGACCCTTGTCCCCCACTCTCCAGCTGCCCCCAGCGCTCGCATTGCTGCAAAGGAGCTTACATCTCCTGACCTCCCTCCGCTGCAAGTGGGTCCAGGGCTTACCTCTGTGTTTCCAAACAGACCAAAGAGCTCCGCTAAGCCCCAGGCCCATGTGCTCCGGGAGGTGCAGAGCTTTCGATGTGTGGTTGTCTTTAATGTCAAATTCTTGGGCAGAGCTTCCGTTGTTTTTGGACCAGAGCCAACGCCTGGGGACCATCCGCATCTCTACCCGCTCCAGAGGCCCACAGTCAGGAGGCTGGATGCTGGGGTCTGCAGAAGGGCGGGGGCGGCCTCACAGAGAGCTGGGTCCAGGCGGGCCCCTTTCCCGTGCAGAGGGCCGCCCAGCAGCAGAAAGCTCTGACTTGACGTCAGAAGGCTTGGGAAGAAGGTCCAGCTCCACCCTCTCATAGCTGGAGGATTCCGAGCAGGCTACTGAAGCTTCCTGAAGTTCGTTTGATTCATTTGGAAAACCAAGATCATCATACTTCGTGGACTTGTGTTGATTAAATAACATATGTGAAAGTCCTCTGTGTCAAAGCTCTCTATGGACCCCGGTTTCATAATGGTACAACTCAAGTGCCTCCAGATGTCTCCAGGCTGTGGAAACAAAGCAAATCACACACGGTCCGAGGGTCCGGGTCTCCATCCAGCTTCCCCCAAGGCCCCTCGCTGCCCCTGACAGGATTGCTGGGATGATCCAGTAAGGGGCCCGCACCCGTGTCCGTCAGAACCTTAGCCCCAAACCTTCCACCGCTTACTTCCCTCCTCTCTTTTTGCAACAGTGTCTGTGCCAAGGGCAACCTCTCCAGATAATCCCAGAGCGTCCAGTTCTCAAAAGTGTCCCGGCGGGTTCCAAGAGAAGGAAAGAACATTTATTTCTCCAGCTCTTGTACCACTAGGTGGCACTTGTCTTCCCCAAAAGCATTCAGGGAGGCCTTTCAGTTCCCAATGAAAAACTTGGCCTGTGATCCTTTGTTTCATTAAGACACACATTCCCCAGAAGCAGCAGCAACATTTTGCAGGCACAGCGAAGTCTGATCCGGATTCGGGAAGGAAACATAAGGAAGGAGTGTATAGGGAAGCCGTCCCTCCTCTCCTGCTCGCATTGCCCACAGAGCAAGGCTCCAAGGCCTCCTCTTTGGATGCTGGTTTCTGCTTGGCAAATGCATAATGAAATGGCCCCATTCTTCACCCAGAACAAAGGACCCACCTGCCCCAAATGCCTTTCCAAGGGTTCATTTTTTTTTCCGTAACAAAACTGCTTGCTGCTTTGAAATGACAACTTCTCATTCAACATAATGCTTTCGAGATTGATCCACGTGTTGTGGGCACTCAGTAGATTGCGTCTCCCTATTTGCTGAGCACTGTTCCAACTTACGAATAAATCACAACTGTGTTTTCATGGACTTTGGGGTCGGTCGTTTCCAGGTTTCGTATTTGATAAATGAAGCTGTTGTGAACGTTCCTTTGTACAAGTCTTCTCACGGACATTTATTTTTCATTCTCTCGGGTAAATTGCTAGGAGTGGCGACTCTGAGTTCAGTGGTAGATGTGTGTTTCATTTTATAAAAATGTAACAAATTGCTTTCCAAAAAGGTTGCACCTTTTTTTCCAGTGTTCCACTTCCTCACCGATATTTGGTATTATGAGTATTCAAATTTTAGCCATTCTGGGAGGGCCGATGTGGTATCTCGTTGTAGTTTTATTTTACATGAATGACAGCGAGCATCATTTCGGGGCTTATTGGCAATTTGTTTATCTTTCAGTGTAAAGTCTCTGTTCGAGTCTATTGGCCTTTATTTTAATTGAGTGGTTTGTATTTTTACTCCCGATTTGCAGCAGTCGACTTTAACCTGGATATAATTCTTCTGTCAGATACATGTTTTGTGAATATCTTCTCCCAATCTGGAACTTGCTTGTTCATTTCCCTCACAGGGTATTTTGATGAACAGAATTAAAAAATTTTTAAATCCAATTATTGTTGTACGAAATCTTGGCCTCTTACAAAGGTGCAAAATTGTCTCCTTATTTTCTTCTAAATATTTTATAGTTTCAGTTTTTATAGTTAGGTCTATGATCCATTTTGAGTTAATTTTTATGTGTGTTGTAAAGTGAGACGCAAGGTTCTTTTCTTTTTCTTTTGTAACTGCTTTATGAGCGATCATCTTTCACATGCCACACGGTTCAACCATTTAAAGGGTGCAATCCAGTGGTTTTTGATGCTGTCATGATGACTTCTATGTGCGGGTGGAGCTGAGAGATACCCAGGTAGCCGGTAAAACATTATTTCGGGGTGTGTCTGTGAGGGTGTTTCTGGAAGATGTTGGCATTAAACCGGTGGACCAAGAAGGTGGCCCTCACCGACACTCGTGGACATCAGCCAATCCATTGACACGCACGTAATGGCAGACGGAGGGTGAATCTGCTCTCTCTGCCTGAGCCAGGGCATCCCTGTCCTTCTCCTGCTCTGGCACAGCAGCTCCCCTGGCCTTTGGGCTCAGACTGGGATTTACACCAGCAGTGTTCCCTGGTTTAGCCTGTAGATGGCAGTTCAGGAGCCAATTCCTATATAAATCTCTTCGGTAGCACTCTCTCTCTCTCTCCTGTCATTTCTAGTTTTCTGGAGAACTCGCACACAAGTATTTGTGCAGTGTTGTGCAACTACTGCCTCGATCAATTTCATCCTCCTCATCACCCCAAACACACACCCCAGATTTTTAGCAGTCGCTGCCCATTTCCCCTTTTCCCTAGTCCTGGCAACCACGAATTTACTTTCTGTCCCTAGAGATTTGCCTATTCTGAACGTCCTATATAAATGGAATCATGCAATATGTGGTCTTTTATGACTGAGTTCTTTCACTTAGCAAAATGCTTTTGAAATTAAATCCAGGGGTGTCTGGGTGGCTCAGTTAGTTAAGCATCTGCCTTCGGCCCAGGTCATGATCCCGGGGTCCTGGGATCCAGCCCCACATCAGGCTCTCCGCTCAGGGGTGAGTCTGCTTCTCCCTGTCCCTCTGTACACACCTCGCCTTCCCCTCCACTCATGCTCTCTCTCCCTCTCTCAAATTAATAAATTAAATCCATATTTTCATATCATGTATCAGACAGGACAAATAATATTGCACTGTATACACACACTAACTGTTGTTTATTCATCAGTTGATTGACATTTGGGTTGCTCTACTTTTGGCTGCTATGAATAATGCTGCTATACATATTCCTGTACAAACTTTTGTGTGGGGATATGTTTTCATTTCTCTTCGGTATATACCAAAAAGTGTAATTGCTAGGTCATATGGCACTTCTATGTTTAACCTTTGAGGAATTGTCAAACTGTTTTCCAAAGCTGCTAGACCATTTTATAATTTTATAATCCCACCAGCAGTATACGAGGGTTCCGGTTTCTCAACAGAGAGATTAACTGTCTTTTTTATTGTAGTCAGCCCAGTGTGTGAAGGAGTAGCTCGTGGCGGTTTTGATTTGCATTTCTCTGATGGCCGATGATGTTGAACATCTTTTTTGGTGCTTATTAGTCATTTGTGTATCTTTTTTTGGAGAAATGTTTATTCAGATCCTTTGCCCATCTTTTAGCTGGGTTGTCTTTTTGTTATTGAGTTGAAAGATTTCTTTATTTACTCTAGATGCAAGTCCCAAGGTTCACATTTCACCATGTGGATTTCGAGGTGTTCCAGAACAATTTGTGGAAAGCCTTTTCTTTCTCCACTGAATTACCTGGACGCTTTGTGAAAGATGCCAATTGCTCCTATATGTGTGGGTCTCTATTTGAACAGTCTGATTCTGCTACGTTGATCTCCTTCTCTGTCTTTATGCCATTTCGGTTTGAAGTGCTTCCTTTTTCCTGTGATGTCTTCTCTGGCCCATGGGTTGTTTGGAGGTGTCTTGCTTGATTTGGCATTTTCCAGATAAAACACTGTTGTTGATTTGTAATTTAATTCTATCGAGATCGAGAAGGTACCATCTCCATGAGCTGACCCGCTGAAATTCAGTGATTGTTCTAGAGTCAGTCTTTATGGTCGGTCTTCATCCTTTATCCCATAGCGCGAGTCAATGACTGACATGTATGCTGCAGGTGCACAATGAGTGTTTGTAGAGCGAGTCAATGTATGAATAAGTTATAGGATTGCTGACCTAGCATCCGGGCCCCCTCTAAAAAAGACAAAGAACCAGCACTGCGCGGGAATGTAGAGCACAGACTCGGGGTCCTTCTGACTGTGTGACCTTGGTCAGGTTACTTCCCTCTCTGTGTCTGAGTTTCTTCACTACGGGAAAAGCCTCCTGCCTCACTGGGTAGTTGCAAGGACTACATGTGTTAAGACAGACAGACAGACAGCCATTGCCTGGCACCCAGTTAACAGAACAAACGTTAGCTGTCATTCCTCGTGGAGAGCCTGGTCAGCTCCACGTTGGGCAGCATCAGATAAAGAGACGGGTTTCTCCAGGTTGCCAGGCTCTAGGACAGCTATGTGTCCCTGGCTGTGTTGGAAATAGGGAATCCCTTCCCTCGGATTTTCACACACGGTGCCTTGCATAGCTACAGAACTAGAAACCAGACAGTGCCATCCAGAGGGATCCTGAAAATAAAAGTTTCTTGCCAACATCAACCAATGTCTGAGGATAAGTTTGCTAAAATATGTTCGTTTCAAAACACCACTATTTGCCATCACGCCATCCATTCGCAGAGCAGCGAGCAGCTAGCGAGCGGCCGAGTGCACAGTCGCCGACAGCGGAAATTCTGGATTCCCACACCGCAGTTTGTCTCGCGCAATGGGTTTGCAGGGACCCGGAGCGGCGTCCCGCTCCGGGCGTGCACACAGCTGGGTCCGGCCTCAGTTTCCGGTGTCTGGGCCCGGAGACGAAGCCGAGGGCCCGGCCGTGGACGGCTCGGCCCGCGCAGAGCGGAGGCCGGCGGCCCAGCCCGCGCCGCCGCCGTCAGACCAGTCGGACGGCTTCGCCCGCAGCCCGCCCCTCCCCGCCCGCGCCGCCGCCCTCCCTCCCGGAAACCCGGTCCCTCCCGCGAGCGCCCGAGCAGGACGCGCCCGGCCCCGCGCAGCCGCCGCCCGCAGCCCTCGCGCTCCCGGCCGGCGCCCGGGCGCCGGGCCATGGGGCAGCCGGGCCGGCGGGAGGCCGGAGCAGGAGCCCGGCGGGAAGTGGGTAAGGGCACGCGGGGAGGCCGGGCCGGGGCGCCCCCGCCGCCCTCGACAGTGACTGTGTGCCGGGTGCGGGGCGCGCCGAGCCGGGGAGCACCTGCACGAGGCCGCGGGGCCTTGCGCTGAGGTCGAGGGAGCCTGCGGACGGGGAGAGGCCGCAGGAGGGTGGAGAGCGAGCGGGGGCCCCCCAGAATCCAACCTGCTCCGGTGACAGGGACGGCACACGGTGGCTACGGTGCCCCACGGGGAGCGTCAGTCCGGGCCTGGGCTGCCGTGGCGCCACAGGCTTCTCCAGCTGGGCCGGCTGGATCTGGGCTCCAGGATCAGAACTGGGTGACAGCGAGGGCTCCGCTCCTAACGTCCGTCGCCCTGTGCCGCAGTGGCCCCTGCCCTCTTGGATGTTGGCACCTCTCCGTGGCCCCTCTGGGTGTGTCTGGCCAGAAGACATCCGTGATTCCTGGGTAGGTAAACAGTGTCTGCTCAGCTAACAAACTCACATCCCTTCTAGGGTTCCTTTCTGGTCCTAGATTTGAGTCTAGCTTGTCCTTTCCGTAGGACGACGGAGCCAGGGATGAGCGTTCTTTGCTGTGTTTTTTTTCCATGCTGCAAGATGGATTTGGCTGCCCTGGTCAGTGCACTCGCTCAGACCCTGTGTCTGTGGCCTGCATGCTAGGTCAGGAGGCCAGTGTCAAAGTGAGGGCCTGGGCAGCTTGGGGCTCCACCTGCCCTTGAACCTCATTAGCCCAGCCCTTTCCCCAGCCCAGCGCTGATTGAATGTAATGAGCAACTAATTGGATGTCTGTGAGCTCCTCTGCATTAAGAAATACACCAAGGTCAAGGTTAGACGGCAGATAGTGCTGAGTGATGCATTCTCTTCTTTCAGACCCGGTATTTTCTCTATGTGGGGCCTATGAAGAAGAGCCATTCATTCATTCATTCATTCATTCAACTCAGATATTTCCAGAGTGCTAACTACTAATCAGGCATGTGGGCATTGGAAATACAACTGCTCTTGTTTACATATGAATTGTATGAGAGAGAAAATAAACAAGTAAGCGGGCGAATCACATTATTGGAGAGTGATAAATGGGATAGAACAAAAGAATCCGGCTGGTGATGGGCATGCTGGTGAGATGAGAGAAATTGGCTCTTAGCTCGACAAGGTACAAGCTTTCTAAATGAGGTGGGAGGGTGGTACGATTTTCAGGCCCTAAAACTCTGGGGGCTCAGGACAGGATGTCCTCTGTGTCCATGAGCAGGGACTTGGGAGGTGCCTCTGAGGGGTCAGTGAGCAATGGGTAAGTGGTGAGTAGCTCCTCTCTGGGGTCCTCAGGGTACGCGTGTTGGGGGGCTTTCATCAGGGCAGAACTCTAAGCTTCCCCCAAAGACAGGCTCTGTGGGCTCACTCGCTCATTTGTTCATTCAACAAATGCTTACTGAGGGCCCGTATGTTCCAGGCACTCTTCCAGGTGCTAAGGATACGTCGGTGAATAATACAGTCTTCCCCCTCACGGAGCTTATTTTCTGGTGGGGGGAAATGGACAATAAACAACAATAACTGCGATTTTAAGGTCATATCTGATAAATGCTGTAAGAGAAAGAAAGTAGCTAGAAGGGTTAGAAGGTGATGGGCTGTTGTGTTCAATAGAGCGGTCAGGACAGGCTGTGCTGAGGAGATGAAATTTGAGTGGAGACCTGAATGTAGATAAGACATAGGCATGTGACTATCGGAGGGAAGAACATTCCAGGCAGTGGGGAAAGCCAGTGCAAAGGCCCTGAGGCATAAAGAAGACTTGAGCGTGCTGGGCATGCTGAACATGCCAGAGAAACAGGAAGGAGGCCAGTGTGACTCTGGGAGGCGAGCAGGCATTTCAGAGGCTCTCCTTGGATGGGGCCTCAGCCCGATGACCAGAGGCATCCAGGAAAGCAGGTGATGCTCCCAGCTGGTGTGGCAGGAAGAGTCATATGCTCCCCGGCAAACCCAGGGTCAAGCCTGGTGGTTTACACGGAGCAGGGGAACAGGTGGCCACGAGATGGAGAGTTCATGTCTTGGTGGGAGAGGCATTGCTTGCTTTTCTCACACCTGGTATCCAGGAAAACCATCACGGGCCCACACAAAGAGGGCTAAAGCGGGAGGCGGATCCCGAGTTTTTAAAATCAGTAAAAACTCTGGAAACTGGATATGGGGAGAAAAACTTGCTTTCTGGGAAGATTCCAGTAATCTTTCATGCTGTGATTAGGCGATCTCAGTAGGCTTAAAAGGAAAACGGAAGAGTATATAATAACTGACACTTATCGAACACGTACTATATGCCAGGCTCTCCTTCGAGCACCTTACGTGCAAACACAAATCCTCGCAGCAAGTCTGTGAGATATGGTACTGTCCCATTTCACAGATGAGAAAACTGAGACCCAGAGAGCAGAAAGCTGCCGACTTTTACACAGCCAGTAAGTGAAGAATCAGGATTTACCATCAAGTGGTACAGTTTTAGAGTCAAGTGCAGAGAGACAGAGAGGGGTGGGGGAGGTTTTGACTGAAGGGATGTTTGTCCACAATGGAGAGGAATCCAGTGGACAGGGAGCCTAGCACCTAACAGCAGGGGGTGGTTAGAGAAGACAGTAGGGGTTAGGAGCGCATTCCACTTCTTTTGTTCGTTTTAAGATAATATTTGCACGGGTTAAAAATTCTTTAGAAAGTATTTTAAAAATCTTTTTATAAATGTTGATGGAAACAGCCCGTAAGGTGCATAGTGAAAAATCTCTTTCCCCGTCCTGTGCTCTCAATTCCCTCTTCAGAGGCAGTTTCTAGAGACTATTTCCAAAGAGAAAGGTTCTGTTTGCTAAGGAGCATACATATAATATGTATCATATAGAATATAATACTCAGTTCTGTACTTCTTCTAATTATTATTTTACTTAAAGTACGTACTCTGATTCAGGACATGTCGACGTACTTCATCCTTTTTAAATAACTGTGTAGTGTCTCCCTGAGCGGAGGCGCCGTATTTATCCCGCCAGTCCTCTGTGGGCTTCGGGGTGGTTCTCCGCATTGCTGTGTGTGTGTTTGCTGTGACTGACAGCAATGTGTTAAGCATACGGGTGCCCACACACCTACTCACCTCTGTCGCTATTTCAGCGGGAGAAATTCCTGAACGCAGAATTGATTTAAACGCCGCGAATATTTTAGACGTCGGTGGCTGCTGCCGGCCGGCCTTCCAGAGCCTCCGTGTGACCTGGTGCTTCTGAGTTTCCCCGCGGCTCCCCCAGCTCGGTGGCTTCTGAACCTTCTGCTCTTGCCAGCGTGACAGATACAAACAATCGGCCCCACGCTGTAGTTTTCATGCATATTTCCGGAGAGCGCTGTTAGGAGCCTCACACGTGCTCTTTGTCTTTCTCTGTGGACTGTTCCCGTCCTTGGCCTCGGGTTTAAATTGGATTTTCGTCTTGTTGTTGTGATTGAATTATCAGGGGTCTTATTAGGATTTCTTCTTCACCCCTCAAATCTAGTCCCCCTGACTGCCCCCTCCCCAGCTCCCCCTACCCTGCTTGTGAGCCCCAGCCACTCTGATCAATTTCTGGTAGGTCTCTCCCGGGATCGGGTGTGTTCTAGAGAAATAGATGATGTTGATTTACGCGTGCGTGTATGTTACACCTACATAAATTGTATTGTGCTACAAATCACGCTCGTCTTACGTTTTAAACCTGATGCTGTTTTTTAAAAAGATGGATCTGACTGCTGTGTTGAGCCCTGGGTTCGTCGCTCCCGTTCCCGCCCCGCGCCCCCTAAGCTGGGATTATGGAATTCTCCTAACAGTTGATTCTGAGTGGCTTGGTCTACGAAGATTGTTTGGAGAAATGGTGTTATGGGGATAGGCTCGGAGGACGAGGAGGATTTGAGAGATGCAGAGGAGAGTGGGGAGAGGAACAGAAATGACCCAGGGCACGGTGTGAGGACACACCAGTGTGCCCAAGTACCAGGAACGTTGCGGCCCCTAGACTTCCCTAGACTTCACGGTCGTGCTGCAAGGTGTGGATGCGTGGTCCTGGGAGAGGCTGGGGGTCTCACATGCCAGTGTTGGGCCTTCCCTGATGGCAGCATGGGTGAGGCAGGGGATGGGAGTCAGGAGGAAGTATTTTCAGGGGCAGGAGGGATTCCCCCGGTGAACTGGGGCCTTCTGCCCGCGTGCACCTGAGGGCCAGGAGGTCCCTGCCGTGCTCCTGGTGGGGAGGGTGTCTCTGGATGAGGGTGGAGCTGTGGCACCTGCAGGGAAGGGAGAAGCTGCAGGACGGGGCACCGGGGTCAGGAAGGGTCTGGGCTGGCGTCAAGGCTGTTAACCTGGGAGACTGGGCGGATGTGACGCGCAGACAGGACCCAGGAGGGGCGGGCCTGGGCACGTGGACGGGAAGGCGTGTTCACGGGCACATGGACATGCTACGGGGCATGCTAGTAAACCTAAGACCTGCTCACCCACCAGAGGATCCCTGCTGGCGGTTAGGACCCCGGGCTTCAGCGAGCAGGTGGGAGATGAGCCTGTGGGGCGAGGGAGGTCACTCCGGGAGAGAGTGTAGGGCAAGAGCGGCCCAGGCAGAGCAGAGCCTGCGGCGGGCAGGGGAGGAGAAGTGGATGGACAGGCTGAGCCGGCCAAGGAGGCTGGGTGCCCTCTGGAACTCTCCCTTTGCTGACTCCATGACCTCAGGGAGGCCTCCTCTCAGCATGGGAGCCTGGGCAGGGGTGGGGTGCGGGGGCCCTCGCCTTCCTGGTGTCTCCTGGTGCCGCCTTGGAGGAGGCATAGACGTGCAGAGACAGACGGGAGGGAGAGGGCCTCGGGCAGCTCAGGCATGTGGGCTCTCTTCCCAGGGATGAGCTCTGAGGCCCCAGTGCTGTTCCCGCTGGAAGCTGCCACCCCAGGCCGCCCCCCTGTCCCTGCGGGCGACTGTGGCTAGAGCATGGATCTGCTCCTGCTGGCACAGAGAGGGCACTAAGAGGCCTAGGGCTTTGCTGCTATGGGCAGGGTTAAGCCTGGGCACCCCCAGGAAGTCCGGGCGCTTTCAGGTGGCCCCAGGAAATGCCTTGCTCTCAGTGCGTCTTCCTCCTCCACTCGGTCAGAGCATACCTGTCCTCGGTTTCACATAATGCCAGAGCCTTGCATTCCTGCTCGTGGTAAGCCTGAATTTCCGCTCAGCACTGAATGACTGATCAAGGCTAATTAGCATTATCATATATAACTCCCAGTTCTTTCTTCCAAGTAAATGCTCGGAAGGTTAGAGCACCGTGCACTGTGTCTACTCATGTACTAAGTATCTGGTCATGATTTTTGACAGAAGAGTTTTCCACCTGTACAATTTTATTTCATATTTTTCCTTGACGACGCACAATTTGAAAATAAAGTAGCCACTATTTACTTCCACGGGGTCCTAAGAAATAACATCTATGAAAGCACGGGTTTGTTGCATTGGTTATATTTTTTGAATGCATATTCGAATAAATACTCCACTATTGAAAATATTCATTATGTGTGCCACGTCCCTCCTTAGGCCAACACAGGCTCAGAGTCATGGAGTCCTGGAGCAGGTAGTCTTTGCCACGGAGGAGAGGGGAAAAGAGCTTTTCCTCCACCCTCTTAGATTCAGTCACTGAGCCAGGCAAATTCGACTGACGGAAAGCAGAGTAACAGTAGAAAGAAGTTTCCTGACAGGCGCCTGAGAGCCAACCAGAGAAGCAGCTGGCTTGTGAAGTGGTTAAAAGCGAATCTACCTAACTCCATGGGGGATGGGGGCAGGAAAGACAAATGGGCTTTTTAGAACAGACGGGAGATGACGGAGTTTGTGATAGCATGTGTCTCTGTGGTACGGGTGGCCTTTCAGTGCGCCCCGGGCCATCATCTTTCCTAGAGAAGGGATTTGGGATAGTTTTTATTTGGTCTTCTGGGAGTAGCTCCGCCCTGAGGAAGGAATTATGTCACCCTTATTTCCCAGAAGTTGCTGCTTTCAGTCGGATGAGGGAAGCTCGGAGAAGACTTTTTGCACCTGTCCGATCTCAAAAGTCTTTACCTTGAAATCGTCTTCACAGCAACTCTGGAATTCCAGGCAGCTCCGCACACCACCAGCAGAGAGGTCACCCTGGCAGCCACTTGAGGGGTGGTGACAGTGAGGGGTCGAAAACGGTGAACTCCGTTGCAGGCCCTCCCCGTGGCTTGCTGGCTCCCCGCCTCCACCGGAAAGGAGGACGAGGTTGGCAGAGACCGTCCCAGTCTTTAAAGTGAGCAGAAATAGTCAATCATTATTTAATTCAACATACTAATTTCCTAGTACCTTTATTATTTTTGCTGATGAGAAAACATAATACATATTTATTTTTTAAAATTGGATACATGCCCTAAAGAGCATGAAGAACTTGAAATCCTGTGTACTGCCAGGACACAGCCACCAAACCGATGCTTCGGTATTTTGTTGCCTACTACACAAACCAGGTTTTAAAAATTGAGATCGTAATGAATATGGAATTGGTGTTCTTAGTAATACGCCATGAGCGTCTTTCCACTGCATTCGACACTGTCTGAAACAGAGAGAGCGGAAGGCGGCTGAGGCTCGCCGTATGGCTACGCCTGTATCGTAAGCTGTGATCCAGTTCCCGGTTGCGGGTGTGGAGGTTGTGAGCAATGCTGCCGCTGGAACCGTGCGCTCCCAGGCTTCCGCACATGCTGGCGAGCATCTGTTGGCTGCCAAGGGGCTTGGAGACGGAGGTGCATGGCTAGAATCCTGCCCACGGCCTCCCTAAGGAGGGCAGCCCTGTGATGAGGGGCTGCGGACAAGCTGCCAGGCTACAAACACATGGAGTTGGGAGGGAGCAGTTCCAGAAGGGGAGCCTTGGCAGACAGAGTCCGGGGCCAGGGAGCTGTGGCCGGGGCCTCCGGACCTGCGGGGTCGGACCAGCTTCCCAGCGTGACCGTGCCTACCACGGAATTGGGCAACCAAGTGCAAGAGGTGGAAGCTTGTCATTCACTGTCGTCATGGTCACGTCCTGCCCCGCTCCAGGAAACCAGGGGCCGCACCGGGGCCACACGGGTGTTGTGTGGTTGGCGGTGGTGTTGCCGCTGGACTGGGCTCCCTTTCCTCATGGCCCTGCCTCTGAGAGACTTCTCCCTCCCATTCTAGGACTACAGGCATCAGGGACGGAAGCCCTTAGCACCCCTGCCGCCCCTTCCAGCCCCCAGCTCTGGCTCAGATCCCCAGGGGGCACGTGGGCCAGTGCAGCCATGACCATCTAACCTGGCGAGGAATGTTTAGGGAGGCAGGTGTCCTCCTGTCTGTCCTCCCTGAGGCCCCAGGCTTGTGGAGGCTAGAGAGCTGGGGGGAAGTAGGGCCTTTTCTGGAGGAAGGAGCAAGTGGCTGCCTTCCCCCCAGGCCTCCCTAAAGGACAGAAGTTTGTCATTCAGGCACACAAGAGCCCACTGAGGTGCTTCTGGCTTCGGCTCTCACGCTGCCCAGTGGCTGGTGGCCCTGGAAGGACTGTAGTGAGCCGCGTCGGCCCAGGAGTTTCTAGAAGTTCAAATTGGGAGATATGGTTCAGGCTATGCTGTCAGTAGTGCTGCTCGCTTGGGGAGAAGGCCTCCTCCTTCCCATCAGCAGGGTGCAGGGGACAACGGGGTAGAACAGAAAGTGGATTCACTTGGGTTTGGCAGTCCTGGGCTCAGAGCAACTGCTCAGACCCTCTGTCTCTCCATCTGTTCAGCAGCACGGGGCTAATAACACCCCATTCCCGCCCCAGCCTCGTGAGCACTGGAGATGCTGCTTGTAAAGGGCCTGGTCAATGTCAGCACGGGGGGCCCGCAGTGAAGGGCAGGTATGAGTCAGGTGCCCCTTCCCTTCCCTGCCACCTCCCTCCTCTCATGCCTCCACCTCTCAGGAGGACAGACTGGGTGCTGGAGTCCCCAGAGCCCCTCTCCTGAAAGGTGGGCCCCCTTCCCTCTTCTGTGCGCAGCTTGTCAGCTGCCACCTCCCTACCTGTGCTGAGCGGCTTCCTCTGCGGGCAAACAGGAAGTGACTTACCTCGAAGGAGGCAGGAAGGGGCTGCCTGGCAAGGCTGCGTGCCCAGGGGCTGTGGTCAGGTCAGGAGGCTGGGCGTCCTCTGGGCCCTGGGGAGGGGATGGTGGGCTGGGCACGGAGGAGGTGGCAGATCAAAGCTCGAGCTCGCAGGGCTCTGGGTCAGGAGCCAGTTTCCTTCCCCCTGCCCTCATCCAAGCCCCACAGCCACTGAGCCGGGGCCCTCCTTGCCTGTATCCAGGGATCCCCCCTCCAGAGTCTTAGTCCCAGCAACCCTGGGAAGGAGCGGAGAGCTCTGGGAGATGGACAAGAGCGGGCGGCCACTACAGTCACGGAGTCTGTTCTCGGAGATGGCTGTGAGTGGGAATACCCCCACAGGGCCAAACACGCACCCCATGTGCATACACACAAGCCCCACTGCCTGGGGGGAGAGGGAGGGGCAGACTCCACGGCCCGGGGTGTTGTCCCGAAGCGATCAAGGAGGAGACGATGAGTAACGTTGGCCCATTCATTCATCAAGGGGCTATGGGCACTTAGGAGCCAGGCCTCTGCTATGCAGCCTCGGAGCTCCACAGGGGAATGGGCCAGGCGTTGCCCTTGAGAAGGTCACATTGCAGGGAGCATGTGGACTCATAAATACACGGAGGAGACAGGTCACTGGCACCCCGCCTGACCAGCAGCGTGGCTGTCACGGGAACTGCTCGTGCCAGGATCACTGAGGTGGCATTGAGGCCAGACTGCAGGGGGCAGACCCGGAGTCGGGGTCTGGGAGGTCGACCCCAGGTCCTCACCTCATCAGTCCTCCCCTCGTGGCCACCTGGCTTCGGCCCCCCTCGTGCCCCTTGCTCCCCACACCCCTGCTCGTCCACGACCTCTGTGGGGCCACATTCGATGGCCACTTTGCACCTTATCTTCCTAGCCTTTCTAGTAGCATTGACATAGCTGACCACTTCCTCCTTCTGAAGTTATCTCCTCCTCTTGTCTTCTGTGATGACACCCTCTCCATGTTTCTGTCCCCTCCTCGGCACCCCTTCTCACTCTGCTTTGCAGACTTATCCCTAGGAGTCTCCATCGGGCCCCGGAGTAGCCCCCACGCTGCTCACGCACGCTCACTTCTGCGGCCTGGCCCTCCCATAACCTCCAGGCCTGGTTTCAGGTGCCTGCTTAAGTTTCACAGGTACCTCAAACCTTTAAAAAGCAAGCTCTGGATTTTCTCTCCTAAGCCTCATCTCCCCCATGCTGCCATTTCCGCGAATGCCATTTGTACCCATCCGGTTGCTCCAGCCAGGAATCTGGAACTTGCCCCTGACGTGTCCGTCCTCTTCACACCTTGCATCTGCTTAAGCAGCTGGTGCACCCGCTCAGCCCAGCGTGTATCCCAAGTCCTCAGCCTCCCCTGCTCTGCCCTTTCTGCACCCCTCCCAGCCTGCCTCTCCCGGACCGCGGAGCCCCCAGCTGTTCTCCCTGCTCTCAGTGAGCCCTTGACTGTCTGTTGTCCATATAGCAGCGGTGATCTTACAAACCAACATGGCAATGCTCCCTGACCTGTCCTTTCCCTGCTTGGCGTGCACGCTGGCTGACCACTGGGGACCCCCTAGTGTCTGGTCCTGTCACTCCCACCTTGTCTTCTCCCACTGACCCCTGAACCAGCTGACCAGCCACACTGGCTTGCTTTCTGAACCCTTAACTCCTGGAGAACTTTCCAGTCTCAGGTAAGGAATTAGACATGCTGGCTCCCCTTCACCAGGGTATAAAGGTTCCTGTAGGAGCCTTTGCTTGGTCTCCTGCCGCCGACCCTCCGTGCTCCCCACCCCGTCCTTCCCCAGCATCCATCCCAGTTTACAATCAGATGTTGATTACTTAGGCCACTTGTTCCTTTTCTGCCTCTGTCACTAGATTGGACGCTCCCTGGGGACAGATGTTCTGTGTTTTATTCCTGAGGGGTCAGCAGTTTCTCACATAAGGACTGCAGGAGGAGTGGGCTGGCCAGTCTGGGCCACGTTCCAGAGAGGCCCTGGGAGGCCAGAGGCCTTGGGGGGGGGGAGGTTTGTATTCAGGCTGAGGGGACTTTGGGTTTCTGGCACACACAGCTGGGCACAGTTCTGTCAAATCCCAAATAAAGAGGAAGGGGCAGCCTGGGGGACGTGAGGAACCAGGTTAGCAGTGCGCTGAGTCTGAGGCCCTCGGGAGAGAAGCCTGCCCTCCCACATGCCAGCCCCGAGCGTGAACAGTGGAGGGCCCCATCGGATGGGATTGTAAAAATTACAACTGCAGCTGACAAAGTGTTCTGTATAGTGTGTCCTATGGTCCTACCTCCCATCTTAATAGTGACCCAGAGGTCCAGGTTTGAACTGAGATTCTCGGCCTCCCACAAATGTGGCCACTGCAGCAGGGCCCATTTCCAACCTCCGACCCCTGCCATTCCTGCCTCTCCTCTCCCTTCTCTACCTTGTACCACGTGTGCACGCAGGGGGCAACCTGACTACAGGTGCAAGCCCCGTCCGCCCCCTCCCTGTCTCTCGGGCCGCACAGAGCAGTGATGCAGTGCCTACGGCTGGCGCATGGACCCAGGAAGCCGAGAATTCCAGGCTCCCGGGTGCTCTGAGTGTGGTGGAGAAGGGCCTGGTAGGCCTGGCCTTGTGGGGGAGGGATGCAGCTGGTAAGGGGTAGAGCTGGAGGTAGGCCCTCTAAACCATGGGCCCAGGTAGCCTCAGTCAGAAGGCACTCTTTCTGAGACTCACAAGTGACAGGGTCTTCTGGGCACTTGGAATTGTGCGGGCTGGAGCTGGGGGCTGGGGCGGGGGCTTTGGAGCCTCTGCAGGGAAAGTGGTGGCAGTTGAGGCTAGAGACGTCGATTGTGCAGAGGGAGAAGAGAACGAGTGTGAGCGTGGCTCCCCACCAGCCTCTGTCTCACACTTGTGGACGCCCGGGACCTGGGACCGGCAGACACACGTTGGGAATTCAGCAGTGGGGAATGGATGACAAGTTGGCTCTTGTGGTCAGACACTCTGAGTTCTAACCTCCGCTGTGTGACCCCAGGCAGTGGCGTAACCTCTCTGAGCCTGCCTCCAGTCTGTAATGGATATAGCAGTGCTTCATCGAGTAGCTGAGAGGGGTGGCTGAGGTGCTACCGGGGGACACTTTGTAATGCAAGACCACTGTATCCGGCACCGCTGTTACCTACATGAGAAGAAGCCACGCCGAGTTCCCCATATCATTTATGAGAAACAAAAAGAAAATCTGCCAGGCCCAGGGCCCTCCCCTGTCCCCCGGGTGCCTGGCAGCGAGGGACCGCCAGCTGGGGCGAGATGAGAACCTGGTGACAGAACCACAGGGAGGAAGGGGGTGGGGCCTGTCCACAGCCCAGGGCACAGCACCTTCCCCTTTCTCTCCCGGGCCCTTGACTGGGGACAAGGGCGTCGGCACTTCTCTCTGGGCCTCGCGCAGGGTAGGGGCCTCCAGGCAGCGGGGGGCCTGGGGAAGGGGCCGGAGGCAGTGGGCCTGGGAATGGAGGCGCTCGTCTTGTGGGCAGGAAGTGTGAGGTGGCGAGCAGCTCAGGAGCCCTGGGGAGGCCGCGGGGTGGGAGGGGTGAGCGTGCGGTGGTGAGGGGAGCGGAAGTCGGAAGCACCGACAGCCACATTCTCCATTCACGGGTGGACAGACCTTGCATCGGGAAGGCCCGCTTACCGTTTCCCGGGTCCTTTGGAGGTGAGCAAGGTGGGCCTGGGCGGGGGGCGGCGGCTGGGAGGGAGCTGGGGGGAGCTGGGGATGCGAGAGTCCCATGTGGGCCCTTGTGGCAGCTGCTGGGGCAGGTGGACAGGAAGGAGGGCTCCGGGGGCCACTGCGTGCGCACCTTCTGTGAGCCTGGCAGGCCTGCAGCCCTCACCTTGTCTTCCTTCTCTCTGTCCCCCTCCTCCCTCAACCCACCGCTGCCAATCTGGCCCCCACTTACCCTGGCCTCTCCAGAGCCGCTGGGGGTCTGCAGTTATGAAGGGAGAAGGGGCAGAGGCAGGAGCCCCTTCCTGAACCTCCTGTGGGCCTCCCCGGGTCCCCGGTGACGACGGTGGCCGGGTACCCAGTGGGGGCTTTTGTGGCCAGAGGCCCCCAGGGAGCCTTGCAGAGGCTGGAGAGAAGGAAGCCAGACAGGCCTGCGCTTTGGGGCGGGGGCAGCTTTGGGTGCCGTCACTGCAGGAGTCCAGACACAGAATCCACCATTAGGGGGCTCCCAGCTCTACCTCGGCTTTCGGGCCGCACCCCGCGAGGCTGGGCTGGTGCTGGGGACCCCCGTGGCTGGCTTGCCAGGGCAGCCTAGGTTGAGACCCATTGACCTGATGTGCGACGGCCATCATTCCACTTGCAGAAGCCTCCCTGTCTGGGACACTGAGGCCTTCGGCTCGTAACTGTCATTCTCGCGGTTGATGGGGTCTCCCGGAGGGAAGGTCCTCCCAGGGCCTAAGATCCTATGGTTGGTGTCCCTTCTCTGCTAAAAAGGCAGGGGAGGGTCACCTGTCATCAGCAGATAATAAATACCCCTCCGGCCTGTTGAACCTTAGCCAGAGGAAGGAACGTGCCTCAGGAGGGCCTGTCTCCCCAGCCTCCTGGGGCTTCCAAACGTCCCAGAACTGCTGCTTTCTACAGATAACGAGCCACCCAGCACAGGCCTTAGAACCTGGGCTGCTGGGCTCTTTGGGGAAGGAGGGGGAGACCCCAGAAGGGGGAAGAGTGGTCCAGCCTGGCCCTGAGCCGTCCTCGGGGTCCTTGTCCTTCCCAGGGGGCATTTGCTCTAGAGACACATTGGTGCTCTGCCCCCATTCTTTCCGTACCCCCACATCTCTGCCCCATCCTCTCTGCCCCATCTTCTCTGTACCCCATCCTCTCTGCACCCCCATTCTCTCTTCCCTCTCTGTTCTCCCTCTCCGCCTGAGCCCCAGCTGACCCCTCCCCCCAGGGTCCTCAGCACCACTCCCCCCCGCCCCCGCCCGCCGTGCACACTCGCATGAAGACTCCTGTGTGGGCAGGATGTGGGGCCGCCCCTAGGCCTGTCTCTCACGGCGCTCTGGCCCAGGTTCAGGCAGGAGCATCGGTCTTGCAACTCCAGATAAGGAACTTTTCTACTCCTCTGCCGGCCGGGATGGCATCCCGAACCTCCCAAGGGCTGTGTGGGGACAGGCCACCTCCTAAATCCCTGAACGGGCCGGGAGCCTTCGCTTTTTCCATAGGAAGGAACAATTTCCAGGGCAAAAGGCAGGACTGTCTGCTGAGTCTGGAAGCTTGAAGGGAGTGAGGGACAGAGACAGGTCGCTCCGGGAGGAGGCTGAGTGCTGAGGGAGCCCACGGGGAGGGTGTTTGTGTGCTTGTTTGTTTTGGCTTCTCGAAATGACCAGCAAAGGAGCAAAGTTAAACTGAGCGCGACGTGCTATTTCTGAGAACCCAGCAGGGGCCAGGCCAGCAGCAGCTCTCAGACCCGTCCTGCTCTATCCCAAATCTGGAGCATAGCTTCACTCCATCTGATTTCTTTATTTTATAGATAAGGAACTAGGTGAAGTTTTTGGCCAGAGTCACAGAGCTCGTCAGTTGTAGTGAGGACTTGAGTCTCGTCTGTGGGCCTCCAGACATAGGGGGTCTGCAGACATTCAAGGCTGCCCCTTCCCCCCCTCAGGGCAGGCTCTTCCCCAGCCTCCTGCGGCCTCCCTGCATTTCCGAGTACAGGCTGTGTACCCAAGCAGCAAGCAGAGGGGATGAAAAGCAAACCCACTCTCAAAAAGTACAATCCAGGAGCCAACTGGTCTCCTTGCCCCCAAGATCAAGACAAAGTTGCATTGAAGCCCAGGGCAAGGTCGGGTAGGGGTGGAGGGACTTAGGCCCCCTTGATCCCCCAGCAATCAGATTCTGCGTCCTGTACTCCCATCAGCCAGGCCCTGCTTAGCCCCTGCAGTGTTCTCCACTAAGGCAAAGAGGGGGCGCCTCCCCCCCTCTTCTCCCTCCCCCCAGCCTCAGTTCCTTCCCATTCCTTCCTCTCACTGTCTCTGGAGCTCGGAGCATTTTGTTGGATTGCATAGAGTCATTCCACTTCTCCCAGAACTTATCCTTCCACTCCCCAAACCATCGAAAGGCCACTTTATTTTGGAGGTGAACAAAACCCACCTTATGAGGCATGTGGCAGACTTTCTTCCTCACCTGTTCTGGTTAGGATACCCGAGACAAGCCATTTCAACAGAGACTTCACTGAACACCAGGGCTGCAAAAAAAGTAAACCAAGAAAATTCTAGGTGCAGGAGACCTGGGTCTTTGGTCCACAGTTCCTGGCCCACTTCTGCCTAAGAGGTGCCATCCTTCCTCCAGGAAACAGAAGCCTGTGCTCCACCCTTGACCCTTGCCATGTCAGGCTGCCCCCACCCAGGTGGCTGGTGGGGCTGCCTTGATGGCCACAGGAATGACCTTACCCTTCAGTTCATCCTCCCCTTTCATTCAGGGAGGAGCAATTAAAAAAGGAGGAGAAAAAGAGGGAGGGGAGAAGGGAGAGAGAAAGAGAGGAAGAAAGGGGGCAGAGGAGGAGAGACACTTCTTAAACTCTCAGTGACAGTGGCCTTGCACAGGCAGACAGCACAAACAAGGTGACTGAATGGGTCTTCCTCACGTCTCTACCTCTCTATCCAGCAGCTGCCTGGGAGCCAGGACCCATACGAACATTTTGGCCCCTCACCTGGCAGGACCCTTCCTCTGGGAAAGCTCTGCCCCAAGGGCACTGGGCTTCCTGGGAGGAAGAAAGATGTGATTGTTTCATGAGTAGACTGCCCTTGGGAGGAAGTTTTAAAGTCAAAATGATGCTAAATCTCCTCCAAGCCTCAGTCTCCCCAGTCCTCTAGTAAGGTTGTTGAGGAGGATCCATCCCTTACACCCACTCATCCATCCATCCATCCATCCATCCATCCCTCCATCCTCCCTTTTATCCATCTATCCAACCATCCATCCATCCATCCATCCATCCATCCATCCATCCATCCATCCGTTTGTCCATCCATCCCTCCCATCCATCTGCCCATCCATCCATCCATCCATCCATCCATCCATCATCCCTCCCATTCATCCATCCATCCATCCATCCATCCATCCATCCATCCATCCATACATCCATCCATCCATTTGTCCATCCATCCCTCCCATCCATCCATCCATCCATCCATCCATCTATATGTCAGTCCATCCATTCATCTATCCTTCCCTTCTATCTGTCCCTTCTGTCCATCCATCCATCCATCCACCCATCCACCCATCCATCCATCCATCTCATTTCCACAAACATTTTTGGAGTACCACTTCCGAGTCAAGCAGGCACTGTGCTGGACAGTGGGAAAACAGATGAATACAAGAGACTCTCTGCTTCACAAGTAATTCATGCTTCATTACATTCATGAAGGCCCAAGGGAATTGATTTATGGGTGGGGAGACAGAGTGATACTTAAGAGAGCCACAGACCTGGATGCAGACCCCAGCTCCCCTGCTTACTAGCTGAGCTCCCTGGGTGCATTTCTGATACTCTCTGAGCCTTAGCTTTCTTTTTAGTAGGGAGGAAATGTTACCACTTGTCTCATTTGTGGGGTGAACGTCAAGACCCACAGATGAGCTCATGGTTGTAAAGCACCGAGCAGGATGATGGGTGCGGTGCGCGGGGCGGTGGGGTGGGGGGGCTTGGGACGCTCTTTTCACCTCCCCCATGGGGTAAGATTGTCAGATAAAATGCAGAATTCCCAGTTAAATTTGAATTTCAGTTAAACAGAGTAAATTTTTAATATAAGTATGTCCCAAATATTGGGCATCCTATATGTTTCTTTGCTAAAGGTGGCAACTCTCCTGTGAAGTTGTGTGCTGCCCATTTGGAACTGCCAGCCTAGAGCCAGGAACACCTCCCAGCAGGCTCTGTAAGCCCAGGTGTCCCATGGGTGGTCCTGAACTTCTTGAGTCAACACTAACCTTTACCTTTTTAATGAACTTGAACTAAAGTATAACGATACGCACCCCGCCCAGAACTTTGTAGCTGGGAGTGGGTATAACACACGCACTCCACTGATTCAGTCCTTCAGCATGTCCATAATGAGACAGGTGAACAGAAGCGCAAAGAACGTGTCTTCTTGGTGCTTACATTTGGGGAAGGGGATGCAGACAAGAACCGTGTGGGTAAAGCACCAGCAGTCACACCTTGGAATAAATGCTCTGAGACAGAGAGTGAGGGGTGGGGTGTAGCCAGGTTGAGTTTAATTGATTCAGAGTCATGGCCTAGCCAAACCGCACACCTCATCCCCCACCAAATGCTCTGTCTGTCTGTCTGCTTCCTCCTTCCATTCCCCAGTCCCCACCCCACCTCCCTCAGGCCCTTCCGACTCCTCGGGCCCCAGAAATCTGCTCTCTCCTTTTTGGTCTCTGGAAAGCTGCTACGGCTTCTCTGAATTTCCCCCTGGAGCCCACTGAGGAACGCCTGGCTTCTTCGGGGAAGGCAAATCCAGTGATCACTGACGCCTAGCGGAGTCATGAACGTCTACCCGTATGGCTCCTTAATTCATATACAGATTTATTTAGAAGTGTGTATTTGCAAAGAGGAATATGTAGGGCTCTTGTCTCATACAAATTGCAGGATGTCCTTTCCATCTCCGCTGCCAGCGTTTCCCATTCCAGTTATTGGCGTTTGAACTTTTCCTATCAAGTGAGGTCACTAATGAGGGTAGGGGGAGTTGATGTCATCCGGGCAAGATGCTCTCATGGCCACAGGGACCTGCTCCCGAGGCTGCCACACACTCACATACAATGGGCGCACGTGTGGAAGAAGGAGCACTGGAGCAGGGGTGTGGGGAGGGGAGCCAGCTAAGCACAAATAGACCAGGTCTTGGCAGGGAGGGAGGGTCAAGGGACATTGGCCTTGGGGTCTGAAAGTGAGCTGTAAACAAGGTGCCTCCCTCCACCTCTGTCCTCTGTCTCCTAAATGGAACTGCCTTCCCAGTGTTCCCTGTACCCTGTGGGCTGCTTGCTCGAGAAGGCTGCAGTGGGGGGATCTCCCCTCCCCTCTCACACTGGCCTGGGGAGGGAGGTGTGGATCTGGAGGGGCTGCCCAAGTATAGACCGTGGGTTGTGAGACTCAGTCCTCCCTCCCCCTTGGAAATAGGACTATGGCAGCTCTCACGCAGAGAGGTGGGAGAGTAGAGAACGCATTGCTGCTTGGTGGTGGGGGGGGTAAGGTATTCTGGTATTGCCCCTGGCCCAGCCGAGGACTTAGCGAGCAAAGCATATGCACCCTCAGCCTCTAACTGGGGGCAGGAGTGTGGGGTGGAGACAAAGAACCGAGAAGGAGCAAAGGCTGAGCTAGGAGACCCGTCCGACGAGAGCCGAGGGCCAGACCAGCGCACATCGATTTGATTCAGAGCATCGAATACAAGATTAAAAATAAGGAACAGCCCCACCTTTGGGGAAAGTACGGTCTCCACAGCCACTGCCAGAACTTGGTGGCCCGGAAGGCTGGGCAGGGGCCTTTCCCAGGGACTTCAAGTCCAGGATCGTGAGGCCCGAGTTCAGCAATCACACATTCTTGCTTCGAGGGAGGACTGGGGGAGTGGGGACAAAGAGGGAAAAGTCCAGAAAGGGGCTCTGTTTCTGAAGGGCTTTCAGAAAGAGGCTCTCAGGAAGAACAAGACACTGAAATTCACGGTGGCCCTGTGTCATTTCTGTCAGGTGCCCTCCTGAAAGAGGGCATGGTGCTGAGCCATGTTTCCTAGGTGACCTTAGCAATAGGTTTGGACAGTAGGCCCCCCCACCCGACCCCAGTTTTCTAGCTCTGGGGGTTCCCATTTACTGAGTGTCTGATGCTGGGCCAGTAAGTAGGCAGCAGGTGGTTACAAGGTGGGAGCCGGTGTATGTTTCTTCGTACCTTTCCCCCCAAATCGTTTACTGTAGCTCGCAAGCACGCCCAAGACTTCAGGGTGGAAACATGTGAGGGAAGGCAGTGGGCCAAAGGGAAACCGAAGATATGGTGGGGCCCAGGGTGCGTTTAGTGCCGGGCATCGTGCTGGAAGGGCCCGGGCCCTTCACGCTGCTCTACCTGGGATCCACTACCAGTGGGAAATGGGTCCAGTTAGGGGTTGCATAGTGTCTGTGGGATCAAACAAGCCCTTGTTCTGCAGAAGGAGGGCCACCCCGAGAGCCATGAGACCTGTCTACAGGCAGAGGATGGAGATGCGCGCTCCCGGAAAATACCTTCAGGATTCCTCGGCCGCATCCATGTGGTGCTGGAGTGGCCCGTGCACTGGGCAGTAGGAGCAGGGGCGGTGCAGGCCCCCGGGGGCTCGGCCACGAGTCTCCGGCCACTCCCTCTCCTCCTCGTGCAGCTGGGTAGGCCAGGGGGGCTGGGGCTCCACCCGTGGTGGCGGGGGGCGGGGGTAGCTGAGTGTAGCTGAGCAAAGGATGAGGCTCCCAAGCCCTGGGAAGTAGAAATCAGGCAGCCTGCGCCTTCCTCTCCCGGGTGCCCGCTTCTCCTTCAGGGCTCCTCGCCTCCCATCTGTGTCTGCTTGGCTCCCACATACTTTGGTTTATGTGTGTTTTCGGCTTGCCACAGCTTTCGGGCTGTTCTGAGGAATGTCCACCTTCCGTTCCTGCCACCAACCACGTCAGTGTCTCCGTTCTCTGTTCCAAACACCCATGAAAAATATCCAGTTTGTCCCATTTATCTTTTTCAGCGAGGCCACTCGGCCCCCTTCAGCCAACAGATGGGTGCCTTTGGAGCAGGAGCTGCCCTGGGGTGATCCCTTGAGGTTTGGGGCGGACAGCACCCATGGTGCCCCCCGCACCCCTGGCAGGGCTGGGGAGGGCGCACCCCCCTCCGCCGGGGCCGGGGATGCAGCAGGCGCTTGGAAACCTGTCTGCTACACAAGGCGTGTGCCTCCAGGGGCTGTGCGCCCTGCACTAACCCGCATTTGTTTTGGCATTTCCAGGGCAAGTGTGGACTCCCTGCTGCCCCCCGGCCAGAGCTCCCCCTGATCCGCACAATGGGACTGTGAAGGCAGACACTTCTGGGGGCGCCGGAGCAGCTTGCACGCCGGATGATGGGTGACGACAGACTCTCTGAACACCGCAAGCCCATGGAATTTCTCAGCCTCTACTTGGGAGACAACCAGCAGCCTGGCCCAGGAGCGCACCTGACGGAAACGTGCAGCCTTCCCGACCCTCCCGAACCTCATGGGGAACACAGCTGGGCCTCGGAGGCTCCTGAGTCCATGAGGGCAGATGCTCCCGCCAGGGCCTCCGGCATGGAGCCCCTGCACCTGGGGAGTCGCTCTTCCCTGGGGGAGCCCGGGCACAAAGCAGCACCCCCCGGCTCACCCAGGAACAGCCGTCCGCTGGGGAGCCCGAGGCAGAGCCAGAGCACGTCCACGCAGGTGGTGTTCTGGGCAGGCATCCTGCAGGCCCAGATGTGTGTCCTGGACCTGGAGGAGGAGCTGGAGAAGACAGAGGGGCTCAGGGCCGAGCTGAGGTGCTGCCTCCCCGCGGCCCCTGTGGAGCTCCCCCCTTTCCCCTCCAGCCCCGCGGGCCCCCAGGGCTCAGGCCTCCACCCCAGCTCACTCGTGGAGGAGGCCCCGGGGGGAGACAACGGTGGCCCCGAGGGGGAGAACCAGAACTCCGCGTGGCCGAGGGAGAGAAGGACAGACTCCTCCCCGGAGTGGGGCGCTGAGGAGGAGAGCGTGTTCTTCGACAACCCCCTCTTTTTGGAGAGCCCTCGCTCGGGCACCAGTCCTTCCGGAGCTCGCTTTTCCGGGGAGTTCTCAGACTCCTGCATGGATGTGAGACCTGAGCCCCAGTGTCCCCAGACCCCGGCGCCTCTGCTCCCAGGAGGGGGAGTGCTGTGGGAACTGGACAGCGAGCCAGATTTGGGGGACGGCACTGCTGATGCCAGTGGACACAGCACGCCTCCATTCCCTGTGCCCACCTACAAACCTCACTCCTTCTCGTGGGCCGTGGTGGGGGAGGCCAGCAAGGGGACCCCTGAAGCACCTCCTGACTGGGGGGAGAGTGAGGTAAGCCGAGCCCCGGAGACCAACCCAAGGCGGTGCATAGGGACATGGAAGGAAGGACCTTTCTCTGTGGTCACTGCGCCCAGAACACTCTTTTTAGCTGCTAGGGCCTGTTGGAATTCTGAAGTAATACCGCAGAAAGGCAGGCCCAGTGTGGCCTTCGGAATTATAGGGCATTGTACGAATGCCATGACGTCAACAGAACTTGATGGCAACGAAGTCCTCAGATGTCTCCATCTCACCAGCTCCAGGGGGCTGTGTCTGGACACATTTGGAGAACAAACAGCTCCTCCAATTGCAGTGTGTTCCAGGCCATTCTTAGACTCTACCCCTCCCACCTCCAGGACGTTCCCAACCCTAACGGGGCAGCGTTCAGCCTGTGAGATGACCTCTGCCCCAGGCGGGGAGATATCTGTTTTAAGAGTCTTGTCTTTTCTCGAGAGATTGCAGCGTTTGGTTACTTTGAGTTCACCATCTTTCATTCCCACCCCTCCACCCCCCTGCCCAGGGTCGCTAGATCGGGCCTGCATGACAAGGGCAGAGGTCCTTGATAGCAACTAGGACAAGCTCTGGGGACAAGTGGCGTGAGATGGTAGGGAACAGAGTTTTCCCAGGGAGCCCTCTGCTCAAGAGATAAGGAAACTCGAGATGGCAGAGCGGAGCTGTAACTTTCTAATCTCTCCCAAAGAACAATGCAGAAGAGCTATTAACCAGAGCAGCTCTCCCACCTGACCCCACGATCACAGGAGCTGCTAGGAGTACTGTCGGAGACCCCCGACCCGAAGGCTGGCGGCTCCGGTGTGGGGCGCTGTGACTCTGTCCCGTGAGAGTGCATTCTCGAGACCTTGTTGCTCTAGGGTCCTTGGGGTCCTCAGGGGGAAGCCTGGGAGCCCCATTCTCACAGCAAGTGGCATTTGCTCCCATCCCAGTGCCTGGGCGCTGTCACCCTCCCTATAACACAGCCCGTCCTTGGGCTGGTACTGCAGACGACGGAGGGAGGAGGATGGGGGCACAGAAGACTAGAAGTCAGTGAGCATGGATGAGGGGCTCCGGAGGCCCTGCGAGGTGCGTTAAAGGCCCTAAGAACAGTTTCCCTCGGGTCAAACCTCTTGCCTCTCCTTCTTTCTAAGACTTCTCTGGGAGACAGTCTTGACCCCGCCCCACCTGCAGCATCCTGTGTGGACAAAGCGTTGGCCTGGGAAACAGGACAAGTCGGATCTGATCCCAGCTCCGCCACACATCCCGTGCAAACTTGGGCAAGTGGCTTCCCCTCTCTTGGCCTCCCCGTCCCCATCTGTATGGAGGAACGTGAGCCCCGGCAAGTCTCGATTCTGGGCGCGGGCACCAGCCCTCCTAGGATGCGGTCATCTCTCATCCAGGATTCCTCTTCTGAACTGAGGGTCTAGACTAGACTGGGGCTGTGCTGTCTGGATGGGAAGAGAGCAGGGAGGGAGGGCTCCTGGATACTCAAAGTCATTCTCCCCTCCCCCATTTCCCCTCTCAGTGCCTCCAGGGCTCATGGAGATCCTGTGCCTCTCTCAACAGGCCCTGCTCAGCCCGGAAGGCTGGCAGACAGAAGAGGGTCCTTCCTGGCCCCAGGTGCCTCTGATCTCCCTGGACCGAGGTGAGACCTGTTATGGGCTCTGGGCAATTGGGTGTGGGAGGCTTTGGATCTGGGTGGGGACAGAGATCTCCTTGGATCCGTAGATAGCATTAAGAAGTCCCATTGTATCGTGTTGAAGCCACGCCAGGGATGAAATCCTGCTTCTCCTTCTGTGACTTCATTCATGCAATGGGTTTGAAAACGCTCATTTCATAGAATTAATGAAGAAGTGTGCCGAAGACCCAGCATTTCTGATGCCCGGCTCTTAGTGGTTTAGGAAGTCCTGAACCCCTGGGGTTGCCCGGGGACTGGAGTCGTGGGAGCCCTCTGCCCATTGCCTCCTCATGTGGGAGGTCCCTGCCCGGAGGAGGGATAGAACGCTCTGCCCAGCTCCAGGGGGAGGAGCCCCAGGGAGGGAGCTCGTGGAGGTGGCCAAGCAGCCTGCTTTCCTGGCTCTGCCAGGCCCCTTGGCACTCAGCCTGCCTCGTGCCCCATGTCAGCTTCCCTCCACGCTCCTCCTCAGGTGACAGTGATGCCGAGTGTCCCCAGGAGTCTGCTCTGCGCACCTTGGCTCCTGGCCCTTGGGGGAGCCCAGCCTCATCGCCGGAGCCTAGCAGCCCCGAGTCTGAGAGCGGAGGCCCTGGCCCCAGGCCCAGCCCTGTGTCCTCCCAGGAAGGCAGCCCGCAGCCCCGGGGCCCCCACTGGGGCAGCAGTCTTCCCGAGTGGACCCTAGACGCTTCATGCCCTTCACTCTTGGAGACAGATGGGGCAGAGCCAAGTCTCCTGGAGAAAGAGGAGGCAGGAGAGACCCCACACCCAGGGAAGGAAGTAAAGAGTGAAGGCCCAGCCAGGACTCCAGAGGCTGGAGCCGTCCAGCCTGGCGCTCGCTTGACCTCTACAGAACGGTAAGTGTTAGACTAACCAGCTCTCTGATTCTAATTGTGGATGCATTTAAGAATACGCTGGTCTGGATGGAGCATGAGAAATGCCCACTGGGATTTAACATACCGACATCTGTTAAGCCAGCATTATAGGACTGCCAGCGGTTTTGAGCAATACTGGGGGGTTTGAAAGCACGAGAAACCAAACAGCAGACAGTTATACACATGGGGCAGGATCTGTGCCCGCTGAGGCAATGCCCCAAGAGCCCGGACACCAGGAGAGGAGGCGGGGAGGTGTTCGGAGGACCCGACCAGCGCCACGTGCCCAGAAAAACGGGAGTTGTGCTAAGCAGGGCAGGGAATGGGAAGGTCAGAGCTTGTGATGCGGGGATGACACGCTGCTTTCAACTTGAGGGGGTGTCTGGGAGAATCCCATCAGGGAGCCTTAGGCTGAGGGTGCTGGCTCAGGTCTCAGGGGAAGCCAGAACACCGAGGGGAAGACTGACTGGAACCAAGGGAGTGGATCTCGGAGCCCATAGCAGGATCGAATAATCCCAGAACTGTGGCCAGAGGCAGGAATAGGACCACTGGGAAACCAGCCTAGATGTCTGCCTGCCTCCGGAGGCTGCACGGGGCTGTCAGCGCTGGGGCCTCCACCCGGGAAAGGGGTTTTGTCCTCTGGCTGGCAGAGGAGGGGTCATCCTGAAGAGGCCAGGGGGAACCGGTGATGGTTTGGGGTGCGCTAACTGAAGGCCCGCCCCTCCCCCACCATCTCAGTGTCACTGGGTGATGGGGACAGAACCTCAGGCCCCCAAAACCAAGGCATCTCTCTCATGGATCTGGAAAACTCTGCTGCCTCTGGAGGTGCTGGGAGGCTTGGGAATCAGGGGAGTCTCAGGATCTGAGAAGAGAGGGCTCATCATAGCAAAACTAAAGTCAGTTCAACCCAAAATAAAAGTAAGTAAAGCCACCTGAAATGAGAACCATATGTTCATAGTAAATAATGAAAAAAGGCTCGATTGGGGCTTTTCTTGCTATGATGCTAAATATTACATAAATAAATAAGTTTAATCTTATTTTCAGCACAATATTGGATCAAATTTTCCTGGGCCGAGTTTGCTGGTCCAATGGGATGTCTCATTTGTGCTTGACTGTCACAGAGAGGTCACAGAGGTTATTTTTTTTTATCATATTTTATGTTTTCATTTGATTTTATTTCAATTAATTTAATTTTTAATTTTTTGGGGGGGAGGGGCCGAGAGAGACAGAGAGAGAGAATCCCAAGCAGGCCCCATGCCTCAATTAATTTAATAGCAACTGTATTGAGAAATAATTCGCATATCATACAATTCACCCATTTAAAGTACACAATCCCGTGACAGTTTATATTTGCATTTTTTCCCCCAGAAGTAACTCCCCATCTAGATATTATTTTAGTAACAACACTTATGCACAAGGTCATTTCTGTAAAAGCATTTGAGGGTTTGCTCAGCTGATTATCAAATGGTTCTCTTCAGATGCGACGAGTGTGTCATTTTTCTCCCCTCCAGTTGTCCCCTGGCCTCCCTCCTTCGGTTCCTTGTTTGTCAGTGGCTTTTCCTGCGGTTCCTGGAATCTTCTGGCCTCACTGACACGGACTTCATGAAGCCCTGTGTTTTTGGGGGGCGAGATTCGTAGTGTCACTTTTCAGTGGGGCTCGTTACGCTGGCCCCTCCGGGTGCCCGGGAGCCTCAGAGAGAAGTGAGCCGCGTAGACACGGCCCAGTCGGGGCAGAGATGGCCGTTCGTGTGAGGAGAGAGGCCTGTCGCGGGCAGCCTCATTTCATAAGGGGTCAGCTTATCCGTGCACATTTTCAGTCCTGCTGATGTTGCTCACCTGTACAGCTCCCTGCCGGTGGTCACTGGGGTACGGAATATTCCGATAAGGAGGGTCCCCCAGCCCCGGTTGTCGTGTTGCAGGGGAAAGGGGAGAGTCCGGCAGAGACTGGGCTTGGTGACTCCTGAGGTTCTGAGTGTCAGACGCTGGGTGTCCCCCGAGTGTGTTGGGGCGGCTTGGTCCCCTGTATGTTCATAATAAGAGCAGGTCACCACGTGGCACCTGAGGCGAGGGCTTGCTTTCCCACAGGCTGCCGGTGTGGGAAGGGAGAGGTTGGAAGCCACCTCTGTGACCCCCCCCCCCCCCGCCAGCTGTCGCCATGCCTGAGGCCCGGCTGGCTTCTTGTTCCTCCCTCAGCCTTGCACCTTGCTTGGCTTCAGCTCTAGGAGGGAAGCCTGGCGCTGGAGCCCGGAGGGAAAAGGAGGGAAGGGGGCAAGGAGGCATCACGAGCAGGGCAGGACGGGTGAGGGAGACAAGTGGCTGGTGGGGGTCGGGGGGATGAATACTATCCCTCCTGGGGAAGGATTAAATACCACTGGCATCTTCAAAGGGCTGCACCCGCCCCCTGAGGTGAACTAGGCTCAGAACATCCTCGTGGTTTACCTGAGATAGTGCTGGGTGCTAAATGTGGCTCCAGGCCTGCAAGGTACGCCACCTCTCTGGATCCTCCCGGTGCCCAGGTCAGGCCCGGCCAGGTCCCTGCTGAGGCCCTGGTCCAGCTGCTCCCCCCAGCACTGCAGCTCCCCTGCTGAGCACCCCTTCCATGACTGACCTGGAGGGACGCTTGACCCTGTCCACCCCATGTGGTAGTCTGAGGACACTGTTGGACCTTTGCAGGCCTCCCGAGAGCCCCATGCCCCAAGCGAAGTCCTCGGAGGAAGGCCAAAGGCCACAAACTGGAGACAAGCTGGCTAATGGTGTCAGCCCCGACAAGGTGGCCTGGAACTTGGCCTCTCGCCTCTATCACCTGGAAGGCTTCCGGAAGTCCGAGGTGGCTGCCTACCTGCAGAAGAAGTAAGGGGCTTAGAGCTTGAGCAAGGCTGCAGGTTGTCTCAGGAGAGGAGGAGCGGTCCACAGACTCCGTCCCCTGGCTGCCCCACCGCTCACCTTTATCCTGTTGTTCCTGTCCCAATCCGTCCCCTCCTACATCCGCTTGCCGTGTCTGCCCCTTCCTCTTAGTCCCACTTGTCACCCCTTCTCCACACTCTCGAGCCCTACCTAGAGCCACCAGACCTGGCCACTTGCCTCCCCCACCCAACGTCCACTCGGCAGTGGACGGGTGCCCGTGGCAGACCAGACCCTGGCTGCCCCCTCGCCCTCTCACCTTCTGGGGATGTGTGCAGGCCCTGGGGCCCCTCGGCACCTGCGGCCCAGCCCAGACCTGCCCGGTGTGGGCTTCATTCCTATTTCCTCTCCGCAGCAATGACTTCAGTAGGGCCGTGGCTGAGGAGTACTTGTCCTTCTTCCAGTTTGGAGGCCAGAGCCTGGACCGAGCCCTCCGGTAATGCCTGCAGGCCCACTCTGGGGACGAGGGATGGCGGGGAGGGGGTGGCCCCAGTGAGGCCCGAATCTGATCGGCCCCCAGCTCTGGAGCCTGCCCACTGCCTCAGCCTGGGCTCTGTCCTGGACTCTGGCCCTCCTTCTAGGGGCTTCCTCCAGGCCCTGGTGCTCAGCGGGGAGACTCAGGAGCGGGAGCGAATCCTCTACCAGTTCTCCAAACGCTTCCATTACTGCAATCCCGGGGCCTTCTCCTCCGCAGGTAGGGAGGGGAGGGCTGAGGCCAGGGCAGGGCACGCTGGGCTGCTGGGAGAAGGACCGCGTGGAAGTGTCCCCCAGGGTCTGCTCAGGCGCTCACTGGGAGTGTGTTTGGGGGGCTGTGGAGACCCAGAAGCATCTGGGGGTCATCCCACCCAGCATGGGCTGTGGAAAGGCAGGAGTCCTGGTTCCAACGAGCTTTCTCTCCACTCGCCTCCCTCTGGGGCAGATTCTGTTCACACCTTGACCTGTGCCATCATGCTTCTCAACACGGACCTGCACGGACAGGTGAGGGGGCAGGGAGCTTGAGGCCAGAGGCCTGGATGGGGTCATGGAAGGGCTCCGGGTGCAGTAGGTCTGGAGAACTGCAGAAGGTTCCAGAGTGGCGAACGGGGGGGGAGGGGGTTATCCTATGGGGGTGGGGAGTGTGTGCCCGCTGCTGCCCTACTTCTCTCAATGGCCACAGAACATTGGGAAGAGCATGAGTTGCCAGGAATTCATAACCAACCTGAACGGCCTGCAAGACGGCGGGAACTTCCCGAAGGAGCTGCTGAAGGTAAGGCACAGGGTGGGGCTGCTCCCTGGGCTTGTCATGCCGGGGCTCTCTCTGTAGCTCCTTGTCCCTGGGGGAGATGCTCAGCCTGGGCCTGGCTCTGCTGCAAGGTCCTCGGGAAGCCACAGCTTGTTTATGGAAGGTACTAGAGTGTGTGTCCTAGCCAGCAACAGCAGCAGCACTGTGGAATTTGTTGGCTTGTGCGAATTCGTAGGCCCCCTGCTTTGGACCTACTGAATTAGAATCTCTGGGGATCCCTTAAATGATCTCTGGAGTTTCCAGGTGATTCTGAGCCATGGGGAATCTGAGACGTACTGGGTTTTTGGCTCTCGGCGTGAAAAAGGGCAGACTTTTAAGTGGCAGTAAGTCTAAGACTTAGGAGCTGGATGTTCCAGGGTTTGAATTCTAGTCTTGGGCAGCCTGCCCCTTGGCCCGCTCTTGGAGTTCCTCTTGGGGTAGAAACCACGCTAAGTGTGGTGCCCACAATGAAATAAAGGTCGTCGGGGGCTTAGCACGGCCTGGAGGACACAGCAGGCTTTTTTTTTTAATTTTTTTTTTAATTTTTTAAAGATTTTATTTATTTATTCGACAGAGATAGAGACAGCCAGCGAGAGAGGGAACACAAGTAGGGGGAGTGGGAGAGGAAGAAGCAGGCTCCCAGCGGAAGAGCCCGATGTGGGGCTCGATCCCGTAACGCCGGGATCACGCCCTGAGCCGAAGGCAGACGCTTAACTGCTGTGCCACCCAGGCGCCCCAACAGCAGGCTTTTTTTAAACAGCGATGTACTGGTTCCTTTTGTCTATGTGGTGAACGTTTCTGGAACACTTGCTGTGTGCCTGGCGGCCTGCTAGGCATTGCCAGGGCTCCAAAGGCAAGCGAGATGCACAGACATGAATACTCTTCGTTAGATCATTTCAAAGTCCCAGTGCCTCGTTTACTCGTTCCTTCACCATCCGTCTGTAGCCCCTTGCTCTGTCAAATCCCTCTGGGCAGGAGGGTATTGGATGATTCATTTCCTTTTCAGGAGAACTAGCTCAGGCCTCCCTAAACTCAGGTAGGGACTAGGATTGCTTTGTCATCCTGTCTGCGCGTCTGGCCCGGTGCCTGGCACGCGGTGAGTGCTCCGTAAATGGTGGCACGCTTGTATGCGTGGGTGCACAGAGGCATGCGTGAGCTGCTTCCTGCTGGGGGTGGAAGAGGCAGCCTGCAGCTTGCCCCGGGCCTACCTCTGCCGGCACAGTTTGCGCCCCACGTGCCGCGGCTCCCTGCCCACTGTGTGCTTCTGTTCCAGGCCCTCTACTGGTCTATCCGAAGTGAGAAGCTTGAATGGGCCATGTAAGTGAGAGTGCCCCTTCCCTCCACTCCCCACCCCTCTCCCCAGTCTCTGGGCCTGTCCTCCCTATACCTGCCCATCTGAGAGTTGGAGGAGCCCGGGGTGGGGGGCCTGGACAATGCTCCCCTCTGAGTGGGGTCCAGCCGGAGACCAGGCCCTGGGCCTGTCTCAAAAAGGGTAGAGGAGCCCAGATAGCACCTGGAGAAGCCGGGGGCCATGGGGGGTGGGGATGATAGGAGTGGATAGGCTGGCTTTGAAGGACTCCTTCTGGGGGGTCTCGGGGTATGACTCCCCAGCTAGAGAGAGGGTGGAGGGTGCTGAGGCCGTGGGCACCTCCTGGTGGCCGTTGCCCCGTCAGTACTCCCAAGCTGATTCTCTGATGTCCAGGGACGAGGAAGATGCAGGCAGACCAGAGAAGGCCCAGGTGTCTCCCCCCACAGGCAAGATGAGCAACCCCTTCCTCCAGCTGGCCCAGAACCCCATGGCGCCCACCTACAAGCAGGGCATCCTGGCTCGGAAGATGCATCACGATGCGGATGGCAAGAAGAGTGAGTGTCTGCTGCCCCACTGCGTGTGGGGCTTGTGTCCGCCACCGAACCAAGTGTGCGTGTGCACGCGGGCGCGCACAGTGGCTCTGCACGGGCTGATGTGGGGGCCGGGGTGCAGACAGATGGCGCAGGTCAAGGACAGGTAGCCTGTGTTCCGTCCTTGATGGTGACCGTGTGCTGGGCACCGGGTAAGACGCCAGGGGGCAGGGGTGCAGAGACAAGACAGACCTAGGTCTCCCTGCTCCCAGGCCCCTCCCACCTGTGGTAAGGGGGAGGTTAGACGAGCACATCAGTGTCTGTGATGAAAGGTAGAAATGTCTGAGGGGTGTAGGGAGGGTGAGATCAAGTATGGGGGTGTGGAGGAGGGCTAGGTTTTGATTTGATTTGGAGGGTGAGATGTGGGGGACGGGGATGGGTGAGGCTTCTGGGAAATGATGGTATCTGAGCTGAACCTCGGGGGAAAAGAGGCCAGAGGGTAGTTCCCACAGACAAAGGAGCAGGCATAGTGTGCTGGGAACAGGGGGTATGTGACAGAGTAGCAGACACACAGAGGCTTTCGGACTGGGCAACGACAGGACCACATCCTGGATCCTGGATGGCTCGGACAGGGTGTGGCCGCCAGCCAGGGAACTAGCATTTGGCTGCAAGAGGCCACAGGGCCTGAGCAAGGCTGGGAGGTGACCCTGGGGAAGCCGGCCTTCTTCTGCAAGAGGACCTGAGCCCCTGTGCCTCTCTGGATGGGACCAGAAAGATGTCTAGTGGCACTGTGCTCATGGGTGGGAATATTTGGAGAGGGGACAGTGGGTGTGGACATCTGCTCTTGTTTGTGGCATCCGAGGACAATTGCCTGGGTGTGAGGCATGGCACCTGCTTGGTCGTGATTGTGTTTTGTGGTGTGGGTATGTTGCTGCGTGTTTACATGCACCTGCGGAGGGACTGAGCTGGCGGGGAGAGGGGACCGTGTGCGTCTGAGTCTGGCTGGGGTGCCATCACTGCCTTTCTGTTCTCCTGGGGCAGCGCCGTGGGGCAAGCGTGGCTGGAAGATGTTCCACACCTTGCTTCGGGGGATGGTCCTCTACTTCCTGAAGGTAGGAAGGGGGTGCACAGCCCTGACAGGCAGGGTGGGGAAGAGGGAAAGGCCCAGAATGGCTCGGAGGGTGGGCCACTGATGATCAGCTCTTTTCTGAGCCCCTGTGTCCCGTGGCAGGGAGAGGACCACTGCCCCCCTGAAGGGGAGAGTTTGGTGGGGCAGATGGTGGACGAGCCGGTGGGGGTGCACCACTCGCTGGCCACCCCGGCCACCCATTACACCAAGAAGCCCCACGTCTTCCAGCTGCGGACTGCCGACTGGCGCCTCTACCTCTTCCAGGCCCCGTAAGTCCCGGGGGGGACGGGGGAACAGCCAAGCAGCAAGGCCTTGGCTCTCCTCTCCCTGATCCCTTGCTCACCGCCTTCTGACGGCTGCTAGCTGGGGCCCTGGTGGGAACAGGAGAATGCTGCCGCTGACAGGGGTCCTAGGGCTGCACCTGCTCCCCTGACCCCGCCCACTCTGCCCCTGCAGCGGCCTCCTCCCTGGAAGCCCCAGGTCCAGCCTCCTACTTCTGAACCCAGGATTCCAGGAAGCCTCTAGCAATTTTTTTTTTTTTTTTGCATTTGATCCAGAATCTATTGCCTTCCTAGATTTTCCTCTTGGACGGATGATAAAAACCATGGCAGAGGTCGACCACCTCGACGGGTGGCCGGGCTTCTGGCTTTTTGAGGCGCTCGGTCCTGAGAGTCTGGAAGGCTGTGCAGACCACGGGAGGTTGTGGGGAGAGGGGCAGGACCGACTTTGTCACCTTGGGGACTGACGGCCCCCTCTGCCCTCAGCACTGCGAAGGAGATGAGCTCCTGGATCGCGCGCATCAACCTGGCCGCAGCCACGCACTCGGCGCCGCCCTTCCCCGCCGCGGTGGGCTCCCAACGCAGATTCGTCCGGCCCATCCTCCCGGTGGGCCCCGCCCAGAGCTCCCTGGTACGCGCCCCGGGAAGGGGCGGGTGCGGCCGGGAAGGGGGCTGCCAGGGACCCGGGGACAAAGTGGGAGATAGGAGAGCGGGGCTGCGCACCTGGTTTGGGAACCCGGAGGGGGGGTGCGCTGCGCACCTGGGCCCGGTAACGGGGGGGGGGGGGCGGGGTGAGCTTCTCACCTGGGCCCGGGAACAGAGGGAGTGTGGGTGGGCTGCGCACCTGGGTCCGGGAACGGAGAGGGGTTTGCGGTGGGCTATGCACCTGGGGCTGGGAACGGAGGGGGGTGCTGTGGGACAGCTTTCCCCCTCCGCCTCCCGCTCCCAGGAGGAGCAGCATCGATCCCACGAGAACTGCCTGGACGCTGCGTCCGACGACCTGCTGGATCTGCAGAGGAACTTACCGGAGCGGCGGGGCCGCAGCCGAGAGCTGGAGGAGTACCGTTTGAGGAAGGAGTACCTGGAGTATGAGGTCAGGCTCCGGAGTCTCCGCCCTCCCTGGTCTCTCCGGCCCCTCGGCTGGGCCCTCTGCCGCCCTCTCGCGGCCGCATGCGGCCTTGCAGCCTTCGTTCCCCGGGCCGCTTAGGGCGGCGGGAGACCCCTTGTGCGCCTCTGTAGGCACTCAGACCCCTTCACTTCTTGTCCTGGGGCCACCTAGCAGCTGCTTGTCTGGACACACTCACAGGGACGTTTTATCACTTTCTTTCACCTAAGAGTACACCGTATTTGGCTTTACCTAAATTGAAGGAAAAACTGTATTTTAGTTGAATTATTTCCCCAAGACCTACCTAGTACTAATAGGCAGTGTCATGGACGTTCTCTTACTTGCCTGTATTATCTTGCTTAGTTGTCTCACCGCTCTGGGGTAGGGACGATTATCCTCACTTTACAGATGAGGAAACAGGCAGGGACAGATGAAACAACTCGTCTAAACTTGGTGAGTTCACACTCTACTCCAGTCAGGGCCATGCCTCATTTAACTAAGGACCTTTTTCATCCCCTGATCGATGCCGCGTTGTTTTATCCCCTAGCTCCCCATCTTACCCCCCACCCCCTTATACCTTACGCCTCTGGTCAGTGCACACATTCTGCGACCCGAAGCAGGAGCGGTAGGTGAGGGGCGTATGAGAACAGAGAGGGTCAGAGCCATCCCGCGGCAGAGACCAGAGATGGGAGCGTCCGCGTCACCCCCAGGCTGTGTTCGCCGGGCCTCGCACTGCCCCCTCCCTGCCTTTGTGGCCCATCCCTTGGCTTGTGGGTGCACTGCTTCCCAGGGGCCCTGGGCTGCCAGGACCCAGCCCTGCCTGCAGAATTCTAGCCTCTCCCTGCCTATGACCAGCTGTAACCTGCAGCAAGCCCCTGGCCCTCCCTGGACCTCACTTCCCTCTCTATCAAGTGGAGACAGTGATTCCTGGGCCCCCCAACCACCTGGGGCTGGGATGAGGGTCGGGCGGGGTGGAGGGTGAGCGTGCACTTAATACACCGAAGGCTGCTGGTTACGGAGGCCTCCGGAATGTTCGGCAGATGAAGGGAGTAGGCACCCCGCTCTCCAGATGCCAATTGTTAAAATGCTGTTCAGACTCAATTAGGCTTCAGTACAGATGTGAGCCGTGTGTGTGCAGTGCCGCACAGATTAGGCCTAGTGGGTTATGGATCTTTTAGTGTCTCAGACGTAGCAAGTTCTGGAGACGTTAGTTACAGCGCTACGAGGTGGTGGCTGTTAGAACAGGGCTGGGCTGGTGACTGCACTGTCCGGGTCACTGCGGGGCTTGGGGATGTGGCTGCCGCGCTCTGCAAAGTCTGCTGGCTCCAGCTCAGCGCAGACGTTGGTGTTGGTCCAGCCCTCTTTCTGCAGCAGTCTTCACCACCAGACTTTGTACCTGTGGGAGCGGTCTGCCCCTCATGAGCCCCGCCCCCTCCTGCCCTGGAGCCGGGCTGGCGCTAAGGTGGCGGGGCCGTGTGTTGCAGAAAACCCGCTACGAGACCTACGTGCAGCTGTTGGTGGCCCGTCTGCACTGCCCCGCGGATGACCTGGACCTGTGGGAAGAGCAGCTGGGGAGGGAAGCCGGCGGCACTCAGGAGCCCAAGCCCAGCCTGAAGAAGTCCCACTCCAGCCCGTCCCTGCACCAGGAAGAGGCCCCCACCACGGCCAAGGTGAAGCGCAACATCTCAGAGCGCAGAACTTACCGGAAGATCATACCCAAGAGGAACCGCAATCAGCTCTAAAGCTGGCATCAGCCCCACGGACTCTGGCCCCATGTTTGGGGGGGACCTGAGAGGAGACCCCACGGAGAAGCTTTGTTTCAGTGGGTCCGTGTTGGGGGATGAGGCCCTCCCCTTTCCCGCTGAAGGACAACCCTGTTTCTGTGCAGTCCTCACTCCCCCGTTCACTGGAGCTTTCCTAATAGTGCTGTGCCCACCCCCCTGGCAGCCCCCAGCGGCCCCAGTCCCTGCTCACTCCCAAGGGAGGACACAGGTCAAGGGTTTGGCTGCACTCCCATGTCACCCTCACCCCTTCCACAATCCAGAGTGGCCACATTTCTTGGGCCTGGGGGCAGCTCAGGGCTCATTTGAGAATCAGAGTACCTGCGGGCCCTGAGCTTCCAGAAGGGAGGCTGGGGCAGCAGAAGCACATCTGGGCAGTCAAGCCAGGGGAGCCACAGCTCTGAGGATGGTCTTGCTCTGGGACTCAGGTGACATGCGGTGAGAGGTCCTGGGAGACCCCAGCCAGCCTCAGGTGACTGAGAGAGCAGGGTGGCTCGGCCCTGCCCCCTGACAGGTAGGCCTTGGGGCTGGGGGGGGGGGGGCTGCGAGGACAAACTCAGTGAGGCTGACCCTAGGGCCCTGGGCCTTTGTGTCCTTTCTCCCTATAGTCGTCCATGTGCCCGGGGCAGATGAGAGAGGCCCCACCTCACACACCCAATTGCTAATCATTAGAGCAGAGCCATTGGTGGTCAGTGAGGGCCATGGGGTTGGGCCTCCAGAGCTCTGTGGGGAGCCCTGGGAACAAGGGGCCTTTGTTTTCCCAGAGCAGGGAAGGAGGTCCTCCAGGTTCGGACTTGGGAGAGGCTGAGGGGCAAGAGGCCATGTTACATCCCCTGGAGGCTCTCTTGGGAGAGCTTGTCTGAGAGCTGTGAGGGCCAGGTAGAAGCCTGGCTCCTCCCGCACACCCCACCCCATAAAGTTGCATTCCCCAGGAGGGGCACCAGGGCCCCTTCCAGACCCACCCCCTCCCCGCCAGCGCTCAGGGGGCTTTGCTGCCCTTCCTGGGAAGTTCCCCTGTGCTGCCCTCTGGCTGCCTCCCAGCTGGTCTCTGGGGGAGGTTCCGGACACTCAGGGACCTGGTGCTCTGCCTGTGGGAAGGAGGCTGGCTTGGAGGGGCAGCCACCATTGTCTCTGTTCAGCCAAGTGTGCGAGTAGGCCGCCTGCCAAGAGGGGCCTCTGCTGCCTGTCTGCCGCCTGCTGGCTGACGCAAGGCCTCTCCAGCCTTCCCGCCAGGGCCCTGCCCCTCCCATCCGTGCCTGAAACCAGCCCTGGGGCCTGGAGCACCACCGAGTGGGGCTGGCCCTTGGGGACCACAAAGGGTGTCAGGCCAGGGCTCAGGGCTGGGCCAAGTACCCAGTGGGTGCACAATAAATGCAGGCCGGTGAAGAAGGAGGTGTGCACGGATGTGTGAGGAAGGGAGGGTCAGGCAGACCTGCGTGGCTGGAGCCACCCGCAGGATGCCAGGCTGGGTCTCCCCTCGCCCGGGCGCATCTGTGCCTACATGCGTCTGTATGTGCCTGCATAGGTCTGTGCATGTGTGTGGAACACGGTGCGTGCAGGCTGTCAGAGCCTCAGGGAACCTCTGAATCATTCATTCATCCACTCATTCATTCATTTCACAAATAGTATTGACCACTATTTATGGGCCAGTACGAGGGGATTCCAGAAATGACTGAAACATGTCTCTGGCCTCCAGGAGGTAACCATCCTGTTTTCTGGTTCCTTGCTGTCAGTAAAGAGGCACACTTTATCTCGTGGGGGGGGGGGGGGCCTGCTGAAGACACATTCCCACCCTTTGCTCAGGGATTTGGATTCAGGAGGTCTGGGTCGGGGGCATGGATATATATTTTTAAAGCGGCTTGCGTCACTGATGTGCAGTTAATAGGTGAAAACCTAGTATCAGGTGGATGTGACTTGCCCCTGGACCGACACAAGCTTGGCCTTGAGTGGGTTATTTGACCTCACTGAACGTGTATCCTTATTTCTAAAGCCAGAATAAAAGGCGGAGGTTTGTCTGCATTTGTGCATGTATGTGGCACTTCGATGCATCTTGGCTCATGTGTGGGACTGGCACCTCTCTTTCACCTGGGCACCCGAAGCCTTCAGAGACAGATCGGGGCTGCAGGGCCTCACCTGGCCAATGCAGCCTAGGCTTGGCTTGGCCCGGCCCAGAGGCCTGGGGAGGTGGAGACTGCGTCGTTAGGCTGCAGTTCTGAAATGTGACCACTGGGGGGCGGGCTTGCATTTTTCAAGCTCGTAGGGCTCAGGTGTCCCGCTGCAGAGCTCTCTTCCCAGAAGAGAAAGTTAGTCTGTTTCTCCCCATCCATCACCAGAACCTGGACCTTCCACTTCCTTAAACCCACAGTGGTCCAGGCCAGGACTCCCACCTTCTGGAGAAGTTAGCCATGCAAAGGGTTGCAACTCCGACATCTTCCTGTGGATGCAAAGGAAAAGGGTTTCTGGAGCCATATGGGGGCGCCTAGAGTTCCCCAAAGAATTGTCCCCACAAAAGTGAAAACTGAGTGAGCTCCCAGTCCCAGTCCTGAGATGTGGGGCAGATCCGACCCAAGGCCTGTGTCTGAGCTTGTGTCCACCCTCGCTTCCTTTCCCATCTGGGAGGTGGGTTGGTGCATCTCCTTGCGGACAACGGGACGGACGGGCACAGGTTCTCGGTGATGAGCTCAGGCTCTGGAAGGCTGGCTGAAGTTTGTCTTTGGTTCCTCCTTTCCGTTCTAGGGGGGCTCAGGGCCCTGGGCCTGCCATGACCCAGGTGATACCCCAGATGTAACCTCTTCCTGGTCTTACAGCATCTCTGTGCCGTGAGGCTTTTTGCTGATAACGTTCATTTGCTGGTTGTTTGCCAAGCACCAGAAAAGAGTAAAAGGCCGCTGAGGCCCAAGTCTTGGGTCCTTTCCTTTTGGGGGTCAGAGTCCGATGGTGACGACAGGTGGGCTATATTGGAAGGAGCTGGGCTGCCAGACTGGGTGGAGGTGGGCCAGGGAAACACGGCAGTAAGGGTGGGGCGGGGCCTGCTCACATAGGACCTTGCCTGCAGCCCCGCAGCGTGCTCTACCAGCAGAGAGGTCCAGGCTCTCCTGGCTTGGGAGGCAGCCAGCTGGGAGCCTTGCTTTAGGAAAATGAAATGACTTGAGTGAATAAGGCCAATGGGTAGAGTGAGAATATGGCCTGGAGACCCTCTCTACTGCCTGTGCTACTTTTCTGTAAGTCTAAAATAAAAAATGAAAAGGCGGGGGGGAAACCAATGGCCTGGAAACTTAGGGCAACCTGGCAATCCCCCATCTGGCCCTTCTTCCTCCCTTCCCCCCACCCCCACCCGCGTGCCAGCACATACTTATGGCTTTCCTGAATGCCACACTCTCCATGATGGCCCCTCCCCATTGCCCCTCTGCCAACTTTTCTGGATGTCTCTGCCCCCTTGCTGTCTAACTGCAGCTCACACCTTAGCCAGTCCCTTCCTTTTCCCTTCTCTGGAAGAAGAGGTGCTCACTGCATTCCTGGGACTGACCTCTCCGAGACCACACACCACCCCTGCCTCTGCCTGCCATGACCGCTCTCCTTCAGGGGTCCCATCTGGGTCTTTGGGCCTACTTTCTACCCCCTTCCTTGTCCCTTGCAAACAACTTCCAGTGTATCACCCTCACGAGGAAAAAGAAAAAGAAAAGCCTGCATTTGACTCTTCGCTTCCTGTAGCTGAGACCCACAAATGTGTGGTCTTTGCCAGCTGTTTCTCTCCCTCGCCTGGCTCCCGTTCACACCTGGTTCCCATTCACACCTGGCTCCCATTCACACTTTGAAGACTGGCTTCTGCTCTACCCTTCCCTGAAACGGGGACACACCAGAAAGGCCACTGATGACCCTTAATCATCAATCCAATGTCTTCTCAGCCTACATGCCCCTCACCTCTCAGCAACCTTTGACCCAGAGACTTGCCTGCTCCCCGCACCCCCCCCCACACACAAGGCCCAGTGTGATCTGGTCTCAGCAGGCAGGACCTGGAGTTGGACTGCCCGGGATCGAGTCCCCAGCTGTCTGACCACGGGCCAGTTACTTAGCCTCTTGTACTTCGGTTTGCTTTTTTATCAAATGGGGATAATAACACTACTTACCTCACAGGGTCCTTGTGAGGAATAAGTAAAATTATGCGCGTAAACATCTCGGAACAATGCCTGGCACCGAAGGAAAGCCTAGCAAGTTAGCTATTAGTTCACGGTCTTGCTGGCCTTACCACTCCCGTCCTTGGGGCACCGCTTAGGTTCTGCTCTCCAGATGCAAGGCCTTGGCTTTCCCTCTGCCTGAAGTTGCGAGCAACAAATCTGAACTCGAACGGGCTTTAGCAAAAAAAGGACATTTCCTCGATGCCATAATGGGACAGTCTATATTCAGGTCAGGTGGGGCTTGAGCTAGGGCTCCGCACTGAACCTTGCCCCCCTCTATTCTTCTGGGCTCCATCTCCCAGGCTAGGAGGCAGGAGCAGCCCTCACGGTCCCAAGATGGCCCCAGTAGCTACCAAATCGCCTTCTTCTTGGTGCCAGTCTAGCACATAGAGACCATCTGCTTCTTAGGAAGTTCAAACTCAAGTCCAGGAACAGAGTCTCTCTGAGCTGCCCACTCTGAGCCATGTGCCCACTCTGAGCTGATCACCAGGGTAGTCAGAGCCCACCTTCTGAGATGGGGTGGTTGTGAGGCAGTATCACGAAAAGGATGGGGACTGGGACCAGCTGAGGAGAAGTTCTGAGTACTACCAGTCCCGGGAAGGGGAGGAAACCAACTGTATCTGGATGCCGTCTCCTCCAGGAAGCCTTCCTGGAGCCCTGCTCCGCCAGTTAAGTCTGTAACTTTCTACCTCCCTCCCTTCCCCTGCACTCCCCTCATTCCCTTCCCTCTTCTTTCTGTCTCTGCTCCCAGTAGAACATATGCTTCCCAAGGGTCGGAGCTGGGCAAGCTGGTTTCCGTTGCTCAGGGCCCAACACCTGCAGTCCAAAAGTGTAACTCTCAAAACCGTATCCCCCCTGGGCTTCCGGCCTCCACGTTCTCCTGGTTCTTCTCCCTTGTTACCTGTTCTTTTTCTGTCTTTCCTCCCCTTGCTCCTCCTACCCCTGAACTCTGCTTTCTCCCAAAGTGTGGATTTCGGAGGCTTCAGGACAGCTCCTGGGAAAGCCTCCTGACGTAAACCTTCAGCTCTGGTCTCTGCGCTGGATTTCAGCCCCGGAGGTCTGACTGGGCGGGACGAGGCCCTCAACCATCTGCCTGGAGAGGGTAAGTTTCCGTACAGACATTACTACACATAAGACTGGATTCAGGGTCGTCGCCCTACACCTGTCCCCTTCTGACTCCCCTGTTTCTATTAATGATTCTGTGACGGTTCTGTGACAGTGGATGTGAGAGGGAACACACCAGGATTATGAGGATATTTGAGCCAAATGGGCCTTTGCCTCACCCTCGGTGTCAGGCGGAAGCTTCTGGTTTTCTGACGTCTTTGCCTCCGTCTGGTGTGACACGGACAGGGTCTGGACGAGGTACATGGACAGAAAAGCAATGACTCTCTCAGTCAGGTAAGGGACCGTGACACCCTTCCACCTGGCCACCGCCACGAGGCTCCAGGCCCACGCACAGCTCCACGGCGGCCGCCTGGGACCACTCGCTATGTATTTTCTGTGGTCCTGATGCTTTCGTTCTTATTTGTTTTTTTCTAATTTATTGCATGCATTTCCTGTGAGCTGTCTCAAATCCTCTCTGGAACAAGGTGGGGAATACATTAATATTTAAAATAAAATAAACAAAATGTCAGTGTGTGTGTGTGTCTTAGGTCGGAAATTCCTTAAGGGCAGGGACCATGTCTGTTTATATAGCCCCCGGCACAGTGTCAGATTGAAGCTTAACAAATGAATTTTGATGAAGAGGGAGAAGGAAGATGCCTGCAGGAAGATACAGAGATGGAGACTTCACCCTCCAGCTACCCCTCAGCCACAGCCCCTTTGGAAGGGGCGCCCTTCCTCACCCCGTTCCTGACCATCCAGGTTCCCTGCTGTCATCCCTGCCCTGTCCACACTCCGCATGACCACCCCTGTCCTCACCCAGACCCTGCTGTCTTGCAGACGTTCGTTCGCTCTCCACACACAGCCCCAGACGCACCTCACTCAGGGCATCACCCCCGAACACCCAGCCCCCCCTTCACCCTCTGCCCCAGCCCCACAGGCTCAGCCAAGGCAGGCCATCAGCGCATGGGACTAGGGAACGCCACCTAACCCACCGGCAGAGCGGTTGGAGGTGCTGTCCCCACTCGTGCCTTGGCCCCGTGGGGGCCTCCAGCCAGGCGGGGACGTGGCAGAGGGAGGGAGAGGGTAAGCTGCTTCAAAACTCCAGATGCAGCAGTTAAAAAGAGGACAGAGGCAATGATCCTTCAAATTGCCACATCTGTATAATCTGCCTTTTATTTTCTGCTTCATGAAGTTTTATTTCCTATTATTTATTCACCTCCCCGCCCTCCCCTCCCCCGCCTCCGCTCCTCCTTAGCAGGCGACATGCTCAGATGGGCCCTGAGCCTTGGCCTGGGTCTCAGCCCACCTCTGCCCAACCCCCACCCTGGGCCGGCTGCTGAGAGAAGGCACCTGCTCCCCCTTCGAGGACGCCCCCCCAACATTGTGCCACAGCCCTTATGCGCCCCTCCCTCCACCCTCCAAGTGGAGCTTGGATGCAATGTGCTTGGGGGGAAGGGATCGGGGAGGTGAGGCCTGTCCCCCAAGACTGCTGTCACTGTCGCCACCACTTAGCAGGAACTTAGGGGAAGGAAGAACCCAAGCACCTAGAACTCATGGCCAGCAGAAGTCTCCATCCCCATGTACCCTCTCCCCGCTCTCCTGGGTCTCCTGGGTCTCATTTCCACCCTCAACACCTCTTCCTCCCCCCTTGAGATGTGCTGGGGGAGGCAGCCTGCTGAGCTGGGGAGGGGGACATTGAGATGGGACGAAGGGGGACCAGCCAAGCCCGCACAGGGAGGGCAGCTGCCCAGCTGGTTTAGGCCCTGAGACCCCTCTTCCCCTTCCTGCCCTGGCCCTGTTGCAGAAACAAAGAAGCAGCTCTGAGAAAAACCCAGGGCTTCGGCTCCCAGCTAGCGGCAGGTGAGGCTGGAGTGGGGTGAGAGGGTGTTTGGAAAAGGTGGCTTACATTTTGCCTTCCCTCACCTAGCACCCTCCTTCTCCCTCCTGGGAACACAAGCACAGGAGAACAGCCCTTTTCTGCGGAGAGAAGTCTGGCTTTTAGGCCCCAGGGGGGTTTAGGGTTTGCGGGTGGTGTTCCCAGGGGCGGCTGCTTCTTGGAGAAGACAGAGAACGCCTGGGAGGGACAGGAAGGATTCTGCAAATATTATCTGAAACCTGAAAGCACTTTACATTTCCTCTCTCATGGTCTTCAACACCTTTCCACCTTGTTCTGTAGGGATTTCGTCAAAGTCTCATTTCTGAGTCGGAGGGATTTGGGGGTGGGGGTGGTGGATGGTGGAACCCAATTGGATTCATCTTTGTCTCTGCTCAGTGCCTCTCACCGGGTCTGGCACGTAGTAGGTGCTTCGGGAGAGACCCCCAGATGAGCGTGTCAGTGAATGTGAGTTCAACAGACTCTTCCTGCCCCTGCCTCCAGGAACTGCAGCTCCTTAGCCCTGCTCTGGTTTCCGCCCCCAGCCTGGAATCCTTTGGAAGCCTGGCTTAGCTCCTCCAGCCAAGGCAGGCCCCCAGTGCCCTGTGTGAGTGGGGCACCAGAAGCCACCCCACCCCAATAGAGACCTGATTCCAAATATGGAAATATGGTGTTTCCTGTGGTGTTCAATGGAAAATTACCTGGGGAATTTGGGAAAAGAGGCTTCATACCTGAACCAGTCAGATGAGGCTGGGAATGCCTTTCACTGACCCAGGCGGCTATTGAACCGCCATGTGAGGGCTGGACATCATGGCCCATGCCATGCATTTTACGGCTGAGGAAACTGGAGTCCCCTGTGGTCTCCAGTGCGGAGGTGACAGGGTGGGGTCAGAGGCCCACCTCCCAGCTCTGGGCTCCTTAGCTCTCTCTGGGGAAGGGGTGGGAGAAACAAAGGAGATGACCAGGGGCCTCGCTCTGATGACAAGAACCAGCAGGTTCCGGTACCCCTCAAATTCAGTCCCCAGAATGGCGGGCAGAGCGGGCCCCTTTCCCGGGCACCTACAGCTGGTTTGACCAGCCTCAGCCCCTCCTTTCTTAAACTTCTCTCTTTCTCTTCCCTTGTTCCTTTGGTGAGGGAATGAGTTGCCATTCAGTCCATTCAGACCAGGCTCACCCTTTTATGGATGATTTGTGGATTTGTGTCCTGCCACGGGAAGTGGGGGTGGGGGTGGGGGTAGATAGATATATTGGTCCTAAGGAACCTTCTGGCCGCACTCCCTGGCCTGGGCCCCTGGGGTGCTCTCATCTCCCCAGGGGGATATACATGGGGGAACCAGTGCAGCGGCGGCGAGGTGGGGGGGGGGGTCGGGGGAGGGGGAGGCAGGGGTGGGAAGATGAGAGGGCCTGAAGGTGAGTTCCCGGTCCATGCTGCCTGCGGGCAAGGCCGGGGGCTGTATGCCTGGGGGCTCTGACTTAAGCTTGCTACCCATACCCCTTCCCCAAAGCAAACAGACAAAACCCAAACAACAAAGATTTATTTGCAACCCAACAAACTGGGCTCCCCCAGGACGCCCCGCGGGGAGTGGGCCGCAGGCTGCGGGGCTGGGAGCGCGACTGTCCCCGTGCAGTGGGCTGGGCGCCCTGCCGTGGGGGAGGGTGCCCAGGCCGCCGAGAAGGAGCGGGAGGTGGAAGTAGGGGGTCTCGGAGGGGGGGGACCGGAGGCGCGGTGGGGGGGAGGGTGTTGGCTTCATGCTGGTCCTAGTTTGATTTATCCCTAATGAGTTCTCAGCACATGGCTGCTCCCGGCTCACTCCAGGGGCCAGCGCGGCCTCCCGCGGGCCCCCGCCCGCCCGACTCCGGCGCAGCCGCCGCGCGCTCCGAAAAGAGCCAATTTCCACACTGCACAGTCCGCTTCACTCAAGGGGAAATCACATTTCCCTGGGAGAGCCGCAGGCAGCGCTTCACTCCACAACCTGGCCAGCTGCCACCAGGCACAGATGCCGAGGAGCCGGGCCCCACCTCCCCCTCCCCTCGCCCCGCCGCCAGCGAGCCCCGAGTCCGAGTCCCGGGCGCCCCAGTCTCCGGGCAGCCTCTGCGGCTTCGCCAAGAGTAGGAGAAAGGGTGCCGTCCAGGGGAGGATGCCGGCCAGGAGGGGTCCCTGCTTCTTCCAAGGCGTGGCAGCTGCTTCTGTTCCGGGGCCTGTGACAGGGGAGGTGCGGGGGTGGGGGGGGGGGGGGAAGGGGGTGTGTGCCTGCGGGAGCGAGCAGGCAGCAGTTGGCACGCGCACCTGCCACAGGAACCGGGACCTCCTGCCTGTGTCCCCGAGGCCCCCAAAGAGCAAGCGGAACAGAAGAAGGTAATGAGAAGAACAAGGAGTCAAAAGATTAGGAAATAGAGGAGAAAAGTGTCCCAGCATTTGTGGGGCTGGACGCACTCACCTCCTCTCTCACACGTCCACACCCCTGCAGACGCCAAAACGGAGGGCGGGGGGACGCAAAGGAATAATTGCATCAGACCCCCCCCGCACAGAGGAGGGACTGGAATAGAAACTAAGAAGTGAAAATGTCAGGACAAAGAAGTGAGAGAGGTTGAGGGCCAGGGTTCTCCACGAGAATCAGAGAATCCTGGCCATGGTCACTCAGCTGGCTCACTCCCTCTGAAGGGTGACCCATAAGCTGGGGCAGAGGAACGATGAGATCCCCTATGGATGGAAAAGCTTTGTGACCCTAAAGGTAGGAGAAGAGCTGCCAAGGGATGGCCTGAGGAGAAACTCAGGGCCAGGGACAGAGGGGAACTGGGATCAAGCCGGCGCTGTGCTCCCGCTTCACCTGTAGCCTGACATCTGGGCCTTCCATCCGGGACTGTTGGCCGCGTCAGGGGTGCATGGCAATGCCCTAGGTGGTCACGGACCTTCTGTTCCTCCCCACAAAATCGCAGCTGCCTGAGGTCTCTGCAAAGTCCTGGCCACGTCCGGGTGTCCAGGCCTTGGATTTGGATGCAGAGTTGGCCCTGGATGAGGGGTTGGGCTGTGGTCCCTGCTCCTCTGAATGACCTTGAAGAAGTCAAGTAATCTTTTGCTCTCAGTTTCTCCAAGTGCAAAATGGGGTCAATGTTCAGAATCAGAGACAAAAATTGCTTTATAACCAGAAACGAAGCCTACGTGAAGGGTTAGTACATCTTCTGAGGATGAGGGAAGACGAAGGGGGGCAGTTAAGTAGGGAGCGAAGGGGGCCAGGCAGGGAGCCCCAATCCCTACCGGCTTCCCTCTGCCCCTGAAGTTCAGTCCCACAGACTAGGGCCATTGAGGTCTCTAAGCCCCTCCTCCTGTACCCACCCCAAAGGACGAGGTCATCAGGAATCGCCTAATGAGGACCTAGGTGGGGACACACCAGAAAAGGTGTGTGCATTTGGGGACAGAAGCAGGAGGATGAGATGGGCTCAACTTCACTGTGGCCACGAAGTCCTTTTGCCTGAGCTTGTTGCCAGGGTGGAGTGTGTGCCCCCATGGAAAACACACTCTCTTCAGTAACAACTCACAGCAAGAATATTGGAGAAGGGTGGGGGGAGGTGGAACTAGCCCGGAGCTGGCCTTGTAGGCAGGACTCCCAGCTGCCTCTGTCCTCACCCCTGTGGGCTGTGCAGTGGGGGCCCGAGGATCACACCAGCTCCAGCCCACCTTAGAAAGACCAGCTCTGCTCCACCTGGTGGCCCAGCTGGTTTGAGCAGCTCTGTCTCCTAGCAGAGCTCTTCCCGCAAGGCCTGCCTGGCCTGCTCAGAGCTCTGGGAGCTCCTGGCACCTCGGCTGGCCTGGGCATGCTGGGAGGGGCGAGGGGGGCGGTCACTGAAGGGCATGAGTGAAGATGAGGGAGCAGGAGCAGGGAGGGCTGCCTGGAAAGCTGAGGGACCTCCCCTCTCCCCGTGCCTGGGAGTGCAGGTTGCGTGAGGCTGGGTCCTCTGTGCCTTGGGAAGGCTCAGGCCCAGGCCTCATCCCAAATTCTCCTCCCCATACACTCTACTCCCACAAACCTTCACAGACACCTTGCTACATGGTAAACCAACCCCTATGTCCCCCCCATCCTCCTCACACTCCTTTACCAAGTCCTGCCTGTGCTGCCCCAACTTCTCTCAATAGCGCCCCCAATGCTGGGGCACCTCAAATTGTCATTTCCCCCCAATATATAGATGACTATATTTTCTGAGCCCCAAAGGGGGACCGTGGTTTGACCATGGATTGAATGTCTGGACAGGTACCGGCCAGGGCATGCTGCCCTTGGCCCACACCACACGCTCACCAACACCTGCTTTAGGCAGAGTGCCCTGGGCTTCTCAGCCCACCTCAGAGAAAGGAAGGGGGGTTCCAAACCACGGTCACCCCCAGCAAAAGCACGGCCCAAGTCCCTTTGCCATTTGGGGTTTGGAGAAGGCCTGCCAGGGGCACCCAGTGTTCCCAGAGAGGTTTCTGGCTGCAAATGCAAAATCGTTCTGCAGGCTCCTTGGGGCACCATGCATCTCAAAGTGATCTTGGATGGAGGGTTCGCTGCTGCTCCAGAACCAGGTGGAGGCTGTCCTAGGGCACTTAGGGACCCAGAGGTTCGAGATGATGCGGAGCCTCAGATAGGATGGGATTCACTCCTGCTGCCATGTTTGTAGCTGGAGGGAAGTGCTGTTATTGGAAATTGAGCCTCAACTCGGGGCCCCTCAGAAGAGATGAGACCGGTTTTCTCTGTGGGCCCGTCCCATGGCTCTCCTCTCACGCCATCCTTGGTGAGCAACCCTGGCCTCTCTTTAGGAAGGACCAGGGGGGTAAGAGCCCTATGTCTCCTCCTCAGCCCTCCTACTCTTGGAGTCCCTGGTGGGTGAGGAGTTCTCTCTTCCTCTGACTCAACCTCAGTTGTCTGCCCTGCTGTCAGCACGCACCTGGGCGCCCTGCTACAGAGCCCTGCCCCAGCCTCACCCCACATGGAGAGGGTGCCCGCCCGCCAAGCACCCTGGCAGGGGCAGAGCCCTTGCGGCCGCCATTTTATGTGACTCTTGTCCTCCAACATCTCTTAGACAGGGATTGTCTGAAGTCCCTGCACGCTCCCTCAGCGCTTCCTGGCCCTGCACAGCCGGGGCCTCCCCACTGCTCAGTCTTTCCAAGAGGACTTGATTGAACCTACCACTTCCCACCTAGGGCAAGTTATTTCATTTTGTCTGAGCCTCAGTTTCCTCAAATGTAAAATGGGGCTAACACCAACTTATTGATGCAACTTATTGAGCCTGGCACCCAGCACTGCCCAGGAAACGTCTTCTCCCCTCCTCCTCTCCCGCGAGCTGTTACGTGGGCTCCAGTTTATAGCGCTCCCAGAACCTTCACCAATCCTCCCCGCTGCTTCTCTGGCTTCCTGTGAATAACAAGAGTGACTACTCGTGGGGAGTCTATGATTGGCCCAGCACCATGCCATGTGCTCGTTTTATCCTGGCGTTCACGCACAGTGGAAATCAAAGCTGAGGAAAAGTGGCTGCCCAGCGTTAAACTTCTAGCAACAGAGGGAGACGGAGAACGCGAAGCCAGGGCTCCTGGGCATCAGACGGTCCTTCCACTCCCCGCCCCCAAAGTGAGCTCATGGTCCACTGGGCTCTGAGGTTCTCTGGAGAAAGCCCAGACCCAGGCTGCTTCCTTCCCCAGCCAACCCCAAAGCCTGAGACGAAGAGTAATGGTTTATTGAGTTATGTGGTAATGGTGGGTTGTCTCTTAAAAAAAAAAAAGGAAAAGAAGCATCAAGGAGAGAAGCCCAATATGGAAGGGAGACAATTCACTGAGAGGCCAAAGTTTGGGGGTGGGAAGAGGGAAGCTTGACCCAAACAGAGCTTCATTTACAGTATTTACAGTCAGGCTTTGGGGGGGCAAGGGCTGCGGGGGGCCAGAGAGGGCACCTCCATGCTGGCTTCAGGGGGTCGCCACGGGGACTCTTCAGTTGCTGCGGGCTGGGGCTGCAGGCGGCATACCTCGCTTGGCAGGGGCTGTCGGGGAGGGAAGCAGGGCCCCAGCAAGTCTGCCTTGCTCGGCCCTGGGCAGGGCTGCAGCTCACTCTCCAGGAGCTGGAGGGGGTGGGGGGGCTGGGGAATGTCCGCCTCCAGCTGGAATTGGCCGGTCTGGCTGCGAAAGAATGATCCACCAGAGGAGAACCTGGGGTGTGCTCACACATTCTCGGCAGCAGGCAACGGGGAGGCCCCGCTGACCATCAGCTGAAGCTTCAGGCTTCGAGTCGCCCCAGCCCTCAGCCCGGGCCGGGAGAGAGGTGCAGAAATGCCAAGCAAGCTGAGGGACAAGGTGGATAGCTGGAGCCTCAGCTGTGGGGCAGGCGGGAGGTGACTCAGTGGGGCGGTGCGGGAGAGCCTTGGCGCCCGGCGGTGCGTGGCCCGGACGGACGGGCTCACAGCCAGTGCCTACAGCCGCGTGCCGATGGTGGGGCCACGGGGGCTTCGGTGTGGCCCTAAGCCCATCGCGGGCCCGTGTGCCATCCCTCTCAAGCTCCTCAGCTGTTCCCTCTTCTCTCCGTATTTCTCCTCCAATTGCGTCTCTTTGGGAATGGGACAGTTCTCTCTCCCTGGGACTCCTGCCCCTCATTAAGGAGTCTTAGAGGACAGTTCGGCCTTCTCCAAAGTCATCCTGTCTTTCACGGTTCATTAAATCAACCACACAGGGAGTGCGCCGCAATGCTGGACTTGTGGTTATTTTTCATGTAATAAATAAAGATTCCTTTGTGTGACTCTCTGGGGCCTGTCCCCGGCCAAGTCCTTCTGGTGCTCGGTTGCTCCCACTGTCCCCATAGCAACTACAGGTGGTCAAAAGCCGTGGCGGTGGTGGGTGGCGCACTT